>NC_138168.1:11910520-13186703 GCF_964165515.1 Mesoplodon bidens | reverse complement strand
AGATCCCACCTGCCACGGAGCAACTAAGCCCGTGTGCCACAACTACTGAGCCTGCCACTCTGGAGCCCACAAGCCACAACTACTGAGTCCGTGTGCCACAACTACTGAAGCCTGAACACCTAAAGCCTGTGCTCCACAATAAGAGAAGCCACTGCAATGAGGAGCCTGCACACCGCAACGAAGAGTAGCCCCCGCTCGCTGCAACTAGAGAAAGCCTGTGAGTAACAACGAAGACCTAATGCAGCCAAAAATAAAATAAATAAGCTTAAAAAAAAGACATCAAAATTGATGAATTTTTGTGTACCCATTTTAATATCGAAGATGGACGATTAAAAGCAACATTTTCGGCATATTATGCTTTATTATTTCAAGAAAGGTAAAAACGCAACTGAAGTACAAAAAACAATTTGTGCAATGTATGGAGAAGGTGCTGTGACTGATCAAAAGTGTCAAAAGTGGTTTGCGAATTCTGTGTTGGAGATTTCTCACTGGAGGATGCTCCACGGTTGGGTAGACAAGTTGAAGTTGATAGCAATCAAATCGAGACATTAATTGAGAACAATCAACATTATACCAGGTAGGAGATAGCTGACATACTCAAAATATCCAAATCAAGCATTGAAAATCATTTGCACCAACTTTGTTCATCACTTTGAAGTTTGGGTTCCACATAAGTTAAGCGAAAAAAAACCTTCTTGACTATATTTCTGCATGAGATTCTCTACTTAAACATAATGAAAACGTTCCGTTTTTAAAACAAGTTGTGACGGGCGATGAAAAGTGGATACTGTACAATAATGTGGAATGGAAGAAATCATAGGGCAAGTGAAATGAACCACCACAAACCACACCAAATGCTGGTCTTTAAACAAGGAAGGTGACGCTGTGTATATGGTGGAATGGGAAGGGAGTCCTCTATTATGAACTCATTCCGGAAAACCAAACGATTAATTCCCACAAGTACTGCTCCCAATTAGACAAAGTGAAAGGAGCAATCGACGAAAAGCATTCAGAATTAGTCAACAGAAAACGTATAATCTTCCATCAGGATAACACAAGACCACATGTTTGTTTGATCACCACACAAAAACTGTTGCAGCTTGGCTGGGAACAGTCTGATTCATCCGCCTTATTCACCAGACTTTGCACCTTTGGGTTTCCATTTATTTCAGTCTTTACAGAATTCTCTTAATGGAAAACAATTTCGATTCTCTGGAAGACTGTAAAAGGCACCTGGAAGAGTTGTTTGTTCAAAAAGGTAAAAAGTTTTGGGAAGATGGAATTATGAAGTTGCCTGAAAAATGGAAGAAGGTAGTGGAACAAAAGGGTGAATACATTGTTCAATAAAGTTCTTGGTGAAAATGAAAAATGTGCCTTTTATTTTTACTTAAAAACTGAAGGCACTTTTTGGCCCACCCAATATGATGTATTTAGTCTTACTATTGTATTATTTTCTGTTCACCAGCTTTTTTCTTTATCTTGAACTTTCCCCTTTCATGGTTTCAATTGGACTGCTAAAACCTATCAGTTAGAAAAATCTTGGGATACTGGAATAACAAAACCCAAACTTCTGTTGCTTCAAATCAAGGTTATTTTTTATTAATTCTACAAGATCATTCTGGGCTGGCTCATTCACTCACAGAAACTCAAACCAATGCAGGCTCCATCTGGACACGTGCTTCTGTAGGAGAGGCAGAGAAAAGAGAATATGCCCAACACCACAGCTCTTCAGGCTATCACCTACAAGTGACACTGGCCACTTCCACCTCCATCTCACTGACCAAAAGAAGTTGGTCACTGTTGAATTCAAATGGGCAGGGAAATGCAATGCTATTGTGTGTCTACATAGAACAGGATGTTTGTACCTGGTCATACTGACTCTATTCCTTTTACTCCCTTCTGCTGAGATGGAAGCTATAAAATGTATTATTAATTTAATGGTTTTCCTTAAATATGTTTTAAATATAACTACTTAATTATACTTATTTTCCTAATAAACTCTAAAATGCATGTAATGTTTTTATCTTCCACCCAAGTTCAACAGAAACCCTAATTGTCTTTAGAACTATATCTTTTTTTTTTGCTTTGTTTTTCAAAAACAATTTGTCAATTCTTTTTTTGACCATAGTTCTACATTAATGATCATATCTTTTATTTCAAGATTTCTAATTATTTTTCATTTTTATATCTACCAGTTCCTATCACAGTTCTGCCTATTTTTGTTTCATAATTTTATGTTTCTTTAAATCAGGAGCATGTAACCATGGTTCAGTCCCTATCTGGCTCACTGACGTTTCTATAAATGCAGTCTTATTGGAACACAGCATCACCCATTCATTTATGTATTAATGTATGGCTGCTTTCTTGCTATAACAACAGAGTTGAGTAGTTATGGAAGAGAGAGAATGGCCAGCAAAGCCAAAACATATTTATTACCTGTCACTTTACCCAGAAAATGTGTAGACCCCTGCTTTAAATGAATAATAGGACCTCATCATTTTTTCCTTTGGGTCATCTTAAACATACTCTTAAAAAGTTTTTGTCAGGTCTTCCCTGGTGGCACAGTGGTTAAGAATCTGCCTGCCAATGCAGGGGACACTGGTTCGAGCCCTGGTCCGGGAAGATCCCACATGTCACGGAGCAATTAAGCCTGTGTGCCACAACTACTGAGGCTGTGAGCCACAACTACTGAAGCCCATGAGCCTAGAGCCCGTGCTCCACAACAAGAGAAGCCCCTGCAATGAGAAGTCCACACACCACAAGGAAAAGTTGCCCTGCTCACCGCAACCAGAGAAAGCCCACGTGCAGCAATGAAGACCCAATGCAGCCATAAATAAATAAATAAATAAATAAATAAATAAATAAATAAATTTAAAAAAAGACTGGAAAGAATACAGCCACAATTACATTAAAAAAAAAGTTTGTCAGACTGTTTTACAAAATTAATTTCATCTGGAGGGCTTTCTTAGAACTGTATTTCTCCATATATTTTCAAACTGTGGATTACAGGCTCATTTGGAGTGAAATCGTTTTTGTTTGATGTGTTGTTCTTACTTTTTTTCCCCTCTCTCACTGTTTCCCCTCCCTTCCGGCTGTTTTGTAGTTACTAACGTTGGGTCCCAGCTCTGCTGTACAGAAACCAGTCTTACAGTGCAGTCTAGGCTGATGATTCTTTCCCTCCTGGTGACTGTGGAGGTGCTTGTGCATCCAGACATCAAAAGAGAAGACGAGTTCTTCTAATTCCAATGCCCTTCCCGCCTTTAGGCTCCCTGGATTCGTGGTGTTAATACTTAGCCGTAGATGAAGATTAGTAGTGTGTTCTGAGCCTCTATTTTATCAGAGAAGGCAGAATCATCATAGCCACTGGTTTCATTTTTTTTTTTTTTTTTTTTGTGGTACGTGGGCCTCTCCTGTTGCGGAGCACAGGCTCCGGAAGCGCAGGCTCAGCGGCCATGGCTCACGGGCCAACCGCTCCGCGGCACGTGGGATCCTCCCGGACTGGGGCACGAACCCGTGTCCCCTGCATCGGCAGGCGGACTGTCAACCACTGTGCCACCAGGGAAGCCCCACTAGCTTCATTTAATGCCTGGTTCAGATCCCTGTTATTGATCATTCAGGAGCAAACTCTTACTGAACACTGCCTGCTTCTACACTAGGAAACCACCAGGCCTGTAGCGTTGCCTTGCTCATTGATTTGTATTTCTGCTATTTATGCACCAAAGAATTGTTTATCATATCATATTTTTAAACCTGGGTATTATTTTTCTTTAAACTTTCTTAAATCATATTACTGGCATGTGTTTGGAGCAGAGGAGTGTATCAGAGCATAAAGTTATGGCACTATCTTGACCGAAAATTTCCATTATATATTCTATGCAATGATATAATGGTATCAGTTTATTTGTAATTAAAGTCATAAGCATTGAATTAAAATGAATTTACCTGAGTGATTGTGATGGAGTCATTGTAAGACATAGTTCAATTTAATTTTCTCATGGGATACATCACATTTTGAAAACTCGAAGTTTTAAATGGAATTATTAAAAAGTAAATCAGGGCTTCCCTGGTGGCGCAGTGGTTGAGAGTCCGTCTGCCGATGCAGGGGACACGGGTTCGTGCCCCGGTCTGGGAAGATCCCACATGCCGCGGAGCGGCTGGGCCCGTGAGCCATGGCCGCTGAGCCTGCGCGTCCGGAGCCTGTGCTCCGCAATAGGAGAGGCCACAGCAGTGAGAGGCCCGTGTACCGCTAAAAAAAAAAAAAAAGTAAATCAAATCTTTAATTCGGCAGAAAATAACATTTCATAGAACACAATAAAAATTGATTTCAACAGAGAATCTTAATTCTGCCTTTGAAAATGGCAAAAGAAAAATACAGTCTGTTACTTAGTAGAGTTATAAGTTTTTCATCAAGGCAGAGATGCAAAGACAATTATATGGACAATTATATGGCAGCTCAAGAACTATGCTGCTTTTAATATCCATTAACAGTTTTTCATTTCATCCCCAAATCTTTAAATTTAGAGCCCTAATGGTTAATGTCCACCTGTTAGTTTATTGCTTATTGAATGAGGGAACACAAGAAGTGATAATCCATTTTTTAAAAGATTGGATTGATTGTCTTATGTAACCTTTTTTGTTCTCTTCTTGATTTCCAGACGAACCTTGAGAGTCATATGTTGAAGGTGGAAGGAGGCTGAGTCTCTGGGTGACTGAGACTAGAAACATATACAATGGGTTGTTGGATGAGTGAGAAATAAACTGCAATACACCACTAAGTGTTGGTGGTTAATCTGTGACTGTAGCTAGTGTTACCTAAACTAACACAATGCTGGAGGGTAAGCTGCTATCTCACACCCATTGTCCCAGTAATGATCTTTTTAAAATGTGTTTTTAACTTAAAGACATGATTTTCTGCAGCTCTAATTCATGTATGTTAGAGGAAAGCAGGAAAAATTTGCCTTATATTCATGAAAACTATTCCTACATAACCCACTCATGAGTTTTTATGACTGAAAACAAGCTATATTTAGGTAACGAAATTCTATTTTTATTTTCCATTAAAGCAAAATAAAGACAGTTTATTTATTAAATGGTATCTCAGTGATCTCTATTGAATGGCTGCTTATTTAATTATTTAAACTTAAACTTAGTCTCAAAAACTGGAATGGGGGATTTGAATAAAGTGTATAAAATTATGAAAGTTATCATTTGCATGGGTATGCTGCATGGTGTACTAAATCCTAGATAACCAAGGACAGGGCTTGCCTAGTGAAGCTGGAGAAAGACTAATTTAGAACCAATAAAATAAAGGAGTTTCAATACTTCTGGAAACCATTTGCACTACACTTACTTGAAATTGCTTATCTATTTCTTCAACAGGTATTTACTGAGTCATTGAAATGTATAAACTACCACACTGGACCCTGTAAGCAATGAGAAAGAAATATGAGTCACTGTCTTACAGCCTGTGTCCTCCAGGTTCTTTATTTTAGAGGCAAGATGTACTCAAATACATCACGTGATATAGTGTATGATAAATACCAAGAGCTGTAGAGCAGTAAATGATGCAGGGATTAAGTCCAGAGAAGGGATACAGAGCCTCCAGCTGCAGCAATTACAGGAGGTTTAGCAGTGAAGGCAAGACTTGACATGCAACTTGATAAAAGGAAAGATTTGGTATATTTGAGACAAGTTGAACATCCAGAGCCAAAACCAACAAAACAAGGCAAGATGATTTATGGTGAGAGGGTCTCCAGACCCTCCCACAATTGTAATAGTGACGTTGAGGCATTCTTATCTAATTTTACAATGACATGATTCTGGGATTGCATGACAAATTCATTATCCATAAAAAATAGAGATTTAGGGTTCCTAGTACATATTGAGCCTGAAATAGAAATCTTTTGCCTTCGTTATAATGAAGCTAATACCAAATCTAGATTTGGTATTGGAAAAGTTAAAGTCAGGTTCTGACATCATAGGATAAGCTGAGATAGTCGATATCTCTGGACCTCAGTTTCTTATATAAACTGGGGATAAATATTTCTATCCTTTCTACATGAATGGCAGGTGTGAAAATCAAACGAGAAACATATGAGAAAGTGTTTTGTGAACTATCAAATGTTATGAAGATGTAAAGGGTAGAGGATGGATTAAAGGGTAAATGGTGGATTAAAGATAGTCTTGGATTTCTTTTGCACATTTCCCATTAAAAGGTGAAACTTTTGCCCTGTCCCTTGACTCTGGGTGGATTTGTTGACTTTTTGAGCAATAGAACACAGCGTGAGTGATGCTGTGACTGTTTCCAGGACCAGATTTTAGGAGATGGGATACTTCCATGCTCTGTATTATGCAAATTTTTCTCTTGGAATTGAGCTACCAGGCTGTGAGGGAGCCCAAGCGGCCACACGGAGAGGCTCAGAGTAGAGGAATGAAGGCCCCAAACAACTGCCTCAACTAAGTCTCCAGACAACAGCTGTCACCAGCTTAACAGTTGAGCTTGAACCACCTTGGATGTACATTATTTAGCACTAAATAAGATACTCCAGCTGACATCGTGTGGAGCAAATATGAGCTGTCCCTGTCTCACAAGGACATAAAAAATTGCAGATTTGTGAGTAAAACAAATGATGGTTGCAGTTTTAAACTACTAAATTTTGGGGTGGTTTGTCACTCAGCAATAAATGATTGGAACAGGATGTTTAGCAAATGAATTACTATACTATTTCAGAGGATGCTATAACTCATCATACATGTTTTATTTGCTTCAACTGTAATTTTCATGATACATTTTGAGATATCTTTGCAAGAAATATGTTCCACAGCAAAGAAAAGAGTCTTTAACTAAGTCTGGCTTCATTGAATCAGCTCCACCATTTGACTCAGGGCCAGTGGATCCAATGATACTCAAAATGTTTATGGCAGATCAGGATGGGATATGGAGTGTGTGTAAAGAGCTCAGAGAAAAATCAGCACAGCAAGGCTGGAGAAAAGTCACACCCCCTTCCTCAGTTTACTTTTCTTCTTTTGAAAAAATAACTCTTGGTTTGCTACTGAGACTTTGCAGACACTGAACACCTGAACAGAGAACAGGAGATGACCACAGGACCTGAGCTGTGTAATCTATTTTTCACTGGGTATTGTCTGATATATCTAGACTGAAGAACCTCTTATAGCATTTTTAAAAAAAGATTCATTATTTATCTATTTATTTATTTAATTTATTTTTGGCTGTGTAGGGTCTTAGTTGCAGCATGCGGGATCTTGGTTGCGGCATAAGGGATCTTTCATTGTGGTGCGTGGGGTTCTCTCTAGTTGTGACATGCAGGTTTTCTCTCTTTAGTTGTGGTGCACAGGCTCCAGGGCATGTGGGCTCTGTAGTTTGTGGCACACAGGCTCTCTAGTTGAGGTGCACGAGCTCAGTAGTGGCACGCAGGCTTAGTTGCCCCGCGGCATGTGAGATCTTAGCTTCCTTCCGGTCCCCTGCATTGTAAGGTGGATTCTTTACCACTGGACCACCAGGGAAGGCCCTCTTATAGCATTTTTTAAATGCACTTCTGCTAGAGCCAAATTCTCTCAAGTTTCATCTGTCTGAAAACAACTTAATTTCACTTTATTTTTTGAAGGCTATTCTCATAAGGTATAGAGTTCTAAACTGGCAATTTTCTTTTTTCTTCAGCATTTTAAAGAGTTATGCCATTGTCATATGGCTTTTATTTCTGATGAGAAGTCTACTACAATTATTATTGTTTTTTTCACCAGAATGTATTGTGTGTGTTATCTGTTTTTAAGATATTCCCTTTATCTTTGGTGTTCAGATGTTTGACTTTGTATTTATCCTGTTTGAGATTCATTACATTTTTAATCTTGGATTTGTGAGTTGATATCTTTCATCAGTTTTGGACACTTCTTGGCCATCTCTTCGAACATTTCCTCGGATCCATTTTCTTCGGCTCCATTTTCTTCCTAATATACTTCTTGGAATCCGATACATGTACGTTTGATGCTTTGGGATGCTTTTCTCAGTTATTTAAACATTTTTTTCCTCCTTTCATTTTAGTTTGGATAATTCCAATTCATTTGACTCTGAATTTACTGATCGTTTCTTCTGCTTTTCTAGGTTCCTTTAAAATAAGTTGAATGAATTCTATATTTATGATATTGTATTTATAAGTCTTAGAATTTCTTTCTTTTTTTTTAAATTTGGTAAGCGCTCCTAGTACTAGACTGAAATGAAATTTCCCATCTCTCTCCACATGTCAGCCACCTTTTCCCTTAGTTTTTAAAAGATATTTATATTGAAATTCTTATTTGCTAATTCCAACATTTTGGACACATTTGGGTTTACTTCTACTGACTATGTATTGTGTTGATGGATCAAATTGCCCTGCTTGCTTGCATACCACACGATTTTTCATTTCATGTCAGAGATTGTGGGTAAAAGGACTGTCAATATTATTGACTCAAGAAAAAGGAATTCCTCTGCCTGTGACAGGCTGCAGGGGATGAAGTAGAAGAATTCCAATCTACATTGAGCTGGGTCTGAGGTTTGTTGTGGCTTTTGTTAGATCTGTCAGTTCACCAGAGGTTTCAAATGTTTTATGAGAGGGATCGGGACTAGTTGATATAAGCACCAATGTGATTCCTTATGTTTTACAGCCCAATGACTCTCTTTCCATGCCACCCATTTTGGGGGGTTCTTGTGGTATTCTCCTGGCTCTGCATCCCACTTCTGACTTTCTGAGCCTCACAAAATCAATTTCTACTTTGCTGATTTGCCCTTAGCTTTTGCCTGCTACTGCATTGCACTGGGATAAAAACCCTGAGTGACATGAGGGATGATATTTCTTAGCTCTGCTGTCATGTCCCCAGTTTTCAGGCACTATGTACTTATTCACCTTCCAGGAAACCTCTCTCTCCCTGCTTCCCTGTCCCCAGGCTTTGGAGCACTGCCCTGTGTGGCTGTAAGGCCTCAGGGCCAGTATCTCCCTCTGGCCCTCTGCTCTGCTTCCAGCTGACCATACATGTATTCAGGGAAGGCCCTGTGGGGTAAGTCTGATGATCATGGATGAATACACTCTCACAGGACCTCCTTGGGGTTCCCACCCATCACGACAGCCATGTGTGGCTAGTACAGGTTTATTAAAAATTTGTCTAGTTCCTCTTTACCTCTGTCTATGGTGTATCTGCTCTTCCTCTTCTGTGTCCATGGGTTGGGCATCTTCTCTCCTAGGAAGTATTCTTCCCTTTCTGGAATGTAATTCATTTATGTATCTTTTTATCTTCAGTTCTCTAAAGGAAAAAAAGACAAAGCCATACTTTTATAATTTGTCTGCCTTGTTCTCTTTGTTAGAGTGGGAACAGTGGTTTATACATCCGAACCAGAAGCACCTATACTCTTATAATAAATTCCCGTTCTGCTTTGAATAGTCAAAGTTATTTCTGCTGTTTACAAACAAGGGCCAGAATTGATATTATTCATCAAATATTAAAAAACAGAAATATGTAACAATCATAATCACATACATTGAATTATGAGATTATTGAATTTCAGGTAATATTTAAATAATAGTTATAGGAAATCACTATAACCAAATACATATGTGTATGACTAATGTTTCAAGATCTTAAATCTTTTGATTCAATTAAATTCCATTTCTTTTGATTCTGTCTTGAAGCAAGATTTTTTAAAAAAGTATAACTTATAGTTAGCCTTCTTCATAAATATAGGAACATAATCTTTTTATATAGCCTCAGACTTTCACTTACTATATATAATATACATGCAATATGCAATATTTCATATACATACATATTTTGATACCATTAGTAATTTTTTTCTTCCTCTTTTCTGGGACCTCTACAATTTCTTATAAATCTATGATTATAGGAAGACCAAAACAAGATATTGTGTTTAAGAGAGTGAAAGAGACAGAGTTCGGTATATTTATTAGTATTATTATCTTTTATAAAGCTTCTCCTCTTTCCCCCATGGATCACCATATATTCCACAGACAAAAGGCATTAAATTATCATGTGTTGAACTTGGAAACAGATGCTTAATCCTCTATCTCCCATCCTTGCATCTTATTTTATACTCCTTATCCAGTGGACACATGATTGGAAACAAATGTTTCTAGGTTGCCAAATACATGTATGAATTTTCCAGCTTGAATCTTTCTGAATGATCACAGTGCCTTCATCCAATGATGGCTCAATGCAGATATGTTTTATTTTTTAAATGATTAAAATAGTTTAAAATATGATTCCAGAAATGTTTGGTCTCTTTTGCTGTTGTTGTTGTGCTGTTGTTGTTGAACATTTTACCCATTTCCAAAGACCCAGTTGCCTTTTGTTTATTGATATCTCTTCTTAAGCTTCTAATTGTTATACTCTTTAGTATATTCATGAACCTCCATCTTTCCAAACTCCCATTTTCAGTACCTGAGACCCATTTTCCATTTGATAGGAATGGCCCTCTCACTAGTCGAGGGAATTGACTCACCACTTGTTCAGTAGAGAGAGACTTGCTACTGATTTGAGCAGACAGGGCAGCTGGTCAATGAAAGACATGGACCATAGAATGAGGAAGCCATTTGGTAGATAATATTAAAGTTACATTGATAATATTATATATATATAAAACATTGACATATTAATGTCAGCATTTGCTACCTTTTCTTTATGGGGCGCTACTATGGGACATCCATGTGGGAATATTATGCTTCCCTGATATCAGGTTTTACCATGTGACTTGCCTTGACCAGTGAAATATGAATATCAGTGTCACAGGCCAGTTCTGGGCAGACATGTTGAGAGTCCTGGCATGGTTCTGCCATTAATCCCCTTCCCTTTTCTCTAAGAGTAGCAATGTCCCAGGTTAGAACAGATCCTTCAGGCTGCATCCCAGAAAAAAGAAAACACATGGAATGAGCTATATGTAAGATGAACAAGAAACAAAACCATTTATGTTGTAAACCACCGAAATCTAGAAATGGTTTCTTACTGTGGCATAATCTAGTAAAAGTTTACTTTTACCCACAGGGGATTTTGGAGGTTTAGAATATTATGGTGTGTCGATGGCTTGGTTCCTAAAGCAAGTATAGAAGTACACTTCTTCTGGAAGTATGTAAAATATTTATGTGTGTTCATTCATGAAAAATATTTCTTATGAGATTAGCGATGACAACTTCTTTAGGCATTTTCCCAGATTCCCCAGTGTCATCCAGATGCTCTTTCTCATTTTACCTTTGGTATCCAACACAAACATATAAATATTGGTTTGCTTAAGTGTCTCATCAACTAGACTCCTTGGGAGAAGGGGCTTTGTCGTGTTTGACTTAAGCAGGGCATCTAGCATACAACCCAGGCCAGGAAGGCACTCAGAGATGTTTACTGATATGTAGGTACCAATCCACAATCTCAAAGAGCCAAGGTGGCCAATCACTTTGGCTCCTTGAAACCTGACCTGATCTGAGCTCATTTGGCAACAAAACCTGATCTGAACTGACACAAAAGTACTTCTAGTCATTAATTACCCACATATAATAAATATTTATAATTCTGGCTGAAGATGTACTAAACATTTTATTCTAGGGGGCTGCTCTCAGCCCCGCAGGTGATGCTACATGATACACAGTAGATTATTAGATTACTTCTCTAAAATCCCCCAAATCCTGATTTATAAGACACATCCTGGCTCCAAGAATTTAAGATAAGCAATTGTGCATCTGTGTCAGCAAATGAACACTTTCTGGACTGCTACCAGCTATTTTTCCTCTGTAGTTATGTCATATGCCATATATACTTCCGTCCTTTATCAGATAAATGCCTTCTTGGATTCTTCATAGCCATCTTGAGTTAATTTCTACCTTTCAACTATGTAGCACCTTACTGCATGAAAAGAGTGTGCGTGAAATTTCAGCATCCAAAGTTTTATAATAATGTGACTTTACTCATGTGCAGATATAAATGTTGATGGCTCTTGCTTATAAGGGCTGACACACTAGCATTGAAGAACCACACATAAATAGTAAGATACTTTTAATCTGTAGGGTAATTTCACTGTGTAAAAGTGGCTAATTGGAGGTTCAAGAGAAAGATTCACTTTGAACAAACATTTGTTTTTAGTGTCGTTATTCATGTAAGAAATAATACCCATCCTGGATTAGGAATTCATCACCAACATAGTGTTACACAATGGGTGGAAGATCACACACACACACACACACACGTACGTGCACAAGAACCACATTGTTTGTCAGATGGTACCAATGAGGCTGGCATCTCAGTTGTGACAATGTGATTCCAAATTTCTTCTAACTTATAAGTGGCACTGATAAGTTAGTGCTGGTCATACTTAGATCTGTAGAGCTACTATATTTTCTCCATGTATGAAATCTTATTTAATCATAGGTAAAATTGTAATAAAATAGACCCAAGAGTTTCAGTGCTGCAGTCTAAGCCATTCACTGCTTTATATTCTGATTGTGCTGCTGCTGTAAAATGAACAAAGAGTAACATGGAATTTGATAAAGACAAGAAAACTTTTATTAAACTTTTACAACAGTGAAATAAATTATTCATGCAATTGCATGAATAATGGTATCCATGCTGATTAAATCAGCCAAGAGGAGGCAAAATATTCACGTGCATGGCATGAGTTCCATTTTCAAACAGTTCTGAAATGAAAATGTAATATAAAACAACACAGTAGTTGGTCTCCTAAAATGGAAAGGAAAAAAAAATGTGGAGTACAGTATTAATTCAGAAGAGGAGGGAAAAGTTTAAAGCACTTGTACTTCTGAAATCCACTAGCCAGAAGGAATTTTCAAAGACAGAAAAAATAATCCACCACTTCAAAGGCATTTAATGAAAGAGAGAAATAGCAAAGATGGCACAGTGCAAGAGGGACAGATCTAGGCTTAGCGAAGGAAGAGAACGGCTCTTTATGCAACGACCCGCTGCCTGGCTTATTCTATCCGGGGCTTGAATAAATAGGATTCTCTTCCAATTGGCCTGTTGGGCCCATACCAGCCTTTTAGGATGGTCCAGAAAGGAGCTGCTGTGGGTGATCAATAAGGTGCTTTCCACATCTCTGCCACCTGCCTGAAGATTTGTGACTATCATTGGTCCTTCCATCAAAATGCTCACAAAAAAGAACGTGTCAGAGTTCAGAGTTCTTCACTTTCCACATCGCCGAGCACATGAGCTGGAGGAGAAAATCCCTGCCACCCACAGAATTCCAAAGAGCTGAGTGCTCACCCAGTACACACTGGAAAGTGGAGGGGGGGAGAGGAAACAGCTCCGACATGAGCCCAGCAAAGAGGGGTGGGGAGGCAAAAGGGCACGTGGGGGGATGAGGCTGTCCAAGTGGGGAAATTCCTCATTCCACCTTCAGAAGACCCCCTCCCCCAGGGCAGGATGCTTCCCGTGATGAGGCCGGACCTCTGATCCCCGGATCGGCACGGTGGAATCAGGGCCAATGCGTAGGGCCGCCTGCAGGCCGCCGGCGTGTGCAGGACCCACAGCGGACGTCCAGCCAGCCCGGCCCCTCGGGGGTGCGGTCCTTTGTCGCCCCTTGTTCTGCGTTGGTTCCGTGGCACCTGCTGGCTCAACCCTCACCCTGACTTAATGGGCGACACTGAGAGCACCCTGAGCAATTCTCTCCCCCCATCCCTGGGGACTGTCTATTCCGCTCTGTCGCCTTCCCTCTCCTCCCGTGTCCCCACGCCTCTGTCGTTCACCTGCTCTTTGGACTAGACGAGCAGCTTCTCTTAGTATCCGCGGGCCTGCGGGGCCACAAATGGTCCAGGAGACCCTTGATTCGGTCTAGGAGTAAAGACAGAGAGTTATGGGGCCCACCCTGAAACGCTCTGGCCCTCAGGAGAGACACTGTACCCATTTCAGTCTTACCTGGAACTTTCTTTGAGAAGAGCCATCTGCTTGTAACCCCAATAGTAGCCCGGTTTCTCCCGTTGGCCAGGGCACCTCCTTTCTTTGGACAAACAACCAGCTGCTCCCCAGTCTGCCTCACAGAGCCAGCCCAGGGCTCTTCTCCAACGTGAATAAGCATCCTTCTGAGGGTCCCCATTTCGCATAAAGCTATTCTGGCTTCTGCTGGTCAGCTCCCGTAGGGGACCGCTGCTCCAGAGCCGCAGCCCACCGGCCGTCTGTGTTCTTTCCCAGGCTACTGCCACCAGCCATCTCTTTCCTGAACCCAAAGCTACAGTGTTTGGCAGAATCAATGAAGCCCCGGAGGGTACAGGACAGCATTTATAATATAGGGTGGGCAACCTTTTAAAGGATCGCTGTCAAAGTCTCTGTAGGTCTTTCAAAGGACCCCGTGGTCCCCACTTCTTGGCCTTGAAGCTGACACGTGTGCTGCCCTGGGCTACCCTTCCTTAGGCCTCTCCTCCAGAACATGAAGCCCCAACTCCCCACCCCGGGCCTGTATGAGGAAGCAAAAAACATTATCAAATATCGAATATCATAATAATCTTAGCAGTGTCATGCTAGCTTCCAAAAAGGCATCCAATACTTAAAAAAAAAATAGAATGTAGTATGCATAAATTCTGTTCTGCGGTATGGCCGTTTGGATATTTCACCGGTCAGGGCTTTCCCAAGAACCGTGATTACATATGATGGTTGCATGCGTGTCAGTATAAAAGGACCAGCAAACTGGTTTCTTGCACACAAAGCAAGAGTTTGCGCCAAAGGCAAATATTAGCTGGAAGCTTAGAGCCACTGAAAGTGGGTTTTTCCTTGATGATGCCACTGGAGAAAAAAGGAGACAACCTCTAGTAAGTAAATACGTTGTAACATAGTGCTGAAAAGGAGAATTGTTTAAAGACTAGAGATCCATTTCTCTTTATTATATACCAAACTCCACTGCCCTTAGTGGCTTTGTTGTGTAATGATGCTGCCTCTGAAAAGGACGAATGACCTCCCTCAAATCATAAAGCGGAACTAGGCTCCATTCTCTCATGGTATAGCGTCGCACCTCGTGAGTCTGACAGTACTGGACCACCAACAAGATTTCTTGAATCTTTCCTGTGCGAGGCATCGGGCTCGGTATTCAGGATAAAAGGATGATGAAGTTGTGGTCTCTGCCCTTAAACTGCTTCTGGTCTGACAGGAGAAACAGATTTACACATACAGCGTGCCTTATACAGAATGATAGTAATGAAGTAGGGTCCAGTGAGTGCATGGTGGGTTCTGGGAGGGATGAGAAGAGGAAGAAGATTCTCAGGATCGAGTTATGCTTGAGCGGAGTCTTGATGATAAGTGCTGTTTAACCTCCTTAAAACCAAACCAGCAGCTTCAGGGCTCAGGATGACACATTCCTGCAGCCGCTGAACTCATTCCTCCAATTTTCCCTTGTCATCACGAACTCTGTATTGTATTATATGTACCAACCACTCTCTCTAAATGCTCATGGTGAAAACACCCAAACCATGGCCAAGGAGGGGAAACAGGAAGATGGGGAAATTGTGTCAGTGACAGATACATATTTATTCAGGAAAGGCATGAGTGGACAAAATTATGAGTCCTGTCTGTCAAACTGCACTCTGCATAGTCTAGTTACTGATCTCAGAATTTATAACGTGTGCTGTTTTTATATGTGAACTTGTTCATAGAAAGAAAAATGTTAAGAGTCCAGCCCAGTATAAATTTATAACTGCTATATAGTTTGAGATATATTTCCATCACATAAATACAATTTATGAAGGAGAAAATCTAGTTGAGATATGTTTAATGCATTCAAGTTCAAACATGCCTTCTCCTGTAGGAGAGGGACGCGGGAAATTCTACAGTTGGTACAAGAAGGGAAAGACTATATCCCTCACTGCATGTAAGTGTATTAGTTTCTTCTTTTCCTCCACTTTCTGTGGCAAGAAGGCTCAGATATGCTAGGGGATGCGATGAGGGGAGAAGTAGGTATTGCCTCAAAAACTCAAGTGTATGTAAGCTGAATTTCCTGAGTGTCCGTTTCTCTGCAGTGAGCATATATTTTAGGGGAGAAGGCACCTACATCTAATTGTGATCATGGTAGAACATTGTAGAAAGCAGTAAAGGAAGACTTTGCCTCCTTTGCAATGAACTGATAACAATCTATTGAGTAGCCTTTATATTCTCAGTACTTCTTCTGAAAGATGAAAGAGAAAAACTACTCAAATGATGGTCTTAATCCCTTCAATGGGTTCCCAAACCTTTCAGTAAAAATTGAAGGCTAGAAAGTCCTGCCCAGTTCTAGCTCTGACCTCTGGGTCTCAGTGGGACCCCATCTCCTTCCACTCCTCCCAAGCTCACTCCTCAAGTCATCCATCCTGGGCACTTGAACCTGAGGACATTCTTCTGCTGCATGTCTCTGGTACCTGCTGGTCTCTCTATCTCCGGGCTCTCTCACCAGACATCCTCCTGGCTCACAGGTTCTTTCCTCAGATGTCCTCTTTGCTGTGAGACGTCCCATCACCACATGTAAAATTTCCGAGCAGTGCCCCTACCCCCATCCCTCCGCCCTTCCTCTCTCCAGCCCCTGCTTACAATTTCTTCATTGCCCTTTTCACTCTGTCATACCAAGTATTTTACATTTGCCTATTGACTCTTCCTGGAATGTAAGACGAGGATCTTTACCTTCCACTGCTGCACATCCAGAGCCTGGAACCGCACCTGGCACATAGAAGGAGCTCCAGAAACTGCTTATTCATTGGATAGATTTAGTTGTTACTCTTGAGAAGCACGGTGCCAGGCCTGAGATGAAGGCTCCCTGTTATGTGGGTAAAAGTGGGATAACCTCGAATGGGCTAACACGGGCCTCCCTCCCCACTCGTGCCAGCAGAAAATGTTCCTTAGTCGATCAACCCTCCTGGTCAAACAGACGAGGGGCAGCTGTTGCTGGTCCCTAGGTAGTGGGATTCAGTTCCTTTCTAGCCTGTGGATTTAGTTAAACAAACCGATCACGCCCTCCTGTGGGAAGCAGGGGGCACCTCATCCTCTTGATACTACAAAGCCTGCTTCCCACAGCCCTGGATGTTCACTCCATTCCTGAGTGCAGCCCTGTGTGGCCCTGGATGGCACGGTATACCCCTCCCCTGGCCGTGAGCATATGTGACTAAGAAATTGCTGTTGAGCCATCTGCCCAGTGTCAGGGTTGTATGTTTGGCAGTCCCCCAGGGTTACGAGGGCAGGAATTCCTCCCTCATCAATGGAGTGAATAAGAGGCAATTAAAACAAGGAGCTGCAGCAAGGTAAGACATATACAAGAATCAATAATATAACTGAGTGTCTAAAAAGTGGTCAATTAGGTGACATTAGGTAAAACTCCCGTGGGAGTTCAGAAATATTTGTAGACATCAATAATTTTAAGTTAGTAAACAAAGTCTTGCAGTAAATACTTTGGAATAAAAAAGAGTAGTCAGGGTCCTGTTTAGTGCACACTCTTCCAGGTTATCTCTGCCTTTCATTGTCTTTGAGTTATTATACAGCTCTGTACTTGCGGAAACTGATAATAATGCAAAAGACTCTTGTCCATAGAAATAAAAATAATTGTGTCTGGTAAAATGCAATTGACTATCACCCTGTGGATAGACCCACTTTGCATCTATGTGCAATTTCACTTCAAAATGCCCTTAAATATCTATGTCTGTATCTACATCTATATCTGTATCTCTGTCTCTCTATACACCCAAATAAGTTTCTAAGAATTCTCCTTTGAACAGTCTGTAACATTGTACTGTTTTCCTCATTAATTGATGACTTAAATAAAATCTGTGACATGCATTCACTTGACATTTGTATGAGAGGCATGATTTTATCCTTTTTTTAAAAAAAGTGTCCTTCAGTGATGTCTTTTCTACTGAAACATGAGCAATGGCTTGCACTGTCCTATGCTTATTCTTGTCATAGCCACTTTACATTTTGAACAATGTGGTGAATTATGATGAAATTGGGTGCATGAGGAGATGACTATGTCTACCTGAAAGCAAACATCTGGAGGAAACATGAAAATCTCCAGCAGCCAAGATTCAGAGACTTGGCTCTGAGTATGCAAAGCATCTGGATTTCTCTGAACTGATTAATATCCATCCGCCTCTTCTATTTCAGCTTCATCCAGACACAGCCTTTGTGCTGACCCCTTACCTCTTCCTAGCACTACACAAACACTGTCATTTATTGTACAGAGAGAATTTTTCCCTACCTGCCTCCACCCCTCCATATGGTATACCTGATAATAGACTTATTTTTACTTAATTATTACTTAAACTATTGCTTGTAGCCACCATAAGGACAAAGGAAAATAAAGACTTGTTTATTTTAGTGTCCCTGAGAAGTCACTTTATTCTAGTCTTTAGCTAGGCAATTATAAGATCATTTCATTTATTTTCATAGAATTTTTTTTTTTTTTCAGTACGCCGGCCTCTCACTGTTGTGGCCTGTCCCGTTGTGGAGCACAGGCTCCAGACGCGTAGGCTCAGCGGCCATGGCTCATGGGCCCAGCTGCTCCATGGCACATGGGATCTTCCCAGACTGGGGCACAAACCCATGTCCCCTACATCGGCAGGTGGACTCTCAACCACTGTGCCACCAGGGAAGCCCTATTTTCATAGAATTTTGTGGGTTCTCTTTCCGTGAGAGCTGTTTCTGCTAAATATTCCACAAAACAATACACAGATGAACTAAAATAATGTATCTGTTCATTTGTATCCAGCATCACACTCATGCAAAGAGAAAAATAAGGGGGGGAAAACATTGAAGTGTCATGACAGGCTTTAAGAAGTACCTAGATGCATCACACAAACTCAAGGTCATGACTAAGGAGGAAGGGGATGGAGCCAAAATTATACCTGGACCTGAAAGTACAACATAGCCTTCACGTCAGGACCTGGAATTGTGATTCGAAGGAGGGGTCAAAGCCAAACTGTGAAATCAACCACTTTCCTTTCTATTTTTTATTACAGATTTACCACTTGGCAAGTCTTCCAACAACTGTCACCAAGTCCCAACGAGCGCAGGGCAGTGGGTTGTCCCAGTTTATATTCAGTTTTGTCAGTTTGACCTTCACAGGTCTGTAATTACTGTAATCACAGCCTGCTGAACCTGCTAACAGCCAAAGCAACCCGATTGGACCAGTTCAACGATAGCCTTTGTAGTCGGGGTAAAATCATGCCAGAAAGGCTGGCTGTGTCACTTGCAGCCTTTTCAGAAGACACTGAATGATAGGGACAGGTATCAAGCAGTTCACTGCCTAAAAACCTGGCTGTGCAGAGAGTGGCCCAACTCTGTCTCTGAGAGAACCAACTGCCCCTCCCTGTGGCCGTAATTCTTCCCACGGTGCTTGGTCACGTGGACAGAGTATCATCTACTTTTCAGACCTTCACTTTGAACACCCAGCAGTGTCTATGACATTCTCAAAGGCTGAAAAGAATTAGTAAACTCGGTCAGTGTGAGATAGCTCCAAATGCCTTGCTGGTGTTAGGGACTTTTTTCCCCCTGAATAATAGGGAAAACTGTACTGAATTACGAGCACATAAGCCTCACATTCGTGCTGCCTTTTTGGTTGTTTCCTTTTACTAATTGCCACAGATTTACCATGAATTATCTATGACATCTTTCTCCACACTCTGGACCAAAATGGGAATTAATAAGATTCTGACTAAGATTTAGAATACTCTTTGGTCATGAAACAGAGTTTGTGGTTCATGTTTTTGTGGTTGTTTTGGATTTCCAAATTGGTTCGATTATGCTTATTATAAGTACAATTGTAGAATGTGAAGGCTGAAAGGAAATTAGAAAATATCTAGCCTATATCTTTCCCTTTTTCTTTTTTGCCCTTTTTTTTTTTTTTTTTGTGGTACGTGGGCCTCTCACTGCTGTGGCCTCTCCTGTTGCAGAGCACAGGCTCCAGACGTGCAGGTCCAGCAGCCATGGCTCACAGGCCCAGCCGCTCCGCGGCATGTGGGATCTCCAAGACCGGGGCACGAACCCGTGTCCCCTGCATCGGCAGGCGGACTGTCAACCACTGCTCCACCAGGGAAGCCCTTTTTTGCCCTTTTAACAAGTTAAACAGTGTATAACATCAGATAAAAGCAGAACTTCTCCAAGCCCAGACACCCAGAAGCCCACCTGCTAAGTGTCTCTTTTATCAACTGCCCCCAGCAGAGCAAAACCCCAAGACTCCATGGAATGCAGTTTGAACACTTGTGGGTTAATCCAGGGTTCCAAAGCCTAGAGAGATAAAGGGCTTTAGTCAAGGTCACTCCTCACTCCTGGAGTCACCTTGCTCCAGCCCTCTGAGTCAACCGCAGATAAACATGAAGCGTATTTCGGCAAGCAATTCCTTACCACGGTGTTCATTCTTCCCCACTCTCTTCACCTGGATATTCTGCTCCAAAAGGCAACCAAGTACTTTCCTAGTGACTCTGGGTCCAGTGGCAGCAGGACTAGTGAAATCAGTGGCGCGAGTCACTGCCACCCCTCGAGCAAGCCTTGGTCAGGAAATGAAGAGGATGCTCATAGGATTGATGGCCCTAAAAGTGAGACCCTGTTCTCATGGAGGGTACCCGGTGCACACACACTGTGGGACACACGTCCAGGTGGAGAAATAAGCTCCTCAAAGCCCCACCTCTCTCACCACCAGAGTGCGGTGTGTGTTGGGCCCATGAGAACATCGCAAACTTGCACTGTCCACTGTCTCTGTCGGAGGGTGTGGAAAATTACTGTGCTTGCTTGGGCAGCTCAGGTTGTGTTCGGTAAACAATCTCACAAGCACGGTGGAGTGAATTCTCTGGAGAGCCTTACACTGTTATTAGGATTCATCCCTAGTTTACTATCAAGGAAGATGACAGTTGGGGCCCACTGGAACATGAAGGTTCTAGGCCCGATCACTTCTGAGTCCAGGG
This sequence comes from Mesoplodon bidens, assembly GCF_964165515.1. Taxonomy (NCBI): domain Eukaryota; kingdom Metazoa; phylum Chordata; class Mammalia; order Artiodactyla; family Ziphiidae; genus Mesoplodon; species Mesoplodon bidens. The sequence continues at coordinate 13,165,803 of NC_138168.1, read as the reverse complement.
GAGCCATCAAACCAGGAGCAGCTCAGCATAAACTGAATGAAAAATGTCAGAATGGAGAGGTTACGTAGAGAACAGAAGCGAAACTCATATTTATTGACCAGCTGTTACGCAACACTCACTTTGCTGGGTCCTCTTGAGGCAGGAGAAAGATGGGCCCCCGGGGCCAATGATTTGAGTTCATTCCCTGTGGAATGAACTCCGAGAAGGGAATAACAGGACAGTCGAGAGCGGAGGCTGGGCCCTGCCCAGATAGAAGATAAGAGACCACATATTCCTCATTCTCAAAGTCAGGAGACCTCCCCGACTGCACATGCACAGAAAGGCTCCTTGGAGGTCAAAAGGGAGTGATGCTAAGCTACCCATAGGCCTCTTTGGTAGAATCCATCTTGGCTAAGAGACACACGCACACACATGGGAGGACCCTGAGATAAACCAAATATGGACTCAGAACCACACAAAGCAAGATGATTGGCCAAAGGAAACCTGGAAGAAATGCCCCATAAAAGTGATTCAAACTGCCACGAAGTCGCGACTCTCTCTCTGAACCTGCCTGTCTGTCTGTCCACACATACTGTACTTCTTTTTTCTTGTTTCACTACTTTCCGTCTTTGTGGGAATTCTCTTCTGCAAAGCCGTAGGGCCAGGGCCTTGTCACTGACCACAGGTCTAGTGGCTAGGATTCGGTGGTCTCACGGCTGAGACCCGACCTCAGTCACTGGCGGGGAACTGAAACCCTGCTTCAAGCCGCTGCAGACCGAGGCCACCTAAGATCACTCTCTTTATGCACTTTGTGAGTAAAATAACCCAACATGAGAGTCACCCTCAGCCCCAGAGCACATGAGGGTCACAGAGGAAAGGGCGCCCAGCTCACGGGTCCTGGGTCTGTCTGGCGACGCTCACTGCAAAGTCACTTCACAGAATGATGGTGGCAGGAAGCTGAGTAATGTTAGGAATTTTGAGATTCACGACTCAGAGGCTAGAAAGAGAAATCAAGAGTTCCTAGGACAGCACTGTTTATGTTCCTCAAGAATGCTGCAATTTAATTAAAGGCAAAAGAGCGTGATACCCTCAGGTCCCAGCTCGCTGGTACATTGTTAAATAAGTTACCACCATTTAACCTCTGAGGACTGAACAGAAAGTGCAGTTTGTAAGCCAAATGAAGCACTTTTTTTTTAGGAAGAGTGATGAAGATAAATTGGTCGTTGGAATGAGTGAAAACCTCAGTGCTTCTAAAATATCGTTCAAGGAGTTGCCAAAAAATTAAATTATGTTACTTATTCTGAGCAAATAATAGACTTTAATTATCAAACCAACCATTATATAACTATCTAATATCCAAGGTATCCAAAGGGAGCAAATAGTTATGACTATTGTAGGTAATGTAATGTTCTACTTCTAATGTTCTAAAGTCCGTATATTAATCACTAAAAAGGGCCACTGTTTATCTACACTGTCTCAGAGTAGGGAGGAAGTGGCCTTCAGGAATGAAGAAAACTGATGTACAAAGTGAGGAAAGAAAATTTAAATACAAAGCAATTTCACTAATAAAATGCTCAAGCCGTCTAGGGTAATTTGGGTACTTGGTGAATCACTGCTTAGCAATTCATGAACACTGTGGGTGCCTGGAATTCAATTCCATTGTCCTCTAGCTGAATTGCTTTGAAAAAAGGTCACATGAGAAGGAGAGGAAGTTTTGACTTTCACATGCCAGTTATTGCTAAGGAAACCACTTCCTCGGTATTCACAGATTCAGCATGTCTGCAGTTTTGGCTTCCATACAAATTACATTTTGGTGCAGCATTAAGAAACAAACAAGGGTGGAGAGTATTTTAAAAACTCAACTCAACTATGACATGTTCACAGAACAAAAAGAGGAGACTTTTCAGACTCCCTTTGTTTTCCGAAGCGCTCTATGTATGCCTGAGTAGAGCCTCCAGGAGCGAAGAGGATGTCTGAGATTTGAGGAGAGGGCCTGTGATGGCCAGTAAACAAATGAGAAGCGAATACAGCTTTGCTGTGTTTTCCGATTGGCAATGGCTCTGAACTATCTCCTACTTGTAGTTGTGGACAAAGAAACAGGAGATGAATTACCATGTTCTAGGACTGAGTGTTCCTTTCCAATTCAAATTGCAATAAGAAATAAAAATGGTTAGTCTTCCAGTGTTAGATTATATAACTTGTCTCCTCTGTTTTTCTGGTTTCATTTTGCTTTGTTTTGCTTTCATTTTTGTCTTTTAAGGGGAAAAAAAGGAGTAAAATGAAGGGATATTTTAGAATGGGGCTGTCATGGGCCTTATTGCAAATGCAGCTGAACTCAGAAGTGGCTATTTTTGCTCTAGTGGGCCTTAACTATTTGGTGGTTGTTTTGCTTTTATTTATATTTCTATTTTTAACCCAAATAGAAAGATCTTGTGTAAACTACCTCTTTGTTCATCGTAGACGTCCAACTATTTTTAATTCTCTCTGCTGCTGAGAATAATGATTAGGACCCAGAAGATCACAAATCTTAGATGTCTGGGGTCCATCTGTTTGAATATCCTGAGTCTCTCTTCTTGTACCAGGATTTATGGTTTATCTGTGGTCTTTCAGTTCTCAACCTTACTCATGAATCATAGGTTCAGAACTCAACTGCACTGTCATTAAAAGTAATCTGCAAACAGCTACTCTGTAGTGAACTTATAGGAGAAGGGAGCTCCTTTGGTATTACATGGTAGCAACTATGAAAGAGGTCACTTTTAGTCGTAATAAAGTGTAGTATGAGCTGAGCATTGAGAGTTTTAATACCAACAAATAATAGAGGTAATATCAAGTGGGTACCTTAAAAATTTTAAATGTGTTGCTTTTGAAATCATAAATTTAACTCTTTTTAGCACCTAAGAAAGCTAAATATTTTTGGATTGACAGAGAAGAATACAGGAAGATGCTTCTTTCGTTACTTATTGATAATCATCTATGCACACTCTCCAGAAGTTGCTTTAAACCTCTCTAATTCTGGGTTGACACTCAAAAAAAAATTGCAAACATTCTTTGGTTTTAAAAAGGACTGGGATGGTGATGATGATGATAATATAATAACAATAATAGTAGAAATAGCTAACGTATATTGAGAATTTAGTAAGTACCAGTCCGTGGGGTAAGCATTCTACTTAAGTTATCTCATTTAAATCCTCACAACAGCCCTGTGAGCTTGGCGTTATTATTACCCTTGATCTTCACATGAAAAACTAAAACTCAGAGAGGTTAAGGAAATGCTCAAATTCACTCATTTAGCAAGCAGCAGGGCTAAGATGTGAAAACTGGTAGTGTCTCCGCAGTCTGAGCTCTTACTACTAGAGTAGGTGTTTATAGAGAGAAGACTTTGACGTGGACTGATCTGAGATGCCAAATGATTAAAGTCGGGTAAAGACCCCACCGCTTCTGGTCCAGCACGTGTCTATGGAGAACTCACGTCTGGCTCTTTTGAACTTAAAGTCCAGATACCACAGTCCTCTGGGTAGGAAGAGGGTCCTCGCCAGCATCAATCATCCAGGAAAGAGGAGGCCTTGTGCAAGAAAAGGAGGGAAGCTTTGAGCAACAGACTCATGAGAGTAGTATCTTGGTGTGAGGCTCTGGGTAGTGGGCCCCGCCCCCCATCCCTGCCTCCAGGGGACAGACTGGGAATTTGCAAATGATCCCTGTCCTGTTGTGGGCAACAAGCTGCAGAAGATAAGTTAGGTCTTGTTCAACCGGAAAAGCAAGGTTCATGCTCTGCCCTCCATCCATTTCCCTTAGTGAAGTCACCTTGGAACCTTCTCTCTGTCCAAGAGATGCTCCAAAGCTACTAAGGAAAGGGTCCTGCAGCTGTTGTGTTGAAATAACTTTCCAGGTCCGGGGGTGCCATGTCAGCAAACTGAAACTTGGGTCGTTTTCCTGTAAATGCTCTGCTGGACCAGAACTGCAGGGCATCCAGGCAGCCGATCCCAAATCCAGGCCTTTTCACCTCAAGCAAAGTGGAGTCTGTGGCCCCGGCCAGTCATTTTCTCTTCCTTGTTCTTTATCTTACAAAAGCTTCCTGGCTTCAGCCTTGTGCAGCACTTCTCCAAAAGGTGGCTATAGCTTCACTGAGTGTTCAAGTTTGTTTGTATCACCCCAATTGTCTTCTTTAATCATTTTTTACTAGTTTGGATCTAACCTTAAAGGGAAATAGGAATTTCCCCTAGCTTCTCACTCTTTGGGCCAAAGGGTAAGATTTCACCAAGGGTACTGAGTGAACCTATCGGGAAGACCAAAGCTTTGAGGTCAAATCACCTCACACCATAAAGAGATCCTTCTTTCATGCTAAAGTGAGAAAATCTGTCTTTCTGCCTCCCTTCCTCCATCTCTCCCTCTTCCTTCCTTCCTTTCTTTCTTCCTTCCTTTCTCCCTTCCCTTTTCTTCCTTCTTCCCTCCCTCCCTCCCTTTCTCTCTCTCTTTCTTTCTTTCCTTCTCTTTCCCTTCCTTCTTTCGCTTCTTCCTTTCTTTACTTTTTTTTAAGAAGGAGGCACTGTCTCTCAGCATCTCACAAATATCTCTCCCACTAGTTCTGCAACCCCCAGGCCCTCACCATCCTGGGTTAAGACAGTAACTGCCACAATTAAATACAGATGTTAACAAAGCACCTCAACTGACATCCAGCCCAGCTTGGTGAAATGACACCAACCTCCATCCAGTTGCTGAAGCCAAATCTTAGAGTTACTCTTGATTCTCTCATTTCTTCATTCAATTTAGCATTCAGAGGTGCCAAAATCCACATGAAAACATCTCGCATCCGCCCTCTTCTCTGCATCACCATGACCTCTTGTAACAGGGAAGAGCCAAATCTGACTACACGTTGGATCTGTTTCTTTTACTTTAACCTTTGCTTCCCATTGCTTTTGTTCACTAAAAGGATACTGTATGACTCTGTCCACCCGTGGATGGCTACAAGAAAGAAGAAGTTAACACATCCCCTCCCAAGGCTGGCCGTTCCAGGGCATATTTGCAAAACTTATGGCCTTTTAACTTTACTTCCTCCTCTCCTCCCCCTTTCTGTTCTATAAAAGAAACCGGCATCCAGACCCCGATAAGGTGGTTTTTCAGAGACACTCGTCTGCCATCTTCTCGGTCAACACCTCGTCTCCGATTCATGGCCTGTCGTGTGGCAAGCAGAGGTAACGCTCTCACCTGTCCAGCTTCTCCCATACCGTGTCCTCTTAACTCCTTCCCCGCACATCAATTAAGGGGAGCTTTTTGCAATTTAGTAAGAGGACATAACTTCTGCTTAAAATCCTCTGGTGCCTTCCCATTGTGTTTAGAATAAACCCCAGACTCCGACCATGACTTATAAAGCCACATGTGATCTGGACTTGCCCATCGCTTGAAAGTCTCTTCCAATTACTGTATCCTCCACTGCCCTGTCCAGCCCCGGCTGTGGCCTTTTGATGGTTCCTGGGATACACCCAGCTCCGTCTGTTCCAGAGCCTCTGCCCATGTTGCTCTGCTTCCAGGAATTCTCTTTTTCCTTGTCTTCTAGTGGCTGGCTCCCTGTCGTTCTGATGGTACTTTCAGTATCACCTCTTCAGAGAAGATTTCTCCAACCTCCCGGCTAAAGCGTCTGAGTTTTGGTGGGAGGTTGCCTCCTGCTAGAAGGTGGGCTTCAGGAAGGCAGGGCCTTCTCTGTCCCATCCAGTCTACTGTGTTATACCTGAGGCCAAGAACTGTGCTGATGGTCTTAGGAGGATCTCCCTGGATCTGGCGAAAGGAGAAGCAAGTGCTTGTTATTAGCTATTATTATTCAGCTCCGATTACAGCCACACCCTAAGCTGAAGTTTGGAGGAGGCATAGGACAGGGGGGTGGAGGATGGAGAGAATGGAATCCACTTCCTTCTGGTTCCCAATTAATGTGGCCTTAAAGAATGACGGGGATGTGGATGTTAAGGGCTCTGATATGATTGTTTCCACCTTAGCACTCACTATGACACAGTCTAAACTGTAGCTGTTAAGTCACTGTCTACACCGATCAGCCAGGATTGCCCAAGTTAGGGTGGGGTTAAAACACACGACCCCACATGTCTCAGTGACTTGACATGATTGAAACTGATTTCTTCCTTGTGACATACGTTCATCATTTCTGCTTGTTTGTAGGGCCTCGGGGGCCGAATCAGATGGAGGACTCGCCGTTTGGAAGTTGCCAGTGGCTGAGCCAGAGGGAAAGGAAGGGCAGGAGTGGGATGAATTTCCTCCACTGGAAGGGACACGTGTCACCCGCTCCCAGTTGATTGCTGAGAGCGAGTCACGTCACCGGTTAGAGGAACGCAAAGAGATGCAGAGCAGCACTGATGTCAGCCCCGGCGGTCAGGAAGGAGAGAAGAGGAGACACAAGATAGTCCCTGACCCATAGAAAGTACTAGAACCTGAGGGCAGAAGCGATGCCCTGGGTGGTGGGCAGCAGGGCTTGCTTGATGAGCCCAAATTCTCCAAGGAGGAAGCGACGAGCAGCTTTCTACTTCCGGCCAATAGAAGAATGGGGGCCCAAGGTCATTTTATGTCTCAGACACTCGCGTCTTCATTCAAGGCTGTTCTTTCTTTGCTGTCCATACGTGTCTCTTACAGATTTCGTCAGTTTCTGTGTTGGTTATTCTCTGTTTGCCCCAACAAGTATGCTCCCTTCCCTGCCTCGTTTTATGCCCAGGAGTTGCCCTCTAGGGATGCATCACCCAAACTCTCTGACCCTCTGGTCCTTTGTTGAATTGCTGAGTGGGAAGCACAGTGTCTTAGTCTGTTCAGGCTGCTGCAACAAAAAGCACAGAACGGGTAGCTTCTAAACACAGAAATATATGGCTCACAGGTCTGGAGGTGAGAAGTCTGAGATCAGGGAGCCAGGGGGCCGGGTGATACCTCTCAGGTCCCCGGCTTCTCCTTGTGTCCTTACATGGCAGAAGAGGCCAGGGCACTCTGTGGAGCCTCTTTTATAAGGCACTAATCTCGTAAGTTAAGCACTTCCCAAAGACACCATTGCCTTTGGGGGTTAGGATTTCAATATACAAATTTTGGGGAGAGGGCATAAACCTTGAGACCGTAGCACACAGGTAGGAAGTTGGAGGCCAGGATTTGAGAGAGGTTGGGGTAATTACCCCACCCTGAAGCTCCCTCCCCTAACCTTGCTGGCATCTTTGCAGGGGCTTCTAGCTCTGTGGTCCCAGGTTCTGTCTTGAACCCTTTCCTCGCAGCTCAGAACCCACGAGGATCCTGCCAGCTGCACCCTCCCTCGGTCCTTTGGGCCCTGGTTGGTGGAAGGTTCCTGTTGCTACTGGTCCCTGAGAGCCTGGTCATCCCTCACTGATACCTTCACTCTGACACGTCACTGTCCGCCACCTCCTTATTCCGTTCCCTCCCTTTAAAGACTTTGTGTCTGTTGTCTGCTTCTTCTTCTTTTTTTTTTTTTTTTTTGTGGTACACTAGCCTCTCACTGCTGTGGCCTCTCCCTTTGCAGAGCACAGGCTCCGGACGCGCAGGCTCAGCGGCCATGGCTCACGGGCCCAGCCGCTCCACGGCATGTGGGATCTTCCTGGACCGGGGCACGAACCCGTGTCCCCTGCATCTGCAGGCAGACTCTCAATCACTGTGCCAAGAGGGAAGCCCTGTTGTCTGCTTCTTGCCATACTGACTAATACAGCGTCTTACTTATTGGATTCCAAACAGCTGTACGTATCCTCACCCACCGTTCTTTTCTTGACATATTTCTTAGATGTGCCTTATTTCTCTGCTTTCTTAACCCCACGGCTCTCTCTTTCTCTTCACTGTGTTGACTGCAAAACAAAAAAATGCACGTGAGATCTGTGAGTTAAGTTTTATTTGGGGCAAAATGAGGGCTATAACCCGGGAGACATTTCAGCTAGCTCTGAGAAACTGCTCCAAAGAGGTAGGGGGGAAGGTTGGTATAGATGTGACTTTGGTGAAGGGGGAGTACGTATAATCGAACACATTTTTTTTGCAGAAGTTTCTGCTCGTCTCGTGAAGGTTACTGCCAGTTGCTAGGAGAAGACGTCACCATTGATGATTTTAGTGCTTTTTTAGATAAAAGGAGATGCAAGAATCGGGCTCATATAATCTTCTCCTGAAAATATCTAACCATCTGAAGGACTGTTCTGTCAGTTTTCCCAGAGCACAGAGGGCCTCATTCCTCATCTCCACCCTGGACTCCTTTCAGGGGGTGTTGAAGGTCAGCGGCTGCAGTGGCTCATGATTTCATCCTTGTAGAGGCAGATGGCAAGTGCCAGTTTGTAGGTGACACCTCTTAGAACTTTGGGCTCTGTGATAATAGCTGGTGCAATCGAAAACATTTATCGGTTTTTGTCGAAACACCTTATTTCATTCAGCAGAGTGCTGGCCACTTGCTTTGTATTAATTTGCTGAGGCTGGACTAACAACCCATCTCAGACTGGGGGGCTTGAAGAACAGAGCTTTATTTCTTCTCAGTCTGGAGGCTGGAAGTCCAAGATCAAGGTGTTGGCAGGTGTGCTTCTCTTGTGGCCTCTCTCCTTGGCCCACAGAGGCTTCCTTCTCTTCCCACCCGGCCTCTTCCCTCAGGGCCCTTGGCCTCTGTATCTCCCTCTTATAAGGACACCAGTTTTACTGGATTAGGGCCCCAATCTAAGGGCCTCATTTTAGCCTAATCACCATTTGAAAGCTTCATCTCAAACTAGGGCTGTGTTCTGAGGTTCTGGGGGTTGGGACTTTAACATAGAAATTTGGGGGGAACGCAACCCAGCACACTCGATACACTCCTATCACAAAGCAGGATCCTAATCGGCTTTTGTGCATCAAAGCCTTTAGTTTCACCTTCCATCTGCTGGAGAGAGGAAGTTGCCTCTTCTAACCCTTAGGCTTCCCAGATTTCTGGACCCTGCCTGTTTCTCTTTTATGGGTGTTTGCAAACTGCTTGATTGTTTTGGAGGATATCTCCTTCTATGGTGCCTTGTGAAATACAGCCAACTGGTAATCAATACATGCCACTAACACTGCTTTCTAGTCTTTTTCTCTAGAGCTACATTTTCTCCTGCTATGTTATCACAGGCAACAGTTTTACCAAATGTTTTGGTAAAACACCCCTATTACATGGATGACTATTGTTCTGGTCTCCAGTGGTAGTTGGCTCACTGTCCCTCATCCAGCCCTTGGCCACTGCCGTATATTTTAGGCTTGTTGGCTATGGTAGCACTCCATGTCAGGGGGTCAATGCCAGTACTATTCAGGACAGACCAGTTCTGCCACAAAACATTCTTATTCATTTCTCGCTTTTGCTGCACATCCACCTGGTTGACAATGGGCCCCTGGTGGTCGCTCAGGGACCCTGACTGATGGAGTGGCCACCCTCTTGCCATGTCAGGGGGATAAGAGAGCCATTGCCCCTTAAAGCCTGTCCTCATATATGATACATGTCACTTTTTTATACTTCATTGACCAAAGTGAGTCACATGGGTGCTTTGTTAAAATTTGTTTTTTATTGATATAGTTAATTTACAATGTTGTGTTAATTTCTGCTGTACAGTAAAGTGATTCAGTTAAACATATATATATATATATATATACATTCTTTTTCATATTTTTTTCCATTATGCTTTATCACAGGATATTGAATATTGTTCCTATAGTGCTGTACGGTAGGACCTTGTTGTTTATCCATTCTCCATGTACTAGTTTGCATCCGCTAACCCCAAACTCCCACTCCATCCCTCCATGGGTGTTTGTTTAACTTCAAGGGGACAGGAAACTACTGTCCTATCTCGTGCTTGGAAAGAGAACCAGAAATTCTTGGTGAACAGCACTCATGATTACTATTCAGCATCCATTATCAAGAGCTGGTATTTAGTTCTGGAAATTAAGAAACTAATTGGGAAAAAACAAAAATTGAGATCATCTGTGGCATAAATCATGGGTCCATGATGTTATTTTTGTTTTCTGAACATCGTGACTCTATTTCTCCCAACACACACACACACACACACACACACACACACCCCTTTCTTTAATGCCACAGAATTATGTATTCAGCTCTATGAATGGCAGCTGGCTGTCGTGTGTCATTTGGTAATTTCCATACCTTCTCTTTCTTACTGCAAAAGAAGCTTGCAGAGGCTGTGTTAAAAGTGTCAGGTATAGCCCTCTTCTGCTCTTTTGTGCTTGTGATACATGTGATCTGTATCTCCTTCCCTTACCAATGCATTTTAACATGAAGTCATATTTAAATCTGTCATTTCTATAAAGCAAGAAAGGTATTTGCTGCCATGCACTGCCAAGCAGACTGGCAGATGCCACTGACAAATGGTAAAAAATTCTTCTCTGGTTCAGTATTTCCATAAAAACAAACTCTCTTTCAGTTATCACTTCTGAAATAGAATATAAACCTAATTCTAAATAACAAAAAAAAAAGATCCAGTGGCCGGCAAACCCCAGCGCAGTGTGTCTCTAGAAGTTAGTGAATAAGTGAAGTGAATCATAATTCCTCACATCCAGAAGAGGATTCACAATCCAGGGTACCTATTAAAGTGGTTTCTAGCCTAAAATAGACAGGAATCACTAACAATGCGTTAACTGTGGAACCAGGTAGGAAGCATCCAGTGGAAAAACGTGCCTACAATTAGATGGTTTTGATTTGGTACAGCCTTTTCTCAGATCCTTCTCTGGGAATAAGTTATTTTGTTTGAAATCTTTCCCCCATGATTCCATCCTTTTTTCTGACGCCAGCTGAGTTTTCTAACATACAAATCTGGTGGTGTCATCAGATGAGTAGCCTCCGGAACCAGGTTACTATCGAGAAAGAGTTCCGCCCCACGCCCCCTCCCCTCCACCCCGCCCTCACCAGCCTGTGGTCATGACCTCTCCAAGCCCGTCACCCCAGGGATGCCACCGTCCCAGTGCCCTCCTGGCTGCTGCTTGGCAATCAAAGCTCCACTTGAAGCTCCCTCGGCCGCCAAGTCCCCTTTGTTTGTTCTCCATCCAGGCTCCCCAACTCGTCACCTCCTGGCCTTGGCCAGCCTTGCTCTTCTGCATTCGCTGCATGGTGATTTCCTGACTGCCTTTTTTTCTGTTACGAATTTGCTCTGAGCTCTGGTCTGGGCAAGCCCTGACTGCCACTTGCTTCCTGGCTGCTGACTCATTGGTCTGCTCTGTTGTTTGGCTTGGGGGACCCTCAGGATTCCTGACGACATGGCCCCCTGCCTCACTGGCCCTCCTGGCACCAGCCTGTCCTTGGTCCTGGAGCCACCAGACACCCCTGGTCCCCTCCCCATCTTTTCAGGGATCTTTTCCCTATATACTGTTTTACTGCACAATCCTGGGTAAGTCATGTAATCTTTCTGTTTCCTGGTATTCCCATTTTACAAATATGAGTCTAGGTAAGCTGCAAGCTGCCCACACAGGGCTTGCAAGGAGCAAGTAAAATAAACACGTGAAAATACTTTAAGTGCAAAGTGCAAAACTGATGTAAGGTCTGATTTTTATTGCAGTGCGGTTTTCTCTGAAGCGTCTTTCCTGGGTGTCATTTTCTTCATCCAGAGTTTTGAGATTTGAAAAGTATTGACTGCTAGTTTGATAGACTAGAAGGTAAGAAGGAAAATAATAACTGTTGCTATTGGCCATATACCGTACGCCAAGTCCTGGGCTGGGTGCTTTCTATTCATATCTAATCTAATCGTTACATCTACTCTGCAGGGTAGGTATTATGATCGTCATTTTATAGTTGAGGAAACAAAGGCTCAGAGACACAAAGTCACTTGTCCACGGATGCACAGTTTGTAAGTCATAGAACAAGAGAGTGTGTTCACTTCTGTTTTATTTCAGAGCTGTGATGCTCAGCACATGTCCTCCTGAGATGCACCACTGGGCTTTGCCTTTCCTCTGGTCCCACCCGGCCAATTGGATTCACGCTTTGTTTTCCCTGCCTTGTGGCAGTCATGATGTAAGGCAGCCCTCCATACTGATAGCCATGCCCTGCTGTAAGCTCTTCCCCTTGAGCCTGGGCTGGACTTAGAGACTTGCTTCTGATGAATAGACTACAACAGAGGTGAGGCAATATCACTTCTGAAATTAGTTTACAAAAGACCGTGGCTTCTGTGTTGCTGCATTTTCCTTCTCCCTCTTGTTCAGCTTGATGAAACCAGCTACCTTACTGTGAGCTGCTCTATGGGAAGGTCCTGGGGAGGGGACTGAGAGAAGCCACCAGTAGTTGCCAAGGACCAGAATCCTGCCAACAACCCGTGAAGAGCTTGGAGTCAGGTCTCAGCCCAATTGAACTGCAGATTCACTGACATCGTGAGAGCCCCTGGGCTGGAGAACTCAGCTAAGCCATGCCTGGATTCTTGAACCACAAAACGGTGACATAGTAAGTGCTGTTGTGGTTTTTCTTTTAAACCACTACTTTTGGGGGTCATTTGTTCCACGGCAGTTGATGACCAATACACATGCTGTATACTGAGAAGCAACATTGATGGAGTCTACTGTCCTTATGGCTGGTGAATGAGGAAACTAACTGACATGCTCCACTTTCCCACCCAACAAGCAACACCTAATAAGAGCTGAGATTGGAACTCATGTCAGTCAAAACCCAAGGCATCACATCACCCTCTAGGCCGAGCTGCTGGGAGACACATGCCTTTTTACAGGGGCCTTTGGTCAGGGATGAAGATGACAAGGCTGTTGTTTTGGTGCCATTGTACCAATGAAAGCCGATAAGAATTTTACGTCTGAAGATAGATTGGTAAGGAAGAGTTTGGGGACCACAGATCATAGAGGACTTCCTAAATATTTCCAGGTAAGTTAAGCCTACTCTACTTGAATATAGAACCACTCTGACCTCAGGCAGGGGTCAACATTTTTCTGCAAAGAGTCAGAGAGTAGGTATTTTAGGCATTGCAGGGCACATATGGTCTCTTGTACATTCCTTTACTAAAAACAAACAAACAAAGAGTAAATATGTAAAAGCATTCTTAGCTCAGAGGTCTTATAAAAACAGGCTATGAGTCACGTTTATCCCAGGCTGTCGTTTGTCACCCCCGACTGAAATTAAGGTGGCCCTCAATGACTATGGCTTAATCTGAGTATGGTTCTCCATGGGGTTCCAAGAGGGAATTAAGCCCTAATGTCCTAAAGCATCCATTATATGTAAGCACTCAACTTCTCTCCTGTGGATTTAGAATGGTATTTGTTATGTACATACTTGGGAGAATTGAATAATACTCACTCAAAAGACTTTTGTGTTCTGAGGTTCAGATGACAAGCCCTGGCTAGTGGCACACGTAATCACACACTTATTCATTCCACAGTCATTAAGTAGGCACTCAGTGCTCAGTGTTGGTTTATGTGGTATGACAGCAGAGATAAGTGACTCTGGGCTTTCCCTCAAAGACATCATGTTGAGTGGACTACAGGAAATTTTGAAAATAATTTCTGAAGCCATGCTCAGGCAGAAACAATGTGATGACTCTAATAAGTATTCCTTTTCCACGAATCTGATATTTTTGCTATAGATTGAGGGCGTTTCTTTTTCTCCACAGGGCTGTGATCTGTGCTATGCAGACCTATTGACAGTTGTCTGAGAAATGAAAAGACCCACTGGAAATATCTGTCCACGGCTAGACCTGGGTGAGAATCAATCCTTGCCCACCACTGACTATGTGACTTTGGGCAATTACTTAACCTTTTTGAGATACCTTTTCACCATAAGATGGAGAAAATAATAATACCCACTTCAGTGAGCTGTGGTGTAAATTTAAATGAAAAAAAAACATGCAAAGCCCTGAAGGGTGATGTTAAATACATAGCAAGAGCTCAACAGAAGTACCTATTACTGCTGTTTTCAGGGTATGACCCATGATTTCAGGGGCATCAGATACATGCTCTTAATTTTTTAAAGTCAGATCCATGTATATATGTATATGAGATGTGCCCATAGAAAGGAAACATCTGCAGTTTTGTGTAATTGCTTTGGCCTCCTCAGAGAACTGGGTCAAACTATGGAGGGTCAAACATACCTAGTTAGAGAATCTACAAATCCCAAATATGTGCCATTTTTAGAAGGATGGTTTGATTTCTTCTCAATACAATAAACTGGTTGTGCAGGAAGATGAGGAAGGGGGAGAGGGGAAGCATCACTTCAGCAAATTCCTGATTTTAACTTATTTTTTCCATTCCTTTTGAGAGTTTCTTCATGCAGAAAAATCTCTGTCACTCTTCTGGATTCTGAAGTAAGAATAACAGAACCGAGCTTTAGTGAGCTCTTGCTTTTCACCAGGCTCTGATCAGTTAATCCTCACTCAGCAATATGAGAGACAGAATATTTTATCCTTCACAATTTACATAACAGACATCTTGCACAGATTGCCCACCTAACTTGACCTAGGTCATACGGCTGGGGCATCTGTGGTCTGGTTTAAATCCAGGTAGGTTTACTTCAGAGCCCCAGTCTTAATTCCACTGTCCTACTACATGGCTACACAGTAGAAAGACTTTGAGTCACATATGCAATTAAAATGTTCTGGTAGTCACATTTAAAAAAAAAGGAAGCAGGTGCAATTAATTTTTAAAATTCATTTTATTGAAGTATAGTTGATTTACAATGCTGTGTTAATTTCTTTTTAAAAATTAATTAATTAATTAATTAATTAATTTTTGGCTGCGTTGGATCTTCATTGCTGCACGCAGGCTTTCTCTAGTTGCGGCGAGCAGTGGCTACTCTTCGTTGCGGTGCATGGGCTTCTCATTGCGGTGGCTTCTCCTGTTGTGGAGCACGGGCTCTAGGCGTGTGGGCTTCAGTAGTTGTGGCGTGCAGGCTCAGTAGTTGTGGCTCATGAGCTCTAGAGTGCAGGTTCAGTAGTTGTGGCACACGGGCTTAGTTGCTCTGCAGCATGTGAGATCTTCCCAGACCAGAGCTTGAACTGGTGTCCCCTGCGTTGGCAGGCGGATTCTTAACCACTGCGCCACCAGGGAAGTCCTGCTGTGTTAATTTCTGCTGTACAGCAAAGTGATTCAGTATATATACCTTCTTTTTCATATTCTTTTCCATTATGGTTTATCACAGGATATTGGATATAGTTCCCTGTGCTCTATAGTAGGACCTTATTGTTTATCCATTCTATATGTTTGCATCTGCTAATCCCCAACTCCTGATCTTTCCTGCCCCCAAAGGTGCAGTTAATGTTAATCATATATTTAAGTTAGCCAGTCATCTTTAAGATGTTACCATTCAATATGTAATCACAGAAAATAGTCTTCTTTTCACACTTCAAGAGTTATCACTTCTGCACGGCTCCATTAGGACCTTTCATGTGGTTGTGAGCTGTGTGTGGCTGGTGGACTCCATAGTGGAGAGCATAGCCCTGTGCCTGCTCACCCAGAGTTACTGGACTTTCTATTTATATCTCTATGTTTACATAATCTTTATTCTTTTGTTTTGGTATCTTCAAAACTATTAAAAAGATCCTGAGTACTAAAACTGAAAGTAAGTTTTAAAAAAAAGGAAGAAAAGAAAGCAGTGGTAATAGGGTCATTGTTTGGGGATTTCTAACAATGTCTAAGGAAGCTGTGTTCTTTGGTGACTTCTGTCAGATTGCTCAAATATTTTGAGTTCAACTGCTTGCCCATTTAAGAACATAAGGTTCATTTATCATGTTTCCTCCTTGGCCAAGCAGAAATCTAAAAATAAGCTCTTAAGTTGTTAGGTTTGACTGAACTCTTTATATAAATATCCGTTTGCAGTTGTTGTTTTAGCAAAAGAAAAAGCCAGTCTCCTAAGTGTTTTGGTTCTAAAAACTTAGGAAACTGATTTTGCCCCTAAACACTTCCTTCCTCTAAACCGCATACAGACTGAAAAAAAAAAGGAAGTGAAAATTAGATTTTATTTTATTTTTCCTACAAGAGGACAGAAAAGACAATCCCTTCCCCCATACGACATTCTTTTGCCATTACCCTTCCCACCACCAAATTCCAAATGATGATTAGAAGATGAAAAATTGGCCCCTTCATGTAAAGCTTAACTCTGTAAAGTCTGTGGAGTCTTGGTTTCAGGTGTCACATCTCATCTGACGAGTTTGGAAGGGCCTGCAGGAAATCACTGTGGCACATAAACCCCTTTTTGTGTCTCTGGCAATGTTTCCCCAACACTGGACACAGAGAAGACAACAGTAGACAGTAAGTGCTTGTTGAATTAAAATTTTTTAATTTACTTGAGGAAAGTCAAGAAAAATTTCTATGGACTATTATAAGAGAAAAGTGGTTTGCTATTTCCAAATATACTAATGGAAACACTTAGAAGAGGTATTTTGATTAGAAGGAAATGACCTGGGGGCAAGGAGTGACATGAAGGTGTGGGTGAAAATCCTGGAAATTAAAAGGGTGACTGGCTTCTAGAGATTCCCCCTTGACTCTGTCTTTACATGAAATTTTAATATGAATAAAATATAAAAACTAAAAAAGATAAGAGATAAAAAATATGTAGAAGAATATCTGTAAAATTTTGGTCAAGGGGAAGATTTTAAGGTAGTAGGTAGGAAACTTAGAAAATACAGTCAGATTTAACCTGTCTCTCTATAGAAATATATATATATATATATATATATATATATATATATATATATATATATATACACACACACACATATATGTGCATGTATGTATGTATTTAATACATATCTTATGCAAAACAGTGAACTGGGAAAAATATATGCAATTAGAAGACATAACAAATTGCTCTTCCTAATATACGAATGACTGCTAAAAGAAAAAGCAAGTTATAAATGAAAAAAAACAAAGAAAATAAACTATAAAGATTTTCTTCCTCACTAGTGAATCAGAAGTGCAAACTATACAAAAATCAGATGAAAATTTTAACTCATCACATAAGCCAAACAAACAAACAAGTAACATCATCCAACTATAGTGAAGTAAGCTGGCTACCCAGCTGCTGGGGGTGTGAATTGATTGAATAAATATAATAGACTTCAAGCGATTTCTGGTGAATAATGCTTACTAATAACATTAATGCTAGCTGTCTGGGCTTAAAACATTTTAGCAAAGTATCTTTCAGAACTATGTGTAGGGTAGAGTGAAATCATATTCACTATTAATGTTATATGTCCTTACAGAGAAAGACAAATATCACGTGATATCACTTATATGTGGAATCCACACACACAAAAAATGATACAAATGAACTTATCTAAAAATAGAAATAGACCCACAGATATAGAAAACAAACTTATGGTTACCAAAGGGGAAAGGGGGGAGGGATAATTTAAGCAGTTGGGATTAACACATACACACTACTATATATAGAAAATAGATAAATAACAAGGACCTACTGTATAGCACAGGGAACTACACTCAATATTTTTTAATAGCCTATAAGGGAAAAGAATCTGCAAAAGAATATATACGTGTGTGTGTGTGTGTACATATATACGTGAACGTATATAACTGAATCACTGTGCTGTACATCTGAAACTAACTTGACTTTGTAAATCAACTCTACTTCAATAAAATTAAGAAGAAAAGAAAAGCAAAATAAAGTTATATGCCCTTATGTGTTTTAGAAAATGAGAATTGCTATTAACCAGCTGGGTAATTTGCCTTAGGCAGTAGCCTTCAGTTTGCCTAGACGACCACTCTGGCAATGGACTAGGGGCAAAAGGCATAGGGCTGGCTTTGGGCCTAGGCTGCCCACGGCCTCATCCTTTCCCTGCTGCAGTGGCTGGGGATTCTGGTCCTGCTGAAGACACAGGCGGGGGAAGATTCCTGATGGCATCAGACTGGATGTGAATGAAAAGGAAGCCTTTACTGGGTTACACTACTGCGATTTGTGGGTCAATATCTGGTCCTTGTGGTCTAGCCCAACCCAACTAAAACAACAAAACAGATAGTATTCTTTAGGGACTATAGAACAAACATAGTCTCTCTATATAATATAGAGAGAATGTATATATAATTCTCTCTATATTATAAACTATATATGTATGTAAAACATATATATATGTTTTACATACATATATATGTTTTATACATACATCTACATATTTATGTTCTATATGTTTTACATACATATATATGTATATATAAAATATATATATTCAAATACAGTTAAATATAACTACATTTCTTTCTGAGTCTTCCACCTATCTTAAGGTCTCTCCCTTGACCAAAATTGTACAAGTAGTCTTCCACATATTCTTTTGTTTTTGTTTTTATATTTAGCTTTTACATTTTGCTCATATTAAAATTTCATTTAAAGCATTCAGACACATGTTACACAAACTAGCATCCTCGATTGGATGAACTATTTTGGATAATTTGGAAACACTTTTGAGATCTTATATTACTTTCAGGTTGTTATGTAAATAGATCATCACTCACCTGTAGTTACACTTGCTAACCGAGCACCAGGCTATGGTCCTGATTAAGATGCTTCAAGTCTACTTCTTGTGGTGGCGGCGGCAGCTGCAGCTTCTGAGGCTGCTAAGATGCTAAGATGAATGCCTCTCCCACCTTCGAGTCATTCTTGCTCTTCGAGGATGAGAAGAAGATCAGGCACCCGATGCCTGTTTGTTCACCTCCAACAAGGAAGACCACGCGCTAGGAAACATCATCAGATCGCAGCTGCTGAAGGCCCCCCAGGTGCTGTTTGCTGGCTACAAAGGCCCCCATGCCTTGCAGCACAAGACCCTCATCCATGTGCTGACCACACTGGATGCCAGCCTTCACCCATGCCATCACAGACCTCTTCTGTGAGCTCTCCCTGCTGGAAGAGCACGTCCGGCTGGCCATCAAAGACAAGCAAGAAGGACTTGAGTAGTGGGTTGCACCTGGCCCTTCTCCAGGCACCAGGTGGACAAGAGCACTTCTTCCAGACATGGGCCTCCTTGTAGAAATTCCAGCGAGCCCCTCACCCCTGACACCGATGTGTCCTGTACATAGAGTCTGTTTCCCCTTCCTAATAAAGTGTGGCAGGAAAAGACCCAGCTGTGGGCGGAGGCAGAGGTGACTTCACAGCAATGGACCGTCAGTTCAGCGGAGGTAGATGACCTGTTCCAAAACCACTCGGGGGCCTCACTTCAAAGCGTCCTGGCCCGGAGACCCAGATTTCTGTCTGAGAGCATGGCAGGAACAAACTCATCTGGACAAACACTGGGAACCTGCGGCTGCCAGGCAGTGTCTGAAGCAGAGGGAAACTGAAAGCCCATGTGCTTCTAAGAGTCTCTGCTCTAGAAGCCTCAGCTGCCGGACCTGCTTGCCTCAGCATAGGGACACCTGATGGGGCCCACAAACAGCTCTCCCCAGGTTTCTCTTCCATAGTGGAGTTTAATAAAAATAGTCACCGATAAAAAGCAATCAATCAATCAACTTCTCATACCGGTTCTGAACGTCCTGTCCTGACTAGCACCTCATTCTTTGGAATTCTTACCCCATTTCATGGTTCCATGTTCTTCTGCTTTCTCCCTCTCTCTCCTGGGGTGTGGTCCTCAGCCTTTCTTTCCCCACTGTCATTTTTGGACCCATGGAGCACTGTTCCCAAACTGTGGTCCATGGATGATTCAGCTTCTCCTTTCAGGCTCCAGCCTTGGACCCAGGGGCCTTGTGCCTTTGAATGCCTTCCTTGGTCATTCAACCCCAAAACCTCAGCAGTGGGGTAGGGGAGAAGGTCAACACCCTTAGGTGGTGATAGCAATAGAGTAGGAAAGCCATCATCAGAACTTCTCTCTCTCAAACTCAAGGTTAATAATCCAACATCAAAAACCATTGTGAAATTCTATGAATACTTGGATTATTAAGCAATTTCCACACTTAGATTTTTCATGGGTCCTGAATTTCCAAGTGAACAAAGCTTGGAAAATTCTTGTTAATAAGTTCATTATTAACAAGTAGGTAACTTTTAACATAACCCACCTAGTTTTACAGACCTGGTTATAGGGCCTGGAAGCTGTTAGCTGATACTCTGAGATACTGCAGGAAATCATTACTTCATAGAGGTAGTTTTTTTTCTAGAGAGCTAGGATTAATTATATTTCAATAATTTGTCTTTATGAAGATACCATGGTAGTAATTTTTCCTTAGTGAAAATAAGCTGAAGCTGGACAGAAATAAATCCTAAATCTTCATCAACTAAATAATAGTTATATAAATTACTTTTTTATTTGTGTAATGTAATCTCATGCAACTATTAAAATAAAAACTAGAAAGACAAGGTTGGAGCACAGAAGATTAGCATGAAATAATGATACAAGAAAGAGAAGAACATGGTGCTTCCTTTAAGGTTAAAAATCCCACCCATGGCCCCTGAGTAGGGAATTCAGTGGTATAGCTGTTCTGAATTAAGGTTGATCAATGAATATTCTTCAAGTTTGGATGGATTTTCAAAGGTGGGTGCTGCTGAGGACTTCATTTCCACGAGAACTTGAACAGCTTTCCCAGAGAGGAAATAGTTGAACACAAGGTCTTCATGGTTGATCTCAATCCCCAAGCCTCACACTAAATATGGAGAAGGGGTGGTGGTGGAGGGGTTGCAGTTGCCATTGGGAAGTTTACCAGACAAACATGAGAGTCGTGATACACAAGCTTTGTGTAGAGACACTGATGAAAATTCAGGAAGGAGGGGATGGAGGTGGGAGGGCAAGGGCTGGGGTGATGGTGGGCTCTATTCTGAGCACAATATTTAACAACTACCATTTGGTGTTTTCTTCAAACACAACTTCTTCTATAGCTTTTTTCTCCCATTCCCAAGCACTTGCGCCAAATTTGGAGTAAAACTGAAAACTAAAATGAGTCAAAGAATGAGCTGAACAATGTGTGTGTGTGTGTGTGTGTAGGAGTGTGATATAAAGAAGGTAAAAATTTCCTGTTCTGTGTTGGGAATTTTAATCATGTCAAGAGAAGGACCATTTTTCCTATTCAGAGCAACAATGGTTTGTGTAGAAGTGAGGCCAGAATCACACCCATCACAGGGACTCCAGCTGTGGCCAGCACAGATGGGATTAGTGGAGAGAGAGGAGTATGATGGCTGTTTGGAAACATGTGGCTCCTGAACTAAATGGGACAAAATTCATCTCTCCACAGCATCTTCAGGGTGTATACTCCCGCCGTGAGGTCTGGGGAAACAGGAGTCATATCACCACATAAAATGTGCATAGAAGAAGATGTTGAATAGACTTTTCTCAAAGCCCTGGAACCAGGGACAGCACTTTGAAATTGGAGGCTGTGTACTTCATTTATGAAAACCTTGGGCTTTAGAGCAAGAGAGCCTGGGTTTGCAGCCTTGTTGCCTCACCTCCTGGTATATAACCTTCAGTGGATTCTGTTAACTTTGTGCTTTAATTTCTTCATCTGTGAAATGTGGTTGGTGTGAGGATTAAATGAGCTAATACCTATAAGAGAATCAGCAGTTTCTGGCCCATAGAGTTCAGCTATGAGGATGGTGATAATGACTACAATGATGATAAAGATTAAGGCTCAAAGCTGAGTAAAAGGAAGCCAACTCGTGATCCATATTTTAAAGAAAATCCTCAACGATGGGATCAAGGTATCTCTAGACCTCATTTACAGGTGGAAGAACTGGCCGTGTCAGCTTCAGTGAACACCTCAAAATTCTTTGCCTTCTCTCACAGACACATTCGATGTTAGGCTGGGTAGTTTGGGGTACTGTAACAGGATGTGGGGTCAGCATCACACACAAAATCTATGTGAGTGCTCTTGGTCAGAGGGTGGCTTTCCTCTGTGCAGATGTTTAGGAGCCAAAGCTCCTTGCATGCTGTGCTCTGACCATCTCTCCAGGCATAACAGTCCTCTGCACTGAACTGACAGAATGAGGAAGAGAAAGCAAGGAACCACCAGCATCTTTTTTTTTTTTTTTTACATCTTTATTGGACTATAACTGCTTTACAATGGTGTGTGAGTTTCTGCTTTATAACAAAGTGAATCAGCTATACATACACATATATCCCCATATCTCCTCCCTCTTGCATCTCCCTCCCACCCTCCCTATCCCACCCCTCTAGGTGGTCACAAAGCACTGAGCTGATCTCCCTGTGCTATGCAGCTTCTTCCCAGTAGCTATCTACCATACGTTTGGTAGTGTATATATGTCCATGTCACTCTCTCACTTTGTCACAGCTTACCCTTCCCCCTCCCCGTGTCCTCAAGTCCATTCTCTACTAAGTCTGCGAGCCGAGACCTGGAGGTGACACATGACCTCCACTGTCTTTCCACTGAGGTCAGTGGAAAGGGGTCAGATCGAGTCCCATAAATCCCACCTATATGTCTGTGTCTCCCTCTGGGTCATGGTCTCCTTGAGACATGAGAGGGGGAGCAGCATTTTCACAGACAGCGAGTTCTCCTTTCAAGAAGGACAGAGGGACAGAGGTTGAACTGCAAGAAGGGGACCCCAAGCACCTCATTCTCGTCTAAACGCTTATTGAGCTGCAAAGCTGGCAGCGCCATCCTGGCATGACCCCTGGGACAGAAGGTGAGGGGATCTTAGGAGATGTCGATGTGTGTTCTCCAAAGTTAGGGGGCCAGATGTGAGCATGGAGACTACAGCTACTTCTCACCTGTGGTTTCATCAGGCAAAAGTCCCACCAGAGCAGCGTGTGGCAACCCTGGTTTTGGATATGCCGGAAGAAAATGGAGACGGGCTCCCGATCCATCAGAGGACCCACAAAGGACCCTGAGGCTCTGCAAGGATGTATGTATAGTCAGAGAAGATACGCAGGTCTTCAGGCAGCAGTCTGAGGAGGATGAGAGGATGCCCCGCTCCGAGAGGTGTTTGGAGACAGCGGTCTTTGGATGTGGTTGCCCCTCCCTGAAGGGATCCTCAGTCAAGGAGAAGCTGAACAGCCCCTGAAAAATCACACACAACCTCTACTCAGAGGCCATGGTATTGGTGGAGACCCCAAGGAGTCCATTGGACGGTTATCTTCTCCCATCAACAGGCAGCCAGCTGTGCCAGACCCCTCCCACTTTTCTATTTCTTCTTCCTACATGACGGCTCATAGGAAGAGGATGGGAGGAGGAAAAGAGCAGACCATGCCTCTTAGGAACCAGGGGTCACACAGGTTAAAGATCAAGGCTGAACTTCGGGGAAGGGAACATATGAGAGCAGAGCTTAAAATGAGAAGGATTGAATGATACTCTTCTAATATCTGAAAGGGACCAGGACGCTACGGGATCTTCCGGAGATAAGAAGGGACCGAAAAAGAAATCCCCACGGTTTATGGATAAATATAGCGATAGGAAAAAAGGACAACAAAAACCTCCAACACGTCATGTCCCTCTCAAGACCAGCCCGCGGGGTGAACCGGTTTCCTAAACACAAATGTGTAAAAGCTGCAGGGGGAAGAAGACACCACTTGCCTTTTAGAATCTGTTTGTACTGATTGACTCTTACTGTTTGCCTCATCAGTTGACTGGTCTCTGCCAACACGAATTTACACTGGGGAGGAGGTGGGCTGTGTGCCCCTTAATCTTTGTGCTTTGCAGAGTCCGAGTGGTCTTGTTGTGGGCAAAGAGGGGAGGCGGGAGAGGGCGGAAGAGACTACTGTTCTCCATCCGGGTGGCATTAAGAGCCTTGGGGCTGGTATGATCGACAGAAAACTGCCCTTTGGACCAGCAGGACCCAGGGAGAATCTTGGGAATCTAAATATTTAAGGGGAACTTTTTAGGGCCCAGGATCTCCTGCATGAGCAGGTGAAGGCTTAGAGAGAACGAAAATCAATTTAATGGTTTAAATGCTGTCGTTTTTTAGCTGTAAACTGGGGAGACAGGAAGACGTGCGGGTTTCAAGGATGAATAATTAAGAGGAATATGTATTCATTCATCAGTTTTTTATTCAAAAAATGTAGTGAATACCTACTATGTGCCACGCTCTACACTAGATGCCAGGCATACAATAGAGGGTAAAGCATCTAAGCTCTGCTGGGCTAAATCTGTGAAAGCAAACACAGAGAGCTTTAAATGGGCACTGGATCTGGTCTAAGGGTGGAAGAGAACGGATGGAGTGCCAGTATGTGAGGATAATGGGAGACAGGGTTCTTCATGTTTAGGAATTCCTATAATGTTGTTTTAATACTCCCTTCAGAACAAATAATAATCATGAAGGAAATGAAAATCTTGGCATGGTGAACCAAATGGAGAACTGCTTTCGTGTTTTTCATTAGAGTCCAAGTAAATTAAAAGTCGTTTAATGCTGACAAAGGGTCTCCATCACCTCCTTTCGACTTTCCCTGCTGAATCCAGAGAGCGTCTTCCGTTTGTCCATTTCCCCTCCGTTCCATTCATGCTGGGACCTGCCACATCCGGCTCATTCCCCTGTGAAGCAAGTCATGACAAGGCTTTCCTCTGCTGTAATTTCAGAATCCTTAAGTAGTTTCAGAGGAAGCCTATTTAACAAAGTAATAGATCACCCTTCCTTGTTATATCCTGAAAACGTAGGACAAGAGAGCTGTTGTTATCTGAGGATCTCAAAACCAGGAGTGCTTTGAAAGGAAATGATGTCTCGTGATTCTCAAGTAAAGCCTGAGAAAGTACATTTAGACGCCCAGGTGGGTGAAGGGGGGAGCAGGCGCCCAGGTGGGTTATGGGAGAAGCTGAACAGTCTCTGATATAGGAATTCAAGCTAAGCATGAATTAGAGCATCCCCAGCTCACACCTATTACACACACACACACACACACACACACACAGAGGGATCCAAGACGTATAGGTACTAAAAAAGATTGCACACGTCTAACTAGCCTGTGGACGAGTATGGGCTAAAAATGTAAACTTAATAAATGTAGACCTTCATAGAAACACTTAAGTGGCTAGTGACATAACATCTTTCTGTAGTAGAAAATAAGGGATTTCTGTAGTTTCAAGGTCATACCAGGAGCATCCACCCTCAAAGAGGTGTATGGGATTCTCCGAGCTTCAAGGTGAAGGTAGCAGTCTAATCACAGGGACAGAAGAGCAGAAGGGTTCAGGTCACACTGTGGCATTCTCATGGACTTGCGTGTGTGCTCGAATTGAGGAAGCTCTCAGAGATGTGGGTAACCTGGGCTGACTTCTGCTCAATGCATGGGGGTGGGGGAGTCCCTCACAGTGGCTCTCACTGGGCAAGTGGAACTTTTGACCATGATCTCAAAGCGAGGAGCGAAGAAGTTAAAGAAGCACAGACGGGGAAGGAACACTGACAGGCTCCCTCCCTCCATGGGAGACTGGATAAAACGAATAATGCATAGCTCTGATGATGCCTTCGCTGATCATACAACGAGTATGTGGCTGTCTATAGATACTTTTTCCCCCTGAATTGGTTCTTGGGCTAAATACAATTATGTCCTCTTTTCTAAGGTTCCATTTAACAACCTAAAATCAAGTAATTATAGAAAAGAGCTAAATATTTGATACCAAAGTTACTGTGGTTGATAGGGAGAGAGCTAATTAAAACATAAAAAATCTTTTATAAAACCCAACAGGTAAGAATTGAGATGCAAGGTTAAAAAAATAAATAAAAAAAGCCAATAGAAATATTCATGAATATGCACAAAAATTGACCTCCATAGAACTTATTGCAATGTTTAAAATATAAAAACGTTTCCATTACTTCTTCCACCTAATGTGGTGTCAGGGCCATTTTTGGTCTTAACCTTAAGTACTTTTGTAGCACGTACCTTTCAAACCTGGTCCACAGTGACAAGTATGGGCTTGGTGTAGGGGATGTTAAAGCGCATGGAAACTTGCCAGGACATTTCTGTTAATTAGGTTCTTCAGTGGTTTGTTAGAAACTGTTGGAATCTTGGGAAGGAAGGTAAAGATTGACAGGTGGAAACCCAAAATATTGGCAAAGTTAAAGCTTGTACATTATGAGAGAGAAATGGTCCCATTAACTGTCCCTCAGAGAGACTTACCCACCCTCTTTGCAATGCTGAAGCCAGGTGGGTCTCCCAGCTGTGAGACCCGCCAGGTAGGATGGAAGCATCAAGGGACCTCTCTCCCATAGTCTGTGGGACTGAGCTCTGCATGCCAAATTTATTTTAAATTCCCAACCTGATAAATTACTCTCCTTCCCCCTGGGGGAAAAGGGAGTGAAGGAAAGGGACGAGGGCAGGAGGGTTTAGGGAAAACCCTCTTCACTGAAACCAGAACAGCTGAGAAAATGTGTTTCCCTCTCATGGCAATGACTCCTTAATCCCTCGGATTTTTTCATTCTACACTCTTGATGGCTGCAGTGTGTGGTTCAAGGTGGCTTTGAGGGATTAAGCATCAAACACTTAGGCCGTGTAATGCGGTGCAATTGGTAGCATTGTTTCGTATGGCTTTGAATCCCAATGTTTTCTTTCGGGTCCTAGGCTCAGAGCTGTGCTAATATGCTTGGACGTGTTAAGCTTATTACAAACTGACTAGCTGATAAGAATGCTGGCAAATAAGCCACTAAGACCTTCATACTTGACTTTAAATGGTTCAGTTCCACAACCAAATCAATGACACTTGGTCTTGCCCTATAGATGTTTGTACAGCTATATCAGTTACAACATCTTTCAGAATTTTATATCCTAGGTTTTATTCTGAACACAAATGAAAGACGTTTCTGAGTTCTTAGAAGCATGGGAAATGTGGTATTCTTATAAGATGCAAACATTAAAATTCCTTCAGGCATTTCTCTTTCTGTCACAATATAAACCAAAACCAATGTGTATATACACACGCATACATACAAGCATGCACACACACAAACACACAGGCTGGTAATTGTATTGTCTACTATGAGGATTGAACGGGTTATGAATACTTCAAATTGAAGCTGTTTTTGGTAAGAAAAGCAATCAGAGAGAGATCAAAAAGTTAAACATATCTCCATGCCAAATCAACAAATTGTTTTCTTTAATAAAACCTACAAGTCTTAGTTTTCAAAATGGTATTGAGGAAACAAACATGACTGCAGTGCCAATATGGTCGGTGTTACTGCCTTGCTTCCCGCTGACTTCTGGTCAACAATTTAAAAACAAAAGCAGTGAGGACTTTCATGAAATCCTGTGGCCTAGGAGTCTTAGCATTTAGTGATTTGGTGGCTGCTAGAAAATGCCTTACAATTTTAAGGGGCACGTTTGTTCTTGGCGGACATCTGTGAGTATATGCAGGGAATTTCTGAATAAAAGTGTGCACTTATAGGACACACAGTACTGTGTATCAAGGCTGACCTGTAGTTATGCCTGTTTCCCCTTCATTTCGAGAAAGGTACAAGGGTGCCCTCTTGGGCCCTGGTGCAAAAGCTTTCCTCACACTTTCTTGAACCCTCCAGGCCTTCAAGTCATGAACCACAGAGGCCAAAGACAAGGTTTTAGCAGCTGAACCAGGGCCTGAGTAGTGATAGCAGCTGCAGAATAGAAGTCAGGTTTGTGAGTAATGGCCAATCTCACCTCCAATGGTCCCCAGGCCCTTTCTAACTGTGTGTGCCCCATTCCCATACCAGCCGGCCCTACCTCCTCCGTCAGAAGAACTTCTTCAGAGACAGCATGCTTATACTTTGGCTTTTTTGACAATAATAATAGTGTTCCTTAGCTAAACCACACAATACTGGTTCTTAAAGTGCCTCCAAATTAACATGTCATTGTGGCTTTAGCCATAAAAACTGTAGAATCTGAGGGTTGGGAGACCATTATAGATGATGTAATTTAACCTATTTGTTGTATCACAGAGGGAATAGAGGTTGGGACCAATGTAACATAATTAAAAAACCACAAGAGTTGAATGTAGGGCCGGTTTCCTGAACTCCAGCTGAATTGTTTCTATTACCTACTGTTTATGACAAATACATGAATGTGTCAGCATAGATATTATTTCTAGTTCATAGATAAAGCTATTAAAGATGATGGAGGTTAGGTGATTTATCCAAGGTCACATGACCAAGTAGGGACAGAGTTGGAAGGAACCCAGTACCTTATCTTCCAGTTAGGATTTTTGTTTTACACACCCACGTGCATGGGCCCAAACTCAGAAACTGAGACACAAGTCTGCCCTCCTCAGTTTCTCTACGGCTAATCAGACATTCGTTGGGTATCAGGTGCTTTCCTAGTCACAGGGATGCTGTTGAATGGGACAGAGTCCGTGACATCCAGGTTGTGGCAGCCATTCTCCAGATGAACCCCCAGTGACTTTTGCCTCCTGGTATTCAGGCCCTTGTCCAGTTCTCACACGGGATAGGGGTGATCTGTGTAATCATAGGATATTGCCGGACCACTGTGTGTTACCTCTCAGTCTAAGTCCTAAGACACACTGTGGTTTCTGGCTTGCTCTCTCTTGGATCATTTGCCCTCAGACAGCCCATCTGCCATACTGTATAGACACCCCAGCAGCCCTAGGGAGAAATCCATACAGGAACTGGAACCTCCGCCTGGTAGCCAGCAAAAACCTGCCAGTCATGTGTGTCAGCTGCCTTGAAATCAGGTTTTCTAGCCTGAGTCAGGCCTTCAGAGGACTGCAGCCTGGCTGACATCCAACTGCAACCTCACGTGAGACTTGGAGCCACCCAGTGAAGCCATCCCCAAATTCCTAACTCATGAAAATGGTGTGAGATATAAAATGTTTGTCACTGTTTTAAATGTGCTAAGTTTGGGGTAATTTATCATGCAGCAATTGGTAACACATAGCGGGAGTGATCAAATAAACACATACATGAATACATTGAATAATTTCAAGTATAGTGTTGGAAGAGATAAATAGGATGGTCTGATAGAGGGATGGTGGAGGAACTGCTTTGCTTTTGTCTTACTTGAGCTGAGACATCACTGTTCATGAAGACGCCACCATGGAGAGGTCTGGGGCAGGGAAGAAACCCCCAAACAAGCCGCAGTAGGAGCAAAGACCCTGAGCCAGGAAAAAGCACAGAAGGAAAGCCAATTTGGCTAGAGTCCCGTGAATTAGGGAGAAGGTTGAGGAAGATGAAGTAAGAGAGACAGGCAGGGCCAAGCCACCAAAAACCTTGAAGGTCATGGGAAGTCCTAGAAGATTTGTAAACGGAGGAGACCGGGGATCTGATTCACTCTTTAGAAAGATCTCTGGCTGCTGTGTGGACACTAGGTGGTGACAAGGTGGGGATGCACCCAATTAGAGGCTGAGGCAGTTGTGCTGGAGAGAGTCGTCACTTGAACTAGGGTGGTAATGGTGGAAGTGGATGCATTTGGGGTACATTCTGAAGGCAGGCTGGCAAGACTTGCTTGTGGGTTGGGTTTGGAGTGTGAAGGAAAGTGGAGCCAAGGACAACCCAGAGCTGTGAGACCCGTGGTTGAGAAACCACCCTTGGCTTCAATTTTTTATCTGAAAAAAAAAAGAAAGAAAGAAAAGACAAAATAATAACTGAATCTATCCTTGTGAAATGACACGCTCTATAGGGAATTCCTTTAAAAAGTATTCAGCACTCTGTAGCTTTAAGAGTCTAATGCCCTCACTCAAGTTCATAAGAGCTTTTCTCCTGGAGAAAGACAGCAGATGCTGGCACACACCAGGCTGGTGGTGTGAACTTGTGATTCAGGAGGGGTCCCTGCTAAGAGCTGCAAAGGACATTGCCCGTGGGGGAGTAGACTAGGGGAGACTGAGTCCATCCAGGGTCCTTAAAGGAGGAACTGATTTTCAGAGAGAGAAGTTTCTTTCCTTCAGAGAAAGAAATTTGCTTAGGGTTACAGTTATGGAGGAGCTCTTTTCTCTTAAATGTTTGTGTTTTCTGAGGACTTTAAGATTCTCTGGGCATCAGTTATAGTGACTACTTCATGAAGACAACAGTAAAAAGCAGCTTATTTCTCAATTGTTATTCTTCCCACCTAGGAAATTTGGTTCTTGTAAACAGTAAAATCAAAAGGCAGTTTTCACTCTTATACAATCAAGCCCTGTGCTTAGGAATTAAGTACCTATTTTTAATGCCAGCATGTATTTCTAAGAATAACATCGTGATTCAAAAATGATAAGGCACACAAATATGTGGACTGTTTATGTTTGGAAAACTAATAAAGAATTCTCTTACACTTGATCCCTCAAGGCAAAGACCATCGTGGGTCACTGGGGCTGTATTATGTTTCAGTCCTGTGATTCACTGCGTGTCAGCTGTTCTCAGCTCATTCACACACACAGATCCCAGCTACTTAATACACAGTTAAGCACATGTTCTAAAACAAGATGAAAATTCATCCAAACACCGAACAGATGTGAGTAAAAAGAAGAGGGGAATTTAAAAATATTTCTGTTGCTATCAGCAATTATTTTGTCTCCTGAATGGCATTTGGCTATTGGTGTAGAATGTGAATAAGGCTGGTGTGGTTACTGTGGAAGCTGAAACAATGGCAGGTTTCCCATTTTCAGTCCCTGAGATTGTTTACTGAAAATTCCTTATGCTTTTCAAACTATATTTTAAAGAAAGTATCAAATTCAAGTAGAGTAGTTTACATAAATCAGGAAATGATTCTGTTGTACACCTTCTTGTAGTTATAGCCATATACTAAATGTTACAGAAGTCACTTTTTAAAATACTTTTTTGGAAACATTTCCTACATTTGAAAGTAAATGTATTACTGTCTTTACTGATGTACAAATTTCTCCTTAAACAATATTCAACCAGTTTAAATTAAGTAATTAGAAATTGTTTTTTGCTTCATAAGGTACTATTTTATTTAAACATCACCATTCGATTGCTGGAAAATAAGAAAACATAAATGTACTCCAGCAAATTGATTGCATATGCCAAATGATTTGATGATTCAGAGCAATATTTTTAAAAGCAAAAAAAAAAAAAGAAAAAAGAAAAGATAATTCAGAGTAATATAAGTAGATTTGATAGGTGGAAATAAACTTCCCAAGTACAAAAACTATAAATAGGGACATAGTATCACAAGATGTCCATCCAAATGAAATGCCAACCAAGTCAAGGCAAAGACAAATATGGTGATAAAAGGAGCAGAAGGACAGACTACTACATTTGAAATAACTAACTAACTAAATAAAAATTATCCTAATAGAAGCCTGGAATCAGAAAACCCGACAACCCATATTAACTGTGAATGACACTGGGACATATATGTCTCTTATTTACATGAAAAATAAAACTTGTGTAAAGAAGTGCATTAGCCAGAGTTCTCGGGCGACACAGGCCGATAAGACGTGTGTATAGAGAAAGATGTATTTTAAGGAACTGGTTCAATGTGATGGTGGAGGCTGTCAAGTCCAAAGTCTGCAGGGTGGGCGGGCAGGCTGGGGACCTAGGGAAGAGCTGACGTTGCAGCTGGAGACTGGAGACTGTCTGCTGGGAGTATCTCCTCTTCCTTGGGAGGGGCCCATCTTCTTCTTAAGACCTGTAACTGGATGATGTCCACCCACATTATGGAAAGTAATCTACTTACTGAGAGCCTACTGATTTAAATGTTAATCGCATGTAAAAAATACCTTCCCCGTAACATCCACATGTGTTTGGCCAACTATCTGGGTGCCCTGGCCTAGCCAAGTTGACACATAAGTTTAACCCTCACAAGAACATAGTAACTCAGTTATTCACTTGCACTGATGATAGGCGTATTAACTCTTCAACGATTTTGGAAAATAATTTAACCATTTTGTTAAGAACTTCAAAATGTTTACAGTCATTTTTACCAAATAAAGACCTTTCTACCTCATGGAAATAAATCTAGATGCAACCACAAAGAGAAGAAACTGTAGGGGAAAAGATTGATATATGTGACATATTAAAATTGAAATTTTTGTGGCATAAGACACCATAAACCAAGTAAAAAAAAGCTATCAACCAGGAAAGACATTTGAAACACTTGCAGCAGACAAAAGATTAGTAGTCAAAATACATAAAGTCCTGCACTCCCACAATCAATGTGAAAAAGATTTAAAGCTCAGCTGAATGTCTGTGAGTCTCTTTCTGTTTTATAAATAAGTTCATTTGTATTGTGTTTTAGATTCCAAATATAAGTGATATCATATAGTATTTGTCTCTCTCTTTCTGACGTACTTCTCTTAGTATGATCATCTCTAGGTCCATCCGTGTTACTGCTAATGACATTACTTCATTCTTTTCTATGGCTGAGTAATATTCCATTGTGTATACGCACTGCATCTTCTTTATGGGTACCAAAGGGTATAGCAGGGGGTGTGTGCTGGGGCGGGAGGGATAAATTAGGAGTTTTGGATTAACAGATACACATTACTATATATAAAATAGATAAACAACCAGGTCCTGCTGTATAGCACAGGGAAGTATATTCTATATTTTGTAATAACCTATAATGGAAATTTATATATATGCATAACTGAGTCACTTTACTGTACACTTGAAACTAACACAACATTGTAAATTAACTATACTTCAATAAAACTATGCATATGTATATGTGTGTGTATATATATATGAAACCCAACTGAAAAACAAGCAAAAGTTAACAGGGCAGTTCTTGGAAGAAGACACCTGAATGGTTAGTAACCATGTGTAAAGAAATTCAGCTTAACTTGTAGAGATACACAATTCAAAATAAGGTTCACTTTTCAAACTACCACAAAGACCAAAATTAAAAGTTTAATAATGCCAACAGTTTAGAAATGCCAACTGCTGATGAGAGCATAAATTGGTATATCACATTGGAGAACAATTTGCCTATCTATACCCAGAAAAACTGAAGATGTGAATACCTTAAAACCTTAAAATTCCATTTTAGGTATACATAACCTAGTGAAATTCTGACACGTGAGCATATGTATGCACAAGAAAGAGCTATTATTTGTAGTATTGTTTATAAATGCAAAAGCACAAAAATGTAAATATCCATCAGCAGAAAAATCAATAAATCTTGATATAGTCAGAGAATTGAATACTGCATGGCAGTGTAAATCGATAAACTAGATTTACATTTATCAGCATGGTTTTATCATGAAAACACGTCAGGTGAAAAAAGCAAGTTACAAAATTATGTGTGTCACATGATTTTCTTTATGCCAAATTTAAAGACATTCAGTTGAGAAAGGCAACTATAAGTTTAAGAAATCATAATACGTATTACTACACATATACAGATGTAGTAAATTTTTGAAAACATGTGGTGAAAGGACACCCATCAACCTTAAAATGCTGTTTACCTCTACAAAGATTGTGAGGGAAATAGGTTGCTGTGTTTGTTGTGTGTGTGTGTGTGTGTGCACGTGTGCATGCATGGCATGACAAAATAATATTTTAAGAATGTACAATGTTAAGAGTGAACTCTAATGTGAAATATAGACAGTGGGTGACAGTGATGCATCAGTGTAGTTTCATTGGTTGTAACAAACATACCACTCTGGTGGCGCTTGTTGATAGATTTATTTTAAGGGTTTATGGGAACTCTATACTTTCTGCTCAATTTGCTGTGAACCTAAAACTGCTCTAAAGCTAAAGTTTATTAAGTAAAAATGTATGTTGAATCTAGGTGATGGGGAATTCCCTGGTGGTCCAGTGGTTAAGACCCTGTGCTCCCAATGCAGGGGGCCGGGGTTCAATCCCTGGTCAGGGAACTAGATCTCACATGCATGCCGCAACTAAGAGTTCACATGCCGCAAGTAAAAGATCCCGCATACTGCAAAAAAGATCCCGCACGTGTCAAACAAGATCCCGTGTGCCGCAAAAAAACCTGGCGCAGACAAATTAAAAAGAAAAATCTAGGCGATAGTTACATTTTAAAAGTTATTCTTTGGACATAAATGAATGTTTGAAAAATTTGATAATGATAAAATGCAATATAACTGTTCTAGGTCACTTCAAAACTTATTTCATGTGTGTGCATTACAGTTATATTAAATACAAATACATCAATATATAAATTGGAAAATGAAAATTTACCTCTCAAAAAACTGAGGATAATTCTAAGAGTTATTTCTTGAGGACAGGACTATTAGCTGATACATAATTATCATTTATCATTTATACATATTTATCACATAT
Source organism: Mesoplodon bidens (assembly GCF_964165515.1). Taxonomy (NCBI): domain Eukaryota; kingdom Metazoa; phylum Chordata; class Mammalia; order Artiodactyla; family Ziphiidae; genus Mesoplodon; species Mesoplodon bidens. The sequence continues at coordinate 13,131,839 of NC_138168.1, read as the reverse complement.
GCATATTTCGATTTCAGGAACATACTTTTTGGTATTGCAATTTAAAATAGTAGAGTTTAAATTTTTTAGCTCAGATATGAGTGATGTACATATCAAGCTGACGCTTTGTGCTCTTTGTAAGGAAAAGCATAATTTCTTAAACTTTTCATTGACTTTTTTACTTTCCAGTCCCTATAGAATCTTGCAGTTTATCCCCAAACTTGAGTCAGCCTTTCTTTCTTGCTAGCAGAACAAGTACCTCAGGATAAAGGTAAAATTACATACAACTATTAGAAAAAGCAGATTTCCTTTGTGTTCATGCCAGTAAAGTCAGCTGTGGGACAGGAAGATTTCAGGGCACTCAGGTCAGGAGTCCCATACTTGGCTGTATATTAGAACCATCTAAGAGTCTTTAAAAATCCTCATGACCAGGCACACCGCATACCAGAAAGCTTAAGAATGGGACCCAGGCCTCAGTTTTTGTTTTTATTTTTAACTTTCTAGCTATGTAACTAAAAATCTCTTGATACTAAAAAAATTCAGAGCCATACTTTTTTCTTTCCTCTTGGAGGTAGATCCACCCCATACAATTTACTATTAGTTCCCCAGAGTAGCCAGGCTATGGCCTCAAATTGGTTTGGTCTTCACAGCTTTGAATCTTAAATGAGGATTCCTGGGTCATAAGTGTGACCCATCATTTTGTCAGTTTTGTCGAATGGATACGGCTTGAGTTATGTATTCTTTTTGTTTCTAATGGCAACAGCACCAACTGTTTCAAGTTTTGGCCAAAAATAATTGTCACAGAAATAGATTATTTTGGGAAAACTCACAAATACATGCCTACAGGGACTTTTAAGAATAACCAGTTCCTAGATAAAATGGAAAAAAATGCAGTTGAAACACCTCATTTACTTAAATATCTAGATATTCATGACTATAAACATAATATTCAAAAATTTCTTTGAACTTTTCATCATTTCTTAGATGTCAGTCTTTACATTTCCTATCACAGATTTATATTTCTGTTTTATGTATAAAACAGTAAAACCTGAAGAGGGAATGTTTAGATACTTCAAAAGGCAAACTATCCTAGTGCATGATGTGTTTCATGGGAGCCTAGTTTCTACTGTTGGATGTTATAATTCAGTCTTAGAAACTGCTGAGAAACTAGAGTCTGATTTAGAATTTCCAGCTTAATGGTTATAGTGTTGTAGGTCCCTCAGTATGCACACAAGTGTCATGATATCACTGAAATATAAAATCTCACCTATGGTATAATGAGATACTTTATAAGGACCTATCATTAGAGAAACTGATCTTGTCAATAATCATCACAAATTTAAAGGGCTTGAAAGGTGGACCAGATGTGTGCCATGTGCAGCAATTGGTAGAACATAAATTAAGTGATGCTGGAAAGCTATCCTGTCTTCATTCATATACTCACTTGTTTACTCAAATTATATCTATTGAGCACCTATTTCATGCCATATTTTGTATTCTCAGATTACCTGTTTTGCAACATCTCTACCTCTTCTTTAGAAGAAGGCATTGGATCTCTTTGGCTTCAGCTAAGAGGAAATTTGACACAGACTGATGGAAAATCTTTGTACTTATTTGCCTGTCAGCATGAATTTATTTCACATTTTGAGTAGCTGCTATCTGGGAATACAGAGTTTAGGGGAAAAGGAAAGGGCTGTAAGGAAAAAGCACAGGACTCCTCCACAACTCTGTTTCACCTATTTATATATACTTCCCTTTTGTGAAAGCTCTTCCCCTCTTTGAGTATACTTCATGATTTTAATTTTTTTGCTTCTATTTGTTGTCAATCTTACAAAAAAGTGTCCTACCATCATGTTTTTGTTTCTTCATTAACAGTGAACAATTCATTTTCAAAAATTTATTGATTTAGTAAAAAAGATATATGGCTATTATGAAAAGAGATGTAAGCAATATAGAAAAGTAAAACAACAACAACAACAAAAACAAAACAAAACTCATTTCCAGCCTTCCATTTCCTTAAGATAACCACCACACACATTTGAGGCATATCACTCAGGAAACCTCTGCATAAAACAGTAGAAGGATAAATTTTAAAATGTTAGAAAAATTGGATCATATAATTCATGTTCTCAAATTACAGGTACTCTATTTTTTCTTATCATTTCTTAGCAGTTTCTTACTGTACTTTTTTATGTACAATAAATACATTCATTGGGTGCACATTGCATTGAGTTTTGACAGTTGTACACATTCATGATAAGAAGCGTGTGGCCATTGGAATCATTCTTTTCCTGTAGGTAATGTCATTCTCTGGCCATTTTCAATATTTTCTTGTTATCTTTGGTTTTGAGCAGTTTGACCATGATGTGCTCTAGTATTGTTTTCTTCTAACTAATCCTATTTGGAGTTTACTGAGCTTCTGGAATAGGTAAGTTTATGATTTTCACCAATTAAAAAAAATGCTATCAGGCATTCTTCCTACAAATGTTTTGTTCAGCCCCATTCTCTAGCTCCTTTGCTTCTGGGACTCCAACTACCCATATATAGTTGTAGACCTTTAGAAAATATCCTGCAGAGCCCTAAAGCTCTGTTTTTGCTTAGTATAACCTCCCCTCTCTCTGTTTTCTCTCCTCTTCTTCCTCTTCTTTCTCCTCCTCCTCCTTCTTCTTCTTTTCCTTCTCCTCCTTCTTCTTCTACTTCTTCTTTCCTTCTCCTTCCTCTTCTTTTTCTTTTCTTCTTCTTCTTCTTCTTCTTCTTCTTCTCCTTCTTCTTCTTCTTCTTCTCCTTCTTCTTCTTCTCCTCCTCCTCCTCCTCCTTCTTCATCATCATCATCTTCTTCTTCTTCCTCCTCCTCCTCCTCCTCCTCTTCTTCTTCTTCTTCTCCTTCTCCTTCTTCTTCTTCGACTTCTTCTTCTTTCCTTCTCCTTCCTCTTCCTCTTTCTCTACCTTTCCTTTTTCTAATTGATTAGTATTGATCTATCTTCAAGTTCACCAACTCTTTCTACTGGTATTTCCGTTATACTATTAGGATCTTCATTTACATTTTAAATTTCAGCTATTTTATTTTTTGGTCTTAAATTTTTCATTTAGATTCATTTTTTTCACTCTTTCTAATTCTCTTTTTAATTTTTCTATTTTTCACTTATGAGAATATATTTCTTTATCTTTAACAAGCTAAATGCTTTAAAAAGCATTTCTTTTTTTTAAATTTTTTTAATTAGTTTCTGCTTTATAACAAAGTGAATCAGTCATACATATACATCTGTTCCCACATCCCTTCCCTCATGCATCTCCCTCCCTCCCACCCTCCCCATCCCACCCCTCCAGGCGGTCACAAAGCACCGAGCTGATCTCCCTGTGCTCTGCGGCTGCTTCCCACTATCTATCTACCTTACATTTGGTAGTGTATATATGTCCATGCCTCTCTTTCGCTTTGTCACAGCTTACCCTTCCCCTTCCCCATATCCTCAAGTCCATTCTCAAGTAGGTCTGTGTCTTTATTCCCGTTTTGCCCCAGGTCCTTCATGACTTTTTTTTTTTTTTTAATTCCGTATATATGTGTTAGCATACGGTATTTGTCTTTCTCTTTCTGACTTACTTCACTCTGTATGACAGACTCTAGGTCTATCCACCTCATTACAAATAGCTCAGTTTCGTTTCTTTTTATGGCTGAGTAATATTCCATTGTATATATGTGCCACATCTTCTTTATCCGTTCATCCGATGATGGACACTTAGGTTGTTTCCAGCTCCGGGCTATTGTGAATAGAGCTGCAATGAACATTTTGGTACATGTCTCTTTTTGAATTATGGTTTTCTCAGGGTATATACCTAGTAGTGGGGTTGCTGGGTCATATGGTAGTTCTATTTTTAGTTTTTTAAGGAACCTCCATACTGTTCTCCATAGTGGCTGTACCAATTCACATTCCCACCAGCAGTGCAAGAGTGTTCCCTTTTCTCCACACCCTCTCCAGCATTTATTGTTTCTAGATTTCAACAAGCATTTCTTGATTGTTTTTTTCCTTGGCAAGAGGTGACACTTTCTTGACTCTCTATGCTGAATAAATTTGGATTGTATCATGGCTACTGTGAATATCACGTGGATTTGATTTTGTGGCTGTGGTGTAGTTTTTAGTGGTTAAAATGGGGGAGGGTATTTTGCTCAGCATATTACTCTGCAATGTTAACTGGAAGCCTCTTTTCTGTCCTTTTCCCACTTGCAGTCAGTTGCTGAAGTCTGACCTTTAGTCCTCCCTTTGTCACCTTTCTTCTATCCAGTGTTTCTCTTTGTTTTCACTACTGTTCTAATTCCCGGTGCAACCTCTATCTGTGTCACACAGGATAAATGCATTTGGTTTCTAATTCCTCCCTGTCTCTACCCAATCCATTTGAGATACTGCTGTCACAATGTTTGTCGTAAGATTTGGCTTTGATCGCCCCATTGCTCTCACAAAAGCCTTCAGTGGCTCTTCAATGCCACGTCTAAACTCTCCTCAACCTAACATGACACACACGTCTTTCAAAATCTTTCTATCAAAGTCAGGACTTTCAGCACAAACTCTGGTTTTGGGTAAAGTTTCCCTACTCCTTGTCCTCTTAGTTATGCAACTTCCTCTCATTACCACTTCACCTTTGTTCATACTAGACCCCACACATGGAAAAATATGGGATGCCTTGTCCCAATCACACAGTTTTCCAAGTAATATTCTTTCTTTCAGACAAACTTTAAGACACTCTCCTTCTATGGATTCTTTTCTGTGATTCTAGTCCATGTAAAGTCTATTAGTTTCCTCTGCAAATCTTTTGATGCTTGTCTTGGTTATTCTTCCTTCCTTCCTTCCTTCCATTCTTCCTTCCTCCCTTCCTTGCTTCCTTCCTTCCTCCCTCTCTTCCTTCCTTTCTCTCTCTCTCCCTCTCCCTATCTCTTTCTCTCTCGGGCTCTCTGTATGTAAGGTCCTTGAAAGCTGAAAAGGAGGTAAGAAAATTTATTGTAAGAGAAATTTTTTTTTTGTAAAGTTTATTTTTCACAGTTTCCATGTCTTGAACCTAAGTATTTTTAAACCATTTTTTAAATTGAAGTATAGTTAATTTACAGTGTTGTGTTAGCTTCAACTGTACAGCAAAGTGATTCAGTTTTTTATATACATATATATATATATATATGACATTGAATATAGTTCCCTGTGCTACACAGTAGGTCTTTGTTGTTTATTTTATACATAGTAGAGTATATGTTAACCCCAAACCCCTAATTTATCTTCCCCCACCCCCACAACGCTATCCCCTCTGGTAACCATAACCCCTCTGTTTTCTATGTCTGTGAGTCTATTTTTGTTTGTAAATAAGTTTATTTATATCATTTTTTAGATTCCACATGTAAGTGATAGCATATGATATTTGACTTTCTCTGTCTGACTTACTTTACTTAACATAATAATCTCTAGGATGTAAGAATTTTTTGATCTAAAAAATTAGAAGGTAATATTTTTTATCAGTTGGCTGTCTTTCACAGTGATCCATTTCACTGTGTGAGTTCTAACTTCTGTGGGAAATGTGGGGAAAGGGTATCAAAAAAGGACAGGAAGTACAATCATAATTGCCACTAAAGTCAAGAGGAAACTTGAGACAGTGTCTTGAGAATAAAAGCTGCTGAGAACCTCAGCCACTGAGGTTTCACCTCCTTGATTAGCCACTTGTGCTTGGGTCAGCCTCAATAGCTCCATGAAGGCATTTCACTTACAACAAAACCCAGCAAAACAAACACCAAACCACAGGTCAATGCTTATGTAACTAATATTTTTAAGAACCATAAATTATAACTTGTTTTAAATAGCCATTGCTTTGCTAGCCTTATTTTCAACTTCTCTTACACAAAAGAGCAAACAAACAAATTAAAAAAATCTATTATTGGAAGTGCATTGTTTGGATAATACATTGATTAATTTTATACATCAGTTTCTAATCCTTGATAAAACAAACAAACAAGAAAAGACTTTCTTGCTTTCCTGCAGACTAAAAAATAGCCCAGGATTTTGGCTGACTATGAACTTAGTATCTGTGCACAGAATGATATGGCAAGATAAAAAAAAAAATTAGACTGCATTGAAGAATTCATGCTTAGGTCTGGAGTCACTGCCACATGCGCCCCCCACTAAGGACTGCAGTCCCATTGGATGCTTTTAAACAGTCATTGACAAATTACAAAGTCTTGAGGAGGAAAGACAGTTTGATAAATGTGTTGCTGATTTTCTCATGCCAGAAATGGTGAGAGGAATTTAGAGATAATTAATTTTCTCTTTTGTAGAAGAGGGAATAAAGTGGCAATGTGTTGCTCAAAGATGCCAAACAAGGAGAGACAGCTCTGTGGCAGACATAGTGATGCTGGCCAAATAGTCAGTTCCTTCCCTGGATGTGTTTCCTGGTCCTTCTGAGTTTAGACAGTGCCTGTGTCTTGTTCTGGCAAATGAAATGTGAGCAGAAGAGATGCTGTGACTTCCAGGCAGAGAGAGAAAATGCCCACTATTCTCCAGTCCGTCTCCTCCCCATTGAGGAAGTAATCCACAATGGCACCAGTCCCAAAATTGCGTGGCCTTGTCAGTCTGTGTCCAAGTTACACTTGGACACTCCTGAAACCACTACCATCACATCCCTCACTCTCCAATGAAGGACTTGTAGCCACATACATGTTGTTCCTTTAAGCCACTAGGATTTAACTTGCAGATTAGTATAAATTGTGTTCCTTAACCATTTTGCATCAAGGAGACTTCTGAGACATTTGTTTTTCCTAATCATTGGCCACCATCTCTTACCCCCAACAATGACATTTTACTACCACAGATTCCAGAAGAGTATGATTTTTTGGCTCCCCCTTGAGAATTAATTTCCCCCCTGTTGGGGACAATATCATCGCCATTGAGTCAGTCTATCGTGGGGACTGTCTTTGAGAATAGCTCCTGTGACAGGAAATGTTCACCCAGAAGCCAGAAGGACACTCACCAAAGACGCTTCAGTGGATGTTTTCCATGCAAGAGGTTGAACCAGGTAACTTCTTGAGTTCTTTGAAACTCATGTTATATGGCGTCTTCCTTGTTCCTGGACATTTTCCTCTGACACCTCTCATCGTAAGCCTCCTAGTTCTTGATATTTCTACTTTTTATGTTTTCTCCTTCATTCTGTGCTTCTCAGTTGTGAGTTTTTTTTTTATGAGGCTTGGTCTCTCACAGTCTGTTTTTCCCTCTGTATGTGCATAACAAATTCAGTCTCAAGGTTTACTTCTAAGTCTATTTATAGAAATTCCAAATTTATTATTCTAGCACGACCTCTCATTCGAACTCTGCATCTTTATCTCCATCTGAAATAAGATGTCTCTGCCTTGACTTCCAGTGGTCACAGCACAGGATCCCTTTTTAAAGGAGCCCAACACTGAGCCTCCATTCTTTTGGTCTGGCCTGAGCCTGGTGTTATGAGAAAGGAACACATTCCACTGGCCAAAAGTATTTTCAAAAGGTTGAAATTATTTTCTTTTGGTCATTAAACATCATGAAACAGTATGTGGTCCTCATAAATGTTTCTTAAAGTCCTGTTTTCTTCTCCCATTTACTTTACCTCCACCCCATCTGGCTACTCCCGAAGATTATTTTTTCCCCAAAAGCTGCTAGTTCTCCAGCAGATTTAGGTCACTCACCAGTCTCTCGTCTCTTAATTCTGCATTGCAAAAGGCAAAATTTCTCTTTGGCAATAAAATATCACTTTCTGGATGGTATGGAAGGGAGAGAGTCTGAGCACTTGGTCAGAAAAGATCTCCAAATCAAGTAGCAGCAGGCAGAAAGCTGGGCACACGTGTAGGTAAACATGGGCATTTAAAATTACCTATTTCTGTCACTTATTGTTGACAGATCTCAGCCCTGAAATCTAAAAGTCTTTGTAAACTCTCTTTTTGATCAGACTCCCAGAGGACATCTGTTGGGGTCTGCACAGCAGCACACAAGGATGCCCTCATTTGCCTCTCTCTGTCGCATCCCTGGACTCTTGGAAGCCATTTTATGCCACAGGATCACACAGGCCCTGGTCACAGACCATTAGATACAAACTCAAACTGGACCAGTAAGAATCTGCTTCCAGAGAGTTTTTGAAATAAGACTGTCCTGCCAGCTAGATCTATAACTTTATAACTTATAAGCTCAAAAACTGCTTGCCCTGGAAGATGTTAAGAGGAACTGCTCATGATGCTCCGAGCAAGGACACCTCCATCTGGCCTCCATTTCTCTACTAGAAGGGGTCAAACGGGAGCCCCCTCCATCCTTGGGGTGTGTGATATTGTGATCTATAATATGAAATATGTATTTGGTCTTTGTCCTCATTTCTGGCACCGAGGTCCTAAAACCCTTGGAATTTCCTAAGTGATAAGGAAATTGTGATATTGTGATATTTATAACAAACCCCTTTCAATTACGGCTGAGCTTATGTCAATGAAGTGACTTTTCAAAAGTATTTAAAGATGGGGTTGGTTGCCAGGAAAACCAGCCATGTGACTGGAGGGTTGGACCTGTCAGTCACCGCCCACCCCAACCTCTGGGTGGAGGTTGAATTATGACCAATAGCCAATGACCTAATCAATTGTGCCTACCTGATGTGCCTCCATAAAAATTCAAAAGGACAGGGTTTGGAGAGCTTCCAGGTTGGTGAACACATGGAGATTCGGAGAGGGCATGGAAACTTTGTGCCCTTTTACCACACCCTGCTCTGTGCACCTCTTCCATCTGGCTGTTCCAGTAATCTAGTAAGTAAAATATTTCTCTGAGTTCTGTGAGCTGCTCTAGCAAATTAATCACACCCAAAGAGAGGGGTCCTCAGAACCTCCATTCTATAGCTGGGTTGGTCGGAAGCACAGGTGACAACCTGCACTTGAGATTGGCATCTGAAGCAGGGGGAGGGCAGTCTTTTAGCTCTTAACCTGTGGGACATGATGGTGTCCCCAGGTGGATAGCCTCAGGATTGAGTCATCCTGCTGGTGTCTCGGAGAATTGCTTGCTGGTGTGGGGAAAAGGCCACACACTGGAGTGGGTGCAGAACCGTAGGGCGAGATGGCCCTTCTGCGAGTTTGGTGCCCCATTTGCAGAATTTAAGGGTGAACCCAGGCACTCAGTGCAAGCCCATGCCTCTCTAGAGTCCATGTCCCTATCAGCAGGGGTCAAGTGGAAACTCTAATTATCTGGGTTCTCCTTTAAGAAACTTACCTTTCTAAAAACCCACCCCTTTGATGGGTCCATCAAGAAAATCTCACCATGGCCCCTATTTCTGTTTATGTCAACCACGGGCAGAAGCTCCCATGGCTCTGCCCCTCCCACTTCTGTCTTTATCTTCCACCTCCCCTTCTTCCATGCCCCTGGACCTTGTGGTTAGTCATCAGTACAAATCTATGGCTCCAACCCACTTCCTGAACATTTCCTTAATCTTGTCCTCACACCTGGTTGGCCCCCCAGGATGTGTTTTCTTCCATCCTTCTCATGCCCCTGATCTGGGAGGGAGCACAGATGTCCTCACTGGCCCTCTCTCTTTCCTAGAAATCTCCAGTACTGAATTTCCTCACAGATTCTACTGCCCACTCCTTGCTGTCAGTGCCACTCTCCTCATTTCTTGAAGACTGCCACTCTCCAGAACCATGCCTGTCATTCTCCCGGATGACTTCAAAATCCCAATGACCTGGCCTTCCAGGAACCTCACCTCTTCTTCACTCATAAAATGCCTTTTTTCAAAGTCTTAGTTTCCTGTTGTCAGTAAAAGAGATATAATAATGACCCCCTCCTAGGGTTGTTGTAAGAATCAGTAAGTGATGTTGAAGAAACACGCTGCATAAAGGCTACCTGAACGAGAACCTGATTGGCCTAGAGTACCCATCCTGATGGTCCCTGTTTAGTTTGGAAACTGTGCCTCCGGTGCAATCATCTGCAGAAGACTTACATGTATAAAAGTGGAGATGCTTTTGTGGAAATGGGGGAGGGTGGGGAGAATGGGGGGGTGGGTTCTGCGGAGCACAACCAGCTCAGCCTGGAGGCCCCAGCACGAAATTTCTAGAATTCCACCCAAAACAATTTGAAAACCATTTTATCCTGATCTTTTCTATGTATGACCTACACACCAATTGATATCATTTACCTAAAAATATACGTTAGTGTTTCAAAAACATTTTTTTTACAAGAGGAAGGCTTAACATCTATTCCTTGGCTATCATTGATATTAAGTAAAAGCTGGTCAGAAGATAGATTTTTGGTATTTTTGTTAAACTTTTATAGATTGTAATATACTTAATTTTTCCTCTTGTAGACTTTGAGCAATCAATCTTAGAGATTAGTGCTTGGAAAATGTTTGTGTCTTTTGAATGATTATACTTCCTTTTATTGGCTGATCACTATACAATATATTATGCTTTGTTTTTTTGCCTTGCCTGGCAAAATTTATTCTAGTTGTTTTTAGCCTTTTTTTGTCCTGGTACAATTATGTTAATATCTCCTTTCTTAGATTATGATGTTTTATCCTGAAAATTTTAATGGCATATGCTTTATTTTATTTATTTTTTCATTTATGATATGAGTGGATTTTATTTATTTTATTTTTTTATTGAAATATAGTTGATTTACAATGTTTCAGGTATACAGCAAATTGATTCAGTTATACATATATGTATATCTATCTATCTATATCTATATCTTTTTCAGATTCCTTTCCATTATAGCTTATTACAAGATATTGAATATAGTCCCTGTGTTACACAGTAGGACCTTGCTGTAAAGGCATATATTTTATTGTGAACCCTTTCAAATCCTTTTGGCATTAGAAAGCATGTGGATTAAAATTAACATGCTCTAAATAATGTATAACTAACTGTAGAACAGCCATAACTCAATTTTTCTACATATTTGCATTTCTAACTATTGACAAACATTTAAATTTCCAGCAGGTGAAAATATTGCTTAAATTTTCCCTTTACAGCCTTTGAGGGGAGGCATTCATTGAGTCTATGGCACATCCTTAGGAATTACAGAAATCTTGATGTTCTTGCCCAAAGTAGCCACACCAGCTCTGTCAACAAAGAGGTCCTTTGCAGAGAGAAGAGACAGTGAACAGATGAGATGTGTTCTGTTCACTTCTGAGTGACAGGTATTAAGTTATCTAACTTTAGAATATTTGAAAAACAGGTTCTAGTTTTGTAATGTCTAATGTTCATTTGGAGACAAAGAGTAAATGTTAACTTCTAGGACAAAGTGCCAATAAACAGCACCCAATGTATGTTGCTTTATGATTAGATCACTTGGAGACTGTACTTCTTAGAGCTGACAGCTTACTGCTAACATATGGTACATTGTAACACAATGAGTAGTGTTCTAGAATACTTTCAAATGAATCCATCTTTTGATAGATTTATTCAAAATGATACATTTAGAAGATGAGATTATATAGCAAATAGCATTAATTTAGTCCCAGATTGTCATGTAACCACCACTCTAAGAATATTTCCCTCTTAAAAAACATTCATAGCAAAACAAAAAAGTACAGAATTTCAAAAAAGATTGGCACTGAGTTCTGAATTTTAAGTACAAAAGAAAAAAAGAAAAAAAAAGAAATTTAACAAATAGGGGTAAGCATCTAGGAGAAAATGTCAACATCCGAAAACAGATTAAACTATAAAAAACTGACACTAGTTATGGATTGTAATGAAGTAACCTAGTACGGCATGATAAAAATAATGAACTTAACCCTTCCATAAATAAAATAAAGAAAAATATTTTGCTTTAAATGGAAGGCAGGGGAGAAAACTTGACCTTTTGTATTAAATGTCTCTTTGGCGCATTTCCAAAAAAGACTGCATGGAAGAAAATCACTACAAAGAGGCCTGTGTTTAAATATCACGGTTGTGAGAAACGTTGACAGACACCAGGCCCTCAGGCTGTCACACCCCAGCTGGAGAAGATGAAGCAGGACCCCGAGGAAGAGGGACAGGTCCATTAGAATGCACTTTTTTCTGGCTTTTGTCACTATGTCACATCTTGTATTTCTTTTAAAATTTGCTTTTATATTTTATACAAACTTCTCCCGGATCTGGGGCGTGTGACAAGCAGTCTTGAAAATAAAAAATAAAAACAAAGACAATAGTGAAAACTTTAAACGTATGTGAAGAGGACAAGGGAGCAGAATACCTCAGCCTCTCACCAGCTTCCCTGTCCTGCTCCAGGTCTGCCTGAAGTCTGGCCTGGATTTGTGTGGGTTATTTCTATCTCAATATTTCCACCATCATCAACTGGTAAAAGAGTGAGAAAAAATAAACCAAAGATTGCAAAAAAAAAAAAAAAAAAAAAAGAATTGCAGCATAAAAAGTGTGTTTTGGGGGCTTCCCTGGTGGCACAGTGGTTGAGGGTCCGCCTGCCGATGCAGGGGACGCGGGTTCGTGCCCCTGCCCGGGAAGATCCCACATGCCGCGGAGCGGCTGGGCCCGTGAGCCATGGCCGCTGAGCTTGCGCGTCCGGAGCCTGTGCTCCGCAACGGGAGAGGCCACAGCAGTGAGAGGCCCGCGTACCGCAAAAAGAAAAAAAAAAAAAGTGTGTTTTGCCATTTTGCCAAGTGTTTTTTCCAAATATTCAAAGGAAGCTTGCCTGATCCAGAGCAGCGACACTTTGTTACTGAACACTGAGGGTAGAAGTGTCTGCTCTGGTAATGATGCCAACCACCCCTGAAAAACTTGTCAGATTTGATCATTCCAATGCTCATTCTCTAGCACAGAGAGCTGTGTACACAGTAGGTGCTTAACACAAACCTGGCTGAACCTCACTCACTCTCGCCTATGACCGACTGAAGGGTCTCCGGTAGACAAACCACTGGCAGTAACAGCAGCAGTCAGGACTATATTGACCACAAGGGACAGAACTCAGCTCATACTGACCTGTTTTCATCATTTCCTGTTTCTGAAAACTTTAGATAACCTGCAGCCAGAGGTCAGATCCAGGTTGTCAAATGATGTCATCAGCAATCTCTCTCTCTCTCTCTCTCTTTTTTTTTTTTGCATCTTCTGGCTCTGCTTTCCCATTTCCCTCTTTATCAGACAGGTTTCCCCTGTGGACTGGCTGAGATGGGGATCAGCACATCCAGGGTTACATCTTAGCTGTTCAGTAAACCCAGCAGAAAGAGATCTTCTCTTTGCAAAACATTCCAGTCAAGTTCTCAGGTTCACACTCATTGGATAGATTTGTGTCCTTTGCCCATTTTGCACCAATCTTCGTGGTCAGAGGGTGGGAGAGTGGATCACCAGGCTCATGTCATACATAGTGTGGGGCTTGGAGGGGGTGGAGGAGGATGGAGGTGTTAGGTAGTCAGACTCCCACAAACCACAGGCGGAGAGAGAATGGTGGACCAGTGGAAAATGACTGCTACAATAGCCCCAAATTACCACCCACCATACCACTCACGCTCTTTGTTGCTAAGATGTCTCTGGACTTTAAAGGAAAAGAACCTTATTTGAGTTATTTGACTGGTTAAGAATTCTCAGATATTTTTCCATAGTCGTGATCTTCACACCTTTCAATGCTACTCCATTGTACAAATATCTGATTTACAAGCTTCTCTGCATTACACATACAAAAATTGGTCCTGCTTGCATAACTCCTGTCAATTAAGGATTCGTCTCTACTCTTCATGTATCTGAAATCTTTGTAAAGAGGAGGTAGCAAGCCATACAACTGTGTTTAGCCAGATTAACTGTTCTATAGAATTAATGTAATCTAGTTACTATTCTCTTCACATATTGATAGATTCCTTTAGCACATCTCAGCTGAGTGAAGATTGAGGCTGTAACAGCCTGGGTCCACTGAGGAGAGGACAACCACACAATAAGTTGAACTGTGTAAGTTTTGGGTTTTTTAAAAATTTTATTTATTTATTTGTTTTTGGCTGCGTCGGGTCTTTGTTGCCGCGCACGGGCTTTCTCTAGTTGTGGCGAGCGGGGGCTACTCTTCGCTGCGGTGCGCGGGCTTCTCATTGCGGGGACTTCTCTTGTTGCGGAGAATGAGCTCTAGGTACGTGGGCTTCCGTAGTTGTGGCACGCGGGCCCAGTAGTTGTGGCTCGTGGGCTCTAGAGCGTAGGCTCAGTAGTTGTGGCACACGGGCTTAGCTGCTCTGCGGCATGTGGGATCTTCCCAGACCAGGGCTCGAACCCGTGTCACCTGCATTAGCAGGCGGATTCTTAACCACTGCACCACCAGGGAAGCCCGAATCGTGTAAGTTTAACACAAAGAATTATTAATTACACCAGGGGTTTAGAACGTGAGGGATGGGGTACTAAGAATTGGAAAGAACTCTGAAGAATACAGGAATAGCAGCATAAGGACCGGTCAGGGTCCCTGGGGCTGGGATGAAGCACCCCAAGAGGAGACTCCAGGCTCAGACACAGACCCTGTTGGAAGGGCTCACTGCCCTGGCTTGTGGTTAGCAGGGATGTCCCAGTGGGGTCCCACGGGCAGGACATGCTGGCTATCCACCCTCCAGAGAGCCAGGGAGAGCTGTTCATGGGGAAGCATCTCAGAGGAGGATCTCCACCCAGAACCCCACGCGGGGCCATCCAGGAGGCAGCTGGCTGCTGGGTGCCATACACCACCATTAGCCGAAGCTGAACCCTGATGAGTCAGGTGTTCTGCTGCAAAAGCACCGAGTGTGTGTGTGTGTGTGTGTATGTGTGTGTGCATACACCACAGGGGTGGGGCTGGAGGAAGCTGCTGGCTGCTGAGTGCGCTGACACCCAGGCACTGCCCGGGCTGGACGCCGCATGAGCCTGGGACCGAGAAGCCCTGAACCAGCAGGACCCTGCTGGGTGAACACCCTGCAACCAGGAAGCAAAACTCTTTTCCTCCTGGAATGTCTCCCTAGCACCTTCTACTCACAAAGCTTCAGGCTCAAGTGGCAGAGGAAGAATATTTCAAAGGCCCAGGTTTACTTTCACAGAGCAGGAAACAAGCAGAATCTGAAGGTGAGAGACAAGAAATAGATAACCTGCACAGGCTTGGTGCTATAATACAAATCTAAAGCATGCATATCTTTCATGTTCTTTATTTTTCCAAGTTCCTTTTCCTTTCTTGTGGGAGAGTGAGAATAATTCTCTTCCTCAGACAGTGCATTAAAGATTCCAAACATCACTTGACCAGCTGTGGAGGAAGAAGTAGTAAGAAGCAGCATGGGTGGGTTTTGGAAGCAGGGATCAAGTTTCAGAAAGTTTTAATTTTATAGTAGTTTTTATAGTAGGTTTCTCAACAACCCAAGGGAAGCTCCTCATACTTTACCATTCAAGAATTTGATCCTCAAAAGGCTTTAATAACCTTTACCACGTATTTATCTCAGCACATGGTGAGGGTTTATTATTTAAGTTTGGGAACACAAAAACAATGGCTCCTAAAGCTGTAAAATTTCTTTTAAAGTATAACATGACTCAAGCACACAACTTGATGAATTTTCACTGAACCCACTTGTGTAACTAGTGCTCTGGGTTTCATAAACAGTTAAGGGGCCAGAAACTCCTTTGAGAATCTGAAGAAAGTTTAGGTTTCTTCTTCTCAAATACACACAAACACAAAAAGTTTAGCTTGAAATGTCTAAGTTTTCACAGGCTCCTAGGTAACAACTCTTATGCTAGATAAACACAAAATGGGCTTTCCCTCCCGATACAAATACAATAATCTACTCATTATGCCTTAGTTTTTTAGTCCAAAGAACAGGAAAATGATAATAAAGCACTAATCCCATGGATTTTTAGAATCAATAAATAATTTATGTGTTTTACATTTTGGTTGGCAATGTATATTAAATAATAAATTGGCACGAATTATATTGCCTTGGTTAAAAATAGTAATTAATTTTGTTGCTGTTTTTAATAATAAATATATCAATGGATTTTTAGATGAACACAAACTTTTCTTGGAAGATAATTGAGGAAATACCTTATTTTTTCTGTACTGGATTTTGCCT
Organism: Mesoplodon bidens; assembly: GCF_964165515.1. NCBI lineage: Eukaryota > Metazoa > Chordata > Mammalia > Artiodactyla > Ziphiidae > Mesoplodon > Mesoplodon bidens. The sequence goes on along the minus strand of NC_138168.1, from coordinate 13,115,858 downwards.
CTTTTCCAATTTCACTTTAAACAACAATTTATGAATCATTATGCTCTTTGGAAGAGGCTAATCACAGGCAGAAATGGTAGCATTTACTACATTTGTAGTCTAAATTATTCAAATATTTGGACCCAAAAAGAAGATGCAGTACATATATACAATGGAATATTACTCAGCCATAAAAAGGAATCAAATTTGGTCATTTGTAGAGATGTGGATGGACCTAGAGTCTGTCATACAGAGTGAAGTAAGCCAGAAAGAGAAAAAACAAATATTGTATATTAACACATATATGTGGAATCTAGAATAATGGTACAGATGAACCTACTTGCAGGGCAGGAAAAGAGACATAGATGTAGAGAATGGACATGTGGACACAGGGGGGAAGGGGAGGGTGGGATGAATTGGGAGATCCGGATTGACATATATACACTACCAGGTGTAAAATAGCTAGCTAGTGGGAACCTGCTATAAAGCACAGGGGGATCAGCTCGGAGCTCTGTGATGACCTAAAGGGGTGGGATGGGGGGTGAGGAGGGAGAGAGGTCCAAGAGGGAGGGGATACAAGTACACATATAGCTGATTCACTTCATTGTACAGCAGAAACTAACACAACATTGTAAAGCAATTATACTCCAATTAAACAAACAAACAAACAAACAAAAAACTCCACCAAAAGCACAGCTCTTTAATTATAAACACAGATGCTATTAACTGGAAATTATTACTTTGGCCACTAGATGGAGCTAGTATTACTTCAGAAATGGAATTGATCCTGGCATTTTCACATTTTCCCACTCTCTCAACCTAGGAGTTTTATATTTGCTTCCAAATTTGGTCAGGGATTCCAGAATTACTATTATTAATTGAATATATTCTTGTTAAAAAAAGCTGTTTCCATTAGTTCATATAAACAAACACCTAAATTTCTTATGTGAAAAATGAAGGGATTGTTCTAGACCTCTTCCAAATTTGGAAATATCTAACGTGTTCTAGAATATTTTAAGAGTACCATTCAAATTCCACTTGCTACTTAGGAGGCATACTTTGATATTTCATTATTTTTTTACATTCATAATTGTGGCAGTTGACACTGACATTTATAGATGAGAATTTAAAGCCTGCATTAGGGAAGAAGATAGAAACGGAAGAGAGACACAAAAGCCTCTTAATGGTATCTATTACGAAAGTCTACTGAATGTCTAAACATGCACCATTTCAAAATGCTGACTTAGTTGGTTGAAGAGAATACAAGTTATATGTTATATATACATCGAGTTCTGCTGTACCCTCCTTTTCCTTCCCACCTTTTGTATTTAACAAATATCTCTATTCCAAGAAGTTGATATATATATATATATATATATATATATATATATATATATATATATATATATATATATATGTTCCTATAGTTTCAGCTTCACTATTTTCTATTCACAGACTCTGGACAAATCAGCATTGGAGCCATATCTGCCCCTGAAGTTTCTGGGGAAGGGAAAATTGGAGTGGAGAGAAGAAGAGATATACCCAGAGCAGCATCAAAGGGTTCATCCGAAATGAGGCCAACACATCACTGTGGGAAGACTGTGTGCACTGCTGGCCAAGAGGCAACAGGGCTCAGCAACCGTTCAAACGCCGTAACTCGGGGGAAAGGCATTCACACAATTAGCCCGAGTGTGCAGTGTGAGAATGGATTTGATGGTACGTGAAACGCGAAGACATAAGGCTGTAATTGATTTCACTGATAAGGGCCCAGGAGGGAAGCTGCAGAAGGACAGTAGGATAGGATAGGTTGAGTGTGGACAGTCTATGCACTTAATGGGCAGAGTTTGGAAACAGCATGTGGTCTCCAGGCTACTGTAAATTACAGTTTAAAAATAAGGAACGGTGGCAGTTGCTAGGAGGGTCTCTAAATTTAATTGTGTGATGATTAGGCTAATGGCATATAAAATCTATTTTGGGGGCACATTCTCTAGATGTAAAATGAGGGTACAAGCAAGGATGGAAAGGAATAAGGAAGCAGAGCTAGTAGCTAACAATCCAGACTCTGGGAAATCCGTGAGTTCTAATCCCTGCCCTGTGACTTCCAAGCGGGGTTCATTCAATGCTGTTTGTGTTCTCTCGTCTGGAAAATGGAATAAAAGTGACACTGTTGCAGGTGGTTGTAGCTGGGATTAATTGAGATGATGTGGAATTACCATAAGCTATTTGTGATATACCCTCCAAAAGCTAATGACAATAATAAGGGATAATATTAACCTCTCCAGGTTGTTTGTTTGTTCTAGGAGACACTTGGATGGCATCTCAGAGAAGGAGACAGGTTTATCCTAGTTACTTAGGCAAGAAAATAGCAAATGACTAAGATTTGCCAAAGGACTAAGTGCCTCTTGATATGGCGGGAAAAAGTATTCCATTCGGGGAATAAAGTTCCCTGGGGGAATACTCAGAGGGGAAGAGCTGCTGCTTCTCAGAATGTACATTTACTGAGTGGCTCGTCCATGGATCCACCTTCCTGTTCCTGTTCATGAGCTGAAATGTCACTTGAGGAACTGGGAAGGGTGGACAAGGGACCTCCCCCTGAACTCCTCTGAAGGCTTGTGACTTGGGGAGGGGTCTGATTCTTAAGAGAGCGTGTCACTGAGAAGAAAATTTTATTTACAGAAGAAAAAAGAGATACACAGATGTAATGATCTGCCAGAAATATAATTCTGCTAAAAGCAAAATGTCTGAAAATCCTTGACTTTTCCATGAGGATATCTTCATTGCTCAATGGGTAGAAGAAACAAAAGGATGAATGGAAACTTCATACTTAATTTTGAGGAGATGATGTGCTATGCATAGCAAGCAATTAGATGGCAAGGGGTGGTCTTGGCATGGTGGGAACTCAGCAACTCCAGTCATGGAGAGCATGTGAGCCAGACCCAGGCAGAAGGCCCCATACTACTCAGAGGGTTAAGAATCTGGAGTGTGTCAATGTGGTTTGAAGTTGGTCTTTAAGAAATGTAAGGGAGCAACAATTTATGGGTCTTACTAGGAAAACCAAAGTAAACTTATGTTCTTAGAATACCATGTGATCCAGCAACCCCACTCCTGGGCATATATCCGGAGAAAACTCTAATTCAAAAAGATACATGCTCCCCTATGCTCATAGCAGCACTATTTATAATAGCCAAAACATGGAAACAACCTTAATGTCCATTGACAGATGAATGGATAAAGAAGATGTGGTATATATACACAATGGAATACTACACACCCACAAAAGAGAATGAAATAATGCCATTTGGAGCAACATGGATGGACCTAGAGATGATCATACTAAGTGAAGTAAGTTAGACAGAGAAAGACAAATATCATATGATATAGCTTATATGTGGAATCTGAAAAAATGATACAAATGAACTTGTTCACAAAACAGAAATAGACTCACAGATAGAAAACAAGCTTATGGTTACCACAGGGGTAGGAGGTAAGGGGATAAGTTAGGAGTTTGGTGTTAACATATACACACTACTATATATAAAATAGATAACCAACAAGGACCTACTGTATAGTACAGGGAACTCTACTAAATATTTTGTACTAACCTACAAGGGAAAAGAATCTGAAAAATTATATACATATATAAATATATATAACTGAATCACTGTACTGCACACCTGAAACTAACATGACATTGTAAATCATCTATACTTCAATAAAAAACTGCAAGAAAAATATAAATAGAAAAAAATGAATATCTTCTCCAGCTCCATATGAGTGGCTAAAAGGAGCAGTAGTGCACATGCACATGGCTGACACTCTAAGTCTATACACTCCCATGCATAGATGTGGTCTCGTGTACTTGTCTCCACAGAGGAACACCGGGCTCCCAGGGGAGCAGCTGATCTGATATCATGGTCAAAGGAGAATCCAAAATGAGCAAAAACAATCTTCTTGCGGCTAGAAAGCAGGGGATGTTTTCAAGGATGTTGGGGGTAGTGCTAAAGAATCTAAGGGCAATATAAGGAAACCCCTTTTGGTCAAGTTGTGATAATTTGATCAGAATTAATGGAAATGAGTGTTTTTTTTAAAAAGTCCTAGAAAATTCCAGAAAAGTTAATACAAAGGGCACAGTAACTTTAATAGAAAAGAAAGAAAAATGTGACAGTATATGTTTATTTTATTGATTTTAATAAGGAGAGGACTATTTATGCATGGACATATAAGTTTTGTTATTAAATTTACATTTAGCTTACTATTAAATTTATATTTAGAAAGTATAGACATGCACTTTTTTTCTTGGGAAATGTTGGTACCCAGTAAGACTTTCTGGTGCTGGGGAGTACACTGAACAACCAGGTAGAGAGGTTTCCTACATATCACAAGAAGTGTGTCACAAAACAACCAGGTAGAAAAGAATAAACATTGAGGGTACTAAGATAATGAATTAACTAGCTGGTAAGACATGAAAGAATCAATAAGAAGCCAAACCCTATGGCTTGTATTCGAGGAGATGAAAACTCTGTGGTACCTCTGTTATGATATAACAAAGCATAGGTGAGATCCTCATAACACCAGATCTTAAAGGACTAGATCTATCTACTCTGCATGACAAGAGTTGTGACAGGACGGGCTGCACCAGCCATGCAAGAGTTAAAAAAAATACATAAGGGAGTGAGATGCCAGGTTTCAAAAACCTAGGTGAAAGCATGAATTTAAAGGTCTTAGTGTCTGAAAAAAATGAAGGGTAAAAAGCCAAACAAACAGACAGCTCAGACAAATCACTATCAGTTCACATGTAACTTATTTTGAGAGAAGCAACTAGATTCTTCACTCCCACCAAAATTCAACTTCTTGGTCACTCAAATCCTAGAACCTCAACTAATCTGAGACATTCACTGTAAGAGGGAAGAAGCAAGTTAAGTCTAACAAAAGAAGGTATATAAACAATAATGAGAAAAAATAATGAAGACGTACAGACAAAAAAATAAACCCTGGGTCTTAATTTTTACAAAATACATGTAAGCACATTATTCTCATTGTAATTGTACACATTTTGTTGTTTATGGAGTTATTTAAATATTTAATTGGAGTTAGTTAATATTTAAAAATATTCAGGACTTCCCTGGTGGCGCAGTTGTTGAGAATCCGCCTGCCAATGCAGGGGACGCGGGTTCGAGCCCTGGCCTGGGAAGATCCCACATGCCACAGAGCAACTAAGCCCATGTGCCACAACTACTGAGCCTGTGTTCTAGAGCCCGTGAGCCACAACTACTGAGCCCACGTGCCACAACTACTGAAGCTCGTGCGTCTAGAACCCGTGCTCCGCAATAAGAGAAGTCACCGCAATGAGAAGCCTGCACACTGCAATGAAGAGTAGCTGCCACTCACCGCAACTAGAGAAAGCCCGCACGCAGCAACGAAGACCCAACGCAGCCAATAAGTAAATAAATTTATTTTAAAAATTCAAAAGAATTAGTCATAGTAAAGTTACAATTATTGTTTAAATCATTTAAGCGATTTTAATTCAGACTTTAATCAATGTTTAACTGTTTAAGAAATTTTAATTTTCATAATTTTGGTAATTAGTTGTAAGTTTAATGTGTTGAACATTAAATAAAATAAAAATGATGACGGTGTTCCTTTCAGAGCACAGAAAAATCCTTCTAGATATTAACTAATTTAATCATTAAGTTAATAAAATCAGTACTTTAGATCACTGATTTAATTCCAACACCAGGGAACAGAAACTATGCTTACTTGAAGTGGGGCTGGCTCTCATCAGTGGCTGGCGGGGCATCCCCAGCAAAGCCTCAGATCTGGGATGGAACCAGGTGGTGGTCTCACGGGCAGAGATGCTCTGCCCACTGTTGGTCCAGGTGGGTGAGAAACGGTATAGGAGGCAGCTTCCTTTCTTGAAGAAAGATAATTTCACACTCTTCCTGAAGATGTGTAACAGAGAGGGGAGGCTGGCTGACCTTCCAAATGTTCATTTACCTCTGGCCTGGAGTGAGAGGTGGGGGTCAGCGCTCAGTGAGGGCTTCAGGGTGCGTCTGCAGATGGGACTTCACAGCACATCCCTGAAGCTTCCCTGCATTCTTCAGGAGTGGCTTCTCAGTTCACATTCTAAGTTTAATGCTTGATCTGTCATCTCACAGGCACAGCATCATTGCTCCCTTTTCTGCCTTGGATTGCAGAGATTTTTCAGCAATTTGAATCGCATAACAAGGAAATGCCTCCTGTTTCTTCTCTATTTCAATAACCTTATTTTCATGGGAAAACCTTTAACTTTTCTTTCCTGAGCCCTCTGAGAAAGCAGGCAAATGACTTTTCTTGTTCTTCATCCCCTCAGCCCCCAAGTTTGCCCCTTAGAACTAGTCTTGGAGGTTTAATAGTTATTTTCCAATAAAAGGGCTGTGTGGGCAAATAATATTGGAAACTACGAGATGAAACGTGATTAAAAATATTTTCTTTACTATAAGACTTTGTTTGGCCAAGGAACCATTTTTGGGGTGACTACCTGCAAGCCCAGGGCTCTGCAGTATATATTTTGGGAACTGTGGCTACTTTCGGTGTCTTTCCTACTCCTATTGCTGGGAGGTCTGGTTGAAGATGAAGAGTAGATCAGTAAACAAATAAACAAAATTAAAAGTAAACAAGAGCCATCATTCATGGGATGGTAAAAATATAGTCGAAACAAAGCCAGACAAAATGAAACAACCTCCTCTCCTTTCCATTAAACAAGCAAATAAATGGAAACAACAGCATGGACCAAAGCAATAGAGGGACCTGTCTTCACAGGTGTATTTCTGCTGATGGACCATGTGCAGGCACCAGCACTAGACCTCCAGGATGGCAGGGTCCTGCCCGTCCAGCTAAACTAACTGTGTTGTGAAGGGTTTTGTTGCGGCTGGGACATTACACAATGTAAATATCTAATACGGTGCCTGTTACATGGGAAGGGTCCAACAAACAGTAACGTTCTTTGATGTTGATATAACCATAATCCAGAACGTTCCTTTTTGATGCAATAAAAATGGAAAAAAATGAATTTTCTCAGATTTTCACACTGTAGGGCACAATCAGTGTCTTTAAATCTAACTTACTGGAATTAAAGTAATAAAGTTGCTGAACTCCCCCAGATCTCTAGGTTAGTCCCAATCCTAGATGTTTATTGTGATTCGATTAAAGAAAAACACTTGGTAAAGTCAGGTTATGCCCAGGAGAGACTGTCCACTCAAAGGGCTTCAGAAATGGCAGACTTCGGGGGATAATTTACGTACAAGTGTGGGCCCCCCTGGCTCAACCCTCAGACCACTAAGGATTCATTGATCTCTCAGAGTTGTACTGGCAAGACGGGGGCTCGGAAAGACTCAAGCATACATCTGGAATAACAGTGCATTTATAGTGAAAAACCGTAACTGCCAAGTGGACAGGATGACTAGATTCTTGCTTTTTGTGGCTGAGGCAGGCTTCCTTGGAAGTAAACATGATAGGAGACTAAATCATATTCTGAAGTTGGTTTGATGAGTGGAGCATCATAAAAGGGACGTTCCTTATAATGACCACAGGGTTTGGTTCCTGCCGTGAACAAGAGGCTTTGCAAACAGTATCTCACAACCTCATTACTACCACCCAGACCCTGCCACCATCATTTCTTAAATTGTTCCAGCTGACCTTATGGTGGCCTATGGTGATCTCCCTTTGACTTTATCTCTTTTTACTTTCTTTTGTGTTCACTTAACTTCTGCCAACCTGGCCTCCTTGAAATTCCTCAAATGTGCCAAGAATGTTCCTATCTTTGGACAGTTGTTCTGCATGGAATGTTTCCCCCAGATATCCACTGGCAAACTCCCTTACCGCCTTCCAGTCACCACTCAAATACTATTTCTCCATGAGGACTCCTCGACCATTCAAATTCAAATTACACCATACCCTTCCTCCAGGGCCCTCCAGACTCCTCATACCTTGTTTTAGGTTTTCCTTTTTATTTGGTTTCTAACATACTATATGATTTACTTATTTATTAGGTTTAATGCTTATAGTCTATGATATTGGGTAGGTATCTTTTTTTTAAATATTTTTTTGATGTGGACCATTTTTTTAAAGTCTTTATTGAATTTGTTATAAAATTGCTTTTTTTTTTACCATGCATAAGAAGGATACTTTAATAAAAATGGTAAATACTAGCATACACATGGGAAAAAAGCAGTTATTTTGAAAGTGGAAAAGGTAGTACTAAAAGAGACTTTTTATAATTTGTTTTTCTAGAGATTACCAAAGAAACCAAAATGTTCTTAGAAAACACATGAAATAAAGCAGGTAAGAACATTCTCAGAGGACTTTAAAATGTGAGGTAATTGATAACACTGCAGTAATCACACACTGGTCCCAATGTAGACATTTTAAATATGAGGTTTATTTTAAATTTAAAGAAACACTGAAAATAAACACTTTTTACAAATTATATCAAACACTTAAAACATAATATAGGAATGTTAAACAATAATTCTTAATTCAAAGTAATGACGTTCATAGAATACATCTTGGTGCTAGCAATTATGGAGTTTACTTAAATCTAGTATTTTATATAAGCTTAACCATTTATCCTTTCTAAAATTCAATGATTATGATTCAACTTTATGAGGTTAAGGTAATCTTCTATGCAATACTCTCATAGAACTTTTTCAAATACAAACAATTTATACCAGCAAGGAAATTATTAAAACATATATAAATTGTGCTGAGGGGCTTGATTAAAAGGCTGTCTATATAGAGAGATGCATCTCACCTTAGAAAGCACACACACACACATGCACACACACAAACACTTAATCGAATATAAGATGCCAGGACATTCTCTTAGTTATGTTACACAGCAAACTGCACTTTTATAAATGTCATTCTATTATATATGAACTGAAAAACATATATTTTTTAAAAAGCCCTTGACATGGGGGAAGTGGAATATGCCTGCATTAAGTGCAGAAACGCAGAACTTTATGAACTGCCTGTCTCCAGCTGGCTCCCAGGTGCCACTGAAAACCGTCGCCCTCAGAAAGACAAGATGGTCTTGTTACTGATTTCCATGACCTCCAGAATCTCATCCTCTTTGATCACAAGCGGAGGTGCAAACCTGATGACATCACCGTGGGTTGGCTTGGCCAGAAGTCCATTATCTTGAAGTCGCAGACACACCTTCCATGTATCATAATCTTTGGTTTCTCTAATAACAATAGCATTTAATAATCCTTTTCCTCTTACAGCCATTACAATATTAGAAGGTAGGTTCATGAGTTCATTTCTCAAGATGATACACATATTCTCTGCATTTTCAGCAAGGTTTGCTTCTTCCAAAACCTCCAGGGCTGTGATGGACACTCGGCAGCCTAGTGGATTGCCACCCTACGTTGAACCGTGTTCCCCTGGTTTAATGGTTAGCATTATTTCATCATCACACAACACTGTGGATACAGGGTATAAACCACCAGAAAGTGCCTTTCCTAGAAGGACCATAACAAGTCTGACATTTTCGTGGTCAATAGCCAGCCATCTACCAGTTCTGGCCAATCCTGTCTGTATTTCATCAACAATAAACAGAACCTGGTGCTGGGTGCAGAGCTCTTACATGCCCACAGGGTAGCCTGGATCCGGAACAACAACACCTGAATTGGTTCCACCATGAACGCGGCAACATTTGGGTCCTGAAGTGCACGCTCAAGAGTAGGCAGATCATTATATGGAATGATTTTGAAAACTGACATAAACGGTCCAAAACCATCATAACTGGCTGGGTCTGTGGAACTGGAGATAGCAGACAATGTTCTACCCCAAAAGTTTCCAGCTGCAAAAACCATCTTTGCTTTGTATTTCGGGATCCCCTTCACGGTATATCCCCATCTACGAGCAAGTTTGCAAACAGTCTCTCCAGCCTCCACTCCTGTATTCATAGGAAGAACTTTGTGGTAGTTGAAAAGTTTAGTAACATACTCTTCGTATTCACCGAGCACGTTATTGTAGAAGGCCCTGGATGTTAAGGTCAATTTGTCCACCTGACTTTTCAAAGCATTCACAATCTTTGGATGACAATGCCCTTGGTTGACAGCACTGTAGGCACTCAGAAAGTCAAAATGTTTTCTGCCTTCTACATCCCATACGTGAATACCTTTTCCTTTCTCCAGGGCTACAGGTAAAGGATGGTAGTTGTGCGCACCATATTTAGATTCCCGTTTAAAAATGTAATCAGAGGATGGAGGGCTTGGACTGTTTTTTAGTTGCAACAGATGTAGCAGAAGCTGCTGAAGAATGAACCCCACTAAGGACAGCAACAGTCTGCAAGTGTGCTAGTTTGGAAAACATGATGTCCTTCAAGTAGGAATATCACCAACGAGCTAACCCTTCTTCCCACAGTTCAGATTAGAATACAGATTTTTAACCTGAGATCCAGGGACAGTCTTCAGAGGGTCCAATAACTCCTGGTGGCACCTTGGAAGCCAGCCCAGGACACGCAGCATCAACTGAGCAGCTGCCTGCTTCTGTTTTATGTTTTGGTTTTTTGGCTGTGAGGCATGTGGGCTCTGACCAGGGATTGAACCTGCACCCCCTGCATTGGAAGGCGCAGTCTTAACCGTTGGACTGCCAGGGAAGCCCCTTGGGCAGGGACCTTTGTTTTTTTTTGTGGACACATCCTAACTGTCCAGAAAAAGTAGTGGACACACAGGAAGTATCTGTAGGATGAATGGTTTATCTGACTGGAGCCCATGGTCCTTCTATTGTATGGGCAGCATCTCAACAACTGTGTATCTGTTCAAGGACACCCCTTACTCAGAGACTCCTTAGATGAATAATGGTAATGTTCTCCTTTCTCCTTTTGCTTCCACAGCTGATCAGTTCCTTTCTGACATATTCTTTCTTTATATTGAGAAGACTCAATATCTAACAGACAATCCTGGCAGACCTGGAGCTAGTATCTTTACTGTGATTCTGTATGACTCTGTTTTCTGTTGAGAGTGATCTTAGGTCCCAGTTTTTGAGAAGGGGGTACATTTCATGGCACCCTATAAACTATCAATATCCTAGTGCCCATAAACCCTTGAAATGTACCAAATTTTCAATATCATATTCAAACTAAAGTTTCCTGACACCTAGAAGTAGAGCCCCAATTACATGAGCCAAATAAATATCCTCTCTTTCTCTCTTTGTTCCCAACAAGCTGGTTTGATTTGAATTTTATTTCTCTTGCAGCTAAAAGAGTCCTAACTAATAAAACAACTTTCCACAAGAGAATCACCCCTATATTCTGCATCTTAATTACCACTGGAATTGATGCATAAAATGATGACATGATGCTCGGGAATAATAAGGGAAAATCAATTCCATTTAGGTTTCTTTTCCCCCTCTTCCTTCTTCCCTCTTTCCTTCCCTTCCTTTGTTTCCTCTACTGCTTAGTTGAAAAGAATTTAAACTGGCTGCATCCACTACATAGAAAGGCAGAAAAATGGACATTATGAGATGTTCAGTGTCAATGGTTATAACAACACATTTTCTGGGATTCCTCAGGTCTAAAGAAAATTAAAGAAAGCAGTATTCCATTCTTCCAAATGTCCTGCTACTTAGCTAACAGATTTTACTAGCAAATAGGAAGTCATTCCAAAAGATGTCTTTTAATGAAATAATGCCATTTGCAGCAACATGGATGGGCCTGGAAAGTATCATACTAAGTGAAGTAAGTCAGACAGAGAAAGACAAAAATCATATGATGTCAGTTATATGTTGAATCTAAAAAAAATAATATGAATGAACTTATTTACAAAACAGAAACAGACTCACTGACATAGAAAACAAACTCATGGTTACCAAAGGGGAAGGGGGGTGGAGAGATAAATAAGGAGTTTGGGATTAACAGATACACACTACTATATATAAAATAGATAACCAACAAGGACCTACTGTATAACACAGGGAACTATATTCAATATAATGAAATAGCCTATAATGGAAAAGAATCTGAAAAAATTAAAAAAAATTTTTTTTAAAGATCTCTTTTTGTCGCTTTGCCTCTTGCTACTTGTGTTACCTGATCAAATTGCTTAACCTTTCAGAGACTTATTTTCCTGGTCTGGAAGTGAGAATTACGATATCAATCTGGAATCATCCCAAAGAGTCATAACGTACTAGGAAAATGTATGTGAACTGCCTGGTCCAGAGCAGACACTCAATAAATGGTACCTATTTTTATATTATCACTATCACTTTACTTCAGCCTAGTATTTTTAGAATCAAGAAGGAGAAGGATGTAAAAAGGTGTCCTTATTCAGTCTTTAAGAAGAGCTAAGGAAAATAGGACATTGCTAAGTAAGCAAGAAATGTGTGGGTCTGTTTCATGCCTACATTAGCAATAGTGTGAAATAGCTGCAAAATTAAGTTTCTTTTGTGGTAGCCTCCATGTGTTCTAATCTTGTATCAATGATTTCCTATTCCTCTCGTTTTAAAGATTCTGTGTGAATGATCAAACCAGTGAGGTGTATCAGCAGAAGTGAAGAGTCCTGAGGGAGGGAATGTTCTTGACTCCTAGGCAGATTCAACAGCCTTTCCTGTCACAGAGTGAACCAAGGTTTACATGGCTGGTTGCACGTTTGACTGCAGAGTCTGGCCCTGAAGCTAGATTTTTACCAACAGTGATAATGACATCTATTTCTGTTACATCAATGCCATTAAATATATATATACACATATATATAAATATATGTGTGTGTGTGTGTATATATATATATATATATATATATATATATATATATATATTCTCAATTGCCTAAAACTCTTAAGTATGCAAAGTATGCAGCCGGGAAGGGTGGGAAGATGCTGCAGGAAGATTAAGAAGAAAAGAAGGCATGACTTTTTTATCAGCTTTTCTTAGGCAAAGCATTTTGGGGGTATTTTTTCCCTTCCAGTACTGATTAAATGTTCATGCCCATGGCAATGGGGATCCTTAAAATAACCAAATATTTTAAGTACAGTGTTTCTGATAACCATACTGCATGGTCTTAAGTTAATTTTTTATTTTTCTCATAATAGGTATCAGTACAAAAATAATGTCTTACATCGGCACGATGCTGCAGGCTTTAAAAAAATGCTTTCATGTGCATTATCTCATCTTTACTATCCTAAAAATATAGGAATGGAGGTAGAGTCTGCATGCATGTCCCAGTCTGTTTTACAGTTGTACAGTTTGAGGCTTAATGTGTTTAGTATTTTGCCAAAAACTAGTAAGTGACTCATCTCAGAGATTTGGAGACCTAAGTGCAGTGCCTTTTCGGCTATACCAGATATCAAACTTTTTTTTTTTCTTGGATGCTCATTTATTTTCTTGTTTGTTTTAAAACATCAGACTTGAATATCTTCATTGTGCTAAGAAAGCCTTATATCTTTGGTGAATGCAGGAGAACTCCTTTGTTTCCATTCAAGTGAAGGAGAAAATCAATTTACTTTCCTACCAAATCTGGCTCCTACAAGATGCTGATTTGCCTCATCATCTTTTTATGAGAAAAGAGTGGTACCTGGGAAGTATCAATAGCTGGCTTATACACACTCACTCCATCCCCTTACCAACTAAAGCTCTCATTTAAATGATGTATAGTGGGGAGAGGGGCTGTGCAGAAAATCCAGCATGTTCTTGGGGCATGTGTTGCAGAGCAGCTGTCAATCAGGAAATCTTAGGAAAGTTTTCCAGTCTTAAATTATTGAAGACTGATGAAGTGCCACATATGCATTCTTTCTTTATCTGTCCTCTCTTCTTTTCTCTCCTAGTTGGGTAGTGATAAGCACGGGATGATAAGACACTGTGCTGAACTAAATTGTCTAGAAAACATGGTCTGGACTAAGAATGCGAGGTTGAACACAGGAGTGCTAACATTTGTCTTCTTTTTTTCATTTATTTTTAAATTAAAGTATAGTTGATTTATGATGTTGTGTTAATCTCTGCTGTACAGCAAAGCGACTCAGTTATATATATATATATATATATATATATATATATATATACACGCACACACTTTTTCATATCCTTTTCCATTATGGTTTTTCACAGGATATTGAATAGCATTCCCTGTGCTATACAGCAGGACCTTGTTGTTGATGCAAACTATTACATATAGAATAGGAGTGCTAGTATTCTTCTTAACCCAGGTTCTGCACATTATACATCCCCCTCCAAAAGCACCCTGTCTCATCCTTTTTTTTCCCCATTCCTTTTTCCAGTAAAGAGCTTCCCATTTAGTTTGATATCCATCTAATTTCTTGCTCTCCAGCCACAGAATATCATTAGCTGTTGCCCAACAGTAAAGTCAGCCTTTTATTCTTAGACAAATGGTCCACGGAGCCTACAGACTCACCTGGAACAGGTGATGGGCATTCTGCTCCATCTCGGCTCACCTGAGTGTGTTTGCTCCAGCTCTTATTGTTCATGAAGAAATCACAAGTCCTGAAAAGGAAGTGAAAACACAAGTGAAGTGTGAGACTCAGTGAGATGTGTGTATAAATGACATTTCTAAAAGGGGAGAGAGAGAGGATGAGGTGGAAGGAATATCTATGGGCATAACAATGGTGACTTCTCCAAAAGAAGCGTCACTAGATCCAGGCATATTCACTCCATATTAAAAAGGCTAAAAATCAAAGAGAAGGCTAAGGAAAATAACAGATCAGGGAAGCACTAAACAGACCCTCTCTCTATCAAGGAATAAGGAACATTCCCTGTTCTTAGAGTTGTGGGTCTGGAGAGCATGTGCCTGGCAGGATTGTATCATTGTTAAGGACTGGTGAAGCTATGTGTCTCTGTTCCTTTCTTTTTGGAATGTGGATGTCTAGTTGAAGTTATCTTTTCCTTATCTTACCAATATATGTTGGGTGCATGGGGCAAAACTAAAGTAACTATTTAATTCACAGATCCATTTTTAGGAGGAGCCACTGCCAAAGAGTTGCAGTTGAGAAACTCACTTCTGAAGCCTCATTTGCATCAGGATCTGGTGCAGTTTACTAGATCCATATTACTAGATCTTTATTAGATTTAATTGCTACTAGATCCTGGACTTTGAGCTTTGTGCAGTGATTAGATTTAATTACTACTAGATCCTGGACTTTGAGCTTTGTGCAGTGATTAGGTGAGGTTTTGGGGTTCTTAGGAAATATGTGAACACATGGAGTCAAAAGGAGTAGGATATTTTTACAGCAATGGCCTCCAATGAATCAAGTCTCCCAGGGTCCAGACACTTATAACTTCCCCTTCCCATTGGCTGTATGACTTCTGGCCAGTGGGACATCAGCACACATGGTGCCTGGGATGGAGGGTGGTAATCACATGGTAATCATGGCCCAGTAACCCCACCTCTCATGGTTGAGGCATCCAGGCTCTCACAGCTGAAGGCCTTCCCCAGGTAAGGTCAGACCAGACAGCAGAAGAGTCCACTAGTCTGCCTGCAGGATCTTAAGGAGAAATAAACAGCTGTGGTTTAAGTCATTACATTTTAGCAATATATAACATTAAGATAATCAGCAATATATGAATGAAATAATATGCTATATTCAATTTAAAAAGTTCAATCAAAAATGTTCTTAAGGGCAGGAATTGTCATAGCTTAGGCACAATATTTTTTCCAACTATATGATGTAAGCAAAAGGTATCACAAATCTACATTTATGAATGAAATTTGATAGTTGTACAAAACTCCCATGAACTATGTCAGGTCTGTAGATTTCAGAGGTTGTTTTTTTGATGGTTAGGAACCCTACCTACTCTAAGCGATCCGAGTTATCACTTAAAAGGGAGCAAGAGAATATCCTAAAAGATGCTTTATTGTTACCTCAACTGTTTAGATCCTCTTTGTCCCTGGAAATTGTCACTATTTATGATTTCCCATCGGGGGAGGGGGATGGTTAGATTCAGGAACTTTTCTATAAAATGTGTAGGTGGTTTCTCTTTATTAAATTATAACATTGCATTTTTTAAGAACAAAAATATACCAAACTACCAAACTACCAAATATACCAAGCTACCAAACTATAAGAGGATGAAGATCCAAGGAAAATTATGGTCAAGAAGGCAGTTAAGGTCACTTTAAGACTGTCTGCAGCTCTTTTTCCAAGTTAACCTGAGGCGTTTTCTTTTCCAAAAAAAAAAAAAAAAAAGTAGACTACAGGTCGAATTGTTTAACTTAGGCTCCTTGGATTTTAGTGCTTTCACAGAGTTAGTATAGTTAGTAAGTATAGTAGTAGTAATTACTATATGGTAGTAACGTTAGCATAGTTAGTAAGAACAGTCTTGTGACAAATGTAAGTCCAATCTTAAAATGACATATAGAGCCAAATACTATATTTTCTCCTTTTTATCATGCTTTGAAACAATGCATATAACCCAAGTGAATTCAATGCACATACTACTGCTCTAATCAACAGAAAGGTAAAAATTTCTGTTTATTAAAATGTATGTTCATTGTCTCTAAGAGAGAATTATCTTAAAAAATGATTGGGCTGAGAAAAACTTCTGGATTCAGCTCTGACCTGTAAACAGCTTGGAAGTCATTGTTTCCAACCTTAAACAAGAAGCTTGAACAACTGAAAATAAATGCCTTTCTTGGCCACATCAGAGAATTGAGGTGGCAGGCAAGAAATATATTATAAACATAAAGACTCAGGTAAGCTAAAAGCAAAGAAAGAGAGGAAGGTAAACCAAGCTGATACTAATCAAAAGAAAGAGGGAAGAGCTATATTATATCATACAAAGTAGATTTCAGAACGAGGAAGATTATTAGTGATAAAGAGGAACGTTACATAATGATACATGATCCATCCTCTAAGAAGACAACCACCCTACACTTTTATGATCCTAACAGCAGACCATCAAAATGTTTCAATACATGAAGCAAAAACTAACAGAACTGAAAGAAGAGACAGGTTCACTGCTGGAGTTGGTAAACATCTCTCGAAGTGTTTACAAACTAATAAATTAGCTGCCCCTTGGGAGGGAAACTGTGTAGAGGTAGGAGGGGGGCTTACCTTTTATTTTATGACATTTTTTACCTTTTCAGTTCTGTACCATGTGAATCTATTGTGTATTCAAAAATGAATAAATTAAAAGAAGGAAAAATCCTTTGGAATTAGCCTTGGATGAAAATACCAGTTCTGTCACATAGTAGTGGTCTCAGTTTTCTCATCTGTGAAATATGGACCACAGTGCACACAATTCCTTGCAGTTCCATAGCTGCTGTGAGGCTAGAATGAGACATATGTCAGGTTGTGACTACAGTGCCAGGTACTTGGTAAGCCTTAATGGTCACTTTTTGTGTCTTAGGTATAATTCATTGAAAACTTGTCTGTGATTGTTGAGCTGAAAAGGTCTGGGTAAGACCTCTAGTACTATTTCTGTAGTGTCCTGAGTTCTTGAATTTCTACTGCATATGGTGATTCCTTATCTTTCTGCTACTCAAGTTTGATGATTCATATTCATAGTGCTCAGGAATTTATTCCTATGTTACCACTGATATCACTGCATTAGGCAACTAGAACCCAAATCATTTGGAGTCATCTTAATTCTTGATGGGCTTCATTGGCTTAGTTCACTGAGCCCCTGTGGCCTCTGGCACCTACCTGGCACAGCTCTTCGAGGTGAATACCAGAATACACTTCCTTGGGTTCTGCTGCTTGCTCAAGCTTTGCAGGGCAAAGTTTAGAACAAATATCTGGAGAAAACCATAATTCCCAAAGATACATGCACCCTAATATTCACTGCAGCACTGTTTACCATAGCCAGTGTAAATAAAGAAGATGTGGTACGTATATACAATGGATGTTAATCAGCCATAAGAAGGAATGAAATTGTGCCATTTGCAGTGATGTGGATGGAAATAGAGACTCTCATACAGAGTGAAGTAAGTCAAAAAGAGAAAAACAAATATATATATTAATGCATATATGTGGAATCTAGAAAAATGGTACAGATGAACCTATTTACAAAGCAGACATAGACATAGACATAGAGAACAAATGTATGGACACCCAGTGGGGGAAAGGGGGGTGGGATAAATTGGGAGATTGGGATTGACATGTTTACACTACTATGTATAAAATAGATAACTAATGAGAAACTACTGTACAGCATAGGGAACTCTACTCAGTGCTCTGTGGTGACCTAAATGGAAAGGAAATACAAAAAAGAGGGGATATATATATATATATATATATATATATATATATATATATATATGTATAACTGATTCACTTTGCTGTACAGTAAAGACTGACACAACATTGTAAAGCAACTATACTCCAATAAAAACTAAAAAGAAAAAAAAAAGAAGCAAAGAGTGTAGGCAGGAAAGAAAAGGCAAAACAATTGGACAGATTTTCTTGTGGGCCCATACATATTTTTCTGACATCAATTCCAAAATAATTTGGTTATTTGTTTAGATGTGACATTGTGGTACATTTAATCAATGTATGATCATTTTTGGTCTCTTTACTTTATACTTTATGAGAAATATAAGCGCATTAATGAGAGTGAAAACCATTAGGTGTAATAATCATAGCCACTATTAAAAGGCCGTGTGCAGAATCTGACCATGAAAAGGAATGATATCATTTTGATTAAACGTTTGAAGCTTTTTGGCATTTTGAAGCTAAGAATTTATAAAAGGTCAAAGGATCAAAAATTAATTCTAAATAAAGGTTGGTTCACACTTTTAAGGCAGGTCAGCCTTATATAACGGGTGCTGCAACCAAGTGAGGCTGTTCGTGCTGGGCAGTGTGATGATTTAAGAGGAAAAAACTTTGGGTTTCATGAATCCAGAACCACTCATAACATACTCTCTCTCTGCATATACTCACCTGCCCCTGGTATCTTCATATTGCCCTTGGATTCTCCAAGGTAGACCTTATTCAGGTTTGTCTTTCTGTTTGGCATTTTTTTTTTTCTCCAATGCATCTAAAGGAGCCAGATTTCCAATTTTAAAAAATCAGGAGGAAGTTAAACTTTTCATGAAATTATAGTAACAGGGACTGGATTTACCTTCTGGCCTGAAACCAAAAAAACAAACCAACAAACAAAAAAAAACTGTACCAAATGTATGAAACAATGGTTTCCAAAGCATTGGACATTGCTCAATGACACATCTTGACCCCTGAGAGAGGGAGCAAATGAAAACAGTGGTCCATATAACTGCCCTGTATTAGGGCTTTAAGAGGGTCTCCAGGCTGCAAGGCAGGGAGGAGAGCCCAGTGAACTCCCTGGGTTGAGGGGTCAGTGCTGAGAGTCCAGGAGAAGAAGGAGTCTAGAGTTTGCTGGACAGAACATCGGACGTGTCTGTACTGAGAAAGAACAGTGAAGAGCTGCAGAAGGTGTCCTTTGAATATTTAGGAGAGTTCTGTTCAGTGTATCCAAACTGCTCCAGGCCCAGAAAAGAACTTCCTGAAAGGATTTCTTATCCTTTCAACAGCAGCCATTGTAACAGGTGTGAGGTCATATCTCACTGCAGTTTTGATTCGCATTTCCCTGATGATTAATGATGTTGCAAATCTTTTCATTTACCTGTTGGCCATCTGTATGTTTTCTTTGGAAAAATGTCTATTCAGGGCTTCTACCTATTTTAAAAGCGGATTGTTTGGGTTTTTTTGCTATTGGGTTGTATGAGTTCTTTCTGTGTTTTGGTATTAGCTCCTTGTCACATATACGATTTGCAAATATTTTCTCCCATTCAGTATGTTGCCTTTTAATTTTGTTGATGGTTTTCTTTGCAGTGCAGAAGCTTTTTAATTTGATGTAGTCCCACTTGTTTATTTTTGCTTTTCTTGCTTTTGGTTTTGGTATCAGATTAAAAAAATCATCACCAAGACCTATGTCGAGGGGTTTACTGCCTATGTCTTCTAGGAGTTTCATGGTTTCAGGTCTTATGTTAAGTCTGTAATCCATTTTGAATGAACTTTTGTGTGTGTGTAAGCTAGTGGGCCAGTTTCATTCTTTTGCATATGTCTCTCCAATTTTCCCAACATCATTTATTCAAGAGACTATCCTTTCCCCATTGCATATTCTTGACTCTTTTGTTGTAAATTAATTGACTCTATATGTGTGGATTTTTTTCCTGGCTCTGTTCTATTCCATTGATCTATGTGTCTGTTTTTATGCCAATATCATCATACTGTTTTAATTAGTATAGCTTTGTAATAAAGAATGAAATCAGGAGGTGTGATGACTTCTTTCTCAAGATTGCTTTGGCTGTTTAGGATCTTTTGTGGTTCCATACAAATGTTAGGATTTTTGTTGTATTTCTGTGAAAAATGCCATTAGAATTTTGATACAGATTTCACTGAATCTGAATATTGCTTTGGGTAGTATGAAAATTTTAACAATATTAATTCTTCCAATCCATCAGCATGGAATATCTTTCCATTTTTTTGTGTCTTCTTCAATTCATTTCATCAATGTCTTATAGTTTTCAGTGTATAGGTCCATCACCTCCTTGGTTAAATTTATTCCTAGGTATTTTATTCTTTTTTATGAAATTGTAAATGGGATGGTTTTCTTAATTTCTCTTTCTGATTGTT
Organism: Mesoplodon bidens; assembly: GCF_964165515.1. Classification (NCBI taxonomy): domain Eukaryota; kingdom Metazoa; phylum Chordata; class Mammalia; order Artiodactyla; family Ziphiidae; genus Mesoplodon; species Mesoplodon bidens. Next base: position 13,095,296 of record NC_138168.1, on the reverse strand, counting down.
ATTAGTGTATAGAAATACACTACCCTTTTTTGTGTATTGATTTTGTATATTACAAATTTACTGAATTTGTTGATTAGTTCTAACAGTTTTTAAGAAAGTCTTTAGGGTTCTCTGTATATAATATCATATCATCTGGAATTAGTGACAAGGTAACATTTATTTCCAATTTGCACTACCTAAAAAAATCTTGAAAGTAAGAGTTGAAATGGTCCAATTGCTTGCAAGTAACTTTACTGCATCCTAGAATAAAAGTCAAGAATATTTTTAGTAATACAAAAATATCTAGTACTCAACAAGGTAAAACTCACAATGTCTGATAGCCAGTTTAAAAAAATGTATAATGTGTGCAAAGAAGCAGGAAATTATGGTCCATAGGGAGGAGAATAGTTAATCAATTGAAACTGATGAAGAACTGACACAGACAATAGAATTAGCAGAGGAGGGTATTGAATAATTACTATGGTTGTATTTCACATATTCAAAAAGCTAAGTGAATACATCGAAAATATCAGAAAGATCCAAATTGAATTTCTAGAGGTGAAAACCATAAAGTGTGAGATGAGAAGAACACTGGATGGAACTAATGACAGATCAGACGTTGCAGAAGGAAAGGTTGGTAAACTTGAAACCAAAGCAGTAGAAATTATCCAAGGAGAAATGCACAAAGAAAAGAACATCAAAGGAAAATGAACAGAGTATTGATGACTTATAGGGAAATATTAAGTGGCCTAGTTTGTGTGCAGTAGAAATTCTTTCAGGGAGGAGAGGTGAAACAAATAATTAAAGAAATAATGGCCAAAAGCTTCCAAATTTGGTGAAAACCGTAAACCCATATATTAAAAAAGTTCAGTAAGTTCCAAGCACAAAAAACACAAAGAAAATTATATGAAGGCACACATCATTAACAAATTGTGAAAAACTAGTGCTAAGATAAAATACTAAATCAATCAGAGAAAGGACACATAATTTAAGAGGGAATAAAGATAAGGATACAAGTAGATTTCTTTTTATAATCAATGCAAGTGAGAACAACAGTTACAAGTATTAAAAGAAAAAAAATTAACTCAAAATTATAACGTGAAAATATCTTTCAAAAAAGAAGTGAAATAGAAACTTTTAAAGACACAAATAAGCTAAAAAAATTCAACACCAGCAGATCTATCATCACTACAGGAAATACTAAAGAAAATCTTTCAGGCAAAGGAAAAAGGATGCCAGGTCGAAATAGTGTTTTACACAAAGAAACAGGAGTATTGATAGGGGTAACTACATGGGGAAGAATATGATCATTTTTTTTTTCTTATTTAAAAAATCTCTCTAAATACCAGTTGACTGTTTAAACAAAAATCACAGTAATGTAGTGTGGAATTTATAGCATCTGCAAATGTAAGATGATCACAACAATAGCAGGAAAGCAGGATGGGAGAAACCACAGCATAATACTGCAAGGTTCTCACACTAACATTCTACTAAAGTGTTATAATATAATTTGAAAGTAGATGGCAAATATGATAAAGATGTGTACCATTAACCCTCAGCCACCACTGAAATAGCCAAAGAGTGAGCTCTCATAAGCCAACAAACAAGATGCAACGGACTCATCTAAATATCCAATTAATATTTTTTATTTTTTATTTTTTTGTGGTATGTGGGCCTCTCACTGTTGTGGCCTCTCCCGTTGCGGAGCACAGGCTCCGGACGCACAGGCTCAGCGGCCATGGCTCACAGGCCCAGCCGCTCCGTGGCATGTGGGATCTTCCCAGACTGGGGCATGAACCCGTGTCCCCTGCATCGGCAGGCAGACTCTCAACCACTGTGCCACCAGAGAAGCCCTCCAATTAATTTTTAGAAGACAGGAAAACAGGAAAATAGAACAAGGAACAGATGGAACAAATATAAAATGAATAGTAAGATAGATAGATTTAAATCTAATCATATTAGAAATCACATTTAATGTAGTTTACCTCAAAGTTCAATTAAATCGAGATGATCAGATTGGATAACAAACCAAAACTCAACTCAGTGCTGCCTACAGAAAACACTTTAAATATAAATACATAAAGAGGTTAAAAATAAAAGCTTGGAAAGCATATACCATATGAAGACTAATCAAAAAGAGAGCTGGACTGGGTATATTAGTAGCAGAAAAACTAGATTTCAGAGCAGTAGATATTACCATGGATAAAGTAGGTCATTTCATAATGATAAAGAGGCAATTGATCAAGAGGACTTAATGAGCCTCAATGTTTATGCATTTAATAACAGATTTAATATATATGAAGCAAAAACTGATAGGTGAAGTCTACAAAAACATTAATAGGACAAATAAGGTTGCAGGATAAAAGACCAATTTTTAAAAAGCAATTGTATTTTTATATACTAACAATGAACAATCACAAATTGAAATTAAACAGAAACACTTATAATAGCATCAAAAATACTTAACACCAAGGGATAAATTTGACAAAAGATGCCCAAGACTTATTCACTGAAAATTACAAAACCTAACTGAGAGAAATTCAAGACCCAAATAAATGGAGAAATAGAATGTATCATGGGTCCAATAACTCAGTAGTCAAGATGGCAACTCTCTCAAACTGATCAACAGATTCAATTCAATCCCAAACAAATGCCAAAAGTGTGCTTTGTGATTGTTTGTTGTTGTAGAAACTGAAAAACCGGTTCTAAAATTTGCATGGAAATGGGAAGGCTCGAGAATAGACCAAACAGATTTGAAAAAGAGGCACAAAGTTGGAGGACTAAAATTACCAGATTTTAAGACTGCTTATAGAGTAACAGTACCCAAGCCACCGTGGTGTGGGCATGAAGGTGGGCAAGTAGAATACTGGAACAGATTGGAGAATCTGGAAATGATCCGCACATACGGGGACAACACATATTTGTTTGACAAGGGTACGAATGCAATTCAGCTGAGGAGGATTCTTCTCAGCAAAAGGTGAACTGGAAGGGCTCTGCTCTTCTTGGAAGCAGAGGATGCTGAGGTGAGGCTGGGAGGGCTGAGGGGCTGAAGCCAATGACAGGTGATCACTTATGTGGGCTCGTGGGCATGCGTGCTATGTACTGTGCATCCAGAAGCTCATGAGTGCAGGCCTGCAAGAGACTGGGAAGTCTGTACTGAGCAGGTAAGAAACAGCAAGGAAGATTGACTATTAACATAAAAGGACCTCATTCTTAGCTATGGGCATTTGAGACCTGGGTGTAGTCAAGACGCAAGTGAGAAAATAAATGACAAGCCTCGGTATTAGCCTTTTTCTTTCTTGCTTCTTCTTTTATACATACACAAGAGCAAGATGTATACACACATGTATACATATATTCTCATATTATCATATTCTAATTGGCATTTTTTCAGGAGAAATAGAGTAGCATAAAAGATATTAAAGGTACTAGAAAGTCACATGGAAAAGCGTACTCACTTCTAAATTAGATTTTTGTCACATTTTATCATATTTTATCACATAATCTCCGTGAAGAAAAAGCCTTTTCATAAGTTTAATACATGAATCTGACATTCCTTTAATAATTCATAATAGGAGACTTGCTAAATTTAGTATAATGTCCAAATAGATGTATTACTTTCAGAAGTGCATAAGAATATTCAGTTCTTTAATTCCCCTTCCCCAATAGGCTGTGGAGACAGTGCATTACTGTGGAACAGAGTGCTTTTCAATCTGGATTCCACAGAACCTTGGGGTTCCCCCAAAGGAGTTTCAAGCGTGTGGGGTCTGGGAGGGTTGGTGAAGGGCTAAAGTTCCCTTCCCACTTTTTCTGTGAGTCCAAGAAATACTTCATTTGAAAAAAAAAATTGTTCTGCTCTTGGAAAAAATAAGGAGAACCAAAAAGAGCTGGAGTAAAAGCCACTTTTACATTAGCACAATCACAGACCGGAGCCAAGACATCGGTGTGATGGGTAGTTCTATGTGTCAGCTTGATCAGTCCAGGGGATGAACAGCTAGCTGGTTAACATAGTTGCTGGGTGAGGGTGTTTCTGGAAGAGATTAGCATTTGAATCGCAAACTGAGTGAAGCACACTGCTCTCTCCAGCGTGGGTGGGCCTCATCCAATCTATGGAGGGCCTGAGTAGAAAAAAAAGGCAGAGGAAGGTTGAATCCCCCTAACTGTATGAGCATCCAACTTCACTCTTTGTGCTCCTGTATTTCAGGCCTTCAGACTTGGGCTGGAATCTACACCACTGGCTCTTGGGCTTTTAGGCCTTCAAACTACACCAGCATCTCCCGGGGTCCCCAGCTCACAGAGGGCAGGTCCTGGGACTTCTCAGCCTCCGTAATCACTTGAAACCACACCTTACAATAAGTCTCTTACACACATATGTATTTACATATCTGTATATCTCCTACTGGTTCTGTTTCTCTGGACACCATGACTAATACACTTGGGATGTTATCTAGCTATATGGCTTGAGCAAACTATTTATTTTTTGAATTTGGACCTGCAAAGATTAAGGGTAATGTAGCTCACATCTAGCAACCACTGAATGACCCTAGAATAGGCTAAGAGGTGATGCCGTGTTCAGCTCAGAATAATTGATCATCTGAATTTCAATTCCCCAGTTATGCTCAATGACTACTGTTAAAACATTTTTTTCTTTGTTAGACAGCATGTTTTAAAAATGATGCTAATAATGACCTTAGCTCTCAATAAAAGTTACCATGTATTGAAGTATTCTTTCATTTAATTGAATCCTCCCAGCAATCCTGAGTTGGCATTATCTCCACTTTACCAATAAAGGCGGATGAAGCTCAGAGGTGTTCAATGACTTGTCAAAACTGCACAGTTCTCCCAGCCTTTGTGGACCCCAAATCTTGCCTTTCTACCCCACAGGCAGCCTTGCTTCAGGACAGCTTTGGACCAGGGATGGGCTCATTTGTGGAATCAATGTCTGAGTATCAGGATACTTTTGGGTTCCGTTATTTAATGAATCACTGTCTGCTTGAGTCAGAGTCTGAATAAGGACATTAAATGCAAGAAGTATCTGATCGAGATTTTCTTGTGCAGACTCAGTGGCGAGCACTTTCCCCCTTTGTTCATTAAAGGTGGCATTTCATTAAATATAACCTCCCACAGAGGTAAGTGGAAGAATTAGGATTCAAACCATTTAGCTTCAGCTTAACCCCCATGCCATCCTGCCTCCCCAATACACTCATTCAGTGAATTTCAACACACTCTACAATGAACGCTTTAATTTCAAAAGAGTAATCCCGTTGTAAAAATCTAACCTAGAAAGATCTCTAAGATGTTGGGCGTCCTCTTTTTTCCCTTTCAGCACTCAAATCACTTTAATGCTGCATCGTTAATCACAACAGAGATCTTATGTCTGAACAATTTCAACAATATTCAGTGTCTGTATAAATCCACTCTCCCCTGTCTGGATTAATGGGGTTTATTTATATGTACACACAGAGTTACGTAAAATACTGTGCATCAATAAAATACATTTATACAGTTTATTAGGCTTTCCCATTCTTGGGTTATTTAATGGTTGCTAGATAAATTACATTAAATGATGACTGTAATTACTGACAATTTGAGACAATGGGATTGTGCTCACCTCTATTTGAGTCATAGCTCAAAGTTATAACACTCAGTCAATTACATTGTTTAATGACAGTTTAATTTTGCTTCCAAAATGGAAAGTTATTTTTTTCTAATTGTTAAACCGATATTACAGCTGGGTCTAAACTATCACAGATCCCCTGAGCCTAAACATTTAATATTTAAGGCTGGTTAAAATGTAGCGTGTCTGAGCCACAGACTGCCAGCCCAAGGCTGCAGTTTGGATTTCCTTTCTTTCTTTTTTTCCCTGTAAATTAAATATCACAGCAGGGGCTGTTCACACTTCTGCTTATGGGTTACAAGATCTCTGTTTTATAGTCAGAGGAAAGCTCTGCACACCGCTAGGTGAGCGGCAAATGAGATTGCTCGATTGTTGTAATGAAACATTTAATAACTGGGTTGTATTTTTTAATATCGAAGACTGATTTGGAGGAATTAGAGTGCAGGTTTCTATCCTCAAAATTCAGAATTGTTTTAGTTACTAGTGCTCCTAGAATTCCTGTTCTTTTTTCATGTACAAAACAGTTATACATTTATATTGTTACGGCAGCTCTCCTTTGAAGATCCTAAGGCACTTTGCACATAATATTTTCCCCCATACCTCTGGGAAAAGAGGAGAAAGCAACCAGAATCCCTTTTTACCCTAATCTTATCTCACAGTCTCTAAGATCTAAATAGTATCATGGAAGGATTATATTTCCAACCCTGATACGCTGGTGACAGTACATTGCACCAAATTAATGTTATTATATATTTACATGAAATGGACAGATTGAAAGGCAATATATAGATTATTTATTAGAATTATTAAATACCTTTGGGGAGGCCGTTTAACATAAGATTGAAAAAGTCTGAGTTCTTTTTTTAGACTGCCTGAATTTTTTTTTTAACATCTTTATTGGAGTATAATTGCTTTACAATGGTGTGTTAGTTTCTGCTTTATAACAAAGTGAATCAGTTATACATATACATATGTTCCCATATCTCTTCCCTCTTGCAACTCCCTCCCTCCCACCCTCCCTATCCCACCCCTCTAGGTGGTCACAAACCACCTAGCTGATCTCCCTCTGCTATGCGGCTACTTCCCATTAGCTATCTATTTTACATTTGGTAGTGTATATATGTCCATGCCACTCTCTCACTTTGTCACAGCTTCTCCTTCTCCCTCCCGAGTTGAGTTTCTACTTAGCCACTGATTCTTGTGTGGAATTTGTTAAATTCACATCACCCCTTTGGGCCTGAGAAAAAACATCCATTTCAAAAACTGGCTACATGAGACTTCCTTCGTTGTCCAGTGGTAAAGGATCCACTTTCCACTGCAGGGGACGCAGTTTTGATCCCTGGTCGGGGAAATAAGATAAGATCCCACATGCCACCAGCGACAGCTAAGTCCACGCACCACAACTAATGAGCTCGCACACCTCAATGAGAGAGGCCACGTGCTGCAAAACTACAGAGCCTACGTACTCTGGAGCCAGAGCGCCACAACTAGAGACAAGTCCTTGCTGAAACAAAAAGATCCCGCATGCGTCAACGAAGATCCCGTGCGCTGCAGCTAAGACCTGATGCAGCAACACCCGCCCCCACCAAAATAAAAACTGGCTACAGTTTGAGCAGTGACAGCAATGGCGGCTCATCTCAGTAATCCAAACTGGCGTCTGTTACCCTCTCTGCATATTAACACATCAGCTGCAAAGGCTGTAAGACAGCAACACCTGGACCCACCATCGGAGATTCTGGTTGAATTGGACTGGGGCTGGTGCCCATCACAGTTGGGCCTGAAAAGTTCCGCAGGTGATTCCAATATGCAACAGGTTTGCAAGTCACTGCTTTAAGAGATCAGAGGAATCTCTTCCTGCTGGGTTGTCATTCAGAGTTGCAGCCTCGCTGCAGCCAGTTCTGGTAGCTTGGTGATTTTGTCATTTTTTTCTGCTAAAAAGTTGGAATATTACCCCTGAACATAATTGCCCTTTTGTTGGGAAGACAACTTATATTTTCTTTTAACATAAAAATAATAATATAAAAGACCGTATGACAAATTTGGGTGGGAGAAGTTGAGACAGAGAGAGAGGAAATTACTCTGGAGGAAAAAGGGATAAGATGCAGAATTTTCTAATGAGGTTCATATAGCTGGTTGGCAGCTTAGATTGGAACATGAAAAGTTGGCGGAAGGATCTTTGGAGGAGACATAGGGTCCCACAGATAGTAGTAGGCAAGAGACTATAGAATTCAAGACCAATGAAGGACAAGAATCGGGATTGCCACTGCAAGATAATACAATTAAATGAGGAGGAAAAACAAGATGCAGAAAATTGTGTTCAGTGTGCTGCCATTCTAATAAAAAGGAGAGAGCAATAAGAATCATTATTTTTATGCCTAAAACCCACCAAACAGCTATACAGGAAACTCAAAAGAGCATTTACCTGTTTGGAAGTGGGGTTGGAAATTGGGTAGGGATTAAAAAATGTATGGGAGGGAGACTTTTCAATTTCTACACTTTTAAACTTAATTTTTGCATCATATGAGTGATTATTTTCAAAAACGAAAATAGGAAAATAGATGTCCAGGGATCAAGTTGGAGGGTAGAGGAAATAAGGGGTAAGAGATGATGGTGGTTAAGAATTGAATTAAAAGTAGGAGTTAAAGAAGATAGATACATCATTACCAATAAGTAGCTTCCCCCATAAATATAAGGGGGGCACTGGACGCTATATGGTTGTCTGGGATGAGCTTAAATTATTTTGTTTGGTAATGAAATGGCAAAGGGAAAATAATATTTTTGTAATTTAAGAGCGTTAACCCAGACTCTTTTCTAATTGTAGAAATTTGTCATTTAAATTAAATTAAATTTACTTTAATATATATTAGTTTTGTAATTTGAAGGCAGTGGTAGAAAATTTTGTAATATAATTAAATGCATTCTCATTCTAGGGTAAGCAAAAATTTCTCATGCTGGATCCATATGTCTGCCTAGTTCTAGGATATATAATATGCATCAGCAGTGATATATTTACTCTTTTTTTTCCAGTTTGTGATTCAATTTTACCAAAAGTCTCCAGCTGTCTTACCTCTGTACTTTTTTTTAGCTCTATCTCTTTCAGCTTTATTTCTTCTATCTTTTGGAAATAAAACATGGCCCTTAAGAATGAATTATTATTAATGTATTTTTAGACTGATGGCAGGACCAATATATCAGAAACACACCTTATAATGAATAAAATACAGGAGCAAAGCAAACATGCAATGTGGAAACACACAGTCATACTTGTAACCAAAAGTGGAGGTCTGGCTGCTCGCTGCACCAAAGCCAATAAAAAGACAAGTTTGATGGAAAGGGAAGTTTGCTTTATTTTGGATGCCGGCAACTGGGGTTGGGGGGAGGGCAGACTCCCGTCCAAAGGCCGACTCCCCTCACTGGCAACCAGTGGTCAAGAGCTTTTATAGGCGGAGGGAGGGGGCCACATGCAGAAACAGCACAGTCAGCTCTGACCATCATCTTGAAATTGGTCATTGGTTGTCTGATCAGCATCATCTTGATTGTTTTAAGTACAGTTACTCTTTAGTTCCAGGGTCAGTTTGTTCCCATTTCTTTGAGGCCTGTTCTCAGAATTGTGGCAGCTTCTGTCATGGTTACACTCTGGTCATCATGTAGTTAACTTCTTCCACCCAGTGGGGATTTCAGTATCTACAAGACAGCTCACAGGTTATGGCTCAGAATATTCTCTATACATCTTGAGGAGAAACTGAAAGTCCTTGACTTTGCTTAATGACTAAACTATTATTATTTGGTCTCCTTTGACTGTTTTCCTTTGTTTCTGCATTTTCTCATTTCTCTGATTAAACTTATTCTTTGGCTAAAGTTTTTTCACAGACAAAAGGCAGGCTGAGGACACAGGGACCAAAGACCATAGAGGGTACTGCTCCACTTCATAATGAGGATAGAACACCCAACAGGAAAACCAGTGGCTGGCTACATTTTGTGGTTTTGTTTTCCCTTTACCATTAACCTGGGATAAACGATTTAATGTTGGGTCTCAATCTTCCACTTGTAGAGGAAAACCAATATCAACCCTGTTTAAATCGCAACATGAGTGCTGTTGCTTGTACAACATGGGCTTAGGCAAACCATATTCCTAGTAAACCTGGAAACAATCTGAATCTTTTAGCAGATAAATTTGGGGATAATCATTGGCTTTATCCAAAAGCTATTTCATTCATTTCTTTAATTCTAGACTAGGAATGTCAGTGGACACGGACACATATGAAGAGAAATATTGTGGACAAATGCAGGGGACACAAAGTGTCCCTAAATATGCTCTATAACAAAGCAGAAGGTTAGGTGTGCTCCAGCATGGGTGTCAAGTTCTAGGAGAATTGAGGAGAGAAGGCTCAAGGGGCAGTTTGACTATTTCAATGGCAATACAACCAGAGTAACTAGAGTTGGCAAATTAAAGGCATGAATCACCAAATATCAAAAACATTAAAAAATCGGGTAATACTATACTTCCTTGAGAATAGCTCTTGAAATCTTGTGGGGTGTATCATTATTTACCTTCCAAAGGGGGACATTTTTAAGAATGAAATGAAGTATATTCATAATCATTCTGTATAACAGGTGTAAACCAGGACTGTCTTGGGTGATCTGGGATACAGCGTGAAGTCTGAAAACAGGGCAGATCTCGAGCTATGGCTCTACTTGCAGAGTGAGTGGGGGTGGAAAGGGGAAGGGGGAGAGGAGAGAGGCCTTTGCTCTGTATGTAGACCAACCCTCCCTGGGGAGGGACCTTCTGGACTCACTAGCTCCACCCCCCCTTAATGTAAACAAAGGCTCCAGGGAGACAAATCCCTACAGGCTCTGGGGGGGCTCTGTCTTTAGGGTGGCTATTCAGGCAGCCTTTGCCCAGGATGTCAGAGCTCTTTATGATATTCATGGAAGATTGTCTACCAACAATTATGTTACCCTATTTGAATATCATTGGAGTCCATGACATTTTTTGAGAAAAAGCGTGTTATTTGTTTTAATGACAGGTATGCTTTTCTACTTCTGTAAATAGACAGTAAAATTTTATAGATAGTCTTGATGTGTTATCTTTATTTTGTGTTTCACTGTGTAACACCAGTGAATATAACTAAAGTTATTAGTGGACTGGATGAAAAGAAACTGGTTATTAGGCAAGAAAAGGGGTTGTAGTTATCCATGACCACTTTTAGCTATGCACACTAATATATTCTGCAGGTTTACAGCTCAACACCTCCACATTTTTTCACTGGTATTTCATGTAAGGCATCAGCTAGGCAGTTAAGACTAAGATCTGGGTCTTCAACATGACCTAATGCTTTCTTAGATTTCTCAGGCAGCCTGTTTGGGGCTCTATATATCTGTATACATATATATTCACATTTGAATTGCACATCAAGAGTCAATCCAGTTGACTTCCCCACAGAAATCTAGGATAAGAAATAGAGGCATTAGCTCTATATTTAGCTGCAAACTATAGAAATCTGACTTGAGCTAGCTTGGGCCAAAAAGCAGGATTTGTCCTAAGGTCACTGGGTGTCTCAGAAAACGACAGGGAAGGGAGAGTTGAGGGGAGGAATCCTGACTGTGCCTTTTCCTGCTTCTCTTTGAGTCTCTGCCTCACTCCCCTCTCCTTGAAGATGTGCTGTCTCTGTGTCTCTGTTCATGTGGTGTCATAGGTGAAATAGAGGGTGTTTTTATTTCAAAACCCTAACAGAGGTCTTAGTTGATAATTTACATATCTCCTTGTCTGAGTGTTTGGTTGCAAGCAACAGAGGTGTCATCACATTATTTAGAGACACTTATGTGATAACAAAAGGGACCTTGTGGACCTTAAGAAAGAAAGAGTCATGGGTTCCCAGATGGGCAAGATTCAACACTGAGACAGAAATGGGAACTAGGTCAACTCTTGCCTCTAGGAATTAAGATTTTTTTGTCTTTTGCCTTTACCAGGATTCAGAAACTTGTTCCTGGAGCTGCCCTGTGTACCCGCAGTGGCCATGCCACCACTAAGAAGTCTTATGGAGAACACGCCCTCCCCTGGGCACCTGGCCCCCTCTACATGCCCCTCAGCTCTGCTCCTTGTAAGAACTTTTCAAGCCTCCTTCCAGTGGCACATCTAGAATTCATGGTGAGACAGAGGAGAAGCAATCAAGTTTGAAGAGGTCCTTAAAATAGTGATTTCATTATTTTAAAAAGTGTCCATTTTAAGAAATTGAAGTGGAGAGTGATATAGATTATGGGCTAGGAATGAGCCTCCTTCCCTGGGTCCTGGCCCTGCCCACATGTAGGTGGCCTCCAGCCCCAGGACCACCACAGCCCTGCAGTCTCCCAACCAAGATGCAGCCTACCCACCAGCAGACTGGCACCAGCCCCAGAACCCCCAGGGCCCTGTAACCAGAGACCCAGGAATTGGCTTCATCCAGCAGTGAGTTTACATAGACCTGGGACCCCTTGGGCTCCAGCCCCACCTACCAGCAGGTCAGTACTAGCCCTGAGACACCTTGGACCCCACAGCCAGCCTTGTCAGGAACTGGGCCCACCCACCAGCAGGCTGACCCTAGATCCAGGACCTCCAGCCCCACAACCACCCCCTCCAGAACACAGCTCTGCCCACCAGTGAGACAGAGGTGACAGAGGAATATCTTCCAAACAAAGGAACAAGAAAAAAACCCAGAAGAACTAAGTGAAGTAGAGATAAACAATCTACCCAATAAAGAGTTCAAGGTAATGAGCATAAAGACATTCAAAGAACTTGGGAGAAGAATGGAGGAACAGAGTGAGAAGTTATAAGTTCTTAACAAAGAGTTAGAAAATATAAAGAACAACAAAGCAGAGGTGAAGAATACAATAGCTGAAATGAAAAAATACTCTAGAAGGAATTAATAGTAGATTAGATTAATAGTAGATTAGATGATACAGAGGAATGGAAATCACTGAAACTGTACAGAAAAAAGAAAAAAGAATATTAAAAAGTGAGGACAGTTTAAGACATCTCTGGGACAATATCAAGCAAACTAATATTCACATTATAGGAGTCCTAGAATGGGAAGAGAGAAAGGGGCAGAGAACATATTTGAAGACATAATAGCTGAAAACTGCTTAACCTGACAAAGGAAACAGACATCTAGGTTCAGGAAGCAAAGAGTCCCAAACAGAATCAACCCAAAGAGGATCACATCAAGACACATTGTACTCAAAATGGCTAAAATTAAAGATACAGAGAGAATATTAAAAGCAGCAAGGGAAGAGCAACACAGTATGTACAAGGGAACTTCCCTAAGCTTCCTATCAGCTGATTTTTCAGCAGAAACTCTGCAGGCCAGAAGGGAATGGCATGATATTTAAAGTGATCAAAGGGAAAAACCTACAACCAAGAATACTCTACCCAGCAAGTCTCTTGTTCAAATTTGATGGAGAAATCAAAAGTTTTACAGACAAGCAAAAGCAAAAAGAACTCAGCATCACCAAACCAGCTTTACAACAAATGCTAAAGGAACTTCTCCAAATGAAAAAAAAAAAAGGTCACAACTAGAAGCTAGAAAATTATGAAAGGAAAAAAACTCATTGGTAAAGGCAAATATACAGTAAAGTTAATAAATCAGCCATACATAAAGCTATTAGGAAGGTTAAAAGACACAAATCATCTATATCCACAGTAAGTAGTTAAGGGACGTACAGAAAAGGTGTAAAACATGATGTCAAAAACAGTAAACATGGAGTGGGTAGTAAAAATTCAGGGTTGTTAAAACACGTTTGAACTTAAGAGATTATCAACTTAAAATAATCATATATATATATATATATATATATATATATATATATATATATAATCTACGTACAGTGTGGGGAATATATCAAATAACTAGGTAATATTTTTGTACCGTGACAGATGGTAACTAGATTTACCGTGGTGATCATTTTGTAATGTATAGACATGTCTACACTCTATGCTGTGTACCAGTAATTAACAAAGTGTAGTAGGTCAGTTATACCTCAAAAAGAAACAAACAGGCTTCCCTGGTGGTACAGTGGTTAAGATTCCACCTCCCAATGCAGGGGACATGGGTTTGACCCCTGGTCCCAGAAGATCCTACATGCCATGGAGCACCTAACCCTGTGCGCCACAACTGTTGAGCCCGCATGCCACAACTACTGAAGTCGGTGCGCCTAGAGCCCGTGCTCCGCAACAAGAGAAGTCACTGCAATGAGAAGCCCACACATCGCAAAGAAAGAGTAGCCCCTGCTCGCAACTAGAGAAAGCCCTCCTGCAGCAACAAAGACCCAACATAGCAAAAAATGTTCGAGGTCATACAGCCAGTAAGTAAAGTTAGGTTTTCAACCCAGATGATATGGCTCTAAAACCAGTACCCTGTTCTACCTACATCTCCAAGATGCAGTAAAGCTCCATGGTAATAAACAACACAAAAAGTATATGTTCAACCACTAGGTAGAAAAATCAGCCTCCTGCACTCTCCTAAAGAGCTGTGAACCCTTTAACCTAAGGATTTGGTCTACAAGAAAAGCTCTACTTTATGCAAACCTAATTTGTTCAACGTTTTGCCACTTTTGCATTAAAAGATTGCCTTTGGGCTTCCCTAGTGGCGCAGTGGTTGAGAGTCCACCTGCCGATGCAGGAGACACGGGTTCGTGCCCCAGTCTGGGAAGATCCCACATGCCGCGGAGTGGCTGGGCCCGTCCCATGAGCCATGGCTGCTGAGCCTGCACGTCCGGAGCCTGTGCTCCACAACGGGACCGGTCACAACAGTGAGAGGCCCGCGTACCGCCAAAAAAAAAAAAAAAAACGATTGCCTTCATTTTTGTTCCTTCTGTTTCCACATTTCCATCAGGGGGTCTTTATCCTCTGAGAAGTACCCAGAGGCATTAGTGAACTCAGCTGGGTATATTCTTGGATTAAAGAGGTACTGGGCTAACAAATTGAATCTTTTGATCTTTTGTAAAGAAAATACCTCTATAATTGTCAACTCTCTTTGTTAAGAAATTCAGTTCCTTTCAAACATATGCCAAAGCAAACATTGGTTTTTCTGGATTCCAGTTTTCTTATTTCAAAGTAGTTAATGCTTTGATGTATACATATAGATTTTCTGAAAATAACAAAAATTCTATTGCTCAAAACTGTTCCTATTATAATTATGCAGCTTGTTATAATTGAAAGGTTTGATGGGTGAGTCGTATTTTTTTTCTTTTCACTTGGATTTATTTTAGTTTTAAAAAATTAACATGCATTTCATATTAATAAATAAATGGCTATTTTTAAAATTAAAGGGTCTCAATACTTCACGTGATTCTCACAGTCTGTGAACCTATAGTACAAAAACAGGGACAAGAAACAGCCATAATAACTAACTATTAATATTGTAATAGTGTTAATAGCTAATGACCATCAAGGATTTACTATGGCACTAGTCACTGTTTTTTTTTTTTTTTTTTGTGGTACGTGGGCCTTTCACTGTTGTGGCCTCTCCTGCTGAGGAGCACAGGCTCTGGACACGCAGGCTCAGCGGCCATGGCTCGCGGGCCCAGTCGCTCCGCGGCGTGTGGGATCTTCCTGGACCGGGGCACGAACCCGC
The DNA here is from genome assembly GCF_964165515.1 of Mesoplodon bidens. Classification (NCBI taxonomy): domain Eukaryota; kingdom Metazoa; phylum Chordata; class Mammalia; order Artiodactyla; family Ziphiidae; genus Mesoplodon; species Mesoplodon bidens. Next base: position 13,080,092 of record NC_138168.1, on the reverse strand, counting down.
GTCCCCTGCATCCGCAGGCGGACTCTCAACCACTGCACCACTAGGGAAGCCCCTAGTCACTGTTTTAATATACTCTCTAGAATGCTATGGCATCGGTGTGGCCTAGTTTACTGGGTTTCCCTTCAATTTCTAGTCTCCTGTTTTGACACAGTAATAGAAGTTTTTGCAAGGCATATGGCATCCTCTGAAACTAGATGTGACTATTCACTGGATTTTGCTCAACGAGATATGAGGGGAAGTGATGAGGGGGAATTTCTGGGTCACACTTTTATAGGAAATGAGGGCATATTCCTCCTTCTCTTACTCCTGATGGCTAGAGTGTGAATATCATGGTGGGAGCTGGGGTAGTCATCATGGTCCATGGGATGGAGGATGCAGATTGAGAAGAGCTAAAGCACAAACAGAGGAGCTAATCCCACAGATCATGGAACCCCCTTATCAACCCTGCATTCTTCCACCAGAGAGAAGCCGAATTCCATTGCATTTAAGGGGTTGTTATTTCCGCTCTTACGTATTCAGCCAAACTGCTTTCCTAGCTGACATAGTTGGTTGGTACCTCACTATGAAGCTGGGTAGCTGAGGCACACAGAGGTTAAGTGAGGGAGTGATAGAGCCAGGATCTGAACCACGGTTTACCTCCAGAGCCTTCTCTCTCACAGCCCTCTACCACCTCTGAGAAAGCGTCACGTATATTTGTACTTAATTTTCATACGTGTGATTTTCTGCCGTTCGTGATGGAGGTCAAGTGGTTTTGTTTTGCCCCTTTGCATTTTGGAACAGGTAGGGTTGAAATCCATCTGGATGTGGCTAGATCCAGGGAGGGAGGGACAGGAGGCTGGTGGTGGAAACAAGGGGGAAAGTGTGGCACAGGGATGGGGGTGGAAGATGGGAATGGGGAGGTGATGACATGGAGAAAGGAGCATGATGAAGGAGGTTTGAGCCGTGTGCAGCTGACATGGTGAGCAAATACGTGTGGTGAAGAGGAAGGACAGAAAATGATGTTTTCACACCTGTGGCTCCTCTGGCTCCATGTCAGGTGAGTCAAGGTTGCCTGGCACCTTGCAGTTGGTCCTATGAGCTCCAAGTTCCATAAGACAATGAAGGTGATTTCGCTAAGGCCTAAAAGAGCGTACGATGGTCCCAAAAACTTGCGCGTCAGTGTTACACTCTTCTCAGCAGTCTCTTCTTGGCTGCCTGGACACCACCAAGAACAGCATTGCATAGAGCAGCATTTAAAGCTGCTATTTTACTCCCCTGTTTATCCTGGCTACTCCTTCGGTCAGCTTTTTGACCACTAGGGCCAGAGAACTCTTGGAATTAGTGAGGTATGATGCCTAAATTTAGAAGATTCTGAAAGCATCTCAAATTGACCTAAATTTGGTTGGGATATAGGTTGCCCTAAATATCTCTCAGGACAGAAACATTCCCTCCTACCACACAAGTTTTAAGCATGTTTCTTCACTTCTCTGGATTTTGTTTTCCCTAATTGTGAATGGAAGGCTTGGACTGAGTGTGGAAGCCATTCACAGGAATAGCCTTCTATGGCTTGCCCTTCTTAAAAGCTTCCCAAAACCCTGAAGAAGAAGCTAAAGACTTGCATTTTCTTGGATATTTCTTTAACTCTTCACTGCCCCAGTTCCTATGATAATTGGAAGTTTTATGCATTCATGCCTTTGTCTAAGAAACCATAAAAGGAAAAATGAAAGGAAAGGTGATTGTACTTGTTTACACCATGGCTAAGGCAAAAATAAAATTTCATCTTTAGAAAACTGGAATTGTTCCAGGGAGAGCAGTACGAAGATGCATGTGAGCTCCACTTCTCTGCCATCCAGGCAAGTCTTCCGTGGAAAGAAGTATTTCCTAACTTCTAACTTCATGAACATTCCTCCAGGAGAAGAGTGGTCCTGACCTTCACTTACAAAGAATGAAACACAATTCAGAATATGCTTGATGGAAATCGCCATCCATGATTGTGCTTTATGCCTGGCAAATTGCTTTCACAGTGTAAGGTCCCTGCCCAATGTGGGTGAGACACATGAATAAAATATGATCCCTGCTCAGAAGGGGTCCATAATCCATGGGAGAAAACAGACACATGCATAAATAATTCTAACTCAAGACAGGCTCTGATATGTGATTTATTTGAGGTACAAAGGAAATGCTAGGAGAACAGTAAGGGGGGAGGGGCTACTTCCCAGAGGGTTGGAAATGAAGGTTTCTCAGAAAAAGTGAGAAGTTATCAGGCCTATTGCTAATGGCAAATGTAATTTTCCACCCACTTTACATAGATTATTTCTTCTTTCTCTTTTAATTCTCACCATAACCCAATGAGGAAATAGAATACAAAAAAGAAGGTGGAACACTCAGGAAACTTATTGGGTTTGAGGTACATGGAGCAAACTGTGTAGAGTTGCCTGCATGAGAAGCATCTGGATCTTTGATCACTGCCAGCAGCTGCAGAGTTTGCCTGATGCCTTTGGATTTGGGCTCAAAAAGTGGATTTTATGCATGCCTCACAGTCCAAGTCTGACCATCCCTAACATGGCTTTCAGATTTGGAAAAAATCCATCTCCGGATTTTTACATAATATGGTGACCAACAAATTGAAAAGCAAAGACTTCATCTTATTGTGTCGAGCCACATGGAACTGTCATCTTTGTAGGAGTATTGACAATTTCAGATAGTTCAACATAACGGTATACAGACACTTTGGGCAGCCGTTCCTGGACTTTTGATCAGATGTGGGACACAATGCTAGTATTTCCATATGGCTGATTGTTTTCATCTTATGCTGGCCAACTTTTAAAAATCTGAATGGTTTATCACGGTAAGTTCAGAAGACACAATGGAGTACAGGGCCTGGAGGCAAGGAGATCTAATCCAGTGGTCTCAGTGAGACCTGAGCGGACGCGGGTTTCTCTGCCACCAGGGCTGGGCTTCTCCAGGACAGAGACCACAGCTCTGGCGAATGTCTCCTGAGAACAGAGTAAGTGACCCCCGAAGAGTTATGAAGTGAATGAGAGAGAAGGTGGGAGGAGAGGGGCCAGGAAGGACATAAGGGCTAGTCCAGCTGCAAGACCACCAGACCTTTGTGCTTGAATGTGAGGGCGGGGTGGTGTGAAAATAGCTGGAGTGTTTTCGAGGCTTCAAGGCGAAGAAGGAAGCAAGTAAAAAGGAAGACTTATCAACAGTGCCCGTGGTTCACTTTCCACTAGAGATTTCTGTAAACTTCTTCCATGGCTGACACCCGTGACAGGGAAAGTGTAGGATCTTGAAATGTCATGTTAAACAAAGACTTTAAGGACATGGGGAGGCTTGAATGCTGATCGCCACATCCGTAGATGCCGTTTCCAAGCCCCCTTCCCTCCCCCTCTGGCTCAGCCCTCTGGAACCTCCTTGTCTGCCCATGTCTCTCCCTGTTGAGCACTGCAAGGCCATCGCAGCCCTGCCTAAGAACAGCCAGCGCTGGAAAGAGCTCTGGGGAAGAAGCAAACACAGTGTATCCCCAAGTGTGTTCCTATTCCAGAGGATGTTAACAAGTGTAAAATATTTTGAAAAAAATGTTATATACAAATACATTTAGGAAATGAGCAAAATAAAGTTTAAACAAATTTTTCCTTTTCTTTAACACTTTTTGCCTCTCTCAGATTTTTGTAAAGTACATAGTGAATCTCCAAAGTGGGATGAGAATATGAAATGTCGCCTAAACTTATTTCACCACTAAATGTTTTTCTTAATGAACAATTCTTGGATCTAGTGTTTTATGGTACACACCTAAGGAAATGTTGATCTAAGTTTGCTTATATGACATATTTATTGACTTTTTAGTTTCAAGCTGTTTTCTTACTGTTGACTCAATTTTTCATAATAACTGGGTAATTACAGCAGAAATCCACTAAAAACTTATAATTGGGTATTCAGTATAATTATAATCATAATTAAAAAAACCTAACTCTAGGGAAAAAAGTAAAATGAATTATTCCACGTTATCAGCAGTACTCTTTTAGCATAGAAGAAATATGTAATTTTTTCCTTTATGTCTTTTCTAAATAGTATTTTAAGGATATACCTTTAATGGAAATAGAAAAAAATTAAAAGGAAAAAAAATTAAATTAAAAGGAAGAGTGATATAGGAGAGTGAAATCAAGAAAGTGAGACTCAAATTTTTGAAGAGGTTTTCCTTATGTCAGTTTCTTTCATTTCATTTTTTATGACTGAATATATTGCAGTTCTTACCTTGATCCTCAAGATCACATATTGGGGTTATTAACAGTCACTGTCTGGTGATGGAAAGGGCCTGGGATTTGGAGATTTAAAGAACTTAGGTTTTAAGCCTAGCTCCCCTGTTTAAAAAAAACCAAAAGTCTAATAAGATGTAGTTATGCATGGCACTGTGTCTTTCTTCTAGTTTTTTTCATTACAGTTCTATGATGTTAATAAGTCATTTAACCTGAGCCCCGGCTTGCTCATCTGTGGAGCAGTCTGTTCTTTCATAAAGTAATTATGTAAAATCATCCTGATAAAGAAAAAATCTGATGTTTTATGATTTTTGGTAAACATATATTCTCATTATAAAGCCAATCTCTATGCATTGTAGATAACTTAGAAAATACAGAGAATGAATCGTAGAGCCATAAACATCACCCATGACTGTCTACCTGTACCTGCAATAGATACAGGTATTACTCGTAATTACATTACAAGTTACAATGTCTGTATCTATTATGCAGGGAATCTATCTGCTTTTATCCTACTGTGTGTTCCATGCACCTGGCCAGGTGAGGAGACACAATCAATTTGTTGAATGGATATGAAAGCATGGTTTCCTTACTAACTACCTCAAACTTCTCTTTTTTGTGACTTTTGCTGAATCAATTTGTGCCTTAAAAACAGGCCTTCTCACCTTTTCTACCCTTCACTTTTTGTCAGAGCCTGTCTACTGTTTCCTAGCTGGTCCCCCACCCATCTAGTGAGGCTTCTGTCCCAGCCTTCCACTGCTCCAGTGCACATGTGCAGAATGATAGAATTTCAGATATGGACAAGCCTTTGGAATCTTCTCTGCCCCTCCAGTCTCCAAGAGAGAAATCTAAGGCATCAAGAAGGTACTAGGAGGTCCAAGTCACAGAGATGCTTCTTAGTGGAGACCTGATGGACTTTGGAACTCCTATAGCCTCTACACCACATCACAACATTGAGAACTCGTGTGTACAACCAATCTTGAGATAGCCCTACTCACGTGTAGAGTGCTGAACACGAGGAAGACTTTAATTTTAATATCGCTACTTCGATGTACGAGGCATGTCTTTGTGAATCCAGGGGCTGATTTAGATTTTGTAGGCTTCCCTCTCTAGTAACACTGCCAGGAAGAGCCCTCAAGGGGGCATCTTCCAGCTGCAACACTGGCATCTGTTGACTTAACTTTTCCTCTCTGAATACTCTGGCTTGCTTTGTTTACATTCTTTCAATCTTAACTTAAAATAATTACATGTTCTAGTCCATAAATGGTGAGTATCTCCTCTATGCTTTTTTGTGAGCCTAGACCTTAATGCTGGGAAAGCTGAAGGGACCCAGTCAGCTGCACTGTTATAACGCAGTTCTTGAAGGGAACTGCCTTATTTCCTAGCATCCTAATAACTCAACTGGCGGCTGAAATTATTATTAAAGTTATTCCACTTTAATGGAATTGGTATCGTTTTGGCATAACTCAGTGTTTTTGTGGTGCTCAGCTCCACAAAAGAACTTTCCCCTTAAAATTGGGAATAAATAAGTTTTCACATTCATGAGGTTCAGTATGGAAAGGCCGGAGAGTCTGTCTTCTGTTTATGGTGGGTTTCCCGTCAGTTGTCTTGTGTGAAGCCACCAGTCAGCTCAGTGATCTTGACGACAGGATTCTCAAGCTCTAAGCTGGGTTGATCACAGGAAAACACAGTGGGCAGTCTGGGTGCTAAACCAACCAGGCAGGAACTCCAGGAGAGTTTTAGAAACATTTGTGCATTGCAAACTGCTACAATCACATAACCTGCCATTTCTCAAGAGCTCTTCTTGCCTCTTTTGGACAGCAGTGATGCTGTCAAGAATTTTTGTGCAGTTCTTGTGTTGTCTTTATCTTTCAATATGGTGCCTTTTCCTACAATAAGTGTAGATCTTTACACTGTATTCAAGGTATTAAGAAATAATAGACAATAAAATATGTATTGTGGGCCATGCATCTTCAAGTCTTTCAAATTATTTCCTTTCAATCATAGGGATGACCAAAATTAATTTTCGTATGTAATGAGCCATATATATATATCCATGTATAGTTGATTTACAAAGTTGAGTTAGTTTCAGGGGTACAGTATAGTGAGCCAGCTATATATAACAACAAACAAACCAACAAAGAGAAACAAATGGGGAAAATCTGGTGACCTCTTTCCAAAGGGCTCTTTTTAGCAGCAAACAGCAATTGAAACACACGGTGACCTCGCACAGTGACCGCGCAGAGTGACGGCGCCCACAGAAACTCAAGTAGCCGCCAAATTGCAGGCGGGGCGCACATGTGGACCGGGGGCATCCTCTGCGCTCTGTGCACCACGCACGCAGTGGGGACCCAGGCGCGCATCCTTCCTTCCCGCCAAGTTCACGGAGGCACCTGCACCCAGGAAACACCTGCGCTCTAGTTCAGCCCAGCCACGGGAGCAGGCCCGGGGTTCCCAGTCAGGGGTTCCCTGTGGCGGGTCGAGGAGCAGGAGAGGAAAAGCGCGAGCCCACGTGGATGCCCGAGTCCGGGGGAGTCGGACCTGCCCCCGCGGACCATGGAGCCCGATGCAGCGGGTACCGAGGGCCCGTCCCGCTCGCCACTGGAGTCCAGATCCGCAGAATTCTAACCCACTTCCAAGACCCCGCCCCAGGCCCCTCCGTTTACCATTAGGATTCACTAATCTTCTCTTTCAAACCGCAGCAATGACTTTCCCAATGTCGGCACTCCTAAATAAATAGCCTGTGTCCAAACTTCAACAACCACCTACCCCTCAACGACTTCTTTATAGTGTCCTATAATCCCGGGCGCTCAAAAATCCTCAAAAACACTGCGGGCTCTCTGAGGGCATATGGGGCATCCGCCTTTCTCGTACTCATGTGTCTGATTTAGTGTCAAAAATGTAACAATTCCCACGCCGTGGAAAGGACTGTTTCTCATTTGGCCTCTCCACCCCCTTTCCCCCGACCGTAGTTTGCGGTCGAATCACACTGGGAGCAGGGTTCGGGAACTGTCACCTTGTTAATTCACATATTTCCTCATCACTTCTGTGAGTCACGATCATGCGAACACTGCCGAGAGGTAGAAACAAGCACAGGTGCCCACCTTTCTAAAGGGAGATGCGCACTTCTCCATCGCCAGGTCTCTGGGGTTGGTGAGTAACGCTTTAAAACTGTGTAACTACGACAGATGGGGCACAGCAGTGAAAAAGGTTGCTGATTTGATTTGGTTCAGTGTCCTAGCAATCTAGCTAATTAGCGAAAACATAATGACACAAAATGCTGAAATATAATGAGGGAGCAGGGCGTAAGTGGCGTGTGCCTGGAGATGAAAGTACACACGCAGGAGATGGAGTGCCAGGGTGAGACGTTGGAAGGAAGGGCTTCCTGTTCTGCTAAAGAGAAATTCGCAGGTGTCCAGTGCCTGCCCACCTTTGGGGATGGCCAAGGGGGGAGCCTCCCCTGCAGGAGACATATGATTCTAAGGAACTGCCTCCATCTCTGAAGCCGGCATAGGGCTCGGCCCTCCCCTCCCTTGTCCACCACCGGTACCTGTGATCAAGCAGGGACGCCTTCCCAGGTTTCCTAGAGCATAAAAATCTTGAAGAGGCCAGCTTCTTCTCTCTTGTCTTCAAACATTCAAGTTCCCCAGGTACTCTCTCCTGTGTCCACTGTCTGCTCCCAGCCCACCTTCTGGGCTTTGCCATGTGTCTTAGTCTGTTCAGGCTGCTATAACAAAAATGCCATAGACTGAGTGGCTTAAACAATAAACATCTAGTTCTCACTGTTCTGGAGGCTGGGAAGATGGAGGTGCCTGTATGGTCAAGTTCTGGTGAGTCCACTTACTCGTTCATAGGTGGCCCTCTTCTCACTATAACCTCACCCGGGGAAGGGGACCAAGGAGCTCTGTGGGACCTCTTTGATATGGCACTGATCCCACTCCAGAGGGCTCCACCCTCACGACCTAATGACCTCCCAAAGCCCCTCCTGCTCATGCCATCGCATTGGGGGGCTGGCTTCAGCATAGGAACTTTGAGGGGACACAGACATTCGATCCACAGCACCCTACTAGCTCATTCTGTGACCTGAGGGAGAACATAACAGAGTCAGGGCCAGGGGTTCTTCCATCCCTTAATGGAGAACCAGAAGACATCCAGGGGGCACCCACCCTGAAGAGGCAGAACCTCCCGAGAGGTAGGTTCATGGGGTGATCCTGGGCCTTTGGTGGTCTCCTGGGACACCTGTGCATCTCCCACCAGGCTGACTGGTCATCAAAGTCCACCTCCTAGTCTTTGTCACTTCAGCTTGCTGCTCCGACACGTGCTAAATCCCGCAATCCCCTGCGGAGGATGAATACTTTCAAGGTGTCTTCAGTCAATATTCATCTACATCCTCTCCAGGGTTGACTGAGCGTCTGTGATGAGGAAGGTTGGGTGCTGGAGCCAGAGATGCAGAGATGACCAGAGCAGAGCAGGTGGGTCAACCCTGTTGCAGACATCACAGGCATAATTCCCGTCCTTTGTCAGCATTTGTTGTGCAAACTTTGTGGCGCTGTGGGCACAGATGAACTCGTAGCTGGATTTTCCTGAAGTTGGGAAGGCAAGACCAACCAGATGAGTGGAGGGAAAGGATGGTACCAAATAGGTCTTTCTGGACATTTTCCTAGGTTTTGCTGGGTTTTCACAACAGTCTACTTCAGCTCCAGGTGGGGCCTGAGAGACACTTTGCCTTCTGCCACTTCCCTCAAATCTGGTGACACTGAAACAGGTATCACACTTTTGGGAGGCCAAGCTCAGTCTTAATCCGTGGCTGGAGGAAAGAGATACCCTTCCACTTGGCAAAGGCTGCTTCTTGCTCTTAAAACGTGTTTCTCTCTGTAGCAGTTTTGAAATAGTATCAAAATTGTTGATTTGACATGAGGTAATGGTGTGGCAATGGGAGGGGTGAGAAAGAACGTTTCTACTACACATTTTAAAATATTTAAAAAATATCTAGATGTCAAATCTCCTTGGCTGACAAATTCTTGGCTCAACTTACTATTTTTACTAAAACTGAAGGTTTTACTAAAATTGAAGGTTTCTCTAAAGACAGAAAGCAGAGTACTTCCTAACATATAAGTGTTAAATTTTTTGTATTAGTGTTCAATGTTTTAGGGTTAAAACAATATATTCTGGCCTTGTGGGTGTCTGGGGAAAAAAATCTTCAAACAAATTTAGTTTCAGGAAAAATCTGTTTTTTTGTTTTTTGTTTTGTTTTGTTTTTTTGGATAAGGAAGGATGGAAATAAAGACTAATTCCTTAGCAAAGCCTGACAAGGAGCCTACCTGTGGGATATGAATATTACTTCCTAAACACAGCAGGCCGTTGAATGTTTTAGATCCAGTGATTACACAATCTGTTATAATATAAGCACATATCAATTTTAAGCTCAAAAGAAATTTTCCAGGTGGGGCATGTATAAAAGCTCTTTCCAAATGAAAGAAAAAATCTGATTGTAGTTAATTGTGAAATATTTTAGCTTCAGAGAACTATAAAAGAGATTGATTCAGGTAAAGAACTTAACCTGTTTTTCCATAGAGTGTTTTTTTTCTGAAATAGAAAGCAAAAACAAACAGGTATATGTGGCTTAGTTACCTGATTAATCCAGGGGGAGGTCTCACTTATGCTGGTGATTATATTTGTATAGAAATGGTTGAGAATTAAAACACTTTTTCTTGTTAAAATTACGGTTTTCCTTTCATGGAAAATAATCTAGTGCACACTGAATTTGGATGTCTGTAGGTAAGATTTTAATTAGTACTATTGTAGGAGAGAGTCAAATTCCCAGCAGGGCGTGGCAGAAAGAGCTGGGGTCCTTAGATACATTAATAAACTTACTTAGATTTCATTGACAGCACATCACAAGATTTATAGGAATTATGCAGATTACTTGGTACTATTGTTAATTTCCAAAGAAAGGAAAGACAGGCTTTGACCTGAGTACCCGGAACACTTGTATAGGTGCTGTTTTGAATTCCAGTGATACTTTTGCAAAAGGAAAAGGGCTTCAGAAAGATTCCCCATCCCCACCCCATCCTGCAGCATCTATTAACTAACAGAATTTTGAGGTAATGTTAACTAATTTATAATTTTCAGCCACATTAAATTAATTTTCTACCTCATTACTGTTTACAAATGCTATCTCATATTGAATAATGACTCTGTGTTTGTTTGTTTGCTGGATAAACCCTTCCAGCCAGAATAAGAGATGCAAATTTGCAAATGTACAGCAGTCTTGTTTAAACACCCCCCCCATATGTGGAGGGGCTTAATTTATTCTATGGCTTCTAATTGTGTTAATTAAGAGTTTTCATAAACGTTTAAAGTAGGGATTCCTAACTTGGGGTCTGTAGATTATAGGTCAATTCTTAGGCTGCATGGAGTCTGTGAATCTCCTGATATTGTAAGCAGAGTTGCAGAATTTCAAATGTGTGTGCATATATACTTTTTACTAGATACAGATTCTCTCACTTTTTGAGATTTCCCAAAGTGATCAAGATTCAAAAATCATTTAAGAATTATACATGCTATATTTTAAATGAAAACAAATGAACATATATATCATTTGCAAAAGTTGTCCTAGAAAGAATTTCCTCCCAAATGATAATTTAAGGATGTTGGAGACCACTTCTTCAAATAAATATATTTATTAAGTGTTTATTACAAGGAAAGAATGCTCTGTACTTTATTGGTATAAAGTATTCATTCTAGTATATAAGGCATGTGCTTTGTCCCATTGAATAATGACAGTCATTTGTAAAATTGAAGGCATGAAAAAAATAGAGCAAGTCTGCTATTCACAGGGAATTGAATATTTTGGTCATCAAAGAATTATCTTACATAATTTAATAAACATGGATAAGCGCATTTCCAGCAATTTAATGCAAGGTTTCTCTCTCATTTTCGTTCAGCACATCAGAGCTTCCCAGTCACCTTCATGTCCACTATCTTGTTTGATCTTCACAATTGTCTTTTGGTGCATTTGTGACAGGATTTATAATGTTGTGGTCAGAGACAAGCAAAGTGAAGTTGTTGCATGATTTGACCACAGCTAATATGAGCCAGACTTGAATGTGGATTTGTTTTTCAGGTAGATAATAAAAATTTAATAGTAATATCATAAAATAAACAAGTATTATAAAAAATCAAGTATTTAGTTTTGGATGTTAGAAATAATATGCATAATAAATTCAGCAGTGTTCTGATAGTTTTGCAAGAGAAGATTTTACTGTTCAGATTATAGATAATGTCAATCAGGCTCCTTTGTACTCAGAATTTCAAAAATTCTGCTTTTATTATATACGAAAAGCCTCTGGACTTTTGACATCTCTAATGATGTAATATCTGGCGTACTGCAGTTGCAGCTGTGTGACCATAGTATTAATGACCTCACTAAATTCTCTCATAGTGGAAATAAAAGAGGCAAACACTTCCACCCTTTTGAACACTAGTTACCAAAACTGTAACAGTGTCAAAATAAAAACAATTCCTTTCTCCTTTTTAATCTCAGTTGCCCTTAAAGCACATGCATAAGAGGAAGTTGAAAACAAAAAATGCAACTTTATGCTGTATGCTAGGTCAATGTTAAAATTCACAGGCTAATTTTTAGATGTAACCTTCCTGGTTCTGGTCCTCAAAGAGAAATGAGAGTAATTAACCAATTTTTTAAAAATCAGGAAAAATTATTTTGCTATTCTTTTATAATCAAAATTTTCAATGATTTCTAAGACTTTCTATAGCCTATTTATACTAAGCTAGTTCAGGAGACACACTGGTTGAAAAGGACTAAGAATATAAATTTTAAGGCTAAAAATTTCATCTTTGAAATGTAAAAATTTAAATAGAGCGCTTGACAAGGTTATTTAATCCAGAATTGCTGGCCATGAAAAAAGTTATACAGAATATATTCATTACTAAATCATCCAATCAAAGTGTAAGAGAGTGATCCAGACTGGACTTAATGCTTTTGAAGAAGATGTACCATGCAGCAAAGTAATTTTTAATTTCAGCAATTGTCTTTAAGTTGAAAGAATTACTTCTGTTGTGAAAGAACTGCCTATGGTTTTTCATTTAAGAATGTGGGACTTTTGACTTTTAAAATAGGGTGTTTTTATTTATTACAAATGTTGCTTCTCTATATGGAACAGTAACAGGTATTATTACTTTATAATTACTTTAATAATTCAGAGAGCACTCCTAGGAGCACAGGTTCGTGAGTCCTATGACTATTGTTATCACTGTACAGTTCAGACACCACAGAAGTACAAAAGAGACTACTACAAACAACTATATGCCAATAAAATGGACAACCTAGAAGAAATGGACAGATTCTTAGAAATGTACAATCTTCCAAGACTGAACTAGGAAGAAATAGAAAATACGAACAGACCAATTACAAGTAATGAAATTGACACTGTCATGAAAAAACTCTCAACAAATGAAAGTCCAGGACCAGATGGCTTCACAGGTGAATTCTATCAAACATTTAGAGAAGAGTTAATACCTATCCTTCTCAAACTATTCCAAAAACCTACAGAGGAAGGAACACTTCCAAACCCTTTCTATGAGACCACCCTCACCCTGATACCAAAAGCAGGCAAAGATACCACAAAATAAGAAGATTACAGACCAATATCACTGATGAACATAGACACAAATATCCTCAAAAAATACTAGCAAATAAAATCCAGCAATACATTAAAAGGATCATACACCATGATCAGGTGGGACTTATCCCAGGGATGAAAGGATTTTTCAATATCCATAAAGCAATCAATGTGATACACCACATTATAAAATTGAAGAGTAAAAACCATTTGATTATCTCGATAGATGCAGAAAAGGCCTTTGACTAATTTCAACACCCATTTGTCATAAAAACTCTCCAGAAAGTGGGATCAGAGGGAACCTACCTCAACATAGGTAGGCCATATACCTACAGCTAAATCTACCACTAACATCATACTCAATGGTGAAAAACTGAAAACATTTCCTCTAAGATCAGGAACAAGACAAGGATGTCCACTCTAACCTCTTTTATTCAACATAGTTTTCTAAGTCCTAGCCTCAGCAATCAGAGAAGAAAAATAAATAAAAGGAATCCAAATTGGAAAAGAAGAAGTAAAACTGTCACTGTTTGGAGATGACATGATACTATACATAGAAAATCCTAAATATGCTACCAGAAAACTACTAGAGCTCATCAATTTACCATCACATTAAAAACAAAAACAAAAACAAAAACAAAACCCTAGGAATAAACCTACCTAAGGAGGCAAAAGACCTGTACTTTAAAAACTATAAGATGCTGATGAAAGAAATCGAAGATGACACAAACAGATGGAAAGATACACCATATTCTTGGATTGGAAGAATCAATATTGTCAAAATGACTATATTACCCAAGGCAATCTATAGATTCAATGGAATCCCTGTCAAATTACCAATGGATTTTTAACAGATCTAGAACAAAAAAATCTAAAAATTTGTATGGAAACACTAAAGACCCCAAATAGCCAAAGCAATCTTGAGAAAGAAAAACGGAGCTGGAGGAATCAGGCTCCCTGACTTCAGACCATATGTACAGCTACAGTAATCAAAACAGTATGGTACTGGCACAAAAACAGAAATATAGACCAATGGAACAGGATAGAAAGTCCAGAGATTAACCCATGCACCTATAGTCAATTAATATGACAAAGGAGGCAAGAATATACAATGGAGAAGAGACAGTTTCTTCAGTAAGTGGTGCTGGGAAAACTGGACATCTACATGTAAAATAATGAAATTAGAACATTCTCTAATACCATACACTCAAAATAAACTCAAAATGGATTACAGACCTAAATTTCAGACCAGATATTATAAAACTCCAAGAGGAAAACATAGGCAGAACACTCTTCGACATAAACTGCAGCAATATCTTTTTGCTCCACTTCCTAGAGTAATGAAAATAAAAACAAAAATAAACAAATGAGACCTAATGAAACTTAAAACTTTTGCACAGCAAAGGAAACCATAAACAAAGTGAAAATACAACCTACAGAATGGGAGAAAATATTTGCAACCAATGCGAATGACAAGGGATTAATCTCCAAAATATACAAAGAGCTCATGCAGGCCAATATAAAAAAAATAACTTAATCAAAAAATGAGCAGAAGATCTTAATAGATATTTCTCCAAAGAAGCCATACAGATGGCCAAAAAGCACATGAAAAGATGATCAACATTGCTAATTATCAGAGAATGCAAATAAAATCTACAATGAGGTATCACCTCACACCAGTCAGAACGGCCATATCAAAAAGTCTACAAACAGTAAATGCTGGAGAGGGTGTGGAGAAAAGGGAATCATCCTACACTGTCAGAGGGAATGTAAATTGGTACAACCATTATGGAGAGCAGTATGGAGGTTCCTTTAAAATCTAAAGATAGAGCTACCATATGATCCAGCAACCCCATTCCTGAGCATATATCTGGAGTAAATCATAATTTGAAAATATACATGCACCCCAATGATCATAGCAGCACCATTTACTATAGCCAAGACATGGAAACATCCTAAATGTCCATTGACAGATGAATGGATAAAGAAGATGTGGTACATACACACAATGGAATACTACTCAGCCATAAAAAGAATGAAATAATGCCATTTGCAGCAACATAGATGAACCTAGAGATTATCATACTAAGTGAAGTAAGTCAGACAGAGAAAGACAAATATCACATGATATCATTTATAGGTGGAATGTAAAAAACTGATACCAATGAACTTGTTTACAGAGCAGAAACAGACTCACAGACATAGAAAACAAACTTATGGTTACCAAAGGGGAAAGGTGGTGGGGAGGGATAAATTAGGAGTTTTGGATTAACATATACAGACATATATATACATATACATATATAAAATAGATAATCAACAAGGACCAACTGTATAGCACAGGGAACTCTACTCAATATTCCGTAATAACCTACATGGGAAAAGAATCTGAGAAGGAGTAGATATATGTATATGTATAACTGAATCAATTTGCTGTACACCTGAAATAACACAACATTGTATCTCAACTATACTCCAATATTAAAAAAAAAATCCTCATGATTTATGCCTTCTGATAACTTGGTGATAAACACTGTCACAATAGTATTTTCTAATACTAAAAGTAGCTATAAAATAAAGTTCACCTTCCATCATGTGGCAAGTTCCAGGGTCATTTTTAGTCACATCAGTAAAATTACTAACTTCCTCACCTTGTCCCTAACAACCTATTCTAATACTTTCCCATATATTTTTTTATAAATCACATATAACAAAAAAGATATTAATTTCTGCAAAACAACAACATAGAATAAATGTTTATGGAATAGGTATGTGGGAAAATTGTTCAGGAGATTTACAGATGCTTGTTTGTGTTATGAAATTATAAGTTTAGTTGGAAATTATTGATTGAGTTCCTAAATTCTCAGGCACACTGATGGGCTCTATGGATACCTGGTGAATATGATGAGCTTTGTCCCTCCTCTCAAGGAACTTGTATCCAAAGGAGATTCGGGACTCTAAGATGTGGATTGTTTCCATCCATGTGTTTTGTATACATTACTTGTGTGGTGTGCATATGTGAAGTATAGAGACCAGGGCATCTGGAGACTGGTGTACCTCTCTTCCCTCCTATCAGCTTCACGTTGTGGATGGAAGCTACAGAAAGTCCATGATTGTCTTTTCTGTCTGTCAGTGCTTTGCAAAGATGAAATTTTCCCTCTTGGGCACAACAAGTTCTCTGCTTCTATGAAAAGTCCTCCAGCAGAGATCTGATGAGCTCTTGCGAGTGATCAAGGGGGGAATTTAGATGTCAGTGAGTTGCCATTAAGGACAAAGTTTTCTTCCAATTCTGAGATTAGTTGACTTTTGAGACTCAATGCTGCCTTAAGTTTCTTTTAAGATGAGCCAAAATATTTCATCTATCTGTACTGTAGGATTGTGATAGCTTGTAAAGAGTTTGACAAATATATACTGGTGTAAAACTGCTGAAGATGAATAATTTGTCTTGCAAAGTTTTTGCTTGTATACAGTTTTGTTTTCTGGAAAAGAAAAGCAGTAGTTTATATAGTTATCCAACCTAAAAAAAAAAGCTCAGATTGGCTATTTCTTCATAAAATTTCTTACTGAAAAAATCATTAATATAAAGTCATTACATTTACTTTTGTTATTAGTTTGCTTAAGGCAATCTGGAAGGAATGTGAGAATAGATATTCATACAGTCTTTTAGTAAACACCCTTATTATAATTTATATATAATAAGATTCTTCTTAGTGATAATTAAATGATTCTTAGTAAAGTTATAGAATTGTGAATCCATAATCCACATCTAGTTTTAGAAGCTTCCACCACCAAAAAAGATCCCTTAAATCTATTTGTAACCACTCATTATTCCAAACACAAGGCCGAGGGAACCAGTGATTTGCTTACTGTTTTTATAGATGGATTCTTATTGGAAATTTCAGATACATGGAATCCTACAGTCTAGCCTTGAGAGCCTGGCTAGAGGATCACCTGTGTTACAGCATGTATTAGTATTTCATTCCTTTTTATTGCTGGATAATACTCCATGGTATAGATATTCACATATTGTTGGTACATCCCTCACTCTATGGACATTTGGATTGTGTCCAGTTTTTGACTATTATGAATAACAGTGCTATGAACATTCATGCACAAGCCTTTTTGTGGACATTTCTTTCAGGTAGGTTATTATCTAAGAATATAATTATTGAAATGTATGGTATGTTTAGGTTTAATATTTAAGAAACTGACCTATTGTTTTTCAAAGTGGCTGTACTTGAAACATTCCCACCAGCAAGACACAGGGGTCCTAGTTTTTCCACAACCTACCAACACTTGCCCTTGTTGGTCTTTTTGGTTATATCAGTCCTGGTTGATGTGTAGCTGCATCTAATTGTGGTTTTAATTTTCATTTTCCTAATGACAAATGATATTGATCATCTTTTCAATACTTATTGGCCATTTGTATATTTTCTTTGGCAAAATACTTATTCAACTCTTTTGCCCATTTTTAATTGGGTTGTTTATGTTCTTATTATTGAACTGAAGGAATTGTTTATATATTCTGAATATAAATTCTTTATCTGATATATTATTTGATAATATTTTCTTCCAAGCTGTGGCTTGTCCTTTAATTTTTTAACAGAAGTTAAAAAATTGCTGCTTTTGATGAGCAGGAATTTTTAATTTTGATGAAGTCCAATTTATCACTTTTAGTTTTAGGGATTGTGCTTCTGTTGTTGTCTTTAATAAATCTTTGCCTGACTCCAGGTATCAATGATTTCTTGTGTTTTCTTTTAAGTTATTTTATAGTTTTAGGTTTTACATTTAGGTCTGTGCTCCATTTTGAGTTAGTTTTGGCATAAAATATGCCATAAAATATAAAGTGTCTTTTCATTTTTCTTTTTTTCTTTTCATATGGAAATCCAATTGTTCCAGCACCATTTGTGAAAACAAAATCTATGCTTTCATGCTTTTGCACTTTTGTTAAAGTCAGTTGTACATAAATAATTTAATCTATTTCTTTATGCTAACAACACACTGCTTGTTAACTGTAGCCATATACAATGTTTGAAATCAGGTAATGGAAATCCTCGTACATTGTTCTTCTTTGTCAAGTTTGCTTTGGCTATTCTATGTCCTCTGCATTTCCATACAAATTTTAGTATCAACGTGTCCATTTATAACAAGCTTTCTGGGCCTTTTGATAGGGGTTATGTTGAATTTATAAATCAATTTGGGGATAATTGTTTTCTTCATATTGAGTCTTCTGGTTAATGAACATGGTATATTCTAAGTGTGTTTAGTTCTTTAATTTTTCTCATCAATATTTCATAGTTTCAGTGTACCAGTCTTTCGCATCTCTTGTCAAATTTAATCCCTAACAATTTCTTATTTTTAAGATACTATTGTGAATGGCATGATTTTTAAAATATCAATTTCTGATAGTATGTTGCTAAAATATCTAAATATAATTGGTTTTTATATATTCAGGTTGAATCCTGAAATTTAGGTAAACTTGTTCGTTTTGATAGCTTTTTTTGAGATTTCATCAGATTTTCTACACTGATGATCATGCCTATGAATAAGAAATTTTAATTCTCCCTTTCCAGTGTGGATGCCTTACATTTTTGTATTTCCTTATTGCACTGGCTAAAACCTACAGTTAAATGTTGAATAAAAGTAATGAGAGCAGAGGCCCCTGTCTCATTCTTAAATTAAGAGAAAAGCACTAACTCTTTCACATTAAATATAATGTGATGTTAACCATAGGCTTTTTGTTGATGTCTTTATCAGACAGAGAGAATTCCCTTCTATCCCATTTGTCAAGAGTTTTTATCAGGAATGACTGTAATTTTGTCAAATGCCTTCTCTGCATCTACTGAAATGATCATTGTGGTCTTTTTTCTTCCTTGTTTGTTAATATGGTGAATTACACTGATCAATTTTTGAATGTTAAGTGAACTTTACACTCAGGATATACCACTTGGTTATGATGTATTACGCTTTTTAGAAAATTTTGATAGAAAATTTCAATCTATGGCTATGAAGGACACTGGTATATAGTTATCTTTGCTTATAACTGTTTGGTTTTGGTAGCAGGATATAGTATGAGTTGGGAAGTATTCCTTCCTCTTCAATTTTCTTGAAAGAGTTGGTTAGAATTGGTATTATTTCTTCTTAAAAATTGTCAATATACTGGTAAGCCATTTGGGTCTGGAGTTTTCATTGTGGGAAATGAATTTATACTACAAGTTCAATTACTTTAAAAGGAATGTGATTGCTCATGTTATCTTTTTCTTCTTGGTTGAGCAGTGGGAGTTTGTATCATTCAAGGAAATTCATCAATTCCATCTAAGTTGTAGATTTCATTGGCATAAAATTGTTTATGTTATTCATATATTAATGTTCATATACTATCCTTGCAATATCTATAGAGTCTATAGTTACTACCCCTTTATTGATCTTGATATTGGTAATTGTGTCCACTGGGTTTTTTCCCCATCAGTCTGGCTAGAGGTTTATTAATTTTAGTGATTTTCTCAAACATCTAATTTTGATTTCATTGCTCTTCTCTATTGCTTTTCTGTTTTTTATTTAATTATTTTTCACTGTAAATTTTTATCACCTTTATTCTGCCTATGTTGGGCGTAACTTGATCTTCTCTTTCTAATTTCTTAAGATAGAAACTGATGACAAATACTTTTACCTTTTGTATGTCTGAACAGGACTTTATTTTGTCTTCCTGTTGAGTTCTGGGCATAGAATTCTAGGTTATCTGTTGCTTTTTATTGCCTTTTAGTATTTTAAAGATGTTGCTCTTCTCTCTTCTCACTTGCATTTTTTCTGATGAGAAATTGATGTCATTCTTACATTTATTATGCTGCAGGTAATGTGTTTATTCTCTGGTTGCTTTTGAGATTTCCTTTTATCACTGGCTTTGAGCAATTTGATTATGATGTAAGCCTTGGTGTAGTTTTCTTTACGTTTCTTGTGCTTGGAGTTTATTGCACTTCTTGGATATGTGGGTTTATAGTTTTCAACAAATTTGGAATCATTTTAGACATTATTTCTTTAAATAACTTTTCTTTTCTCTCTGCTTTCTTCCCATTCAGGGATTTGGGTTTAAATTGCCCCATACTCACTGATACTCTGATTGTGTTTTTTTTTCTTTTTTTTTTTTCTGTTTCATTTTGGTTAGTTTCCATTGCTATGCCTTCAAGTTCACTGATCTTTTCTTATACAATGTTCAACCCGTCATTAATCCCCATCTAGTGCATTATGAGTCTCACACATTGTGTTTTTCTTCTCTAGAAGTTTGATTTGGGTCTTTTACAAATATTTTCCATGTTTCTTCTTATCTTTTAAATATCTGGAGTACAGCTGTCAGGACTGTTTTAATGCTCTTGTCTGACAATTTTGACATCTATATCAGTTTTGGATCAGTTTTGATTAGTTGATTTTTTTTCTCCTCACAGATCTTATTTTCTTGCTTCTTTCCATGACTAGAAATTTTTTATTTGTTCTCAAGCATTGTGAATTTTGTCTTGTTGGTGGCTGGATATTTTTGTATTCCTATGCATATTATTTATGTTTATTCTGTGAACCAGTTAAGTTACTTCCAAAGAGTTTGATCCTCCCTGGCCTTCCTTTTTAGATTTGTTATGTGGAACAAGAGCATGGTTAGTCCAAGGCTAGTCATTCATCACTGAAAGAACTAAGATCCGTCTGAGTACTCTACATGATGCCCTGTGGGTTCTGAGAATGTCCAGTCTGGCTGCTATGAGAAAATATGATTTTTTGGTCTGATGTGAGTCACAAGTACTATTCCCTTTAATCCTTTTAGGTAGTTCTTACTCTAGACTAGAGTAATTTCCTCACATTAATGCACCGAACAGTACTCAGCTGAATACTTTAGTGAGCCCTTTGTAAATATTTAGAATTCTTTGTGTATCTCTCTGCTTTCCAGTATTCTCTCCCGAGAACTAACTGGCCTGGTCTCCCCAACGTAGAGAGTCAGCTGTCTCTACCTGGTTTCCCCCTCCCAGAAGTAAACTGGGACAATATAAGTTCATCTTATTTACTTCTTGTGTCTCGCTGGTCACCGTATTTTGTTGTCTGAGGTCTAGTCCTTTGAAAAACATTTTGTGTATTTTGGTTTTCTTTGGATTGGAAGATAAATCTGGTCCCTGATATCTTAACTTTGCAAAACGTAAGTCCCTCTCAATCTTCTTTCATAATGAAAGTTTTCTTATTTCCAATAGCAACATAAGGGCATACAATTTGCTCCTTACATATTGGCTTGCTAAAGACACAATTTTCTAAGTTAATTTCTTGAGGAGTCTTCTTGGTCAGTTTTCTAAACAGTGGCAAAGCATCTTTCCTTTAACTCATAATGATCCATTTATGAACATAACAATTTAATTGATGACATTCATTTTATTACGGAGTTTTTCGTCTCAATGTTTTTCTCCTTTATGACTCGATTGCACTGTCATCAAAGAAGCCTCATTCCCTCTGACAAAGAAACCTCTGAAGAAATGTTTTGGGGGCTGACTGTCCTAAAGATGGCTTCTTCCAGCTGCAATTTAAGTGTTGAGCTGAAGAGAGAGCCTAATCCATTTGATTTTTGATCTCTATGATAGCATATGCCTCCTGAAGCAGTGTGGAAAGTCAAGGTCAGCTGCAGCTAATCATCACAGAATTTGAACTTCAAAAAAAATGGAAATAGAACGTTTTCATGAAGAGCCCTTATATCCTTTTGCTTCCTTTCCAAGACTTACAAGAGCGTTTTTTTCCCAATCCCAGGGCAGAATGAAATCATTATTCAGTCTTATTTTAAGGGGATAAAAATCAAGCTAAATACCCATTTAAAAATATTTCCTTTTCTTACAATGTACATTCCTCAATGGATTTCATGAGGATTATTGAACTCCTGGTTTTGTTTTTCATTTTTCCTTTTTGTAAAATAGGCCAGGCTCCTTAGAGGAAAGTAATTCAATAAAATGCTTGTCTAAAATATGAGGTTTAAAAGACATCCGTTTTAGAAGGCAAAGCAAGGAGGAAAGAGAGGAAATGACTTATACATCCAGACTTCTTCATAGAAGCATGGCCACTCATCCTGTGGATGAAGACTTACTGGCAAATCCATTAGGCCAGAAGGGAAGTCTCTGGGCTCTGAGCCAGGCTGCCTGGATTCAAATCCTGCTTTTTCCCCTTACTGGCTGAGCCATCTTTAGCCAAATTACATAACCTCACTGTATCTCTGTTTCCCCAACTCTAAGTGGGGTAGTGTTACTACCTCTTTCAGAAGTTTGATATGAAGATAATTCAAGTTAATATTTATAAAGCTCTTAGAATAGCTCCTGGTACATAGAAAGTGACATATATACAAGTATCCTATAAAATATGTATTTTAAAATGTATTTACTGGGAAATATAACCATTTGCTGACCCAAGAATCACCCCATGTCAGGAACTGTCATTTTGTGCAATTGTGATGAAGGTTGAGTTCTAGTGGGAAATATAATTGAATTAACAGGGCATTTTTTTCATAAAAAATGTATTGAGGGCTTCCTGGCTATTAAGCATAATGCAAGGTGCTAGGAACGTAAAGATGAATAAGGGCTAAGTTTCACTTAAGGAACATTGTAGTTAGCCAACCAATAAATGGATCATTTCAAAGCAATGTGGAGATGGAGTAGCAAGAATGTTTCTAAGGAGCACCAGATAAAAGTTTCTAATCCGGTGTGTGTGTGGGAGTGGGAAATTAGGTCAAAGAAAACCTCCTGGAGTTGGTGAGTGTAAGGCCTTCAAACTGTGAGGAGGGAAAGGACATTCCTGGCAGAAGGAGAGAAATGACAGACATCGTGATTCAGGGAACAAAGCAAGTCATACACTCAGCATCACTGGAGCCTGAGAAGGCAAAGGGAGCTCTGTGATTTTGAGAACCTTGCTCTTCTTGCTAACTCTTTTTACAAGTGATCTCTCTAAATAGGGCAGTATTGTATTTCAAGAGCTAGGAAGCAAAAAAAGGATAGTGGTTGCCAGGGTGGAGGCTGGGTCCCATGAGTGGAGGCTGAGTCCTGTGAGTGGAGGCTGGTCCTGTGGGTGGAGGCTGAATCCTTTGGGCTGGTAATATCCTGACAGGTCACTTTAGGTTCTGGGGCTGCACCCAAGCTCTAATGTTCAGGACACAATTTCATCGTTTCTCCCACAGGTGAAATGAGTCTCAGGTTGACACATAATACCCAGACACAAGAAGCTCATTTTCAACCAGAAATCATATTATAAATATACAACAATCTCTAAATCTTGCACAATAGCCAACTGACCACAGGCTCACAGTGACTCCGATCCCAGTCTTGTTGGTTAAATCCATTTAGGAAATCAAATTAGGGATCAGATTGTTGATTGGTCATCACCATTCTTCAGGGGCATTTTCAAAAGCCTAGGCTAGTGGATTCCCCACTCTTTTTTTCAATCTGCAAATATCTCCACCTCAATGACACATATTGATCTTTGAGGGTGAGAAGAAACTTCCTCTTCTGGAGAAAACTGAATAAAATCTAATCATTCACTGCTTCGTGGCTTCCTGGTTTTAGAATTTGTGCAATCTTGTGGGCTTATTTTAACATATCCTTATCTCAGATGGCTACATTACGTTGTGACTGACTTGGCCGCAGCTCTCTGTAACACTAGACCTGTAATCACGTATGTTGTATTAAAGAAACACTGTCGTCTTCTCGAGTGGATGTAGGGGTTTCTTGTTTTCTTCACAAAAAATATGGTGAAATCTTTCCCATTGTAAGTTACTGTTGTGAAGCTGATATGATCCATCATTTGTTGATTTTTTGTTAGATTTCAAAGGATAACTTTCTCCTTCAATTTATCTCTTAATCTAGGGTTTTGGGGGTGTTTTGTTTTGTTCTGTTTTAGTTTTAGATTTTGGTGGTTGACACTGCTTACTAATTATAGCCTTTAAATGTACTCCTGGGGCCAGGCAATAAGGGAACTGCTTGAACAGTTATCTTTGATGAGTGGAGGGTATGAGTGTATCAGGATTAAAGCTGAATGATAAAAACCATGTACTGTGAAAAAATTACTACGCTTCATTTGCAAACTTCAGAAGCAGAAGAGAAACCCCAAATGCACTATATATTCATTCCTTGATCCTTTCTTCTTAGGTGGGTCACCCAGGTCAAATCACCACCTGGTTCTTCTTAACTCCTCCAAACAATCTCTTGCCATATAAGCTCTCTGAATATTTTCCATGCCTTTTGAATTTTTGTCTTTAATCGTAAGTCAACAATGACTTGCTGCATCCAACAGTGTAGTATCTACAATATGGGACAAAGAATTATCTGTAAAAAAAAAAAAAACTAAGCAAACAAACATAAAACATAGTTGGGAAGACAAGATGCAGGAAAAAAATCACATATTTTTTTTATTAAAAATCAATATACATAAGTTGTTTTACTAGAGAATACAATCACTCATGAATTTCAAAGAAGAATTATAATAAGGGCCTAGAGCAGTAGTGGTTTAATGATAAAGGTGGAACTTGTGAGGAACCTTAAAGAATGGATACATTAATCACGTGGTGACACAAAGGAGATTTTAGAAAAGGAAAGTTTAGGTAAAGTGGAGACGAGAATGCAGGTTTCGTGTGTATGCCTTGTGTGCCTGTGTTGTTCAAGGGCAGGTTGTAAGAAGTCCTGTGGAGGGAGGGGGCTCTTCCTATGATGAAATTCAGGTAAATATATTTGAATAGGTAGAAATAGCTACTATTTATAAAGTACTTCTATGTTAAGTGTCCTACATAAATTATCTCATTCCAGTCTTAACCAAAGACCTGTGAAGTAGGTACCACTATTTTTATCCCCATTTTACAGAAGAGGAAGCTGAGGCTTAGTGCCTGAGGTCACACAGCCAGTGAACAGTGGAGTCAAGGTGGCGACCTAGAAAGCTGGGCTACTGAGTCTAGGCTCCTTCTACAAGACCATTAGGCCCACATGCCATGGGCTTCTTCTTAAGAAACAGGAGTTCTGACTTGTTGCCTTAAGGTGACAGAAGGCCATTACAGCTCTCTAGGTGACATGGTGAAAACAGTATCTAAGGAGAAGCAGCATCACAGGTACACAGAGGGATTTGGGATGAGCTCACGGAATCAGTGAGTAGAAGGGGATGAAAGTGAGGACAAGCCATCAATAAAAAACTCACCAAGTCCTTACATCTCTCTGCATTTTTTAGCTCTAATATGGACATGTTTTGGGTATGGTGAAAAGTGGAATAACATAGACCACCCTCACCCCAGTGCTACCCACTTCCCCTTGGAGCACATTCTGATTCAGTGTAAGGATTTTGACTGTGTCCCATTTGTGGGCATATTAAGAGGTTTGGGTAACTGGGCCAGCTGGGAAGAGATTATTTTTTGAGCCAGGAAAGCAAATGAATAAAACACTTGATACCTGGAGTAGGTGTAATTTGTTGCTTAAACATGCATCTTAGGGCTTCCCTGGTGGCGCAGTGGTTGAGTCCGCCTGCCGATGCAGGGGACGCGGGTTCGTGCCCCAGTCCAGGAAGATCCCACATGCTGTGGAGAGGCTGGGCCCGTGAGCCATGGCTGCTGAGCCTGCCGTCCGGAGCCTGTGCTCTGCAATGGGAGGGGCCACAGCAGTGAGAGGCCCGTGTACTGCAAAAAACAAACAAACAAACAAGCAAACAAACAAACAAAAACATGCATCTTACTCACCTTGAGGCTCATTCGTCCTGGCTGTAATTCAGGATAAGCCATCGTTTTCGTGAATACACACCACAACCATGAACTTGCTTCCTGTTTGCTAAGTATGGCAGTAGAATCTGACTTCTGATGATCTGTTTTCTTCTTCCACTTACACCTTGGTTCTTAATGAACTCCCACCACACCAATGGTCATTTTGAATAATTCATGCTTTTAATTTTTCCCAATGATCCCAATGTGCTTTGATACAAGTAGTTCCACCAATCAATGAAATAAGTCCAAGAGAAATACAATATTTTTTTTTGTGGCAGACAGAAATGCTTTGCCAACTTTCTAGTGAACCCAATACAGAAGGGCATATTCTTATTAAAGAAAGGAAAAAGAATAGCTAACATATATAACCCTTCTGTTTAGGTGCTACTCTTTCCAAAATTTTCTGTAACAAGAACAACAACAAAATCAGCATGATGTTTTTTGTACATATAGCTGAAACCTAACACTCAATGAGCAGTATTATTGCCAAGAATAATTAAGTTATTCAGATTTTGACCATATGGCATATAGTTATAACTGCTTTAATGTTCTTTTTCTACAAATTCTATCATTTGTGTCATTTTGGTGGCCGTTTCTACTGATCGATTTTCTTTTCCCTTATTATGGGACACATTTTCCCACTTCTTTGTATACTTTTAATTTTTAAGTGGATGCTACACATGAATTTTACATTGTTGAGTGACAACGTTTTTGTTTTCTTTTAAATATTCTTGAACTTTACTCTGGGTTGCAGTTAAGTTACTTGGAAAGAGTTTAAGTTGTTCTTTTTAAGCTTAGTTAAGTGAGATCAGAGTAGCCTTTAAATGTAGGGAAAATATTCCTAACTGCTGAGGCTGTGCTCTTCTAAATATTTGACATGACACCTTCTGTATTGTGATTGTTTTTCTACTTTGGCTTGTGGGAATATGAACTATTTTCTGCTCTGTAGGAGCTCAGTTCTCCTGCTCCTGTCTGGTGGCTCTCTTCCTGCTTCCTGGTTTCCCATCAGCACCCAGTTGACAATTCAAAGGGAACCCTCTGCCAAACTCTGTGTGTGTGTGTATCTGTATTTCTCACCTGTTTGTACATTTCTCCCTCCTATCCAGGATTTTGCCTGCAGATTCTGCCACCTGTGCCTTCTAGAATCCTCACCTCTGTCTCCTTGCTCAGGAGGGTCACTGTGGCCTGAAACAGTCTGCTGCCTGCAGCAGAGAGCTGGGCAAACCCCAGGGCTCACCTTGTTTTTTTCCTGTTCTGTCTGTTGTTCAGTGTCTAAAAGCTGTTACTCCACATATATTTAGACTGGGTTTTTTTTTTTTTTTTTTTTTACTTCAGTTATCTAAGGATGGAGATTAAATCTGACTCTGGTTACCTGTCTTGATTGGAAGGAAAGTCCAGGTATTCAGATGTAAGATAAAACTTTGAAAACTTTTGGTGGTTATAATAAATTATGAGACACTTCCTTGTGCTCAAAACCAAATCTGGAATCATTCAAATGTTCTGTGAGCCCTGTGAACAGAACAGGGATCTCTTCCAGATACTCATTATATCTTTTCACTGCAAAAACTTATGTTCCAAAATTCTGTTGTCCTTACATCAATGTTTTATGAGGAGGAATAAGCCAAAAAAAGAATCTCAGGACCAGCAGGTTTGGAAGACTATTAACTGCATTTGGGATAAAAACCATCATGATATGTATGTTTATGTACATACAACCATGTACACATTTGTTTGAAAGGAGTTATAATTGATAACTGAAAATATTTGGGTGTAATACATGTTATGATAAATTAGATTGATGGTTAAATTAATATTTGATATATCTTATTTCATGCCTTGTGTTGCATATCTTTCTAATACTTTATATATTTACCTGGTAATATAGAAAATTCAATGTACTTTAGTATTTCTCATATATCTGTGATTCTGGTTGTATATCCAGGTCAAAGTGCTGAATATCAATAATCACTTTATATTACTGTAGATGTGGCCAATGTAGTGAAATGCAGCTCAGATGTCAATACATTGATCAGATAAAGGATATTTGGCCTCTAGGAGACTGGGCACAGACATATTCCTGAGCAAAGCCTGGCATATAGTCAAGAGAAGGTTCCAGTAGTGTCAGTAGGAAAGGTCCTGGCTAGTGGGGGTTTGACAACCAAGAATCCAACAGAATGCAATAGGTAACTTGCAGGTAGAAAGGAGATTTGGCAGCAAATAGAGAAAAATTCCAGATCCAGGAAGAAGAGATCTTTGGGAAATCTCAGTGTAAGTAATATGGGTAGACACATGGAAATTAGAACTTTAGTCTCTGAAGAAGACAGAGTAGGGACAGGAAAGGTCTCTTTCTTCAAGGAAGTGGACAAATGAGAAGAGGAGACTGAGATGAAAAAACAAGGGGTTAAAATCCAAAATATATAAGAACTCATACAACTCAATAGGAAAAACTCAAACAATCAGATTAAAAAATGGGCAGAGGATCTGAATAGACATTTTTCCAAAGAAGACGTGAAACTGTCCAACAGATAGATAAAAAGATGCTCAATATCACTAATCAACAGGGAAATGCAAATCAAAATCACAAAGATATATCACCTCACACCTGACAGAATGGATGTGATGAAAAAGACAAGAAATAATGAGCATTGGGGATGGTGTGGAGAAAAGGGAATCCTTGGACACTGTTGGTGGGAGTGTAAATTAGTGAGGCCATGATGGAGAACAGCAAGGAGCTTCCTCAAAAAATTAAAAATAGAACTACCACATGATCCAGCAATTCCACCTCTGGGTACTTATCCAAAGGAAGCAGTAACCCTTAACTCAAACAGATTATCTGCACCCCTATGTTCATTGCAGCGCTATTTACAACAGCTAACACATGGAAACAACCTACATATCAATTGATGGATGAATGTATAAAGAAAATGTGGTATATGTATTCAATGGAAGATTATTCTGCTATTAAAAAGAAGGAAACCCCTCATTTACAACAACATAGGTGGACCTTGAGGGCATTATGCTCAGTGAAATAAGTCAGACAGAGAAAGACAAATACTATATGGTTTCATTTCTATGTGGAATCTAAACAAAAACACAAAAACCAGAGCTCATGGGTACAGAGAACAGCTTGGTGGTCGCCAGAGGTCAGGGGCTGGGATGTGTGCAGGAAATTGGCAAAGGGGGTCAAAGTTACAATCTTCCAGTTATGAGATAAATAAGTTTTTGGGATGTAATGTACAGCATGGTGACTACAGTTAACAATACCGTATTGTATATTTGAACATGGCTAAGAGTGTAGACCTTAAAAGTTCTCATCACAGGAAAAAAATGTGTAGCTATGTGTATTGATGGATGTTAACTGAACTTATTGTGGTGATCATTTGGCAAAATGTACATGTATCAAGTCGTTTGGCTGTACACTAAAATATACTGATATGTACTTATAACTTAGTTAAAATAAAAGTGAAAGTACCTAGTAGTGTTGGAAAGTCACTAGATGCAAGAAGGTATTTGCTATAGGGCTGAGGATGTGCTTTCGGTCAGCACTTTGCCAAAACCTGTGGGGTGGTCCGCTGAGTTTTAAGTGGATTCAAATCTAAATATAGAAATAACTTTAGACCCCAGAGTGAGAGTCTTCAAGGCAGTAAGCAGATTGTATTATTTTGGAGAATGTGCTGACTGTACCAGTTCAGACCCTCTAAATCAACTCAGTTTAACTCCACAAATGTACACTAAGAGGTCATTAAAAAGATGTCAGAGAGGGCTTCCCTGGTGGCGCAGTGGTTGAGAGTCCGCCTGCCGATGCAGGGGACACGGGTTCGTGCCCCGGTCTGGGAAGATCCCACATGCCGCAGAGCGGCTAGGCCCGTGAGCCATGGCTGCTGAGCCTGCGCATCCGGAGCCTGTGCTCTGCAAGGGGAGAGGCCACAACAGTGAGAGGCCCGCCTACCGCAAAAAAAAAAAAAAAAAAAAAAAAAAAAAAAAAAAAAGATGTCAGAGATATGTCACTCTGGGATTAATTCACTAACCTGCTCACAACATTCTTCAGTAATAATGTAATAGGGAAGAATTTTTGTATTCATTACAAGTTAATCATAAAAGGGATGTTGCCTATAAGCTTAAAGTGTACACAATGGCCCATCTCTGGGAACCCTGCCTCCCAGGTAATGAGCATTCAGCTCATATCTTTGTTTAGCTCACAGGAGACATCCTGACCAGGCCCACCTGTGAATGACTGCAGGGAGGAAGATATTAACACATCTACTCTGAAGACTAATGGGAACCAGCAAATGTTTGACTTTACTCCCTCCCCTTTCAGTGTAAAAGAAACCTGAATTCTAACTCAGGTAAGATTGTTCTTTGGGACATGAGTCCACCATCTTCTTGGTCTGCTGGCTTTTCAAATAAAGTTGCTCTCCCTTGTCCCAACAACTTGTCTCTTTATTTATTGGCCTGTCATGTGGCAAGCAGTATGAGCTTGGGCTCAGTAACATTAACTCTTCTTGTTTCCAGACATCAAGTCCTTCAACTACAGATGCCCAGATTTTCCCCGTTGGGTGCTTGCCACCTTGCCTTTGATTATTGTTCTTGTTTGGACTAATTCTTGTTTGGACTGGACTGTTTCCAGATATGTTGGGCCTCCCTCCAGGACACGGCTTTGGAAATTCACTCTCTGATCCTAAAATTCACTGATCTGATCCATGAAGTAGACCTTCTATGCCATCAAGGTTCTCCAGGGACTGACTGGTGTGTTCCTTTAACTGCTTGATCAACA
The DNA here is from genome assembly GCF_964165515.1 of Mesoplodon bidens. Taxonomy (NCBI): domain Eukaryota; kingdom Metazoa; phylum Chordata; class Mammalia; order Artiodactyla; family Ziphiidae; genus Mesoplodon; species Mesoplodon bidens. The sequence goes on along the minus strand of NC_138168.1, from coordinate 13,049,702 downwards.
GTCTTCATCCTGGGTTATAGCCTAAAAATGACTTGTTAGAAGGAATCTCTGAAATGGATCTGTTCTCTTTGATTGAATTCAATTCTCTGATATTAAACATCTCTCACGAGCCAGGACACTGGCCTGGCTACAAAGAAGAATGTGTAAGGCTCAGCCTCTACAGTGTGAGAAACACATAGACAGCAGTTAATTACATCGGAGTGTGATGAATGCTGTGAAGAAATCCATGGTGCCTTTGCTAAGAGGAGGGGGCCACTTAATAAAGAAAGAAGACATTTAATATGACCTGGTTTTCTCATTTGGTTTTTTATTTTAAAAAAAAGTGTGCAGAAAAATTCTTATCAGATGAAGTTTTATCATATGATCATAGTAACTATAATAATGGACTCAAATATGGAGCCATCTACAAAAGACTTTAAGTGGGTAATTTTCATCATACTGCTTTTGGGGTGTGCTCAGAGCCTAGTTCCAGGAATTATCAATCATTTATGGCTCTGGACATAATTTTCAGCTCTGCAATTTAGTGGCTGTATCACCTCTCAGCCTTGGTGTCCACATGTATGATTATATAATAGCTGAGCATTACCATACAAGTGTGTCAGTTATCGATTTATTTCCTCAGTTTCAAATGCACCCTTCAATGTATTCTGTAATAATGGAATTCCTTGGAGCACTTCTCTTTCAAATTAAGCACAATGTGAAGTTTTCTTCATAGAGGGTCTGGAAAGACCCTGAGGGAGAGGAGGCTTCCTGCAGTTTCTGGTGAGGGCTAGTGAGATGTGCAGTGAAGGTGTCAGACCACCTGGTGGAAGTCACAGGCCCAGGCCGCAGTCCCTCAGTGATTTTGCAACTCTTTCTGCAGCCCTTTCAACAGGGAACCCAGAGCTTCATGCAGCCTGCATGCAGCTGCCATGGCTAGAACGTCACATAAACAGGTAGTTTTTCCTTCTGCAAACTCTGTGGCAGCCCTTGTGCTCTGAAGGCCAATGCTCCAGCTGGCGCCCAGACGGCCCTGCATACCTAGCTCATGGGTTGCTGATCCTGGGCTCCCCACCTGCACTCTGGAGGGTACCGGCTGTTTGCCCAGCAACTCCAGACCCTCTCCAGCCGGGCCAAATCAGGAAACTTCTCTGCTGTTCTGTGGCTGAACCACACCTTTTCCAGTGAGGTCTGACCCCCTTTCATGTTTGTCCTTCCTTATGGACTCTCCCTCAGCCCTGGGATTCTGTACAGGCTTTCTTCTTGTCTTAACAGTTGCTTTCCTCAATCTTAGTTTAATTATTCTATTAACTTCCCCCGTTTAAACCACCGTCTGTGGTTTCTGTCGCCTGTTTGGACCCAGACTGCTACGACAGCAAGTTTATCATAAGGGTAATGTGGAACACTTGGTATAATAAATGAAAGCAATGATAGCTAATCTTGTTTCTTGTTCCCTCTCTCCTCCTACCACAAATCCTAAACTTTGTTTATAAGAATGTGTGTGTGCTCTGTTCAATAGTACGTAACAACCTAAATGGGAAAAGAATTTGAAAAAGAATAGATACAACTATATGTACAACTGAATCACTTTACTGTACACCTGAATCTAACACAACATTGTTAATCAACTATACTCTAATATAAAATAAAAAGTTAAGAAAAGAGAATGTGTGTATATCTGAGAGCTTTGGGTGTGTGACTTTGTGTTTACACAATGACAGCTGTGCTTCTCCTTGCTCAGTTTTCTACTCTGTCACTTATTAACGTAGATTTATATTAATGCAAAAATGTAGATTTGAGAGCTGGAAGGAAGCTCTCAGTGACTCTAGTGTAACTGCACATAAAGACATTAACTAACAGGAAAGCTAGGATGCTTGCTCAGGGTCACACAGTTAATTCTGGATGGAAACTTTATAAGAAGCCAAAACCCTAAGGATCAGTCCAGGGTTTTCTCTACAGCTGGAATTCAATCCTTATATAAATTTAAACTACAGAATAATCTAAATGGCTGTGCTAGTTTCCGAGGGTTGTAGAAATTTATTCTCTCACAGTTGTGTAGATCAGAAGCTCAAAATCTTGCAGGACTGCACTTCCTCTGGGAGCTGGAAGAGAGAATTGCTCTTTGCCTCTCCTAGATTCTAGTGGCCGTCTGCATTACTGGGCTTGGAGCTGCATCACTGCCTCTGTCTTTGTAGTGCCTTCTTCCATTGGCTGATTTTTCCTCTTCATGTCTCTTATAAGGACACTTGTCATTGGATCTAGGGCCCACCTGGATAATCTAAAATTATCTCCTCATCTCAAGATCCTTAACTTGGTCACATCTGCAAAGACCCTTTTCCCAAATAAGGTACTCTTCACACACTCCAGGGATTAGGACATAGATGAACTTTTTCTTGAGGCTACCATTCAGCCCACTGCAATGGTTTGTGTGTTTGTTTGTTTTTAAATAAATTTATATTCCTAAGGTGCCATAATATATTACTCTATTAACTCAGTTAATAAACCGAGATGTATTTTTCCAATAGTTATTTATTCCGTAGGCATATTACTTATCAAAGTGAGTTTTTAGGTTTTGTAATAACAGTCATGTTATGTGAACTTCACTTGGGAAACCTTTAGTCTGTTATGCATTATAATCAACTGTTTCATGTCCCGGAAGGTTGATCCTAATGCAAGCCCACATGTGATGAGGAGCTGGCCATGACACAATGTAAAATATCCTAAGGCAATACTTTCCTCAGGCAGTCAGGTGGGTGCCTCATTCCACTAATATCTGAGGTTGCCTAAGCTTAGAGAATATACCTGTATCTCTGAGAATTTGTATGAGGTACCGTGATATCTAGGAAGGATTTTGGGTCAGCAATCACATGGACTAGTCTGTGGGCTGCATTCTGTAGAGGTTTAACCACAAAATTCCTTCAGATGTTCACACGTCACCCATCATTTCTGTGTGGGTTAGACTGACATGATGTAGGCGATTTTCTCCTATATTCCGTAGCTTTTCCCCCTTTCTTTCCTCATATACCACCACTTGTTATTCGTATTTAGGTAGAAGTGTTTTTAATATTCATTTAATTAAATGAGGTTTATTTTGAGCATAATAATAGGCACTGCCTGCGTGGGAAGAATAGGTGCTGTGGTTGTGGAAAAGGGGGGGTAATATTTCTCACACAGGGAAGTTGGTTAAAGGATGCATGTTAGACTTGGGAGAATACCTCTACTACTACTAATTGATTCTGGAATGTGGACAGCTGGGAATGCAGGGAATCCCCCCTTCCACCACCCAAGCTGGATACAACTCCGTTAAGTTGTGCCTTCTGATAGGTCATTGTGTTCCATTTCTTACTGGTGCTGGTGGTTGGTTATACAGGGTTATGATTTTTAAAAAATGTATTGGTGACTATCTTTTCTCCCACTTTTGGTTGTCTTTACTATTTTGGGATATGCCGGAGTGGTGACTTTTTCTAAGCCAATTTTAGGACTTTTAAGATATAAATTAAGCTGAATTGACTGAAAATTAAATTCAGATGATTACATTTGCAAACTAAATCTCAAAACACAACAAAAGTTGTATTTTCTTTTCTTGAAACAGCCAAAAAACCCCAAAACTAAACCTTCCTTCTGAAAAGTGGAATTTCCTTCATTAAAAAAATTATTTTATTGAAATATAGTTGATTTACAATGTTGTGTTAATTTCTACTGTAAAGCAAAGTGACTCAGATATATGTGTATATATACACATTCTTTTTCATATTCTTTTACATTAGAGTTTATCACAGGATTTTGAATATAGTTCCCTGTGCTATACAGTAGGACCTTGTTTATCCATTCTGTATATAACAGTCTGCATCTGCTAATCCCAAACTCCCAATACATCCCTCTCCCATCCCCCTCCCCCTTGGCAACCACAAGTCTGTTCGCCATGTCCTACATTTTTAAAATAAATTTCTGATATTTAGATGATGTTGAATGTCACCAATTCTTCCTATATATGTTTTCTGACAAGAAAAACTCAGAATCCTCTCCCCATGAACATAAGATTCAAAAGACCACAATAAAGGACAAATCATGAGTATTTGTTCATGACACACAAACACCTTGGACATCTGCCATCTTTATCTCTAAGGGGCTCTCTATTTCAAAGCCCTTTTCGTTCCTATGACTTCAGATGGAAACTCTTTATCAGGATGTTCATGAACATCTGCAATTAACTTTTTCTGCAGGAATGTATCAGCAGACAACAGCAAGAGCAGTTAGTGAGAGAATGGGGGGGGGGGACCTGGCAGCTTGGCAGGGAGCAGATTCTTAGGTCTGGGAACCTGGACCACTTCCTGCCACTTTTCACAGCACAACTGATAAATGGATCTCCAGGATTACGTGAAAGGGATGGGTCAGAAAATAGAGATTCTCTGGCGTGACTGAGGGTTCTGTCTATGTTTTGTTTGTTTGTTTTGTTTTTTTGCGGTACGAGGGCCTCTCACTGCTGTGGCCTCTCCCGTTGCGGAACACAGGCTCCGGACGCGCAGGCTCAGCGGCCATGGCTCACGGGCCCAGCCGCTCCGTGGCATGTGGGATCCTCCCGGACCGGGGCACGAACCTGTGTCCCCTGCATCGGCAGGCGGACTCTCAACCACTGCGCCACCAGGGAAGCCCCTGTCTATGTTTTGAATACTCTACTTTGCCCCTTGCCTTCCCCTTTGCTTGCCTTCTATCATTTTCCTGTTCTATCCTGGCCATATTCCTTTCACAGCTCCTCTCCCACTGTACACTAGGAAATCCTAGACATTCATTCATTCCACAAATATTTCTTGAGTTTGACTATGTCTCTGCACTGTTAGATAATGGCTATAGAATCATGAATAAACAACTTGCTGGCTCACATGGAGCTTCTACTCTAGCAGGAAAGTTAGATCCTGAACTAACAGCTCTGTTTCACAAAGTGGAAGAGTTCTTCACCAGAATTCCAGAGAACTGTTCCCTGTAAGGAAAGATCCTCAGCACTGGAGACCAGAAACCAGACTCAGGGCCGATCATGAAGGGGGGGTGGGTTCCAAGTAGATGTGAGGTGGAGGGCAGGGCTGAAGAGGGAGCACAAAGGCAGTGAAGGGGTCAGGAGGAAGGAAAGGGATTTCTGTAGTTGCCTAAATTATGAAATTTTGAGGAGATACAGATATACCTAAAGTGATTTTTTTTTTTGAAAGCTGTTAGCATGAAGCACAGTATATAACACCTGGACTTTTAAAGTAAAGCAAATAAAAGTTGTTTTTAAAATTATTCTTCAGGATTTTAATAGATTTGCATTTGTGTTTTTATTTCTGGGTAACAAATTAGGATTAGTTATTTTTTATTATTATGATTTTTATTTCATTTATGCAAAGCAAAGTGTTCCTGCTTTTCCTACCTTTTGTCCACTACAAATGATTCAAATAGAATCCTTATCTCAATAAAACTGGAGGAAAAAATAAGATTCTTATATTGTAGTTATTTATGGGTGAATAACAGTTTCCACAAAGTGAGATTGATGATAAGTGTTATGGCTGAGAAAAACACAGGAGGTTAGTCTAGGAGGCAAAAGGTAGTGGGGCTGCCCTCTGTCCCCCCCATCAACTTATCTCTTTCCCTCTTTTTTCTCTCTCTTTCTCCCCATCCCCCAGCAAGTAAATGTGTAGAACTTGAACTTAAATAATCAGCTTAATATAGACTGTTATAACAACAATATATATTATGAAAGCCTCATGGCAATGACAAAGCAAAAACCTATATGGACACAAAGAAGATAAAGAGAAAATTATCAAAGCTGACACTGGAAAAAGAATCAGTTCTCAAAGAAAGACAGCAAGAATGGAAGAAAGGAAGAAAGGAACTACAAAAAAATCAGAAAACAATGAACAAAATGAAAATAGTAACTCCTTACCTGTCAATAATTATTCTAAATATTAATGGTTTAAATCCTCCAATCAAAAGAAGTTAAGAGTGGCTGAATAGATTAGAAAGCAAAATCCAACTCTGTGCTGCCTACAAGACACTCACTTAAGCTTTAAGAACACTCATAGACTGAAGGTGATGGGATGGAAAAAAATAATCCCATGCAAATGCCAACCAGAAGAGAGCAGGTATAGTTATGCTTATGTCAGAGAAAATAGACTTCATGTCAAAGCTATTACAAGAGAAAGAGAGGCCACTATATAATTGATATAAAGGGATCTATTCTTTAAAATGATATAACAATTATAAGTATATAGGCTCACAATATTAGAGCACCTAAATATATTAAACAATTATTAACAGACATGAAGGCAGAAACTGACAGCAATGATAGTAGTGAACTTCAAAACCCCACTTTCAACAATGGATAGATCATTCAGAAAGAAAATCAACAAGGAAGTAAGGGACTTGAATAACATTTTAGACCAACGAACCTTAAAGTCATATACAGAACATTCCATCCAACAGCAGCAGAATACACATTCTTCTAAAGTGCACAGGGATCATTCTCCAGGATAGATCATGTTAGGTCACAAAACAAGTCTTCGCAAATTTAAGAAGACTGAAATCATATCAAGTGTTTTCTTTTATTTTTACTCCAGTAGTAAGAAACTAGAAATCATTATCAGGAAGAAAGTAGGAAAATCTATAAATATGTGGAAATTAAACAACATGCTTCCAAACAACCAATGGATCAAAGGTGAAAACAAAGGAAAATAAAAAAATATCTTGAGGGAACTTCCCTGGTGGTCCAGCAGTTAAGTCTCTGTGTTTTCACTGCAGGGGGCATGGGTTTGATACCTGGTCAGAGAACTATGATTTTGTATGCCAAGCAGTGTGGCCAAAAAAAAAAAAAAAAAAAAGTCTTGAGACAAAGAAAATTGAAACTACATGCCAAAACTTATGGGATGCGTCAAGAGATACTATGAGGAAAATTCTAGTGACAAGTGCCTACACTAGAAACAAATGAGAAAGATCTCAAACAACCTGACCTTAAAGCTCAATGGACTAGAAAAAGAAAAAATTAACTCCGAAGTTAGCAGAAGGAAGGAAATAATACAGATCATAGCAGAAATACATGAAATAGGGACTAGAAAAACAAGAGAAAAGATTAAAGAAACTAAAAGTTGATTTTTTTAAAGATAAAGAAAATTGAACCTTTAGCTAGACTAAGAAAAAAGAGAGATGACAAAATTGTTATGAAAGGGGAGACATTACGATTGATCCCACATCAAAACACAAAGGATCATGAGACTACAATGAACAATTATATGCTGACAAATTAGATAACTTAAAAGAAATGGATAGGGCTTCCCTGGTGGCGCAGTGGTTGAGAGTCCACCTGCCAATGCAGGGGACAAGGGTTCATGCCCTGGTCCGGGGAGATCCCACATGCCATGGAGTGGCTGGGCCCGTGATCCATGGCTGCTGATCTTGCACGTGCGGATCCTGTGCTCTGCAATGGGAGATGCCACAACAGTGAGAGGCCCGTGTACCAAAAAAAAAAAAAAAAAAAGAAAAGAAATGGATAAACCCCTAGAAAAAAACAATTTACCTGGACTGAATCATGAAGTAATAGAAACACTGAACTAAATCGATACTGAAGCTCAACAAGGACACTACAAGGAAAGAAAATTACAAGCCCATATCCCTGATGAACATAGATGCAAATATCCTTAGCAAAATACTAACAAACAGAATTGAAGAGCATATTAAAAGAATCATACACCGTGATTAAGTGGGATGTATCCCTGGGATGCAGGGAAATTTCAACATATCAACCACATTAATAGAATGAGGGATAAAAATCATATGACCATTTAAATAGATGCAGAAAAAGTATTTGATAAAATTCAACATCCTTTCAAAATAAAAATTCTCAACAAATTTGTTATAGAAGATATGTACATTGAAAATAATAAAGTCCACATATGACAAGTCCACAACCAGCATCACACTTAGTGAAAAGCTAAAAGCCTTTCCTCCAAGACCAGGAACAAGACAAAGATGCCCACTCTTGCCACTTCTGTTCAACACAGTACTGGAAGCCCTAGCCACAGAAATTAGGCAAGAAAAAGATATTAAAAAGCACCCAGGGCTTCCCTGGTGGCGCAGTGGTTGAGAGTCCACTTGCCGATGCAGGGGACATGGGTTTGTCTCCCGGTCCAGGAAGATCCCACATGCCACAGAGCAGCTGGGCCCGTGAGCCATGGCCGCTGAGCCTGCACGTCTGGAGTCTGTGCTCCACAACGGGAGAGGCCACAACAGTGAGAGGCCCGCATACCGAAAAAAAAAAAAAAAAAAAAAAAAAAAAAGCACCCAAATCAGAAAAGAAGAAGTAAAACTATCCATGGAGATAACATGATCTTATATACAGAAAACTCTAAACACTCCACCAAAAAAATGGTAGAACTAATAAACAAATTCTGTAAAGTTGCAGAATATAAAATCAACATACACAAATGAAACCAGACTTCTATCTTCTGTCATTCATGAAAGTTAACTTGAAATATATTAACAGCTTAAGCATAGACCTGAAACTATAACAGTCCTAGAAGAACATATAGGGAAAACCTCCTTGACATTGGTCTTGGCAATGATTTCTTGGGTAAGACACCAAAAGCACATGCAACAAAAGTAGAATAAACAAGTGAGATACATCCAACTGAAGAGCTTTTGTACAGCAAAGGAAATAATCAATCAATTGAAAAGGCAACCTACAGAATAGGGGAAAATATTTACAAACCATGTAACTGATAAGGGGTGAATGTCCAAAATAGATCAAGAACTCATACTACTCAATAGCAAAAAAGCAAGTAATCCAAAAATGGACAGAAGACCTGAATAGACATGTTTTCAAAGAAGACATACAAATGACCAACAGTACATAACAATGTGCTCAGCATCTCTGATCATAAGGGAAATTAAATCAAAAGCACAATGAGGTGTCACCTCATATATGTCAGGTTGGCTATCATTAAAAAGACGAGAGAAACAAATGTTGGTGAGGATGTAGAGAAACGGGAACCCTATTACACTGATGGTGAGAATGTAAATTGGTGCAGCCATTGGGGAAAACAGTATGGAGTTTCCTCAGAAAAATTGCAATTAGAACTAACATATGACCCAGCAATCCCACTAACGAGTATATACCCAAAGGAAATAAAATCAGTATCTTGAAGAGATAACTGCATTCCCGTGTTCATTGCCACATTGTTCACAATAACCAAGCCATGGAAGCAACCTAAATGTCATTTGAGGGGTGAACGGATAAAGAAGATACTGTGTATATATGTATACAATGAAATAGTATTCAGGTATACAAAAGGAAATCTTGCCATTTGTGACAACATGGATGAGTCTGGGTGGCCTTTTGCTAAGTGAAATAAGCCTGAGAGAGAAAGAGAAATACTCTATGGTATCACTTATATGTGGAATCTAAACAAAACAAAATAAAATATAAAATAAAAAAGCAGGTTTCATAGAAATAAAGAGTAGAATGGTGGTTGCCAGGGGCTGGGGGGAAGGAGGAAACAGGGAGGCAAAAAATAGAAATGTTCAGTTATAAGAAGCATAAGTTCTGAAGATCTGATATGCAGCATGGTGACTATAGTTAATAATAGGGTAGTACATACTTGAAAGTTCCTGAGAGTAGGTCTTCCTGAGAACTCACCACATACACACAAAAAAGTTAACTATGTGAGGTGATGTATGTGCTAATTATCCTGATCTTGGTAATCATTCCACAATTCATATGTGTATCAAATCATCACTTTGTACACCTTAAATAAACACAGTTACATTTGTCAATTATTCCTCAATAAAGTTTTCAAATGAAAACATTTAAATATATATAAAAAGGTAAAACCGGTTCATGCCATTTGATACAACCTCTTTGTAGTGGGATGGTTTTACATAACCAGAAAGGCAAAAATATATTTATGTTTAGATAATTATTTATTAACCATGTGTAAAAAATAATGTGCAGAAAAATATTTAGGAAATAGAAATGTTTAAAATCATATTTTTAATATAAACTTTTAAAAATGTTTAGAGCAGCACATACCATTTTATTGCTATGTATTATTTCAGTCTTATCTTTATAAAAATTATTGACATTCAAAAGGTTTTTCAAAAGGTAAAAGGAAATATAATAATATTTTCATTTCTGGAGTGAATGGAGTTAGGAGTGTTATGTCTACATTTTGTTTAATTTTGATATTACATTTTGTAAAATTTTAAAAATTCTATAAATTATTTTGAAAATCAGAAAAAAAACATAACTGTTGCAAAACCTGTTTAGATTTATAATAGCAACACTCAGGAAACTGGTTTGCCCTTATAGAGCATAGCAGGTCCCAATAAACAGCAAGTGTTTTTTGCTGTTGATATTGTCAATTCCTAATTGTTATCATCCTTCTACTGTTTTTTATTTTTCCTAATATCCTTCTACCGCTTATTTATTTAGTGGTCTTGTTATTGACATGTAAAACATATGTAACTCATTCTTTCAATAATATTTCTTGATAATATACGTTACTATACTTTTTCCTCTTCTTTCCTAAAAATCTTGACCTTTGTTGCATTTATTTTAAGTTATTCACTTTAGGGCATATTTCTTTCTGCTCATTTTACTTTTTCTACTTATTTCTTGGGGAAATAACTGTGGCTTCACATATAACACAGAAATCTAAGAACACAGACTATAAACCTCAGCTATTTACCGTGCACCTTTATGTTCAGAACAAATTCTTTTCAGTGTTATGGCTAGGAGACATTTTGGAGATCATGATTCAACCCATGTATTCTCACTTTTCTGTCTTGCATTCAAACACGAATAAGCTGAGGTCTGAAGGCGTGGAATGATTGGCTTGGAGTCCGGAGGTCAGTTAACTGTGGAGCTGTCCAGCACCACAGCATCCTTCCTACAGCGGCTGCTTCTGCTCTTCTGTCTTGCAAAACTTCCTAACCCACAAAACGCTGTTAGGTTTCAGGTCCCTAATAGGCATCACGTTGTCACACCACAACTTCTCTGCAGATGAGAGGGTATTCATTCAGTATATCTCACGAATGAGGCAAAACCTGAAAACAGACATAGGTAAGATCAGAACCCAATGCTAGGATGGAGGTTATATTTAGCACTTCAACAAATTTATTGATCTGATTATCTTAATGCCAAACACATGATGTAAGGGTATCTGCGGTGATTGTGGCAACCTGAATATGACAAAAACGAAGCTCCTATCTTCCTTCCCAGCCCCCAAAGCTGTACTGTCTAGCCTGTTGAACAAGCTGGCCACAGGGTGGTTATTCTTCCCCCTCCCTCGCCCTTGCCCTTTTTATCCGACCCACGGGAGACCCCAGCAGCGATACCTCTCAGGGAACCCTGAATACATCCACGTCTCTGCCTCCATCACTCCACCCCTCGCCCATGAATCCCAACCCCATCTTCTCATAGGGGCTCCTACAGCGCTTCAGACGTCCACCCCTGCACCCAAAACGGTCTTTGGGAAATGCGAATCCCGCCCAGAGACTCTCCGCTGAGGAGTTCAGTGGTCTCCTTTGCTCTAAGGGTGTGACTTGTGCTCCCCAACCGACCAGCTCTTGATGGTTTCAGCCCTGGGTCCTCACCGTGCCCCGTCCTGCTCCCAGGGTTTGCGCGTCTGTGGTTTTCTCTGCCCAGGGTGCGGTTCCCTCACTCTTTTCCTCTAAGGAAGTCCTGCTCAGTCTTCAGAGCTCTGCCCAATCTCCACGTCCTCCCTCTGGGAAGACGGGGTCCTGCTTTGGGGAAAATACCACTATTATCCGCTCTGACGGCCCTTCCCTCCTCTCCCTCCCCAGGGGCTCACTATTGGCAGCTTTCCAGTTACTTGTGAGCTAATCTGTTGAATGTCTGGTTTCCATCGGACTGCAGGCTCTGGTCCTTGCTCACGGCATAGAGAAGATGCTCAAGAACCTCTGGGCTCATGAGTGAGCAATGAACCGTGTATTTGGTGCTCCACAAGAGGGGAGCCACATTTTCTCTTCCCGGGCGCTTCTTGTTCAGGCGTGGGCGGCCCTCCCACCGTGCACAGATGTGTCCTTCAACATCAGGGAAAGGCTGGAGAAAATCACTCAGCCACAGGGCTGCTGAACCCCAGAAGGACACGATCCGCACCCAGCTGGGTGCTCCACGCACTTGAGGGACCTGGGCACACACCTGTCCAACATCAGTCCTGTCCCCACAGCGGCTCCTCAGCTGTTTCCTTTAACTTGTCCTCTCTGCCCCCAGGAACCTCATCATTCGGAGTGGCAAGGGTCTCCCCGGAGCAAAGTGATTCCTCCAAGGGGAGCCACTCCTTAGATGCCCATCTATGCTTGCGTCGGTCTTCACACCCCTCCCTCCCACCCAAGACTAATCCACGCACTTGTGTTCCAAATCCTTTCATTCCCTTTCCGGCCTCCTTGGATCAATTCATCAGGTTTTTTTGTTTGTTTTAGTTTTTTGCTGTATTTTCAACGCCTCTTTCTACTGGCTCTAACCCTGCAATATACATATTTTAAAACAAATGTTACAGACAAAATATGATATATAAACATATCATGAACAAAACCAGAAAGCCCTCTTTGTGAAATGTAAGAAAATTAGATACACCTTATTCTAAAAATCTGAATGAATTTTGCTAACATCGTCTATACCAGTCGTGCTGGTACTAATTTCTCTCTCCTGAACTCTCCAAATTCTCTCCCTACTCCATGTTTAGTCACTAAATTTAGTTCATATTTCACAGAGAAATAGAAGCCATCAAGAGAAAACTTCCAGAGATGCCACACTGCTGACCTACAGCATCACAGGCTATATACTCTGCTACCTTCCAGTAAAGAGCTGGTTCTGCTCCTACTTAAGGCCGATGCCTCTACTTACGCAAAACATCCTACCTTTGCCTTCTTCAAGAACGTAATTTTGTTCTGAATAATCTATTAAAGTTTTTTTATTTAATTATTTCCACAATCTGGCAAGTAGTTTTGGCAATATCTCCCGTCTTAAAGAAAAAACAACAGCAAGCTCTCTTGACCTAAAATTCCCCTGCACAGAACTAGCTGTTTTGGAGGCCCCTGCTGACCTCTGCATTGCAACATTCAATTCTCAATTCTCAGTTACCCACGGCCTTGACCTATGAGTTGCATTTGAGAGAGTGGAGCATCTCCTCCTTGAACATCTTCACTTGCCTTCCGAAACACTGCTTTCTGAGTTTTCCTTTTACCTCTGTTCTTAGACTGCATTGCTGGCTCTTCTCATCCCCCCAACCTCTCAGTATTGTGGTGCCCCATGGCTCCATTCATGGGCTTCTTTGCTTTAACATCTACCCTTGCACCCAAGTCAACCTCACCTAGACTTGGGCTTAGGATGTCTGTGTGCCGATAACTTCTAATTTTTTATCTCCAGCCCAGAACTCTCCCCTGAACTCCAGACCCATGTATTCAGTGGCAGATGTAATTAGTCAGCAAACTTGCATTTCTTTTTTTTTAATTTTTTTTATTTTTTGATTTATAACAAATTTAATCAGTTATACATATACATATGTTCCCATATCCCCTCCCTTTTGCGTCTCCCTCCCACCCTCCCTCTCCCACCCCTCCAGGCGGTCACAAAGCACCAAGCTGATCTCCCTGTGCTATGCGGCTGCTTCCCACTATCTACCTACCTTACGTTTGGTAGTGTATATATGTCCATGCCTCTCTCTCGCTTTGTCACAGCTTACCCTTCCCCCTCCCCATATCCACAAGTCCATTCTCAAGTAGGTCTGTGTCTTTATTCCCGTTTTACCCCTATGTTCTTCATGACATTTTTTTTCTTAAATTCCATATATATGTGTCAGCATACAGTATTTGTCTTTCTCTTTCTGTCTTACTTCACTCTGTATGACAGACTCTAGGTCCATCCACCTCATTACAAATAGCTCAATTTCATTTCTTTTTATGGCTGAGTAATATTCCATTGTATATATGTGCCACATCTTCTTTATCCATTCATCTGATGATGGACACTTAGGTTGTTTCCATCTCTGGGCTATTGTAAATAGGGCTGCTATGAACATTTTGGTACATGTCTCTTTTTGAATTATGGTTTTCTCAGGGTATATGCCCAGTAGTGGGATTGCTGGGTCATATGGTAGTTCTATTTGAAGTTTTATAAGGAACCTCCATACCGTTCTCCATAGTGGCTGTACCAATTCACATTCCCACCAGCAGTGCAAGAGTGTTCCTTTTTTTTTCCACACCCTCTCCAGCATTTATTGTTTCTAGATTTTTTGATGATGGCCATTCTGACTGGTGTGAGATGATAACTCATTGTAGTTTTGATTTGCATTTCTCTAATGAGTAAAGATGTTGAGCATCCTTTCATGTGTTTGTTGGCAGTCTGTATATCTTCTGTGGAGAAATGTCTATTTAGGTCTTCTGCCCATTTTTGGATTGGGTTGTTTGTTTTTTTGTTATTGAGCTGCATGAGCTGCTTATAAATTTTGGAGATTAATCCTTTGTCAGTTGCTTCATTTGCAAATATTTTCTCCCATTCTGAGGGTTGTCTTTTGGTCTTGTTTATGGTTTCCTTTGCTGTGCAAAAGCTTTGAAGTTTCATTAGGTCCCATGTGTTTATTTTTGTCTTTATTTCCATTTCTCTAGGAGGTGGGTCCAAAAGGATCTTGCTGTGATTTATGTCATAGAGTGTTCTGCCTATGTTTTCCTCTAAGAGTTTGATAGTGTCTGGCCTTACATTTAGGTCTTTAATCCATTTTGAGCTTATTTTTGTGTATGGTGTTAGGGAGTGATCTAATCTCATACTTTTACATGTCCCTATCCAGTTTTCCCAGCACCACTTATTGAAGAGACTGTCCTTTCTCCACTGTACATTCCTGCCTCCTTTATCAAAGATAAGGTGACCATATGTCCGTGGGTTTATCTCTGGGCTTTCTATCCTGTTCCATTGATCTATCTTTCTGTTTTTGTGCCAGTACCATACTGTCTTGATTACTGTAGCTTTGTAGTATAGTCTGAAGTCAGGGAGCCTGATTCCTCCAGCTCCATTTATCGTTCTCAAGATTGCTTTGGCTATTCGGGGTCTTTTGTGTTTCCATACAAATTGTGAAATTTTTTGCTCTAGTTCTGTGAAAAATGCCAGTGGTAGTTTGATAGGGATTGCATTGAATCTGTAGATTGCTTTGGGTAGTAGAGTCATTTTCACAATGTTGATTCTTCCAATCCAAGAACATGGTACATCTCTCCATCTATTTGTATCATCTTTAATTTCTTTCATCAGTGTCTTATAATTTTCTGCATACAGGTCTTTTGTCTCCTTAGGTAGGTTTATTCCTAGATATTTTATTCTTTTTGTTGCAATGGTAAATGGGAGTGTTTTCTTGATTTCACTTTCAGATTTTTCATCATTAGTATATAGGAATGCCAGAGATTTCTGTGCATTAATTTTGTATCCTGCAACTTTACCAAATTCATTGATTAGCTCTAGTAGTTTTCTGGTAGCATCTTTAGGATTCTCTATGTATAGTATCATGTCATCTGCAAACAGTGACAGCTTTACTTCTTCTTTTCTGATTTGGATTCCTTTTATTTCCTTTTCTTCTCTGATTGCTGTGGCTAAAACTTCCAAAACTAGGTTGAATAAGAGTGGTGAGAGTGGGCAACCTTGTCTTGTTCCTGATCTTAGCGGAAATGGTTTCACTTTTTCACCATTGAGGACGATGCTGGCTGTTGGTTTGTCATATATGGCCTTTATTATGTTGAGGAAAGTTCCCTCTATGCCTACTTTCTGCAGGGTTTTTATCATAAATGGGTGTTGAAGAAACGAAACTGAGCTATTTGTAATGAGGTGGATAGACCTAGAGTCTGTCATACAGAGTGAAGTAAGTCAGAAAGAGAAAGACAAATACCGTATGCTAACACATATATACGGAATTAAAAAAAAATGTCATGAAGAACCTAGGGGTAAAACGGGAATAAAGACACAGACCTACTTGAGAATGGACTTGAGGATATGGGGAGGAGGAAGGGTAAGCTGTGACAAAGCGAAAGAGAGGCATGGACATATATACACTACCAAACGTAAGGTAGATAGATAGTGGGAAGCAGCCACAGAGCACAGGGAGATCAGCTCGGTGCTTTGTGACCGCCTGGAGGGGTGGGATGGGGAGGGTGGGAGGGAGGGAGATGCATGAGGGAAGGGATGTGGGAACAGATGTATATGTATGACTGATTCACTTTGTTACAAAGCAGAAACTAATAAAAAAAAAGAACACAATATATTTTAATCTCTCTAGTAACAAAGCAAATGTCAAATTCATCTGGATTAAATGATAATGAATATGATAAGAACCTGGTATCATGAATGGAAAATATTAATAGATATCTCCATATATGACATTCCTATTCCCTTGTTGGAGATTAGACCCATTGTTTCTGCTGTGTAAGGCATTGGAAAATCATAATAAATCAACAAAAGCACACAGTAATGTAGGAAGCCTTTATTATCTGAGTTGACAAGTTTCTGATCAGTCACTAGCCTCAGGTGATGTCATTTATTCATCTGTGTTTTCTGGGCTAGAGTTTACCCTCAGACAAGAAATAATATTGCTGGTAGAAGGGGAGGTGAGAGGACAAAACATGGGCCTTGGTTCATCTTATCTAAGTCACTTCCTTAGCGGATCCAAGGAATTAATTGCAGTGTTAAAAAGGGTTTTAGATTTCCTATGCTCATTATTGTTTGCTTTTGAAAATAATATAAGAATAAAAATGCATTAAAAGGAAAAAAATAATAATAAAAATTGTGAGGTTTCAGCTAGATTCCTAAAAAAATAAGTAAATAAATAAATAAACGGGTGTTGAATTTTGTCGAAAGCTTTCTCTGCATCTATTGAGATGATCATATGGTTTTTCTCCTTCAATTTGTTAATATGGTGTATCACATTGATTGATTTGCGTATATTGAAGAATCCTTGCATTCCTGGAATAAACCCCACTTGATCATGGTGTATGATCCTTTTAATGTGCTGTTGGATTCTGTTTGCTAGTATTTTGTTGAGGATTTTTGCATCTATGTTCATCAGTGATATTGGCCTGTAGTTTTCTTTCTTTGTGACATCCTTGTCTGGTTTTGGTATCAAGGTGATGGTGGCCTCGTAGAATGAGTTTGGGAGTGTTCCTCCCTCTGCTATATTTTGGAAGAGTTTGAGAAGGATAGGTGTTAGCTCTTCTCTAAATGCTTGATAGAATTCACCTGTGAAGCCATCTGGTCCTGGGCTTTTCTTTGTTGGAAGATTTTTAATCACAGTTTCAATTTCAGTGCTTGTGATTGGTCTATTCATATTTTCTATTTCTTCCTCATTCAGTCTTGGCAGGTTGTGCATTTCTAAGAATTTGTCCATTTCTTCCAGGTTGTCCATTTTATTGGCATAGAGTTGCTTGTAGTAATCTCTCATGATCTTTTGTATTTCTGCAGTGTCAGTTGTTACTTCTCCTTTTTCATTTCTAATTCTATTGATTTGAGTCTTCTCCCTTTTTTTCTTGATGAGTCTGGCTAATGGTTTATCAATTTTGTTTATCTTCTCAAAGAACTAGCTTTTAGTTTTATTGATCTTTGCTATCGTTTCCTTCATTTCTTTTTCATTTATTTCTGATCTGATTTTTATGATTTCTTTCCTTCTGCTAACTTTGGGATGTTTTTGTTCTTCTTTCTCTAATTGCTTTAGGTGCAAGGTTAGGTTGTTTATTCCAGATGTTTCCTGTTTCTTAAGGTGGGATTGTATTGCTATAAACTTCCCTCTTAGAACTGCTTTTGCTGCGTCCCATAGGTTTTGGGTCTTCGTGTCTCCATTGTCATTTGTTTCTAGGTATTTTTTAATTTCCCCTTTGATTTCTTCAGTGATCACTTTGTTATTAAGTAGTGTATTGTTTAGCCTCCATGTGTTTGTATTTTTTACAGCTCTTTTCCTGTAATTGATATCTAGTCTCATAGCATTGTGGTCGGAAAAGATACTTGATACAATTTCAATTTTCTTAAATTTACCAAGGCTTGATTTGTGACCCAAGATATGATCTATTCTGGAGAATGTTCCATGAGCACTTGAGAAAAATGTGTATTCTGTTGTTTTTGGATGGAATGTCCTATAAATATCAATTAAGTCCATCTTGTTTAATGTATCTTTTAAAGCTTGTGTTTCCTTATTTATTTTCATTTTGGATGATCTGTCCATTGGTGAAAGTGGGGTGTTAAAGTCCCCTACTATGATTGTGTTACTGTCGATTTCTCCTTTTATGGCTGTTAGTATTTGCCTTATGTATTGAGGTGCTCCTATGTTTGGTGCATAAATATTTACAATTGTTATATCTTCTTCTTGGATCGATCCCTTGATCATTATGTAGTGTCCTTCTTTGTCTCTTCTAGTAGTCTTTATTTTAAAGTCTATTTTGTCTGATATGAGAATTGCTACTCCAGCTTTCTTTTGGTTTCCATTTGCATGGAATATCTTTTTCCATCCCCTTACTTTCAGTCTGTATGTGTCTCTAGGTCTGAAGTGGGTCTCTTGTAGACAGCATATATATGGGTCTTGTTTTTGTATCCATTCAGCCAATCTGTGTCTTTTGGTGGGACCATTTAGTCCATTTACATTTAAGGTAATTATCGATATGTATGTTCCTATTCCCATTTTCTTAATTGTTTTGTGTTCGTTATTGTAGGTCTTTTCCTTCTGTTGTGTTTCTTGCCTAGAGAAGTTCCTTTAGCATTTGTTGTAAAGCTGGTTTGGTGGTGCTGAACTCTCTCAGCTTTTGCATGTCTGTAAATGTTTTAATTTCTCCATCAAATCTCAATAAGATCCTTGCGGGGTAGAGTAATCTTGGTTGCAGGTTTTTCTCCTTCATCACATTAATTATGTCCGGCCACTCCCTTCTGGCTTGTAGAGTTTCTGCTGAGAGATCAGCTGTTATCCTGATGGGGATTCCCTTGTGTGTTATTTGTTGTTTTTGCCTTGCTGCTTTTAATATGATTTCTTTGTGTTTAATTTTTGACAGTTTGATTAATATGTGTCTTGGCGTATTTCTCCTTGGATTTATTCTGTATGGGACTCTCTGTGCCTCCTGGACTTGATTAACTATTTCCTTTCCCATATTAGGGAAGTTTTCAACTATAATCTCTTCAAATATTTTCTCAGTCCCTTTCTTTTTCTCTTCTTCTTCTGGAACCCCTATAATTCGAATGTTGGTGCGTTTAATGTTGTCCCAGAGGTCTGTGAGACTGTCCTCTGTTCTTTTCATTCTTTTTTCTCTATTTTGCTCTGCAGCAGTTATTTCCACTATTTTACCTTCCACCTCACTTATCCGTTCTTCTGCCTCAGTTATTCTGCTATTGATTCCATCTAGAGTATTTTTTATTTCATGTATTGTGTTTTTAATCGATGCTTGATTCATCTTTATTTCTTCTAGGTCCTTGTTAACTGTTTCTTGCATTTTGTCTATTCTATTTCCAAGATTTTGGATCTGGGAAATAGAATCTTGGATCATCTTTACCATCATTATTCTGAATTCTTTTTCAGGTAGACTGCCTATTACCTCTTCATTTGTTAGGTCTGGTGGGTTTTTATCTTGCTCCTTCTCCTGCTGTGTGTTTTTCTGTCTTCTCATTTTGCTTATGTTACTGTGTTTGGGGTCTCCTTTTTGCAGGCTGCAGGTTCGTAGTTCCCGTTGTTTTCAGTGTCTGTCCCCAGTGGCTAAGTTTGGTTTAGTGGGTTGTGTAGGCTTCCTGGTGGAGGGGACTAGTGCCTGTGTTCTGGTGGGTGAGGCTGGATCTTGTCTTTCTGGTGGGCAGGTCCACGTCTGGTGGTGTGTTTTGGGGTGTCTGCGGACTTTTTATGATTTTAGGTAGCCTCTCTGCTAATGGGTGGCGTTGTGTTCCTGTCTTGCTAGTTGTTTGGCATAGAGTGTCCAGCACTGTAGCTTGCTGGTCGTTGAGTGAAGCTGGGTGCTGGTGTTGAGATGGAGATCTCTGGAAGATTTTCGCCGTTTGATATTATGTGGAGCTGGGAGGTCTCTTGTGGACCAGTGTCCTGAAGTTGGCTCTCCCACCTCAGAGGCACAGCACTGACTCCTGGCTCCTCAATTTGGGATGATTTGTTGTCCATTCATGTATTCCACAGATGCAGGGTACATCAAGTTGATTGTGGAGCTTTAATCCGCTGCTTCTGAGGCTGCTGGGAGAGGTTTCCCTTTCTCTTCTTTGTTCTCACAGCTCCTGGGTCTCAGCTTTGGATTGGGCCCCGCCTCTGCGTGTAGGTCGCCGGAGGGCGTCTGTTCTTCGCTCAGACAGGACAGGGTTAAAGGAGCAGCCTCTTCGGGGACTCTGGCTCACTCAGGCCGGGCGGGAGGGAGGGGCACGGAGTGAGGGGGGAGCCTGCAGCGGCAGAGGTCGGCGTGACGTTGCGCCAGCCCGAAGCGCGCCGTGCATTCTCCCAGGGAAGCCGCCCCTGGATCCCGGGACCGCGGCAGTGGCGGGCTGCACAGGCTCCCGGAAGGGCGGTGTGGACAGTGACCTGCGCTCGCACACAGGCCTCTTGGCGGCGGCAGCAGCAGCCCCAGCGTCCCACGCCCGTCACTCGGCTCCGCGCTTTCAGTCGTGACTTGCGCCCGTCTGTGGAGCCCCTTTAAGCAGCGCTCTTAATCCCCTCTCCTTGCGCACCAGGAAACCAAGAGGGAAGAAAAATTCTCTTGCCTCTTCGGCAGCTCCAGAGTTTTCCCGGACTCCCTGCCGGCTAGCTGTGGCTCATTAGCCCCCTTCAGGCTGAGTTCTCGCCGCCAGCCCCAGTCCTCTCCCTGCGCTCTGACCGAAGCCCGAGCCTCAGCTTCCAGCGCCGCCGGGGCGAGCAGACAAGCCTCTCGGGCTGGTGAGCGCCTCTCGGGCTGGTGAGCGCCGCTCGGCACCGATCCTCTGTGCAGGAATCTCTCCGCTTTGCCCTACGCAGGTATGTGGGGAGTTTCTTGCCTTTTGGGAGGTCTGGGGTCTTCTGCCAGCGTTCAGTAGGTGTTCTGTAGGAGTTGTTCCACGTTAGCTGTATTTCTGGTGTATCCGTGGGGAGGACGGTGATCTCCGCGTCTTACTCTTCCGCCATCTTACCCGGAAGTCCTACACTTGCGTTTCTAACTGCAATCTCAGACGTACCTGCTTAAAACCAAATCCTGGACACCAGTCCTCCCGTTTCTCCTCCAGCACTTCTTGTCCTTGCAGCTAGAAATTCCATTCTTCCAGCTGTCCAGGCCAGAAGCCATAGACCTTTCCCTGACTTCTGCTTTCATCACATCCAACATAGGATCCATCAATAAATCTTTCTGTTCAAACCTTCAAAACATATTGACACTCTGACCACTTTCATTATTACTACCTCTCACCTGGATAATTATAATCACCTCTTAAGTGGTCTCTGCTTTTTCCCTTCCTCTCCCACCCAGCACACACACACACAGATACACACATACACAGATATACACACACACTATCTGGTCTTCACAAAACAACCAGAAAGATTTAAAAAGTGTTTATTATAAATATTACTGACATCAAGGTGGTTAACACACAATTTAGAGATAATAATAAAATATACAAAACCAGTGAGCTGCCTAGTATTTTCACACTGTTAAAACACATTATTTGTCAAAAGTCCAGATGAGTTATAGTTGTGATGGAGGCCATGAGGTTATTTAATACAATGCCTTTTTTTTTTTTTTTTAACTAGGAGTTTCCAAATTACAGGCCACAGACCAATTGCATTGGAATCGCTTAACGGACCTAAAAATAGATGCAGATTCCTGGGACCCACTCCAGACCCACTGAGCTAGAATCCCTAAGGTGTGGGAGCTAAGAACATGTACTTATTTTTAGAAGTCTACCAATGTGAAAAACCACAGCCTTATGCCACGACCCCGTGACAGTGAATCCAGCTTCTAAGTTCTGTGATTACTGCTCTCTAGAGCTCTGCTATTTCCCTGGCCTCATCTCCTGCTTCCCCCTTTTTTATTCTGTTCTGGCAGGCCCTGAAGTCTCGGTTTTGCTTGAGCACACAGAGCTCATGCTCAGCTGAGGGCCAGGGTACTTCCTGACTCCCTGTAGCTAGAACATTCTCCCTCCAGATAACTCCACAGCCTCCTCTGCCCTCTTTTCAAATGTTGCTTCATCAGCAAGACCTTCCATGACCAGCAGATATAAAATAGCCCCCCTCCCATGCTACCCCCGGGTTCCTGATCCCTCTTTTACAGCTTAACTTTTCTCAGTAAAGAGTTTGTCCTAAGCTACTCACCTCTAGAAGACTCACTTTTCTTTTCTATTTCTCCTTTTTAAAAATTGATTTTATTGAAGTATATTTGATTTACAATGTTGTGTTAAATTCTGCTATACAGCAAAGTGACTCAGTTATACACATATATGCATTGTTTTTTTATATTCTTTTCCATTATGGTTTATTATAGGATATTGAATATAGCTCCGTGTTCTGTACAGTAGGACCTTGTTGTTTATCCATCCTATATATACTATCAATAGTTTGCATCTGCTAATCCCAACTCCCAATCAATCCCTCCCCTCCCCCTTCCCCCTTGGCAAGCACAATTCTGTTCTCTATGTCTGTGAGTCTCTTTCCGTTTCGTAGATAAGTTCATTTATGTCAAAGACTCACTTTTCTTAAAAATAAAACCTCCCTTTTACTTGCTAATTGGTTACTACTTTCTTACCCTTAAAACTACTCCAGGTCAAATCCTGGAATATGGAAATTCTGCTCCCTGCCCACACCCTGCCATCTGTCTACTAACCATGCCCTTTTCTAGTTCCTACATCCGTCTTCCATCCTGGCTGGACTTGGCTACATGGCTAGCCCCACAGCTAACCCCACCCCTGTGTGCCCCCGTGCTCACCATTTTTCTCCCCAGATCTCTGCTGGTGAAGAGTCCTGTCGAGAGGCCCAGCGGGAATTGTGCCCAGGGCTCTCCCACTGCAGAGGGGCGCCTGCCCTTATTTGGGGTGGACGCACTGCTCACCACTGGCTGGTTCACCCCCTAAGGCACTGAAGCATCCTTTTCTCATAGGGACTCTTCCCCCTCCTCTTAAGGGTCCATGTCTACTCCTAACGTTTCTGAAAAGGTCAGGTGGGCTTTCACCTCACAGGGGCATAAAGATCACCAATGCCTAAATTTCTTTCTTCCACATGAAATAAGATCACACACACACACACACACACACACACCTATGTCTCTCTATATTCTCTCCTCTCTTTGTGGACTCAGACCTCAGCAGAAGTCATGCCTCTGATTTAATTCCCTCCTCTTTTTTGGTTGTTTTCTTCCAGTCTGAGTCACTTTCTTACCACCCAGATACCTCTTCACAAACTTTGAAAGGACATTGTTAAAAATGAATAAATAAACCCAACAACAATCCAGAAACCAAACAAAATTCCACCACCCTCTCTCCTGCGTGGCCAGAGGGTTTTTCTGGAACACAGTCGGCCTTGTGTCTGCTTTCCCTTCCCCTGTACTTCATTTCAGCCCTTTTCAAGGCTCAGGATACATTAAAACTCTCAAACGATAGGTCTCTATGACCCCTCTCTCCCCACTCCTTTTCCTTTGACAGTTCTACATCCTGCTCTTCTTTCTGAGATAATCCAGCTTCTTCGGAGAAAAGCTCCACAATCTAACTTCCTTCCTCCCCTGTGCTGCTTCTTTCTTTACTGCTTTCCATGGAGCCTGCTCACAGAAACGTCACCAGTGACCCCAAAGACCAAGTCAGAGCAAATCTGATGGTCTGTGCTCTGTCCTCACCACCCCCTGCCATGTGTGAAGGCACTGTCCAACTTTTCTTAAAATGCTTCTTTTCCACGGACTTTCAAAGAATGAACTGTTTTCATGATTTTCCTCTTGTCTCTGAGTCTACTGCTTTTATATCTTCTTTTTCGGTCATCTTTCTTTTTCCACCCCCTAAACATAGATTATTCCCCCAAAGTTCTCTCCTCTATATATTTCACTCTTCCACACCTGCCTGGATGGCAACTTTACTGCCTTGATTATGATCCCAAAGGACTTTTCTCTTAAAAGATTGCACTTGGTCAAGTCAAGTCTGCCTTGTGGTAGTTAGCTCTAAACATAACTTATTCCCTTTATTTCACTCCAAGACTCTTTTCAAGAGGAGCTGAGCTTTAATAACCTTTATATCTTCTTCTATGCTTATCAGTGTGCATCCGTACCCTAGATGCTTCATGTTGTTCAAATTGAATTAACGGATCCTGGGGAAGCCAATGTCAGGGACTGGAGAGCATCATCCTATATCACGACCATAGTCAGGTCCAGGGCTTCACGTTTTCCCATTCTCTGAACCAAAGTCTTGAATGAGTAACAAATATGGACACATTAACAAAACTTAATCACGAGTCTTGGCAAAATAAATAAAAATCAAGTGTTTAAAAAAATCCTTTGAATAGTCTGCATCTTCAGCAGTCAAACTTCATTAGGAATTGAGTTGAAGAGAAAAGGCACATCACTTTTCTAATACACAGAGTGGAACTCCATTGGTGTCAACCAGTCAAATCATGGGGCTGCTTTTTTGTATTTGGTTTTGTTCTTTGTATCACTTTAGCTTCCTGGCTTTCAGTGTTTCTCCTCAATCAAGGGGCTGGGAGGTGGAGAAGATGACTATTATTCCCTAAACTAGCCGTGTGCCAGGCATGGGTAGAGCAATTCCATTTAATCTTCATGAGGCAGCATGTAAGATATTATAAATACAAGTTAAGACCACGAGGCTTGGAAAGGTAGAATAAGTTGCCCAAGGTGAAACAGCTAGAAAGAGGCAAAGCTAGAATGTAACTCCTGACTGCAATGGCCATGATAGAGTGTGGTTTCCAAGGTGGGGGTCAGAAGCCCAGGGACTGAATCCTTCTGTGCAGAGGTGTTCTGTTTGGGTGCTGGAGTGTCTACATATATTTACACCTCATTTGTAGGCCACTGAGGGGCTGTGCTCCAGGCCCACAACTACCATATGATCCAGCAATCCCACTACTGGGCATATAACTGGAAAAACTCTAATTCAAAAAGATACATGCACCCCAAAGTTCATAGCAATATTCACAATAGCCAAGACATGGAAGCAACCTAAATGTCCATTGACAGATGAATGGATAAAGAAAGATGTGGTACATATATACAGTGGAATATTACCCAGCCATAAAAAGAATGAAATATTTGCAGCAACATGGATGGACCTAGAGATTATCATAGTAAGTGAAGTAAGTCAGACAGAGAAAGACAAATACCATATGATATCCCTTATATGCGGAATCTAAAATAGGACACAAATGAACTTATCTATGAAACAGAAACACACTCAGACAGAGAACAGACTTGTGGTTGCCAAGGGGGAGGGGTTTGGGGGAGGGTTGGGATGGGAGTTTGGGATTAGCAGATGCAAACTATTATATAGAATGGATAAACAACAAGGTCCTACTGTAGAGCACAAGGAACTATATTCAACATCCTGTGATAAACCACAATGGAAGAGAAAAAAAAAATCGAAATATGTCATATGCACAGAAAGATGTACGTACCAGGAGTTTACATCACAGTGCATTTTCACAACTTGACCAAACCCAGATGAAGAAACAGATTGTTTCTGGCACTCTTGAGTGCCCTCACCTTGTTCCTACTCTCAAGGTTAAATGCTACCCAGATGTTTGACAGCAGAAATAAGTTTTGCTTATTTTTCTGATAAATGGACCCACACAGTGTGCTCTCTTTTGTGTTTGACATCTCTCATTTATTGTGAAATTCATCCAGATGGCTGCAAGTATTTGTGGATCGTTTCCCTTCATTGTGGTATAGTTTAATAGGATTTTATTAATTTTATTATTGTTTTCCTTTTGTAGTAAATAAAGATCTTGCTGATTGTTCTCTCCTGACAGAGAAAAAAAAAAGATGTTCTGACTAGAGATTCCCCCAAAAAAGATGTTTCAACTAGAGATTTTCAAGCAGATGCAAGAAGGTATTAAACGGTGACAGCAGCTCATGCTAAGATATTCCCCATATATGTCTGTAAATGTATAGCAGTTTTGACAGAAACTGCCAGTCTGTTTTGCAAAATTATATATCATCTCAGTTTTTATAACCTTCTATGCATATTTATTTTGCTTGATGGGAATTGCTTATGCATGTATTTTTTTAAAGCAGCTTCATGTTCTAAATGAGTTATATGCCGTAGAATAAAACTTACCATAAACAAAATTAATTATAAATATTTAGAGATTATTTTTAGATATTAAAGTAAATCTCAAATCCCTGTTTTAAAATAAAGTCTTTTGAAAATAAGAATCATAAAGCTAAAAGGGATTCCATGAAATGGTTTTGTTTCCATTTTTTAAACTTTATCATTACTGACATTATTTTGCATATTTCTAACTCAAAAGTTTTTTAAATAGTCCTTCAACTACCCAAAATGAATCTATTAGTCTAGACTTCCACTCCTCCACACAGAGATCTGACTTAAAAACAAAAGAAACAAATAAACAGACCTTCTGACTGTAGATTTCTTTCAGCAAGAACTCACCAAGTCACAGGAACTGCATAATATACAATAATTATGACTTTAAAGTGATGCTTCCACTGATGGTTCTGCTTTAATCTCCGAGCATGTCTGTGATCCCACATGACCTGTCTCCTGGTTCTGATCCACAGCTGGGCCTTGGTTGCTGGTTCCATGGAGAGCCCAGGCCATGCTTGCATCTCCCTGCTTCTAATCTTGCTTTGGTTGTTCTGGGCTGGGCCTTCTGCCATCACGCAGCATCCTTGGCCTCATCTTGGACCAACGTGATGTTAGGCCTCTGGCTGCATCAGCCCTCCTCTTGCCCACGGCCTGGAGGCTACTGGTTGGTTGTTAGCCTGGATGCTTGGTTGCCTTCAGAGATGACACAGGAATTTTATTCTGCATGGCTGTCACACAAGCACCGTGTGGGTGATTATAATCACACAGGTGCTTTTAAAAAGTTCTGAAACCCAGGTCCCAACCCCAGGGATTGAGTTAATGGATATGGGGTGTGGTCTGGATATTGGGATTTTTCAAAATGTGTATGGCTGTCAAAGATAAACAAAGCTGGACACTAAAGTAAGGGCAGATGTTAATCAAGAATACACAACTGCAGTGGGGAAAAGAGTCCAGCCTGAACTGAGCTCACCTATGCAGAGGTGACCGTACAGGAGAGTGAAGGGATAGTGGCTGGTCCCTAGGAAACCCGTCCGTATTGGTTAACGGGCACTTCTGGGAGTTAGGTTCCTGCCCACCCACAGAGGCTTGGAGCCAGGCCCCATCTTCAGGTTGGGCTGGAACAAAATTCCCCCAGCAGCCTTGAGTTTTCTCAGGCAGGCACTTTAAGGGGAGCTTGGATCATCCTAGGGATGCAGCTTGAACTGTTAGAAACAGGTTAGGGTTTTGTGCAAGTCTTCATAGGCCAAGGTTGAGGGCTGGTAGAGAACAGGGCTCAGATGAGTGTGGCTAGAATTCGGTTGAGAGAATCTTCGTCTCAGACAAGTTTGAGATACACTGATATCCAGTTGTCACACTTGCCCCCTCTCTGCTCTGAAGACCAGGCTGCTCTTCATAGGAGACAGATTCCAGCTGTGAAGGCCTTTGGGACAGGATTCAACTGTTTTCCATTTTGCTGATGGTTTCCTGCTCTAACCTACATTTTTGGCTCAACTCCGATTAAGAGTACGTTTGCCTTCTCACCTACGTTCTTAATTCTGTTCCGTGCCTGTTGAGACTTCCCTCCACTGCTTCCTTTCCATCTGAGGATCGTGCTTCCTTCTCGACACTGGGACCCACCCGCCCGCCAGGGAGCACCCCTTCCCTGCTGTCACTGGACTAAGCCCTGATCCCCCGCCTGTGGCTCCTCTGTGACCCGGTCTCCAGGCACCTGCGTGCCTCTCTCCTACGCCTTGTTCTGTCAAGCTCTGCTGGATTCACTTCACCTCTCCTAGTTCTTGCCTCTGACAGTGAGCTTTCTCTACACCATGGCATAGCTTTGAGGGTGTGTGCGGGGTTCACTGCGGGGCAGGGAGTGTGGAGCGTCTTACCAGGGCATCTCTAGGGCTGGAAGTGACCATCTTCGGGTCGCCTCTCATTCTGATGCAGCCCTTTACACTGAGAGAGCTCTTAACATCATCAAGTTATTAATTCATTAAGAAACATTCCCTGAGTATCTTGGGAGTCTATTTTTAGTTTTATAAAGTAATCAAAGTTGATAGCATTTTCATCTAGAAGCCAAGGGAGGTAGATGATTTTCTGAGAGTCAGGTAGCCTACTGCCAATGAAAAGATACAACAGCAGTGGTGATTAACACCCTTGGTAATATCAAAACCTATTCTACAATCTGCATCGCTCAGGCAGGGTAAAGGTTAATAGTATTTCAAAAGGAACATGATCCTTTTTTTGTTATTGAGTGTTTATCATATGGCAGACATTGCTTCTGCTCTTAAAAATACAGTCGAGTGGGATCTCCCATGCGTAAAAAAATAGGAACTGAATAGGTAACATACACACGTATCTGAGAGAGGAAGACAATAGATACTGTCACAGAAGCACGGGACACACAGAAAGCAACTCTGGTGACAAGAGGGGCGTTTGGAAATCTTATGAAGGGGCACCACTTAAAGAGTGTCTTGGAGACTGATCAGAATTTTAGCAGGTGGGGGAATATGGCTTGGACATCCCAGACACAGGACCTAGAGTGCAAGGGTGAGGCAGTGGGAAGCCTGGAGGGAGGACTTCAATGTGCTGACACATTAGCGTGAATGGCTTCCGAGAGGGGTCCTCGCATCAGGCAGCGCAGAGAAGGTGCCCCATCAAAGCACGTTGATTGAATGACTGACTGTAGGAGAGATTCCTCAAGGGGCTCACTAGGTGGCCCTCTGTCTTCTTTGGCAGCGTCTAATACTTGGAATTACTGCCTAATTTTTCTGTTTCCTCCAGAGGTACCGCAGATAGATACACCCTGAGGCAGTGTAGCTTTTCTGTCTCTGTGGATGGAAGGCTAGGAAGGAGGATTTTCAAGTGACATGGAAAACAGCAGCAGAGTAATTGAGATTCTTTACCTGTAGGGGTGATAGTCTGGAACTCTTTTTACCATGGTAAATTTTTTTGTCTGTTTGCGATTCTTCCATTTAATTTCTTTATTTAAAGTTTTCTAATCCTGGGGAACGACTGTAAAAAAAAATTCGATACATTGAGTTTGTTTGAAACTCATCTAGTGAATCTGTTTAAATTAAGATGTTATTTAACCTTCCATTTTGGAAGCAGGAATATTAAGGTCTGTCTGTAATCTCAAAGCCATACAATAGAAAATATCATAGAAAAGGATTTTTATTTTTATTTATTTATTTATTTATTTATTTTTTGTGCGGTACACGGACCTCTCACTGTTGTGGCCTCTCCCGTCGCGGAGCACAGGCTCTGGATTCGCAGGCTCAGTGGCTCGTGCCACCTGCATCGGCAGGCAGCCTCTCAACCACTGCGCCACCAGGGAAGCCCCTAGAAAAGGATTTTTAACATGTATAGTTGAAGAAGAGAATAGAATCTGAAAAAGAATATATATATATGTGTGTGTGTATAACTGAATCACTTCGTTTTACACCTGAAACTAACACAACATTGTAAATCAACCATACTTCAACAAAAAATGGTTATAAAAATTAAAAAAAAAAAACCCAAAAATGTATAGTTAATAACTTTTAATTGCAGTCAATTCAGTGTGTCCTGGAAATAGTTGAAATATATAAAATCTGTAAATAAAATTATGGCATATACTGGTTCACATGTTAGTTTTAAAATATACAACTTCTCAAATCAATTCATCAAGCATTATTATTTATTTATTTACTTATTTATTTATTTATTTTTAAACATCTTTATTGGAGTATAATTGCTTTACAATGGTGTGTCAGTTTCTGCTTCATAACAAAGTGAATCAGTTATACACATACATATGTTCCCATATCTCTTCCCTCTTGTGTCTCCCTCCCTCCCACCCTCCCTATCCCACCCCTCTAGGTGGTCACAGACCACCGAGCTGATCTCCCTGTGCTACAAGCATTATTTTTGCCATTGATTTTGACATCTTTGGAGAGAGATTGGCAGGTATTTTGATAAATATGCAGTGCAGTGACAATTAAAGTCCAAAATTCTCTGGAATAATTACTTCCAATTACCCCTATTAGCACCACAGAGCACATTTTGTTGTTGTCACTTCTTAACGAAACAATGTGCCCTTTACAGGTTCTCCACCTACATAAGTGTTTAAAAATTATTTACGAAAACATATTAAAAAGAGCTATAATAGCAACTCACATTTCAGTAAGATCATATTTTTTATGGAATTCTGATAGGAAAGTGACAACAAAGTTTCCTGAGACTCAGAGATGAAGTTTACTCCTCATTGAAGATTAAAAACTAAAATTAGGGGAGGACACAGACAAGCAGTAAGGAAGTAAATAAAACTTAACCACAAAGTCTGTGAGTAGCATTTCTATGTGCTAGACTCCTGAAGGCAGTAGAATATAATAAGCACGGGCGAAAGGAGGAGAAACTAACAAAATAAATACAAGATTTTCTTTCTTCCCTATTTTTCTACTGTTTGCACCTAGAGCAAACATTGGAGATGGATTGCCGACTTGTCTGGAAAGACTGTTGAGATGATGTGCTGACAGCCCCTTAGGAAAGTCGCTTTTCTCCCTATTTTGGATAACACTTCTGACCAGCACCCTCTGGACCACATCTGCCCCCATCACTGATACACATATATCCGCTAAGCTGTGCCCTTGACATACTCTCTTCCTGACGCCTGGAAGGCTGCCCCTGATTTCCCCGTGAATCTTTCAAGGCTCAGGTTGAGTGTTTGTCCTCTCTGTTCTCCCCTTTCTGCTCCCTTTTCGCCAAAGCTGAACATGATCACGTGCGGAGCAGGAAATACTGAAGCTCACCAACTTTCAAGCTTCTTTCCGTCTTCCTTGGTGTCCACTAAACACTTGCCTAGCTCCTTTCAGGTGAGCTCTTGGCCTTTTGATTTTTATTTATTTATTTATTTATTTCAGTACGCGGGCCTCTCCGTGTTGTGGCCTCTCCCGTTGTGGAGCACAGGCTCCGGACGCGCAGGCTCAGTGGCCATGGCTCACGGGCCCAGCCGCTCCATGGCATGTGGGATCTTCCCGGACCGGGGCACGAACCCGTGTCCCCTGCATCGGCAGGCGGACTCTCAACCACTGCGCCACCAGGGAAGCCCTGGCCTTTTGATTTGATGGCCAATTGCACATGGGTGGAAGGGTCAATGCTCCTTCTATGTGTGCTTCATAGAAAAGTCTCTCCTGCAAAACTTCCCTCTTTCTGGCCCTTCTGACCTGAGAAAACATGTATTGAAATTGGTGGGGCCACAAGATGGGAGGAGTCTGTGTCCCCAGGTAACTGTTTGTCTTCTTCTGAGCCGGAAACCCCACTTTCTCCCCCATATCCTTTATCCAATCAATTTTAAGTGCTATTCATTCTACCCCCATAACTCTCTATGTACCTGTAACTCTATGTTCTCTATATCTCTGTAACTCTCTCTATACATCAATCTTCTCCCATCTTGACGGCCACCACTATAGTCTACACTACCGGCCTCTCTCTGGACCAGAGAAGTCAGTCACCTCTGCACTGGTCCCCTAGCATTCAAAGTAGTCCGTGGTCATAGAGAACAGACTTGTGGTTGCCAAGGGGGGTGATGAGTGGGGGAGGGATAGACTGGGAGTTTGGGGTTAACAGATGCAAACTATTATATACAGAATGGATAAACACCAAGGTCCTACTGTATAGCACAGGGAACTATATCCAATTTCCTGGGATAAACCATAATGGAAAAGAATATGAAAAAGGATGTATATATATTTATAACTAAATCATGCTGTACAGTAGAAATTAACATAACATTGTAAATATACTATGTTTCAATCAAATAAATTAAAAAAAAACATACAAAGTAGTCTGTGATCCATCCTGAATCAAGAGGATGAAATTCCAAAAATGCAAACCCAATCTGCGTAAAGCTCTTCAGTAATTTCCCACTGCCCTGAGGGTAAAGCTAGTTTTATTTGGCCGCCCAGGACCTGTGCATTCATACCCCTCCAGTCTTCCCTCTTCCCACCATCATTATAGGCTTCTGAGATAATAAATTTTTATTAGCTTTTGCTTTGTGCAAGCTCTATGTAGCCTCTAGGCCTTCACACATGCCAAGTTTTTGCCTCAGATCTGGCAAAATCCCAGTCATTCTTCAGATAAAATCTTAACTATCATTTCTTCAGGGATGTCTACTTGGTCTCCTAAACTACATCTCCACCCAACATGTTCCTTGTACTGAGTTTATATCTTTAGTGTCTATACTGTCCACTGTTACATCACCAGATCTTTGCACACTGCCTAGCACAAAGGAGAACAACGGAGCTTAATTATTTGAATTATTTTTCTTATTAGACAGTGATGTAAACATTCTTTTCACATATCTTTCTTCCACTATGAAGTCCTTGAAATCATAGGCCAGGACTTTCATTGCTAGCATAGTGCCTGGCACAGAATTGGTGTCTACAAGCATTGAGTGAATGAGTGAATGAATGAATTAGCAACAGGGTTGCCTGAGCTTGGTCCCGTGCTGAGAGCTGGGGTGTGACAATTTAGTGCCATCAAGGTGATGCTGGTTCACAGAGAATCCTGAGAGCCACCATCTCTGCGTGGGCAAAAACACGCATCTTCTCTAGAGCTTTGAGCATCACATACATAAAGAAGGAACTACAGCTAAAAGTGTTTGACTCTTCATGGGCTAGGTTTTTTCCTGCTCCTCTGAGAGAAGATGTTGATGGAGAGATGGGAATGAAGAGAAAGCCTGTGCTTTCTGGGTAGGAGTGGAGCTTTAGTGGAGCGTTGAGAATGAGGTGTGAGGAGAGAAGCTTTGGGACAGATACGAATAAAAGACAAATGTGAAAGAATGGGTATGGAAGAACGAATTTTAAGAAGTTGTGGATTATAAATTCACGTTCAGTGAAGAGCACAGATGACCGTTTCAATATTTAGCTATTTTGGTTGTCAAACTGTTTCTTTAAATGTAACTCCGTAACGACGTGGGGCCATGTAGAACTGAGAGATTTATTTAGCAAAGAAGAAAAAAAGTACTTCTGATTCATCTTCTCACACATCTACCTCATTTGACATGCAATGACATCTCATGAGTAGTTTGGGTAATCCCTTTACTCATAGAAACTAAGACTCTGGGAAGCTAAGAAGCCTTAACCAAATTCACAGCCAGGACGTGAAAAGATTGGACATCAGTCAGGTGTTCCAGCATTTACCCACACCCTCTGTGTTCTCCCCAACCTCCATGCTACCTCTGAAAAAAAGAGGACAGAATATTTTATTCATTATTTTATAATTAAGCATTTAAAAATAAAAAAAGAATGGATGACTAAAAGAACCACTAATTATGAAAGGAATTTTACAAAAATTCTTTATGCCCTTTGAATATCAAGTATATGTGCTTATTTATCAACAGGGGAACTGTTTTATTTAAGTACTTTTCCTCCAATAGGTTACAACAGTGACTGATTTTTTTATTCATTCATTCAACAAGCATTTATGAGCATCTATGGATACCAGCCAGAAGACTAAAATGCAAATAAAGCAGAGTCCCTGTCCTCCAGGAGTTCACTCATACTGGGCAAGAAGATGTCCTTATAGAAAATGAGAACCCAGTGGAGTTAAATGCATGGGTAGAAAATAGACACAGAGTTATGGGAGCACAAGATGCATCATCTAATTTAATCTAGAAGTGAGATCAAGAAGGGCTTTCTAGAACATGGCTTGAGACGTGTCTTACAGGTTGAAGAAACATTTCAGGCAGTGGGACCAGCATAACTGTAGGCTGTAGACAAAGGGGCAGGACACTGTGTGTGTGTGTGTGTGTGTGTTTGATTTGCCTACAATCAAGTGTATGTCTTGCTAAAGCATAACCACAAGGTAAGGAGCAGAGACAAATATGACCAAGATATGAAGGGTTTTGTATGTCATGTCAAGGTGTTCAGGCTTTACCTAAGTACACAATGAGGGAGTCATTAAAGGGAATGTCATGGTTACATCTGCATTTAGATAAGGGACTCTGGCTATTGGGTGAAGGGAGGATTAAAGAGCAGAAGACCAGAGGTATTTTATTTAATTATCTTTAGTCCAGTTTATCCTATGAAGCAAAGATCAATCTAATTCATGTATTCATGAAGGAAACAATGACAGTACAAATGAATAGCAACAAACTACAGGAATAGAACACAATGCAATTTTCTCACGTTATTTTGTTTACATGAATAACATCTGAAGATTTTGAGACTTCAGATTCTAGACATGCATTTCAAGTTCCCAAGGTAAAGGTAAGCCCTCAAACGATGGAAAAAAATTAGTATTCAACAAGAAAATCATCATTATAAAAGGTAATTAACTGTATAATTCAGAAAAGGGGATAAAAAATGTGTTTCTGAAAATAACCAGCAAAGGAGAATTCATGAAAAAGATACGGAAACCCATGGCATGAGGCAGTGAGTGATCAAGGTTGATAGATGGGAGTGTGGTCACTAAGTTTACATAGCATCTGTACATTTGGACCACATGATTGAAGGTTTTTATCTGAATAGATTTCTGTTTGTTAAAGAGAACCCTAGGATTCTAAAACAATAGAGGATTGAGAATCCAGCCAGTGCTTGAAAACTAGAGGAGCAGAAGTAGTTGATATTATGGACAAATGTTTATTTCTCTTACATTTTTCATGCATGAAATGATGAATATAAATATACCTTGGATTTAAAGTCCTACAAGGAAATTGTACTACTATAGTTGGGATGGCAAATTGTTTTCCATTGATCAGTGTTTCCAGGACTCAGACAAGTAGGCAAGAGTGAAGATCAATCTGGAACTTTAAGGTCTAAGACTGAATTTCTTCAGATGGTATTAAGCATATTTCTGAGTGATAATACTTTATTACAAAAAGTGATATTCTTGAAAATAATCCCAAAGAAGAAAAATTGGTGAACTATTTCTCAAAGTTGTGCCCCAAGGATAATTATAGCTCTACATTGCCTGCCAGGCTGTTATGAATGATAGACTCCAAGGATACGGCAGCGTTCCCAGGGACTTCTCTCTTTACTTGTTCTGTGGCATCAGAGGCTTCAAAAAATATTTTTTCTTTGAAAATATGGCCAAAAGAAAAAAGCAGGTGTAAGATTTTTAAGGAAAAAGACATGTTCATTCAAAACGGATGTTTTAAAAATTCTGCTATCTCCAGCCATTCTGACCCCTTTAATTATTATGTTTTTAACATCTTTATTGGAGTATAATTGCTTTACAATGGTGTGTTAGTTTCTGCTTTATAATAAAGTGAATCAACTATATATATACATATATCCCCATATCCTTTCCCTTTTGAGACTCCCTCCCACCTTCCCTATCCCACCCCTCTAGGTGGTCACAAAGCACCAAGCTGATCTCCCTGTGCTATGCGGCTGCTTCCCACTAGCTATTTATTTTACATTTGGTAGTATACATAAGTCCATGCCATTGCAGCTCTGTTTATAATAGCCAGGACATGGAAGCAACCTAAGTGTCCATCGACAGACGAATGGATAAAGAAGATGTGGCACATATATACAATGGAATATTACCTTTAAATATTCTTAAACTTTGTTGGAATAAGAATCACTTGAAGAGCTTGTTGAATAAATATTCCTGGGCTCCACCCAAAAGCAACTGAGTCAGATAATATGGGGTGTCTGACGGTTTCTTTCTGCTTTGTGAAGTGTAAAATGAGCAAACGTCTCTTCTGGGTGAATTATGGTGCAGCTCAAAAAAGTGAGTTTTTAAAACTCCTGCCTTCTCCCCATAACTCATATTTACTTCTTCAGTTTTGTTGATGTAATTTAGGGAAAGGATAATCAGTACACGTTGTATAGTCAAAAATGTATTAGTCATGGCAGTTTCAGTTAGTTAAATTCAAGTATTTAATTTTTCAAGGAAGAAGACATAGTCACGGTATGGGGTTGGCCAAAAAGTTCGTTCGGGTTTTTCCATAAGATGTTACGGAATAATATTTGGATCTTTGCAATGATTATTATCTGAGATCTGCTTTTTGTAGAAATCTACATTTGAAGTGGCAGGAGTGGTCTTAAATCTGTAGCTTTGGATTGGAACTACAACTAAGAAGAGGGAAAATTCAAGAGATTTGTACAGTAAATAAAATTTGAAAAGATCGACACAGACACTTCGAGCTAAGAGAAGGAAATATCAAAAGATTGTAAGTCTCTTGATTGCCAGATCTCTTTGTGGTGAAAGGGGTCTCCACTATGAACTGGACACAGCAAACTTCTGGGACCCTAGGAACTGTCACAGTTGACTAATGATAGCCCAATTTCTCTACTTAAAGAGAGAGTTCTTTGGCTCAAGGACTGTCCTAAAGTGCCTTTAGTATTTTGGATTCCACAATAATTACATGAAAATTGATTCATATATTAGTTTCTTTAAGGAGATTTCTTTATTTGTACTTAGCAAAGAAAATGAGATGAGTTAAATGTTGCTATTGATTGTGTAGTTTGTTAGAATTGACTGTCTTCAGTATTTTAGAGCTCCTTTCTCAAATAATGAGTAAATACAAATCAAAAATAAAAATTTCAAAAATTCACAAAAATTTAGAATTCTGGACCCCCTTTACTTACTTTTGAGAGATGCACACATTTGGACATGAAAATGAATTTTATACAAATTTCTGTTCTTTCTCAGTGTATGTTCTTTGGAAAAGATTATATTTGTGTGATACTTGTAAGTTGGAGGAAATTAACTATCAAAAAAGGTTTAAAAAGGCCATGATGCACTTTCTAAAACATTCTGTCATGGCTTGTGGGTTATAGAACATCAAACTTCCTTTCACAATGAAAACTTTCATTTCCTGTATCAAAACAGCAGAGCACAGTACAGTGACTCCAGAAAGAAGTTTATAAAAAAATAGAAGTGTCTTTCTAAATGACTTCTAGAGCTCTCATAAGGAAATACATTATAAAATAAAAATGAAGTTTTTCATAATCACAAATGCATTTTATTTTTATGTCTTACGAATACATTACTCTAGTGCATGTAAGAGCTTCACTATCACATGTTTGTTTTCTCTACACAGCTTACACAGAAGGTAAATGAAGAAATGGGCTGATGGAACACATAGGTAACACCAGTCTACATTAAACAGTGCATCATCTCCCCGAGTGATTTCCACTTCTTTATTCCTTAAATAAGGAGCAAGGTCATTTTACCTGAGTGTATTCTGGAGCACACTGGTTCACCTAGCTTACTTCACTGGCCTAATCATATGATCCAGGGTGTCACTCATGCATCTCCTTGGAGGTATACTTTCGGGATCAAAGTTTGTAGTAGGTCAAGTCTCCTTATAATGCAAACACCAGGACAACAGCATTGACAGCTTGGAGGCAAGATATTGTGGGAAAATGTGGGGAGTCATACAGGGAGGGTGGGTCCAGGATGAAAGAGTAGATGAGTTTAGAAGGTTGAGTGGAAGGGACAATCAGAGGAGGAAGAAGAGACATGGAATGACCAGCGCTAAAAATGTGACGTTTGCAATCCTCACTGTCTTCTACCCTCACAAGACCCATAACCACCTCTGATACAATTGTATCAGCCTATCCCCAGAAGCACCTCACCTCTGGGCCTTGGCATTCTTTATCGTGTCCAGGAAGTGTCCACAGGCGTGTCCCTTTTCTGGAACAAGTATCCAAGTCAACTTGACTGTTGTCATCAGACTTGTCTTACCAAATTCTAGCATCCTTGGGCCTACACGTCTCCCAACTAACTTTCAAAATGGGGGATCAGATAAGGCCTAGCTCCACAAGCTCAGCTACACGTATCTCCTGTGTTTTTGAGATTTCAGGGGGAAATCTGGTAGAGTATCAACTTTACTTTCAGAGGAGGAAGCTAAACATTAATTAAATTATAAATTCATTAATCTAAGGATACATATTTATGTTATATAATATCACATAATAAAACAAACAACTATATGGGTCTGTGGGATAAAATGTTTGCATACATTTTAAGGCAAAACAGAAAACTTTAAAACATTTAAATAAATAAAATTTAACTTGAGAATTTAAAAGGCTAAAACTAGAAAAAATGAGTTGAAAGCAGAATAACACACTGCGAAAAAAAATTAAAGTCAAAGAAAACACAAAACCAATAAAGGATAAAAGACTATAGAAAAGTATATTAAAAGCAAGCAAATGGTATTAGTCCTTGGCAGAACTTAAGTTTGCTATCATTTGATTTTTTTCTTAGTTTCACTGAGAATATATTTATTTTATTAAAGAAAGTTTTATATCTTCATCTGTTCTGTGTATGCTACTTTTGTTTTCATATTATATTTTATCCATTTTCTTAATATCTAATTATATAAGATTTTTTCTTTTATCTCTTCCTTCTCTTTTATCAATTAATTTTGTATGTTCACATTATCTTGTTGGTTTAATTTCATTTTCTAAGTGTTGCTGATATGTAAAGATAGAAATGATTTAATATCTATCCATGTTGCTAAATTCTCTTGCAAATTAAAATAGTTTGTAGATTCTTTTGAGTTTTCTACATATACAAAATGTCTGGGAATAATAAAGTTTTTTTTTCAAATTCTTAGAATTAAAAATTATTTTTCCTAACCTTATTGCATTGACCAGGACCTTACATATAACATTGTCAATTCTTTGATCTTTTTTTTGAAACTTGTTCTATGGTTCAAATATACAGTTAATTTTGGAGTCAATATACTATGCATGTTTAAGAAAAATACCAGTGTTCTAAATATCTCAATTAAAACAAATTTCCTAATTTTGTTGTTCAAGTTTTCTATATCTTTTGGATTTGCCTCTTTCATCATTACTGAGAGAGATGCATTAAATCCTTCAACTCTGATTTTGGATTTGTCTATTTCTTCTCTTTTAGTATTTAGTCATATTTCCATTATTTATATTGAGGCTAGACTATAATATTAATCAAGTTTATAATTATTATTTTTATTGCTTTCTACACAATGTAAAAATTTTAGATCATTTTAACTCTTTCTAACCCTGTCCCACCTTTTGGGATGTTTGTCATGTATTCTTATTCCACATATAGTTTAATCACATAGATGTTACTGACATTGTTACACAGACAATACATTGATTTAGACTCACTCACACTTTTAACTTCTCCATTATTTTGAGTTCCCTCCTACACTGAACCAAGCTTTCACTTGGGTCCATTTCTCTTTTTCATGAAGAACTAATTTTTGTCTTTGTTTTAGAGGAGTTCCATTGTAGAAGAACTTTCTCACTTCTTCTCAGTTTTGCTTTTATTTTTAAGAACATTTTTGCAAACAGTTATTTTCTTTTATCCCTTTAAAGATATAATTCTATCTTCTGGCTTATATCATTGCTGTTGAGAAGTTAGTTTCAATATTAGTGTTGCTCATTGGAAGATAATATGCCACTTTCGGTGGCTGCTTTAAAGATCCATTTTTTGTCTTTGACTTTCAGTAGTTTAATTATAATGTACCTGTGCACCCATGTGTGATATCTATGTATGTATGTATGAATATATGCAACTATCTTTCATCTATCTATCTATCTATCTATCAGTCTATCCATCTTTGGAGTTGTAGAGATTCTTGAATCTTCAGCTGGATATACTCCATCATTTTGAAATGATTTTTGGTCATTATCTCTTTATATATTGCTTCTGCTATGATTCTCTGTCTCCTGTTCTCCTGGGATTTCAATTGTACATATGCTAAAAGTATGTGTCTCACATGTTTCTCAAGCTGTTTTTTGTATTTTCCATATTTTTTACTTTCCTTTAATCTGGACATTTTCTATTGACCTGTCTTATGGTTTGTTATTCCTCTCTTTTGCTGTATCTAACCTGTCATTAAATCTATTTAACTGTTTCTAAAAATCAGTTCTTGCATTTTGCATTTGACTAGTTTTTATATTTTTTATGGATTTGATTTGATTATGTATTAGAGTCCAATATTAGGATAAAATTCTCCATCTTTTCAACTATTTTTCTGAACTTTTTAATTGTTACCTTAAAGTCCCTGTCACTTAGGTTCAATATCTTGACTAGCTGGACATATATTATTGCTTTTCTTTTATCTTGGCTTTTAATTATTTTGTCTTGTGTCTTGGCACTCCTAAAGGTATTTGATTGAAGGTTGACTAATATGTATGAACAATATTAGAGATATTTTCAGGCTTTTGTCACTGTTTTAATCCCCTGAGAGGATTTCCTTTGCTTTCTTACAGGCAGTTAGAAAACAGCAATCTGGATTGGAATTGGTCCAGTTCTGTGAGATCTACTCTATCTCAGGTGTATTCTTATTCCTATGATGCTGTCCTTTCTGGCTCTTACCTGGAAATCTTGGCTGTTTATGAGGAGGAGGGGCATCTCTTTCTTGGTGGTCTCTGAACTCTAATTTTTGTCTGTTTAGGTTTTTGGTTTTTCCAAGAGCTTTGGTCATCTTTCCAGACACTTACATATTACTTTCTTCTTGGCATCTTAGACTGCAGTGCCTATGCTGCTTGGAAGACCATGCATTTCTTCAGGGGGAACATGGTGCAGAGTCCTGGGCTCCCCTTCACATGTTTTGTTTCTCTCTAGTATAACTACCCTGCAGTCTTGCCTGTCATCACAGTCCTGAACTCCCAGTTTACTTCCCCAGCCTTGGGAGACTTTCAAAAGCTCATCTCAAGTACCTATATGCTAGCAGTCTCTTTCTGCTGTTCCTTTCTCAGCTTAAAAATCAGTAAATATCTCAAGTGGAAAAGTGCTAGAAAATACAATGTTTACCTCAATGTGTTTCTCTTCTCTCTGAAATTTTGGTTTCTCAGGTCCTAACTACTTTGGTTTTTCACTGATGCCTTCAAATAGATGTTTTTGTGTTTTCATCTAAAATTTCTAATTGTTCTTGGTGGGAGTATTGGTCACGTTATTCCACCAGTTTGGAAATGGAAAACTTTATTATATGTTTTCTTTCTGTTATTATATTTTCAGCTCTAAATTTCCATTTGGTTCTTCTTTATATCTTCCGTTCCTTTGCTGAGCACTTCTATGTTTTTCATTTCTTTCATGAGTGTTCATAATTGCTCATTTAAACATTTTTTATGATATTGGGTTTTTTAAAAATCCTGGTCAGATAATTCCAATATCTATGCCCCTGTGGTGTTGTCTCTTTTGGTTGTCTTTTCTCATTCAACTTGAGATTTTCCTGGTCCTTGGTATAAGAAGTTATTTGTGTTGTATTTAGATGATGTTAATTGATCATACCAAACTAAAGATATTAGTTGGGTTCTACTCATACACACAGCCTCTGAAGACACCCACCTTCAGGAGGGAGAAAGATGCTGCCTTGTTTTGCCCAGAGATGGATGCCCGTCAGGCTCTGCACACACTCACGGTCTCACAGACACCTGCCCGCCAGGATGTGGAGCCATGTCCTGACTGCCAGGTTGTGGTAGTAATCAGATCTCTGCTCACATAGTCTTGATGTCAGCTGCCACAGAAGATAGGGTGGGGACAGGCAGTTTTCCTGGCGTGTGTCCAGTGTTGTCCAAAAGGCGATGCCCTACGTGGCCACTCCCTTCCAGTTCCTCTGGCTAAGGAAGCCAGGCTTATTTTATTTTTTGTTTGTTTGTTTTCAGTTTTTGTCCGCTCTATTCTTTCAAGCTTACAAAATTTTCCATTGCCCAGGACGAGAAATCTAGGAGGCAGGAAAAACCCCAGAACTTGCCAGGTCATTCCTTGAGTCCGAAGGTCCCTAGAAAAACTACTCTCTCTTTTCACCTGTCAGAATATTCTGATGTTTGTTTCATGTATTTCATCCAGAGTTTTTAGGTGTAAGAAGCAGAGAGGAATTGGGTGAAATGTTTCTATTCTATCTTATCTGGAACTGGAAACCCTCATTATCTTTTAATGCTTATCCTTCATTTAAACATGATTTTGCAAACTGTTAGCTGTCCAGCTTCATGCAGTGTGAAATTCTTACATCCATCAAGTTCCGAGTGGGAAGGAGGAGTCAGGACAGAGTGGTACTCATGTCGATAAGACTCCGGCATCCCAGCTCATGCCCAGAGAACTGCGCCCCATTGACCAGCATCCTTTTGTTTCTTTTGTAAAATCGAGTTCACTGTCCTTATTTTTCTGAATGTAAAATAAAGCTTTGGTCACTAGAGTAAATTTTAAAAATTCCTATCATTTTATTTAAGGCTTCAAAATTTTGCTAGATCCCAATATCCAGGCACAAAATAATATTTTTATCTTGGTTTATTTAATTACGTGATTTTAAAAATGACTTAATAATTTTCTTTCATTCTAATATTTCACCTCTTGATAGGTTCCTCATTAGAATGCAAACATGTTTACATATTTATTAAAATTAAACAATGGCAATAAATTCCTAGACTCTAGTTTCTTCTTGCTACCAATTCTCTGTTGTTACACCTGCCTGCCAATGGGTTGGATGCTTTGTTCTCCACCATCACTGGCCACTTCACAAGCTGTTGCTTCCTGGTGCTCTCTGTACCACCCTGACTGAGACCTCCATCAGGTCACTGACGGCCTCCATGTTCCTAAATACAGTGGGCACTTTCTAGCCTTTGCCTTGGTTGACCTCTGACCAGCATTTGATGACTATTTGACAATTCCTCCATCTCTCCTTTTTCTGTTTTAAACAAAAGCAACATCTCTAATTTTTCCAAGATGACAATTTATTTTCTCTGTTTTTACTATATCAGAAGTACAAACTTATGCAAAACATTCAAATGATGCTTAAGGAAAATAAAATTTGCTTTTCTTACGAACTCTCAGGGTACTTCTCCAGAAGAGGGCATCGTTAGGTTACTGCTTATAATTTCCTCAAATAGAAGCTTTATATTTCTCATGGTAATATTTTGATACACCTAAAATGTATTTTTAATTCATATTAAATGTATTTTAAAAATTAATTTTGATGTATATTTAATGCAATTTAATTTTTAAGTAAATGTACTTTTAATTGCCTTTTGACAATCCCCCATCAGGCGATGTCATCCCATGTATTTTTTAAAATTTTCGATTTTTATTATTGATTTCTACTTCAGTATTGATATTATTTTAATCCAATATTATTCAACTTATTAATCCACGATTATTGATATTATTGATTTGTGATTACAAAATGTGACAGGTATGATTTCAGATTTTTGTAATTTTTTTTGAATAAAATTTTTTAACAAACTGAATCAAATAATGTTTAAAATCATAATACATCACAACTGTATAGATTTATCTCACAAAGGCAAGGAAAATTCAATACTAGAATATCTACCAACATAATCAATCACATTAAGAAACGGTAGAAAAAACATAATGAACAAAATAGAGACATAAATCTTTTGATGAAAAAAGATTAGGAACTTCAAAAATCTTATCAAATCGAATTAGAAGGGACCTTCTTTTTTTTTTTTACATCTTTATTGGAGTATAATTGCTTAACAATGGTGTGTTAGTTTCTGCTTTATAATAAAATGAATAAGTTATACATATACATATGTTCCCATATTCCCTCCCTCTTGCGTCTCCCTCCCACCCTCCCTATCCCAACCCTCCAGGTGGTCACAAAGCACCGAGCTGATCTCCATGTGCTAGGCGGCTGCTTCCCACTAGCTATCTACCTTACGTTTGGTAGTGTATATATGTCCATGCCCCTCTTTCACTTTGTCACAGCTTACCCTTCCCCCTCCCCATATCCTCAAGTACATGCTCTAGTAGGTCTGTGTCTTTATTCCTGTCTTACCCCTAGGTTCTTCAGGACTTTTTTTTCCCTTAAATTCCATATATATGTGTCAACATACAGTATTTGTCTTTCTCTTTCTGACTTACTTCACTCTGTATGACAGACTCTAGGTCCATCCACCTCATTACAAAGAGCTCAATTTCATTTCTTTT
Source organism: Mesoplodon bidens (assembly GCF_964165515.1). Classification (NCBI taxonomy): domain Eukaryota; kingdom Metazoa; phylum Chordata; class Mammalia; order Artiodactyla; family Ziphiidae; genus Mesoplodon; species Mesoplodon bidens. The sequence continues at coordinate 13,005,607 of NC_138168.1, read as the reverse complement.
TATGGCTGAGTAATATTCCATTGTATATATATGCCACATCTTCTTTATCCATTCATCTGATGATGGACACTTAGGTTGTTTCCATCTCTGGGCTATTGTAAATAGGGCTGCTATGAACATTTTGGTACATGTCTCTTTTTGAATTATGGTTTTCTCAGGGGATATGCCCAGTAGTGGGATTGCTGGGTCATATGGTAGTTCTATTTGTAGTTTTTTAAGGAACCTCCATACCGTTCTCCATTGTGGCTGTACCAATTCACATTCCCACCAGCAGTGCAAGAGTGTTCCCTTTTTTCCACACCCTCTCCAGCATTTATTGTTTCTAGATTTTTTGATGATGGCCATTCTGACTGGTGTGAGATGATATCTCATTGTAGTTTTGATTTGCATTTCTCTAATGAGCAAAGATGTTGAGCATCCTTTCATGTGTTTGTTGGCAGTCTGTATATCTTCTGTGGAGAAATGTCTGTTTAGGTCTTCTGCCCATTTTTGGATTGGGTTGTTTGTTTTTTTGTTATTGAGCTGCATGAGCTGCTTATAAATTTTGGAGATTAATCCTTTGTCTGTTTCTTCATTTGCAAATATTTTCTCCCATTCTAAAGGTTGTCTTTTGGTCTTGTTTATGGTTTCCTTTGCTGTGCAAAGGCTTTTAAGTTTCATTAGGTCCCATGTGTTTATTTTTGTCTTTATTTCCATTTCTCTAGGAGGTGGGTCCAAAAGGATCTTGCTGTGATTTATGTCATAGAGTGTTTTGCCTATGTTTTCCTCTAAGAGTTTGATAGTGTCTGGCCTTACATTTAGGTTTTTAATCCATTTTGAGCTTATTTTTGTGTATGGTGTTAGGGAGTGATCTAATTTCATACTTTTACATGTCCGTGTCCAGTTTTCCCAGCAGCACTTATTGAAGAGGCTGTCCTTTCTCCACTGTACATTGCTGCCTCCTTTATCAAAGATAAGGTGACCATATATGCATGGGTTTATCTCTGGGCTTTCTATTCTGTTCCATTGATATATCTTTCTGTTTTTGTGCCAGTACCACACTGTCTTGATTACTGTAGCTTTGTAGTATAGTCTGAAGTCAGGGAGCCTGATTCCTCCAGCTCTGTTTTTCGTTCTCAAGATTGCTTTGGCTATTCGGGGTCTTTTGTTTTTTCATACAAATTGTGAAATTTTTTGTTCTAGTTCTGTGAAAAATGCCAGTGGTAGTTCGATAGGGATTGCATTGAATCTGTGGATTGCTTTGGGTAGTAGAGTCATTTTCACAATGTTGATTCTTCCAATCCAAGAACATGGTATATCTCTCCATCTATTTGTATCATCTTTAATTTCTTTCATCAGTGTCTTATAATTTTCTGCATACAGGTCTTTTTTCTCCTTAGGTAGGTTTATTCCTAGATATTTTATTCTTTTTGTTGCAATGGTAAATGGGAGTGTTTTCTTGATTTCACTTTCAGATTTTTCATCATTAGTATATAGGAATGCCAGAGATTTCTGTGTATTAATTTTGTATACTGCTACTTTACCCAATTCATTGATTAGCTCTATTAGTTTTCTGGTAGCATCTTTAGGATTCTCTATGTATAGTATCATGTCATGTCACTGCAAACAGTGACAGCTTTACTTCTTCTTTTCTGATTTGGATTCCTTTTATTTCCTTTTCTTCTCTGATTGCTGTGGCTAAAACTTCCAAAACTAAGTTGAATAAGAGTGGTGAGAGTGGGCAACCTTGTCTTGTTCCTGATCTTAGTGGAAATGGTTTCAGTTTTTCACCATTGAGGACGATGTTGGCTGTGGGTTTGTCATATATGGCCTTTATTATGTTGAGAAAGTTCCCTCTATGCCTACTTTCTGCAGGGTTTTTATCATAAATAGGTGTTGAATTTTGTCGAAAGCTTTCTCTGCATCTATTGAGCTGATCATGTGGTTTTTCTCCTTCAATTTCTCCTTCAATTTGTTAATATGGTGTATCACGTTGATTGATTTGCATATATTGAAGAATCCTTGCATTCCTGGAATAAACCCCACTTGATCATGGTGTATGATCCTTTTAACGTGCTGTTGGATTCTTTTTGCTAGTATTTTGTTGAGGATTTTTGCATCTATGTTCATCAGTGATATTGGCCTGTAGTTTTCTTTCTTTGTGACATCCTTGCCTGGTTTTGGTATCAAGGTGATGGTGGCCTCGTAGAATGAGTTTGGGAGTGTTCCTCCCTCTGCTATATTTTGGAAGAGTTTGAGAAGGATAGGTGTAGCTCTTCTCTAAATGTTTCAGATTTTTGTAATTTTTTGAGACATTATTTTAAGTTTAGCACATAGACACTTTAGTTCTATGTCATAAGCAACATTTTATGAATGTTCTGTGTGTTTCTTTTCTTTTTTTAATTTTTATTTTATATTGGAATATAGCTGATTAACAGTGATGTGTTAGTTACAGGTGTACAGCAAAGTGATTCAGTTATACTCATACAAGTATCAATTCTTTTTCAAATTCTTTTCCCATTTAGGTTATTACAGAATATTGAGCCATCCCATGTCTTAAGAGAGTAAAGGAGAGAACTAAAAAAATGATTCCCCAGTTTTCTGTGTTTCAAAATAGCCTATTGAAACTCATGTTAGAGAATCATTTTGTGAAAATAAGTTTTTGAGTTTTGAGTTATGCTATTTGAGTTATTTGAATTACAATACCTCGGAGATACTGCAGATTCAGTTCAAAACCACTGCCATAAGGTAAAAATTGCAATAAATTAAGTCACGAGAATTTTTTGGTTTCTCAGTGCATATGAAAATTATGTTTACACTATATTGTAGTCTGTTAAGTGTGCAATAGCATGTGTCTAAAAATACAATGTACATACCTTAATTAAATATACTTTATTGCTAAAAAATGCTAACCGTTATCAGACAATGCGGGGTTGCCACAGATCTTCAATTTGTAAAAACTGCAATATCTGGGAAGTATAATATAGTGAAGTGCAATAGAACAAGGTATGCCCTCTTTCAGTGTTTCCTATCTCACATAAGGGGCATCCTCATCTACACATCTGTGTGACTCATAAAGCCAGAAGTCAGCTGGGCAGCTTGTTCCCACTCATCCCTGTACCCCATTCATTACGGAGCCCTATTAATTCTATTTCCTAAACATCACGAGGTTAGTACAGATTTTCCTGTCCTGTCTAAACTACTAGTATCTCTTGTCTGGATTTCTTACTACTGCAGACACTATTCTAATGAGTTCACACCTAAAACTTCTCTCTCCATAGCTAAGCAGCTTACCTCAAAACGACTTCCTCCTTTATAGCTAGCATACCCTTTCAGAGGGAGAATATCATCTGCAGGTCTCCTTTTGAAACTCTTTAAGAATGGAGGAAAAATAGACCAAATCATGGCTTCCAGAGCCCTCACTCACTCCGCTGTGGTCAGGACACAGGCACCCATGCCACTTGACTTCCTGCGCATTCCTCAAATATTTATTCTTAGATACTTTATCTTTTCTGATTTTTTACTATACATTCTGATAATTTTTTATTTTTTAATTTCCTAAATCTTCTTATTGTCTTGTTACTTTATAGAAATGATGTCCTGTAATTTTGAAATATAAAATTATATCATTTTTAAATAATAATAATTGTGTTTCCTACTTTACAATATTTATTCTTCCTGTTTTCCCCTTGTTTAACTGCAGTGGTTAATACTCCTAGGACAATACAGTGTGAAATCGTAAAGACAGCAGGCATTTCTCCCAATTTTCTAGTGCTGTGTCATTAACCGTCTTCCTGACTGTATTTTTGATTTTCTCTCTCTCTTTTGCAAAAGTTACCTCTGTTCCTAATGACTTCTTTAAATTCCATGCTAGTTTCACTTCACATGTATCCTGTGAAAAGGGGAAAAGTCCCCCTTACTGGATAGTTTGAGTGGATCTCTTTTCCTTGAAGTGAGAAAAAGAGAAAATTTAAACAATAAATATTTTCACTTGAAGTCCCATAAATCTCCTTTAATAGTTGAATATATTCAATATGGATAAGGTCAATTTATTAAATTAACAGTTTATTGCTATTTATTCAAAATATTTGCTTTTTTATTAAAAGCTCTCTATAATATGCATTTTTGTACTTAAAACATCTTTGTGTGTATTTTAAATGATTATGTCAAGGTATATTCTTAGAAATGACATTCTGGATCAAACATATGACATTTTTTCAAAGACTATTGATAAAATAGCCCAGTTCTCTAAACTGCTTTCAGGAAGTTTTCTAACAATTAATACTTCCGTTAAAGTGGGCTTAATTTTCAAGCTTTTCCTGCAATTAAAGGAGGTAAACCGCTTGGGAAGAGACAGTCTTGGGCTGCTGAGTCTGCTGGCGGCTTGCATTTGGTCACAGATTTGTACCTCCTGCCCTACTCCCTCTGTTCTCTGGTCACACATGTGTAATGACGACCAGAGGTCAGGCCACGTGAGGATGCTGCGATGGACTTATGGAACCTGTGGGTCCAGAAAAGCTGGCTCACTCCTGGTACGGTAACTACAATATTGGTGTTATTATTTCTATTCCTATTTGCTTTTGGCACAAATGACTGCCAGTTCTGACAAAGCAGAACCTATTTTCCGCTGCCAACATGTTCTACTAATGATCAGTGCAAAAATGCCAGCTGTAGAGACAGAGGGAAAGATTTTTCTGATTTTCTTGCCTTTAGGGACGGAAGGAAGAAAAAGTTCTCAGTGAATGTGCATTGGGAACCAATTACATAGAAGTCCCTGTCTCTGTCTCCGTTCCTTCTGCCCAAAGCTCCCCGAGCTCTCTGCTCAGGGTAGATTTCCCCCATTTCTTCTCTAAGAAGGGTTTTCTGCTTAAACTATGGATCACATCCTCATTACCCTCAGAAACGGTGTGGGCTGCATCATTAGAGTCATGTGAAAACAGGAGAGAAGAGCCAGCTTCCCTTCTCCTAAACCACTCTGCTTGCTTGCATTCTTTGAAATTTCTGAAAGCTCAGCCGGGAGAGTCAGGGCTTCAGACAGTCTCCATTTCGTGATCTCTGTTCCCTGGAAGGGGCTCTGATCAGGACCACAATCAGGGAGCGAGAACCACATTCATCCTGGGACAAGGCAGCTGCTTCTCTGGAGCATCCTGCAAATGGGAGTGAGAAGGTTAATTGCACACGTTGCCCACTGAGGGCTCCCTCCATGCTAGAGGCCTTAGATAATGGTCCTCCATTCTTACAGCTTTCCCAGATGGCTCTTTTGTTTTCTATCTTTAAGGTGAGAAAACCAAGGCTCAGAGAGTTTAAGTGGTTTCCCAAGGCCACACAGCTAAAGCTGACAAAGCCAAGGTTTGATTCTAGATTGTCTGGGGCATCATTCAGGCTCTTTCTCCAGGAAGCATTTTGCCACAGTCCTTATGGCACTTCGGTGGAGCAGAGGGAGTGTCCTACCCCATATTAGAGGTCAACACGCATAGAGGGAAGCTTGGAGATCCATGGTTGGGACCCTGGATGATGGTGCTGGGAAAGAGGACTGGTGTTTAAATTCAACTAGTGATTCTAACATAAACCAAGTTCCTGAGGCTCAAAGCTGACTGTGAAGACCCCACAGTAAAGCTCGATACTGCTCTGCTTTCCCGTTGGGCCAGTGGCTTTCTTGTCCCCTGTTCCAGGCTGGGAAGTATTTAAGACACTGCTCAGACTGCAATCAGATCAGGTCTGCTCACAAAACTTTATGATTTTCCATCCCCTGAAGGCTTAATTCCAAACTCCCTAACGTAGCAAATTAAGTTATTATCTTTCTGTACTCCTCACCCCTCCCCACCCACTCCCCCGTGGTCACTTTGTTCTACCTAAGCTGAGTTATCAAGAGTCCTTTGGCAACCCTTCCTTGCCCAGGTCTCTAAGGCGCTGCATGCACTCCTGTTCTGCCACCACTTCCTTCCTCACTCAGTTTACCTTTACTCCACATCTACCTCCCAAAACTCAGTGACTTAAAAGTCACCTCCTCTCAGAAGTCCCCCCCTGACTGATCACCTTCATTTTCTCCCAAATGTTGTGTTCCTTCTCGGTTGCTCTAGGCTTCCATCCTGACCATTCTCAGCAGACATCCTGTGGAGAGATGATTTTGTTTACTTGAATCTTCTCTGACTGGACTATGGCCTCCTTGGGAACCTGCCTTGCCCAGCAACATATATGAGGCAGTAATAAATACTGAACACAAGAACCAGGCAAAGGTTGATTTAGGTTCTCTGGAAATATCTAGAGGCTTACCTTCCTTGGTTCAGAGAGGTGAAAGCTTTCTGGATAACCACTTTTCCTGCAAAGGAATAATTAATGTGGAATCAGTTCAACTTCAAGTACTTATTGAACTTCTACTGCAAAGTCCTTGTGGAGCCCTATTTCTCCAAGGTAAATAGAAACACTGTTTATCAAAAAATGGGGCCTCAATAAACAATGGTACAAGTTCAGGCTTTTGAAAGAAGATTTTGCTTCATGTGGTGTGCACACACAGTGGAATATTACTCAGCCATTAAAGAAAGAATGAAATAATGCCATTTGCAGCAACATGGATGGACCTAGATATCATCATACTAAGTGCAGTAAGTCAGAGAAAGATGAATATCATATGATATCCCTTACATGTGGAATCTAAAATATGATACAAATGAACTTATTTACAAAACAGAAACAGACTCACAGACATAGAAAACAAACTTATGTTACCAAAAGGGAAAGGTGGAGAGGGATAAATTAAGAGTTTGGGATTAACATATACACACTACTATATATAAAATAGGTAACCAACATGGACCTGCTGTATAGCACAGGGAACTATAGTCAATATCTTATAATAACCTATAATGGAAAAGAGTCTGAAAAAGAATATATACACATATGTATAACTGAATCACTTTGCTGTACACCTGAAACTAACACAACATTTTAAATCAACTGCATCCAATAAAAGTTTTTTAAAAAGGAATTTGCTTCAAATGAAGTGAACTGAATATGCCAATTGGATCACATGCAGTGGTTTGTAGCATAAACTGAAGCCCTGAGCCAGTTTGTAGACTGGCATGTCCTGGGATACCAGACACAAGGGGGGAAGATGGTGTCCTTGGGAGGAGTCCAATATCTACTTAAAATGAGACAAACATTGGAAAACAATTTGCTTTAGTTTGACCTCAGATATGTTCTTGTTTTTTATATTTTTTTCCTTGTGGAGTTAGTTAGAGAAAGAGTAAAGAGTAGGATTTTTTTTTAATGAAAAAGTTCAGGGAACCTGAACTTAGCATGTAAATACAGCCATTTCATGATGCCTAATTCACTGGCAATATTACTGCATCCTGTCATAGGTTTAACTTAAGTGATTTAAAAAGTGGAGGGCCACTGTAAAATTTTATACAAAATATCAAATAGAAGTGGCTGAACTACAGAGAAAGTCTGGGTTTTCAGTGTGTGCACTGCCAGACTCTATGGTCCCCAATGGCATGCAGTGTAGACACCCAGAGCAAAGATAAGAGCAGTATCAGACCAAGTGATTCACACACATTCACAGGGAGTCTGTTCATTCACCTAATTCACAATGTCATTTCCTTTACAAGAGTACGTCCCCCCCATTTCATATGTTTATTTATTAATAGATCTTTATTGGAGTATAATTGCTTCACAATACTGTGTTAGTTTCTGTTGCACAAAAAAGTGAATCAGCCATATGCATACACATGTCCCTTTATCCCCTCCCTCTTGAGCCTCCCTCCCACCCTCCCTATCCCACCCCTGTAGGTCATCAAAAAGCACTGAGCTGATATCCCTGTCTATGAAGTGGCTTCCCACTAGCTATCTATTTTACATTTGATGGTGTATATATGTCCATGCTACTCTCACTTTGCCCCAGCTTTACCCTCCCACCCCATGTCATCAAGTCCATTCTCTATGTCTACCTCTTTATTCCTGCCCTGCAACTAGGTTCATCAGTACCACTTTTTCTTTTTCTAAGACTCCATATATATGTGTTAGCATATGGTACTTGTTTTTCTCTTTCTGACTTACTTCACTCTGTATGACAGACTCTAAGTCCATCCACCTCACTACAAATAACTCAGTTTTGTTTCTTTTTATGGCTGAGTAATATTCCGTTGTATATATGTGTCACATCTTCTTTATCCATTCATTTGTTCATGGACATTTAGGTTGGTTCCTTGTCCTGGCTATTGTAAATAGTGCTGTAATGAACATTGTGGTACATGTCTGTTTTTGAATTTTGGATTTCTCAGGGTGTACGCCCAGTAGTGGGATTGCTGGGTTGTATGGTAGTTCTATTTTTAGTTTTTTGAGGAATCTTCATACTGTTCTCCATAGTGGCAGTATCACTTTACATTCCCACCAACAGGCAAGAGGGTTCCCTTTTCTCCACACCCTCTCCAGCATTTATTGTTTGTAGATTTTTTGATGATGGCCATTCTGACTGGCATGAGGTAATACCTCATTGTAGTTTCGATTTTCATTCCTCTAATAATTAGTGATGTTGAGCATCTTTTCATGTGCCTCTTGACCATCTGTATGTCTTCCTTGGTGAAATGTCTATTTAAGTCTTCTGCCCATTTTTTAACTGGATTGTTTGTTCTTTTGATATTGAGGTCCATGAGCTGTTTGTATATTTTGGAGATTGGGTAAAAGACTGGTACTCAGAAAACTATAAAACACTGATGAAAGAAATCAAAGATGACATAAACAAATGGAGAAATATACCATGTTCTTGGATTGGAAGAATCAGTATTGTGAAATGACTACACTACCCAAAGCAATCTACAGATTCAATGCAATCCCTATCAAACTACCAATGGCATTCTTCACAGAATTAGAACAAAAAATTTACAATCGGTATGGAAAAACAAAAGACTCTGAATAGCCAAAGCAATCTTGAGAAAGAAAAATGGAGTTGGAGGGATCAGGCTCCCCGACTTCAAACTATACCACAAAGCTACAGTAATCAAGACAGTATAGTACTGGCACAAAAACAGAAATATAGATCAATGATACAAGATTGAATGCCCAGAGGTAAACCCACACACATATGGGCACCTAATTTATGACAAAGGAGACAAGAACAATACAATACAGTGGAGAAAAGACAGCCTTTTTAATAAGTGGTGCTGGGAAAATTGGACAGCTACATGTAAGAGAATGAAATTAGAACACTACCTAACATCATCCACAAAAATAAGCTCCAAATGGATTAAAGGCTTAAATGTAAGACCAGACACTAAAAGACTCTTAGAGAAAAACATAGGAAAAACACTCTTTGACATAAACTACAGCAAGATCTTTTTTGACCTACTTCCTAGAGTAATGGGAAGTAAAAACAAAAATAAACAAATGGGACTTATTAAACTTAAAACTTTCACACAGCAAAGGAAACCATAAACAAGACAAAAAGACAACACTCAGAATGGGAGAAAATATTTGTAAATGAAACAACAGCCAAAGGATTAAACTCCAAAATATACAAGAGTACTTTAAGGATCCCTCTTTTAAAACAAAGCAACTTAATTCCTTAATGCAGTGTAGGTACATTTTTCATTTCAGAATAATTTTCAAATGTTAACAGACTAAACAAAATATATATGGATTATTTGTACAAATATTTCACATTTGAGAGTTTTAATAAAAACAGAGTAGATAGAAGTGATCAGTGTGACAAAAGAATAGGCAACCCTGTCTAAAGTTAAGGAAATTCATTCTAAATGGCTTAATCGGGCTTCCCTGGTGGCGCAGTGGTTGAGAGTCCACCTGCCGATGCGGGGGACGTGGGTTCGTGCCCCGGTCCGGGAAAATCCCACATGCCGTGGAGCGGCTGGGCCCGTGAGCCATGGCCGCTGAGCCTGTGCGTCCAGAGCCTGTGCTCCCCAACTGGAGAGGCCACAACAGTGAGACGTCCGCGTACCACAAAAAAATAAATAAATAAATGGCTTAATCTTTTAAAAACCATGCCCCACTGGTCTAAATGGATTTTACAGAGCTTAACTTTCTACAGTTGGAATTAGGAGCTCAAGCTCCTGTTATTTATCAACTGTAACACTTTACTATTAAATATGTCTTTGAACTGCACAGTACCTTCATACCCGTACCTTAAAAGTCACAAGTCAACTTCTGTATACAGGAAAATTCACCTCCCACTTAACCAGCTACCAGACTTAAAAGATACACTGTAAGCAGCTTTTGGCAAAAAAGAGCTCTCTGCAGGAGGCCCCTTTGTCTTGTTACTAACGTTAACCAGGCACCCCCATGCTCTACTCATCTCCTGCCCTAGCACGCCTTTCAAATCTTTTGATCACACAATACCTTGCCTAACCCGTTGGTTCTTCAGTACATCAAAGAAGTAGAACTGAAGAATAAGTAATTAACAGATGACCAGATCTCTTCCCTAGCTTCCCCTTCAGTAATCTCATGAACAAACTGGGTGAACAAGATAACATCTAGGAGGTGGATTAAAACAGATCTTGCTGCAACATGTCAAAGAGTGTCCTGCCTATGTTTTCTTCTGAGAGTTATATAGTGTCCAGCCTTATATTTAGGTCTATAATCCATATTTAGTTTATTTTTGTTTATGGTGTTAGGGAGTGCTTTAATTTCATTTTTTTTACATGTAGCTGTCCAGTTTTTCTGGCACCACTTGTTGAAGAGGCTGTCTTTTCTCCATTGTATATTCTTGCCTCCTTGGTCATAGATTAGGTGCCCATAGGTATTTGGGCTTATCTCTAGGCTTTCTATCCTGTTTCATTGATCCATATTTCTGTTTTTGTGCCAGTACCATACTGTCTTGATTACTGTAGCTTTGTAGTATAGTCTGAAGTCATGGAGCCTGATTCCTCCAGCACCATTTTTCTTTCTCAAGATTGCTTTGGATATTTGGGGTCTTTTGTGTTTCCATACATATTGTAAAATTTTTTTTTTTTTTTTTTTTTTTTTGCGGTACGTGGGCCTCTCACTATTGTGGCCTCTCCCGCTGTGGGGCACAGGCTCCGGAAGCGCAGGCTCAGCGGCCATGGCTCACGGGGCCAGCCGCTCCACGGCATGTGGGATCTTCCCGGACCGGGGCACGAACCCGTATCCCCTACATCGGCAGGCGGACTCTCAACCACTGCGCCACCAGGGAAGCCCAAATTTTTTGTTTTAATTCTGTGAAAAATGCCATTGGTAATTTGATAGGGATTGCACTGAATCTGTAGATTGCTTTGTGTAGTATAGTCATTTTCACAATGTTCATACTTCCAATCCAAGAACTTGGTATATCTCTCCATCTGTTTGTATCATCTTTGATTTCTTTCATCATTATCTTAGTGTTTTCTGAGTACAGGTCTTTTGCCTCCTTAGCTAGGTTTATTCCTAGGTATTTCATTCTTTTTGATGCAATGACAAATGGGATCGTTTCCTTAATTTCTCTTTCTGATCTTTCATTGTTAGTGTATAAGAATGCAAGAGATTTCTGTATATTAATTTTGTGTCTTCCAACTTTACCAAGTTCATTGATGAGCTCAAGTAGTTTTCTAGTAGCATCTTTAGGATTTTTCTATGTATAATATCGTGTCATCTGCAAACAGTAACAGTTTTACTTCTTCTTTTCCCATTTGGATTTCTTTTATTTCTTTTTCTTCTCTGATTGCCATGGCTAGGACTTCCAAAACTATGAGTAATAAAAATAAAACCAAAAATAAATAGGGCTTCCCTGGTGGCGCAGTGGTTGAGAGTCCTCCTGCTGATGCAGGGAGCGCGGGTTCGTGCCCCGGTCTGGGAGGATCCCACATGCCGCGGAGCGGCTGGGACCGTGAGCCGTAGCCGCTGGGCCTGCGCGTCCGGAGCCTGTGCTCCGCAACGGGAGAGGCCGCGGCAGTGAGAGGCCCGTGTACAGCACACACACACACAAAATAAATAAATAAATAAATAAATGGGATCTAATTAAACCTAAAAACTTCACAGAGCAAAGAAAACCATAAACAAAACAAAAAGACAACCCTCAGAATGGGAGAAAATATTTGCAAGTGAAGCAACCAACAAGGGATTAATCTCCAAAATATATAAACAGCTCATGCAGCTCAATATCAAAAAAAACAACCTAATCAAAAAATGGATGGAAGGTCTAAATAGGCATATCTCCAAAGAAGACATACAGGTGGGCAAAAAGCACATGAAAAGATTCTCAACATCACTAATCATATAAATGCAAATTAAAAGTACAATGAGGTAAAACCTCACACCAGCCAGAATGGTCATGATCAAAAATCTACAAACAATAAGTGCTGGAGTGTGTATGGAGAAAATGGAACCCTCCTACACTGTAGGTGGGAATGTAAATTGTTACATCCACTATGGAGAACACTATGGAGGTTCCTTAAAAAACTAAAACTAGAGCTACCATATGATCCAGCAATCCCACTCCTGAGCATATACTCAAGAAAACCATAATTCAAAAAGGTACATGTACCCCAATGTATGTTCATTGCAGCACTATTTACAATATCCAGGACATGAAAGCAACCTAAATGTCCATCAGGAGAGGAATGGATAAAGAATATGTGGTACATATATACAATGGAATATTACTCAGCAATAGAAAAGAACAAAATAATGCCATTTGCAACAACATGGATGGACCTAGAGATTGTCATACTGAGTGAAGTAAGTATGACACAGAAAGACAAACATCATATGATATCACTTATATGTGGAATCTAAAAAAATTGGTTCAAATAAACTTATTTACAAAACAGAAGTAGAGTCACAGATATAGAAACAAACTTATGGTAACCAGGGGATGAGGGACTGGTAAATGGGGAGATTGAGATTGACACATGCGCACTACTATATATAAAATAGATAACTAATAAGAACCTACTGTATCACACAGTGAACTCTACTCAGTGCTCTGTAATGGCCTATATGGGAAAATAATCTAAAATAAGAGTGGATATCTATATATATCTATATCTATATCTATCTATATCTATCTATATCTATATATATCTATATATATATAACTGATTCATTTTGCTGTACAACTGAAACTAACACATTGTAAGTCAACTATATTCCAATAAAAATTAAAACAAAACAAAACCAAAGAAATGAGAAAGTACAAACATGCAAAAAACTTTTTAATCCAGGTCTTTCCCTGTAGTGCCCACTTAATGTCTACATACAAAAACATAAGCATTTTCTCTTTTCATTTGATACAATTTTGTGGGCATGCCATATTTTCACGTCAGTAAATCTATTTTTATATAATTTAAAATAAAAATAGTATCTAAAGGAAAATCACAAGAAGTTGACAAGCACTGCATAAGCCTATACACAGTGGGGGATGATTACAACTCTGACCCCCTATCTCAATGATTAACTGAGATTACTTCACTTTTTCCATTTAAAAACTTTCTCATGGCTGAGCAGCATCTTCGGTGGTGGTTTTTTGGGGATGCCGAGTCCACCATCTCCCCACATAGCAAACATTCTGATTAAAGGTAACTTTCCTTTCTACCAACATTTGCAAGTACTGATTTTTTAAGTGGCCAGAAGGTGGACCTGATTTGGTAACAATGCTTTGGATGAGAAGTGCTCCGATGGGGTCAGCTTCTACCCACATTCACCATGCAGTCCTGGTCAAAAGGCTTATTAAGGGAGGGGAACCCCTCCTATAAGAGGGTTTCATGGTGTGACTGACACCTCCAGAAGGAACTCATGATATATGTCTACTTGCTTAAAGGGAACTGGGCATAATGTGGTAAGATTGAGAAAGCACCCATTTATTGTACAATTGTAGTTTCAGCTTTTTCCTTGAACTTCAAGAACTAATGCCTTGTCTCTATAAATGCTTATATCAAGACTTATGTTCATGTAAAATTTCACTTCTAAATATCACAAAACTGTCTTATGTAATGCTTTTGAAAATAAAATATTAAAAAAATCATTCTCTGTACTTGAATTTATTTACATGATGAAGCTTCATTAAGCCTACCTTAGATAGCTAGTATTCCTGATTAAACATTTGAAACTTGAAAAGATGAAGATCTTAGCCTTTTTCCGCCTTGGGGCCTTTTAATTTGGTAACCTGTTTACTGTTTCATTAGGTAAGCCATCTAATCAGGTACCCATTGTAGCTATAGAAATTACTAAGTTTAATGATTCAGGAATCCCCCTGAAGAGAAAATAATAACTAAACCAAATAATCTAAATTGATTAGTTTTGCATGTTTCATAACAGCTCTTGGAACCATAATATTAAACCTGTCACTTCAGTATTATCCATTAATTCATTTCGTGTACATTCCAGTATCCAAAAGCAATTCTACAAATGCAGTTTACCATTTCATTCTTTTTTAAAAATTGCTTTTGTCTTTGTCCTTTGGGGACTTTTATCTTTGATAATGCAAAATCATTATGTAAATCTCATAACAAAATCAGGAGTCATTTCCAATACGAGGGCTATCTCTCTGATTCTTGAATTATACACTGAAGCACTGTACACATTGCACTGACTTTTGTCAAGGAGTCCACACAGGCCACCTCACAAGGAATAAAGATGTTAAGCATTGCAAAATACATGTGAGGCAAAAAGTATGTCCTTGAGGAGCATATAATCTGTGATTTAGAGAAGATAATGTATAAAATAATTTTTGAATAATATGTGGCAGGTTGTGATGATTAAAATACAAAATATAATTTATACATTCAAAAGAATATTGTCATTCAAAGGGCTACTTCGGCAAACTATCTATTAAGTCTCTTGACATCGTCGCAGCATAACAATTTTGGAATGCTGTCATTTGGATTTGCTTTCAGAGTAAGTTACAAAAACATAAGAATACCTATCTTTTATTGACACACTATTTAAAAAGCCCTGAAAATGTTATTAACCAGTTTGATGGACAACTTTCACTAACTTTTGATGTTTTAAGATTACATTCTCACCCTGAGAACATTAAAATTATATACATGCCCAAGCATCTGAGAGCCACTCCAGTAAAGACGTTACCAATATAGGGTTACTTTAACAAAAATGTATGATTTTTTAAGGTGACAAATTTGAAGACATTGATGACTTGTAGTGTATTTGTTTAATGCATGTTTATAATATTTGCATTAAATGTACATATATTTATACAATATGTGTGTATTTATATGATAGAGTACAGTGTTATGGGATATCAGATGAATGCTATTTAGATAGTAGAAGGAAGGGGCAGGGCATTCCTGATAGAGAAAAAAAGAAAGAATAAAGAAAATAATGGAAGGAACAAAATGATGGGTCCAACCACAGGGAAGAGACCAGTGAACACTTCAAAATTGAATGGAAAGTAATGGTGATACATTTGATAAAGAAGACAAAAAGAAGTGAAAATATAAAACTGAAAGATTTCTAGTTTCTCATTATAGAATGAGAGGTGTTGACTTCAAAAGAAAGATGGTGCTTTTGTATTTAGAAGCATGGAATAACAAAATTTTAAATCTAGACAAGACCTTAGATATTATCTCATTAGAGCTGTCTTCCTTTTCAGAAAACAAATAGAGAAGGTATTTGACCAAATGTAGGAGGACCACCAAGAGAGCCAACACTAGATAGTATTTCCTGTTTGGAATAGGTATGTGTCTTTCAGAGGAGAGAAGACATTCTAACAGAGAGAGTGGTGATTTGAGGTAACCTAAAAGGTTGGATAGGAGAGGCTATATTCATAGAGAGGTGAAGGTAGAAACCCAGAGACTCAAGACTTTCCGAGGGAAGGAGAGTGAGTAACCAGTCGGAGAGAGACCAAGAGCTGCCAAGTCTACTGGAGAAGGAGATGTTGGTCAAGGGGTCAGAAAAGGAACTTTCTTATTTAAAAAATTTTAAAATAGTTTAAAAAGTTAAGAACATATGCTTACATTTAATGATAATAATATATAAAATAAAAATATTAAAAATAATAATTCTGTAATATTAATGAAATTGAATTTCTAATTTAAAAACTCCCAATAGAGAGAACTGCAGGCCCAGATAGTTCCACTGATAGTTTCTATCAATGTTCACAAAGGAATTTACACCAGTTCTACACAATCTGTTTCAGAAAATATAAGAGAAAGGGGCATGTCCTTAATTCATGTTATGAAACTAGCATTACCCTGACACAAAACCAGACAGACACGTTACGAAAAAGGAAAACTAAAGATGAATATCCTTCATGAATAGAGGTAAAAGTTCTTAAATATTAACAAATAGAATTCAGCAATATATAATATATAGTATATAATATTAATAATATAGTATGCAATAAGAATTATTTACCATAAACAAGAGTGGTTTATCACAGTTATGCAAGACTGTTCCACTGTCAAAGAATAGATCAATCAATATAATCTACCATATTAACAGGCTAAAGAAGAAAAATCACATGATCATATGAATCAATGCAGCAAACGCATTTGACAAAATCCAACACACAGTTTTGACAAAACTCTCAATAAAATAGGCATAGAGGAGAATTTCTTCAACTTGATAAAGAACATCTATAAAACCCTAAAGTTAACATGTACTTAACGGTGAAAGACTGGATGTTTTCTCCCTACAATCAAGAAGAAGACAAGATGTTCATGTTACAAACTTATTCAACATAATACTAGCAGATATGGCCAGTGCAATAACTTAAGAAAATTAAATAGAAGACATACAACTCAGAAAAAAAGAAATAAAACTATCCCTATTTGCAGATAGTGTATTATCTACTTAGGAAATCACAAAGAATGTAAAAAAAGGCTCCTAAATTTTGGCCATAACTTTAAAAATTCATATAGATGTGAAAAGGACCTAGAATAGTCAAAGCAATCTTAAAAAAGAACAAAGTTGGAGGACTCACACTTCCAATTTTGAAACTTATTACAAAGCTACAGTAATCAAGCCAGTGTGGTACTAACATAAAGATAGAAATATAGATCATATATATAGAACATAATATGATGTTAAGATTCTTAACATCATTAGTTTTTAAGGAAAAGCAAATCAAAACCACAATGAAATACTACTGCACACCCACTAGGGTAGCTATAATAAAAAAGATGTCAATAAGGAGTATTGACAGGTTGTGGATAAATTGGAACTCTTTTGTTTTTTTACATTATAGTTTATTATAAGATAGTGGATATAGTTCCCTGTGCTATACAGTAGGTCCGTGTTGTTTATCTATTTTATATATAGTAGTGTATATCTGTTAACCCTAAACTCCTAATTTATCTCTCCTCCCAATTTCCCCTTTGGTAACCATAAGTTTGTTTTCTATATCTGTGAGTCCATTTCCATTTTGCAAATAAGTTCATTTGCATCATTTTTAGATTCCACATGTAAGTGATATCATATGATATTTGTCTTTGACTCACTTCACTAAGTATGATAATCTCTAGGTCCATCCATGTTGCTACAAATGGCATTATTTCTTTCTTTTTTATGGCTGAGTAATATCCCATTGTATATATGTACCACATCTTCTTTATCCATTCCTCTGTCGATGGACTTTTAGGTTGCTTCCATGTCTTGGCTATTGTAAATAGTGCTACAATGAACATTGTGGGGTATGTAGTTTTTCAAATTATAGTTTCCTCTGGGTATATGTCCAAGAGTGGGATTGCAGGATTATATGACAACTCTAACTTTCGTTTTTAAAAGAACCTCCAGGATGTTCTCCATAATGGCTGTACCAATTTACATTTCCACCAACAGTGTAGGTGAGTTCCTTTTTCTCCACATCCTCTCTAGCTTTTATTATTTGTAGACTTTCTAATAATGGCCATTCTGACTGCTGTGAAGTGGTACCTCATTGTAGTTTTGATTTGTGTTTCTCTAATAATTAACAATGTTGAGCAAGTTTTCATGTGCCTATGAGAAACTGAAACTCTTTAACATTGTTGGCGGGAATGTAAAATGGTGGAGCCACTTAGGAAAATAGTTTGGCAGTTTTTCAAAAAGTGAAACATAGACCCAGCAATTGCACTCCTAAATATATACCCTAGAGAATTTAAAACATATACCCACACAAAAATTTGTACACAATATTTATAGTAGTACTATTCATGAGAGCCAAATGTGGAAACAACCCAAAGGTCCAACAAGTAATGAATGGATAGACAAATGTGATATGTCCATATAAAGGGATATTGTTTGGTCATGAGAATAAGTGAAGTATTGATGCAAGGTAAAATGTGGATGAACTATGAAATAAAAGGCCACATATTATACAATTCCTTTCATATTAAATGTCTAGAAGAGGCAAATCAATAGAGGCAGAGAGTAGATTAGTGGATGCTAGGACTAGGGGTAGTGGAAGATGGGAGTGACTGCTGACTGAAATGAGATTTCATCTTGGGGTGATGAAAATGTTCTGGAATTACACAGTGGTGAGGGTTGTACAACTTTGTGAACATACTAAAAACCATTAAAATGGACAAGATAAAGGGGTGAACTTTATGACATGTTGATTATATCACAAAACTTTCATTAAAATAATAATAAACTTAATCATATAATGTCTTTAAAAATTGTCAGATTAAAAAATTTTACCTAAAATCGTGTATTAGTGAAAATACTAACATGAACTGCCTGGATGTAAGACCCTTCCACATCTCATTTCTCCACAGTAGAGAAAAGACATAGGTTGTTGAATTATATAACTGAAAACTTTTAATTAGAAACATTAAAGAATACAAAGGTCTATTTAGATTAATCAAACAATTGCTACTGACTTTAGTTTTTAATACTTTATAGTAAAGTTAAAATATTATGAATTTGGAACACCTCTTTTTTATGAATGATTTTCAAATTTTCAAATTAACAGTAAACTAATCAAAAAATCCTGAACAATGTAAGTATTCTATCTTTTTAAGATCAATGAGGATCTGGTAAGTCAAAAGTTATCATTATTTCAAAATTTCAGTTAAGAAGTTTGTGTGTTTCTTTTTGGTAAGGACAAAGTGTTATGAAAGGTCAGTAATATATAAACAATGAACAGATGCTATACAAAATGTATACATCTTTTCCAAATTGGACAAAGTATTGTTGCCTCATTAAAAAGTCTTGTGCTGAGGTGAATCTATTTCTCATGATGATAATAATATTGATAGATTATAATAACCAAAACAGCCTATTGTATTGTTCCTGATCTTTGTGCTGTTGATAACTGGTATTATTGTCCATCATGCAAAAACAAGGAAGAGGGAAGGGACTACAATAATTGAGCTGGGTCTACAGCTTGTTTTGTTACCAGAGGCCTCCTGTTTGGAGGTCAGGAGAGACAGCTGCACCTCCATCTTTACTGACCTAGGCTACATAAGTAGGCTTGGGCTTTGTTTATATTTTCTAGTGTTGAAGTCCTCCCTGGACAGCGAGATCTGCTCCTCACACCTTGCTTAATTCTCACAACGTTGCTGTGAGAGTGTGGACACTTTGTAGGGACTGGTTTCTTGCTTGCCACTTCCAATGGATGATCCACCTGCTGAGATACTGATCCTGGTAAAACATGGATGAACCTTGAAAGCATAATGATAAGTGAAGGAAGCCAAACACACAAGACCAAAAAAGTATAGAGTTTTGTTTATATGAATGTCTTTAAAAGGCAAATCTACAGAGAGAAAACAGATTAGTGCTTTAGGGCTGTTGGGGTGGGGTTACAGTGTGTGTGGGGGTTATGGCTAAAGGATAAGGAATTTCTTTTTGAAATGATGAAAATGTTTTAAAATTGATGGTGGAAATGGTTCCACATGTCTGTGAATATATTAAAACCACTGAATTGTATGCTTTAAGTGGATGAATTGTGTGACAGGTGAATTATATCTCAATAAAGTTAAAATACACACACACACAAAAAAAACAAAACAAGAACACGCAAACATAGGAAAACATTGAAATCTATAGGAACCAAGTCTGAATTTGCAACACTCCTGAATGGGATTCCTGGTAACTCCTTGCACTCTTGTTTTTCCCTCTCCATGCCCCCATCCACACACACACAGACACACACAGACAGACAGACACACACACACAGAGACTGAGCTAGCTCATTTTCTCTGATCTTCCTTATCCTGCATGGTCCCCATTTTCTTTCTTTCCCCCTCGTCCACTATCCTGGGGAATCATTGCACACCTGGCAGCTGAGTCTTTTAAAGGCTCTTTGGTTTGAGATGTTGTCCACAGTCTCCCAAGTGCTCCTCAGGAATTGTAGAGTGTGTTTGCATAATAGCTAGTCAAGTTGAAACCTGTAATAGCTGAGACTATTTTACTTCAAGCAGAAGTAGGGGTCAGCTGGACCTTGATGTGTTTGCTCCATTTAGAAATGTGGAGAAGGGTGTCTACTCCAGCTGCAAAGATCATGATGAGGGAAGGCCCATGGTGGTTTTCCAGAAGAGCAGGTCACCTTTTGCTAAAATGG
This sequence comes from Mesoplodon bidens, assembly GCF_964165515.1. NCBI lineage: Eukaryota > Metazoa > Chordata > Mammalia > Artiodactyla > Ziphiidae > Mesoplodon > Mesoplodon bidens. The sequence continues at coordinate 12,985,185 of NC_138168.1, read as the reverse complement.
GGAGTACAATAGCTGGGCACTAGAAAAGAGGTAGGGACAGGAGTGTTGAGGGACTTGTATCCCACGCTGAGAATTGTGGGGAGGGTATCACCCTTATGCAGTGGGGAATCACCAAGTGTTTGATATATGAGTCAAATCCAAGAAGAATTTTTGTCTCTATAATCTTGTTGCTCCGTGATGGTTTCTAACTCTATTCAGAATTTGTAGCATATGGTCATACAAAACTACTTTTCTGGAGGGATTGGTTCAAGATGGCAGAGTAGAAGGACGTGCTCTCACTCCCTCTTGTGAGAGCACCAGAATCACAACTAACTGCTGAACAATCATCGACAGGAAGACACTGGAACTCACCAAAAAAATACCCTACATCCAAAGACAAAGGAGAAGCCACAATGAGATGGTAGGAGGGGTGCAATCACAATAAAACCAAATCACATAACTGCTGGGTGGGTGACTCACAAACTGGAGAACACTTATAGCACAGAAGTCCGCCCACTAAAGTGACGGTTCTGAGCCCCATGTCAGGCTTCCCAACCTGGGGGTCTGGCAATGGGAGGAGGAATTCCTAAAGAATCAGACTTTGAGTCTAGCGGGATTTGATTGCAGGATTTTGACAGGACTGGGGGAAACAGAGACTCCACTCTTGGAGGGCACACACAAAGTAGTTATGCATCAGAGCCCAGGGAAAAGGAGCAGCGACCCCATAGGAAGCGGAACCAGACCTACCTGCTAGTGTTGGAGGGTCTCCTGCAGAAGCGGGGCATGGCTGTGTCTCACCAAGAGGACAAGGACACTGGCAGCAGAAGTTTTGGGAAGTACTTCTTGGTGTGAGCCCTCCCAGAGTCCGCCATTAGCTCACAAAAGAGCTGGGTAGGCTCCACCTCAGGCCAAACAACCAACAGGAAGGGAACACAGACCCACCCATCAGCAGACAAGCAGATTAAAGTTTACTGAGCTCTGCCCACCAGAGCAACAGCCAGCTCTACCCACCACCAGTCCCTCCCATCAGGAAACATGCAAAAGCCTCTTAGATGGCCTAATCCATCAGAGTGCAGATAGCCTCATCCACCAGAGGGCAGACAGCATAAGCAAGAAGAAATACAGTCCTGCAGCCTGTGGAACAAAAACCACATTTACAGAAAGATAGACAAGATGAAAAGTCAGAGAGCTTTGTAGAAGATGAAGGAACAAGATAAAAACCCAGAAAAACAACTAAAAGAAGTGGAGATAGGCAACCTTCCAGAAAAAGAATTCAGAATAATGATAGTGAAGGTGATACAGGACCTCGGAAAAAGAATGGAGGTAAAGATTGAGAAGATGCAAGAAATGTTTAAGAAAAACCTAGAAGAATTAAAGAAAAAAAAAACACCTAGAAGAATTTAAATACAAACAAACATAGATGAACAAATACAATAACTGAAATGAAAAATACACTAGAAGGAATCCATAGCAGAATAACTGAGGCAGAAGAATGGATAAGTGGCCTGGAAGACAGAATGGTGGAATTCACTGCTGTGGAACAGAATAAAGAAACAAAGAATAAAAGAAATTAAAACAGCATAAGAAACCTCTGGGACAACATTAAATGCAACAACATTTGCCTTATAGTGGTCCAAAAAGGAGAAGAGAGAGAGAAAGGACCCGAGAAAATATTTGAAGAGATTATAGTCGAAAACTTCCCTAACATGGGAAAGGAAATAGCCACCCAAGTCTAGGAAGCACAGAGAGTCCCAGGCAGGATAAACCCAAGGAGAAACACATAGTAGTCAAATTGACAAAAATTAAAGACAAAGAAAAATTATTGAAAGCACCAAGGGAAAAATGACAAATAATATACAAGGGAACTCCCATAAGGTTAAGAGCTGATTTCTCAGCAGAAACTCTACAAGCCAGAAGGGAGTGGCATGATATATTTAAAATGATGAAAGGGAAGAAACTACAATCAAGATTACTCTACCTAACAAGGATCTCATTCAGATTCTATGGAAAAATCATAAGTTTTACAGACAAGCAAAAGCTAAGAGAATTCAACACCACCAAACCAGCTCTACAACAAATGCTAAAGGGAACTTCTCTAAGTGGGAAACACAAGAGAAGAAAAGGACCTACAAAAACAAACCCAATTAACAATTAAGAAAATGGTAATAGGAACATACATATTGATAATTACCTTAAACATGAATGGATTAAATGCTCCAACCAAAAGACACAGGTTCACTGAATAGACACAAAAACAGGACCCATACATATTTTGTCTACAAGGGACCCTCTTCAGACATAGGGACACATACAGACTGAAAATGAGGGGTGGAAAATGATATTCCATGCAAATGGAAGTCAAAAGAAAGCTGGTGTAGCAACCCTCATATCAGATAAAATAGACTTTAAAATAAAGAATGTTTACAAGAGACAAGGAAGGACACTACATAATGATCAAGGGATCATTCCAAGAAAAAGATATAAGAATTATACAGATATATGCACCCAACATAGGAGCAACTCAATACATAAGGCAACTGCTAACAGCTATAAAAGAGGAAATTGACAGTAACACAATAATAGTGGGGGACTCTAACACCTCACTTACACCAATGGACAGATCATCCAAACAAAATTAATAAGAAAACACAAGCTTTAAATGACACCATAGGCCAGATAGATTTAATTGATATTTATAGGACATTCCATGCAAAAACAGCAGATTACACTTTCTTCTCAAGTGCACACAGAACATTCTCCAGGATAGATCACATCTTGGGTCACAAATCAAGCCTCAGTAAATTTAAGACAATTGAAATCATATCAAGCATCTTTTCTGACCACAATGCTGTGAGATTAGAAATCAATTACAGGGAGAAAAATGTAAAAAACACCAAAACATGGAGGCTAAATAATACGTTACTAAATAACCAAGAGATCACTGAAGAAATCAAAGAGGAAATCAAATAATACCTAGAGACAAATGATAATGAAAACACAATGATCCAAAACCTATGGGATGCAGCAAAAGCAGTTCTAAGAGGGAAGTTTAAAGCAATACAAGCCTACCTCAGGAAACAAGAAAAATCTAAACAATCTAACCATACACCTAATGGATCTAGAGAAAGAAGAACAAACAAAACCCAAAATTAATAGAAGGAAAGAAATCATAAAGATCAGAGCAGAAATAAATGAGATAGAAACAAAGAAATCAATAGCAAAGATCAATAAAACTAAAAGCTGATTCTTTGAGAGGATAAACTAAATTGATAAACCATTAGCCAGACTCATCAAGAAAAAGATGGAGAGGACTCAAATCAATAAAATTAGAAATGAAAAAGGAGAAGTGAAAACAGACACTGAAGAAATACAAAGCATCGTAAGAGACTACTACAAGCAACTTGATGCCAATAAAATGGACAACCTGGAAGAAATGGACTAATTCTTAGAAAGGTATAACCTTCCAAGGCTGAACCAGGAAGAAATAGAAAATATGAACAGACCAATCACAAATAATGAAATTGAAACTGTGATTAAAAATCTTCCAACAGACCAAAGTCCAGGACCAGAAGCCTTCATAGGTGAATTCTATCAAACATTTAGAGAAGAGCTAAAACCCATCCTTCCCCAAACTCTTCCAAAAAATTGCAGAGGAAGGAACACCCCCAAACTCATGTTATTAGGCCACCATCACCCTGATACCAAAACCAAAGATACTACAAAATAAGAAAACTAGAGACCAATATCACTGATGAATATAGATGCAAAAATCCTCAACAAAATACTAACAAACAGAATCCAACAACACATTAAAAGGATCATACACCATGATCAAGTGGGATTTATCCCAGGGATGCAAGGATTCCTCAATATATGCAAATCAATCAATGTGATAAACCATATTAACAAATTGAAGAAGAAAAACCATATGATCATCTCAATAGATGCAGAAAAAGCTTTTGACAAAATTCAACACCCATTTATGATAAAAAGTCTCCAGAAAGTGGGCATAGAGGGAACCTACCTCAACATAATAAAGGCCATATATGACAAACCCACAGCCAACATCATTCTCAATGGTGAAAGTCTGAAAGCATTTCCTCTAAGATCAGGAGCAAGACAAGGGTGCTCACTCTTGCCACTATTATTCAACATAGTTTTGGAAGTCTCAGCCACAGAAATCAGAGAAGAGAAAGAAAGAAAAGGAATACAAATTGGAGAAGAAGAAGCAAACTGTCACTGTTTGCAGCTGACATTATACTATACATAGAGAATCCTAAAGATGACACCAGAAAACTACTAGAGTTAATCAATGAATTTGGTAAAGGTGCAGTATAGAAAATTAATTGCACAGAAATCTTTTGCATTCCTATACACTAATGATGAAAAATCTGAAAGAGAAATTAAGGAAACACTCCCATTTACCATTGCAACAAAAAGAATAAAGTATCTAGGAATAAACCTACCTAAGGAGACAAAAGACCTGTATGTAGAAAACTATAAGACAGTGATGAAAGAGATTAAAGATGACACAAACAGATGGAGAGATATACCACTTTCTTGGATTGAAAGAATCAATATTGTGAAAATGACTATTCTACCAAATGCAATCTACAGATTCAGTGAAATCCCTATCAAATTACCAGTAGCATTTTTTTTTACAGAACTAGAACAAAAAATCTTAAAATTTATATGGAGACACAAAAGATCCCGAATAGCCAAAGCAGTCTTGAGAAAGAAAACGGAGCTGGAGGAAACAGACTCCCTGACTTCAGACTATACTACAAAGCTACAGTAATCAAGACAATATGGTACTGGCACAAAAACAGAAACATAGATCAATGGAAAAAGGTTGACAGCTCAGAGATAAACCCACACACCTATGGTCAACTAATCTATGACAAAGGAGGCAAGGATATAAAATGGAGAAAAGACAGTCTCTCTCTCTCTCTCTCTCTCTCTCTTTCTCTCTCTCTCTCTCTCTTTTTTTTTTTTTTTTTTTTGTGGTACACAGACCTCTCACTGTTGTGGCCTCTCCCGTTGCGGAGCACAGGCTCCAGACATGCAGGCTCAGTGGCTATGACTCATGGACCCAGCCACTCCGTGGCATGTGGGATCCTCCAGACCGGGGCATGAACCCGTGTTCCCTGCATCGGCAGGTGGACTCTCAACCACTGCACCACCAGGGAAGCCCAAGACAGTCTCTTTAATAAGTGGTGCTGGGAAAACTGGACAGCTACAAGTAAAAGAATGAAATTAGAGCACTCCCTAACACCATACACAAAAATAAACTCAAAATGGATTAAAGACCTAAATGTAAGACCGGACACTATAAACCTCTTAGAGGAAAACACAGGAAGAACACTCTTTGACCTAAATAGACATTTCTCCAAAGAAGACATACAGATGGCCAAGAAGCACATGAAAAACTGCTCAACATCACTAATTTTTAGAGAAGTGCAAATCAAAACTACAATGAGGTATCACCTCACACTACTTAGAATGGGCATCATCAGAAAATCTACAAACAACAAATGCTGGAGAGGATGTGGAGAAAAAAGAACCCTCTTGCACTGCTGGTGGGAATGTACATTGATACAGCCACTGTGGAGAACAGTATGGAGGTTCCTTAAAAAACTAAAAATAGAACTACCATAGGACCCAGAAATCCTACTACTGGGCATATAACCAGAGAAAACCATAATTCAAAAAGAGACATGCACCCCAATGTTCATTGCAGAACTATTTACAATAGCCAGGTCATAGAAGCAACTTAAATGCCCATCGACAGACGAATGGATAAAGAAGGGGTGGTAAATGTATACAATGGAATATTACTCAGCCATAAAAAGGAATGAAATTGGGTCATTTTTAGAGACGTGGATGGACCTAGAGACTGTCATACAGAGTGAAGTAAGTCAGAAAGAGAAAAACAAATATCGTATATTAACACATATATGTGGAATCTGGAAAAATGATACAGATGAACCAGTTTGCAGGGCAGAAATAGAGACACAAATGTAGAGAACAAACATATGGACACCAAGTGGGGAAAGTGCTGGGGTGGGTTGTGGTCGTGGGATGAATTGGGAGATGGGGATTGACATGTATACACTAATATGGATAAAATGGAAAACTAATAAGAACCTGCTATATAAAAAAATAAATAAAATAAGATTAAAAAATTCAAAAAATACCACACCTAATTGTCTTCCTTTGAAATGATCATTTTATGTTTTAAAACCATCATTCATTTCATTTTTTTACAAATCTAAAGTTTATCATGAGTCACATTCATTAGCATCATTTTTATTATATGCTTCCTGTTAAATGTTAACTAAGGTTTTAAACGTCTAGCTAAATATTTTGTTGCACACCCTTAGATTTCATGCTAGACATTTTGTAGCCATGACTGAGCAACCTGAATGTTGCAAAATTTTTGGCATGAAGGTTGAATAATTTAGAAATAAAAAGCTTCTTTTAAAATGAAAATGATTGACAATCTATAACAAAATGTCTAAGTAAAACTAATATAAAACTCTTAGGGATCACATTGATCAGATTGTCAGATTGATTAATTGGCAAATCATAGCCACCCAAGTAAGGTGACTTTTAGTCATGGGCTTCCTGTTATATTTCTCCCGACACTATTTTATTAAGATTCTGAAAGGATCCAGAGAATCAGTTTTAATCACTGTCACTCTATTTTCCCTTCAGTCCATTGAGGTAATTATTAACTTAGCTATGCTAATTATCATCAGTCTATTTATAAGCAGCCTCTAGAACATTCTCAACTGGAAACCATCTCTACCTCCCCTTAAGTTCCAAATGTTTCAGTTGTCACTCAATATACCTTTCAATTCCGACTTTGTGTCTAGTACACCTCACATGTACACCTTATATCTTAAATTGTTGAGAAGCTACTTGAAATCCAGAGCCCTGTGGTTTATTCCACCCCCCCCCACATTGGGCCTAGCAGAGCACCAGTAAAGTGAGCAAAGAGTGTCTTTGAATAAATGAATGAAGAAATATAGTTGCTATATTTTCTTCATTATCCCCTTTTATGTTCTTTTATTGCAACCTTGACTAAAACTCTTTCTTTAATCCATGCATTGAGATTCCTTTAGACATTAATATCAACTACCATATTTCAATGTAAATATTAAATATTGACTTGGGAGAAAGCCTGTGTTAAGAGGATAAAAGGTGGACAGCATAGAAAAGACCCTCAAGGAGTCTCTCTCTCTCTCTCTTTATATCTATCTATCTATCTATCTAAAATCAGTTTTCAAAAGCCAAAAGATAAGAAATAGGAAATTGTCACAGATATATTTTATCCATCTTTGTTACTAATTAAAAATGAAATGTAAAGAAATTTTTAAAGAAAGATTAGAAATCTATCTATTTCAAATAAGCAATCTGGGCTTGTCTGTTCACAAAAAAAAATGTCCTTTTATGCTACTTTAAACTGGTAACAGATGGCTTCCTTTAAGTTAAGGTCACAGATTAAACTTACTATGTGGTCTTTCTCCAATCAAAATGATGGTTTTGGCTGAGAATTTAAGCAACTATTTACTTAACTGCTTTAAGCTTTTGAAATTCTCAGTTTCTATATAAAATGTATGGCTTGTGATCTATCCATACATATATCCCCTGGATATATATAGGGGTTGTAATTATTTTAGTGCCTCATTTTCAAGTGACATGAAGAAGGAATTTGGTGGCAGGGTTTGGAATTCTTTTTCTGTGAATTGCCACATAACACATTCCAAAACAAAATATCTGATATGCCCATAATTGGTAATGAATTTGGGATACACAATATAATTGCTACATTTATATGCTGCCCAACAGAAGGAAGCAACTTCTAAACCTCTCCAATCTTTATCAAGATTTAGTAAGTAACTTGGTTTCCCCAAGGGTTTCTTGGCAGGTAGCCAACCTTGGCTGATGGGAAAATGTTACCTTGAAATGCTGCGGATTTCTTTCATAATTTACATTAACCAAGGACAAGTAATTGAAGACAGAAATAATAACTCAGTGAAGAAAAGTACTATTGTAAGGAAGGAAGACGCTTAGACCACAACAATTCTGGGAAATACAAAACTTGAGCAGGTTAGACAGCATAAACCCAAGTATTTGAGGATCTGAGATCTGAAATAAAAATGTAAGAGAAAGGATACACACTTTTTGAATGGTTAATCATAAAAAAAAATTAGCCAGAAGTGGCTAAGTTTGAAGTCATTGCTGGAGATAGGATAATGTCGTCTTTTTGGGGGGTTAAAATCTGTGGCAAAATATCATAACACTTGGAGAAGGTAGTAGTATTTTTGTGCTGCTAAGATAAAGGGAGAATATTAAACAAGAGGAAACAGTTTTCAGATTTTAATTTTGATGAGTATATTGTGTCATTGTAAACTTGCTGATGGTTGTACCTTGGTATTTTTATGCAAAAGAAAAATGATTAAATCAGAGAAATTAATGTCATTTCCCCCAATATAGGATTTTTACAATAATTTCTAAAATGGCTTCCCATTTTGCATCAAAGTAAAATTCAGTTTTTACTGCAGGTGAAAAACTCAACATGATTTGCCTCTGCTCAACCAACAAGCTTCCTGCCCTTACCTCCTGAGCGTTCCCCTTTCTTACCCCATTGCTTTGGCTATACTGGGTTCCTCTGCTATTCCTAGGACATGCCAAGCGCCCTCCCACCTCAGAGATTTTGCACCTGCTGTGCCCTCCTGCTGGACCCAATCTTTTTTTTCTACCCGCAGTTTTGCGTGGCCAGCTCCTTTATTGCCTTCTTGTCTATGTTCAAATGTCGCTTTATCCATGTGTCCTCCCTGATATCAGTATATAAACTAGCACCCTCCTTATCAATTTCTATCTACTCTACCTTGCTTCATTTTTATGGCATTTAAGGTCCCCAACACTTATTTTCTTCCTTCTGTCTCCCCCACAAGGATGAGTGCATGGACTTGGATTCATCATTATACTTCCAGTACCTGGAACTGTGGTGCTTGGCATACTGTATGTCCTCAAGAAAAGATTTATCAAGTGAATGAATGACAAATGAGAATATATATTGATCCTTTACAACCTAAAGTTTTATAACTCCCTTAAAATAACTTTTATAAATGAGGAAACTTGCCTGGTTAGCCATGAGAACTTAGAGAGGGCAATAGCAGGGCCATGTTTGTCTGCTCACCTCTATATCTGACACTGTGGGAAAAGATGCAGAAAGGACCAGCAAAGGCAGACTGTTAAAAACAAAGGATCAGTGAATAGTTGGAAGCAGCAGTGACAAAGATAACCCCAAAGAGCAAGCAATCCCTAACCTTTAAAGTGGTAGGTAGATAACCACACACACACACATACACACACTGCAAATCTTCCCCTCTTGAGGAAGAAGGCTCCTAGTAGGGAGAAAGATCTCTCCTCCTCTTCAAGTTGTTGCAAATCCAGACTGGGAATTTTTAGTCGGAACATACGGGGCAGTCAGGGAGACACAATACCTGTTTATTTACTGGGAATTATCTGCAGAGTAAAATATATATGCTCATTGATTTACTGCCATGACCCAACTCTAGTTTTCTTACAACTTTTAATTTAGGAGGATTTCTGTATATTCTATCATTGTGAGATAACCAGAGAAATAGATTCTCTGTTCAACTAATGTTGGAAAAGGCTGGGTTAAGCAAAGTTAAACAGGTTTCTGTATGAGAGGACTCCTCAGGGAAAATCAGGCATGTGGATTAGGCAGTTGTAATCAAAGAAGACTAAAGGGCTGCTCACTACCCAGCCCGACAAGGATTAAGTCATAATTCAGTGCAGTCATGACCAACTGAGCACTCAGAAGGGAAATAAAGACAATAACAGGATGCTCTGTGCTGTGGACAAGCAGGCTTCTTAGATCTTTAATGAACTCACATCTTTGCATCTTCCCATACATAGAAAGCCACTAAAGTCATTACCCTGAGATACCTGTTCCTTGTGACTAGCAGTAATCTTTTACTGATTTGTATGTTTTTTTGATTTTTAATTTATTTTTGGCTGTGTTGGGTCTTTGTTGCTGCATGCAGGTTTTCTCCAGTTGCAGCGAGTGGGAGCTACTCTTCATTGCAATGCATGGGCTTCTCAATGTGATGGCTTCTCTTGTTGTGGAGCATGGGCTCTAGGTGCACAAGTTTCAGTAGTTGTGGCATGTGGGGTTCAGTAGTTGTGGCGTGTGTGGGCTCTAGAGCACAGGCTCAGTAGTTGCAGCACACGGGCTTAGTTTCTTCACGGCATGTGGGATCTTCCCGGACCAGAGCTCAAACCCGTGTCCCCTGCATTGGCAGCTGGGTGTTTGACTGCATGTATCCCCAGCCAAAATCATATATAAACTGGTGTTCCCCGTAAGTCTTCAGAGCATTTCCCCCACAGCGACTGAGAGGCTGTCTCCCAAACTCTAGTCCTCAGCAAGGTCCCTGAATGAAGCCTAAACTCACAACCTTTACACCAGGGGTCCCCAACCTCTGGGCCACAACCAGTACTGGTCCACAGCCTGTTAGGAACAGGGCTGCACAGCAGGAGGTGAGCAGTGGATGAGTGAGTGAAGGTTCATCTGCCGCTCCCCGTGGGTCGCATTACCACCTGAACCACTCCCCCACCCTCCACGCTGTCCAAGGAAAAAATGTCTTCCAGGGAACCGGTCCCTGGTGCCAAAAAGTTGGAGGATCACTGCCTTACACTGTGTATTTTCCTTTCAATGTTTGCAAAGTCTGTAGGTAAAAAAAATTAGAATGTCATCTTTCTGTAACCGGTACACATGATAGTTGAGCCAGCTCTGAACAACCTTACCCTTTATCTCATTTGTTTTTGTTTATTTGTTGGTTTGTTGGGGGCAGAACTGATTTAAAATTTTTTAAAAATTTATTTGGGAAGAACAGTACTATAATATACTTCTTTTTTTTTTTTTCTTTCAAGAAAAGCTTGTCTTTATTAGTTCTGAGGAGACAAAACTCTGGGAGAAGATAAAAGTTCCTGAGACATTTGGGTCAATTCTGCCAGGTCTTAAATCAGAGCTAGTGGTCTTCCTACCAAGCCCCGCCTTCCCACGGAGGGCAGCTGCGGTGGGTGGTGCTCCTCTGACACTGTGTGCAGTGATCTCCACTAGGATGACATTCCTGTCCTCCAGCTTCACCCTTTACTCACTCTTTCCCATGAGGAAGGCATGCGTTCTCTCTTTGCCGGGTCACAGACAATGATCCATTCCTCTACGGTGGGGTGTGTGATAATCTATTGAAAGGACATTGGTTGACAATTGCCTTTCTCTTCTTCCCTCTCCACTCCAGACTCATGTGAGGTAAAGATCCTGGGTAAGTGTGTCTTCTCTGCTGATCCATACATGTCCTCAAGTGACCCATCTCAATACATCTACAAAAATGACAAATTCCTATTGATAAATTTCAATTTTTAACAGTAAACTATTTATAAAACAGTTTTAGATTTACAGAAAAGTTGCAATAGTACAGAGAGCTCCCACATACCCTACATCCAGTTTCCCCTATTATTGACTTCTTACATTAGTATATTTGTACATCTGTACATCTGTTACAATTAGTGAACTAATAGTGATACATTGTTATTAAATAAAGTCCTTACTTGGGTCATTTTCCATACTTTTTACACATTGTTATTAAATAAAGTCCTTACCTGGTTCATTTTCCATACTTTTTACCCAAGTTCCTTTTTTCTGCTCCTGGGTCCCATCCAGGACACCACATGGCATGTAGTCATCATGTCTCCTTAGTTTTTCTGTTCCTGGGTCCCATCCAGGGCACCACATGGCAGGTAGTCATCATGTCTCCTTAGGCTCCTCCTGGCTCTGACAGTTTCTCAGACGTCCTGTTTCTGATGACCTTGACAATTCCGAGGAGTCCTGGTCAGGTATAATATTTGTAGAACGTTTCTCAGTGGAATTTGCTGGTGTTTCTATCATGATTAGATTTGGGCTGTGTTTTGGGAGGAGGATCACAGAGGTAAGGTGCTATAAATATCACGTCATATAAAGGGACATACTACCAACGTGACTTTTCACTCTTGCTGTTGACCTTGATCACCTAGCTGAGGTAGCGTCTGTCAAGTGTCTCCACTGAAAAGTTACTCTTTCTGTCTCCTTTCCCAGATGCATTATTTGGGAGGAAGTCCTTGTGCATAGCCCACACTTAGGGTCTGGGGAGTCCTGCTCTCCTTGAGGACCAACTGTATATTTTATTTCGTTCTAACATTAAGCCTTTGATACATGTATCTGTCACTGTGCATCATTTTACAAGGGAGTCACATGTTCGGTTAAAGACATTTACTAATTCATAAAGGAACTGTTGTGGCTTGGGTAAATGTGCAGCACTGGGTGAAGAAATGTGTTCTTTCATTCACTGAACACTTTCTGATCAATGTGGCCCTGGCCTTGAAGTTGACGCTGTGAGTATCAAAGACCTGTTTTCAGGGAGGTTATAACTGAGCACGACAAACAATTACTTTTAAAAAAAGCAAATCCGCAGTAAGACATGTGGGCAAGAATTTAAGATAAAACGTTTTTTGCTTCCTGAACACAAATTTCTACAGAATAGTGCAGTGTTTCTCAGAACTTAGTGGGAATTTAACGGCAAATAGATGCAAAACGGTGTGGCTATTTTCAAGTATCCAGACTGTGACCCTGTTGATGTCTTAGAGGAGAGGATGACATGTAACCCTCAGCCTTCACTGGGGAGTCCCCTACAGGGCCTCAGGGAAACATGAACCCCTGTGGGATAAGAAACAAAATGACTGGGTGAGTGAAAATAGTTCTCCCATCCTATCCACATGGATTCTTCACAAGCTGCCTAAGTTTATTCATGACATTTACATTTAGAATAAAATAGCAGTTTTACTTCACTTTTTAAAACATCACTTGGGCCTGAGAGTGTCACCTTGCAGCCTGGACAATAAGTTTCCAAAGAATATTCTAGGATATTCCAGAATAAGGAATATCACCAGGTCACAGGATGTCAATAGACATACACACACAACTTCTAGTCTTGGAATTCACTGGACCTGGTGAAGTCTAAGGTTTATTTTTTCTCTTTTCTTTTTTATAAATCAGACGTAAACTAAACATACCTGGAGCCAAGAGTCTTCTGAGTTTTATTCACTTCCTCCTCTTTTAAGTTGAGAGGACCCTGCTTCTGAACGTGTCCAGCTTTGCCCAGCTTGGCTCCCAAGTAAATTCTGATGGTTATAAACTTGCTCCAGTGATCCTACTCTTCTACTTGGGGTTAGTTTAGAGTGAGCTCTTCCCCATGCCTGACTGAGACTTGGGGAAGGTCTACTAAGGGTAGGGGGCATTGGGAAAGAGTTTACAGCACTCCTTGAATTAGACAAACCAGGAAAACACTTTGTGTATCTTCCTAGATGAATCGATTCCCTGGTCTGATGTGGCCTTTTGTGAGCATGAGTGGTGCTCGTTTGGGAGAGTCAGACTTGCTAAGGATGGCAAAAGGGAAATACCAAAATCACTTTGGGGCTGTAATGACATTGGACAACTGAGTTTACAAACCATGGACCATTTGTTTGTGAGATGACAAGTTTTCGTTCTTGTGTAAGCCAATGGAGTCGAGGTTATTTGTTATCTGCAGCCAATGCATTCCACAGGATACCAGGGTTATATATAAAAAACCAACCAAACCAAAAAAAACCCAAAACAAAAAAAACACATGCATGGTAGAATTTAGGGCTTTTTAAGGTATTTCAAAGATAATTTTGTCCATAAGTGGTTTTTCAGTGTGTGCCAAGTTTAGAACCTCAGCCCTGCTTAGCGACAACTCCACTGAATATGTCTATTGATAGAAGGTGGTAACTAATTCCCGGTCTAGCATCTCTCATTGTCTACGGCATATTTTGCATTAATGTCCTAACTCATGTTTCCCTCATCTAGGAGCACTTCACCCCCTCACTAAGTGAACCTCATTGCACCTCAGTATCCTTAACCTCTAGCTATCTGTTGACTAGGATAGACTCCTGGCCCAAGCTGGGCCCTTAGATATGCTCTTCAGGGTGTTTGGATTTGGGTCTCCAAGACATAGGTCATTCTTTATTAGCTCTTGAACTGAAAAGTGATGCAAACTAGGATTTGGACCAGCCATGTTTAGCCTGGTGCCTGCCAAAGTAGGTATAACCATTCTTCAGAGAAAGAGAAAAATAAAGGGAGAGAAGCAGGAACAAGAGACCATGCCAATCCAGAGAGACACAGAGAGTAATTTGGGGGTTTTTATTATCCAGTTTCTGGATCCATCTTCTCCAGAGAGTTGGCCTTGGGTTCCATGAAATCCATTTACTTTGGCTAGTTTTTCATCCTTTTTGTTGAAAGAAATTCAGGAGTTTATGTTACTTGCAGCCTCCTAATGCTTGACTAAGGTACTTGTGAACTAGAAGAGATTTACTTAATAGGACTTAATTTTTCCTTTTTTTGGTAATGTCACAGCAATTTACATTATTTTAAGGCACTAATTTCAATCTACCTTGTATTAGAGCGGCTTGGTGACCTGCATGGTCTACTTTATTAGTGTGAGTTTAAGAGTAAGCATTAGCCTTACTCAAATTTTAATCCAACAGGAGCTTAAAATACTTGTTGAGATGGAACTACAGTATCTCCTCAAGAAGGGGAAAATGAAAATTTTCACCCATCCAAACTGAACGTACATTTCAGACATTTTATGAATACCTTGAACCACTGAATGAAGATATATCCAAATAAAACTCACTTCGTTTATTCTAAGCTATTTAATACAATTAAATTCTTTTCAGCACTAAACAACGTTTGTCACCCTAGGAACATTTCAAAATCATAACAGATGTCACTGTAGGGTTTTTGCATAGTTTTGCAGAGTAAGTAGTTCTTTTAGAAAACAAACATGTTTCTTTTTCATTAATTTGAAGACAATGGATTCCAAATGGGATTTCACTGACAATAGTCTTAAAAGTTTTATTAAGAGGAGGCATAGCTGTAGGGTTGGTCTTACTCTAATGGCCATTCTTTTAAATAGTGCACGAATTATCCTCTTCGAATAGAGAGAGTCAAAGAAGCCCTGTAAATACTGACTGAGGTGGCTTAACTCTAAGCCCCCCCTGACCTCCATTTTCTTAGAGCATTTACTTCAGAAAACTTGTAATTGCAAATTCTTTCTCTGCCCCTTTGAAAGGTATATAAATCCTTCCCTGGACTCTTGCCTGAATTACACCTCAGGAATGTCTTTCTCAAGGACCTGGGGGCCATCCCTTTGAAGAGTAATCATAAGGAAGATAGTGCTGGTATTATGGGCATCAGATAGCAGTTATCATCCAGGACCCTGGGAGAGGAAGAACTCACTTCCTTAGGTTCTTTGCTCCAAGTTATAAAACTACCTCCTGTTATGAAGATTTGAGAAAGTAAGGCAAAAACTCTCCAGCCCCTGGCTTACAGCAGAGTTTAGATGGAGTTCTAATCTCTGTCTCTTATTGCAATAGTCTTGAATAGTCTTCTTTCCTGTTTAACAGTGTGGTGAAGATTTTGCTATGACTGTTTCCATAAAAGAAAAAAGGTAATTTCCTTCAGTAATATGTATAAAATGAGGAGTTGGGGGGTCATATTCCCTGATTTTCATCCCAGTTCCATCTTCCCGAGGGGAGGAGGGATTTTTGTTTTTATTTAGCTTTTATCAGAAGTGTTGTAGCTTCAGTGCATGATGGGTAATTCTTATCTGCAAGGCTAATTTTATTGTAATGAGAGCATAAAGAGCAACAGGTTACATTCACAAGCAGGAGATTCCCACCTTTCCCCACCTTTCTTTGTCTGCCTTCAGGACACTTATCACCCAAAATGTGTGGTTTCCTGTCAGTCTGGAGGTTCCTGCTTTTCTTTGTCTGCCCATGGACCCCGCTGTTTGCAAGATGCATGATTTCCTGCCACCTGGCCCCTGCCCCCATTTCTCTACTCACAGTGATACAACTACCTGCCTGCTGTAACACTAGGAAACTATCAATATTACATGAATTTGATGTCAAGATATTTAATTTCCTTACACATTTTATTCATAAGATAATGACAGATTGCCCTCAAATTAGGATATGCTGGTAGGCTTTGCATCACCAACTGTCAGAGACAGGATTTTTTTCTGTTCAGTTGCGTGGGGAGGGGGATTGCCCTAACTTCTTGTTAGTTCTGAGGAGTCTGGAGATTCTGGAGTCATCCGCTTCCAAGACTCAGGGTGCACTTAGAGAGATTACTTTTGTAATAAGGGTTTTCCTATTGAAGGTTGCCATTCCATGCTTTCTGATTTTTACTACTTCTAACCCTTATCTCCTAATGCTTTGTGCTATAATTATTCTTGATAACAGACATTTCCAGCTTGAGTCAATTATTCCCCTGCTTTGGCAACAGCATCTCTTTAGGTAAGCACACTCATGTTAGGTAAATAACTGAACTGCTTTCAATGCTCTTCTCTTGTCTTCCAGCTCTGCTCACCCCCGCAGGCACCTGGTTCCTGCAGGTGGTCCCCTCGTTGTAGGATTTTTTTTTTTTTTTTTTTTTGCAGTACGCGGGCCTCTCACTGTTGTGGCCTCTCCCGTTCGGAGCACAGGCTCTGGACGCGCAGTCTCAGAGGCCACGGCTCACGGACCCAGCCGCTCCGCGGCATGTGGGATCTTCCCAGACCGGGGCACGAACCCGCGTCCCCTGCATCGGCAGGCGGACTTTCAACCACTGCGCCACCAGGGAAGCCCTCGTTGTGGGATTTTCAAGAATTGGCCTGGAGAACCTCTTACAGATGAGGGGCAAGGGGAGGAAGGAGAGGATTGGCAGTGAAGTGTCTGGAAAATCGAAGGAAGAAAGTTACTGCATGTCACAGAAGAAAACGATGTGTTGGTGGAAGGGATCTTTGATTTACCCCATAATGGTTATGAAAATAATTTTGTAAAAAAGATTTAAATGAAGAAAAACATAAAGGAAAGTAAGACAAGCACACATGTTTTTACCACTCAAGATTACTATCAGTGAGTATTGGATCACATTTTTTTGCACCTACCACTGTCCTCAAGAAAGGAATTGAGTTGAATAAGTTCATTAAGTGGTACACATACCTCATCTCTTCCTGTGACACTAGCTATTCTAAAGCCTATTAGAGAAGAGGTCTTAGTCCTATAAATCTGGGACAGGAATAATGAGATTATTAGAATTAGAAAAAGTTCTTAAATAACAGGTATCAATCCCTTTCAGAATATTTAGAATTTGTTAAGGGTTAACTTTAATTTTTAATAACTATTTTTTATTTAGAATCTCCAATACAAGAAGTGAATTACTTTCTAACTGTCATCAACTTTATTTAACTAGCTGCTACTTCATGAGAAATTTTAGACATAATGAGATGATGATATTTTTATTTATTTGAAAGATGACCTGTCCTCTGTTGTTCTGTCAAACAAGAGGGAAGCTGGACAATGTGTACCTGGATGTAGTACTGCGTGGTTGGGTGTTAGGGGGGGATCTGTGTGCGAGGCGTCTGGAAGGTGCTTATTTGCAGAGGACAAGGCCATTGGGCTGATGGAAGGTCAGAGGAAGCGCTAGGAATCCTGGAGAGTAGTGGGGCAAAAGAATGACTTGCAGAGGGGCAGACATAAGGAATTTGTCAAGCATCAATAAATTAAGCTGATTGATGCAGTGTGTGCATGTTAACTACCTCTATTTTCCCTCCAATTCTTCAGTAAACCTGTTGAAAACAATCTTTGGGACTGATCTATATTTCTTGCTGTTGCTTTTGGTGAGAGAGGATTCTTTATGGTGAATAAAGAAAGCCAAACACTGGCACCAAATAGGCTCACTTGAGCCAGCCCCATCAGGGTTACCTCTAGAAGATTTTACTCAGAACTCCTTCACGTGCAAATGGAAAGGCAAACCAACTGGTAGTGTTTAATGAACACTCACACTCTGTGGATCTTGCACTGAAATGTTAACTGAATTTTATGTCTGATAAGAATTAACATATGCTATTGATGTTGTCCATGTACACGTTGAGTAAGATGGTTTGTTTTCATTGCTTTTACACAGCCTGGCTAGACTTAAATACGTAAGCCTGGTTTTGTTATTCCTTTGCTGTGGAATCACTCATTTCCTTAGTTAGCATTTATTAGACTGTATTGTGCTAGAGGCAACAAAGCCAGAGATGGCTTTCTCACCTCGCTTGTGATTGAGAAGCTGAGACAGACATCTAAACAGATGATTATGACACAACATAACCTGTGCAATAATAGAGGAATATTTAAAGGGTTATTTAAACATGGAAAAGGGAGTCAGTATTATTGGATGCAGAGCAGGTGAGGAAAGACGCTAGACAGTATACCTGCATATTCTAGAATCTTCCATTACAGAACTTTCCTACAGACCCTTATGAAGTCTTTCCAATTATGGGTTAGAGATGAGAGCTGTTCTAAAAACAGATATAGTTTACTAGAATGTGACTTTTTTTTCTTGTTTTCTGGTCAGTTAACAAACATTGGCATTAATGTGCTGGTTATAGAGCCTGGCACCCAAATTTTGGAATGGGGGAAAAAATCAAAGCAATCTGCTCCAAAATGAAGCCAACAAGATATGTCTGCCAAGAGATGATGGCAGTGTTCTAAATAGAATCATTTTGTGATGGTAGACCTGTTTCTCATTTTCCTGTCCTTTATAGCCTATCTTGTTTACATTTGGTTAATAAATGCAAAGGCAATTGTTATCACATAGCAGGCCACTTTAAAGGAGTACGTTTCCAGACAATTCCATTGAGGCTATGCTAACCCACATTTCTCTATGGAATGTCATCATTGTGTTACCTACTCCATCATCATTGTGTTACCTACTCTGACATTTCTCTATGGAATGTCATCATTGTGTTACCTACTCTGAATGCATGTAGGTAACACCGAATAACACGACCCACTGAGCACATATTTGAGTTTCACGTGAGGCATATGTTTATTCAGGCGGCCACAATGCTCTCAGATAACTTCTGTGCTATCAGTGGAATTCTGTAGTCAAGGCAGTGTGTACAAATTCCCAAACCTAGATACCAGTAGCAACAGCTCTCCTTTCCCAGTTGAGACAAAAGAAATCTTCTTAGGTAAGGAGGATGCACAGGCATGCACATATTTGAAATTTAATAGAAGTAGTTAACATTTTTATTTAGAAAAATGTTGAGGGAAGACAAGGGGTAAAGAAGGAAGTGTCCTCTCCGTAAGACTCCATCTCCAGGTGTGGTTGCTGTTTCTTTGGGAGTATTGCTGCTGTTGGTGTAGTGATGTTTGCTTTCTGAAGGTAGTGAAAATTACAGACTGGCACTGGCCATCTGCTTCTACAAGGACTAAGTCATAAAGCTCTGCAGCCTCTGACCTTCAACAACCCCTGAAAGGAGTCCGGGGTGGAGATCAGGAGTGAGGCCCTCTGTGCTCCGGGAAAACTGGCAGAACAGGCCTTCAGATAGATATTTTCAGAGCCCAATTTCTTGCATCTCCTCATGTCTAGAAAAGCACTCAAATCATCAATGGTGACGTCTGCTCCTAGCAACTAACAGCAAGCTTCTACCAAAATGTGTGCTTGACTGCACGTGCCCCCTTCACTAAGATCATATATAACACTGACCTTCCCCCCTCCCCACCTCTTTGGAGCAGTTCCTCAGAGCTGTCTGCGATGCTGTCTCCTGGGCTGTAGTCCTCATTTTGCCCCAAATAAAACTTAACTCACAGCTCTCACTTTGTGCATTTCTTTTAGTCGACATTGTATTGGTTCCTACTTTAGAGAATTTAAAGTTTAGCTTCCCGAGTAGGATTATTTGTCATCTTAATTTAGTCAGACTCTGAGCAAGTATAATTTCCTCAATACCAATGGGATCCAAACTTTAATAGGCTCTAGAAATATTTGGGAGAGCTTAAGTGAAAGTGCAGCTTCCCAAGCTTCTCCTTCAAAATTCTGTGTCAGTACACCAGGGTTGGCCCTAGGAAGCTGTGTTCCTGTTAATATCTCTTGGTGATTTCATCCCTATTTATTGTTAATATTTTTGGTACACATTTATATACTTGTATTCCATCTTCTGTAGGTTGCTACTTTGTGTCCTTTGCCAGTTTTCCTTTACTATTTTTTATTGCTTTATCACAAATCTTGACATGTCCTTGTATATATAAATTTTTGACGTGTTTCTTACTATGTAGCTATCTTGATCTAGATAGATAGAAACTTTGATCTCTTATGGGTATTGCAAAAATGTTCCCTCATGCCATTGGCATTTTAACTGTGTGTTTGATTGTATGTTGGGGGTGTGTGTATAAAAAGCAATGTGTAGCATAATACACACTGATTCTTGGCACCATGGTCTTTGATGTATCCCACTGCTAAAAGATGGATAACTTGAATAATTGGTTGCAGTGAGATTATGTTTTTGAAATAGTAACCAAATTTCAAACAGTATCACTGGGCACTTCCTGTTCCACTCGGTTCCTTTATCCCCAGTTCAAGGCAAGAGGTTATTCTGGACTCATTGCCTTAGGGAAAAGATGTTTGGGCCAAAAACAGAGGAGTCACTACTTCTGGCTTTTAAGTTACACGAGCCCAGGCCCTGTGAGTAATAGATGAAAGGGAACAAACAACAATCTTGAGCGAAAAATATAATATTAGTCCTAGTCTTTCTGGCCCTCAATTTTAGGGAAAAGCAATGTTCCTTTGACTAGAGGGAGGGAATCTAAAGGCTCTGAGAGAGCAGGGAGCTGCCTGTGAGGGGTGGGCTTCCTCCCTTCCACCCTGGGGTGTATGTGCAGGAACAGACGCTGAAGGGTAAGTGGGCTCTGGGAGAAGAAGGAACCTGGGGCCACCCTTCCTGGTTGACCCCTCAGTAATTTCCTGGGGCTGTGACAATTGCCAGGAAACAGTTAGTACAGTGTGTCCCTGAACCCAGACCCCAGACGACCTCATAAAGTTTCTAGTTCTCCAGCATAGTGTGGGGACAGGGTGAGTCCTTTATGCCTGAGAGTTGAGGAAAATAGCAGAGATTGATACTGGATCTGTAGGGAAGTTGAAGATGGAAATAAGAGAGGACTCAATGGCTGACTGAGGGAATCGATAGTGGGGAACCTCGGCCCTTTGCACTCCCTTGACCCTGCTTCTTGTGCATGTGCACTGGATGCTCTGGGTGGATTCAGAGGTGATCTCAGGGAAAAGGCAGAGGGAGGTGTCAGAATACGAATTCAACTGGTTTCTGAGAAACAGACCAAGGTACCCTTTGAGCACACCCATTCTGTGCACAGTGTATGGCCTCGTGAGCCACCACCTTGGAGCCCAGGCCCTGAGGTCCATTCCATCATTGAAGAAGGGAAGTGTAAGTATTCTCTACCCACGGTGGCTCTGGACAAGGGCCACAGTCAGGCAGCAGCAGACAAGCATCCCGTGACTGAGAAGCACTCCCAGAACCTGCAGCATCACCCGCTGCAGTCAGGCTCTGTACTGGTCAGTCCCCAGTAGGTGGTGGTCTTCACAGGTGAGCTTCTGGGTCAGTCTCTTCTGCCACCTTCCTTTAACTTGCTCGTTTCCTTGAGCCTCTTTTTATCCTGTCTATAATTCTACAGGGCAGGTTCAATTTATTTGCCTTGGCTTTTCCATCAGGGGGCTAGCTTTCCAGCTTCTAAGCTCAGGCTACATTTTCTAACCTCAGATGGAGTGCGGGCAGACGTTTTCTTCAAAGGGACAGACAGTAAATATTTTAAAGCTCTGCAGGCTGAACGATCTCAATTGCAGCAGCTCGACTCTGCCACTGCAGCACAAAAGCAGCCACAGCTTATGAGGAAAACGGTGGGCATGGCTACGTTCCTATAAAACCTTACAAAACGAACAGCTGGTCAGAATGGCCATCCCCCTAAATTCTATAAACAATACATGCTGGAGAGGGTGTGGAGAAAAGGGAACCCTCCTACACTGTTGGTGGGAATGTAAACTGGTACAGCCACTATGGAGAACAGTATGGCGGTTCCTTAAAAAACTAAAAATAGAGCTACCATATGACCTGCAATCCCACTCCTGGGCATATACCTGGAAAAGAGGAAAACTCTAATTTGAAAAGATACATGCACCCCAATGTTCATAGCACTATTCACAATAGCCAGGACATGGAAGCAACCTAAATGTCCCTTGACAGATGAGTGGATAAAAAAGATGTAGTACATATATACAATGGAATATTACTCAGCCATAAAAAAGAATGAAATATTTGCAGCAAGATGGACGGACCTAGAGATTATCATACTAATTGAAGTAAGCCAGACAGAGAAAGACCAGTACCATATGCTATCACTCACATGTGGAATCTAGAAAATGATACAAATGAACTTATTTACAAAACAGAAACAGACTAACAGACATAGAAAACAAACTTATGGTTACCAAAGGGGAAGGGTGGGGGGAAGGGATAAATTAGGAGTTTGAGATTAACAAATACACACTATTATATATAAAATAAACAATAAGGACCTGCTGTATAGCATAGGGAACTAAATTCAATATTTTGTAATGGAAAATTATATATATATATATCTATCTTAATCACTTTGCTGTATTCCCAAAACTAACACAACATTTTAAATCAACTATATTTCAATTACAAACAAAAACAACAGCAAAAACAAACTAAGCAGCGGGCCAGATTTTGCCAATGAGCCGAGTTTGTCAACTCTTGTTTCAGTTGTTGCCTCACCCCTCTTTTTATCTACGAATTTGCTCATCGGAAACCAGGATTCAGATTATGGTGGGAAGCATATTCAAGCCTGATCTTCTGTTTACCTCTCCAAATGGTGTACTGGAAGAAGCTTGTATAACACTGTATGTACTGGATAGTTGGTGTTATTTAAAATCAATTAACCCAAACTTTGAGAAGTGGGCTGCAAGCTCTGGTCCCAGGTATAGGAGTCAGACAACCTTATAGGTACGGATAAGACCACCAAACATGCAATGGGTTTTCTCCCAGTCAACATGGGCATGAAGGACAATGTCTTCTCTCTTGGGCTGTGAGCACATGGGTGGTGGCTGGGGTCACACCTCACTTCTGAGGCATGAAGTATCCCGTGGTTAAGGGTGTAGGGTCACCCTGAGTGATTCTGTTGAGGGCCTGGAAGTTCCTGAGAGCTGGGATTGGGACACTCAGCTTGGCCACTTCTGCCAGCAGCAATCTGCTGCCTTCTGGGCTGAGCTAAGGAAGAGACTTGATCACCATCACAGCTCTCAGTTGCAGACTGTTGTCAAATGCACCAGTAGGGACTGGAGTTAAAATAGAATATAAAAAGACATATAAGCTCATTTCCTATTCAGCAGCTGGGGAGACCACTGAGATAAGTTACAAC
Organism: Mesoplodon bidens; assembly: GCF_964165515.1. NCBI lineage: Eukaryota > Metazoa > Chordata > Mammalia > Artiodactyla > Ziphiidae > Mesoplodon > Mesoplodon bidens. The sequence goes on along the minus strand of NC_138168.1, from coordinate 12,961,797 downwards.
AAGGACCTCTAACCTCAGATGGAGTGCGGGCAGACGTTTTATTCAAAGGGCCAGACAGGAAATATTTTAAAGCTCTGCAGGCTGAACGATCTCTGTTGTGCGTTAGAGATCAATAACTAACCTCCACACATGCATTTATCAATATACAAATATTACATTCTAAGGCTGCTTTGTTGTGTACCCCTTACGGTCAGTTTCACTGTTGGATTTTTTCCAAACAGTTAGGAAGATTCAAACTTTCTACTGTTATACATAATTTTTATAATTGTCTTCGGGAATAAAGTGTCTTCTGTGATTTTCAAATAATTTCCTTGAGATAGAATCCTAGAAGGAGATTTGCTGAGTCAAATCGCACCCGCCTTTTTAAGGTTCCGGGTATAGGCTGATATTTAGTTTCCAACAGAGTATGAAAATGCCCATCTCCAAAACTGAGCATGTGGGAGATCATTTGCTAATTTGACTGGTATTTTAATTTTATTTATTTGATGACTCATTAAGTTAAACATTTTTGTGTTTATTAGCCATATTTATGTTATTTATTTTTTGAATCAGCAAGCATCTTCCCCCCCCCCCAGATGAGGAAGCTGAGACTCAGAAAGCTTAAGTGACTTTATGGGGGTCAAACATCTAGGAAGTTGCAGACATGGGAATTCTTTCTAAATTCTGATTCTTATCCAATGCTCATTCCATTGTATAAAATACCCTGAAAAAAGAGGAAATAGGGTTTCTCAATATCTGTTTATGATTGTCTCAAAACATCCTTTTTTAAAAATTAATTCCTAGAAAACACAACTCATGCCGAAAATCTCAGGAGAAATTTATTATAAGAGCTTATGAAGCCTCATTCAAAGATGAAGGTCAACAGAGACAAAGCGGACACAATTCCAATCTGTTTTAATGAATCAGGACTGACAGAATGAATTCCCTTTTGTGAAGAGAAGAAAAAAAAAGATTGTTGTGGTTTCCTTTCAAAAGATTTTATTCAGTCTTTGATTAGACCAAGCAGAACATAATATTTCAAGGACAGAACTCACCTTCTTCCAGATGTAGAAATACCTCCTCATTTGGAATCCATACTTATTTTTATTAAGAATTAAATTTGTGGAAAGCAGGATTGGGGTTACATCAAATGGTGGAAGAGAAGACTAAAAAGTCCTTCAGCAAAAACCAGATGAAGACTTTAATCCCAATGATCCTCTTTGTTGAGTTCTCTCCTTCCTCAGCCATCAAGCTCTGCTTGAAGTCCATGTCCCCGGACCCTTGTCTCTTCCTCTGCCTCACCCTCCGATATCCCTGACGTCTGTATCTCTTGCTTCCCACTTTGAATTTTCCCTTGTTTTCACATTTCCTGCCTCAGGAATCCTTCTCTACAGGGTTCTGACCTGGGGCAGCTACTACGGATGTTTTTCCAGCCTGCTCGCCTGAGGCCATGCAAATACTCTCTTGGATTAAAATTTCCAAGTAGTGAGTCTTTGGGTTTTCTGGGTAACTTTCCTTTTTCTATTGTCAGTGGATCACCTTTTCGGCCCTGAATCTTTTCCTGAAACCATCCTTTCAGTGCAGGGATGAAGGCTCAGGTATGTGTGGGTGGAACTTCTCTGTAGGTAGACTTGTAATTGCAGGACTTGGGGTCCTAACAATGAGAAAGTAATTAGAGTAGCACCCAGGGGGGCGCAGTGCAAAGACCTCTGAGTCTGGTTTGAGCCTGGCAGTAAAATAGCCAAAGATCGCAGAGATTCATGTATGGGCTTTTTGAAAAAACAAGAAACCAGATGGAGATTTGGAGCCAGGCCTAATATAATGATAAACAGTGACTTGATAACCTAATCAATGGGGCTTTGGCCATAAGAGGAAGTGGTTGAAGATCTAGATTTTTGGAGAGAGGAAGATCTCTTCTTCTTGAACATGACTAATATTCACTATAAGCAATTATGTCACTTGCTTGGTCTGGGAATGTTGACAGCACTTTACAGTGGGCTCAAGATTGATATGACATGGTACGTATTTAAGACCGACAGGTATTTTATGGGACCAGTTAACTTCTATTTACTATTGAATATTGTTCTTAAGTACCAATACAACAGAAGTTCTTCAAAAGACATTGTGAATAAAAATAAGTTCAAATCCTAAATTATTACCTGACAGATTTGGTCAATGTTTTCATGATTTTATGCTTTCTTGATTTGTAAACTGAAACTCTAAGCTCTTAGTGTGAATTTTCTGACCACTTTTTACTTTAAAATATTGAAAATATTTTAATTAAAATTAAAATAATTAATTAAAATAATTGAAATATTCCCCAGTCCCAAATTGTGATATGCATTAGTTTTTTTTAATTTCTCCACTGTTTCCCTTGCCTCTGTAACATACACCTACGCACTCAAATTTTATTTTAAAGAAAAAAATCAAATGGCCTATCTATACAGACTAATTTATTTCCTTGAATATATTTCTCTTTCCTCAGTAGCAGAATTTTAATAGTAAAAACATCAAACTGCATGAAAATGAAGATTACATTCAGGATAAGAAATGACTTCAGCATTAAGGCTAGAATTAGTGGCCCTCTGAATCTAATCTTTAGTTGTTTATAAACAAAGGACTATCGAGATAGGTATTACTTCTGTTTAGTATTATACCTGTGTCACTTCCAGCGAGGAAAATAACAATCCCAAATACTTTTGAAAACAAGGTTTTCTTTCAATTTAAACACCATATTGAAAAAAGCTTGCTGTGGGTTATTATTTGTGGTATCATTAAGATTAAAATGTTTAATGTAATATTAATATTCTTTAACTGAAAATAAATGTGTATATTTTAAATGTTTGTGGAGAGAAATCTAGAACTTGTAATTGCATGCATCACAAACATCTATAGTTGAATGTTATTCAGATGTAATTCTCTCATGAGGAAGAAGCTGTTGGGAGTATATTTTTCATTGCTACAGTTAATAGAACTATGTAATCTTAATTTAATTGAAATTTTATTAACAAAGTTCTCCCTGAATGATGAGATTTCTTAATTTAGCAACATCCAACATCAATTTAAGAACTTCCAATGACTTTCCATTTATCAGTCCCTTGCCTAGTTCTTTAAGTTAAACAACAAATATTGATTTATAATTAAGGAAACAAGTCCCGAATGTTTCAACGGGTAATGAGAAAACAGGAAACAATTCCATGTCTGTTTAATAGAAAAGAACAATGAGATATTCTTTTTTCATTCTTTTAAAAATACTTTTATTGAAATATAGTTGATTTACAATGTTGTGTTAGTTTCAGATGTACAGCAAGGTGATTCAGTTATACATATATATATATATATTCTTTTTTTACATTCTCTTCCCTTATAGGTTATTACAAGATATTGAGCAGAGTTCCCTGTGCTATACAGTAGGTCCTTGCTGTTTATCTATGTTATATACAGTAGTGAGTATCTGTTAATCCTCAAACCCTTAGGAACCATGGAGGTGGTGCAGCAATGAGGGGCTTCACTGCCTGGGAGTTATGAGTATAGACTTGGTCCCTCTGTCTTTCATCAGCCCTGTCATCTTAGGAACTAACTCTCTGAGATTCTATTTCACCGTCTCTAAAATGGAGATGATAAGTCTCCTCCTCGAGAGGTTCTTATGAATGTTAAATGAGATCATGGATGTGAAGATTTCATTGGCCTGAAGTCAGCACTGAATTCATTAGAGGTTGGTTTCATTTTTACTATCCTATGATTATTATTATTGAGTCAATCTCTTTTATTTTATTAGATGAGAAAATCCAGGTCCAGAAAGGTAAAATGACAAGCCCATGATACTTCAGCATTTTTCCCCCTTTCTATGCTAAACTTATAGACTCCAACCTGATTACCCAATTGAAATAAGAAATGCAATCTGGACACTGGGGTCTCTAACATCCCCTATGTCTATCTCTCTCCAGAAACATAAGGATAATGTCACTAAACACTCGACTGGACAAAGCAAAATCACACCTCCCAGGAAGCAAAGTGGAGCAAACACCTGCTGGCATGTAGAGAGAGAAACAATACATTTTGTTTATTTGTCAGGTCACCGTGGAACTCTAATCCCTGCAGGGCTGACAGAACGTTTCTATGTTTATTTTAACGAATGTTCTGCTCTACAGACACCTGTGGGACGGGCAAAGACAGCTATTGTCCAGGGGTTAGAACACTTGCCTTTCATTTTGCTGCCCCTTCTAAGACACATGACATCAATTAGAAAAACAGCTTTTCTGAGCCCCTTTCTGTACTTTCTGTCCTTGTCTATAGATGGAGAATGATAAATGATATTTATCTCCTGTTGTTATGAAGTTCACCACCTTTGGGGCTGTAAATGTGAATTTCAAACTTTAAACACTAAACAGCTGAGCAGGATTAGTGAACAAGCTTAAACACCCAGTGGGTAGCAAGTAATTATGAAAGATTATATGAAAACAAGATGAAAGGAAAGCATAGATTTTAGAGCTGAGGGGGAAAATGTATCAATAGGATGTGGAAATTTTATTGTAACTTGACCTACCTTGCTAGTAGAATAATTTGAGCCTAATTTTTCTTATAATTTTACACTGTTTTATTTGCAGTTATGGTCTTCTAAATAATTGTATGTTTTGGTTTAAGCACAGCAGCACCATTTATAATTTAAATTAACCTTTTTTTTATTAGTTTCTGCTTTACAACAAAGTGAATCAGTCATACATATACATCTGTTCCCACATCCCTTCCCTCATGCATCTCCCTCCCTCCCACCCTCCAACCCTCCCCATGCCACCCCTCCAGGCGGTCACAAAGCACCGAGCTGATCTCCCTGTGCTCTGCGGCTGCTTCCCACTATCTATCGACCTTACGTTTGGTAGTGTATATATGTCCATGCCTCTCTTTCGCTTTGTCACAGCTTACCTTTCCCCCTCCCCATATCCTCAAGTCCATTCACAAGTAGGTCTGTGTCTTTATTCCCGTTTTACCCCTAGGTTCTTCATGACATTTTTTTTAAAATTCCATATATATGTGTTAGCATACGGTATTTGTCTTTCTCTTTCTGACTTACTTCACTCTGTATGACAGACTCTAGGTCTATCCACCTCATTAAAAATAGCTCAGTTTCGTTTCTTTTTATGGCTGAGTAATATTCCATTGTATATATGTGCCACATCTTCTTTATCCATTCATCGGATGATGGACACTTAGGTTGTTTCCATCTCTGGGCTATTGTGAATAGAGCTGCAATGAACATTGTGGTACATGTCTCTTTTTGAATTATGGTTTTCTCAGGGTATATGCCTAGTAGTGGGATTGCTGGGTCATATGGTAGTTCTATTTTTAGTTTTTTAAGGAACCTCCATACTGTTCTACATAGTGGCTGTACCAATTTACATTCCCACCAGCAGTGCAAGAGTGTTCCCTTTTCTCCACACCCTCTCCAGCATTTATTGTTTCTAGATTTCTTAATGATTGCCATTCTGACTGGTGTGAGATGATATCTCATTGTAGTATTCATTTGCATTTCTCTAAAGATTAATGATGTTGAGCATTCTTTCATGTGTTTGTTGGCAGTCTGTATATCTTCTTTGGAGAAATGCCTACTTAAGTCTTCTTCCCATTTTTGGATTGGGTTGTTTGTTTTTTTGCTATTGAGCTGCATGAGCTGCTTATAAATTTTGGAGATTAATCCTTTGTCAGTTGCTTCATTCGCAAATATTTTCTCCCATTCTGAGGGTTGTCTTTTGGTCTTGTTTATGGTTTCCTTTGCTGTGCAAAAGCTTTGAAGTTTCATTAGGTCCCATTTGTTTATCTTTGTTTTTATTTCCATTTCTCTAGGAGGTGGGTCCAAAAGGATCTTGCTGTGATTTATGTCGTAGAGTGTTCTGCCTATGTTTTCCTCTAAGAGTTTGATAGTTTCTGGCCTTACATTTAGGTCTTTAATCCATTTTGAGCTTATTTTTGTGTATGGTGTTAGGGAATGATCTAATCTCATACTTTTACATGTCCCTGTCCAGTTTTCCCAACACCACTTATTGAAGAGGCTGTCCTTTCTCCACTGTACATTACTGCCTCCTTTATCAAAGATAAGTTGACCATATGTGTGTGGGTTTATCTCTGAGCTTTCTATCCTGTTCCATTGATCTATCTTTCTGTTTTTGTGCCAGTACCACACTGTCTTGATTACTGTAGCTTTGTAGTATAGTCTGAAGTCAGGGAGCCTGATTCCTCCAGCTCCGTTTTTCTTTCTCAAGATTGCTTTGGCTATTCGGGGTCTTTTGTTTTTCCAAACAAATTTTGAAATTTTTTGTTCTAGTTCTGTGAAAAATGCCAGTGGTAGTTTGATAGGGATTGCATTGAATCTGTAGATTGCTTTGGGTAGTAGAGTCATTTTCACAATATTGATTCTTCCAATCCAGGAGCATGGTATATCTCTCCATCTATTTGTATCATCTTTAATTTCTTTCATCAGTGTCTTATAATTTTCTGCATACAGGTCTTTTGTCTCCTCAGGTAGGTTTATTCCTAGATATTTTATTCTTTTTGTTGCAGTGGTAAATGGGAGTGTTTTCTTGATTTCGCTTTCAGATTTTTCATCATTAGTATATAGGAATGCCAGAGATTTCTGTGCATTAATTTTGTATCCTGCTACTTTACCAAATTCATTGATTAGCTCTAGTAGTTTTCTGGTAGCATCTTTAGGATTCTCTATGTATAGTATCATGTCATCTGCAAACAGTGACAGCTTTACTTCTTCTTTTCCAATTTGGATTCCTTTTATTTCCTTTTCTTCTCTGATGGCTGTGGCTAAAACTTCCAAAACTAGATTGAATAAGAGTGGTGAGAGTGGGCAGCCTTGTCTTGTTCCTGATCTTAATGGAAATGGTTTCAGTTTTTCACCATTGAGGACAATGTTGCCTGTGGGTTTGTCATATATGGCCTTTATTATGTTGAGGAAAGTTCCCTCTATGCCTACTTTCTGCAGGGTTTTTATCATAAATGGTTGTTGAATTTTGTCGAAAGCTTTCTCTGCATCTATTGAGATGATCATATGGTTTTTCTCCTTCAATTTGTTAATATGGTGTATCACATTGATTGATTTGCGTATATTGAAGAATCCTTGCATTCCTGGAATAAACCCCACTTGATCATGGTGTATGATCCTTTTAAAGTGCTGTTGGATTCTGTTTGCTAGTATTTTGTTGAGGATTTTTGCATCTATGTTCATCAGTGATATTGGCCTGTAGTTTTCTTTCTTTGTGACATCCTTGCCTGGTTTTGGTATCAAGGTGATGGTGGTCTCGTAGAATGAGTTTGGGAGTGTTCCTTCCTCTGAAATTGTTTGGAAGAGTTTGAGAAGGATGGGTGTTAGCTCTTCTCTAAATGTTTGATAGAATTCGCCTGTGAAGCCATCTGGTCCTGGGCTTTTGTTTGTTGGAAGATTTTTAATCACAGTTTCAATTTCAGTGCTTGTGATTGGTCTATTCATATTTTCTATTTCTTCCTCATTCAGTCTTGGCAGGTTGTGCATTTCTAAGAATTTGTCCATTTCTTCCAGGTTGTCCATTTTATTGGCATAGAGTTGCTTGTAGTAATCTCTCATGATCTTTTGTATTTCTGCAGTGTCAGTTGTTACTTCTCCTTTTTCATTTCTAATTCTATTGACTTGAGTCTTCTCCCTTTTTTTCTTGATGAGTCTGGCTAATGGTTTATCAATTTTGTTTATCTTCTCAAAGAACCAGCTTTTAGTTTTATTGATCTTTGCTATCGTTTCCTTCATTTCTTTTTCATTTATTTCTGATCTGATCTTTATGATTTCTTTCCTTCTGCTAACTTTGGTTTTTTTTTGTTCTTCTTTCTCTAATTGCTTTAGGTGCAGGGTCAGGTTGTTTACTCGAGATGTTTCCTCTTTCTTAAGGTGGGATTGTATTGCTATACATTGTATTGCTACTTCCCCCTTAGAACTGCTTTTGCTGCGTCCCGTAGGTTTTGGGTCGTCGTGTCTCCATTGTCATTTGTTTCTAGGTATTTTTTTATTTCCTTGTTGATTTCTTCAGTGATCACTTCGTTATTGAGTAGTGTATTGTTTAGCCTCCATGTGTTTGTATTTCTTACAGATCTTTTCCTGTAATTGATGTCTAGTCTCATGGCATTGTGGTCGGAAAAGATACTTGATACAATTTCAATTTTCTTAAATTTACCAAGGCTTGATTTGTGACCCAAGATATGATCTATCCTGGAGAATGTTCCATGAGCACTTGAGAAAAATGTGTATTCTGTTGTTTTTGGATGGAATGTCCTATAAATATCAATTAAGTCCATCTTGTTTATTGTATCATTTAAAGCTTGTGTTTCCTTATTTATTTTCCTTTTGGATGATCTGTCCATTGGTGAAAGTGGGGTGTTAAAGTCCCCTATTATGAGTGTGTTAATGTCGATTTCCCCTTTTATGGCTGTTAGTATTTGCCTTATGTATTGAGGTGCTCCTATGTTTGGTGCATAAATATTTACAATTGTTATATCTTCTTCTTGGATCGATCCCTTTATCATTATGTAGTGTCCTTCTTTGTCTCTTCTAATAGTCTTTATTTTAAGTCTATTTTGTCTGATATAAGAATTGCTACTCCAGCTTTCTTTTGATTTCCATTTGCATGGAATATCTTTTTCCATCCCCTTACTTTCAATCTGTATGTGTCTCTACGTCTGAAGTGGGTCTCTTGTAGACAGCATATATATGGGTCTTGTTTTTGTATCCATTCAGCCAATCTGTGTCTTTTGGTGGGAGCAGTTAGTCCATTTACATTTAAGGTAATTATCGATATGTATCTTCCTATTCCCATTTCCTTAATTGCTTTGGGTTCGTTATTGTAGGTATATTCCTTCTGTTGTGTTTCTTGCCTAGAGAAGTTCCTTTAGCATTTGTTGTAAAGCTGGTTTGGTGGTGCTGAACTCTCTCAGCTTTTGCTTGTCTGTAAACGTTTTAATTTCTCCATCAAATCTGAATGACATCCTTGCTGGGTAGAGTAATCTTGGTTGCAGGTTTTTCTCCTTCATCACTTTAATTATGTCCTGCCACTCCCTTCTGGCTTGTAGAGTTTCTGCTGAGAGATCAGCTGTTAACCTGATGGGGATTCCCTTGTGTGTTATTTGTTGTTTTTGCCTTGCTGCTTTTAATATGATTTCTTTGTGTTTAATTTTTGACAGTTTGATTAATATGTGTCGTGGCGTATTTCTCCTTGGATTTATTCTGTATAGGACTCTCTGTGCCTCCTGGACTTGATTAACTATTTCCTTTCCCATATTAGGGAAGTTTTCAACTATAATCTCTTCAAATATTTTCTCAGTCCCTTTCTTTTTCTCTTCTTCTTCTGGAACCCCTATAATTCGAATGTTGGTGCATTTAATGTTGTCCCAGAGGTCTCTGAGACTGTCCTCTGTTCTTTTCATTCTTTTTTCTTTATTTTGCTCTGCAGCAGTTATTTCCACTATTTTATCTTCCACCTCACTTATCCGTTCTTCTGCCTCAGTTATTCTGCTATTGATCCCATCTAGAGTATTTTTCATTTCATTTATTGTGTTTTTAATCGATGCTTGATTCATCTTTAGTTCTTCTAGGTCCTTGTTAACTGTTTCTTGCATTTTGCCTATTCTATTTCCAAGATTTTGGATCTTGGAAATGGAATCTTGGATCATCTTTACTATCATTATTCTGAATTCTTTTTCAGGTAGACTGCCTATTACCTCTTCATTTGTTAGGTCTGGTAGGTTTTTATCTTGCTCCTTCACGTGCTGTGTGTTTTTCTGTCTTCTCATTTTGCTTATCTTACTGTGTTTGGGGTCTCCTTTTTGCAGGCTGCAGATTCGTGGTTCCCGTTGTTTTTGGTTTCTGTCCCAAGTGGCTAAGGTTGTTTCAGTAGGTTGTGTAGGCTTCCTGGTGGGGGGGACTAGTGTCTGTGTTCTGGTGGTTGAGACTCGATCTTGTCTTTCTGGTGGACAGGTCCACGTCTTGTGGTGTGTTTTGGGGTGCCTGTGGCCTTATTATGTTTTTAGGCAGCCTCTCTGCTAATGTGTGGGGTTGTGTTCCTGCCTTGCTAGTTGCTTGGCATAGGGTGACCAGCACTGTAGCTTGCTGGTCTTTGACTGAAGCTGGGTGCTGGTGTTGAGATGGAGATCTCTGGGAGATTTTTGCCACTTGATATTATGTGGAGCTGGGAGGTCTCTTGTGGACCCGTGTCCTGAAGTTGGCTCTCCCACTTCAGAGGCACAGCACTGACTCCTGGCTGCAGCACCAAGAGCCTTTCATCTACCCAGCTCAGAATAAAAGGGAGAAAAAGTAGAAAGAAAGAATTAGTAGAAGAATGAAAGAGAGAGAGAAAGAAAGGAAGAAGGAAAGGAAGGAAGGAAGGAAGAAAGAAAGAAAGAAAGAAAGAAAGGAGGGAGGGAGGGAGGAAGGACGGAAACAAAGAAAGAAAGAAAGGAGGGAGGGAGGAAGGAAAGAAAAAGAAAGAGTGAATGGAAGAAGAGAGGGAGGGAGGGAGGAAGGAAAGAAAGAAAGAAAGAAAGAAAGAAAGAAAGAAAGAAAGAAAGAAAGAAAGAAAGACAGGAGCGAGGGAGGGAGGAAGGATAGAAAAAGGAAGAGTGAAAGGAAGAAGGGTGTGAGGGAGGGAGGAAAGAAAGAAAGAGAGAAAGAAGGAAAGGAGGGGCAGAGGGAGGGAGGGAGGAAGGGAATGTAGGAAAAAAAGAAAAAGCACGTAAAGTAAAATAGAATAAAGTATAAAATATAGTAGCGTTATTAAAATTAAAAAGTAATTATTGAAAAAAAACGGACAGATAGAACCCTGGGACATATGGTGGAAGCAAAGCTATACAGAGAAAATCTCACACAGAAGCATACACATACACATTCACAAAAAGAGAGCAGGGGGAAAATCGAAAATCTTGCTCTCAAAATCCACCTCCTCAGTTTGGGATAATTCATTGTAAAAAGAGGAAAAGGGGGAAAAGTCTTAAATCTTGTCCTCAAAGTCCACTTCCTCAATTTGGGATGATTCGCTGTCCATTCATGCACTCCACAGACGCAGGGCACATCAAGTGGACCATGGAGCTTTAATCCACTGCCTCCGAGGCTGCACAGAGAGATTTCCCTGTCTCTTCTCTGCTCTCACAGCTCCCGGTTCTCAGCCTTGGACCTGGCCCCGCCTCTGCGCGTAGGTCGCCGGAGGGCGTCTGTTCTTCGCTCAGACAGGACGGGTTTAAAGGAGCCGCTGATTTGGGGGCTCTGGTTTGCTCAGGCAGAGGGAGGGAGGGGCGCGCAGTGTGGGGCGGGCCTGCGGCGGCAGAGGCCGGTGTGACGTTGCACCAGCCCGAGGTGCTCCGTGCGCTTTCCCGGGAAAGCCGTCCCCGGGTCCCGGGACGCCGGCAGTGGCGGGCTGCACAGGCTCCCCGGAAGGCGGGGTGGACAGTGACCTGCGCTTGCACACAGGCCTTGTGGCGGGGGCAGCAGCAGCCCCAGCGTCCCACGCCCGTCTCCAAAGTCCGCGCCTTACCCGCGGCTCGCGCCTGTCTCCGGCGCTTTCCCAAGCAGCCCTCTTAATGCCCTCTCCTCGCGCACCAGGAAACAAAAGGGAAAAAAGTCTCTTGCCTCTTCGGCAGCTCCAGACCCTTTCCCCGGACTCCCTCTGGGCTAGCCGTGGTGCACTAACCCCTTCAGGCTCTCTTCCTGCCGCCAGCCCCAGTCCTCTCCCTGCTCTCCGACTGAAACCCAATACCCGATCCTCAGCTCCCAGCCCCGCCCGTCCCGGCAGGTGAGCAGAAGAGCCTCTCGGGCTGGTGAGTGCCGGTCGGCACCGATCCTCTGTGCGGGAATCTCTCCGCTTTGCCCTCCACACCCCTGTTGCTGTGCTCTCCTCCGCTACTCCGAAGCTCCCCCCCTCCGCCACCCGCAGCCTCCGCCCGCGAAGGGGCTTCTAGTGTGTGGAAACCTTTCCTCCTTCACGGCTCCCTCCCACTGGTGCAGGTCCCGTCCCTATCCTTTTGTCTCTGTTTATTCTTTTTTCTTTTGTCCTACCCAGGTATGTGGGGAGTTTCTTGCCTTTTGGGGGGTCTGAGGTCTTCTGTCAGCGTTCAGTAGGTGTTCTGTAGGGGTTGTTCCACGTGTAGTTGAATTTCTGGTGTATCTGTGGGGAGGAAGGTGATCTCTGCGTCTTACTCTTCCGCCATCTTCCTCCGGGGCCCCTAAAATTAACCTATTTTAAAGAAACTTGTTATATATAAGCACTTATTCACAATTTATCTATAAGCTTATTTATAGTTTAAATTTAAAAAATTTTATTGAAGTATAGTTGATTTAAGCTTATATTTTTGAAGACAAAGGCAGGCTAAAATTACACCACACTTGTAAGTTCGAGTAGCACAGAAGGGAATGAGTATCACAGATCAGAAAAATGACAATAAAAAAGGACAAATGATGTCCTTAATCTTTTTCAGTGATGTTGACTTGAGTTTGCCATTAGTCACCGGGATGAAGTCAGTTTCATATTGAGATCCAAAGTGTTGTGATTATTTACTGCATAGATGATAGTTAAATAGTGATTAAGGTGAAATCATCTTAAGAGAAAGGAAGGAAAGTAACAAAGGGCAGAGACCGAGGAAGAGAAACATCACTGTTATTTCCAAACAATAAAGAGACGTGTGAGAAGGTAATCAGCAGATAAGTGATCACTAGATCCAAGGTAATAGCAGGAGTGAGGAAGCTGATGAATTAAAGGAAGAAGAAGAAACGGGCTGAGTGAGAGGAGGTGAGAGAAAGATGCACCATGTATGGAGAGTACGTTCCATGAATAGAAATGTAGACGGTTTGTAGAACTATTTCAGTTTATAATAAAAAAAAAATGTTCTCATTGGAAAGCGGATACAAACAATGGGGGGAGGGGCAGGATATAAAAGACATTCCAAGGCAAGTTTTAAAATTCTCTTCCATTTGGGTAATTTTTACTTGGGTAATTTTTATTAGTATATGAGAGAAATTACTAGTAGCCAGGAAAGAAAAGCTTTGTCTGTGATTATTTTTCCATCATCTTCTAAAGATATCTTTTAATGAAATATATTTAGATATTATTTTGTGTGTTTATGCATATCCCTAACACTATTAACATTTGTATAAGTACTACAATAGTAATGAGAATGTGCTAGAACAAGTTCATCAAAATATTTTACATAAAATAGGAACAAATTATGTAATAGTGTCAGGCCTAATAGAAATAAGAAGTGCCTTGTGTTTTCAAGGTGTTAATTGGTATATTCAGAAAAATCACAGCATTTAATTTTGGGTTGATTTTTGATTAGATTATTAAAATATTGGGCTATAGAAAAATGACCCCCAAATAACAAAGATGATCTAATTCAAAGCATCATGAGTTCAATATGATCTTTTTGAATAAGCAGAACATTTATACCAAACAAGTCAGTTTATAGAAGACATTAATATATGAAACATAATGTTGGTAAAAATAAAACAAAAAAATTAATGGAAATTACAAGGTAAGTTCTATACTTTGTTCTTTTGTTGTTGTTGTTTTCTTTTGTTTTGAACAGAGAAAGGTTTATTGCAGGACCAAGTAAGGATAACAGGTGGTTTGTGCTCAAAAAACCTGAACTCCTATACTTTGTTAAATACCTAACAAAATGTTAGTCTCATTACCTGCTTGAAACAAAGGAGCCTATTGAAAACATTGACTTTCAATCAAGACTGAAAACAATCAAAAGCTATGAGGTTTATATAGTTATCAAATAAAGTGGTTCCTGACAAACAGCCATTCACTGATTCACTCCTAACTTCAACACACATGGACCGAAGCATCTCCTGGAAGCCAGGCACTGGTCCACATCCCAGTCACAGCAGTGGACAAAGCAGACTCCATGACTGGTCTTGTGTTGCAAACATGCTGGCGGAGAACACAGACAACACACACACACACACACACACACACACACGCGCGTCAGTGGTTACAGTGACTGTGGGGAGAAATTCAGCACAATAAAGACTGACAGTAATGGGAAATAGCATTTTAGAAAAATAGTTGGAGAAGCCTCTCTCATGGGAAGAAGTTGAAGAGGAGCCTGGAGGAAAAGAGAGACAAGCCACGTGGTCATCTAGGGAGGATCATGCCAGCCAGAGGGAGCAGGGCATGCATGGAACATTTGGGACATGTAGGGAGCAAGTGGAAGGCAGCGTGGGCTGGAGGAGAAGGTGGTCAGAGTTTCTGGTGGGATGGATCAGGCAGGGGCTTGCAGGTGACTGTAGGGGCTTAGGACTTACTCAGAGGGAGATCAGACACTACTGGAGTGTTCAGAGCAGAGGAGTGATATGACCTGACTTTTGTTTTAAAAAGATTATTTTGGTTCTTGCGTGTAGAACAGACTGAAAGGGGGAAGGTGGAAGTAAGGAGACCAATGTAGCTACAAGCAGAAAATGGAGGTTTGGAGCAGGAGGGTAACATAAAGGTGATAACAAGTGGTCCTAGTAAAGGTACATTTTGTACATAGAGCCTACAGGATTTCCAGATTGATTGGCTCAGGGGCAGGAAACCAAGAAAGGAGTCAAGGATGATTTCAACATTTAGAGCCTGAGTAACTGGGTAAAGTGTAGGATCAAATACTGCTCTAGGAAAAACCCATGGAACAAGCAAGTTTTGGGGTGGTGGTGAGGGAGTCGGGAGTATAGTTTGGGGTGTGCTAAGTTTGAGATGCCTGTTGGGCTTATGTGACTAGATTTCAGGTAAAAGGTTTTGAATTGAGAGCTAATTTTTGGAGTATTTGGCATTAGAGATGGTATTTAAAGCCACAGGACTGGTTGTACCATCTAGAGGAGGTGTGTGGTTGAAGAAGGTAAGAGATCTCAAAGATCTACACATGATCCCAAAGAGGATCTCCAACAGTTAAAAGTCAGGAAGCTAAGGAGGATCTAGTAGAGGAGGACCAGAATGTCAGGAGGTGAAGAGAGTGGTTTAAGGTGTAAGTGATGACCTGTGTCAGATACTGAGTGACCATTGCATTTGGCAGTATGGAGGTAACTGATGACATTGACAAGAGGAGATTAGACAGAGCAGTGGTGACACATGACTTACTGGAGAGTGTTCAAGGGAGGACAGAAGTGCAGAGAGAAACTAGAGTCAGCTCTTTCCAGAGTTTTGCTGCATACAAAGGCAGAAAAGGGAGAGCAGATTTTTAGAAGAGGATCTAGGTTTAAATATCAGTTTGAAACACTTCGTCATTCAGATAATACATATGGTGGAGAGTGATAATAGAAGAAACACGGCGGTATTATTTTCAGTTATTCCAGCTGTTTCATTTGCATTTCTGAAAATAAACCTATGTTTTTATGCACACAATTATACTTAAAATTCACTGTGGAAAACTTGCCCAAAGCACTGACAGTGTTCCTATCTTCTTTCATCCAGATACATCATGATCTTTGTATCTAAATATAATAAATACATATATACTTATATACTTTCAACTTGCTGCAGGTAATGATTTTAATTGCCTTCAAAATGATAACTCACAACATTTTTAAAACATGAAACAATTTTTAGACACTGTTAGCTGCCCACCCAGGAGCCATACCCCTTCTTCCTGTTTAACAGAATTCTAATTTTGTAATTTCTAATTCTAACCAGTTTAGCTCCTACCAATGAAAACCTCACTCTCCTTAACCAGGGGATTTTATGTGTGTGGCTGTGGCAGCCATTTTGTGATCATGAGGCAAAAAGCCAATAAGCTGAGGATGGCAGGTAGGAAGGATAAGAAGAGCCTTGGTCTTTGATAATATTTTGAGCTCCTGCACCAAATCAGTAACCCTTTACCACTATTCTTATTATATATAAGATAATTAAATGTCCTTATTAATTAAGCCTTGGTTACTCAGATATGCTGTTACTTACAGCTGAAAACATTCCTGATATAATTTTGATTTTACTTGATGACGAGAAATCACAGGTGGAAGCACCTTAGGTTTCTCACTATCACGTTTTATTCCCATTTTGGTGCGTTC
The DNA here is from genome assembly GCF_964165515.1 of Mesoplodon bidens. Lineage (NCBI taxonomy): Eukaryota > Metazoa > Chordata > Mammalia > Artiodactyla > Ziphiidae > Mesoplodon > Mesoplodon bidens. The sequence goes on along the minus strand of NC_138168.1, from coordinate 12,945,764 downwards.
ATCTAAAGGACTAGAAATATATTATTAATAATAATAGCTAACACATATAGCACTTACTATGATCCAAGGACTGTTCTAAATATCTTACTTATATCATTTCATTTAACCCAGCGAGATATGTTCTATTATGTTTTGTATTTTGACAGATGAGAATCTGAGGCACAGGGAGATTAATAACCTCCCTGAGGTTACACATATGGATATTAGCACAGTTGGGATTAGATCCTGTGATGTGTCCCTCTGAGAGTCGAGGCTCCCTGGGCTCCACTTGCTCCTGCCTTTCCCTTCTTTCCCGCTGTGCCCTATTGTCCCCCTATCGTCAGATGCCCCTTCCTAGTTCACTCCTTTCCCTGTTAATGTGTCTTCATCATCTCATTCTAATTGTGGGGTTAAGCAAAGCCTTTATCTTCCAGGAGGAAGGACACCTTCTTGATATTTTCAGCTACTCCATAACATGCTATTGGGCTCTCTTTCCACCTAGCTATTTTGTGTTATTGTCAGGGCTAATTACTCTTCCCTTAGTGAAAGTCTTGTTTCCTGGAATTATACCAATTCTCCTTGTCCACCTGCATGCTAACATAGGTTGTGAGGAATACATAGAATGTTGACATAACACAGAAAAAAATAAAATGTCTGCATACATTCACAGCAACTAATACCCCATTTCATGTACAATTACTAAATAGGATATTTCAGGGGACATGTAAAAATTCTGTAAATCATGTGTTTAGTTATATCCATATATCTGTACACATATATACACAAATTATATATACATGTGTATACATTATATTCAATATATCTATACATATTATACATACTGGATACACTGTCAATTAATTTTTGTAAACCCCTAAGACATATTGTTAGCACCAATTTTATGCAGGTTCACAGGAAGGTTAAGTAACTTGTCCAAGGTCACACAGCTAGTAAGTGGTCTATCTCCTCAATAAAAACTTTCATAACATCTAGTCCCTCTCCTTCTTAATGCTTGTCCTCAGTTGTAATGCACACTTGTTTTTATGATTGTTTGTTTAATGTTTTACTCACTTTATAAGGCAGGGCTCAGGGCTTCTTTCGCTCAACATTTTTTGTCATTACCTAAAACAGTGACTGATGCATAGTATCTGCTCATTAATATGGAAAAAATTAAATTACAAACATTTTATTACAGTAATATATTTTAATATTTAAAAAATAAAATATGAAAAAAATAAACAAAATGTGTAGAGCCAACATTCAGACAGAATCTGTCCAAATCCAGTGTTCTTTGGCTAGCTTGCTGGTCTCTCTTTCAAAGTAACTAAGAAGCATCTAGATCAGGCGTATCCAATCAAACAAGTATGGTGTCACTCTCTCCTGTTCTCATGGCACACCTCGCTAAGCAATCATCATGCTTTTGCCCAATATACCTTGTTGAGGCCTCAAAATTCTTCTCCACTCAGGTCTTTAGAGAATCACTACTGATCAATTGTTCTTTATTTTTAACGTCTTTATTGGAGTATAGTTGCTTTATAGTGGTGTGTTAGTTTCTGCTGTATAACAAAGTGAATCAGTTATACATATATATATATCCCCATATCTCTTCCCTCTTGTGTCTCCCTCCCACACTCCTTATCCCACCCCTCTAGGTGGTCACAAAGCACGGAGCTGATCTCCCTGTGCTATGTGGCTGCTTCCCACTAGCTATCTATTTTATATTTGGTAGTGTATATATGTCCATACCACTCTCTCACTTCATCCCAGCTTACCCTTCCCCCTCCCCGTGTCCTCAAGTCCATTCTCTACATCTGCGTCTTTAATCACTTTTTTATTTTTAAGATTTTTTTTGATATGGACCACTCTCAAAGTCTTTATTTAATTTGTTACAATATTGCTTCTGTTTTATGTTTTAGTCTTTTGGCTGTGAGGCATGCAGTATCCTAGCTCCCCGACCAGGGATCAAACCTGCACCCTCTGCATTGGAAAGTGAGATCCCAACCACTGGACCGCCAGGGAGTCCCTGTCCTGTTTAATCTATATTAGCTTTGTCTCCTCCATAAGGTATTGCAACACTGCAGAGGGGAAAAAGTGGATGTTAGCAATACTTATATCATCATATGTATTAACAAATGGTGAGTGAAAAAAATCTATCTTATCTGCTTATTTATTTACCTACCTATCTATCTATCTATGCATGCATGCATCCATCCATCATCTAGGGACAGAGAAGAAAAGCACAAATCACCCCTCCAACAGAATTCCTTGGAGATCCTTTTTCTTAGTACATAGGCCCCAAATGTTATGGGCCAGAATAATCGGCATCCCTTTCTCTCAAGTGAGTCTTGCCTGTTTATGAGGATCTCTGTACTGGAAAACTGCCATCATGATTGGCTTTTGCCTCATGTAGTGATTTATCCTTTATTTCCCAGCAAGGGCACCATTCCCAGGCAGGTTCTAAATCGTAAGTTGCCCAATTTGGGCTGCACAAGCTCAGCTTTGATCACACATGATGGAATTGGATGTGGGTATCGATGTAAGGAAAGCATAGTGATAGGCTGGACAAGGGGTTTTGAGGCCAACTCAGGAGTATCTCAGGAAGTTTAAACAAAAGATAACAGAGAGAACTGAGTAGCAGGTGCTGGAAAGACAGCACAGCATAGGCAGAAGTCATGAGACAAAGGGGGTTGGCAAGGGTATATTTTTCTAGTTGATGTGTCTGTATGAAAATGAAAACATCAAGGCATGCAGGTCTAACTGGTCTAATGTCCTGAGAAAGAATTTTTCCAGTTTATATGCTAAGACATAGTCTATATAAAATCAGGCTAAGTTTTACAATACCTTCTTTCACAAATTTCTTCTAATAAGTTCCCTGGTATTTTCCAAGATATAAAATTGAATTCACATTTTTTATCATTTCCAGGTTTGTCTGTCTTTACTTTTCTAACAGTTAGTTACTGTTGGATTTGTATTCCCTAGAAAACACATCATCTGTTTACAGATTCTCAGAACTGTGTGTACAGTTCCCAGGGTGTTCTGTAAGTAGTAACATCAAATGTTTAAATTGGTCAATAATGACAAATGATGTGGAATACTTAAGGAAATAGAATTCTAACTTAAAAGACACAGTATCTCATATAGGAAGAGAAGATGGTGATTGATTAGGTGTTGGATGAGTGTATAGTAATGACTTGGGTAAGTGGGAATTGCTAATTTTCTGTCTGAGTAAATACACCGATAAGGATACTCAATTAGGTGGTTGTTAGTCAGCATTTCTGTTACTGATATACCTGAGACATTTGGCTGTGACTGTAAATTTCCAATACACACAGTAAGGCCCCATGACTGGCTCTTACCAGGATATGCTTGGCATGATTCAGCCTCATTAGGAAGCAATAGGAGCATATTAGACAGCTCAACACAATTTGATGTCTTTTACAATCAGCAGTATCATTATTACTTTGATTCTCTTACTAATATAATGAGATATTTAAAATTTTGAATCAAATATATTTTCATTTGATGCTAATCATGATAAGGTTCTAGTATTTATCAATTAATTTTATTTTGTTTTTCTAATACACTTCTCAAGTTTATTTAGTTGGCTTTATCATTTTCTTTTTGGTTCTGGTTTGGTCCTTTAGTTTGGTCCACTACTTATGATTTTCATTATCTTTGGTTAAATTTTTTTCTTCATTAAAATGCAACCGATTTTTATTGTACAAAGTTGGAAAATGCAAACGAGCATGAACATGAAAATCAGAACTCCTGAACTTCCAAAGACTTTATTTATTTTTAGCAGTCTTTTACCCTGTGCATAATAAATTATCATCCTATAAGACTTGAAAGAAATAAAGGATGAATTTGGGTGTCATAGAGCATTTAATTTTTCACATTCAATTAAGAGAACTTAAATTAGAAGAGTAATCATATATTTTAACTATAAGATACAAATAAAAACTTATATCAATCCCTCCATTTTGAATGTTAATTAGGTACTTTTACAACTAAACAAGTGAGAAATAAGAATAATCTCAATTTATGTAGACAGAAAGACAATGAATATGAGAGCAGAATCAGAAAATTCACATGTGGTAGTGAAAATAAATGTTGCAGGGACAATTTGCTTTCCCTAATGTATTGTATTCTATTCTATTCTCTTTTTATCCTTATTAATACAACACCCAATATTCATGTGAGCACATGGTGGCCCAGAATAATAACTACAGTTACAGCTGGGTGCAGTTGTGGGAATAGGTTTAGTTCACTATAAGTTAGTGAGCATGTTTTGGGGCAGATTTTGGGAATCTTCTTTAAAGCTACTAGATGTTCTTTGCCATTTTCTTACTTATTTATCCCCTATTTTGGACCATAAGGACAAGATGAAATGATGTACTGGAAAGATCTTGATTCCTCAAGATCTTCTTGAGTAGAGCTGCTCTGTTGACCCAGAGTGCCTTCGCTGAACTATGTGAGAGAGAAAAAATTCTATATCTATTAAGCTACTGTGATTTGGAATTTCCCTGTTACTGTCATCTATAACTAACTCTATTTAATAAAATCAATAAAGCCAAAACATGATTCTTTGAAAAATTAATAATATTTGTAAATGTCTATGTAGACTTACCTCTCTCCCCCACCAAAAGAGGAAAAACATTTAAAGAAAGAAGGCCCAAATCTGTAATATGAGGGAATAGAAAATGGGATATAATCTCTGTGGAATTAAAAAGATAAAAAGAGGATAGTATGAAAAAAGTTATAGCAATAAATTTGAAAATATATATGAAGTTCTAAGCATTCTATAGCTTATCAAATTGACTTAAGAAAAGAGAGAAAGTCTGAATAGTCTTATAACCATTAAGGAAATTTAATCAGTACTTAAAAAAATATTCCCACAAAGAAAATACCTGAACTGGTTTTATCAGTAAGTTCTACAAAATATTTAAGGTTTAGAATAGAAGTCAACTTTTGAAAGGTTATGCCACAGCTGTGTCATACATGGCATACATATATTTCTTGTTCATATTATGTTATATTCTTTTCTTGCTGCAACTTTTCTGTAGTTCTTCTCCAGATGTGCATTGGGATCATGTTTTCTAATTCATGCCTTCTAATTCTAGGACTCAGGTGGAAAGAGCTATTCCTTTCTTGGATATACCTTTCTCACTAGAGGGAACACAGGAGTGGGAAAGCCCCTGAATAACCATCCAATTTCCCTATGGCTTCTGCCTGGATGTGGCATGTATCACATCCACTCACATCTCATTGGCTGGACCACATCACAGGGCCAAGACTACACCGATGTGATCAGAAAGTACACTGCTTCCAGAAAGTATAGGGTGTGGGAGGACATATATTTGTGAATAATAAAACAATAAACTATATATAGTAAATCCCAATCTTTACACAAACTCAGAGTATAAAGAAGAATGAAAACCCTCCAACTCATTTTATGAAGATATTACAAAATTGGAACTGCAAAGCAACTTACAGCAATATGAGGAAGAAAAATGATAGCTGATATCACTCATGAAGACAGATTCAAAAATTGCAAACAAGAAAATAAACCAATTCAGCAATGTTTAAAAATATAATATTTACTGACAAAGCTATTTTATTCCATGAGTGCACGTTTTATTTAACCTGCTTTTGCACTGGAAAAATCAAAAAATGTAGTTCAACATATTAATTTATTCAAGAAAAATATCATCATAATAGATGTAAGGAGTCACTGAATAAAATTCAATATTCAGTATTTTAATAAAATATTATAAGCAAGTGTAGAATACATGGAAATTTCTAAATGATTTTTTAAAAAACATCTTTATTGGAGTATAATTGCTTTACAATGGTATGTTAGTTTCTGCTTTATAACAAAGTGAATCAGCTATACATATACATATATCTCCATATCTCCTCCCTCTTGCATCTCCCTCCATCCTCCCTATCCCACCCCTCTAGGTGGTCACAGAGCACCGAGCTGATCTCCCTGTGTTATGTGGCTGCTTCCCACTAGCTATCTATTTTACATTTGGTAGTGTATATATGTCCATGCCACTCTCTCACTTTGTCCCAGCTTACCCATCCCACTACTGGGCATATACCCTGAGAAAACTGTAATTCAAAGAGAGTCATGTACCACAATGTTCATTGCAGCTCTATTTACAATAGCCAGGACACGGAAGCAACCTAAGTGTCCATCAACAGAAGAATGGATAAAGAAGATGTGGCACATATATAAAATGGAATATTACTCAGCCATAAAAAGAAATGAAATTGAGTTATTTGTAGTGAGGTGGATGGACCTAGAGTCTGTCATACAGAGTGAAGTAAGTCAGAAAGAGAAAAACGAATACCATATGCTAACACATATGTATGGAATTGAAAAAAATGGTCATGAAGAACTTAGGGGCAAGATGGGAATAAAGACACAAACCTATTTTTAGTTTTTTAAGGAACCTCCAAACTGTTCTCCATAGTGGCTGTATGAATTTACACTCCCACCAACAGTGCAAGAGGGTTCCCTTTTCTCCACACCCTCTCCATCATTTATTGTTTGTAGATTTTTTGATGATGGCAATTCTGACTGGTGTGAGGTGATACTTCATTGTAGTTTTGTTTTGCATTTCTCTAATGATTAGTGATGTTGAGCATTCTTTCATGTGTTGGAAATCTGTATATTTTCTTTGGAGAAATGTCTATTTAGGTATTCTGCCCATTTTTGGATTGGGTTGTTTGTTTTTTTGATATTGAGCTGCATGAGCTATGATACTATACACAGAAAATCCTAAAGATGCTACCAGGAAACTACTAGAGCTAATGAATGAATCTGGTAAAGTAGCAGGATACAAAATTAATGCACAGAAATCTCTTGCATTCCTATACACTAATGATGAAAAATCTGAAAGAGAAATTAAGGAAAAACTCCCATTTACCACTGCAACAAAAATAATGAAATACCTAGAAATAAACCTACCTAAGGAGACAAAAGACCTGTATGCAGAAAACTATAAGACACTGATGAAAGAAATTAAAGAAGATACAAAGAGATGGAGAGATATACTATGTTCTTGGATTGGAAAAATCAACATTGTAAAAATGACTATACTACCCAAAGCAATGTATAGATTCAATGCAATCCCTATCAAACTACCAATCACATTTTTCACAGAGCTAGAACAAAAAGTTTCACAATTTTTATGGAAGCACAAAAGACCCCGAATAGCCATCTTGAGAAAGAAAAATGGAGCTGGAGGAATCAGGCTTCCTGACTTCAGACTATACTACAAAGCTACAGTAATCAAGACAGTATGGTAGTGGCACAGAAACAGAAATATAGATCAATGGAACAGGATAGAAAGCCCAGAGATAAACCCATGCACATATGGTCACCTTATTTTTTATAAAGGAGGTAAGAATATACAATGGAGAAATGACAGCCTCTTCAATAATTGGTGCTGGGAAAACTGGAAAGCTACATGTTAAAGAATGAAATTAGAACACTCCCTAACACCATACACAAAAATAAACTCAAAATGGATTAAAAACCTAAATGTAAGGCCAGACTCTATAAAACTCTTAGAGGAAAACATAGGCTGAACACTCTATGACATAAATCACAGCAAGATCCTTTTTGACCCACCTCCTAGAGAAATGGAAATAAAAACAAAAATAAACAAATGGGACCTAATGAAACTTAAAAGCTTTTGCACAACAAAGGAACCCATAAACAAAGCAAAAAGACAACCCTCAGAATGGGAGAAAATATTTGCAAATGAAGCAACTGACAAAGGATTAATCTCTAAACTATTTTTTATTTACTTCATTCTGAAACAAGCTCAGACTTACCAAAAGCTTACAAAAATAGTACAGAGAATTTCTATACATGCTTTCTCAGCTTACCCAGGGGGTAAGATCTAACATAGTGGGAGTGCAGCTATCAAAACCCCCCAATTAACATCAACACAACACTATTAACTTATCTGCAAACCTTATCCAAATTTCATTAATTGTCGCACTAATTTACTTTTTCTGAACCAGAATTCAATCCAAGATTAGATGTTGATTTAATAGTCATATCTCCTTAGTCTCTTTTTTTTTTTTTTTTTTTTTTTTTTTTTTTCTTTTTGCGGTATGCGGGCCTCTCACTGTTGTGGCCTCTCCCGTTGCGGAGCACAGGCTCCGGATGCGCAGGCCCAGCGGCCATGGCTCACGGGCCCAGCCGCTCCGCGGCATATGGGATCCTCCCAGACCGGGGCACGAACCCGTATCCCCTGCATCGGCAGGCGGACTCTCAACCACTGCGCCACCAGGGAGGCCCTCCTTAGTCTCTTTTTAATCTTAGATAACTTTCACTTTTTTTTTTGGTTCATGATACTCTTGAAGAGTACTGGCCAGTTATTTTGTACCATATTCCTTAATTTATGTTTGTATTATGCCCCCTACTGATTAAATTCAAGTTATATGTTTCTGGCAGGAATAGCAGAGAAGTGATGTGCTATCCCTGTGCATCATCTCAGTAAACATGTGTTGCTGCTATGTCTCATTGATGGGGATGCTCTCCTTACCAACTTGCTAAAGTAACGTCTGCTTTGTCCTTCCTTTGCAAAGTTACTACTTTTTCCCTTTGTAAATAAATAGTTGTCTCATGGAGAGATTCTTTATGACTATGTAAATATCTCATATCTCATGGTATATTTGCACACTAATTTTAATATCATTGATGGTGATTTACTGCAAGAATTATTTCTGTGCTGTTTGCTAAAATGGTGATGTATTTGCACAATTCTTTCTTTTTAAATAATTAAATTTCTGTTGCGAGGAAGAGCTCTTCTGTCTCCCTCTTTCATTTATTCAATTATTTATTGATATCATCATGAACTTGTGAATACTTTTTTACCGTATGAGTTATATCTCATTACTCTCATTATTTCTTCTATTGCTCATATTGTCCTAGCTTTGGCCATTGGGAACCACTGCGAGTTTGCTTCTACTTTGAAATGTCCCCATTACTTTTTGAACATTTTCCTGGTTTCCTGAATTGAAAAGAAGTTTCAGGCTTATCTTGTACTTGTCCTGTTCCAGCCCGAGAATCAGCGATTTCTCCAAGGATCTCTGGTTCTTTTTGTTGGAGTGTAACCCTTGAAAATGAAGGTCTGGGTACTGGATGTGCTCACTGCCACTGGAGTGTTATTGCTTTTAGACCCCCATCAGCAAACAGAGCTAGGGAATATCAATATTGACATATGTTAATAAATATTCATATGTACATACATCTTTTTATAAATGTATATTACAAATAAAGAATTCATAGTGACACCATTGATTTCAACCCCACCTCAGAATCCATCTAGCCTCCTTTCCTTAGTTGTAAATGTCCTTCTCTGACAATGAGTAACGTGGCTCATTGTTATACATACGAGTTACTTATTACTCAACCCTGGGACACTCCTCAATTAGTCTCAGAACTGCTAACTCATAGTTAACTTGTTGAAAAACAAGTTTACTAGCTAGAGCACAATATTTCTGTACAGCCCTTTCGTCTTCAGCCTTAGAATATGTTGTCAACATACTTTCCCCAAAATTACTTATGCTTGTTCTTTTCTTCCCTCCATTTCAGTTTTGCTATGTTATGCATTTGCAATACAGTTAGACTCGATTTGTAAATGTTTACTTTCCATTTGGGGTTCCTCCTGCATCTCGCTTGATTTTAATCACATATTATTTTTTGAGTCTGTGAAATATTAATGTGTTTCAAAAAGTCAGAATTACAGAAAAAGACATGCTCACAGTAATATGCTCATGGAAGGTCTGCTCACTTCCCCTCATCCCTTTGACACCATTTCCATTTTCTTTTCTTTCGACCTCATTCCAACCTGCCTCTGTAGGTAACTGTATTTGTTTCATGGTGCTGCTGTAGGAAATTACCAGAAGTTTGGTAATGGCTTAAGAAGGCAGAAACTTACTCTTTCCCAGCTCTAGTGGCCGGAAGTCCAAAGTCAAAGTGTCAGCAGGGCTGCACTCCTTCCAGAGGCTCTGTGAGATTCTGAGCTTCCCCTCCTTGCTGCTTCCAGCTTCAGTGGCTGCTGGTATCTTTAGAGTTGTTTAGCTTGTACTGCGTCCCTCCAAGCTCTGCCTTTGTCTCCCCTTGTCTTGTCCTCTGTGTGTCCCTGTGAAACCTCCCTCTGCCTCTCTCTTAGAAAGACCCTGTGGCTGCATGTAGGGCCCATCTCCCTACCTCAAGATTCTTCTCCCACCTACAAAGACCTTTCTTCCAAATAAGGTAACATTCACAGGTTCTGGGGAGCAGTACATCTTAGGGAGCCCTTCCCAACCTTCCACAGTACACACTGTCACTCGTGTCCAATTGACCCCTCCTGTGATTTTCTTTTCAAGAATGAGCAGGCACATCTACATTTTCTAATTTCCCTTTTTTTTTAGGTGAAAGATAGCATATAGTAGATAATCTTTTGCACTTTACTTTTTAAATTTAACAGTGTATCTTGGAAACATATCTGTATCCACTCCTAGAGATCATTTCATTTTCTTACAGCTTCATAGAACTCCACTCTGTGGATTGGCTATAGTTTATCCGTCCATTTTCATATATATGGATGTTCAGATTGTTACTAATAATGTGCAATTTCAAACAGTGCTGCAAATGTATTTTTGGGTTGTTGAAAGTCTTTCTTCAGGGTAAATTCAGTGTATAAAGTGTATTGTTGGTACTTCCAAATTCCCCTCTGCCATAGTCTGTTCAGGCTGCTATAACAAATTATCACAGGCTGGGCGACTTATGCAACAAACATTTATTTCTATTAGTTCTGGAGGCTGGAAGCCTGAGATCAGGGTGTCAGGAGGTCCTAGTGGGAGCCCTCTTCCTGGTTGCAGATGCCCACCATTTCATATCCTCAAGTGGCAGAAAAGAGAGCTTGAGACCTCTCTGGGATCCCTTTTATAAGGACACCAATCCTTTTATAAGCACTCCACGTCTTGACCTCATCACCCCCCAAAACCCCGCCTCCTAACATCATCACATTAGGGGTTAGCATTTCACATGTGAATTTGGGAAAGACACATCCTGCCCATCGCACCTCCAAAAAGGGTTTGCATTCTTAGCAGCAATATATGGCAGTTCCTGTTTCGCAATAGTCTCACTACAAATTACATTGTCACATTTTTTAATATTCATGAGTCTGATAGATAAGAAATGTTTTAATCTTCATTTCTCTAATCATGAGGAATGTTAAGTGTATTTTCATATGTTTAAGGGCCATTGTAAAACCTTTTTTATTTTAAATTGTCTTTTTATGCATAAGGAACTTCCATAACCAGATAAATCATTCCTCTAAATAAATCTGCAAACATATCAGGTTAATAAAGAATTGTTTAAAGTATTCCATTTTAGATCAGAAACAAAGAAAGAATAACTGCTATCATTACTTTCATTCAACATTGAATTGAATGCCCTGACTCGTGAAGTAAGACATGAAAATAAATGAAAAGTAAAAGGATTGGGAAGGAAGAAACAAATCCACCATTACTCACAGTTAATATGATTGTCTATGTAGAAAAATCAAAAGAATCCCATAAACATATTACCACTACTGAGATAGTTTAACAGTGTTCCTGGTTACAAAATTAAAGATAATTGCATTTCTAAACACCAAAAAAATGTAATTTATCAAAACATACAAAAAAAAATAATGTGTCAAATACCTAGAAAATCCTGAACCAAAACATTCAAGGCATTTACAGAGAAAATTGTAAATTTTATATTTTATTGAAAGATATTAAAGAAGATCTAATAAACGGAGATAGATGTTTACGGATAAAAAGACACACTTATGAAACATAACAAGTTGAACTATAGATCCAGAATAATTCCATTCAAAATCCCAACAGGGCATTGCAGTGGAAATTGACTAGCTGAGTCTAAAATCTACATAGAAGGATGAAATCATTCTTGAAGGATTAAGAGCAAGATTGGAGCACTTGGTCCATGAGTCACAAAAAAAAAAACTGGCAGAAGAGGAAATCTGAATCGTTACTAAGCACGGAAAAAGAAGCTCAACCACTCAGGATACCATTTCACATTTATGTAGTTAGCAAAAATCACAAAGATGGACAAATATTGCCATAAATAGGAAGCAAGTGGACACTTTATACCTTACTGGTGGGAATATTAAATTTAAAAATACGTCCTAAAACAGTTCGTTGTTTCCCCCCAAACTTAAAATGGACACTTATTTTTACTGTAGAAATTCCATTTTTGAAACATATGTCCTAAAGAAATGGTTTGATATATACACCCAAAGATAGATACAGCAATATTCATAACAGCAACATTTGTAGGAATAAAACGTTGGTAAGAATCCAAATTTCCATCCACCAGGGAATAAATAAACCATGGTATGTCAGACAATAACAAATCTGTATAACAGTGAAAATGAATGACCTTCAGCTGCGTGTGTCAATGAGGATAAATCTCAAGAACAATGCTGAGCAAAAACCAGGCTACAGAAGAATATATATGTGTTCTATAAAGCTTATAAATAGATAAAGCTAAATAATGTATTGTTTAGGGATGCAACACTAGGGATACACAGTAAAACTGTTTTACAGATACTGTGGGATAGTGGCTGACTGAGATGTTGGGGGAGATCAGGAATGGTCCCAAAAGAAGATTTAAAGGTACTAGGATGTTCTTTGCTTAAAAAGGACATATACTTCATATCTTATACCTATGGCAAAAATACTTTCATGAGTATATAAAAACTGAAAAAAAGAAATATCAGTTTAAAACATCACCATGACTCATGATTTTTGAGAAAATGGTTACTTGTGTGCTTTGTTATGAGAGTTCTAACAGCCCCTCTGTCCCCTGCCCCACCTAACCTGTACATGTGCACTTGTTCACCTCTAGCTAATATTGTTCTCCACTACAAAACCAAAACAAACAAATTTAAAAAAAAAGAGTATCTGATTCCATATCTTGGGACAAAAAAAGTCCAGATGAGCAGTGGTGCCATTAGCAGAAAGCAGGAATCTTTCAGAGGGATGGAGGGATGGAGCGTGGTGTGCCCATGTTAGACAATGTAAACTGATGCACAGGGAGTGAATGCTGCTAGCTGCCTAAGTTGATCGTCTGAGTATTTAAAGGAAAACAGTGAATAAAGTTCATCTGAACCAGCTTGGGATCTTGGGAAAGAACATGGGTCCATACAACTGCTCTAAAAGAGTAAAATGATGTAAATTGCTAGAGAAGATTGTTTATATCCTTATGAATTAATTTAATATGATCCCAGGGGCTTCCCTGGTGGTGCAGTGGTTGAGAATCTGCCTGCTAATGCAGGGCACACGGGTTCGAGCCCTGGTCTGAGAAGATCCCACATGCCGTGGAGCAACTACTAGGCCCATGAGCCACAACTACTGAGCCTGTGCATCTGGAGCCTGTGCTCTGCAACAAGAGAGGCTGTGATAGTGAGAGGCCCACACACCGCGATGAAGAGTGGCCCCCGCTTGCCGCAACTAGAGAAAGCCCTCGCACAGAAACGAAGACCCAACACAGCAAAAATAAATAAATAAATAAATAAATAAATAATATGATCCCAATGTCTCCCAGATGGAAGAAGGAATGAAGTCATTCAATTTAAAGGAAATGGACTACTTTGATAGGTTTAATTAGAACAATCCTCTCATTAGTCGTTCAAGTAGTTATTGTCGCATTGGTGAGGGGCATTGGTTCTACTCTGGCTGAGATGTAAGGAATATCTTACGGCAACAAGGAGAGATGAGCCTGCTGAGTTAATACTGTGGGATATTAACTGAGGAGAATGGCTGTGTTGCAAGAGTGGTTCCCAGGCATGACAGAGGGATGGACACCTGGGTACTGAACCTTCAGGACTGAGCCTCAGATGTCTCCAGGTAAGTGCCCCTTACCTGAGAAGCAGGCAGACATAGAGCCAGTGTGGTTGACGAGGGAGCCTCTCAGGGCTTCTTGGAAGCCTCATTCCAATCAGGTGGAATTATTGATACCTGGCCCTTTTATATGACTGCATCTCTGTTCTGTGGAGATACCTATTACATCTTTCTCTTAAAGCATACATATTCTGGGCCTGGGTATGCCTTTTTGTCAATCACTGAAGCTATTGCGACAGCTACAGATGTTCCAAAAACACTAGTTCTCAGGTACTTTAAAAAGTGTCATTCAAAATAAAAGGGATTGGGAGTTCCCTGGCGGTCTAGTGGTTAGGATTCGGGCTTTCACTGCCATGGTCCGGGTTCAGTCCCTGGTTGGGAAACTGAGATCTTGCAAGCCACAAGGCCAAAAAATTTAAAAAAAGAAAAAAAAAGTATTGTGAGGTCAAATAAATCTGGGGAATTCTCTGTCGGTCAGAGTTAAACAAAAGTCTTCCAGAGTGTTTAACAGCCATTGAGAATCTCCATCAAAGGGGCTGCATGCAGGCAAGGTTTTCTGCCCTGATTTTACCATGAAACCCTTATTTCAAGCAGCTTCCCTTCTTCTCAATTGATATGCAGAGGAATGTATTATGAGAATCCCCTGTAAGACCCTCCACTCTAAGAGTCGTTCCTGTCCCTCCACTATAAGAACTACATGCCCGGCCTGAAGAAGCAAAGAATCCCATCCAATTGCAGGAATCAAGTGGAAAATTTATCTTTCTGTGCCTCTTCCCTGCACTCCACTCTACTTAACCATCTTCTTCCTGGACCACAGGGAAATAGCTGTCCTTTCTATTATCAGATTTGAATTTTGAATTTGTTGATAAAATTACTGGTAACTTTGATTGTACGTACACGAAAGGAAAGAAGCAGTCACCACTAAATTATTGTGGATGCTGGAGAAGACCATAGTTATCTTCAGAGAAGACACTTTTCTAATAGAGAATGGAATCTTCAGATAAAGAAATGGTAAGCTAAAGGACAAAGCACCAATGCATTCATTGATTCACAGAGCAGTTCCTGGGCTACTACTTTAGGCTTGGCATTGAGTCTTGCCTAGGGATACAAAGGTGTTCTCCGGGATCTCACCCAGACTAGTTGGGCCTGAGAAATTGGTGCACTCATCACAGAGCAGGGTGATGGGTGACTGGTATACCCAAGATACTACTGGCATAAAAAGGAAGACACACAGATTTGGGGGGAATTGACTGTCGTTCCCACTTAGAAAACTTCTATGAACCTGGAACATGCTGATATCAGGTCTAATAGGCAGCTCAAAAATACATCCAAATGGAGCTCAGCATTTTTATTTCCCAACCATCCCCCAAACCAAATTCTTCTCTCATTCTTTCCCATCTAATGGAGTAAGTGGAACCACCACACCTGTATCCTTGAGCAAAAAGTCTAGGATGCATCCTTGAAAGCTCTTCTTTGAGGAGAAATTTCCCCCCATCTCCTCAGTCTAAGGCAAGTCTTAGTGTTTTAGGAAGAATGTGTATCTTTGAGCTGTAGCCATTCCTCTTATCCTGGATTTATCTTCCAGTCTCTCCTCAGGATGTGAAATAATCTCACAGCCTCTCTGACTGAACTCTTGCCAACCCATACTTTCTTACTTCCTAGACCCAAATCTATTCCCTTGCAGCCATAATCTTTATAAAAGATGTATATACTTAAAAGCAAGTTAAGTTTGAATACTATGATTTAACGTTTCATTGCTGCTTTTAGAGTGCGAGCACCCTCAGTGCTCACGCAGGGTCTCAAGGTCCCGTAAATTGGTCCCCTGCCCAAGTGTTCAACATCGTCTCATACCACCTGCCCTGTTGCATTCCAGACTGCACTCAACGAGATGTCTTTCTCTTTCTCAAACACACCATACTCTGTCCTGCCTGGTTTGTTTATGTTTGCTGTTCACTTGCCTGACTCAGAGCCATCCTTTGGGTGGCCGCTGAAATGTCACTCCTTAGCGGGCTCCTCCCCGACCACCAGATACTCATTGTCACACTGCCCTGTTTATTTCCTTCAGAGCACTAATTACAGTCTAAACTAATAGTGTTTATTTGTGTGTGCCCGTTTTCCTTTTTGTTTTCGTTTTCTGTTTGTTTGTTTTTGTCTACCTTCCCCTACTAGAATGTAAGTTCCACTAAGGAGGCATCGGATCTGTTTTCTCTCTTCTATATCCCTGGTACCTTGCACAGAATAAATGGATGCTTGGAGAATTCTTGGAGAACGAATGTGGAAGAACTGAGAGACATGAGGGCATCAGTCCATTGAGAAGTTTTGTTGATACAGCAAAGGAGGAGCAATAAAAACACCTAGAGCAGTCATTATTTATTGACTGTAGTTTTATGCCATGTATGATTCTAGCCACTTTATATACATTAACTCATATAATCTTTACAACAGCCCCATGAATTAGGTACTATTACAGATGATGCAATTGAGGTGCAGGGACGTTGAGGTTAAGTTTTAAGGAATTTGTCACAAATATAACTGGCAATTGGAAAAGAAGGGACTTAATTTAAACTTAAGTCTGACCTTAGCCTTTGTTCTCTTAATGCCCTTGTAGCCAGCTTTCCACAGAGCAACTGCTGAGATGAGAAGAATCCGTCAGTGACCTGTCAACCAAGGTTATCATTCTGTTGGTATTTCTACTATTCAGGTCACTTCTCAAGGTCTTCTATTTGTATAATTAAGGCACAATAGACACATTTGTCAAAGTAGTAGCTAAATTAGTTCATTTGCCTAGTTTAACACTGCTCCCTTTCAGGTGATGCAGACTATTACCCCAAAAGAAAGGAACTAGGAAAGGTGGAGCTTGGTAAGAGATATTGCTGGGAGGAGGCAACTGAGAAGCTTAATGAGGTAGAAGAAGGAGGTGTAAATGATTAAATGTAAAAATTATATATATATATCCCCAATATAGACTTGAGCCCCCAATACTGAAGTAATATGATTGCTGATTTTGTAGCAAGAAGAAACCCACACTAAATTATACTGTCCGACTTTCTACCTTTAGCCAGGGGAGGTATCATCTATATTTTGCCTAAGCAAAGCCCAGAAAAGTTAACTATTTGCCCACAGTTGACCTGAAACGAGGAGTGTGTCTAGAGCAGGACACTCTGAGCTCCAAATGATGTGTTCCTTCCTGTGCCTCAGGTTCTATATACAACATGGTAGGCAGAGCTGCTCCCTCCCACCCCACCCCAGGATGTCCATGTCCTAATTTCTGGAACCTGTATGTTACCCTACATGATAAAAGGAACTTTTCAGATGTGATTAAAGTTAAGGACCTTGAAATGGGAAGATTATTCTGGATTATCCAGGTGAGTCCAAGCTAATCACAGGAACCTTTAAAAGCAGAGGACCTTTCCCAGTTGCAGTCAGAGGGAGATGTGAAGAAGGGTCAGGGAGATGCAATGGTACTGGCTTTGAAGATAGAGGGAGGGGGTCACAAACCAGAGAATGTGGGCACACCTAGAAGCTGGAAAAGGCACCAAAATGAATTATCCCCTGGAGCCTCTAAAAAGTAGTGCAGCCCTACAGACACTGTGATTTCAACCCAGTGAGATCTATGGCAAACTTCAGGCCTACAGAACTGTAGGATAATAATTTTGTGCTGCTTTTAAACTACTTAAAATGTGGCAATTTGTTACAGTGGCAATATAAAACTGATACATAACAAAATTGAATTTTAAACTATTATTTAAATTTTACACAGAAGGGCTCTAAATAGACCACATTTCAGTAACTCAGGGTGAAAGGTCTGGATTCTTCTCTGTCTTAAGATTTCCTTCATGAGTAGAATCATACTCATTCAATGAACATTAGTGGGCTCTCTGCTGTTTCAGGGACTACTGTGTAATTTGGTTAAATAACATTAAGTCCTCTTTCACAAATAGAACTTGATTTATTTTCCCTCTGTCAGATGATGATAGAAAAAATTTCTTGATGGAAGTTATGACTCTGATGTTAGTCAATAGGTTTTGACTATTATTTGTTTTGTTTTGTACTTATATTGTCTTATTATGAATTTTGGACAGTTAAAGAAAACTTAGAATTCTCAAGCTATCAAAAGGTGAATCAAGGGTTTTAAACACAATCTGTGTTTTTATGAACCTGTTTGTTTTTAGTTAACTTCTTGTTTATTTTTGAGACTATGGGGGGATTACTGTTGCTTCTTCTCATTCCTTATAGAAGTTTATGACTCATCGCATTTTTCTCCTTCCTCTAGAAGAAAAGAGAAAGCAGCTATACTGGGAATTAGAATGGTTATCAGACTCAAAAGCATTTAATTAAATGGTACATTTGGTTACTTCTAATCATGTTGAATTAACCTTCCTCATTTTGCCCACATATGAGTCAGGAAAGGCCAGGCTACGTTGTAGTAATAAATAAATACTCAGAGGCTAAACTTGGTGAAGTTTATTTCTCATGTGTCTGCAACCTTCCTTCACCAGGTTCCCATGTGTAGATTTGTTCCAAGGTGTGGCTGGTCCTTCATTTTGGGGCCTCCATATGCATCCAGACAGGAGAAGGGAGACTGTTCTTTTGAGTGCACCAACTTTTAAGATGCCTTGGTTTATTTGCCTTTCTCTTTCTGACTTACTTCACTTAGTATAATGATCTAAAGAATATATTTTTTTAAAAAAGGAACGTATGTATATGTATAACTAAATCACTTCATGGTACAGTAGTAATTAACACAACATTGTAAATCAACTATACTTCGATAAAAAAGTAAAGTTCTATCATTTTTAAAAGGTCAAAAAATAGATGCCTTGGAACATTCTGTGAAATAAATCACAGCAAGATCCTTTTTGACCCACCTCCTAGAGTAATGCAAATAAAAACAAAAATAAACAAATGGGACCTAATGAAACTTAAAAGATTTGCACGGCAAAGGAAACCATAAACAAGATGAAAAGACAACCCTCAGGATTGGAGAAAATATTTGCAAATGAAGCAACTGACAAAGGATTAATCTACAACATATACAAGCAGCTCATGAAGCATGCAGCTCAATATCCAAAAAAACAAACAACCCAATCCAAAAATGGGCAGAAGACCTAAATAGACATTTCTCCAAAGAAGACATATAGATTGCCAACAAACACATGAAAATATGCTCAACATCACTAATCATTAGAGAAATGCAAATCAAATCTACAATGAGGTATCACCTCACACCAGTCAGAATGGCCATCATCAAAAAAATCTAGAAACAATAAATGCTAGAGAGGGTGTGGAGAAAAGGGAACCCTCCTGCACTCTTGGTGGAAATGTAAATTGAAACAGCCACTATGGAGGACAGTGTGGAGGTTCCTTAAAAAACTAAAAATAGAGCTACCATACAACCCAGCAATCCCACTACTGGGCATATACTCTGAGAAAACCATAATTCAAAAAGATTCAGGTACCACAATCTTCACTGCAGCACTATTTACAATAACCAGGACATGGAACCAACCTAAACATCCATCAACAGATGCATGGATAAAGAAGATGTGGCACATATATACAATGGAATATTACTCAGCCATAAAAAGGAATGAAACTGAGTTATTTGTAATGAGGTGGATGGACCTAGAGTCTGTCATACAGAGTGAAGTAAGTCAGAAAGAGAAAAACAAATACTGTATGCTAATGCATATATATGGAATCTAAGAAAACAGTACTGATGAATCTAGTGGAAGGGCAGCAATAAAGACACCGACGTAGAAAATGGACTTGAGGACATGGGGGGGAAGGGGAAGTTGGGATGAAGTGAAAGAATAGGATTGACATATATATACTATCAAACGTAAAATGGATGGCTAGTGGGAAGCAGCCGCATAGCGCAGGGAGATCACCTCGGGGCTTTGTGACCACCTAGAGCGGTGGGATGGGGGGTGGGAGGGAGGCTCAAGAGGGAGGAGATACGGGGATATATGTATACATATAAATGATTCAGTTTGTTGTACAGCAGAAACTAACACAACATTGTAATTCAATTATACTTCAATAAAGATAAAAAAAAAGATGCCTTGATTTAAAAGTGACACTTGTCATGTCTCTTTATATAGCAGTCACATGGCCCCTGCTTTCACAGGAACTGGGAAATTGGGAGGATTACATGGCTATTCAATAAGAAGTAAATGTCTCTGCCACAGAACCCCAAGTCCTAATATCTAGTTTTACAAAGAAGCTCATATGAAAGGGAATAGTTCTATTCGTAGTTTAAGGACAACAAATACTTTCAGTTATACTTCTTTGTCATATGGCACCACTTTGGTTGGCTTCATAAACAGTTGGATATCAGTCATTTCTTTAAAAAGCTTGATCACAAGGAAGTAAAGCAAGAAAAAAAAGTACTAATAAATGCAAAGGTAGATCTGAGGTTTCTTTAGGAGACAGCAGAGCACACACATATGTGGAAGGAACACTGGATGAGAAACTTTCTTTTCCTAGCTCTGTGTATATCGTGTTCCATAGATAATCAAATGAATGAATGAAAGAACTCCCAGTGTAACTGGATAAAGCCTCTCCATGCCTGCATCCTCATCTGTAAAATGAGGAGATTTATCACTTTTTCTGTGTCTAAACCATTATTAGGTGCAGAATTTTAGTAACCCAAACTTCAAAGTGGATATCAATTTATTTAAAGCAATCATTCTCATCCCTGGACTGGAGATCCCTGAAACGCTTTCAGGGTCTTTATTGATATTGTAATGATGGATATTTGTCATTATACGTTTGTTGAAACCCATAGTATGTACAACACCAAGAGTGAACCCTGCTGTAAACTGTGGACTTTGGCTGATCATGATATGTCAACGTAAGCTCATCCTTGGTAAAAAATGTGCCATTTGGTGAGTAATGTTGATAATGGGGAATCTGTGCATATGTGGCATTAGGGGATATAAGGCAAATCTCTGTACCTGCCTCTCAACTTTGTTGTAAATCTAAAACTGCTTCAAAAAAGAAATGTTAAAAATAATGGACACCAGTCACATTGGATTAGGACCCAACCTAATGACCTAATTTTAACTTGATCATTTATATAAAGATTCAGTCTCTAAATAAGGTCACATTCTTAAAGATTGTCAAACTGAGTGAAATAAGTTAGAAAGAGAAAAACAAATACCGTATGCTAACGCATATATACGGAATCTAAAAAAAAAAGTCATGAAGAACCCAGGGGCAAGATGGGAATAAAGACACAGAACTACTAGAGAATGGACTTGAGGATATGGGGAGGGGGAAGGGTAAGCTGGGACAAAGTGAGAGAGTGGCATGGACATATATACACATTCAAATGTAAAATAGATAGCTAGTGGGAAGCAGTCACATATCACAGGGAGATCAGCTCGGTGCTTTGTGAGGGGTGGGATAGGGAGGGTGGGAGGGAGACGCAAGAGGGAAGAGATATGGGGACATATGTATATGTATAACTGATTCACTTTGTTTTAAAGCAGAAACTAACACCCATTGTAAAGCAATTATACTCCAATAAAGATGTTAAAAAAAAAGATTCAGTCTCCAAATAAGGTCACATTCTTAAAGATTGTCATACTGAGTGAAATAAGTCAAACAGAGAAAGATAAATATCATGTGATATCACTTTTATGAGGAATCTAAAAAAAATTGATACAAACGAACTTATTTACAAAACAGAAGTAGACACACAGACTCAGAGAATGAACTTGTGGTTACCAGGGGGGAAGAGTGTGTGGGGTGAAGAATCGTTAGGTAGTTTGGGATTACACACTGTTATATTTAAAAAGGATAACCAAGAAGGACCTACAATATAGCACAGGGAACTCTGCCCAGGATTATGTAAACACCTAAATGGGAAAAGAATTTGAAAAAGAATAGATACATGTATATGTATAACTGAATCACTTTGCTGTACACCCGAAACTAACACAACATTGTTAATTAACTATACTCCTATATAAAATAAAAAGTTAAAAAAAACCCCAATAGGGTCACATTCTGAGTTACTGGGGGTTAGAGCTCCAAAGTATGTTTTGAAAGGGTTTTTTTGGGGGGTTACTATTCAACCTATAACAACATGCAAACATGCAAAGACACACAGCTATCAACTGGCAGCATTCTGTACTTTGATTTTCTAACCTTCAGTCCAACACATTTTTTGCTAAACTGGTGTTTCTTAAAGTATGGAGCATCTTTGTCAGAACCATTAAAATGCACATATATGTGTATGTGTTAAAATGCAGATTATTAGGTTACACCTCAGACCTCCTGAGGTGCTTTGGGGGTGAGATTCTGGAATTTTTTAAAAATATGCAATAATGTAGTTTTTTGGGGGTGTACAGTGCTGTGAATTTTAGCACATGTATAGATTCATATAAGCACTAATATAATCAGGATACAGAACAGTTCTATTACCTCCAAAATGTTCCTCATGCTACCCTTTTGTGGTCACATTGCCACCTGTAACCCTTGCAACCACTGGTCTATTCTCTGTTGCTATAGTTTTACTTTTAGTCAGGACTGTAAATAAATGGGAGCATTTATCATGCTATGTTTTGAGACTGTGTCCTTTATCTCCTCACAATGCCTTTGAGATTCATATCACTGTTGCACAAATCTACAGTTCTGCCCTCTCACTGCTGAGCAGTTTTCTCTCTCAGGGTTAGTTTATCCATTCACTCATTAAAGGGCATTTGGGTTGTTTCCAGGTTTTGGCATTTATGAATAAAGTCACTGTATACGTTTGAGTACAGGTTTTTGTGAGAACATAAGTTTTTATTTCCCCAGGGTAAAACCTAACAGTTGGATGATGGAGTTATATGGACAGTGTATGTCTAACTCTATAAGAAACTGCCAGATTGTTTTCCCAAGGGGCTGTGTCATTTTGCTCTTAAATCTGATTTTTTAACGAGCTTCCCAGGTCATTCTTAGACACAGAATAACTTGAAAACTGCCTAATGCCTCCAGTGGTTCATTCAGAGAGCACATCTATTACCTAGTAATGATAAGATGTATGGTGAATAATTAATCCAGATTTCTCTCTAGAAGTATATATTATTTATAAAAACTGTCTCAGGTATGTTTTTAAGTTTTAGGATTTCCTTAAGCAAACAAATAAAAACTGATTTGAGACCTACACCAATAAAACATGTACACTTGCACTGATCTTTGGTGTTCAAAATCTCTTACAGACCAAAATGTGTCTCTTAATTCTGTGGGATGCTGTCAGTCAATACTGCATAGAAACAATGCTATTCGCCCAGTAAAATCATAACAAACATTTCAAACCCTCTACATAGTATTAGAGTATCATTGACCTCAATCAATATTACATACCAAAATGCAATTGGGTTAGCTAAAATCATTAAAAGAAAATAACTTAAAGCCCCTGTATGTGCTCTTTGGGTTACATTGATTTCCACCTCCATTATTGGAATCAATTTGGGACCACATATCTTTTGCAATCTAATTAGTTAATTGTTAGGGGGTGTGCAGTCAACTAAAATTTTCATATATACCTTAGCAATCAAGAAGTATAATATGAAAAACGGATTTCTGACAGAAACTTATTCTGCAATGTGCCATATGGGGGACTCTAATGTGACCAAAACAATTAGTAATAACAACAATAGACCACTGTCCTTTCAGGTGTGTGTTTTGCACATCTCATGACTCCTTGCAGGAACAAAATTTCTTTCATCCTTACTCCTTATCCCTAAATTTGGACCCAACTAACATGATTGAAAATAGCTCAAAGCATCTCTCTAGTTGGGTTTTTAGAGGAATAATTAATGAATATAAAGTACTGTGGAAATTTAATATGCTACTTAAGTATTAAAAAAAAAGTTATTTGTTGCTCAAAAAAGAGACTTAATCGCTGCACTAGAGTAAAATTCTGTTTTCCTTTATTGGATTGTATTTTTGCAAAGGCACGATATGATTGAGTATTGATGCGGTCTTCTATCCTAAAGATTTCAATTTTAGTACACTTTTGTCATGAACTTTTAATTTTTTTATTTTTAATTTTTAGTTTTTTTAAAACATCTTTATTGGACTATAATTGCTTTACAATGGTGTGTTAGTTTCTGCTTTGTAACAAAGTGAATCAGTTATACATATACATATATCTCCATATCTCCTCCCTCCTGCATCTCCCTCCCTCCCACCCTCCCTATCCCACCCCTCTAGGTGGTCACAAAGCACCAAGCTGATCTCCCTGTGCTATGCGGCTGCTTCCCACTAGCTATTTTACATTTGGTAGTATTTATAAGTCCATGCCACTCTCTCACTTCATCCCAGCTTACCCTTCCCCCTCCCTGTGTCTTCAAGTCCATTCTCTACGTCTATGTCTTTATTCCTGTCCTGACATTAGGAAGTTAAGAGTGCTTAAATCATAAAAAACAATAACTGAAAAAATAAGAAATGACTATTGCTGATAATCTCATACCTGAGTACAGATTCTTTGTCTTAACAGATCAATGCCTATGCATTCAAATGATCAACAGAGAGGAAAAGCAATGTGTCTACAGCAAATAGAAAATAGTAGACAACGACAACCTCTGAAGAAATAACCCTGTAAAATTTCAAATCTCGACTAGGCAAGGTGCTCAAAATGGAAAAGAATACCCTGGAAACTTGTTTATGCTTAGCAATTACATTGATTTAATCTAAGATGCCATTGATTGAAAGGCACACTTCTGTTTTGTGTATGACTACTTCTGATGATCATTGTAGGATGTTACTGGTTGTACCAATTTCAGAGATAAAAAGAATGTGTATTATAGAATGAACATAAAACAGTATGTAATGTGTCAGTTGTGATTCTAATCTATATCTTTTCTACTCCAAAGCCTATGTTCATTTCCTTATAGTATCAGCATGATCATAAACCATGGTTTATTTATGACTCCTGTGATGGTTAAGCCACAGGACAAGCTGAATTCATCCGGTGTAAAAAAATTTATTTGTTATTTGTTATTTTTTTATTGGATTATAATTGTTTTAAAATGTTGTGTTAGTTTCTGTTGTACAGTGAAGTGAATCAGCTATATGTATACATACATCCCCTCCCTCTTGGACCTCCCTCCCACCCTGGGTCCCATCCCTGTAAGTCATCACAGAGCAGCAAGCTGAGCTCCCTGTGCTATACAGCAGCTTCCCACTAAAATAAATTTAATATATTATATTGGTGCAATAGATTCCAATCAGACACACTTAAATTTAGATATTTATTCTTCTACTCTAGAACTGTGCTACCTTCCTCCCAAGATTGTAGGGGACATTAAATGAGATTATACTAATAAAAATTTGGCTTGAAACAAATTATCAGCATTGCCCTCGTTTAAAGAGAACAGTATTAGAACAATTCTACCTGTCTAGTAAGTTCAGGAAATATATGAGGGGCAGGGTGTTCTTCAAGAATTCAGGAGTAAGAAACACAGTTGCCTTTTGTGGGTTAGGCCTCACAATCATCACATAATGGATAAAAATTGTCTCTTCTAGCAGCAGGAATTGACGTAATATAATGGGAACTATTAATACAGCTCATGGAAGGATGTGTCACACATGGGATTAGACAGCCCATGGGGGCTTAGGAAAGGAGTCATAGAGACAAATACCAGCAGCACCCATCTGGGCACTTTCAGGAAACAGGGAATTTAAGCCAGTAGATTTTTAAAAGTATTAAGGTCCTATAGCCAAGCCCCCAGCTAAGGGATTAACTCTTAGCCCTGTCTTAGTCTTAAACCATAAGACATTCACTCATTCCCTTATGCACTTTGCACCTGAAAATCAGTTTAACCTGGACAAACATGGTGTGAATCAATGAGCTCATAGAGATGGTGTGGGCCTATCTTCCTATCTTGGGTCTTCAGTGACCCATTATTTGCTTTTTAATGTTAGTAAATAGACTTTGATGAATTTAGTTAATGTGATTGAGCTATGAATCCCATATCCAATATGTCTTGTTTCTGTCTCTGAAAGTCTGTGCACCCAATTCTACTACATTGTAAATTTAACTTATAAAGTCCAATATTTAGGGTTGCCAGATTTAGTAAATAAATATATAGAAAGCCCAGTTAAATTTGAATTTCAGATAAACCATAATTAACAATAATTTTTTTAGTATAAGTATGTCCCATGCAACATAAAAAGTATCCCTTGTTCATCTGAAATTCAAATTTAACCAATAGCTCAGCATTTTAACTGGCAACTCTAGAAAGACCTTTTTTTAACACAGTTCCTAGTTTTAATAATTACATAAATCTTATCACAGATTCTGGCACATGAACACAATAACTGGTAGCATATTCCAGTGTTTTGGAAAAGATGCTACATTGATTGAAAAGTAATTGCATTTGTTGATACAGTTAGCTAAAGAGAAAATCCACAAATCTTTTTCCTTTTACTCTTAAACATAAAAGCCTCAAAAGTTATTAATCCTCTCGTCAAGTAAGATCATATTGCTTCTGTTTTGTCTAGGAAGTGTCCAAACAAGAGAGGATATTTACAAAATGGCCACCAATTTTTGCTTCCCCTCTAAGCCTAAATGATTATAAAATGGCCTAAACTCCTGTATTGAGATTCCTTCACACTGACTGGGATGAACTTATGGTTGACATTAACCTGGGAGAGAACCAGTGTTTAAAAGTGCTGCCTTTCAAAAAACAACAACAACAAAAAAGAAGCTCTGCCTTTCAGTCCAGCCACACATCTGGTCACCTTCCTTTTTCCCGCCCTTTTTTTCTAACTGAAATATAGTTGATTTACAATGTTGTGTTAGTTTCAGGTGTACAGCAAAGTGATTCAGTTATATGTATATATTCATTTTTCAGATTCTTTTCCCTCATAAGTTATTACAAATTATTGAGTAGAACTCCCTGTTCTATACAGTAGGTCCTTGATGTTTATCTATTTTTTATATAGTAGTGTGTGTCTGTTAATCCCCAACTCCTAATTTATCCCTCCCTCCCTTCCCCCCTTTGGTAACCATAAGTTTGTTTTCTGTGTCTGTGGGTCTGTTTCTGATCATTTTCTATCAGCTCAATAGGAGCAGATGAGGGGGCAATTGACAGGAACAGCTCTAAAACTTTGTAGACAAGAAACAGTTGACATTCAGGGTGGCTGAACATTCAAAAAGTGAAGTTTAGGACAAGGAAGCAGCTTTGTCAGGGAAACACAAAGTCCTCAGAGACTTCTAAAAGAAAAAAAGAAAATCTCGATGAGTAACTTAAAACGTCATTTTCCTACCACATTTGTCTGTAAGACCAAAAATGTTCATAAAATTAAAAACCGTTAACTGCTGTTTTCAATTACTTGGTGGATTGCTTTCTCCGGATGATTTGCATCAAGCTGGTCAATACATTCTTCCTTATCTTTGTCTTTCACATTATTTTGTCTTCTCCTGAAGGAGACCTCTAAGGTCATGACATAGACCACTTGCTTCATTCCCTGCTGGAAAGAACCCACTTAACACAGACCACATGGAGAGGAAATCTGACCCTCTAGAGAAATACTCCATGTGATTCCTGACTTGGATATATATGACCACGTAGAAATTACCAGTGAAACTATATGATTAATCCCGTGTCGGGGAAATACTTTTGTACTTTTTCCTTGAGTCTAGTTTTTATATCTCTTTATTTCTGTCACGAGAAGACAATAGCATCATTAAAAGTAAATGAGCAAAACACATTAAAAGAAATACAAATGTTCTCTATAGTGTCACTAAGCATTCTACATTCATGGACGCATTGATTTTAATAGGACAACAATAATTTGAAATGAATATAATTGTAAAGCAAACGTTCATGTGTAGGAATTATATGTAAAAGTTCTGGACTCTCTTTTTCAGCCCGTTTTAAAGAAGCATTTAAAATAAGCCCTCCTCCTGTTACTTAATTTCAACGAATCATATAAAATGGAGGTTTAAATTACATGTCTTATGGAGTTATTTTGTTGGGAAAGCCAAAGTGTGTGCATTCTTTAGGAAATAATTACCCTAACAACAACAAGCATTTACTTGGCTTCTTTTCCAAAGACTCACAGGATACCTTATAATTAAAACACAGCAAGACAACCTACTTTTTTAAGGGTGTTCAGGAAGAGGAATGAACAGATATTTCTTTAGTTTTAAGGGTCCAGACAGAAGAGTACTATGAATAGAATCTGGAAAGAAATTCTAGGGCTTCAAAAGCCTGGAGCTCAGGAATGGGATAAAACAAATAGCCTGCTGACTCTGACCTTAATGATCGTCCAGGGACATATGGTCGTCACAAAAGACCTAACAATTTTCCTGGGCCTCAGCCATTAACCAGCTCATCAGTGAGCAATACGTCATTTAAGCCAGCACTGGGTTTCAGTTCTGGAATATGCAGCCTGAGGGCCCAGCCACCTGAGCCCTCCAGCCCACAGAGCTGACTGAGGGCTACCTCATCTTATGCACCAGGACCTAGTGGGTTACCTATCACCAGTGACCAAGGCTGAGGCTGCACTCTGAAGTGGGGTGGGGGGAGAAGAGGTCTCCGAGACCACTGCAGGAGCACTGATGGAGAAGAATTCCTGAGGCCAGCAGTAGAAACACCCGGGGAAACTTGTAGCACCAACAGTTCCAAAGGCTTCATCTGACTTTTCAAGCCAATGCAGCATTAACCAAGTTACTCAGCCATCAGCTCTGGATTTTAAGGGGTGTTTATCATCTCTGGTTGGTCTTCCTTACTGTTAGGGTCTTCTGACCAGGAAGAACATGAACACATCTCAGATGTTTGGGCTCAATTCTGGTGTCCTTCTCAGACTTCCAGGCCCCCAAAGGGTGTAGTCATCTTCAGATACATGCAAATGACCAGCCTCTACTATTTCAGTATAAGTGTGGTCAATGAAATCAAGGATCACATCTAAATTTACATTTTAATAATAAGTATAAAAATATATTCCCATAACAGTGTAGATCAGTGGTTCTCAACCAAAGGTAAGTTTGTACTCCACCCCATCCCAGGGGATATTTGGCAATGTCTGGGGACATTTTTGATCATCACAACTGGAGGATGCTACTGGCATCTAGTGGGTAGACCCAAGAATCCTGCCATAGTCCTACAATGCACAAAAATATCCAGCCCCAAATGTCAATAGTGCCACGGTTGAGAGACCCTGGATTAGATTATGTTGTATTTAGACACACTACTATCTATAAAAAAGATAACTAAGAAGGACCTGTGTATAGCCCAGGGAACTCTTCTCAGTACTCTGTAATGGCCTATGTGGGAAAAGAATCTTTAAAGAGTGGATATATGTCTATGTGTAACTGATAAACTTTGCTGTACACCTGAAACTAACACAACATTCTAAATCAACTTTATCCCAATAAAAATTTAAAAAAATTATCTTGGTCTAGTTGGGGATGCATACAGAAAATTTGAGAAAGTTTCAAAATAGTGAAATTGTGCCCTAAGTTATGATACAGTCCTATATCCTGCAGGATTTGAAGATAGAGCCCAATCAGAGTGACATGGAGCAGGTAGGGAAGGGTTCGAGGGGGAAGTATGGCTTCAGGTGGATGTAACAGTTACATAAACAGAGAGGATCCATTGATGGAAGGAGACACAACACATTAAAACTGGAGAGAAGTGCTCAAAAGTGCAGCATAAGCATCCCCTGTCTTCAGCTCCAGATGAATCTACACAGGATTAGATGGCCTCAGGGACTTTCAGTGGGACTGAGAGCCTCCTTCTCCTTTTCTTCCCCTTCCCACATCCTAAGAAGTGCCCCTAAAGATGAGACTTGGAGGAGAGGTGGGTACCAGGTCGGGATTGTGAGATAATTTGCCAATTGCACGGCTGTTGCCTACATAGTGTCTGTTAAAGGGGCTGTGCCAATGGCCATGCAGGCTTTGGTCTACAAGAGACTCAACTGCCAGGGCACTGAGAAGCTTGCTGATTGACGTGCCCTTCAAACTTCTCAGGCTTTTACATTCCCTACGGTAAGGATAAGGGGCTCTGCCTCACTCACACGGGCTGTATTGACAGCATCTGTCATATATTTCTTTGTCCTGTACAGCAAAAGTCATGTGACTCTCAACAATTCTAGCATTTCAACTGACCCGGAGATAGAAGACCTACCCCCTTTATTGTACATGTGCACAGTAGGGTACGAACAAACTCAGGAAAGGTGACTCTGAAATCAAAGGTAGTAATGGATGAGGTTAACCTTTTGCAGAAGGAACTCACTCTACTAGATGGTGACAGTGGTGACCATTTGTAAGACTCCATTTGACAGAATAGAATATATTTTCAAGTAGAGGAGTTTCACTGTAACAAATATGATGAAATTGTTACCTACAACTGTATTGGACTACATGACTAGTATGAAGTATCTGATAAGTAGTACTAGTAGTAACTGATAGTGACCGGGTCATAGGTAATAAGCAGAGGATCTGGTTGGAATTTGCTACCAGGAAGTGAGTGATCTGTATGGAGTCTATGAAAAAGAAAGCCAAAGAATAAGAATTTGATAATTCTGACTCACCACTGTTCAGGAACAGAATGCTCTCATACCAGAAACCCATTTACCCATTCTTGAGTTAAATAAAAACATCACTCCTATGTAACATGGGTTATTTCTCTGGCACTTTGTGACTATCCTTTCCCACTTTCTTTTGATGCAATTTTATTTAGTGATCCTCTGATCTTGAATTTGTTTCCTTCACCAGCCTTGTTTATTACTGGGAAATGCCTTGCATGGTAAGTGAGCTTCAGTGCTCAAGCTAAGGACCTCTACCAAAACATTCCACTTGTAAAATACTTGAAGTTCCACGTAAGTTCATTGTATCTGGATCCAGTCCTGGTGAGGTCAAGAAACTAGTGATTTTTTATCACTGAACTGTATGGAAAAGGAACAGAAAAATTAGAAATGTCAGTTGGTTTGTCAAAGTTCAGTCAGTGGGTATGTGCCAGAGCTGAGACTCGAAAGCAAGCCAGTCAACTCTTTCCATGATATTCACATTGTAGGAGAGTCAATAATACAAAGATCAGGAGGTGAGAGGATGAGCTCTATGGACCAAAAAATGTGAATATTTCCCCCGACAGTTCTCTCCACCTCTATTCCTCCCAGTTCTGTTGCTTCCCTCTCTCTGTGACTTTGTGACTTTGGTTTCCATTCAGGAGCCCCTTGGATGACTCACATTCTTCTCTTCTCTCTGGAGGCATTGGGATGATATCAGAGATGAGGGACAGGGACTTCCCTCATGGCAGAGTGGTTAAGAATCTGCCTGCCAATGCAGGGGACATGGGTTCGATCCCTGGTATGGGAAGATCCCAATGCCATGGAGTAACTCAGCCCGTGAGCCACACACTGCTGAGCCCACGTGCCACAACTACTGAAGCCTGCTCACCTAGAGCCTGTGCTCTGCAACAAGAGAAGCCACCGTAATGAGAAGCCCACACACTGCAACAAAGAGTAGCCCCCACTGGCTGCAACTAGAGAAAGTCCACGCGCAGCAACAAAGACCCAACACAACCAAAAATAAATGAATTAATTAACTAATTTTAAAAAAGAGAGATGAGGGAGAGACTCTGGCAGCCCCAGAGACACGTACAGAACAGGAGACTCTATCATGCACATAGCCTGTGAAAGGAAGCGACAGCTACAGAGGCGAATGCCAGAATGCCCTCAGGAGGTGGACACATTGACCCCTAAACTTGCCACACCCTTCTTGGTGTTTAGGTGATTGGAAAAACTGCTGTGTCTGCTGCTGCAATAGTGTCTGTAATTCTAGAATGAGAGTGCGAAATGACTGGCTAAAAAAATCAGGTCCTTTAAGGACACTGAGCTAACAAGTAGATGTGTTATAATGTGAATTATAGATGTGAATTAGATTTTTCAAATCATTTTGAGATTTTACCAATTATTTAATCAACCAGGTGTGCCAAGAATATTTTCTGCCTTTTTTTGTTTGTTTCTTAATAGTTTACTGATCCAATTCCTTTAACAGGGGGGCATACATGATGAGGCTCTTCTTGGGACACGCTATGAGACTAAAGGTCAAGTATAAGAAAGAACTGGAAAAACCAGAAACACACGGAGGCTAAACAATATGCTACTAAACAACCAATGGGTCACTGAAGAAATCAAAGCGGAAATTAAAAAAAAAAACAAACCTGGAGACAAATGAAAACACACAACAAGCCAAAAATCTATGTTATACAGCAAAAGCAGTTCTAAGAAAGATACTTTAGATTACAAGAAAAATTTAAATAAATAATCTAATCTTACATCTAAAAGAACTAGAAAAGGAAGAGCAAACAAAACCCAAAGTTAGTAGAAGGAAAGAAACTATAAAGATCAGAGCAGAAATAAATGAAATGGAGACAAAAAGAAAGAAAAAAAGAAAACATCAATGAAAATAAGACCTGGTTCTTTGAAAAGATAAACAAAATTGTTTAACCAGACTCATCAAAAAAAAAAGAGAGAAAGCACAAATCAATAAAATCAGAAACGAAAGAGGAGAAGTTATAATTGACACCTCAGAAATACAAAGGAATATACAAGGTTACTATGAACAATGATAGGTCAATATAATGGAAAACCTAGAAGAAAAGGATAAATTCCTAGAAAAGTACAATCTCCCAAGAGGTTTTGTCTTTCTGTTTCAAGAGGAAATAGAAAATACAAAGGGGGCAATTATCAGTGATGAAACTGAATCAGCAATAAAGAAAAAAAACCCAACAAACAAAAGTGTAGGACCATACAGCTTTATAGATGAACTCTACCAAACATTTAAAAGAAGAGTTAACACCTATCCTTCTAAAATGATTCCAAAATTATTTTAGAGGAAGGAATGCTACCAAACTCATTCTATGAGGCCAGCTTCACCCTGATACCAAAACCAGACAAAGACACCACAAAAAGTAAATTATAGGCTAATATCCCTGATAAGCATAGATGGAAAAATCCTCAACAAAACATTAGCAAATTGAGTTCAACAACACATTAAAATGATGGTTCAGTATCTGAAAATCAATCAATGTGATACATCACATTAACAAATTTAAGAATAAAGATCATATGGTCCTCTAAATAAGATGTGGAAAAATCTTGTGACAAAATTCAACATCTATCTATCTATCTATCTATCTATCTATCTATCTATCTATGTAATGGAATATTGCTCAACCATAAAAAGTGAAATCATGCCATTTGCTGCAACATGGATGGACCTAGAGGATATTATGCTAAGTGCAATAAGTCAAGCAGAGAAAGACAAATACCATATGATTTCACTTATATGTGTAATCTAAAAAACTGACAAACATAAAACAGAAACAGACTCATAGATACAGAGAACAAACAGGTGGTTGCCAGAGAAGAGGGGCTTGGGATGATGACTGAAATAGATGAGAAAGATTAAGAGGCACAAACTTCCAGTTATGAAATAAATAAGTCATGGGTATGTGATGTACAGGGAATATAATCAATAATTGTATGGTGGCAGATAGTAAGTAGACTTACACGGTGGTCATTTTGTAATGTAAGAAAACATCAACTCACTATGTTGCACAACTGAAACGAATATAATATTGTAAGTCAATAAAAATGAACAAACAAACTGTCGGTTATCAGTTTCCAAAATTCCAAATTTACTTAACATCTAAAGGAAGGGCATATTTGTTTATACTTACATATCTGCAGATGCAAAGGTTTGTCACCTGGTTTCAGCTAGAATTGATTCCTTTGAGCTTAGTCATTTTTATTGTCAGAGGAGCAACTGTGTGAAATACCAAAACTCTCATTACAGTTTTTCATGAAGTGTCACGTGCCTGTGGAGCTGCCCGGGCTCCGTTAGTATGTACTGTGTGTTCGGACAATTTTGATTCATTTTTATTCCTTATGAAATCTCTGTACCAGAAGATTTGAGAGTGAAAAGATTTACACCAATAACACACGAACACACAAACTTGCTGCTGTCTGTTGTTTTTATTTCCCTGGTGGAAGGAAGAAAAATGTTCTAAAATTCTGTGCTGTAAAGCCCCTAAAAAACTCCTCCCTGTATCAAGACTGAAACTCAAAAGCCTCAAACTGAAAATTAAAACTTTAAAATACCCCTGGTTAGTCTTTATCATCTAAATTTAGCTGCAGTACATGGACAGGTTTTTAATTAGGAAAGCGTGAAAACAAATGGAATCCTAAGCAAATTTATTATTTGGGAATATTCTTGTGACTCTGGGGCTGAAAACTTGCAAGAGCATTCCTTGGTTTTGTAAAACTTTTTCTAATAGGGAAGAATTGGGGAACAATAGATTTCTAGTTTTTTCATAATGGGTGTGTGTTTTTAATATCACAGGGTAGGCTTCCCACATGCTGGTTGGAAAGATTCTTCTTGCTGTGATTCTGTTTCCCGAGACCCTTCTGCTTCTGTTAAAGTTTCATGCTAGGTAAATATTGAAACCCCCCTTTTATTCAAGTGAGGTCAGTAGCAGACAAGTGAAACCATATTGTCACAGTATAAAACATTTAGAGGAGTGGATGTGAACATATACAGTAATTTATACTTTTTGAAAATGGCTTGTTTGGATGTTTTAGATGCAATACGGGATACTTTGTTAATGTCTCCAAGGAAAAGAAAACCTAAGGAGATATTTTTCCTATTCCCTTGGATAGAACCTCAAAATCTTAGAAATGGTAAGAGAAGTTCCTAGTAATCTGTTTTTCAATACTGAGAAGTTTATATCTTGGTCACACTTGGGAGCATTCAAATGAGTTCAACAGAATTGAAAGCACATAATAAAGATAGCGGAGGACACAAAAGTTAAGGAAGACGGTGTTTTATCTGCTTCTTGAGCACGTCTCACAGTACACCGACATCACGCTTCTCCAAGAAGACTTACATTTATCTTAACTGATGCTTTCTTCTCTCTAACAAACTGTGAGTTCCTGGAATTCCAGGTCAGGCCCTTGCATATCTCTATTACCAACAGGCAGCACAGTGCCAGGAACATAGCAGACCGTGGAGAGTGTTTATAGATAAAATGATTGATTTTATTTTGTAATAGGAAAAGAAATAGTATCTAATGCTAATACATTTCTGTGCAGTTCCTTCTGTTGACCCCATCTTGCTGGGCCTGCTGGATTAAAATAACGGAGAAAATGGCTCCCAGCCTCCGTTCTCGTTATTCCGAGATCTACCATGTTTGCTAAAAGCAATGATTGATAGGTCTCTTTTACTCTGCTTTCATGACTCTGAATGTCATCCTCATTGGCCCAGAGACATGTTTTGGGGAAAGAAAATGGGGTAGAGACACTAAAACAAGATGAATCTAAAGAGGAAACTATAGGTAATATTCAATTTTGGACAAAGTAGAGCAATAACTTTTCAAGCCATGCTATTTTTCTGGAAAAGGATTTCCCAAATTCCTTTCACTCCCATTTAGCATATTAAGGATTTAAGCTGGCTTTGGAGTCAGACAGAAGAAGAATTTCACATGGGGAAAGTAAAAGGAAACTCAGGCTCTTCCCAGAAACTCAGGCTCTTCCCAGGGATTATGGCACACAGAATAGAGAGCTGACCAGTTGTATGTGTCCGAGGTTTTTCCCTATGGGTTCATCTCACTAAAAGTTGATCAGTAAGGGTCTCAAGCTAGGTGATGGGGTGGGGAGAGGCTCTCGCCTGTGCTCTTAGTTTTGGACTCTGGAAGGAAATACTTTCTTTAGCTTCCCTTAAACAACCTAGGGCTTGGTAGTGTCAACTTGAAGGCTCAGTTAGCAATTAAAGGCATGAGTCATTTTAACTTCTCCAAGCTGCCCAGAATTACCATGGAACACAGATGCTGAGTTGAGCTGTGGAGGGTCAGCCATCAGGTCCTTTGTGGTAGGACCTGAAGGTAACTGAACAGGTAGGCTGAAGGTAACTGAACAGGCCAGGACACTGAATGGAGGACATGTGTGCAGAGTCAAGGGACACAGCCAGCCAGGCAGCTGCACCCAGCTCCGACCAAGCCGAGGTCAGTTGTACATCCCACCAGTCGTAAATTCCACCAACCACGGACAAGCACAGGCAACATGCAGCTGAATAAGACATGATTTCCTGAGACGGCGTGGCTAAAACTGACAGCCAGTAGGTGAGCACTTCTGAAGAATATCTAATCTTATATGGATGAACTGTTACCTTTTGTCTGCACATCTAAATTGTAATTACATTCTGCAAGTCCAGTCATGAGGGCAGGGGTGATTCGCCAGAATCTGGTGCAGAATGGTCTGTTTCAACTTGTCAGTGATCAGGCGGTACTAATACGAGGTGAGGTCTCTCTTCATAGCCATTTGGAGAAGTGCACTGGGAATTCTTTAACTAAAAAATGTTCCTGATAAGAGAGCCTCTCCCTGCTGAAACCTTCTGGATTTGTCATTCCAGCGTCACAGTATAAACACACGTGAGGACATTTATTCTGAGGGTCAGGAGAGGGAGGTAATGACTGCTAGAATATCTACAATAATAATGGCTTTTACTCGATAACATAGCTTTCTAGTTAGAAATGCTTGTTCTATTGTTCCCTAGGCAGTAACAGAAGTAACAATTTGTTGTATATTAAATTGAATTGACACATATAATGTTTTTTAATTTTCACAGTCACTCTGAGGATAGAAATTATTATCCCATACTTACAGGAAACTGACTCTCCAAGAGTACGTGTAAATTGCCAAATATTATAGCTAATAAGAGGAAGGAGCCTGTATTTACTGCATGAGTGATTATTGTGAGTCAGGAACTTTTCATAAGTTACTTGAAATAATCTTCAATGCATTACTATCAATGTCTTGTTAATGTGTTTGTTATTGATGAGAAAGGTAAGTCATTTGCTTAGAGCTGCACAGCAAGATTAGAACTCAGTTCTCATCTGACTTGCTGTTCTTTCCATCTTCAGTCTTTCCTCGTAATTGTGTCTGTTTGAAGATCAATTTGAAGCACTACAGAATTCATAATATATTATAGAGCCTCATGTAGTATTTGTAACTTCGTATATTATTTGAAGGATGAAAGGGCAAATCAAAACATAACAGACTGAAATACAGTCTAAATTTTCTGAGTCCTTATTGCCCTATGCTTAATTCTCTTATCTTGCAGCAATTAAATAAGACAATATATTAAAAGTGCAAGACATAGGACTGGCACATAGTAGACTTTGAAGCCATTTTACTTATTTCTTTCCCTATAAGCTCAGAATACATATATATATATATATATATATATATATATATATATATATATACACATATATGTATACATATTAATATATACATATATACATGCCCCTCTTATATAATATATATAACTTTATATAATATATATAATTTCATTGGTACTATAAAACTATAAAAGCTAAAGATAAAACTTTTGAGCAATTTTGCCTTGGGTTTTTTAATAGCTGCAAAAGAATTTAAAAATAAATTCTTACAAAGAATACCTAACTGAACACTTAAATGAGGAGACACACTACAGTTTGATCAAGTCTGAAAATCTTAAATTAATATTATTAAAATTATAAAACTTTATTTTGCTAATAAAATATTTGAGGCCATATATTGTTTCTATTCTTGCTGTTCAAAGAAATGACATTGCGTGTAGTCAGGGTAAAGAGCTTAAATGTGTTCTGAAAATTAAAATGTTTGAAAATAATATACTAAATTATAGGTCTAAGTAAACTATAATTAGGGAAAATACACCTTGGTAAACGCATGGAGCAGAGATGCTTTGGGATGCTGGGCACTGGAAGGCCTGTGTTGCCTTCCTGCTCCCTGGGATCTCAGCCAGTCCATCTGGTCATCAGACAGGGGGGCCTGAAGACAGTGGGTGATCTCACAGACCATATGGGCAGCGATACCTAGGAACCACTGGAGCTTGGCTAAGGACGT
Organism: Mesoplodon bidens; assembly: GCF_964165515.1. NCBI lineage: Eukaryota > Metazoa > Chordata > Mammalia > Artiodactyla > Ziphiidae > Mesoplodon > Mesoplodon bidens. The sequence goes on along the minus strand of NC_138168.1, from coordinate 12,907,952 downwards.
GGCTAGGACCTAAATTTGGGTTTAACTTTGTTTTGTTTTGTTTTGTTTTTTTCCTTTTTTGCGGTACGCGGGCCTCTCACTGCTGTGGCCTCTCCCGTTGCGGAGCACAGGCTCCGGACGCACAGGCTCAGCGGCCATGGCTCATGGTCCCAGCTGCTCCGCGGCATGTGGGATCTTCCCCGACCGGGGCACGAACCCGTGTCCCCTGCATCGGCAGGTGGAGGCTCAACCACTGCGCCACCAGGGAAGCCCTAACTTGGTTCTATTGAGCAGAACACAAACCTACTGTTATTTTTGCACATTTCTTGCTTTGTATTTTATTAATTTTGAAATGGGATTGCAGAAATATACCTGTGTTACTAGAGACATGTTTCCAGTGACATGTTTAACTGATATCATGCCTCTCCTCCTATGGAAAATTTTAAAAAGCTGGGAGAGAAAAACGTTGCAATCCTCCTTGCGCTGAGAGGTACAGAGACTGGAACCGCCAGTGGGGTGGCATTGGTACTGCACCTGTGAATGAGTGACTGGGTGACCTCTCTGAGCCAAGATTGTCCTTTAATCACAGGAATGTGCAGCCTCGGAGACAGTGGTGCAAGCCCACGGCAGGGTGGTTAAACCCAGCAAGGGCGAGAAGAGTCCAAATAGGTGAAAATAAAGGTCTGGGAAGACGATCATCATAATCATGGGGTGATGGAGTCCTCCCTAAATCTTCACCTTGTGGTCTGTTCCTACAAGAGCATCCTCTTCTCTGAGAGGGTACCTCATTTAAATAGTTCACCAGGGAATAGGTGTGGGAGATAGAAAAGAGTAGGGAGAATTCAGGTGAAATGATATTATTCCAAACAGCGTTTCCTATTTGAAATCACTAAATATTTATTTGCTCCATCTCCAATTTCACAATGATCACCAGACCTAGTAAATAAAAGTCAGTGATTATTAAGAAGCTCATTCTTTTTTTTTCTTTTTTTTTTGTGGTATGAGGGCCTCTCATTGTTGTGGCCTTTCCCGTTGTGAAGCACAGGCTCCGGACGCGCGGGCTCAGCAGCCATGGCTCACGGGCCCAGCCACTCCGCGGCATGTGGGATCTTCCCAGACCGGGGCACGAACCCGTGTCCCCTGCATCGGCAGGCAGACTCTCAACCACTGTGCCACCAGGGAAGCCCCAAGAAGCTCATTCTTAAATCAAGATTAGTGCAAAATACATTACAAAATGAAGGAAAATTCTTTCACACAAAAGAAAGCCGGGAAATGTGTTTCAGATGGCTGATGCGTTTATTTCACAGAAATTCTGCACCTGCAAACAGTTGGCATGTTTTCCTCTGCAGACTACTTTCTTACCTCTGTATCTTTGTGAACAATTTACATGGGATTAAGAAGCATTAACTCTGATCCCCCTTCTTAGCTTTCACATATCGAAGACTTCATCTGATGTTTAGAAGCAAATTAAACATCCAACTAAGCTTTACATAAATGCCAGCTTCTATTTAATTTATTCTTACAGGTTAGAAATAAGAGGAGTGTGTGGCTCTCTCTTACTTCATATGGTGTTGCTTTAAATTCCAGTTTGTTCTGGTTTCTAATTTAAAAACTGGTAAATTTGCCAGGAAGATGCCACATTTAATTCAGCAATGTGTTGTCAGATTGTTCGGAAGCAATATTTTTTTTGAACCCAATTGAAATCATTTGTGTAATATTAACTTTTATGTTCAAAATTGTTCTTGGATTATCCTCAATATCACATTTAATGGAAGATTACAAAAAGGGAAAACTCATGCTTAGGTGTATGGAGGGTTCTGAGCAGCTTAAGCACCAAATTCTCTCTGTTAATTTATTAATCAGCAGCCCATTTGATTACCACTAAGTAACAAAATGTACTTTATGTTTGTGGACACTGATATAGAGAGTGATACTGAGACATAGTGGCTTATCTGTGTAGCAGTGGTGTCACAAGGATGAGAAGTGTATTTCTGTTACTGGTTCTGGATTCTGGGTGCTACTTCATATGGAACAGAAACTCCCATTTAGTTTAGGTGAGCAACTGTAGAAGAAGACAGCACAACACTTTCATCCAACATAGAGATAATCACAAAAAGAACAGTAAGGAAGTGAAACCGTGAAATTTTGGTCACCAAGTTAGATCTAAAAATGAAATAAGACTCCAGATGATAAGAATTTCCAAACTAAGAGTCTTGTGGGTTTTTTTCCTGAAAAGTTTATGGCAGAGTCACAGTAGGAATACAATTACCTATCCATTCAACAAATATTTATTGTGTGCATCAACCAGAGCTCAGTCAGGACACAGAAGTTACATCAGTTATGTGAACAGAAGGAATTTAGTGTAAAGAATCATTAGCTAGATGATTAAATGATAATATTTTACTGGAAAAGGTCAAAGCAAAATTTTGAGTGCCATTATAATAGCAGCTGTAGAAAGCAACTACCATCCTTAGGGTTGAAGGAACAAGGGAAAAGATTAAAATAACTAAAACTTAGAAACTTCGAGAAGTTCCACAAAGCTGAAACTCGTACCTCTGAGGAGGATTTGTTGTGGCAAATGGTGGCATCTCTGAGCTCTGAGAGTGACCCTGTGAGGCTGAGCCCCAAACCTTTGAAGAAGGACCACCAGGCAGCTGTGCTGGTATCTTGACCAGAAACAACGTTGTCTGGAATGCCCTAATGATAAGTAAGGCATCCTATAACTCTGCAGACTGTAGCGTGGGCGTATGTGTGATGGGCAAGGAAGGCAGAACCATATCCAGAACAGGTACGTATTTTGGTGAGGACCATGTCCCCCTCCATGATGGAAGAGGTCCAATATAACCTACCTGCCATCGAGAGGCTGCCTCATACCCCGCACACTGGGCCATATTAGGGTCTCAGTGTTCATTCTTGCTGTTGGTCGGTATGGTGCTCTCCCCCAGTGGGAGCCGGGTCAGGCTCAGTGAGGGTCACTTTTTACATGGCCCACTGGAAAAGGACTGAGTGTTTGGGGAAAGAGAATGATGGACACAAAGCGTGTTATTTGTCTGTCTTATCATGGAAAGCTTTCTCTGTAGTAGATGCCCTTTGGTGAAGATTCATATGGAACAGAACAGTCCTCACCTCCTGTGCCTGTTCTGAGATATCCCTCTATTGCCTCTTTCCTGGATTTTCTCATTACCATATTTCAATGCTGTTCTTTCCAAATTCCTGACCATCCAGCCAACTCAGTAGTTACCACCTATAAATCCATGCAGATATGTACTTATGGCCATGTATTTCCTGGCAGAGTGGAAAACCAAATACACCACTCAATGCTCCTCCCCCTGAAAGATTTCCCTTCAGTGTTCTCCCTCAGGCCATCTGTCAGTGGGGTTTTAACAGTACAGATATCCATTCTTATTTGGTGTCAGCATTTCAAGCACAACCATCTGGAAACCAGACCCATTATTTTTCCTCCTCCATTAAGTGGTCATAAGAAACTCCCCCAAAGGGACATAAGTGTCAATTTCAGGGAGGGATTCATTGAAGCAGGATTTGGTGCCAAAGAGTAAGAGACTTGGGCTCATACAACCTACTTGGTCTTCTGGACCTGCTCAAGCCTACGCAAGAGACCACAGTTGGTCTTTTACATCAGAAGGAATATCTCAACCTGCTCACTGAAGTGTTTCATGCCTACATTTGTGTGTGGTTTATCTCCAACACTTCACATGTCATACTAAGGCATTTGTTGATATATTGTAGCTGTATATGGCCATCAGTAGGCTTGGCAGGTCAGATATCATTCAGTGTAGAATAGTCAATTGATGTCACATGATTAGGTACTCCGTCTCTACGAGAACCAAATAGTAAGGCAGAAGCTGTTTCTCAAAAAGAATGGTTATATGCAGAAAACAGCCAAGATTTGATCAACCCCCCAGAGGTCTGATTCTTTCATAGCTGCTTGTGAGAGGGTCCATACAGCATCCTATTTGCCATGCATTTTGAATATCTTTGGATTTGCTGTGTCATTGGGCCCAGGTGCATGCACTGCCCTTTAGACTTACTACAAAGTTTCTCTCGCTCTGCTTTTCACTCCAAACTGGAAGACTTATGAGTTACTTGATAGATGTGTCAAGTTGGCACATTTGAACATGGAATATGTTGCCTCCCCAATTCAAAAAAAGTGCATTAATCATCGTTCTTCCTTTCTGTGGTGGGTAGTGCAAGATGGTACAGCTTGTCTTTTATGTTAGAAGAAATATCTCAACATGCTCTAGACCACTATATTGAGGTGGCTCGTGCCTACATTTGTGTGTGGTTTATCTCTGACACTTCAAATATGCCATATTAAGGCATTTAAAATACTTATTACATCAGCTAATAGGGTCCAGTTAGCATATTTTAATTACAGATGAAGCTGGTGAAATATTGGGTATGATGTCAGGAGAGCCAGGGTGTCTTGTATATTACATTACAGTATGTGAATGGACTCATTCCTGGTGTCAGAATGTGAAGGGAAAAGCAAACTTCTTCTAGTCTTCCTTGAATATATGTATGGAAGAAAAAAACATTTTTCTAGGTCATATCTACATAATAGATGTCAGAGTCTGTGCTGATTTGCTTTGGAATATATACATCTGGGATACCAGAGGCAATTGGAGTCAGCAGATGATTAATTTTATGGTAATCCACAGTCACTCTACAAAACCCACCCACCTTCTGCATGGGCAAAACAGGGGCGTTAAAGAAGAATGGGATGCTTATCACTACACTAGCAGTTTCAAGTCTTCGATGGTGGCACTAATTTGCATGTCTTCCAGGGGTATGAATATTTTTGGTTTATTACGCCGGTAAAGAGGGGGCATTTCTAGGAAGTTACACTTTGGCCTTTCTGCCATAATGATCTTTATTCTTGTAAGATAAACAATAGTGAATATGAGAAATTCACTTTAGCGGATGCTGTGTTGACTGTCCAGATGCTTTTCGGGACTGAGGAACTCATTTCCCCAGCTGCTGGAAATGTTAGCGGCAGACAGCTCACAGCTGTGTCCTTTTCCAGAAATTTCCATGAGTGGAAGCAGCTTTATGTAAAGTTGTATCTACTCCCCACAAGCATCCCACATTCAATGACTAGTAGACATGGGGTACAAAGGGGTGCAAAGGCCTGATTCCCTTGCACTAATTTGGGACATCTGTGAATAGTCATCCCATCTTGGAGCTTCGTGTGGGATCAGCCGTGAGGCACTGTCACTGCAGTGCAGCCCAGGTTCTCTTCCTGCCCAATTCTGCTTCCCTTGCTCGCTCCAAATTGTACTCCAAGAGTACTCACAGCAAGCTCCTCCTCAGTAAGTATCTCAAAGTTTCAGAGCCAGTATCCTGGGGACTTGAGAAATGTCAGTTGGAATCCTAGGAAGCCTATTTTGGAGTTGGCAATCTATAGTCTGACTGGCCAGGAAGACCTTACCGCTCGTGATGACGATGGATAGCCCCACACATGGAGTTCAAAAATTCCTCCAGTTGTGACCTAGGACGAGATACCAGTGTAGGGGACTACACTGGCAGGTGCGATCTCTCAAGTGTTTAAGAGGTAAAGGAGAAATAGAAATTATAAGGACTAGGGAGTTAAATATCTATTGTTCATGGTCAATACATGTATTGGAGAAAGACAATGGAAAGGATCAGTACAATTAACCATCAGTTTAATGCAAGATGTGAAAGCTGAAGGGCCCCTTTGGCAGCCTACACAGAGATTTCCATCAATTGCAGTCTGAAAGTGGAAAAAAGCTGAGAGACATCAGGTCCAAAACTTAATTATAAGGATAGTAACAATCACAAAGGTGTTGACTTGTCAACTTCAACAAATCTATTATGAAGACCCTGGTTGAAATGAGGTGAGAATCTGAGCCATGGAAAGGGACATTTAGATAGAAGCACTTGAAAATATTAAATCCCTGAACCCATTGGGATGTTCCTATGCTCTTTGCTGAGGTGGTCCACTCCTCCCCCATTTCTTGAAGACAATTCAAAAGTCTCTGTCTTGCAGGGCATCCATGTTCTCTCAGGATGTAACCCCACCTCCCCTTAGAACAATAACTAAATCACAGCATATAGCTAGCTGGGAAAGTGCCAAGAGAAAAAAAATTATATATATGTATATATATATATATATATATATATATATATATATATATATATATTTATCTTGAAGGAACTGTGGGACTTGGCCAACACATAATCAAAGAAGCTGGAGAGTATATAGGCACCTGGATTTTGAGCATCATAGATTAGAAGAGACAGAACAGAAAGCTGGATGAGGGAGGGTTTACTAATATGGAGGCCATCGCCCATTACACAGGATTTAACACTCTAGGAAGGAAGAACCTTGGGAGTTGGTACTAACATATTGTTGGGATGGAAATCCTCAGAGCCTGGAGAAAGCAAGGATCTATGATAACAGAATTAGAAGTACTGGAATTGCCATGGCAGGAATGGGAATCCAAAGGCTCGTTGAAGTGGGCATGCTCAGGGGCTAAACACCTGCAAGCTGGCAGTATAATGCAGGAAGCTCAGATGACCTGCTCACAGAAGTGATAAGAAACTCATTGGTGAGGGGCATGGGCGTCACTGAGAACTCAAGGGAGCCTGCTTCCTGTGGCCAGGTCTGACCATAGGATCGACAGAACTGTGACCCTGGGGAGAAAAGGGGGAGGATAGAGGCCTGAATACTAGAATCCAGGTGGTGGCCCTTACCTTTCAAAAGTGAGGTAAGCACAACTGCACAATCATTGTAACAAACAGCGAGCACAGGAAGCCATCCAAGAGAGCCTGGTTTACACAAAACTATGGGGATGTTTAAGAAAATACAATAATCCCAGAAGTAAGACAGAAGGGAACTCAACAAGAATTTTGTTTAATCTACACAAACAAAAGGAGGAAAGGATGGATGTTTAAGGGGCCAAGCCAGCCACTCCAATAAAACATTACAATCTCATGGCCAGTTTCTGGACTTGATTCAGTTTTCAGATGTAGATGCCACACCTGAAGGAGAGGCTGGGTTTCTAGAAGGAAAGTCCCTGAAACACCATGGCCATTGCATACAATAATTATTCCTGCTTCCCTTTTTCCCAGAAGACCTGCAGCCCTGTACTGAAGCTACCACACATTAATAAAAAGATACTGTTAGACATTTGGAGGACTATTGAATACTGGATTTGGTTTGACAAATCAAATTTTCAGAGACCTAGCCAAATTTTGTCATCCTGTTTCTCCTGTTAGAGTAGGAGGTGCATGAGCAACAGGTAATGAATGGAATATTGGCTCAGGTTCCGCTCACTTTGGGCTCCATGTGTCCACTCACCCACCCAACGATCATTTCCTTGGTTCCCCAATGTATAATTAGAATGGACATATTTTGTATTTGCTAGAAACCCACATTGATTTCTTGACCTGTGGAGTAAGAGCTATCATCGGAGCCAAGTAGAAACTTCTGATCACACCATCACCCCTCCCCGTCCCCAAGTTAAGACAGTGTATCAAACACAATATTGCATCCTAAAAAAAAAAAAACGGCAGGGGTTTGTGTTACTCATAAGGACCTTAAAATGCAGGAGTCAGGGAGTTGCCATCATATCTTCATTTAGTTCATCATCTGGCCCCTGTATAAATCACACAAATCCTGGAGAGCAAAAGTGAACTACGACAAACTTAACCAAGTAAACAGTAGACCCATTTATAACTGCTCTGCCAGTAATGATGTCTTTGCTAGAACAGGTTAACACAGCTTCAGCTTTAGCTATCTATTTATTTATTTAGCTTTCTAATTTATTTATGTATTTTTATTGATGTATGTTTGATTTAAAATGTCACTTTCTGATGTACAGCAAAATAATTCAGTTACACACATATATATATATATACATTCTTTTTTTTAATATTCTTTTCCATTATGGTTTAACATAGGTTATTGGATATAGTCCTCTGTGCTATACAGTAGGACCTTGTTGTTTGTCTATTGTATATATAATAGCTAATGTCTACAGCTTCAGTTTTAAATATGGCAGTTGAGTTAGGACAGTGGTTCTCAGCTGGGGGTGGGTGACATTTTTATTGTCATGACGAGGGTGGAGCTATGGGCATCTAGTAGGGAGAAGCTAGAGATACTGGTAACATCATAAAATGTACAGGACAGACATCCACAACAAAGATGGAATGTCTTGTCCAAAATGTCAGTAGTGCCAGTACTGACTTAGTGAGTGCATTGTTCCCCATCTCTATCCAGAGGGAAGGCCAGGAGCAGTTCACATTCACATGGAATGGAAAAGAATATGCACCTACACCTACAGTCTTGCCCTTGTTACTTCTCCCATCCTCTGTCAGGATATAGTTCAAGGGCACCTGGACCATCTGGACAACCCATTGAATGTCTGCCATTCAATGACTTCATGACTTCATGTCAATGAGAACAGATGAACCAGAACAGGCAAGTATGTTGAAGGCTTTGGTAAGACTATGTGCTCCAGAGGGTTGGAGATAAAGTCTTCAAAGTGTCAGAAGCCCATGATATCAGTGAAATGTATGATTTTCAGTTGTCTGGGGTATGCAGAAATATTCCCCTACAAATTAAAGAACTTATTGTTGAATTTCTCACTTCCCATACCTAAGACCATAGCGTAACAGGCAGTAGGTTTCCATGGGCTCTCAAATTCTGGAGGGAGCATATTTCTCACTTAGGAGTAGTGCTCAGGCCCGCTTACTGAGTGACATGGAAGGCTTACAGCTTTTAGGGGGCCCAGAGGAGGAAAAACCTCCAGGAGTTACTGGCTGCACTCAGAGTGTCCCTGTCACTTGGGCCATGGGACACAGCAGACCCCATGCTGTTAGAGGTAACTTGGTGGGAAGGGTACTATGTGGAGTTCATAGCAATCCCCAGATAGTAGGATCATAACATAGACTCCTAGGGTTGTAGAGCAAGGCCGTGCCAGCTCCAGCAGAAAATATCAAGCCATTCAAAATTCCGCTCCTAGAATGCTGTTGCATCCTGACAGAGACAGAGTGCCTGACCCTGGGACCAGTGACCAGTGACCATGTGGCCATAGCTATGCATTACCAGTTGGGTTCTGTAAGGTTGTGTGTGCCTAGGAGCAATCATAATACAATAATACATAATACAATCACAATACTTCTGTCATAATACAGAAGTATTGTGTCTGTTATTGGGCATAAATAAGGTAAGAGGGTACAGAGTGTGAAGATCTTTGTATCACATATTAATAAACTTCAAAGACACTTAATCTCTAAAAAGACAGGATGACTCAGTTTGTTGTCATTACACAACCTCTGTCACCCCAGTGTTAGCACCACAGGAGCATGAAGAGAGTACCCTGGTACAGGGGTAGAGGCTACTCAGCCTTGTGGGCTCTCACACCAAAGCTGACACAGAAGTTGCTGATGCTAAGCCAACAGCACTGACCATCGCTGGGCTCCTGAGGTGAGCAACACCCCTTGAGGACACCAACTAGTCACCTGGTGGAAGTTGATGACATTGAACCTTTTTACCCGTCTACAGATGGCAATTCATCTTGACTAAAATTGACGGGTATATCAGGTTATCTGTCTGCCTTTCATGCCTTCAAGGCGCAGATAGCACCAAGATTACAGTGTTTAGTCTAACAATGTGGGAAACTGCTTAACGTTGCATGAGACCACAGGACCCACTTGATAACAAAGAGGTTGGCCAGGGGCAAATGAGCATGGGGTCCACTGGCTCCATCATATGGTGCCCCAGGCAGAAGCTGTTGACCTGATAGAGTGATGGCTTTGGAAAGTGTGGCCAAGTTCCAGCTTGGTGACTATAACCTGTAAAAATGGGGCTCCATCCTCCAAGAGGGAGTACACACTCTAAATCATTGAGCATCTAATGGTGCTGTGTCCCCCGTGTGTAGAATACATGGGTCTGAGACCCAAGGGGTGGAATGGGGCTCCACTTGCCATTACTCTTTAATCAAGTTGGGGATTCTGTGCCTCTTAACCCTGCAATCCTGGTCACAAAATGCCTAGAGGTTCTGGTGCTCAGAGGAGGAATACTTCTACCATAGGACACAGCAAGAGTCATTTTAAACTTGAAGCCAGTACAGATGCCCAATTGCTTCAGGTTCCTTTGGTCAATAAGCTAGCAGTCAAGGAAGGAGTCACCATAATGTTAAGGGTAGTAGACCTTGATAGTTAGGATGAAATAAGGCTTCTGTTTCACAATGAGGTCAGTGAATGATGTGTTTGACACTCAGGTATTTCACTGGCAATGATCTTGGTAGTCTCCTGACCAGTTTTGTTGGCAAATGGAAAAATGCAGCAACCAGAATCTCCTTAGGCCATGCTGGTTAAGGGCCCAGACCTCTGAGGGATGAAGTCTAGATCACCCAACCATGTAGCTCAGCAGCAGCACTGGCCAAAGCTGAACAGAACCTAGAAATAGGTAGTAAAAAAGGTAAATATTGAACATTGGTTGTAACCCTGAGGTCAGCTGTGGTGCAAGGGACTGTAGCTTGTCCTACTAATTTTCTTATTTTGAGCTCCTAGTGGAAGAGACCAATTAGAATACTGGAAGTCTTGTTTTCATGGGAAGCATAACATGTGAAATAGGAATTTGAGTACTACAAGGGGTGGACTCCAGTGGAAGCTGGAGTGTACTATCTAGATCCCCTTTGGGTGGGGGAGCTCATTTCACTTACTTCTGGGATGTTGGTTGCTGAGGTTTCCACAGCTGTGTTCCTATATGAGAACTGTCTTTGACCTCACCCAAGGTTATGCCTTCTGGAGAGAGCCTTCATCCAATCACTGGTCAATGCAAATATGAAGTTCTGGTCCCCTTGCCTTGATTTGCGAGGTCTCTGAAGGTCAACTCAACTCCGGAGCTGTCCATGGTACCAACTGCCCCGCAGTTCAAGTTCTCCCTCTGCCAAATTTTGCTTTCTTTGATCCCCATACGTGTTCCAAAGGGCAATTCCCAGTAAACCCTTTGCACGCAAATCTGGGTTTCATCATCTGTCTCCTAGAGAAGCTGACCTGTGGAGACCACTAATTTCACAGAGCTTACAATTGGTTCCAACATTAAGGGGGCTATGGATAATAAACATGTAAACAAACAACCAAATAAATAATTTCAGAGGATGATAAAAAACCAAAGAAAGGTACTGAAATAGAATAGTTGATGGTAGAGGGGGAAAATGATCTAACATGAAGAGTTGAATTTTTGTACTAAAACCTACATGATGGCATGGAGATAGGAGAAACTAGTCATCTCTGTGAACACCACCAGCAGCTGAGTTTGGCTGGAGCACAGAAAATGAGGGGAGAGCACGAGAGGGCATTACAGTAGCAGGAGAAGCTTTAGTGGTTGAGGTGTTTGGTTTTTATTCTATTTTCAATTAAGCCAATAAAAGATTTTAAGCAGGAGAGTGATATGAGATGAATTACTCCTCAAAAGGATCATGTCAGTCATCTTGGTAAAAGGGACTTCCCTGAGATCCTACATAAAATTTCACCCTTACCTCTCTCCTCCTTTTCCAACATTTCATATCCCTCTTTCTCTGCTTAATTTTTTTTACACTTATCACTAATGTACAGTATATGCTACTTCTTTCTCTAGCATATTGTCTAGCTCCCTACTAGAATGTTATCTCCTCTAGGGTAGGATATGTTGGTTTGTTTTGGTCATTAGTGTATCCCCAAGACCAAAGAGAGTACTTATTGCTATCACATAGTGCATTCAAAATAAATATGTATTAAATGGAAGAATAAAAGTAAAAATGGCTTTTATGTAGTTTATGGGCTGGGGAGGAGATGGGCAGGGTAAAAGCCTGGAGCAGTGGTCCAGATGAGAGAAGGTGGTAGCATGGACCAAAGCTTTAGTGGTGGAGAAAAAGAGAACTTGGAGGAAAAGGGAACTTTCAGTTATGTTTGAGAGTAGAGACTGTGGTCATGAATTGGATGTTGGAATTATGTCTGAGAGAGGGAAATCGAAGATGACTTCAGCTGGATCAACTGAGTAGCTGTTGGCATCATTCACAGAGATGCGACAGATTAGAGGAAGAGAAGGATTGGAGTAAGCAGATGTGGCTGGAGAAGTTATCTCCATAAAAGGACAGGGAGGTGACACCTCTGTTTTTGTGCTCACAGTATACTGGGAATCGTAAGACTTGAGGAAATGAACTTGAGCGCGAAGGAGTTCTTAAGCAGAATTTATGAGTCCTCTTTCTTTAGTGGTCTGCTTGGCTATTAAAATGTTGGAGCATAGGTTTAGGGGGTAGGGGAGGTGGGGATCTTTAATTTCAGTGGCTTAACTAGACAGGTGAATGATAGAATGACAAGTTGTTACTAAATCTCTGAGCTGCATTGGTCAGTGAATTCCTGTTAATAATACAATCTCTGTCTTTTGTAGCAGTGTAATGGATTTATACTCAAGCATGTTGGTCCCTTAAGCAATAGAAGTCCTGGACCCTCTACAGCTTTTGAATGTTATACTGCTTTGAACATGCAGATGTAGCAGGAATCATAATCAAACTATTGAAATCCCATTATCAACAATATTAAATGCATCTGATAAGTCTAAATGTAAGAGAAGTGGCCTCCAGTGTGGGACACTAGCAAGAGGGTCGTCAACAGTTGAAATTGCAATGTTCTCCTTTCCAAACTAGAGAAGATCTTGTTCTAATTCATGTCATGAAACATAACCGTATTCTCAAAGATGCTGCGAGGTGATTGTTCACTCAGCCTCACAACAGCAAAACCCTGTCTCTTTCATTCTGCAGAGCACAGAGCTTCTCAACTTTGCCTGCATATTAAACTCACTCAGGGAGACTTTAAAAATCCTGATGCCTGTGTCACATATCATACCAATTAAATCAGAATCTCTGGGGGTCAGACCCTGGCATCAGAATTCCTAAGAATTCCCTGGGTGATTTTAAGGTGTAGTTAACACTGATAACTACTGTTGTAGAGATTCTTAAACACACCTGTAGATAACAACTCTGAGAAGTAGTGCAGTAAAAATACCTGTTTGCTTTGTTTAATCTAGAATTTGCAAAGTAAAATTCCTCGTGGCTGTGAATCATTTATAATATTTCAAGGAACACTACTATAATATTGATATATTCTGAAAATATTTCTGTAGATAATTTAGACATAACCTGCACCTTCCAACTGTGCATAGGTGAAGGGTTAAAAGATTGCATCTTACTGTTTTTTCCCATTTGCACTTCCTTATTAGTGGGGTGAACATCTGTGCAGATGTTTAAAAATCAGAAAGCTTTCAGTGTTGCTGCTTGAGGTTGTGGATAATTCAAACAAGGGATTAGGGGAAGAAGCTCCAGAACAAACATGAGAGGAAGGCAGTGTCCTGGGACCCAGTCGTTGCAAACAGAGCACTGGCGTTTCACTGCCCGCAACATGGCATCGTGTGAAAATTACAAAGACGGTAATGTTGAAGGACTTGTTATCATGTTCATCTATGTAGCCTGAGAACTCAGCAGAGTGCATGTCAGAGCCTCAAAAAACATTTGTTGAGTAAAGGATCAAGTGTTAGCAGAGCTGGTTTCTTCCAAGGCGGTTCTCCTTGGCTGGGAGATGGTTCTTCTCCCTGTGTCTTTACATGGTCTTCTTTCTGTGTGTGTGTCTCTTAATCTTCTACTCTTAAAAGAACCAGTCATATTGGATTAGGGCCCACCCCAATGATGTCATTTTTAACTCAATTACCTCTTTAAATACCCTACTTACAAATACATTCACATTCTGAGGGTCTGGGGGTAGGACTTCAACATATGAATTTGGGTGGGGGACACAATTCAGCCCATAACGTTTTCCAGGCAAGTATATTTCCAAGTGGTCTAGAGAGATTTGCGACTGTCTACAAATTACCTTGAGTCCTACATTCTTTCTCCAATCTGAACTTTTGTGGATCTAGCAAACTTTTTTTTCTTCCTCCGCATCAGTCTTTTCTGGGTTGTGTATGTGTGTGTGCTGGAGAGAGCGTTCTAAATAAATCAGGCCATGAGGATTATTCCAGCAGCCAAGCCCTGCACAGGATCTTAATGAGAGTAAGACACTGATCACCTTTCTCCTCTTCTGTTTAGTTTTCTTGGGGGTCTACATCTTTGCCTGAGAGTTCAGAACCTTTCAAAGGGTTTTGGGAGATGCCTGACCAAAGGTTGTCTAGCCCCAAGACTGAGAACAGATCGATTCCTCTCTCACTATTGATTATTTATATCATTAAAAAGAGGTAAAAATCACATTAAATTGGGCAAGAAGAGCTTTAAAACACTGTAATAAATTCCTTACAAAGTAGAGATTATCTTTAATACCCAATTATATATATATAGCTACTCTTTACTTATTGAAGAGTTCCAGCAGTGTTTACTCACATATTAAGGTTTCTAATCCTTTCTATTACTGACTTAGTTTTACCATTGTTTCTATTTTAAGTAATGCAATCAAAGATAAAATATAAGGGAAATGTGGTAGAATAACATTTGGAACTATTCTTTCCTCATTTGTTTATTTTTCTGTGCATTGGGAAGACATATTGAATTCTTAATGTTCTTATTTAGATCAAGCAATCTAGGTCCTATAAATATTAGCAGGTATTTTACATTTTATCCTGTAATTTCCAGTCACTTGAAGAAAAATACTTGTTTCTTTCTTTTCACTAAAAAGGGGTAGGCGGGGGAGGCAAAAATCAGCCCATCTCCTCATCCCACCATGTTGGACTAAATTTCATGCTACCATAAAGAGGTGACAATTGCAATGCTTCATTAAATTTGATATAGCACAATTACTAAATTTATTTCCTAGGGTCTTAAAACTGTAATATTTATGAAAATTTAGTTTTTTATACATAAAACTTCATGAATATCTATGTGACAAAAGAAACAATAAAAATATGTATAAGCTAAAGATTGCATAAAACAACATCCTACTTAGGAAAATTGATTGGAAAAGAAATCTAATGCATGTGTGATCTTGTTTTTCTGTCTAAATCCAATCTACATAATATCGATATAACAATAATTTACCTATCTGTACAATAAGTACAATTCACTTCCTCTGTAATGTATATTTTTCTAACAACAAATATAGGTCCAGTGAAGGCAGATGATATACCAGTTGTATGTACCATTTATTTACATACTTTAGTCTCTACTTTAGCAAATTCTGCCTCATCTGTTTTAACATGTGTAGAAGCTACAGTGCATTTCCTGGGGCTCTTTAGAGAACAGTTTCACTTCTGGTTCACTTTCACAAAAGGAGGATGTTTGGTAAAATGATTTGGGCTGTAAAATGGGTGTAATAATTGCATCTTGAGATTGTTGGGACAATTAAGTGAAATAAGGCATGTACTAATAAAACATGTACAACACAATAAAGGCTTGGTAACTGATATAACTATTAAGGTATAGAGAAAGATTGTTTCAAGGACTCCTAATTGACAGATAAACAGGGAAATAGAATGTAACTCACATAAGGAGGAGCCTAGACTTATGCAGGTATTGTAAGTAACAGCCTGATCATTCCAGCACATCTGTGTGGCACAGAATTCCACTTACCCTTTGCAAGGTAGATCTCTCAACTACAGTCCCTGCCAACCCTATGATTTTTTAAAATCTATTTTATTGGATTATAGTTGATTTACAATGTTGTGTTAATCTCTGCTGTACAGTAAAGTGATTCAGTTATACATATATATATCCTTTCTCTTATTCTTTTCCATTATGGTTTATCACAGGATATTGTATATAGTTCCCTGTGCTATACAGTAGGATCTTGTTGTTTATCCACCCTATATATAATAGTTTGTATCTGCTAACCCCAAACTCCCAATCCATTCTTCCCCCTTGGCAATCATAAGCCTGTTCTCTATGTCTGTGTCTGTTTCTGTACCTAGATAAGTTCATTTGTGCCATATTTTAGATTCCACATATAAATGATATCATATGGTATTTGTCTCCTTTGTCTGACTTACTTCACTTTGTATGATAATCTCTAGGTCCACCCATGTTACTGCAAATGGCATTACTTCATTCTTTTTAATGGCTGAGTAATATTCCATTGTATATATGTACCACATGTTTATCCATTCATCCGTTGATGGACACTTAGTTTCCTTCCATGTCTTGGTTACTGTAAATAGTGCTGATCTGAATATAGCAAACATGATTTTTAGTCACTTTTAATTTTGTTCTTTAAGATGCAAGACCTAGTTCTGTTTATTTAGAGAAGTGATTGGTCATAATCTCTGTGATGCTCATCGTTGGTGGTCCCAAGCTTTTTGATATCCAGAGAAGAAGTATATATATTTTATTATCTCTCTCCTATATACAATAAAACTGTTCAGTAACAATCATAAAATGAAACAAATCATATTAATGGCCACAAAAGAAATGTAGACAGTGACATTTTTCTTTTACTCAATTCCATGTATATAATCATGCCAGTAAAATTGTTGAATTAAAATAAAATAACTGTAAAGTCCAAAAAGGGGAAAAAAACAAATTGTTTTATACTCTTCAATTACAATAAATTTTTTGAAATGGGGGTTAAACCTGTACCTACATAATGGTCTGTCACAGTAATGAATATCAAAATTACAGCTTCTGTTTCAAAACTTATCTTTTACAAATTTGTCAATGATTTTGTGACAATTGACTTTTTTGCATATTCATTTTCATTGGATAGTATAAGTAGATTTGTCAATCAATCTTCACTTACAGTTCATCAAAGAACACTTTTTATTAATTTTAATTTAAAAAACCTTCTTTCTCAGAAAGTGACAGATACTCAATTTATTAGGAAAAGTTTTATATGTAAGGATACATTGACAACAATTTGTAAAATCTCATTTTACAACAAATTCTAGAATTTCAACATTTTTCTCCTAAGGATTGATTTTAGCAGTGGAAAGTAATTTAAACACAATTAAAAACTCTACATAGTCGCATAGAATTGCAGAATTGAAGTAATTCAAATTCTAGTTCTTCATCTTTTACCATCATTGTGCTATTAACTGTTTAAACACTGAGATATATAGTCCTTCATGGGTTGGAAATACAACTGCACCCTGAGTGACCTCAAATTACTCTAAACTGTTGCAAAATAACCCTTTAAATATAGACATATAACTGAGTCCTTATGTATTGGGGGATTAATTGTATAACTGGGATTTCCTCAAATTAACTTTATATATATAATTTTTATTTAAGGATAAATAATAATATGTGCCAATTTGAGTATTACACACATATTAAAGCTCAACACTCAACTGTAATCGCAGCAAGTGTAAATTTCGAGCAACAAAAGTTTTTGTTTTGTTTCAGGAAGGAATATTTTATCAATGACATTATTTAGAATTGCTGGCTACTTTTATTGAATGCTCTAGGGCAGACCTCTCCCATCTGCCCTGCTCTTGGTACCTCACTGTTAGGAGGCAACTTTTTATGGGTGTCTCATATTTCTGATTGCTTTGTGAGCTGAGGTACTGATTGCCTTTGTTCTAGATTATCTTCCCAAGAATGTTTGCACTGACAACAGTCTTAGAAGAAAAAAGTAGTGTCTTCCTCCAAATCGAAGGGCAGATTTGTTTACTGTCCTCTATAATAAAGATAGCTTCTTTCTCCCGGGCAAAGGAAAGATATGCTTATTCTCAATTATAAAAGTTTGGGGTTCCTTAACCTTGGGTTCTTTCCTGTAACACAACCCACAAGCATCACCTGGTTTCCTTCACATCACACTGTGGAATGGGGGCTCAGGAAACTGGCCTATACTGCTGGTATTCTGGTTACTGCTATTGCTATGATTAATCAAGTTGTTTGTCTCTGAACCAGGTTGTCTTCTGCCAGCATCTATAAAACTGTAGCAGGCTAACTTGTTATCTTGCAAGTAGTGTACAATATCACTTAGCACATAACACAACTCTGTTACAAATATTTTTTAGATAAATTAACCTGTTAAAAATGCAAAGGAAGGTAGATAATATTAAAAAAAAGGCATATGGAAGGTTCCTTTGTTTCTTACATGGGGTTATACACAGAATGCCCTAGTCTTTAAATGTTATTTTCATGATGCTTAGGTCATCTATGTGTTGCCATGGTGACGAGAGGGCATGTCAGGACAAAACCCAGAAACATTTAAGGGCCATGCAGAGAAACAGAATGGCCAGGTTGTAGAGTGGGCGATGGCTTCTTGGAAGGGATGCAGTTAGGGTCTAATGTGAGTAGCTAACCAGGAAATGTCACATCCTGAGAGGTAGCGGACAGAAATTAAGAACAAGTGGTGGCACATGGAGGTGAAGTAGCTGAAGGCTGGCTTAGAAGAGGCAGTGCTACAGCGACCTGTTGAACCTAGTCTGATCCCCGCCCTTTCAATCCATTTTGAGACACATGTGCTCCTCCACATCTTAAGATGCTGCCTCAGACCTGAAACCTGCAGGCATAATATTAATATAAATTGCATCATATCTCATTTCCTTATAATATTTTTCAATTTGGATTACTTTTTTCCAAGTCTGAACCTTTAAAGAGGAAAATCAATTAAAGTTAGCTCATCACACTTTCCCAACTCTGGATCTTATTATAGAAGGTTTTTGTTTGTTTCCTTCTCTTTATTTTAATTTATTGTTTGTGATTTCTATTAGAATTCATTTAGAGATGACTTTTCCTTGGTTACTAATCCCTTTAGAGCTGATGACTGTATCACAAGTGCTAACATCGTCATTATTATACACTGGAATGTTCTTAGGGAGACAGAGTGGGAAACAGAAAGCATTTACATCTTCTCCCTGGAGGAGAGGCTAAATGTACCCTGATAGAGGTTAAAGAGACTATATTAATGTCATAGATGCTAGAGAACACATTACCTGCAGATATTTTTTCATCATACAGATACTACCAGATTGATAGTGCATTATATTAAAGTTCCAAAAATTATAATTGAGACTGGAATTCCAGTATGACCATTAACATTTTTTAAAGTACCTGTATGAAACCAAGTTGAAAATGTTTTCTTATTCCTTGGCGTTTAGAGTTAACTTTCCTCTGTAAGGTATTGAGACTGACTGGGTTAAATTAAACGCCGTTCCATGTTTACTGAGCACCCACTGGGTACCAAACTGAGAGTCAGTGCTGGGATTTGAGATCAATTAAGGCACAGGACCAGCCTTTTTGAAGCTATAATATAACTTAAGAAATTGGGCATCAGGGTGAGTTTCTCAGAAAGTATTTCTAGTATTTTAGGTAGAAAAAAACAATTGAAAAATAATTCTAAATAAAAGCTGTGAATAAAACTACCTCCTGTTTATTTTTGGCTACAGAGGTGCTGGTGTTAACAACACTGATTATAACCAGGCTAGCCTCTTTGAATAAAGTAATTAGCTCTAGTTTTCTGAGGCTGTAAGCCACATTTTAGAGACAACTTATGGAAATGATCAGCGGCTATCAATACACACTCTGGAAAAAGCTCAGGATGAGGGCATCTCAAAAAGGAGCCAACTCAGTTACTTAAGACTATTGAATCACATCTTTTCACTCCAGGTTTTAGATGTGAAGTTGGAGCAGCGAGAGGGAGTGGAGATGAAACACCCCTCCCTCGGAGCAGGTGAGCAACCAGAAGTGGTCCTCAACGCTGGGCCAGGAAGATGCTGCCAGAGGCTCCAACACTTCTGCTTCCGGTGTCCTTTTACTTTCTTTACACCGCCTCACACTATTCTCAGATGTTTGCTTTTATTTTCTCTGTCGTGATTTATCAAGTTTATCAAAAAGGAGAAAACCAGCACTTGCTTATAAAAAATAGGGAAATGACTGGGTAAGATGAAGATTTAAACGTTAAGTTGGAAAAAATCAATGGATATGGATAAATAATTGAAAAAAAATGTGGAGATTCAGAACAAAATAGGCTAAATAGTGTCTCTAAAAGATAATTTCCACCTTTAACTTCTTTCTTCATTTGAGTTATTCAGCATTTACCCAGTTGATATTTATGATGTACAGATTTGTAATCATTGAATGTCGAGATATTTGTACCATTTGTAAAGGAGCTAGCGTCCCTGTGTATGTCTTGATCTTGTCCATTTGTTGGTCATGTGATTCCCAAGGTCAGAGGCCATGGTCTCCTTCACTAACCATCAAAGAGGGAATGTAACACTAGTTACTGAGAATATGTACTTGTCCAAAGTCTTCAAAAATCATTTTACAATGTACATTTATTGAAGAGTCTTAGAAAAATTACATATTTTAACTTAATAATTTGTCTTTAATAAATTTATTCTAAGGAAACAGTATTTAATAAAGGTTTATGTGCAAAGATGTTCATTGCCATGTTCTTTACAAAAACAAAACATTTGGAAGCAAATTAATGCCCTCAAACAATAAAATAGACAACTAAAATTGAGTGTATTATTATGATGGATATTTATATATTCATTAAAATTGTGCTTAGAAAAAAATTTAATTACATTTAAGTATTCACACCATAGTCCATTAGTATGAAAAAGTAGCACACAAAATGGAATATAGAGTATGCATCTAATACTTGGAGGAAAGAACCAGAACTATATAAATTATAAATATAGACAATATATATACAGAGAGTTGAAATGATATTTGCTGAATATTATATTTAATACAAGTTACTTCTATAATCTATATAATCTTACATTTACCTTTCTACACTTTTTGGAATTCTCTATGGTAAGTATTTTATTTGTTTTTAATTAAAAGAAGCAATTTTGAAAAAAGAAAATGGGCTGCCAAAAAACAGAATTAGGTTTGTGAACTTGTGTTTGTCGATGTACCAACTATTGCAGCAAATAGTTTAAAATACGCTATTTAGAAGATCATTCTATGTTTATTTATTTTTTTTCTCTGGCTATGAAACATTTTCTAATTTTAGAGTTGTAGAACTGTAGCATTTTCTACAGAGTGGTACAAAGCTGATACTTTGGATGCCAAATACTTTTAAAACTTTTTATTAAACTATAACATACATATAGAAATGTTCACATAAAGTGGACCTTTCCATGAATTTCCGCAAAGTGAAAACACCCATATACCCAGCACTCAGATCAAGAAACAGAGCATCAGCAGAAACAGAAGACTTTTCATGTTCCCGTCTAGTCACTTACACCCAAACTAACTGCACAGACTAATTTTGTGTATATGTATTTAAAGAAGTTAAATCATAGTCTATAGCTTCTTTTATGTCATGCATCTATCACTCAATCTTATGTGTTTATGTTTCTTCCATATTGTTGCATGTAGTTTTAGATTGTTCATTCTTGTTGCTGTGCAGCCTTCCAGTGTGGAAATATACTCCATTTTATTTGTATGTTCTACTGCTGATACGCATTTGTGTAGTTTGGAGTTTGGGTCTATTATGAATAGTTCCTAGAATATTCCAATACACATCTGGTGAACTTATATATGCACTTTAGTTACACAAATCTGTAGGAGTGTCATTGCTGGGTAATATGCATGCACATGGCCAGCTTTAATAGATGTTGCCAAACTTTTTTAAAAGTTGTGGATTTCCCCTTTTTCTTTTTTTAGTCATGACGGTGATAGTGAAGTGGTCTTGACATCTTAAAAATATTGAGTCTTCCAATGAACGAATATGGTGTATCTTTCCATTCATTTGGGTATTCTTTAAATTTTCTCAATACTTTTAACAGTTTAATAGTTTAATAGTGAATAATTAAGTATATATTTTGATTAGATTTGTTCTCAGTTGTTTGATTGTAAATGAAATCACTTTTTAATTCTGTGTCCTATGTGTTTGTGTGATGCTCTAGTGCTTTGTTCTGTGAACTCTGACCACCTTGATCTCCCCAGACACCATCTCCATCTCCCCAGTCCAGTGTCCGCTGGGACAGTCCTGCCTTCTTCCTCTCTCCACACAGCAAGCTGGGACGAGTTTAAGTCTCACCTCATTTGTTCCCTGTCTCTTACAGATCACAGTCCTTTGTTTTCTGATGTCCAGCTTCTTGTCCAGTATTTTTTTTTCAAATATGTTTCTCTTTTTATGGTGGTTGTTTAAGGAGAGAGGACAAATGGGGCTCCTTTCCTCCAGCTTGACCCAAAGCAGAAGATATAAAGTCCACAGGTGTTTGTTTGGTCATTGTCCTTTCAAACAATACATATAGATTTTCAAACTCTTTTAGATGCCTGTCATATTTTACGTATACACAATTTTAATGAGATTTTTTCAAAGTTATAGAGAGTCCTTATTTTAAAAACAAGGAAGCATCTTCTATGGCTTTTTTTTTCAATGTCCTCTTTCTTTGCAAACCTTGGGAGAGGAAGCCATGGGGGAGTCATACAGAGACTTTGGGATAACCATTGAGGTTTGACCACTGCTAAGTAGAAGCAGTAAATGGTTGCTATCTCTTTCTTTGATGAAGATTAGATTAAAGGCAGCCTGTAGCAGCCGAAAGGTGACAGGGATGGAGTGGGAGTTTGGGGTTAGCAGATACGAACTATTATATATAGGATAACTAAACAACAAGGTCCTCCTGTATAGCACAGGGAACTATATTCAGTATCCTCTGATAAGCCATAATGGAAAAGAATATGATATATATATATGAATAACTTTGCTGTACAGCAGAAACTAACACAGCATTGTAAATCATCTATACTACAATAAAATAAGTTTTAAAAAAGGCAAAAAAATATAACCTCGAGTATTATTTACTGTAAAACATGCTAAAATAACTAGGAAGTCATGGGTTTTTTATGTTTATTACTTTTTTTGGATACAATTTATTTTCAATATAAGGGTGTATAATTTATGATTTAATGATGATAATATTAATTAACTAGCTCCAAAAATGCCCTGAACATTTAACAATCGACTCTCGAGCTGGTACGAGCTGGGTCCAGCACACTTTCACTTGACTCCAGAGCAGTTGAGACACTTAGAAGTCACATAGGTAAAATTGCTGATTACAGAAGATGCTAAATAAAAGGTAGCTCTACCCTACACAATGCTTCCACCCCGCCCCACCCCACCGACGAAGTAAGATATTCTCACCAGAAATATTTTTACTTTTTTGCTAAAGAAAAAAAAAAAAAAAGAATGACATGTTATGGAAAGATCTCTGGGTGAGTTCCCAGGATGGAGGGTTTCAGAATTGTTTGCATCTGCAGATCATTGCTTAGAAGAGCTTTCTCAACTTCCGTTTCCTCATCTGTAAAGTAGTGCTCATTCTATAAGCCTGTTGCACATATGAAACAAAATTATGTGCACAGAGTCCTTAGAACAACACTTCGCATGTATAACGCACTAAGTTTTAAAAGTTATGGGACAGCAAATTCCCATCAAACCTGAAACATTTCCCATGTTGTAACAAAGGTCTTATTTGTTCCTCCCAGCTCCTTTCCAGCTCCATTCCACTCACTGAGCTACCACCCATCTCTGCGATACCCAGAACATCTTAAGACCCCTTTCTGCAACATTTGGGTGCACTCCTCAGACAATGTGACCTTTTTTTTTTTTTTTCAAGAAATAACAATATAAACAAATGGGAATGTACACCTCTGTCTTAACACAAACTAGTATACCGGCGGTATACTACCTTCATTGAAATGCCGCAAAGCATAGATTTGTTATTGAAATTCAAGTGCTTTAAAATTTGATTTGGCCTAGAGACTTTCTCAGAATTACATGATACCCCTTGAGATAAGTGAAAACACTCCAGATGTCAGGAAGGTGGAAGAAGGAATTAAGAAGAGGAGCATCAGTGAGCGGGGAGGAAAGGGGGACTGGACAATCGGTGCCTCCAGGTGGGGCAAGGCCTGCGTGGAACAGAAGGCTCCCGAGAGGCAGGTGTGGACTCAGGTTCGGGGGCTGATCTTCTCTGAACCTGAGGTGACTGCTCTCCCACGTGGAGCATGTGTGGGGTGCACTGGGAAAGGAGGAAGAGGAGGGAGGAAAAGGGACCATCTTCTCCTTTTCCCTCTGCAAAGCCATTCGGCTGGCATTTGGGGCTGTGAGAGTAGTCAAGGAGGCGAATACAGAGCTGGAAGATGGCAGAGCTGTCGTCCCCCACATCTGGTTGGAGAGATAAGAGTTTGTGTTGATGGAACAGGTAAGGGCCCGTGAAGCAGAAGGATCTCCTGCATCTGCAGATGTTATGAACAAAGTCAAAGATGTGCAAGGGTCTCAGGCTTGTTAGCCTCCTGAATCATCCACAGACTCGTGTACTGTAGGGACAGGATTTTGCTGTATCCAGTATATCCGTGGGCTAAGCTCAGCAGGGCACGCTTCAGTTTTCTCTACCTTTGCCTTGAAACAGGCTCAGTCAGACCTCCGGCACTTGACTGATTATAGGTCACTTTCAGGTTTGAAAAACAGATCCATTTTCAGTAAAATTCCAGCCTAGTTTAAATCCATTCTAAGATTATCCCTTCCTTAGGAGCCAAGCTTGAGCTATGGATTGGGGACCCGCATAAGGGAGAGGGAGTAAGGATGGACGGGAGACAACATCAACCTTCGTCCTACACTTCTCTCTCTCCCATGCACTAGGCTGTTTCCCTGTCAGAGTTTGAAGGAGGAGGACCTGCAAGAAAGACAAAGAAGAAGGAAAGGAGTAATGACTTTTATTCAGCAAATGCAGCTTGAAATTCTTTCTTGGGGACTGGCCTGTCATGGCAGGTAAACAAATATGAGTCTTCCATGGGGCATCTTTCTAGACATTGCTTCTGGGAACCTCCACACCTCATCCTTCTCTGGTGAAGATGGCTTCTCTCCAGCCAATTGCCTAATCTCCTGCCTTCAGCTGCAGTCTTGACCTTTCCTGTTGGAATATAGAAAGGCTATACAAGTAGCCTTATTATTCCGGGCTGTGGATGTCAAGGGTGCTCAATATACCTTGTGTTTCATCCAAACATCTCAGCAGAATGAACATTCCCATTTCTGCAGCTCAGTCGTCCTTGAGCTGGGGCTGTGGCAATGGGGGCTTCTGCCCTGGATGTAGATGGTAAGGACAGTACTTTGAATAGGAAATTTAAAGCAAGAATATAACTGACCAAATGTATGTTTTTAATTATCACCAGGCTTCGACAATTCTAAATAGTGTCATGATAAATTATTCCTCTTGGAAAAAATCTTTTGTTTGTCTAAATTCTAAATAATAGCTGCAATAATAATACCTTGTGAGTATTAATAATACATTGGTGGGTTTCAAAATAGCACATTGTTATTACTTATCCTTTAGCAAACATTATATTCTACAAGGACATTAATTTGGGGGAATTCCCATGTATACAGTAGCCCCCACCAGACATAGATTCAAATGCATTGGTTCACTTTGAGAGTAACTTCACAATAGTTTGGAGAAGTTTGAGGGCACTTCAAGTGTGGTTTGTGTCTCCAACTTCTGTTCTACTGAGTAGTCCTACAAAATTCAAAACTTCACGATTCAAAAATAAACAATGATAACACAATGGTCATAAGGGCAAAGGAACAGAGCAGATGTTACTTTAACTCTGTTATTCGTTGTGACCATTTAATGTTTTTGTGCTTAAAATGTAAAACGGTGTAGCAGGTATAAGTTGCAAGGGGTAATATTTTTATTTGGTAAGTACAAATTTTAGTTCACCTGTGAAATGCTTCATTGACTTTTATTAATACTTTTAAAATTGAAATGAATTCTTCTTTTAAAATTGAAATGTATTCTTCTTTTAAAATTGCTTTTCTTGTTATTTGTTATTTGTGTTAAATAGTGATGTAATTCATTACTGTGACAGATATGTAGATATGTTTATTTCAAAATATACATTAATTTAAAGATGTTAATTCATTGTATTTTTCTTTTTGTACTATAATATTAATTTTATTTTAAATTTATTCTTTCCTGACGTGATTATGCACGTGTGAAGCTCAAGAAAAAATTTTCACAATGTGCATTTATTTTTCTGGCTAATATTATTATTTTATGTTACGATCATTACTGAAGAAATGGGATGTTAAAAAATGACCTATTCTGGGGCTTCCCTGGTGGCGCAGTGGTTGAGAGTCCGCCTGCCGATGCAGGGGACACGGGTCCGTGCCCCGGTCCGGGAAGATCCCACATGCCACAGAGCAGCTGGGCCCGTAAGCCATGGCCACTGAGCCTGCACGTCCGGAGCCTGTGCTCCACAGCGAGAGAGGCCACAGCGATGTGAGGCCCACGTACCACAAAAAAAAACACAAAAAACAAAGACAAACAAACAAACAAACAAAAAATGACCTATTCTGGGTATCAAATATACAGCTTGCCATTTATCTAAGGACTAAGATACAATCCTCTCCATTTTGTACGTAAACACCTTTCTTGATCAATCTCTCCAATGGGTTTTTTTTTTTTTTTTGAAGTCCTCTTACTTCTTTTGAGCCCATTGTTCCAAACAGTTTAGAATTTGAGATTTAAGGGCAAGACTGCAGTAACTAGAAGTTTTACCTCATTATTTTAATATTAAAATTCCTTTCTGAAATTCCTGTACCCCATCATTAAGGAATGTGTATGTGAATGTGCACTTGGAGTATTGACTAGTGGAGATGAAAAGGGTATGGTGGGAAGAAAGGGGTATTTTCTGATCCTATCCTTTCATTCTGGGCTTCTGGTCAGGGGCAGGCTGGGGAGTGGATTAGCAAATGCACTGTGGCTCTGACAGGGTACATATGCAGCGCTGGAGAGTACCCGTGGGGGAGCCAGGACATGCAGGGAGACCTTCCATGCTGGCCAAGGTGTTCCAGAGAGATCCTAGGCCAAAGACAGAGACCAAACTTCCGATTTCCTTGTCTGTTAGGAAATCCTGCACTTTTGAAAAGGGAGCAAGAGGCCCCAAAAGAGGTCCTGGCATACAACCATATTCTACATGTGTTTGCAATTTATGGTGTGCCAGGAAAAAGACAGAGCTTGGTTGAATGGAACAGATACTCCCTGGTGTTCTATGTTCCCCACAAAGAGACCATTCATTCTGGTTGCTTGGTGTCCACAAGAATCCTCACAGAGGTGACATTCAATTCTGACACATCTCCTACTACAGCCCCAGCTCCAGTGACTCCTCACCGAATCCTGGCACACATTGTATTTCAACATTGTCACGCCTTGCTGTTAAATGATGTTCGCTCTCTAAATTTCAATTCAAATGGCACTTCCTTGATTAAATGTTCCTAAACCCCTAAACTTAACTTCATATTCATCTGCCTACTCATGACACTCTGATTCCATTTTTTACTGAATTTTGAGTTGTAACTGATTTGTTTCCACAACTGTTACCCTCATGAAACTTTAAACTCTTTGAAGTTAATGTCCTATATCTACTCTTCTCTTCAGTATTAATGAAACACATCTAAAAAAATTTTCCTCCAGTAATTATGTCACTGAGTGCAAGTTTACGTGCCCTACCCACAGTGAGGCAAAACAAAGCAAAACATCCGGAGTTTGCAGCAGAGAAATGTTTTGCAGGGCCATGCAAGGAGGCGGGTGGTTCATGCCTCCCAAAACCCTGAACTCCTTGATGGGTTTCAGCAAAGCATTTTTAAAGGCCAGGTGAAGGAAGGGAGTGGTTGCAAATTTCTTTGTGTAGTATCCTTTGATCTTGTAGCTGTCCACGTAGGTCAGGTCAAGATGTTCCTGTAAACCTCCAACAAAACAAATGTTATTCTCTGTTCTACGACTTTTCATCTCTATGTGAATGGAAAAGTGTCATACCCTTAAGGTCAGAGCCTTGAGAATGGGCTAGTCTGTAGATTTCAGGCTATAGGCAACATTCTTTTTCTTTTTTTAAAAATTTTTCTTTCTTTATTTTATTTATTTTTGGCTGTGTTGGGTCTTCGTTTCTGTACGAGGGCTTTCTCTAGTTGCGGCAAGTGGGGGGGCCACTCCTCATCGTGGTGCGTGGGCCTCTCACTATCGTGACCTCTCTTGTTGTGGAGCACAGGCTCCAGACGCGCAGGCTCAGTAATTGTGGCTCACGGGGCTAGTTGCTCCGCGGCATATGGGATCTTCCCAGATCAGGGCTCCAACCCGTGTCCCCTGCATTGGCAGGCAGACTCTCAACCACTGCGTTACCAGGGAAGCCCCTCAGCAAAGCCTTTTAAAAGGCCAGGTGAAGGAGGGGAGTGGTTGCAAACTTCTTTGTGTAGTATCCTTTGTTCTTGCAGCTGTCCACGTAGATCAGGTCAAGATGTTCCTGTAAACCCCCAACAAAACAAATGTTCTTCTGTGTTCTACAACTTTTCATCTCTATATGAGTGGAAAAGTGTCACACCCTTAAGGTCAGAGCCTTGCGAATGGGCTAGTCTGTAGATTTCAGGCTATAGGCAACATTCTTTTTCTTTTTTTAATAGATCTTTATTGGAGTAAAGTTGCTTCACAATACTGTGTTAGTTTCTGCTGCACAGCAAAGTGAATCAACCATATGCATACATATATCCCCATATACCCTCCCTCTTGCATCTCCCTCCCACCTTCCCTATCCCACCCCTCTAGGTTGTCACAAAGCACCGAGCTGATCTTCCTATGCTATGCGGCTTCTTCCCACTAGCTATCTATTTTACGTTTGGTAGTGTATATATGTCCATGACACTCTCTCACATTGTTCCAACTTACCCTTCCCCCTCCATGTGTCCTCAAGTCCATTCTCTAGTCTGCATCTTTATTCCTGCCCTGCCACTAGGTTCATCAGTACCTTTTTTTTTATTCCATATATATGTGTTGTTATACGGTATTTGTTTTTCTCTTACTGACTTACTTCACTCTGTATGACAAACTCTAGGTCCATCCACCTCACTACAAATAACTCAATTTCATTTGTTTTTATGGCTGAGTAATATTCCATTGTATATATGCACCACATCTTTTTCATCCATTCATCTGTTGATGGACACCTAGGTTACTTCCATGTCCTGGTATTGTAAATAGTGCTGCAATGAACATTGTGGTACATGTCTCTTTTTGAATTATGGTTTTCTCAGGGTATATGCCCAGTTGTGGGATTGCTGGATCGTATGGTAGTTCTATTTTTAGTTTTTTAAGGAACCTCCATACTCTTCTCCATAGTGGTTGTATCAATTTACATTCCCACCAACAGTACAGGAGGGTTCCTTTCACACCACACACTTTCCAGCATTTATTGTTTCTAGATATTTTGATAATGGCCATTCAGGCTATAGGCAACATTCTTAACTCGAAGAAAAAGCAATAGAATACTAAGATTAAAGTAAAAGAAGCAGCTCCATTATGGAGTCATATTTGTTTTTCCCTATTACAGTTATTCAATAAACATGTTTAGAGAATAATTTAATTGAACATCAAAACAATCACCACATTAACCATAGTGGTATTACCTAATAATGAAACATCAAGTTTCTGGAAAAAAAAAGTCTAACCAGTTTTTATTGAATACCTATTATACTTTATATCCTATTCATAATCCAACAAGTATTGCAATCAAGGAAGAAAATGTGTAAAGCTGTGCCTAACTACTAGGACTAGAAAGCTGATACCGACTTGAATTGGAGAAATCAGGAAAAGAGAGGTATCTTGAATCACTGGAATTGAGTTAATGAGTCCAAGCAGAGACCAAAATGAAATTCCTCAAATCAATTTACCCTACAAAGGATGCAACTAGGAGTTGAAATTTGATTACCAGCCTGGGTTCAGAGACATCAAGACAGGGAGATTTGAGAGCTAAGGAAAAAGAAAGAAAAATAAATACATAAGCCTGAGATTGGGTGAGGTGTAGAGCAGAAGTAATTTGGTTCAGCCCTTGTTGAAACATGATGGGCTGGAGAATCAGATCATCATCAGAAAAGAAGCTTTTAGGGGTTTTAAACTTGGTGAAATCTAACATTGTCATTTCTGTTTATTTTTAGCTCCCTTTTATTTCTTTTTTTGCAGGCTATAGTCCATGTGCCCTGACCAGCTTTTATTAGGATGCTGATTTAGTTATGATTTGAGGACAAAATAAATAGATAAACAGATAGACATTTAACTAATTACAATGAGACCATCTTCAAAGTAGGTGTATAGTTTTGATACAGACAATAATTCTCTTCAGTCTCATTCCTTATCTGAATGTTCTATTTATATTGTCTTCAATAATAGAGATGTGCCCCACTTTCTTTAGAGCAAACATGCAAGGATTCATATTTTCAGGATGAAAAATGTGAGTAATTATTTCAATTATGAAAGAAATATTTAAAGTGTTGAGATTGCATTATTTGATGTATTATTTGATTCCACTAAAATATGTTGTTGGTTTTTGTTTTTGTTTTTGTGTAAATTCTGGTTTACAGAGGTTTTCCTGGGGAAACGGCCAGAAAATGTAATGTAACAGATTGGAAATTACAAGCAACTGAACATTCTTTAAATCCCAGCTCAAATTTTACTTCCTGGGTGAAATGTTACCAAGTTCTTTAGTCAGAACCTCTCATATCAACAGTTAGAGAGAAGGTTGAATCACTAAAATTATTCAGAGAAGAATATTTCTTAATATATTACAAAAGCAAATATGAACAACTTCAGAAACTAATACATCACATAAGGTTGCATCTGGTGTACCGTCTGCCAAATAATGAAATACTAAATTCGTATCATTCAGCCTGGAATAATGGAAATACCAGTATTTTGATTTCTCCATTTAAATTTTACATTTATGCCCAGCATTGTGGCAGCAAACAAGACTAAAGAACTCACTTCATTGTATGAAATGAGTTTCCATAGGGATGGTATTCATCTGCTCTTACTAGAAAAAAAATTAATTACGGTTTAGTAAGAAATCATTGAGCTAAAACACAGGAGATCCAGGTTTCAAACTGAACTTTTTTTATTTTTGAGGCAAGTGAATTTGAGGAAGTAGCTCTACCATTCTGCAATTTAGTTTCCTCACCTGTTAAACAACATGATGAGCCTACTTCACACAGCTATTGTGAAAATTTGTTGAGAGCACATATGCAAAAAATGTTTTACACAGTATCTGCCACTGAGTAGAAAGTCTGTAAAGCTTGTTTATTTGGTTTTCACTTTTAACAGCATAAGGATGAGTTGTCTGCTCTTTTGTTTATCTGCTACCTTTTAAAGAAAAAGATAGGAAACACAAAACAATGATATGGTACAATGTAAACCAGAGAGGTGTTTTTATAGTATGGCATCACAGAATTTTTGGAAACTGGAAATTTTTCATAACAGCTGTATGTGTGGATCTTGAAGGTACCTTGGAAAATCTAGGCACTGCAGCTCCAGAGGGAAGTATGGCCTACCCACTGTGTAGTGGGGACAAGTTTGGAAGGATGCCAACACCTACGTTTATTGTTGACATTGGTGTCCTTTTAATTTGAATTCAATTCCCCAAAAGCAGGCATTCCTCCTCATTATCATATTTAACCTGGTATATTACATGATATTCAAGTTGCTGCATGTTAATCCCTGACTGCATCTGAGTCACCCCCCCCCACCTCTGTTCACAGCCAGGTGTCTAAAAAAGGTAAGACACTGGGCCAAGGAAATGTAAGCAGCTTCTTTGTCCCTTTTCTGTTTGTTCACCCATGTTTTCCTCAGACCTTCATCATAAAGATGAGATCACTAGGTAACATTTAACCTAGCTCCTGATTTCTGCTTTACTAAATGTACACAATGCCTTGACTAATCTGTTGATTCCTTTCCCTGATTAGAAGGAGTAAGAATACAGAATTAAGTAGCTAAAGAATGACTGAATCTCTACTCCTAGCTTCTCCTTAGAAAATTTGCAGGTGGACCCACTGGGTGCAAACAGACCACTTGGGCAAGATAGCATCCAAAGGAAGGTCAGGAGGAGTCAGCAGGTCTGCATGCAATGGAAAAATGATGAAGAATCTGACCTCCTGCCTTAATGATTCAGTGAGATCATCTCCCCTTTTTCCCTTTAAAACCTGTCACAGCTGAGCAGAATCTCCAGAGCTGGCCTCTGGACACCAGTCCACCTTCTCCCCAGTTTGCCAGCTTTTCTGATTACAGCGTCTTTCCTTTCTACCAACACTTGCTCCTTGATTATTGAATTTTGGGTGGCGAGCAGCCGGACCTGAGCTTGGCAACAGAAACAGTTCTTCATGGACAGAAAACCTGAGAGGCAGCCTTCCAGCTCCATGTCTCCAGGTTTTCAGTTTTCTTACTTGTATAATGTGGGGTTCGGTTAGCACCAGGTGATCTCCAAGATCTCTCTTCATTCCAAGACTCTGAATTCCAGTCTTAGGAAACTGAATTGGATATTCTTTTTGCTATCATCACAATTCCTCCCTTTTTTCCTTTAAGGAAGTAGAAAACGTCTACCACTTAGGAGCCAATATTAATCAGTCTTCAAAAAAAGGTTAACACACTTGTATTTTATAGGTTTTATTTTGTTTAACAGAAGGAATGCACTGCCAACTGTGCATGAACTCTTAATGTTGCAGAAATGCAAAACAAAGTGAAAGACTGAATCATTTGATTATTTTTTTCTTATACAACAAGGAATAAAAGTAACTTTGTCTCTACTAGTATAGCCATTCCTGACAATTCATTATATCGGGGAAAAAAATGGGTCAGGTTTAAATATCCTGCTGTTTATAAAAATATGTGAAACCATAAAACAGTCTTTGTATGTGTCCTTTTTGAGAGAGGGGATGCTTTAAGTGACCGGGGTGGCTTTTGTGGACCAAGTCTTTTTTACACAGCACCGAGGCTGGGAGGAAGTGGGGAGGGGTCACCTCTTGCCTCAGAGGCAGGGCAGATCACAGCTGTGAGTCGGTCACTAAGAGCCGGTGGTGTGAGCTTTAGAAAGGATAATAGAAATTTTATTTTCTTTCATTTTATTTTTACCCAATTCTCATCTTTAGTTCTGAAGGTGATTAGAGGGGTTTCCAGAAACAAAGACATGCATGGCTCACTGCACTCCACACTGATGTGTAAGCTCCATTTTATAAGCCTCTTCATCCAGTCCCATATCCATATATTAAAGAGGATCTGTATCAATGCCACTTGTAGGATGATCAAATCACTTATTTTTATTGCATATTCTTTCCTGTACAACCACAAGAGCTATTTTGTTTTCATCTTATGCTAGGGAATGAAATTCCTTGAGTCTTTCATGTGCTTTTTTTATTTTTGAGTGATTGTCATCTTTTATTTGCAAGACTAGAAATCTATTTATATAGCATAAAGCGATCAACCTGATACCTAACTAAAATGCACTTAGTTCTGCTTTTTAAAATTCATCTTTCTGATCCATCCCTAAGAAGGTCATAAGGCCACTTACTTAGCGGTGGAGAGGGGTGAGGAGGGACTTATTGCTACCTACAAATCGAATGAGTGAAGCAGCAAGAGACATGAGAGGGAGATGTGAGGAAGTCCCACAGACCTTGAAGAGGCCACTTGAGGCTTCTCTTGCTGCCAAATCATCAGTATTTATGGCTCCTTCTTTGAGGTTGTAAAATGCTGGCCCTGGGTATTATATGGCAGTCGTATTACATGGGTCACCTATCTTGCTTCTGAATTTTTGCTCAAAATAATCCCTACGCTTAGATTTGTCTCCCCCTGCTCCTTCAGTAACTTTTACTTGTGTCTAAACTTGATTCTAAACTCTAACCTTGGATCTTCAAGAAATCCTGTCTGAGTTGATGTGAAAAGCCCGCCATTTTACTATGTTAAGCACTCTTCTTAATTTTTCAAAGATAAGTATTTCTATTAAATGAAAAAATATATATTTTAAGTGCCCTCTACAAGACCAGCAGCACAGTAGTAAATTTTGTATCCACATTTGCAAACATTGTCAGAATATAAAAGTCTCATTTGATGGGGACTGGGTAGGACCTTATGACCCCAAACAACCCTCCCATAAATCAGGGCAGGAAATCCAGTCATCCTTGGCCCTGTCTCTCATTCTAAATTAAACACTCCACCCTGAGTGAGGTGACAACAGAATCTGTCATTAACACTTGGAGGTGATAGGTTTACTCAGCACTTCCAAAGGAAAGGCCTGGAGAAGGGGAAGTATGCTTATAAAGAGAATGGGCTGTAATTGCAGGGCAGGGGCAACCACCTGCGTGGAGCCTGCAGCATCCCCAAGCACCCAAGCCAAGCGGGGAGCGGGCCAGTGACCCTCTCTTCAAGGCTCCCCTTCAGATAGCTCCCAAAGACAGGAGAGAAGTGTGCACACACTCTAAAAGTTTCTCTTTTGGGAAAGAAAAGCAAAGAGCTCAAAATAGTGACTTCCAAACTCTCAAGGGATATTGTTATAATATCAGTTACCTGGGGCAGAGTAACTGCTCCCCGCTGAGCCATTGTTCTCACCATCTACCTCACCGTTACTTTGTGTGACGATAAGAAGGTATTTGTGGTAGCCTTCTATCTCCAGTAAGGATGCTTACTAAGCAAAATTATTTGTATCAAGCCATGCTCTCATTCCCACACATCTGAAACATGGTCATGCTTTTCAACTGAGGTGCCCATGAGCCCCAGCGCCTGGCAGCTCAGCCCCAAATCTGTTGGTCAGACTATCAGTGTGGATTCCCTGATATGCAACAGAAAATCACAACAAGCAGCTTTGTTCGTATTTAGTTAGAAAAGAGGAGATCTTCAAGTCTTGTTCAGAGTAAGACTTCAGGGACCGTGTAGTTAGTGGGCTTTTTGATTTTGCAGTTGTGATAAATTCAAATTATGTATCAAATATTAGTGGATCACCATGAAGGAAACTGTAAGTATCTTTGAGGGCCCTGAAATCAATATTTGAAATGAAAAAAAAAAGACATAATTAAGAATAGCCAAAAGGAGGTGGCTTCTCTGAGGACAGAAATCATCCTTTTCCCTCCCTCTCCACTCTCCCTGTCTGTCACACAGAACACTGGCCCCTCCCCGAGCTGATCTCACCCTGTGTGATCTTATTAAAGCAGGTGACACTGAGAGGCTTAACTCATTCAATGAAGATTTTTTAAATTGGAGTATAGTTCATTTACAATGTTGTGTTAGTTTCAGGTGTACAACAAAGTAATATATACATATAGATATATAGATATATAGATATAAATGTTTTTCAGATTCTTTTCCCTTACAGGTTATTACAAAACATTGAGTAAACAGAATCCAACAGCACTTTAAAAGGATCATACAGCATGATAAAGTTGGGTTTATCCCAGGAATGCAAGGATTCTTCAATATATGCAGATCAATCAATGTGATAAACCATATTCACAAACTGAAGGTGAAAAACCATATGATCATCTCAAAAGATGCAGAAAAAGCATTTGACAAAATTCAACACCCATTTCTGATAAAAACTCTCCATAAAGTAGGCATAAAGGGAACTTACCTCAACATAATAAAGGCCATATATGACAAACCTACAGCCAACATCATTCTCAATGGTGAAAAACTGAAACCATTTCCACTAAGATCAGGAATAAGACAAAGTTGCTCATTCTCACCACTATTATTCAACATAGTTTTGGAAGTTGTAGCCACAGTAATCAGAGAAGAAAAAGAAATCCAAATTGGAAAAGAAGAAGTAAAACTGTCACTGTTTGCAGATGACATGATACTATACATAGAGAATCCTAAAGATGCTACCAGAAAACTACTAGAGCTAATCAGTGAATTTGGTAAAGTAGCAGGATACAAAATTAATGCACAGAAATCTCTTGCCTTCCTATAAACTAATGATGAAAAATCTGAAAGAGAAATTAAGGAAACACTCCCATTTACCATTGCAACATAAAGAATAAAATACCTAGGAATAAACCTACTTAAGGAGACAAAAGACCTGTATATAGAAAACTATAAGCCACTGATGAAAGAAATTAAAAATGATACATGTTCTTGGATTGGAAGAATCAGCACTGTGAAAATGACCCTACTACCCAAAACAATCTACAGATTCAGTGCAATCCCTATGAAACTACCAGTGGCATTCTTCAAAAAACTAGAACAAAAAATTTCACAATTTGTATGGAAACACATAAAAACCCAAATAGCCAAAGCAGTCTTGAGAAAGAAAAACAGAGCTGGAGGAATCAGGCTCCTTGACTTCAGACTATATTACAAAGCTACAGTAATAAGACAGTATGGTACTGGCACAAAAACAGAAATATAGATCAATGGAGCAGGAAAGAAATCCCAGAGATAAACCCTCCTTGAAAAAGGAGGCAAAAATATACAATGGAGAAAAGATAGCCTCTTCAATAAGTGGTGCTGCGAAAACTGGACAGTTACATGTAAAAGAATGAAATTAAGACACTCCCTAACACCATACACAAAAATAAATTCAAATTGGATTAAAGACCTAAATGTAAGTCCAGACACTATAAAACTCTTAGAGAAAACCATAGGTGGAAAACTCCATGATATAAATCACAGCAAGATCCTTTTTGACCAACCTCCTAGACAAATGGAAATAAAATAAAATATAAACAAATGGGACCTAATGAAACTTACAAGCTTTTACACAGCAAAGGAAACCATAAACAAGACAAAAATGTAACCCTCAGAATGGGAGAAAATATTTGCCAATGAAGCAAATGACAAAGGATTAATCTCCAAAATATACAAGCAGCTCGTGCAGCTCAACATCAAAAAAATAAACAATCCAACCCAAAAATGGGCAGAAGACCTAAATAGACATTTCTCCAAAGAAGATATACAGATTGCAACAAACACATGAAAGAATGCTCAACATCACTAATCATTAGAGAAATGCAAACCAAAACTACAGTGAGGTATCACCTCACACCAGTCAGAATAGCCATCATCAAAAAATCTACAAACAATAAATACTGGAGAGGGTGTGGAGAAAAGGGAACCCTCTTACACTGTTGGTGGGAATGTAAATTGATACAGCCACTATGGAGAACAATATGGAGGTTCCTTAAAAAACTAAAAATCGAACTACCATAAAACACAGCCATTCCACTAGTGGGCATATACCCTGAGAAAACCATAATTCAAAAAGAGTCATGTACCACAATGTTCATTGCAGCTCTATTTACAATAACCAGGACATGGCAGCAACCTAAGTGTCCATCGACAGATGAATGGATAAAGAAGATCTGGCACATATATACAATGGAATATTACTCAGCCATAAAAACAAATGAAATTGAGTTATTTGTAGTGAGGTGGATGGACCTAGATACTGTCATACAGAGTGAAGTAAGTCAGAAAGAGAAAAACAAATACCGCATGCTAATGCATATATATGGAATCTACAAAAAAAAAAGAAAAAGAAAATAAATGGTTCTGAAGAACCTATGGGAAGGACAGGAATAAAGAGGCAGACATAGAGAATGGACTTGAGGACACCGGGATGGGAAAGTGTAAGCTGGGATGAAGTGAGAGAGTGGCATGGACATATACACACTACCAAATGTAGAATAGATAGTTAGTGGGAAGGAGCCACATAGCACGGCTAGCTCAGCTCGGTGCTTTGTGTCCACCTAGAGTGGTGGGATAGGGAGGGAGGGTGGGAAGGAGACATAAGAGGGAGGAGATATTGAGATGCATGTAAATGTATAGCTGATTCACTTTGTTATACAGCAGAAATTAACACACCACTGTAAAGCAATTATACTGCAATAAAGATGTTTAAAAAAAAACGAAGAAGAAAAAAACATTTGGTAGATGTCCCTGTGCTATAGAGTAAGTCCTTGTTGTTTATCTGTTTTATGTATAATAGTGTGTATATGTTAATCCCAAACTCCTTAATTTATCCCTCCCATCCCCCACATTCCTCTTTGGTAACCATAGGTTTATTTTCTATGTCTGTGAGTCTGTTTCTGCTTTATAAATAAGTTCATTTCTATCATTTTTGAAATTCCACATATAAGTAATATCATATAATATCATATGTCTTTCTCTGTCTGACTTATTTCACTTAGTATGATCATCTCTAAGTCCATCCTTGTTGCTGCAAATGGCGTTATTTCATTCTTTTGTTAATGGCTAGCATCTAAAAAACTATTTTTAAAATTGAAAGTCATCATAAAGAGAATGAGAGGGAAAATGTGATACTTAGAACTGTCAAATATATATATATATTTTATATATATATAAAATATAAATGTAACTGAATCACTTTGCTTGAAACTAACACAACATTGTTAAATTAAATATAAAAAAAAAACAGTTGCTTAGATGTTTGCCAAACTAACATCTACATAGCTTTAAAAAGCACTGTGTCCTAAATGGCAGGCTTGTGCTCCACCCTTGCCTTGTCTCCTGGTTTTGATGGTCAGAAGCAGCTACACTCAACTCTTGTAGCTCTTTCTCTGGCATTTACTTTCATATTTCTGTTTTTTTTTAAATTCATTCGTGAAGTTTAGCTATGACGTATTTGTTTGAAGAGAGTAGAGGATACAGTTTTCCAACAACCTCTTGCCTGCGTTGCTGCTTTCCCAATAAAGGTAAATCAATATCCTGTGTTTAAATCACTATGTCTATGCACATGCTGTATGTACTCAGCCAAATATTGCACCAGAGTTTATTTTCTTGTACAATTTTTTTTGGTTAATTCTGAAGCCCATACTTACCTTGTTTTGTTATTTGATTAGTTTTGTAATTATCACTTATTCTTTCCATACTCTCTAACAATTTCTCAATGCAATTTGCCATAAAGTTCAATGTTACATTTAATTGTTTTCCTAGAGACTTCACCTCCTGGACATCTGAGTCTTCCACTTCAAGGTGGGTGGGTGGCTGTCCAGGCCTGCTCACATCTGTCACCCTGAGATGTCCCTACAGTAGCACCCAGAGCATCCTTCTGCCTGGATTCTGTGTGGAACCCCCAGACACCTGGATCCTGGGTCCTCTTTTCTTGGCTAACTTCCTTGTGTTGATGGCTCACACCCTCACCTAGAGCTGATTCCTGAGAAAGGATGCATGGGAGATAAGATCTCGATATCTTGCAAATCTAAAAGTTTTGTTATTCTTCTTCCACATTCTTTAATTAATATTCTGATTGTGTACAGTAATCTAGGGTGAAAATTACTTCACTCAGAATTTTGAAAGCCTTTTGCTTCTCAATGTGGATTCAAAAAACTGATGTCATTCTAATTGGTATTCCTTTTTATGTAATCCATGTTTGTTTTATAGTGGAGATTTTTGAGGATAAATTTCTTTACCCTTCATGTTGTGCAATTCATGATTCATTGCCTTGGTATGTCTTCCTTCCTTCCTTCCCTCCTTCTTTCTTTTTTCTTTCTTCCTTTCCTTCTTTCTTTCTTTATTTGTTTGTTTGTTTGTTTCTTTCTTTCTTTCTTTCTTATCATGCTTGGCTTTGGTAGACCATTTTAACCCACTGACTCACAGCTCAGGTTCAGGAAATGTTTTGTATCACTGTTTCTCTTGTAACTCTATTAAATTCTCTACTGACAGTTTGGGGGAAGTTTGTAATTGAGCAGGGATAAAGGCATGCGTGTAATCTGCCTGGTTCATTTAGGGTTGTCTCAGTATAAACTCATGAGTTAAGGTAGTCAGCATTCAGACACTTACATCCTACAAAATGCAAAATGTGCCGCATCCTAAATGAGTAGAAAATAAGTAGAAACCTCCAGGGAAAGAGAGAACAAGGTGTGAAAGACGCAAGATGAAAAGACTCCATAATTGAGAGTTTCCAGAAGTTTGAGCACAGAACGGGCGGGGTTAGTGGGGAGGGATGATGTTGGAGAATATGGCAGGGTGCTCAGAGACAAGCTCTTAAGACAGGCTAAGAATTTGGGATTTTAATTTAAGTGTAACAAGGAGCCACGCTTGTCTTTTTTTTTTTTTTTTTCCTGTGGTACGCGGGCCTCTCACTGTTGTGGCCTCCCCTGTTGCGGAGCACAGGCTCCGGACGTGCAGGCCCAGTGGCCATGGCTCATGGGCCCAGCTGCTCCACGGCATGTGGGATCTTCCTGGACCGGGGCATGAACCCGTGTCCCCTGCATCGGCAGGTGGACTCTCAACCACTGCGCCACCAGGGAAGCCCCTGCCCTTGTCTTTTTAAGGATCATATTGACCAGATCAAATTAGCATTTTAGAAAAGCGATTCTGGCTACAGTATGGCAAGACTAGAGGTAAGGAGACCAATTAAGAAGTTGCATCAGGTGAGTAGGAAAAAAGTGGTCATAAAACGATGGGTATTGAAAGAGAAGTGCGTTTGGAGAAAGTGTTAATTTGTCAGTTTTGGAAACATTGAGTTTCCAGCGCCTGTAAGTCCAACATGACCAGCAGCCATAAGTCCAACATGACCAGCAACTAGTTAGTCTGAAGCTCAGGAAGCCAGTGTAACTTTTAGGTGTACATTTAAAAACATAAATTCTAAGAAGACACAGAGGTTAATGAGTAGTCAAAGAGGATGTGTAAAAAAGGGAAGGTCAGAAGGCCTGAGAGTCATCATTTGAGGGATGGATAGAAAGAGGAGTCTCAAAAAAGTCGAGAAAGAGGTTAGGAGTGGATGAGGCAAACTAGTAGAGTATCTGCCATAGAGGTAAGAATAATTTGCCTTTTAAGAATGGTCAAGAGTGTCCACTGCAAAAGACAAGCCTGCCAATTTAAGACTGAAAGCATAAGATGGAGGGATATTTAGGAGTTATAACTGCCAGGAATTAGGGTCTGTCTGAACATGCAGGGTGAGAAAAATCTTCTAAATTTCTGGCCTGGGTGCCTAGGTTAATGATGGTTCTATTTCCTGAGATTAAAATCCCAGGGCAATGAGCAGGTTAGGCAGGAAAAGTTTTGGAGAATTTGAGGCCCCTCTCAAACATCCAAGATGAAGCATACTTTAAAACATTTTGTGTGTGGGTCTCAGGCTTAGGAGAGGGATCTGTGTTTCCTGAGGTCAGGGAAGATCAAGACTGAGAAGAAGAGGGTTTCTGTGACAAAGGCACCATGTACCTTGATGAAGCAGTTGCACCATGTACCTTGATGAAGCAGTTGCAATAGTTTGGTTTAAGAGAGAAGGCAGATTGCAGTGATTGGGAGGAAACCAGAGCGAGTGAAGTGGATCTAACACCAATTGTGTGGAACTGTCCCCCAAAGCTCATTTCATTAGTCCTATTCCTTCCCCACTCTCCTCCCCCACCTCTGCTCCTCTAAACTTAACCATAGATTTCTGGTGTCATCTCCATGTTCATAAAAAATTCTGGCATTTCCACTACACTTACCCAGCCAATCCCTAAGACTAAATCAATACATTCTCTGTCTTTTCTGCTTTTAGAGCCAAGCTGTTAAATAATGTAATTATATGTGCATAATTGTATGGTTTGCTTCCAGTAAAAATTCATGGTCACCAGCCCTATTGCAGCCTGGAAATCTTAAATAACTATTTACCTTCTCATAATTTCTCAGAATCATTTCAAACCTCTAAGATTCTCATTAAAAGATAATACTAACAATTTGGTGCTACAGGAAAATTCTGAGCCCACTGAGCAGGAGGACTTTGACTTACCCACCTGTCAAAATATGCACCCTCATCTAACTGTCCTTTCTTTCTTCTTGAAAGGGATGCTGTGGCATATTTTTCACCTCATTCCCACCACAGAGGAGACCACAGGCAATATATAAAATGTTCTTATAGACATAGCTTCACTTGTCCAAACAACCTCCTCTCAAGGCTGGACTCATCTTTTCAAAATGCAAATGAACTGTGTCCCTGCCCAGCTTGACAGGCTTCAAAGACTCCCATTGCCTTCAGACTAAAATCCAAATGCCTTAACATCTGTCAAAGACTTTATATGAAGGCATGGCATTGTGAACAAGCATGGTTCTTCAGTGTGGATTAAAATATCGGTTGAGTTGGGACTGAAAGTGGAGGCAAGGGACAGATCATGAACAGTGCCCTGGTGACAGTGCCCAGACAAGCTGATGTGTCAACGTGCTAAGGTTGGTATCTCCTGCAATCAGAGAGGCTAAGTTGAAAAAACAATTTAATATTTTCCATGATGCAATGCCTTTAAGATGATCTTCTGGGTTAGAGGCAGTTCCTTCCTATTTCATTAAAACTTAGGAGAATGTGACCACTGCTAAATTAGGCTTTGCAATGGGGTTGGTGGTGATGGGGGGCTTTCATAGCTCCAAGCATCCTCAATTGGCATGTTCACTTTTTCTCCTATGGGAGTTCCTGGTCACATCTTCCATGCTTGCCTACTCCTGCCTGGATCTGGTATGTAACCAGCTGTACAACCCTAAATTTTAGTCAACCTTACACACTGACAATGAGAAAGTCCAGTGTCTAGTCATTATTAATACTTTCTATCTGTTCCCAGGCAACTACTGATTCTTTCAGTATTTTTAAATTGTTGCTCCGCTGTCCTATCAACTTGAATTATTTCCAAAAAGAAATCTGCTGTCATCCTTATCTTCATTCGTCCGTATGTAGTGTGTCCAGATTATTATTGGTTTTGAGCAATTTGATTAGATTGGCATTGGTGCAATCTTCTTCATCTTACCTGTGCTTAGGATGGTTCAGTTTCCTATACATATGGATTTATAATTTGTATCAACTATGGAAATTTTTTGACCACTATATCCTTGAATATTGTTTCTGTCCCCCTTTCTCTCTCTTCTCCTTTGGAGACTCCAATTACACATATATTGGTCTGCTTTAAGTTGCCCCATAGCTCACTGATGCTCTTTTCACTTTGTAATTCCTTTTACCTCTCACCATGTTTCATTTTCTATAGTTCCTTTTGCCATGTATTTAAGTTTACTAATCATTTCTTTTACCATGTCTAATTTTCCATTAATCCAATCCAGCATACTTTTAATCTCAGACATTGTAGTTTTATTGCTATAAGTTTTATTGGTATTTTTGCATCATCCATATCTCTACTTAACTTTTTGAACATATGAAATATGTTTTAATGTCTTTTCCTGTCCTTGTCTGCTAATCAAACATCTATGTCAGTTTCAAATCAGTTTCAATTGATTGACTTTTCCCCTCATTATAGGTTAGAGTTTCCTCCTTCTTTGTACATCTACTAACTTTAGATTGAATGCCAGAGACTGTGGATTCTACTTGGGTGGGAGCTGGGCACTTTTGCATACTTATAAATATTCTTAAGCTTTGTGCTGAGATGCAGTTAAGTTTCTTGCAAATAAATGTATCCTTTAATGCTGTGTTTATAACATCGTTAGATGTGAACATTTCAATGGTTAGTATCGAGCAAATTATTTCCTGCTAGTACACAAGGCCATTCTGAGTTTTTGACTCAGTGCCCAAAGAATTGGGAGGTAATCCAGTCTACTGGTGAGAATAGGTAACTCTCAGCCCTGTGTGAGCACAGATATTGTTTCCTTATACACATGGACTGGCCAGTACTCAGCTGAATATTTGAAAGGGACCTTCTGTAGATCTCCAGAGTTCTCTCTGTGTATAGTCTACTCCTTTCCTGTACCCCTGCATACTCTGTGTTGGTCTCCCTGGACTTTCAGCCCCATCTCTTCAACTCAGAGCATCTGTCAAACTCCACCTGGGTTAACTCTCCCTTCACTACATCCTGAAAACTGTTTCAAGAAAGTGAGCTTAGGGAATCATAGGACTCTCCTCATTTGCTTTCTGTCTCTCAGGGAGTGTTGCTCTTTGTTGTTTGATGTCTGGTATCAAATTAAGAACTGCTTTTCATGTATTTTGGCTGGTGTTGGGGTCATTGCAGGTGGGAGGGTAAATCTCCAGCCCTTTTTACTCCAGTAAAAAGAACTGACATAAAAGACCTGACATTTATTTTTGAAGTTTGCTTTTAAATTATAGGAAAACTTGGTCTTTGCTTCTACACACTTGCTCTCAGGTATATCATTTTAGCTTTCAGTGTATTTTTACAGCAGGTAATAGCAGATTCAATTTATGTTTTGTAAATCATTGATGTGATGTTTTTCTCTTGTTACTTCCCTGTACTCTTGTATTTAGACTTCCCAGTCAGATAGCTTTCTGATTCATAGAAAACTGTTTGTGTCAATGATTATTTTGGCATGAAATTTCCGTAGAATTATCTACATTATCCAATTTTTAAAATAGTTTTAGACACACTCAGTTTCTCAATTTTATAGATTCTTTTTTTTACTACTTTACACTTTTCTTAAAACCAGTCTAAGGTTGTAATCAAAAAAAGATGCTGAGTACTAGTCAAATATAGCAGTAGCCATTGATTTCTCTATGTTAGACTTAGGACTTTATAAGTTGTAACACAGTGAATTTTCTTACGAATAAATTGTAACTTTAATGCAGGTGCAGAGATTTTAAAGATGTAACTTATATGAGTATCTATGTGCTCCCAGCAAAAGCACACCATGACTTATATTATCTATTTATGAAAGTGGTTATTTAAATAAAGTGTTTTGCTTTGCTGAGGCAAACGTGACTCAGGAAAGATCTTCCCTGAAGCAGTCTATCAATATCCTTCTTGGCAACAGTCAAGATCACATTTATAAGGAGACATGTGATAGGTGAGTCTGATTTTTATCACATTTAGAGCTTTTCTCTTCATTGATGTCTATTGGAGAGAAACCCTAATAACACTTCTTACCTTTATTTTTACTTTTTTGATGAAGACTCATTGTTTCAGTAAACTCTTACACAGAAACTCAATATGAAAAACAGATGAAAGCACGTTGTGCATTGTTGGGCTACTGACACCTTGAAAACACTCAGGTAACAGATGTGTAACAATCCAGGAGGCATTTATCCCTTTTGTATTCTTTCATTAATGCCTTTTGGTGTTATCAAATTTTAGGTAGGGCATTATGCATTTTTTCAGAAAGGCAGTGCTTAAAGTCTGATCCCAGTCCAGAGTTGGCGT
Organism: Mesoplodon bidens; assembly: GCF_964165515.1. Classification (NCBI taxonomy): domain Eukaryota; kingdom Metazoa; phylum Chordata; class Mammalia; order Artiodactyla; family Ziphiidae; genus Mesoplodon; species Mesoplodon bidens. Next base: position 12,863,189 of record NC_138168.1, on the reverse strand, counting down.
ACACTAAGCTCTCAGAATCGTGATGAGACAGCTGGCTTCTGTCTCTCCCACATTGTCTGATAAAATATGAGCATTCTGGCTGCCAGGGGGAAGCTTTCAACAATCATCCTGGTAGTTTTGACCTTGCTATCTGTGTTCATTTACCCCACTATTTCTGAGCATCATTTAGGACGCTAATATTGTAAAAAATGTTTAAGGGACTGAGAAAACCTTTGTCCTTTGGCTTGAACTTTGAGTTTATCTTAAGGTCTGATGTCTTCATTCTTTATAAAGAAGAGGATGAAGTGGCATGTCAGCATCCAATATGAAGGGATCATTTGAACAGATTGGAAAAAGTAAGTTTTAATGTTTGTCACTCCTCAATGTGCAACCAACTAACGTTATGAAAAGATAATCTAGTGGTGACCGTGTGACCCAAAGATAGCATCACTGCTTTGGAATAACATCTTTTCTTCCCTCCTGGTTATTGATAGGTACAAAATCACTATTGCACTAATTCACTCCTATCTTTTTGTTAAATTGGATCCACTGCCAGTCACAAACTGGACTTGTATATTTCAGTACAAGTCTTGAATAAAATTTAGTAGATGATAAAATGTACATGGTGAGCTGCAGAATGCCATTTTTAAAATTCTTTTTCCCTTAAATATGTCCTCTAATCGTGGTCTCTGTGTTTTCATGTTGACCTAAGATAGCAATAAAGAATTTCAGGACTGTTACTTGGGAGATGTACATGTTAGTATTGGTTCTAGCACTAAGCACTGAGACCTCAGGTCTCAGCTTCCGTGTGTGTAAAATGGGGAGTTTGTGCAGTATGATTTGTAAAGTTCTTTAAAGCTCCCAAATGCTGGAATACTAAGCTTTCTATCATGGAGGAAAAGACTTAACATGTTCACATGAAATGTTAGTGACATTTGTCACAAATCCTAGAAAAATTTGAATCTAAAAGAGAAATACAATAGTTCCCCTTACACACAGTTTCACTCTCTGCAGTTTCGGTTATTGGTGGTCAACTGCAATCCAAAAATATTAAATGGAAAATTCAAGAAGTAAATAATTCATGTTTTAAAGTGTGTGCCATTCTGAGTAGTAGCATGAGGAAATCTCATGTCATTCCTCTCGGGATCCCCAACCATTGACATCATCATGGTTCCAGGACCCAGGATCACCCGAAGCAGATGGTCCTCCTGGTACTTCATCAGAAGGTCAGTATTAGACTAACACTGTGTCACGACGCCCACGTCATTCACTCACCTTATCTCATTGTGTTGGCATTTTATCCTCTCACATCATCACAAGGAGAAGGGTAAGAACAGTACAACAAGGTATTTTGAGAAAGAGACCACATTCACATAACTTTGATTACATTATATTGCTATTTCTGTTCTACTTTATTATTAGCTATTGTTGTTAATCTCCTACTGTGCCTAACTTATGAATTAAACTTTATCATAGGTATGTATGCAAAGGGAAATACATATGTGGGGTTTGGTACTCTCCACGGTTTCAGGCATTCAGTGGGGGTCTTGGAACATGTCCCCCATGGATAAGGGGGGTGGGACGACTGTATACTTGAAATGGATGTGCCCAGTGTTGAGAACGTGGGAATTAGAGATTCATTATTTCTGTTAATACCATCATTTTGGACCATCCGAATAAAAGCAATTTCCATTAGGATAGGCTTTTTGTTCACTTATCTACTCCACAAACACTTAGTCATTCAAAAAATACTTATTGAGTGTCTACTGTGGGGCAGTCATCATTCTAGGTACTTTGCAGATATGTTTTACTTCAGATAATTCTTTTACATGTTAATATGAAGTTTGGAAAATTATGGGGTCTGGAGTGGGTGCTCTAGCAAATTATGAGACTGAACACTATATTAGAAGATGGTCTCCCCACCTCACTGAGCTGCCTCACTTCCTATTCCCACCCCCACCCATGTCCTGGACAATTCTTTGAATGTGCTTCCCAAATATTTTGAGTGAAATGGGAAGAATAATTTTGACGGATAGGGAAGGACTTTAAGAAGGCAGTATTAGGATAAAATATTCAGGCAGGTACACTGTTTAACCAGAGGATGGTAGAGAAGGTAGCTAGATGAGATGGTGGGGTCAAAATGCATATCTTAGGCATAGGTATGCAACCCAGAAATGATATTTCTTTTTCTTTTTTGGTAAAGACACAGTCTGAGTGTGCATGTGTGCATACACACACGTTTTTTCTACATTATATGTATACATGTCTTAAATGACCAAAAGGTTTTGCTTTGTGCTTTTGCCTGGGGACATTCAAATTCCCAATTTATTTTTTAGCATGTTTGCAATAAGGCTGAATTTTGAGAGAATCGACTGTGCAAATCTATAATGTAAGCAGACATATTAGAAATACAGGTCTTAAGGTTACACATGTTTCTGTGAGCTCAAGACTGAGTCCTTTGTGTCTAAACTGCAGCATTCATTTTTTCACGTTTCTCCAACTCTCAGGCTGAACATTTGTCATCTTGATTTCATTGTTTACATGTTTATTTTGGGAAGGCAACATTTAGAAAAGTGGAATCTGATTCAAGAAATAAGAAGTAAGAATTCCATCACAGGGTAAATACTGAAATCAACTGACATTTATTTTTCACACATCTTTTATTGAATTTTGTATTTTTGGATATCACCTTTTAGAGAACTTGCAATGAACAGGATATAAAACATGAACCAACTGTCAACTGAAATTCACATGTTAAATAATGGTAAAAGTTTGAACATTAGAATTGCGAGGTAGTCTTTTCCTTTCAGCTTCAGAAAGGTGAAGAACTAATTGTTGAGAAACAGAACAATTTTTAAGCCAAAGCAGAAGCTCAATATTCTAAAATATTGCTACTGAAAGGCTTCAGTGTATTTTCTGAAACCACAATTTATTCAACAAATGCATGTTAAAAGCCTAATATGTGTGAAACATGGTGCTAGAAATAGGATGGGAAAAGAGATAATTATAGAAACGTATAAGGCATGGTCCTTACCCAAGTTTACAAAAGAAAACAAGAATTACCTCTGCAGTGCCAGTGACTTATTGATAAAATATACACGACACTTTTTTTTTTTAACCTCTTTTGGAAAAGCAATGGCTCATTCATCACCTGATGGCTCCTAATATTGTAAAATGGAGAAGGACTGGTCCAAAGTCCTTTGAATCCTTTATGAAAAGTTCACCACAACACAGGATCCCCATCTTAGAAGAAATTCACTGTTTCTGCCGTTTATTCAAACAGCCTTGACAGATCAGAAAAAGCAACATCCACTTAGGAAACCTAGGGAAGTGGCCCAACCACAGCCGCCAGCACTACGTACCTGGCTTTTCACGTTTTCTAAATGTGAATTAATATGTTGCAAGCCACCTTGAGGTGACCAACAGCATCATCACCTTCAGGTTTATGGACCATCTGTGTCCACAATTCATGATGTGAAAGTTTTCCAGAAGCAAAATAAGACGTGTAGGCTTTGAAAGGAGTGGGAGTTTGGGGGTGTCCCTAGACTCCTCCTCAGCATATTTTGTGGATTAACTCTCTGTGGGCAGTTACCACCAAGGACAGAAACTCTGGGCCAGGAATCCCACAAATTTAAGCATGACTCCAACTCAGTTTACTTTAAAGCTTATCTCATCTCTATCTGAATTATTCACCTTAAAGTAAATCCTGACACTAATTTACCACTTCCCCAGATATAAAGACATTTAGAAATCCTAAATCAGAACATCATAGGGTTGGATTACAATAATTCCCTGAATTTTTAGTGTTCCTAAATCTAACCCTGAAATACATCGTTCTAAGAGATAACTGGATATTTAAAAGTATATTAAAAGGAACACCTAAAATGAAGTGAAGCTGAAAGTCAAATACATGGAAAGTTAGTTTTCGGCCTTTAAAAAATAAACATTTCAAAACAATGCCAATTACACAGCCTTTTGTCTTGGTGCACAAACATGAGAGAGAATGTATAGAAAGTGAAGGAGGCTAAGTGGTAAATACAGAGAAGCTATCCGAAGACGCAGCATCTCCAACTTTCAAAAGTAACCTTGGGATGTTGGGAGCTGGGAGGGGCATGGGGCTGCTGCTTAGCAAGGAAGCACACAGGGAGTTACTTTAGCTCTGCTCATATCACTCTGTGGGGAAAGTGTGCTCATTTTATTATTGTTTTCTTTTCAAAATGCTTTTCTGTTTTATGGCCCTATGCTCTTTTTGATTCTGACTAAACCAACTCTTTTTTCTTGGTGAACCAAAGTTATGCATATTTTTAAACACCAGCTGCAATTCTTTGTACACTAACTTTTAAGTCCAATTCCATGAGATGCTAATATGTTATGAGAATATGGATTTCTTCTGGAGGGAAGAACAGAGAGGCAAAGGGCTTTCCATACAACATGAAAATGCCACATAGGATAGTATTTTAACCATATTACCTTGAGCAAGGTATGGCGACACCAGATTCAGATCAAGAGAGAATCCAGGAGAATGTCACAGTTCTGTTACTCACATTCCCTGGAAGAGCACAGCTTCTCAGGTTGCAGGCCACTGGAGTTGGTCACAGGCAGAGGGAAAGGGATCTGTGGGGAAGCACTTTTATTGCAGTTTCTGTGGGAAGAACAGGGTGATGCAGGGGAAACAGGCTTAGCATTGGCTTGTTTGACAAATTTCAGCAGGCCCTGCATTATGGAGGCTGACACCAGATGTCTTGTACGTGGCCCTGCCTGGGCTTTTGGGTTGGGTGTAGAGTGTCCTGGAGTGTGTGAGCCCTGAAGGGGAGTGGGTGGGGGTGTGGACTTAACTGGCTGCTCAAGAAGGAAAACTGAGCAACCTCTAGCCAGAACCTCACAACTGGGTCATGACAGCATCTTAACAAAATATTATAGATGGTAACGGCCCTGGGTTATAATATTATGGGTGATTTCATTGAGAAGTCTTCTTCTTCTTGACTAGGTATGACTGAATAAATACTGGATAATAGACATATATTTGCAAATCTATCAATTTTATTATTGTCTCTAATTGCCTACTTGCCTGCTAGAAAAAAAACAAAACAAAAACAAAACTCCAGAAAATCAGGGACTTGACCTCTTTGATTAACTGCTGTATTCCTACAACGTGGAACTCAAAAGTCATTAAATAAATACTTGTTGAATGAATGAATGAATTTCTCTACTACATATATTTTGTCTATTAGTGTTAAGTGTGAAACAAATAGTTTAAAATTTATATGTAAATTAAAGTTTATAAGTAAAATAATATCTTAACTGCAATAGGGAAATCGAATACTGTCCTCTGATAATCTTTGAACATGAAATATCTTCTATGTATTTTTTAAAAATTTAGCTTCTGTTTTGGCATATATTTTCAATATTTAACTGTATTTCATAAATTGAATATCTATTAAAATACTTAATGAGATTACTTTATGTGTCTCTATTGTAAAAGAGAATTGTCTTTCAATTAGGAAGAGTCAAGGATAAACAAATCAAAAAAAAGGGTAAAACCTAAGCCTTTATTGAAAATTCATATATCCAGAAAAGACACAAACTCTAATTCAAAAAGGTACGTGCACCCCAATGTTCGTAGAAGCACTATTTACAATAGCCAAGACATGGAAGCAACCTAAATGTCCATTGACAGGTGAATGCATAAAGAAGATGTGATACACATATACAATGGAATATTACTCAGCCATAAAAAAGAATGAAATAATGCCAGTTGCAGCAACATGGATGGACCTAGAGATTATCATATTATGTGAAATAGACAGAGAAAGACAAATATCATATGGTATTACTTATATGTGGAATCTAAGAAATAATACAAATGAACTTATTTACAAAACAGAAACAGACTCACAGACATAGAAAACAAACTTACGGTTACCAAAGGGGAAAGGGGGGAGGGATAAATTAGGAGCTTGGGATTAACAGATACAAACTCTTACTATATATAAAATAGATAAACAGCAAGGTCCTACTATCTAGCACAGGGAACTATATTCAATATCTTGTAATAATCTCTAATGGAAAAGAAGCTGAAAAATAATATATATGTAAATATATATATATGTATATCTGAATTACTTTGTTGTATGTCAGAAATTAACACATTGTAAACCAACTATACTTTAATTAAAAATTAAAACAAGCAAACAAAAAGAAACTTATGGAAACTATAAAAAAATTAAATCTCTATGCACCTAATAACATAGCTCCTAAATGAATAAAGTAAATTTACAGAAAAGCAAGAAGAAACAGTTAATTCCACAATCACAGCAGAGATTTTAACATAATTTTCTCAGGAATTGATAGATCAAGTAAATAAAAAATAAGTAATGATTTGAAGACTGAACAGCATAATTTAAGTTTCTTCAAATACACATAGACAGAGTGAGAGAGAGAGAGAGAATAAAGGAATCTTGGACTCTAACAACTACATAACACATATCCTATTTTCAGCACACATAGAATATTACATAGAATATTTAGGAAAACTTTCTACTCTCTGGGCTCCAAAGAAAGTGAGAACACATTTCAGAGAATTGATATCTTACAGGCCTTGTTCTCTGACCAAAACACAGCTATAATAGTAATAAATTAGATAAGTAAAACTAGAAAAACTCTATACATATGACATTAAGAAATATGCTTTTAAATAACTCATAGATCAAAGAAGAAATCAATGAAAATCAAAAAATACTGAGTGATAAAACTATTAAACAGCTAAATGTGTGTCCAGCTAAAATAGTATTTAGAGACTTTGCATACATTAAAAATGAAGAAATTATATAAATGAATGAACTAAACATCTAATACAAGAAGTTAATAAAGAAAAATATAATAAATCCAAAGGAAGAAGTAGAAGAAGGAAATAATCCAAAGTAGAAGAAGGAAATAATACAGATAAAGGCAGAAGTTAATATTACAGGAAATACAATAGAGAGAATTCATAAAACAAAAAGTTTATTTTAAAAAGTTTTTTAAAAGTTGAAAAAGAGGCTGAAAATATTAAGTATCAAGGAGGATGTGGTGCTCAGTTTAGAGCACTTATGTACTACATGTGCAAGTGTTACATGAACTTTGGATTATAATTTGGCCTATCTGCTGTAGTTGGAGATGCACATACCCTACAACTCTAGGTACCTATAATACAGAAACTACTGAAACTGAACCTGGAAATAAGCAGGTGCAGAAATATTCATAAAAGTACTCTCTGTGATACAAAGGTATTAAATTTTAGAAAGGTATAAACAACATGAATGACTTTGCAAGTAAAATGGGCAAACTGTAGTATATTTATAAAATAAAGTACTATAGGGTAATTAAGATTGATCAGTTCCTGTTATATGCAATAACATTGAGAAATCTCAGAAACAATATTGAGCTAAAAGTGCAACCCAGAGAATAATACATAATATATTATATAAAATTAAACAAACATGCAAAACTAACCAGTACATTATTATGGATAAAAGAGGAGAATGAGGAAAGACTAGTAGAAATCTTATACCATCAGACAGCAGGGTGTTAAGAAATAGGACACACAGAAATGAAATATCGAGAGTTAAGAGAGGAAAACAAAAATAAAGCTAAAAATACCATCGGTTGTGGTGAACTGGGAGAACCAAGTAGAAGAACAGCAAAAAAATTGACAGGAATTCAAGTCCTGTCACATTCTGTGCTTATTTTAATGTTATGTTACATTTCACATCAATATTTTCTAAAATAAACCCTCCCCTACCCACAGCCTAGGCTGATTAGTGCCCACGAATTGGGATTTGCTACCTTCTCCATTTTTGCCTTTGTTCATGTTGCATCTTTCTCCCTGAATGCCTTCCTTCCCTCCTCCTCATCTTATTCAAGGCAGGGCTAAAGCTTCACCCCTATAGGAAGTCTTCAGGGTCATTCCCTACTCTAAAGTGCTATCGACTCTGAGTCCACAAGACTCAGTTCAGCCCTTAATTATTCGTAGTGATGGAACAAATCACTTAGGAGTCAGACTTCAATTTTAAACACTCAGAGGGAAACAAGGAACTTGGAAGCACATAAGAAAGGACAGATGACTTGTAGAGAAAATAGCTGTCTTAAAGCCCATGTATGCATGAGTCAGTGGCACTTGAGCTCCTGTAACAGGACTTGAAGTGTACTGATATGCCTTCTGGTCTCCCAAGAAGACACATATGGTTCACGAACTCTGTTCTCTAAAGTCCCGTTACAATGTCAACAAAAATGCTGTCTGTTTTCACTGTCTGACAACCAAACTATGTAGAACCCTAAAAACCAACTTTGGATTGGCTGTGAAAAGCTTCCAGTACCAAGAAGGAGCTCATGGGATGAGCAATGCCACTGTTATCCCAAAGGGAAAGACTTAGGTGAGAGGTTGTGTTAACTGTGTGTCAGCTGATCTTGAGTTGGTAACTTTGAAAGGAAGGAATTCTGCGTCATGGGAACCTGTCTATTGGGCAAGTCAGATTGGAAGAACACTGAGCCCTAAAGAAAAAGGAGAATCTACACAATATCGTGGAGTTAATATCATGGCCTTAATACGTCCAGCTCTGGGAGTTTGAGGTAAAGTTCAAAACTATTCAAATTCAAAGTTTGAAGCTTACATCTTGCTCTTAGATGGTCTTTCTTGTCTAACTTAGGTACCAAAACTCCATAATTGAAAAATCCCAGGGGCTTATTTAGTGAGTTTTCAGTTTGGGGGAAACTGTCCTGGGCTCTAAAGGAATAGGAAGCTTCTGATTAGTGAATGGCTGGAGGCGAGTGAACTAGATGAGCTGCAACCCGCTGGACTGAGATTCCTCTGCTCGAAAGTGGCAGCAATGGCAAGGGTAGGGGCTGCCCTCTCTGGGGACAGGTGCTGGGAATGAGGAAGGAACGGAGGAGAGCAGAGCTCACAGCTCACAGCATCTCAAATACATGGAGAGGAGCCAAGGTAGAGACAAATATAGTAAGAAAATTTGTTTATGAGAATTGTCTCACTGCCCATCATATTGCATCCATGGGATGAAATTATGCTGTCTTACATTCCCATTTGCTTCCAGTTTGCTGGGACCTTTATTGTGTCTGCTGATGCAAGTGTTTCTTAGAAACAAAGCCCTCTGAACCAACAGAGACCAAGAATGCAAAAACAGGAGGCAAAACCTCTGTGCAGATTACCAGGAAAAATAATACTTCCACTTTTGGTTCCTGGAAGTGTTTATTCTGGCTATTAAGGAACAGCAGCTTATACTTGTTATTGTATCAAGAAATATACCATATTCTATGGCAAGGCATAACAACTCTCTGTGGTGTGATGTCCCAGCTGGGAGTATAACTGAGTCTTCTTTGGGTCATTCCATCATTCTGCTGGACTGCAGTACCTGAGAAACGGAGCGGGGAGAGAGATTGCTGAAATTCAAGAGCGTTGTTTCAGTTGTAACACTTCCCTTGCAGTGAAATGAATCCCTCGAGTGGAGCAATGTTATGGGGAATAATGGAAACAGTGCATTGGGCTTTTTGAAAGTCCATGAGGGGAGGTGCTAACAGAGAAATGGGGTAGCCAGGAAAAACAAATCGGTATCAAGAACATCACTTGATGGCTATGAAGACAAATCTCTGCTCTTCTGTGATCAAAGACATCCAATGTCATCTACTGATTACAGTGGGGAGCCCAGGGGACAGCTGATCCCCCAGGGTGTGATGACTTATTGCAGACTCAGCACCAGCTTCTAATGTAGGTTGGGGGCTCCCTTAGCAGTGGTGGTGGCTACATCGCACTTGGTGAGGAGGGGCCCCTGCCATTCATCCCACACATGGCCTCCATCACTGCCTCCACAGCCCCTGTACATGATCCACTAGGAAGCAGCAGTCAGCTGAGTAAAGAGAGTGACTGACAATCACAAGATAGTTCATTAATCTCATTATTAAGAGCCTCACCAAATTGAATAATAGTTACAAATAGTTTATGTCCCAAACATCATGGTGGTTTCACACATAAAGCAAATTCTCCTAGGACTTCCCTGGTGGTGCAGTGGTTAAGAATCTGCCTGCCAGTGCAGGGGACACGAGTTCGATCCCTGGTCTGGGAAGATCCCACATGCCACGGAGCAACTAAACCTGTGCACCACAACTACTGAGCCCGAGTTCTGCAACTACTGAAGCCCGCGTGCCTAGAGCTGTGCTCCGCAACAAGAGAAGCCACCACAATGAGAAGCCCCTGCACTGCAGTGAAGAGTAGCCCCCGCTCACCACAAGTAGAGAAAGACCGCGCACAGCAATGAAGACCCACCGCAGCCAATAAATAAATAAATATTTTTAAAAAGCATTTTTTTCTAGAAATACATGAAAAACTAAAAATCTGCAAACATCTAAAAACTTATGGTTTTAGATTTTAATACATTTTTTTCAGAACTTAAAAATCAGACAAAAAGTAAACAAAGCTTTGGGATTTGGAGATTCCGTAAACAAGTTCAATTTTATTAACAGATGTGTGTGTGTGTATATATATACATATATGTATGTACACATGTGTATATATGTATGCATGTGTACCTATACTCAAAACATTTTTTATTATGTCCATGAAACAATCCCCCAAATTGATCACATATTAGATCAAATGATATTAATAGTCATTTTTATAGATCAAGAATAATCAAATGTCAGTAATTTCATATGGTTAAATTTAATAACTGGTAATTTTTTTTAAACAAAAACTCTATAGGTAACAATCTATAAGACAAAAAACAAGCAATAAAAAATGGTCTTCCCCCGCAAAAAAAGTTAACCTCTTGAAAACAAATAATCAACACTAATGTTACAGGATACACAGGATAGTTAAAATTTTAAGAGGAGGACTTTGCATAAAAGGCTTTGCATAAAAGCCTACAGCATCCACATAAACCAAATTCAAAGGAAAATTTAAATCTTTAAAGGTCTGTAACAGAAAGCTTTAAAACAAATATACTAAGTGGTCAAATTAAGAAACTAGAAAAAGAAGAAAAAATAATCAAAAGAAATCTTAAATAAGTGAAATAAAAAACAGACAAACAAACAGAAAACCTGGACAGGATAGTAAGAAAAAATAAAAACAAAAGTCACCACATATATGTAGAAATATAATTCATTTTGGTATAATAATCTTGACTTCCATCACCTTGCTAAAGTTTCTTATTAGTTATGAAAACTTTTTGTAGGTTCTTAGAATTTTATTTGCACTTCTTCCTTTCCCATCCATATGCCCTTTCTTCATTTTTCTGTCTTGCTCTGTTAGCTAAGACCTCTAGCAAAATGATGAATTTAAAATAGGAAAGTGTTCAATCTATCATCGTTTCATATGATGTGGGCTGTAGGTTTTTACTAGGTTTCTTTAATCAAGTTTTTGAACAAGTTCTCTTTATTACTAGTTTGCTAAGAGATTTGATCATGAGTTGATATTGAATTTTTGTCAAATGCCTTCTCTGGATCTGTTGAAATATGTTTTTCATTTGTTTGTTTTTTGGGTTATTTTTAGTCTATTGATTTGGTGAATTACCTTAGTTGATTTTAGAGTGTTGAACCCACTTTATATATGGGGGAAAAATACCACTTGGTCTTGATATATTATTGTTTTAATGTATTATTGTATTCAGTATGCTAACATTCTGTTAAAGATGTTTAATTTACATCTGTGTTCATGAGGGACATCCTCTGTAGCTTTTTATCTTATTTTTGTATCAGGGTAATATTGGCCTCAAAAATGTGCTGGACATGTTTAATCTCTTTTACTTTCTGGAAGTTTTTTAGAATTGGTATGATCTCTTCCTCACATGTTTGGTAGAATTTGCTAGTGAAGCCATCTGGGTCTGGAGTTTCCTTGGAGGGAAGGTTGTTAATGAATTCTATTTCTTTAATAAATATAAGGCTTTCAGGTCATCCATTTCTTCTAGTGTGAGCTTTGTTAATATATGTATTAACATATTTTATTTGACAAATTTCATTTCATTTCATTTGTCAAATTCATTAGCATAAAGTTGCATCGTTACCTCTATGACGCATAAGTTTCAGTTCCTCCACTGGTCAACTGCTGATACCTTATGCTTCAAGAGAGACCAGGGCTAGGAGCGAATGGCTGCAGGGACACACATGTGCAAGGCCTGGTGACATCTGTGTCACTTCCACCCTCAGATGTCACCAGGCCCTGCACATGTGTGTCCCTGCAGCCTGCTCTGTCCACCCTCCTGTAGTGGACTGCTGTTGCTGTTAACCAGTTCGGGGCTCTCTGTGTGAGCTGGACAGTGGAAGTGTTGACTTTTCCACTCCTTGTACCTGGGCCTCACAGATAGGCAGTCTTAGTGTTCCTGTCCCTCCATCAGTAGCCGGTAACTGTTCTCTCTTACTCAGTGCAGGGTTAGAGTGTGGTTGGTTTCTTGCTCTCACATTTTCCTATGGCAACCAAACTCTACCTGTGTCATTTGGGGATCACAAATGTCCTACCCTTTCCCCAGTAGCATATGGCTTTTGCCTGGCATCAATGAACAGTGGGTCAGGGCAGTATCTCTGCTTTTCCCCCAGCCACAGCCTACCTTTGTATCTTTTCCATGAGAAAATTGGAGGTTTTCCCGACCTTCCCACATTGGCCGGCATATTTCAGCTTGTGCCAGTGAAGGGTCTAGAGCTGCCCACCACGTACTCTTGTGTGCTTGGGATGCGGATGGGCTTCTCCAGGTACTGCTGCTGCTACCTCAACCGTTGCCTGACCCTGAGCACCTGAACCGGTGTGAGATTTTTCAGGTCTTTCCCCCCAGGTGGAGACCTGTGCAAAAGAGACGGCAAGTGGGTGAGAAGTCTCCTTTGTCTGAGGCTCTCAAGGATTCTGAAGCATGATGCTAGCCCACTTTTAGCCTTTAAGAATTGTGAATAAGGTAGTTGTTTTCTCCTTACCTGTTCTTAGGGATGCCACCTTCTCTTCCTATGTTGTATTGATGGTAAATGTGTTTGCCACCTCTCCCCAGAATCCTTTTGGAATTTAATTCATCTGATTTGTTTTGTGACCTCAGCTCAGAGAAAAAACGTGAGAAAACGAGAGAAATAAAAGGTTATTTTTTAATGATGATTGTGAAATTTATTCAGATTTTTTTTCTTTCCCAGACTAGGAGCAATGTTTTCTTAAGGTTTTCTATATCCTAAGTGGAAGCAGAATTCTGGATGCTTCCTTAAGTAGAAAACCTTGGAGACAGGATATCTTTAGCTGAATCATGAATAACTCATTAAAGACAGGCTGCTTCATCCTACAAGCCCATCCTTACACACCTGAGGACTTTTAAGGCCTTCAATGTTCTAGGATGCTGTGGGAGGGGCATTGTTTCAGTGTATACCTCCCTGGCAGGATCCAGATTGACTAAGGTGAGACTCCAGAAGTACATGCTTGATGAGGAAATGAGGTGGTCGGGTATTTAGAAGTCTGTTACTATATTTTGCCACCTCTGGGACAGTCTGAACCAAAGCACTTAAAACAGAGACTATCTGCTGAGAATCTTTTACCCAGAATGAAAGGCCCAATTCCACTTCCTGGTGTATGTCTTCAATTCAGTCATTTGTTCATTGAACAGATATTTATTCAGTGCCAACTATGTGCTAGGTTCTGTTCTGTGCCCTGAAAACAGTATAGTGAATAAGGCAAAGACCTTGTCTTCATTGTGCTCACATTCTTAGGGAAAAACAGATAACATACAAAAATTTATTTGGGTGTATAACATAATTGCAGGTTTCAATAAGAAAAAAGAAGCAGGGTAAGGAGATAGAGAATAAGAGTGGCTTCTGTAGAGGGAAGGTGATCAGAATTAAGTCCACATGTTGAGATATGGCTGAGCCTTTACTGTCCAAGAAGCTGTGTCTGGGGTCAGAGCATAGGAAGTGAAGGGCTGCAAGGCTAATGGAAGCAACACGGAGGAGTTGTAGGGTTTAGTCTATCAAAGTGGTGTGCTTTTGAGAAAAAGAGGGTGGATCAAGTGTTGGAACTGTAGGTAGTAGTGAAATGAGTTGTCCAAGTGCAATATTGATATATTCTAGGTCTGATACATTTTGACGAGTATTCAAAAAGCAGCTCTTACATGATATATTTACAATACCTAGAGTAAATTAGGAAAAAAAAAAAGAGTTGGGATTTTATGGAAACCTAAATCCTGAAAAATCTTTTAAAAATATAATTCATTCATTTCAAGTGCACATATAAAACTGAACTAAGCTGACCTACCTTATTAAACAAGAATTGTTTATAATTAGAACATCAACATTTTTCTAATTGTGTGCTTATGGAATGCTTTTGAAATTGGTTCTAAGTCATTGACATAGGCTCCCCTGCATATTGCTTATACATAATATTAATAATTCATTTAGCAGATCCTGTCTCAAAAAGTGTGGGTTAAAAACCCTACATCTTGGTCTCAAAGGTCACAAATCTTTATGAGACTATACTGATTGAGGTTAGTCTAAATTTGTGAAGTTTTCCTGTTTCTATTTTGGTCACTTCCTTGAATCACAGTCTGTCAGGAGCCAGATCAGGAACTTCAGATGCTCAGAAACAGAAAGTTTCAGAAGTAATGCATGCTAACATTCTGAGCTTAAAACTTACAAGAAGTGATGTTTTCATATTGTGGGATTCAGAGAGATTATTACAGAATCCTCATACATGAAGCAGAGATTCATCTACTGTATGTTCACCTTGTCAAAGTCCAGTCTTTAATAAAATTATATTATAAATCTACTAAAATGAAAAAATTTCTTTTTGGCTACTGTTTTCTATTTGACACTGTGTATAAAGGAAAAACATTTTTATTTATTTTTACTTTTTATTTTTTAGGGTGTACAATGTTATGAGTTAATATATGTATACATTGTGAAATGATTGTTGCAATCAAGTTAATTATCACATCCATTACTTCACATAGTTACCTTTTTGTGTGTGTGTGGCGGGAACACTTATGGCCTACTCTCAGCTAACATTTCATATACAACACGATATTATTAACTGTAGTCAACATACTGTATATTAGGTCTCCAGAACTTATTCATATTGCACAGCTGACACTTTGTACCCTTTGACCAGCTCCTCCCCATTTCTCCCACCCCCCATCCTCTGGCAACCACCACTCTACTCTGTTTCTATGATTTTGACTTTTTTAGATTCCACATATAAGTGAGATCATACAGTATTTGTCCTTCTGTGTCTGGCTTATTTCACTAAGCGTTATACCTTCCAAATTTATCCATGGTGTCAAAAATGGCAAGATTCCTTTATTTTTTAGTGGCTGAATAGTATTCCTCTGTGCGTGTGTGTATATGTATTTCTTTATCCATTCATCTGTTGATGGACATTTAGGTTGTTTCCATAGCTTGGCAATTGTAAATAATGCTACAATGAACATGGGGTGGGGGGACAGGGGTTGGATATCTCTTTGAGATCATGATTTCATTTTCTTTGGATAAATACCTAGAAGTTGGATTGCTGGATCATATAGCAGTTCTTTTTTTTTTTTTTTTTCCAGTATGCAGACCTCTCACTGTTGTGGCCTCTCCCGTTGCAGAGCACAGGCTCTGGACGCGCAGGTTCAGCGGCCATGGCTCACGGGCCCAGCCACTCCACGGCATGTGGGATCTTCCCAGACCAGGGCATGAACCCTGTCCCCTGCATTGGCAGGTGGACTCTCAATCACTGCGCCACCAGGGAAGCCCATATTTTTTTGATTTTTGAGAAGGCTTCATACTGTTTGCCGTAGAGGCTGAACCAATTTACATTCCTACCAACAATGTACAAGAGTTCCCATTTCTCTACACCCTCTCCGAGACTTGTTATCTTGTGAAAATTTTAAGGATTCTGACCTTTTTAAATTTTGAGATCACTCTGGGAAATGGAGAAGGCCATTTTCCAGGGATTGGAAAGGGAAGAGACAGCCTGACTAGAGACCAAGAAGATACATTGAGAGCTACAGGACGATTGGGAATAATTTTGGATTCTATCAATTGATTTTATTAAAACAAGACAAACAAACAAACAAAAAAACTCATGCTTAGCTTCTTTAAATGAGTTCAAGTTTCCGGGATTTAATGACTTTCATTCCAAGGTTCTAAAAATATGATTACAATGCTGGTAATTATATGGAATTATGGATCAAGGTAGAGGTGATAGAATATGAGGCGAACAAAGTTTTAATTTCTAAAATTTAGGAAAACAGTGGATTCCAAAATAATGTGAAATATAAATTCTAAATAAAATTCTAAAACTATTGGGCAGATGGCTTGTGAATACTGGTAAAATGGATTCACTAGAACCATCATGAATTTTCTAAGAGCAAATCATATTAACCAAATTAACTATATTTCCTTTTAAAAATACTGAAAATATAGTGTATTTTGAGGCATTTGGAAAATTCTCTTGTGAATACATTGTGGACATAAGGAAATAAATTGTGAAGTTGATTCCTGACCTTGATTAGAGGGTTCACGTAACTCTGTCTTGGGCTCTCTGTGTTTACTCTTTCATCAACTTAATTGAAGAAAAACATACCATGTTTAGTACAGAATTTGAGCATACCAGAATTTGGAGGGTGGTTAACATGTTAAGTGGCAAAATCAGAAATTTACAAAAACACAACCCATAGAAATAATGAATTAAAATGAAATCTAAACAAAAAAACATAAAATTCTGCTTTGAACTAATAAAAAATCAATCCTAGAGAATAGACCTAAATTAATTTGGAGCTTAAAAACTATCTAGTTGCAGCTTTTAGCATAAGTTCATACTGACAGGCAGACTGAGAACACTGCTTTTTTTTTTCTTTTCTTTTTATTTGTGTAATAAGTCTGTCCATATTAAGGAATTGCTCTTTGAAGTGAACAACACTTGTGACAGGGCAAATTTGTGCTGGCTTGGCAGGAATCGGCCAGCCTGGTTTAGGCTGATTCAGGGACCCAGGCTGTGGCTAGAAAAGGAATTGGTAAAGGATTTACAAAATAGGACATTTATCCAAGTCCTGAGGTTGAAAGTTTGAAGCAAGGGTTGACAAAATCAGGCCCAAAGGTTAAATCCGGCCCACCAGCCTTTTGTACTGCTGGTGAGATAAGAATGGTTTTCACATGCTCAAATGATTGAAAAAAATTCAAAAGATGAATAGTATTTCATGACCATTGAAAATTATATAAAATTCAAATGCAAGTATCCACAAATAAACTTTTATTGGAAAACAGTCACTATCTTTTGCCATTAAATATTCTTCTACTTCCCTCTTAATGACGAGAGAATTCTTTTTTGTAAAAAAAATTTTTTTGAAATGCTTTTTCAACCCGTGCCACTGTTACATTTTATCACAACAAACTTCTTGTGTCTGTCAAAGTAACTGGGCGCAGAGAGAAAGTTCCCTGAAGTCCTATGTCTTAAGAAAACATTAAAGCTTTGTTGGGTATAATCATAATAATTTGTAATTCTAGATTTTACATTTTAATAGTAAACTATTGCTTTATTTTGGAGAATATTGTGAATGAAAATCTTCAGTTCTTTACATATGTAATGTAAAGTTTTGTCCAAAAAATTGAGTTTTGTCCATATGATAACTATAACTACTAAAGAGAAAAGGGGGATCCCACATTGTATTTCCAAGAGTTAATCAACTTATAAAATTACTAAACTGTATAAAGAATATAATAGGAAAATATCAGAAAAACAATTACTTTCCATCTATCTTTGATATTTCAGCAACTAAAATGATAATTCTCATCAGAAAACTTTACTCCCTCCTCAGGGTTTAAAAAAAAAAGGTTGGACTTAATTTTAATTCCCCATCAAACACTAAACTTTCATGATTAAGATATTTTTCTGAAATTATTTGCTGAAAGTCAGAAGATGTGTCCTTTCTCGATAATTTTTGTCCAGGTAAACTTTCCATTCATGTACATTAGTGAAAGGCAGTGACGTCAACTTTCAGCATCAGGTGAGAGCTACATGCAAATCGATAAAAGATGGAGAACTGCCTGAAGTGGGCAGGAAGAGGAAGAGATGGTCTCCATTCCTTGGGATATACACCCAGGAGTAGAATTGCTTGATCATATGCTAATTCTATGTTGAACACTTTGAGGAACTGCCAAATTATTTTCTGTAGTATCTGTACCACTTTACATTTCCACTAACAGTGCACAGGGTTCCAATTTCTTTACATCCTTGCTAACACTTGTTTTCCTTTTTTTTTTTTTTATTCCGGTAGGTGTGAAGTGGTATCTTGTGGTTTTGATCTGCATTTCACTCATGATTAATGATGTTGAGCCTCTTTTCATGTGTTTATTAGCTATTTGTATTTCTTCTTTGAAGAAATGTCTATTAAAGTCTCATGCTCATTAAAAAAAAAAGAATAGATATAGAGCGGTTTTAGTTTAAGAGCAAAATTAAGAGGAAGGTACAGAGATTTCCCATATGCCCATCATGCCCACATACATACAGGCTCCCCTCCTCTATCAAAATTTCACAACAGAGGGTACATTTGCTGCAATCAGTGAAGCTACACTCATCATCATCACCCAAAGTCCATAGTTCGCATTAGGGTTCACACTTGGTGTTCTACATTCTATGGGTTTTGATAAATGTACAATGACATGTAGTATCGTACAGAATAGTTTCACTGCCCTGAAAATCCTCTGTGCTCCACCTATTCATCGCTTCCCCTAACAACCATAGATACTTTTACCGTCCCCAGTGTTTTGCCTTTTCCAGAATGTCATATAGTTAGAAGTGTACACTATGTAGCCTTTTCAGTCTGGTTTTTTTCACTTAGTAATAGGCATTTAAGGTTCTTCCAGGTCTTTTAATAGGTTGATAGCTCATTTCCTTTTAGCACTGAGTATTGGATTGCCTGGATGTATGCAGATTATTTACCCATTCACCTACTGAAGGACATCTTGGTTGCTTCCAAATTTTAGCAATTATCAATACATTTCCATTCATGTGCTTCTTTTCATGGGGACATACTCTTTTTGGTAAATACCAAGAAATACAATTGCTGGATCATACGATGAGAGTATATTTGGTCTTCTAAAGTGGCTTTACCATTTTGTATCCCCACAAGTAGTGAATTAATTTTTATCATATAGATCTTACACATATTTTCTTAGCATTTCATTTTGGAGGATGCTAATGTAAATGATTTTGTGTTTTAATTTCAAATTCCGCTTGTTTATTGATGGTACATAGGAAAATGATTGATTTTTGTATGATAACTATGTATCTTACAACCTTGCTATATAATTGCTGATGAGTGCCAGGGTGGGTTTTTTTGGTCAATTCTTTCTGATTTTCTACGTAGACAATCATGTCACCTTTTTTTTTTTTTTTTTTGCGGTACGTGGGCCTCTCTCTGTTGTGGCCTCTCCCGTTGTGCAGCACAGGCTCCAGACGTGTAGGCTCAGCAGCCATGGCTCATGGGCCCAGCCGCTCCACGGCACGTGGGATCTTCCCGGACCGGGGCACGAACCCGTGTCTCCTGCATCAGCAGGCGGACTCTCAACCACTGCGCCACCAGGGAAGCCCAATCATGTCATCTTTAAAGAAAGACAGTTTCATATCTTTCTTCCCAACCTGTATATCCTCTCCTTCCTTTTCTTATCTTATCACATTAGCTAGGACTAACAGTATGGTGTCGAAAGGGAGAGCTGAGATGAGACTTCTTTGCTTTGTTCCTGGTCTTAGAGGGAAAGCTTCTAGTTTCTCACCATTAAGTATGATGTTCCCTGCATGATTTTTGCAGATGTTCTTGCTAGATACCTGAAGTTATTGATTTCAATCTTTCAAAATAAATCCACTAAGTTTTTAACAGAGTCATCTTTATCCTAAGACTATTTTTGCCTAATCAGTAGTATTACAAGGACTTTGAGGTGTGACTTGCTGTTAAAGAACCAGATTTTTCCCATCGCTGCCCCGATGTGCCTCTCTTCTCCTCCCTGTCCTGTGGAAGCATGCCAAGGTGTCTCTTCCAACAGTTTATCCTGACCTTCGAACTCCTTATAACTGACCCCCAACTACCTGAGAATAAATTGTCACGCTAATGTTTTCTTTAGAGTATCCCACTTATTAAAGCTTACAAGTTGGCAGTATGTTAAATCAATGATTCCTATGAACATCATTATTCCATGCAAACAGTGACAGTTTACCAGTATTGGCAGGTAAAGTGGTGTAAAAAAACAGACTGTAGATGTCAGATCTATTGGCCTTGTTCAGAATTTCAAGCAGTGCTGCAAAATACCTGTTCATGTTTGTGCATGACAATCTCAGGACAGTGGGATTTTTTTTTTGAGCCAGCATGACTATATTATGTATATCACTATATAAGAGAAATAAATGGCTAAGATGCAAAAGAGAGGAAACATAGCTCTTATGTAAGACATGGCCTTAGTGTCTTTTTATCTCGTTTCCCTTTTTAAAGAATGACTATATGCCTGCTCTTTTTATAGGTATAGCATGTAAGAAAAGAAGAGAGATCATAATTGAGATTAAAAATTCAGTGCATGAAAGAAAAGTGAGAGTTATCTGAATGCATTAAATTCCATGATGTCACGATTCATGGTAAATAGTTTGGCATCAAGGCTCTTCTGAGCTGGAGTCTTAGAACAACTAACCTCTCAACCAGCACCTCAGAGCATGTGTTTAGATAACTGACCCTTGGTGCTGGTTCTTCTGAGTATTTTGCCTCTAAAGCCTTCCCCAGGTAGTCCCCTCTCCCACCCACACCTTCTCCGATGCTAATGATGGCTTCAGTCTCGGGGGCTTCTGTTTTGCTTTCAGGGCTCTGGGACTCTTGCTCCTTAAGGAGCTCACCTCTACCTTCAGCACAGCCTTGCCAGAACTGGAGCTGTGCCACCTTTATAAGGAATAAGCTCCCTCTTGCCTGGACGTTTGGTTAACTTGCTGTAACTATAACATGAAATAAATCAAGATAAAGCATGCTAATAAGCATGTTTTTTTTTGAAAAATACTCTAATAGTATAACTATTACTGATCTGTTGTTTAACTTATTCTCAAATCAAGTAGAAAACCATGGCAGTTAACTCTAAGGCATAATAATTTCCAGTTTCTTCTGAAAAGGAGCATATTCAAACTGTCATTATAGGCTAAGGACCATTTCCCTAAAAATTGGGTGAATGCTCTGCTCCTTATCTGTAAATATGCTGCTTCCACAAAGCATTTCTCCATAGACCCAAGAAGTAGTACTCCATCTAGAAACCTAGTCATTCTGTATTCAGTATATCTGCTAATCATTATGGTATAGGCCTTCTAGATATAATTTTAGAGATTCCAAAAGGCATTTTGCTAATGATTAAATATGAACATTTCTGTTCATTATGTGTTATTGAATCATGCCATCTCTGTCTTTTAATTTTATAATTACTTGGATTAATATATTACTTAAAATACAGGTGAGTCTCAATTTAAGCAAGCAACATAAAAATAAAGATTTATATACGAATAAATTGGAGTGTGACTACTCATTTTACAGAGAAGAAATAAACAAATCATTAGCTTAGATCAAGGGTTGATAAACTATCACCTGTAGACTAAGTCCAGCCCACCACCTGATTTTGTAAATAAAGTTTTATTGGGAGGAGCTTCAAGATGGCGGAGGAGTAAGACGTGGAGATCACCTTCCTCCCCACAAATACATCAGAAATACATCCACACGTGGAACAACTCCTACAGAACACCTACTGAACGCTGGCAGAAGACATCAGAACTCCCAAAAAACAAGAAACTCTCCACGTCCCTGGGTAGGGCAAAAGAAAAAAGAATAAACAGAGACAAATGATAGGGACGGGACCCGCACCAGTGGGAGGGAGCCGTGAAGGAGGAAAGGTTTCCACACACTAGGAGCCCCTTCGCAGGTGGAAACTGCGGGTGGCAGAGGGGGAAGCTTTGGAGCCGTGGAGGAGAGCGCAGCCACAGGTGTGCGGAGGGCAAAGCGGAGAGATTCCCGAACAGAGGATCGGGGCCGACAGGGACTCACCAGCCTGAGAGGCTCGTCTGCTCACCCGCTGGGGCAGGCGGGGCTGGGAGCTGAGGCTCGGGTTTCGGTCAGAGCGCAGGGAGAGGACTGAGGTTGGCGGCGTGAACACAGCCTGCAGGGGCTAGTGCACCACGGCTGACCAGGAGGGAGTCTGGGAAAAAGTCTGGACCTGCCGAAGAGGCAAGAGACCATTTTTTCTGTATGCGTGAGGGGAGGGGATTAAGAGCGCTGCTTAAAGGAGCTCGAGACGGGCGCGAGCCACGGCTATCAGCGCGGACACCAGAGACGGGCATGAGATGCTAAGGCTGCTGCTGCTGCCACCAAGAAGCCTGTGTGCAAGCACAGGTCACTCTCCACACACTCCTTCCAGGAGCCTGTGCAGCCACCACTTCCAGGGTCCCAGGATCCAGGGACAACTTCCCTGGGAGAACACACGGCGGCCTCAGGCTGGTGCAACGTCACACCAGCCTCTGCCACCGCAGGCTCACCCCGCATCCGTACCCCTCCCTCCCCCGGCCTGAGTGAGCCACAGCCCCCGAATCACTGGCTCCTTTAACTCCGTCCTGTCTGAGCGAAGAACAGATGCCCTCAGGCGACCTACACGCAGAGGCAGGACCAAATCCAAAGCTGAAGCCCAGGAGCTGTGCGAACAAAGAAGAGAAAGGGAAATCTCTCCCAGCAGCCTCAGGAGCAGCGGATTAAATCTCCACAATCAACTTGATGTACCCTGCATCTGTGGAATAACTGAATAGACAATGAATCATCCCAAACTGAGGAAGTGGACTTTGGGAGCAATGATATATATATATTTTTTCTCTTTTTGTGAGTGTGTATGCGTATGCTTCTGTGTGTGATTTTGTCTGTATAGCTTTGCTTTTACCATTTGTCCTAGGGTTCTGTCTGTCATTTATTTCTTTTTTTTCTTTTGTATAATTTTCAGTGCTTGTTATAATTGGTGGATTTGTTTTTTGGTTTGGTTTTTCTTTTTTTTTTCTTTCTTTCTTCTTTTTTATTTAATTACTTAATTTTCTTAAATAATTATTTTTATAACTTTTAATTTTATCTTTTTATTTTATTTTATCTTTTTCTTTCTTTCATTTTTTCTCCCTTTTATTCTAAGCCATGTGGATGACAGGCTTTTGATGCTCCAGCCAGGAGTCACGGCTGTGCCTCTGAGGTGGAAGAACCAAGTTCATGATATTGGTCCACCAGAGACCTCCCAGCTCCACATAATATCAAACAGCAAAAATCTCCCAGAGATCTCCATCTCAGCACCAAGACCCAGATGCACTCAACGACCAGCAAGCTACAGTGCTGGACACCTTATGCCAAAAAACTAGCAAGACAGGAACATAACCCCACGAATTAGCAGAGAGGCTGCCTAAAATCACAATAAGGTCACAGACACCCCAAAACACCCCACCAGACATGGACCTGCCCACCAGAAAGACAACATCAAACTTCATCTACCAGAACAAAGGCACTAGTCCCCTCCACCTGGAAGCATACACAACTCACTGAACTGACCATAGCCACTGGAGGCAGACACCCAAAACAACAGGAACTATGAAATTGCAGCCTGTGAAGAGGAGACCCCCAAAGACAGTAAGTTAAGCAAAATGAGAAGACAAATAAGCACACAGCAGATGAAGGAGCAAGGTAAAAACCCACCAGACCTAACAAATGGAGAGGAAATAGGTGGTCTACCCGAAAAATAATTCAGAATAATGATAGTGAAGATGATCCAAAATCTTCTAAATAAAAAGGAGAAAATACAAGAAACGTTTAACAAGGACCTAGAAGAACTAAAGAGCAAAAAGTGATGAACAACACAATAAATGAAATTAAAAATTCTCTAGAAGGAATCCATAACAGCATAACAGAGGCACAAGAACAGATAAGTGACCTGGAAGATAAAATAGTGGAAATAACTACTGCAGAGCAGAACAAAGACAAAAGAATGAAAAGAATTGAGGACAGTCTCAGAGACCACTGGGACAATATTAAATGCACCAACAGTCGAAATATAGGGGTCCCAGGAGAAGAAGAGAAAAAGAAAGGGACTGAGAAAATATTTGAAGAGATTATAGTTGAAAACTTCCCTAATATGGAAAAGGAAATAGTTAATCAAGTCTAGGAAGTTAAGAGAGTCCCAGAAAGGATAAATGCAAGGAGAAACATGACAAAACACATATTAATCACACTATCAAAAATTAAATACAAAGAAAAATATTAAAAGCAGCAGTGTAAAACAACAAATAACATACAAGGGAATCCCCATAAGGTTAACAGCTCCTCTTTTAGCAGAAACTATGCAAGCCAGAAGGGAGTGGCAGGACATATTTAAAGTGATGAAAGGGAAAAACCTACAACGAAGATTACTCTACCCAGCAAGGATCTCATGCAGATTCAATTGAGAAATTAAAACCTTTACAGACAACCAAAACCTAAGGGAATTCAGCACCACCAATCCAGCTTTACAAAAAATGCTATAAAAACTTCTCTAGGCAGGAAACACAAGAGAAGGAAAAGACCTACAATAACAAACCCAAAACAATTAAGAAAATGGTAATAGGAACATACATATTGATAACTACCTTAAATGTAAATAGATTAAATACTCCAACCAAAAGACATAGACTGGCTGAATGGATACAAAAAGAACACCATATATATGTTGTCTACAAGAGACCCACTTCAGACCTAGGGACACATACAGACTGAAAGTGCAGGGATGGAAAAAGATACTCCATGCAAATTGAAATCACAAGAAAACAGGAGTAGCAATTCTTATATCAGACAAAATAGACTTTAAAATAAAGACTATTACAAGAGACAAGAAGGACATTACATAATGATCAAGGGGTAAATCCAAGAAGAAGATATAACAATTGTAAATATTTATGCACCTAACACAGGAGCACCTCAATACATAAGGCAAATACTAACAGCCATAAAAGGGGAAATCAACAGTAACACAATCATAGTAGGGGACTTTAACACCCCACTTTCACCAATGGACAGATCATCCAAAATGAAAATAAATAAGGAAACACAAGCTTTAAATGATACATTAAACAAGATGGACTTAATTGATATTTATAGGACATTCCATCCAAAAACAACAGAATACACATTTTTCTCAAGTGCTCATGGAACATTTTCCAGGATAGATCATATCTTGGGTTACATGTCAAGCCTTTCTTTGTAAATTTAAGAAAATTGAAATCATACCAAATATCTTTTCTGACCACAATGCTATGAGACTAGATATCAATTATAGGAAAAAAATCGGTAATAAATACAAACACGTGGAGGCTAAACAATACACTACTTAATAACCAAGAGATCACTGAAGAAATCAAAGAGAAAATGTAAAAAGTACCTAGAAACAAATGACAATGAAAACACGACGACCCGAAACCTATGGGATGCAGCAAAAGTAGTTCTAAGAGGGAAGTTTATAGCAATACAATCCTACCTAAAGAAATAAGAAACATCTCAAATAAACAATCTAAACTCACACCTAAAGCAATTAGAAAATGAAGAACAAAAAAACCCCAAAGTTAGCAGAGGAAAGAAATCATAAAGATCAGATCAGAAATAAATAAAAAAGAAATGAAGGAAACAGTAGCAAAGATCAATAAAACTAAAAGCTGGTTCCTTGAGAAGATAAAAAAAAAAATTGATAAACTATTAGCCAGACTCATCAAGAAAAAAAGGGAGAAGACTCAAATAAATAGAATTAGATATGAAAAGGGGAAGTAACAACTGACACTGCAGAAATACAAAGGATCATGAGAGATTACTACAAGCAACTCTATGCCAATAAAATGGACAAATTGGAAGAAATGGACACATTCTTAGAAATGCACAACCTTCTGAGACTTAACCAGGAAGAAATAGAAAATATGAACAGACCAAACATAAGCACTGAAATTGAGACTGTGAATAAAAATATTCCAACAAACAAAAGCCAAGGACCAGATGGCTTCACAGGCGAATTCTATCAAACATTTAGGGAAGAGCTAACACCTGTCTTTCTCAAATTCCTCCAAAATATAACAGAGGGAGGAACACTCCCAAACTCATTCTACGAGGCCACCATCACCCTGATACCAAAAGCAGATAAAGATGTCACAAAAAAAGAAGACTACAGGCCAATATCACTGATGAACAAAGATGCAAAAATCCTCAACAAAATGTTAGCAAACAGAATCCAGCAGCACATTAAAAGGATCATACACGATGATCAAGTGCGGTTTATCCCAGGAATGCAAGGATGCTGCAATATACACAAATCAATAAATGTGATACACCATATTAACAAATTGAAGGAGAAAAACCATATGATCATCTCAACAGATGAAGAGAAAGCTTTTGACAAAATTCAACATGAATTTATGATAAAAACCCTGCAGAAAGTAGGCATAGAGTGAACTTACCTCAACATAATAAAGGCCATATATGAAAAACCCACAGCCAACATCATCCTCAATGGTGAAACAGTGAAACTTTTCCTCTAAGATCAGGAACAAAACAAGGTTGCCCACTCTCACCACTATTATTCAACATAGTTTTGGAAGTTTTAGCCACAGCAATCAGAGAAGAAAAAGATATAAAAGGAATCTAAATTGGAAAAAAAGAAGTAAAGCTGTCACTGTTTGCCGGTCACATGATACTATACATAGAGAATCCTAAAAATGCCACCAGAAAACTACTAGAGCTAATCAATGAATTTGGTAAAGTAGCTGGATACAAAATTAATGCACAGAAATCTCTGGCATTCGTATATGTTAATGATGAAAAATCTGAAAATGAAATTAAGAAAACACTTCATTTTATCATTGCAACAAAACGAATAAAATACCTAGGAATAAATCTACCTAAGGAGACAAAGACCTGTATGCAGAAAATTATAAGACACTGAGGAAAGAAATTAAAGGTGATACAAATAAATGGAGAGATATACCATGTTCTTGGATTGGAAGAATCAACATTTTGAACATGATTCTACTACCCAAAGCAATCTACAGGTTCAATGCAATCCCTATCAAATTACCACTGGCATTTTTCAGAGAATTAGAAAAAAATTTTCACAATTTGTATGGAAACACAAAAGACCCCGAATAGCCAAAGCAATCTGAAGAAGGAAAAATGGAGTTGGAGGAATCAGGCTCCTGGACTTCAGACTATACTTCAAATCTACAGTAATCAAGACAATATGGTACTGACACAAAAACAGAAATATAGATCAATGGAACAGGATAGAAAGCACAGAGATAAACCCACACATATATGGTCACCTTATCTTTGATAAAGGAGGCAAGAATATACAATGGAGAAAAGATAGCCTCTTTATAAACTTTATTTTATTTTATTTTTTTTGCTGTACGCGGGCCTCTCACTGCTGTGGCCTCTCCCGTTGCGGAGCACAGGCTCCGGACACACAGGCTCCGCGGCCATGGCTCGCGGGCCCAGCCGCTGCGCGGCATGTGGGATCTTCCGGGATAGGGGCACGAACCCGTGTCCCCTGCATCGGCAGGCGGACTCTCAACCACTGCGCCACCAGGGAAGCCCGATAGCCTCTTTAATAAGTGGTTCTGGGAAAACTGGACAGCTACATGTAAAAGAATGAAATTAACACCATACACAAAAATAAGCTCAAAATGGATTAAAGACCTAAATTTAAGGCCAGACACTATCAAATTCTTAGAGGAAAACATAGGCAGAACACTCTATGACATAAATCACAGCAAGATGCTTTTGGACCCACCTCCTAGAGAAGTGGAAATAAAAACAAAAATAAACAAATGGGACCTATTGAAACTTAAATGCTTTTGCACAGCAAAGGAAACCATAAGCAAGATGAAAAGACAACCCTCAGAATGGGAGAAAATATTTGCAAGTGAAGCAACTGACAAATGATTAATCTCCACAATTTAGAAGCAGCTCATGCAGCTCAGTATCAAAAACAAACAAACAAACAAACAACCCAATCCAAAAATAGTCAGAAGACCTAAATAGACATTTCTCCAAAGAAGATAAACAAATTGCCAACAAACACATGAAAGAATGCTCAACATCATTAATCATTAGAGAAATGCAAATCAAAACTACAATGCAATATCATCTCACACAGATCAGAATGGCCATAATCAAAAAACCTACAAACAATAAATGCTGGAGAGGGTGTGGAGAAAAGAGAACACTCATACACTGTTGGTGGAAATGTAAATTGATACAGCCACTATGGAGAACAGTATGGAATTCCTTAAAAAACTAAAAATAGAACTACCATACGACCCAACAATCCCACTACTGGGCATATACCCTGAGAAAACCATAAATCAAAAAGAGTCATGTACCGAAATGTTCATTGCAGCTCTATTTAAAATAGCCAGGACATGAAAGCAACCTAAGTGTCCCTCAACAGATGAATGGATAAAAAAGATGTGGCACATATATACAATGGAATATTACTCAGCCATAAAAAGAAATGAAATTGAGTTATTTGTAGTGAGGTGGGTAGACCTAGAGTCTGTCATACAGAGTGAAGTAAGTCAGAAAGAGAAAAACAACTACTGTGTGCTAACATATATATATGGAATCTAAAAAAAAAAAATGGTCAGGAAGAACCTGGGGGCAAGACGGGAATAAAGATGCAGACCTACTAGAAAATGGACTTGAGGACGTGGAGAGGGGAAAGGGTAAGCTGGGACAAAGCGGGAGAGTGATAGTGTATATATGGACATATATACACTACCAAACGTAAGATAGATAGCTAGTGGGAAGGAATCGCATAGCACAGGGAGATCAGCTCGGTGCTTTGTGACCACCTAGAAGAGTGGGATAGGGAGGGTGGGTGGGAGGGAGACGCATGATGGAAGAGATATAGGGATATATATAGGGATATATGTATATGTATAACTGATTCACTTCGTTATAAAACAGAAACTAACACACCATTGTAAAGCAATTATACTTCAATAAAATCGTTAACAAAAATTTTTATTGGAATATAGTCATGTCCACTCATTTGCATTTTGTCTGCGGCTGCTTTCCTGATACAAGGGCAGAATTAAGTAGTTGCAACATAGACCACACCATGGCCTGCATAGCCTAAAGATTTTACTATCTGGATCTTTACATAAAAAGTTTGCCGACCTCTGGCTTAAGTGTTCTAATAAGAGTGTTTTCAACAGTAGCCTTTTGGAGGAATTAGGGGGTCTTCTTGATAAAACTTATGCTTGCTCATAATTTCTTGGGAATGCATCTATTATCTATGGGGAGATCCACCCACACTTGGCAATGACTTTAAAAGGCTTCGTTGTTTCCTTTCTATGCAGAATGTCATTGGCTAGTATTCTATAAAATGAGAGAAGGTGGATCATCCTTCTATTCCCTCTATATATTAATGATGTTTGTTATGTTTGTTCTTAAGCAGAAACCTGTGTTAATATTTCGTATCAGTGGAATGGTGGGTGCCGTGCAAAGAATAAAGTGACCTTGGTGGTTTTTTTTTTCAGTTTTTAAAAAAATTCAGCTTTATTGAGGTATGATTGACATATAAGATAAATTTAAAGTATACATCTTACTGATTTAATTTTTTTTATTTCTGGATCTTGTTTAAGAAACCTTTCCGCATCCTAAGTCACAAAGATATTCTCCTGCTTCTTCTTCCATTAACCTCATTGTTTCACTTTTCCATTTATATCCTTAAGCTATCTGAAGTTTACCTTTGTATTTAGTGTACGGTAAGGACTTAACTTAATTTTTCTTCATATTGTAAACCAGTTTTATCAACATAATGTCTAAGCAATCTATTCTTTCCTCATGAAGATGGCTTTGCCACATTGGTGGTGCTGCCTTTTTTTGTACAAGTTCTATGTATCATGGTGACCTTGGTTTTTAATGCTCGTCAATACCCCCTACTTTCTCGACTCTTATCTTTACAAAATACAGATACACTACACATGAGGTAGAACATCTCAGGCTTGGGTCAGTGCAGTCCTCTCTGTTTTCTGCTCCTGCACCCAGTCTGCTTAATGCTGTCGGAAAAAACTCAGTTCAGATTGGGGTACGAGACTCTCATGGCCTGTAGCTTCAGCCAAGCTTTTCTAGGGCCCTTGTCCCATCTCCACCATATCCATTCCCCATTCCCACAAGAGTCGTATAATGTCATGACTTTTCTCCTCTCATGAATTACTTGCAAGCGAGTATCTTCCCCTCTTCTGTTATCAAACAGGGATTTCCTCAATGTTCACCTCTAGGATGAACTAAATCTCTAAACCAATTGTTACCTGCTTTTCTTCAATTTTGAGATAACACAGAAAATCACACTGTCAAATCAAAATTGAGCTCTCCTCAAGGGGTAAGATAAAACTTGCTCATAACTTCAAAGATACAAGTAGTCAGGAGGCACAGATGAAGCAGAGAGAGGTCCAAGACCACTAGCTTAGCTTCCCATCTCCAACCTTCCTGCCTGAACCACCTGCCACTAAGCCTTGTCCCTGATTCCACCCCAAACTTTCTTAGGAACCACTCTCCCCTTGTTCAGATTATGCCTCCTCATTTGTCAAAACTCAGTTTAGATGTTCTTTCAGTGAGTTTCCCCTGAATCCCTATCTGGGAGAATTTGCTCAATCTCTATGCTCTTCTCACCCACGACCCTCTTCTGGTTGTATTGTAACTGTTTTACTTTCTCTTTCCTGGATGGTAAGCAACTTGTAAGTGGAAACTTTTTCTTTTTCTTTTTTTTCTGTATCTCTAGCTATTAGCATGGTGCCTGCATCAAATTAGGTGTTTAATAAATGTTTATTAAAGGATGAAAATATTAGAGATATCTGCCCTCTCTTATGGTATAGATGTAAAGTGGGAAAAGCAACATAGGAAGAAGTGATGAAAAGACAATGCATTAAGAGTTATTACAGATGCAAAAAGCTATAGTAACATCAGAGGGACCATTAACTCTGCTCCAGGGAGTCCTGAAAAATTTCACAAAGGCAGAGGAGAAATAAACCTGCATCTGAGGAGAGAATAGATTTTTTCCAGGCAGAGATGATGGAGAAGGTTGTATGGGTCAGAGAGAACAGTAGTTCTGAAGTCATTATTATCATTCTGAAATTCTCAAATACAATAATGAAAATTAGGTAGCTTATGTGATAAATTATTCAAGTTTCATGCTTTTGTTTAGTTATAAAAAGCATCTGATATTTCAGTGTTTACAAAGGAAGTGAAGTTAGCCTAACATTTGTATTATTGGATGTTGAAGGCATTTTTAAAATCAGTTCATAACTTGAAGACAGATTTTTTAAAGGATCATTATGCAATGATTATTACAGATGTACTGTGAATTATTGATTTAGCAAGCAATTGAATTTTAAAACCGCTAAAACTGAACTTATAAGCATTTTATTTTTTGTGATTCATGCATCTGAGTATACAAGCCAGTTACTTATATTTGAAGAAATACATTGTTCTTAATCAAATGTTCAAATAACAAAGGAAAGTGCTCCATCAATTGCCCTAAATTTCATGATGATTTCAGAACCTTAAGGTAAAATTTTTACTATGAAAAAGGGTTGTAAAGACAGTGAGGAAAAGAACCAATGACGTATAATCTGTGTTTAAGGGTAAATACTGCTATGGTTTGAAAGTTTTTGTCCTGCTGAATTCATAGGTTGAAATCCTAACCCCCAAGCTGATGGTATTAGGAGGTGGGGTCTTTGGGAGGTGATTAGGTCATGAGGGCTCTGCCCTCATGAGTGGGATTAGTGCCTTATAAAAGAAGCCCTGAGAGGGCTCCCTCGCCCCAACCACAATGTGAGGACATAGCAAGTAGGAACCATATATCCTCCTCTCCCTGATCTTGGGCTTCCCAGCCTTCAGAATGGTGAGAAATAAGTTTCTGTTGTTTATAAGCCACCCTGTTTATGGCATTTTGTTACAACAGCCCAGACAGGCCGAGGCAAGTACTGTGTATAGCAGCTGATATATATACATATATAAATTTCACGGTTCCATGTAGTGAATTGTAATTTGTGACAAGAACAGCATTCCTTACTGATTGTTGACATTATCAATATGATTTAATACTCATCACTGACCAAGTGTGGCAAATACATGGGCTGGAAGAAGATACAGGAAACACCTAAGGATTGTGAGAACTTCTGTGCTCTAAGAATGTATGTGGACAATTGTTTGCAGGTTCTCAGGCTCTGGAGGAGCACATCATGGGGCCTAAAGGGACCTTTCCATACTGGGGTCATCAGGCCCTACCACATCCTACATCTACAGGGAAATGAAAGAGACGAAGATGCACAAGGGAAATAGTGTAGAAGGGACATAGAAGGAACTGCTAGGACCAGAGGTGATTTTCTGCTTCCAACCAGAGGTGATTTTCTCCCCCCTACTCCCATGTCAGGGGGTATTTGGCAAAGTCTGGAGATATTTTTAATTGTCGCAAGTGAATGATGCTACTGGCATTTAGTGAGTAGAGGCCAGGGATGCTGCAAAACATCCTACAATGCAAAGGACAGCTCCACAAATAGAATTATCCAGCCCCAAATGTCAATCGTGATGAGATTAAGAAACTCTGCACTAGACCATTATTGACGGCAGATTTCTTTTGAATGTTAAGAAGCAAAAGAAATATGGGTAAGAAATGAATTGGCATTACTTTTTAGATTACAACTGCAAAACATAGTTTTGGAAGTTGTACAGTGTGGAAAATTTATTTGGCATATGCCAAATGGTAGAAAGAAAAAAAATTCACTAGTCGTCCTGCCACCCAGAGGTAACCACTATTAAACTTTTAATTTTTAACTAGTAATTGGTGTCCAAATAGGTTGGAAAGGCATGATTAATCATATGGGAAAACTGTAGCACTCGAGAGGGTAAGCCATGGAGGTTAATTGGTAGAAATAACATGAGAGAAGTTAGTAAATATAAAGCAGAAATGTACAGGTTAATGAGAACCTAGGAAGAGACCAACAAGGAGACAGGGAGCCAAGACCATACTTTGAATGAGGTAGTGAAGTGTCTGTAGTGACTAAAACATGCTCCCCCACTTCCTGTGGTTCTAGCAATGGATCTATGATCTTATGACAGTGTTCAAGGAGAAGATAAAAACAAACACTTGCAAGTGAAATAAATAGTAGACGCAGACAACATCTTGGTTGGCAGGGAGGCATCTGTGCTGGTCAAAGTCTGAGATCTTTGGGGGGAAGACTTTGTGTTGTGTATAGGCTGGTATGAGCAGGCCTGCCTGTCAGAGAACTTCGGGGTACGGCATGAACTAGTTTCCCCAAGTGGTTGTCTCAGCCAGAGCCAACTGCCCCAACAATTAAAATTCTCATATTTCAACTGTTCTATTTACTGCCATTGCTGCCTAGAAGACTTTGTAGTAGGAAATGGCAGGGTTTTTTTTCTTGGTGACCTGTGTCAATTCCCTTAGAATTAGTACAGTTGTAACCATCAGTACCAAAGACTCTAACTACTGTCTAGATCCATGAGAGGAGTAATGGAAATAACCCAAGGGGTGAACAACATACACTGCGTGTGAACACGTGTTATAATTACATCATTTAAAACTTGGGGTCATAAGGCATAGAGATTTTCGTCTCTGTTTTTTCATTTCACAATGTGCCATGAGCACATTTCTCATTTCATTCATCTTCTAAACATGATTTGATCATCTCTACACAGAAACTCCTCACCTAGCTCTACCATAATTTATTTAACTAATCCCTATTGTTGAACATTTAAGCTACATATAACACTTCTCTCTTATAGAACACTTCACACCAATCGTCATTCTACAATAGCTTTTTTTTTTTGGATAAAATGTGTTTAGAAATCAATGTTTGGTAGATAAGCAAGTTGTTGGGCTTTTCTGTTATTAACAGATTTATTGAAGTATAATTTATATATTATAAAATATACAATTCAGTGATTTTTAGAGTGTTTATAGAACTGGGCAACCATCACCACAATCTAATTTTAGAGCATTTTCATGACTCCAAAAGGAATTCTTATGTCGTCATTCCCACTCCCACCCCCAGCCTTAGGCAAATGTTAATATATTTTCTCTCTGTATAAATTTAACCTTTTTTGGACACTGCATGTAAATAGAATCATACAATATGTGTTCTTTTGGGTCTGGCTTCTTTCACTAAGCCTAATGCTTCCAAGGTCCATCCATGCTGCCTCGTGTGTCCCTACTTCACTCCACAGTGGACTCTTACCCACCAAGAGCATCTGCATATCTCCAGGTAATTAGACTAAGAAGCTTCTGATGTGTCTCATCATCCAGTGTGCAGGGTTGATGCGGGGTCTTGGCCGAGTGCTCATAAGCTTCTTAGGGACTGGGACATGTGGTGAGTGAACTTTATTTTAACATCTAGATGCAGGTTAGGTCCAAAGAATTTCTCCATTCTTCCCCGTTAGAATACACACAATTACTTCCTGCATTCCTTTTTTCCAGATGAGAGTTTCAAGCATAGGATGGTTGTGCTAGGTGTAAACCTGACCAACCAAAGGACAAAATATATTTGTTTGACTTGCAGCTTTAAGCTAACCAAAGTCACCTTGCTGGTGACTAGCCATGGATTTGATTTTCCAGGCTAATATGCCAAGAGACATATGTATTAAAGAAATCATTTTGAAAAAGCCAACCATCAAGAGTGTTTAGATGTAAACTTATTGGAGTACAGTTGACTAAAAACTTCATAACCAACAGTAGGGAAATAGTAAGATGGCCCAGGATGTGTCCTAAGATGGCTGAGGGAAAGGATGATTTTGGGAAACATTATTAAATGTCAAATAAAATGTTAAATGTTTCCAAAACCAAAAACTAAGAATACAAACTAACGCAGAGTGTGGTAGGCAGAATCATGCCTCCCCTAAGGTGTGTACAATCCTGATCCCCAAAATCTGTGAATATGTTTCATTTCTTGACAGGATGAATTTGGAAGCCATGATTATTTTAAGGGTCTTGAGGAGATTATTCTGGATTATCTGGGTAAACCTGATGCAATCACAAGTGTCCTTAAAAGGGAAAGAAGGAGATGGGAGAGTAAAAGAAGAAAATGTGACAATGGAAGCAAATGTTGGAGTAGTGAGAACCGTGGACCAAAGGATGCAGGAGACCTCCAGCAGCTGGACAGACAGGCAAGGGGACAGATTCTACTCCAGAACCTCCAGGGAACACAGTCTGCTGACACTTTGATTTCAGCTAAGGGCAAGCCATTTGGGGTTCCCATGCTTCAGAACTGTAAGAGAATACGTCTGTTGTTTGAAGCCACTAAGCTTTTAGCAAATTGCTCCAAGAGTAGTGTGAGGCTAATGCAGAGACGCTTACCATAACGATAAAGGGAGGGGAGTCTGACCTACTCCCGGGAAGGGAAACATGAGGAGGCCGGGGAGAAAGGCGGGCCAGCCCTGAGTGGAGCGGCTTCTCCCATTCATCCTGGGAAGCCCCCACCCCCAGCACCGACCATGGGCCGGGACCTGACTTGTCCTCTCCAAGCTCTGAACTGGAGCATCCCACATCCTGCTGTTCTCTTTTCCCCCAACACACAGATTACCCTACAATGGCTACTTCCAGTTTACCTTCAATTCAGAACTCCCCTAAAATATAACTTAAGTGCCCTTTGGTCCTCTAGGTATGTTTTAATTTTGCCGTCTCTTATGGGATTAAAACTGGAATGATCAGACAGATCGAGTTTTGCATATGGTTTTTGCTACTTTCCAGCTCCCATGGTGGGCAAGTGGCACGACCTTTTATTTATTTATTTATTTTTGATTTTTGAATTTTATTTTATATATTTTTTTATACCACAGGTACTTATTAGTCATCAATTTTGTACACATCAGTGTATACATGTCAATCCCAATCTCCCAATTCATCACACCACCCCCACTCCACTTTCCCCCCTTGGTGTCCATACCTTTGTTTTCTACATCTGTGTCTCTATTTCTGCCCTGCAGACTGGTTCATCTGTACCATTTTTTAAAGTTCCACATATATACATTAATATACGATATTTGTTTTTCTCTTTCTGACTTACTTCACTCTGTATGACAGTCTCTAGATCCATCCACATCTCTACAAATGACCCAATTTCGTTCCTTTTTATGGCTGAGTAATATTCCATTATATATATATATACCACATCTTCTTTATCCATTCAGCTGTCGATGGGCATTTAAGTTGCTGCTATGACCTGGCTATTGTAAATAGTTCTGCAATGAACATTGGGGTGCATGTGTCTTTTTGAATTATGGTTTTCTCTGTGTATATGCCCAGTAGTGGGATTGCTGGATCATATGGTAATTCTATTTTTAGTTTTTTAAGGAACCTCCATACTGTTCTCCATAGTGTCTGTATCAATTTACATTGCCACCAAGAGTGCAACAGGGTTCCCTTTTCTCCACACACTCTCCAGCATTTGTTGTTTGTAGATTTTCTGATGATGCCCATTCTAACTGGTGTAAGGTGATACCTCATTGTAGTTTTGATTTGCATTTCTCTAATAATTAGTGATGTTGAACAGCTTTTCATTTGCTTCTTGGCCATCTGTATGTCTTCTTTGGAGAAATGTCTATTTAGGTCTTCTGCCCATTTTTGGACTGGGTTGTTTGTTTTTTTCATACTGAGCTGCATGTGCTATTTATACATTTTGGAGATTAAGACTTTGTCTGTTGATTCATTTGCAAATATTTTCTCCCATTCTGAGGGTTGTCTTTTCGTCTTGTTTACAGTTTTCTTTGCTGTGCAAAAGCTTTGAAGTTTCATTAGGTCCCATTTGTTTATTTTTGGTTTTGTTTCCATTACTCTAGAGGTGGATCACAAAAGACCTTA
Source organism: Mesoplodon bidens (assembly GCF_964165515.1). Classification (NCBI taxonomy): domain Eukaryota; kingdom Metazoa; phylum Chordata; class Mammalia; order Artiodactyla; family Ziphiidae; genus Mesoplodon; species Mesoplodon bidens. Next base: position 12,826,304 of record NC_138168.1, on the reverse strand, counting down.
CTGTGATTGATGTCAAAGAGTGTTCTTCCTATGTTTTCCTCTAAGAGTTTTATAGTGTCTGGTCTTACATTTAGGTCTCTAATCCATTTTGAGTTTATTTTTGTGTATGGTGTTAGGGAGTGTTCTAATTTCATTCTTTCACAAGTAGCTGTACAGTTTTCATAGCACCACTTATTGAAGAGACTGTCTTTTCTCCATTGTATATCCTTGCCTCCTTTTTCATAGATTAGTTGACCAGAGGTGCTTGGGTTTATCTCTGGACTTTCTATGTTGTTCCATTGATCTATGTTTCTTTTTTTGTGCCAGTACCATATTATCTTGATTACTGTAGCTTTGTAGTATAGTCTGAAGTCAGGAAGTCTGATTCCTCCAGCTCCGTTTTTTTCCCTCAAGACCACTTTGGCTATTCGGGGTCTTTTGTGTCTCCATACAAATTTTAAGATTGTTTTGTTCTACTTCTGTAAAAAATGACATTGGTAATTTGATAGGGATTGCATTGAATCTGTAGATTGCTTTGGGTAGTATAGTCATTTTCACAATACTGATTCTTCCAATCCAAGAACATGGTATATCTCTCCATCTGTTCATATCATCTTTAATTTCTTTCATCAGTGTCTTATAGTTTTCTGCATACAGGTCTTTTGTCTCCCTACATAGGTTTATTCCTAGGTATTTTATTCTTTTTGTTACAATGGTAAATGTGAGTGTTTCCTTAATTTCCCTTTCAGATATTTCATCATTAGTGTATAGGAATGCAAGAGATTTCTGTGCATTAATTTTGTATCCTGCAACTTTACCAAATTCATTGATTAGCTCTAGTAGTTTCCTGGTGGCATATTTAGGATTTTTTATGTATAGTATCATGTGATATGAAAACAATGACAGTTTTACTTCTTCTTTTCCAATTTATATTCCTTTTCCTCTCTGATTGCTGTGGATAGGACTTCCAAAACTATGTTGAATAATAGTGGTAAGAGTGGACGTCCTTACCTTGTTCCTGATCATAGAGGTAATGCTTTCAGTTTTTCACCATTGAGAATGATGTTTGCTGTGGGTTTGTGGTATATGGCCGTTATTATGTTGAGGTAGGTTCCCTCTATGCCCACTTTGTGGAAAGTTTTTATCATAAATGGGTGTTGAATTTTGTCAAAATCTTTTTCTGCATCTATTGAGATGATCATATGTTTTTTATTCTTCAAGTTATTGATATGGTGTATCACATTAATTGATTTATATATATTGAAGAATCCTTGCATCACTGGGATAAATCCCACTTGATCATGGTGTATGATCCTTTTAATGTGTTCTTGGATTCTGTTTGCTAGTATTTTGTTGGGGATTTTTGCATCTATATTCATCAGTGATATTGATATGTAATTTTCTTTTTTTGTAGTATCTTTGTCTGCTTTTGGTATCAGGGTGATGGTGGCCTCATAGAATAAGTTTGGGAATGTTCCTCCCTCTGCAATTTTTTGGAAGAGTTTGAGAAGGATAGGTGTTAGCTCTTCTCTAAATGTCTGATAGAATTCACCTCTGAAGCCATCTGGTCCAGGACTTTTGTTTGTTGGAAGATTTTAAATCACAGTTTCAATTTGATTACTTGTGATTGGTCTTTTCATACTTTCTATTTCTTCCTGGTTCAGTCTTGGAAGGTTATACCTTTCTAAGAATTTTTCCATTTCTTCCAGGTTGTCCATTGTATTGGCGTAGATTTGCTTGTAGTAGTCTCTTAGGATGCTTTGTATTTCTGTGGTGTCTGTTGTAACTTCTCCTTTTTCATTTCTAATTTTATTGATTTGAGTCCTCTCCCTCTTTTTCTTGATGAGTCTGGCTAATGGTTTATCAATTTGGTTTACCTTCTCAAAGAACCAACTTTTAATTTTATTGATCTTTGCTATTGTTTTCTTTGTTTCTATTTCATTTATTTCTGCTCTAATCTTTATGATTTCTTTCCTTCTGCTAACTTTGGATTTTGTTTGTTCTTCTTTCTCTAGTTCCTTTAAGCATAAGGTTAGATTGTTTATTTGAGATGTTTCTTGTTTCTTGAGGTAGGCTTGTATAGCTATAAACTTCCCTCTTAGAACTGCTCTTGCTGCATCCCATAGGTTTTGGATCTGACACGACCTACTTAAATGTTAGTGTCTTCATGTGAAAATGGGGAAAAGTTGCCACCTACCTCCTGGAATAGCCCAGGAGATCAAATAAAGCACAATATATCATTCTCAACAGCCATCAACATGGGGAACCATTACTGTTACCAGCACTATCACCATCTCATCAGGGAAGATCACTAGCCCCTGTCACACAGAAATGCTGTATAAGTGTTTGTATGTAAATAAAGAAATCAGAAATCAGGCGGGGCCCAGAAACAGGTGACTCTGAAGACAAACTCCATGACGTCACAGACTTACTGATGATTGGCTTTACTTTTTGCAGATTTTCTGTGACAGATAAAAGCTACACACAGCGTATTCCACCCTGCTTATAGCTGTACAACAACTTATTTTACCAGCTTTAAATAAAGTGTGACTATTTCAGGCAGGACTTCTGGAGTTTACTTAGTGGAATTAATAAGAATTTGTTGCTTTCTCTCTTCCTGCCATGTATCTTTGTAATTACAGGAAAACTTTAAGAAAAAAATTTGCTCGGTAAAGAAACCAAAAATTAAGTCTGTGCATAACTTTTTTCCCAGTAAAATATTCCTGTATTTTCCCATGTTACTTATATTTTGTTTCTTATTGCTACACATAGTCATAGTATATTGTGCACCTAGACCTCATTCGCCACAGTGGTGCATATCTTCAGTACCCCTTATGCAGTGGAAAATAACTTTTCCACAGGACAATGTCAGTACAGTTTCCAGAGTAGATGCACTGGTCTAACCAGTGGATTGATGGTAAGAGCCAGCGTCTGCTCCCTCAGAAAGTTCCTAATGCACTCATCCTGTGTCATGTTTGGTGGTCTATGCAGCTCCCTCCATTCCCTCCTTCAGATTCTGCTCAGGAGCATCTTCTCAGGAGGGCTTATTATCCAACAACCACTTTATTTAACATTTCACTACCTACTCTTCCTACTTTTCAATGTTCACTCTCTACTCTTCAAAGCATTTTTCTGAGACACAATCTCTGACATATTATATATTTGGTTATTTTCTGTCTCATCGGTCTATGTATATACTCCACGAAGGCATGCTTTTTTTGTTTATTTTGTTTATGTCTATTTTGTTTATTTCTGTGTCACCAGCCCCTATAACTGTGCCAGCAAAATTGCATTCAACAAATATTTAATTAATTGATGAATGCATTAATAACTGTGGTATGTAAGATGTCTTTCTTGCTCAGGGCTCTATTTCAGGTAGGCTGAAGTAAAACTACAAATAGTCAAAATATTTTCGCTGTATTTAGTGCAGCTTGCAGAAGGGTATAAGAGAGAGTTTGGTTCTGGAGTTAGGACTTACTCCTTGTGTGCTCAGAAATGTTAAAGCTCACAGGCTTCATCAAGGAATTGCGAGATGATGATTTTGCTGGGCCCCCGCAGCTGAGGTGTAGGAGTATGTGGGATGAATTCATCTCACAGACACTATTCTGTACGCCCTTCCTTTGAAGGGTCTGCACCTGGAACAAATCTGTCCCAATGGTATGTGTGGCAGAAGGGGGTGAAGCCCAGGTGATACAGTAGCCAGGCATGCAGACCAGCCCTTTCCTCAGGGACCTCTCCCCCATTCATAACAAAGAGGGTCTGGTTCACTATTGAGGAGACTTTCTTCACCCCTGTAGGGAAGTGGATGAATGACCACTTATAACTTTTTCTTACTCTAACCAAGAGAGCTGTGGACCCAAGCTGTCCATGAGCAAAGCATTTTCAGGCTCTTCCACAGCCTGAATGAAAACATCCCTAGTGATGCCTGGTGCCCTGGTCTAGTTGCAAGGTGTGACTCACCTACTCTGGAAGACTTCCTTACCAGGAGTAGAGCCCTCTTCTACTTCTTACCCAGTCATCCTGGATTGTGAATTAACAAGGTATCATTTCTGAAGGCTATGCTTATTTAATTTTCTAAGTAGCTATCAAACTATCTTCCAAAGTGATTGCACCTTTTTGTATTTCCACCAGCAGTAGATGAGAATTCCTGTTGTTCTGCATCCTTGCTATCCTTGTCATCATTTTTAGGTTTTTTTTTTTTGTAGTTTTTCTCATAGCTGTGTGGTGTATCTCATTGTTTTAAGTTATTATTCCCTAATGACAAATCATGTTTGTCATATGCTATTTTATCATCTGCTTATCTTCCTTGGTGAGGTGTCTGTTCTAAATTTTTGTCCATTTTTTAATTGGGTTGTTGTTTTGATGAGTTTTAAGAGCTCTATGTGTGTTTTGGATACAAGTATTTATGAGATATGTGTTTTGCAAATATTTCCTCCCAGCCTGTGGCTTTTCTTTTCATTCTCTTAGCAGTGTCTTTCATCAAGAGTAAGTTTTTCATTTTGAAAAGATCTAACATTATTTTTTTCTTTTGCTGATCATGCTTTTGATGATATCTAAAAACTCATCATTAAAACCAAGAACTAAGGTTTTCTCTTATGCATTATTCTAGAAGTTTTATAGCTTTGCATTGTACATTTAGGTCTATTACCAGCTTTGACTTAATATTTTTGGAAAGTATGATTGATATCTAGTTTATATTTTTGATATGGACGTCCAAGTGTTCCAGAACTATTTCTTTATCAGACTATTCTTCCCTCATTGAATTGACTTTGCTCCTTTGTCAAAAATTACCTGCCTGTAACGTGAATTTTTTCTGGGCTCCAGGTTCTGTTCCTTCTCTCTATGTTTCTATTCTTTTTGCAATACCTTGCTGTCTTGATTACTGTAGCTTTGTAGTAAGTCTTAAAGTTGGGTAGTCTGAGTCTTACAGCTTTTTGTGTTCAGTATTGCTTTGGCTATTCTAGGTCTTTTGCCTTTCCATATAAATTTCAGGATCAGTTTGTAGATATTGACAAAACAGCTTGGTGGATATCAATCTCTTGTTGGTCCTATTGTTTCGAGATATTTTCTCCTGTTCTCTAAGTTGTCTTTTCATTTTGTCAATGGTTTCCTTTGCTGTGAAAAAACTTTTAACTTTAATTAGGTTCCATTTGTTTATTTTTGCTTTTATTTCTTTTGTTTTAGGAGACAGATCTAAAAATATATGTTGGTACAATTTATGTCAAGGAGTGTTCTGCCTATGTTCTCTTCTAGGAGTTTTATGGTTTCAGGTCTTATATTCTTTAATCTATTTTGAGTTGATTTTTGCATATGGTGTGAAGAAATGTTCTAATTTCATTATTTTACATGTAGCTGTCCAGTTTTCTCAGCAGCACTTGTTGAAGAGACTGTCTTTTCTCCATTGTATATTCTTGCCTCCTTTGTTGTGGATTAATTGACCATAGGTGCATGGGTCTATTTCTGGGCTCTCTCTCTGTTCTATTGATCTGTGTGTCTATTTTTGTGTCCAGTGTTGTTTTGATTACTGTAGCTTTGCATTATAGTCTGAAGTCTGGGAGGGTGATACCTCCAGGTCTGTTCTTTTTTTTATCAAGACTGCCTTGACAATTTCTGGTCTTTTGTAGTTCCATATAAATTTTAGGATTATTTTTTCTTGTTTTGTGAAAAATGTCATAGGTATTTTGACAGTGTTAGGGATTACACTAAATCTGTAGATTGCTTTGGGTAGTGTGGCCATTTTAACCATATTAATTCTTACAATCTAAGAGCATGGGATGTCTTTCCATTTCTTTGTGTCATCTTCAATTTCCTTCATCAGTGTTTTATAGTGTTCAGAGTATAGGTCTTTCATCTCCTTGGTTAAGTTTATTTTTAGGTATTTTATTCTTTTTGATGAGATTTAAAATTTTTCTTATTCTGAAAGTTCATTACTAGTGGATAGAAAAGGAATGTATTTCTGTATATTAATCTCATATCCTGAAACTTTACTGAGTTCATTTATTGGTTCTAATGGTTCTTTAGTGGATATCTAAAGGCTTTTGGTGGTATCCAAAGGGGTTGATATCCAAAATACATAAACAACTCATCCAACTCAATATCAAAAAAGCAAACAACCCAATAAAAAATAGACATTTTTTCAAAGAAGACATCCAGATGGCTAACAGGCACATGATAAGATGCTCAACATTGCTAACTAATAGAGAAATGCAAATCAAAACTACAATGAGATATTATCTCACACCTTCATAATGGCTGTCATCAAAAAGCCTACAAATAACAAAGGTTGATGAAGATGTGAGGAAAAATGGAACACCCCTACATTGTTGGTAGGAATGTAAATTGGTGAAGCCACTGTGGAAAACAGCATGGAGGTGCCACAAAAAATTAAAAATAGAACGACCATATGATCCAGTAATTCCACTCCTGGATATATATCCAGAAAAAACAAAAACACTAATTTGAATTGATACATGCACCCCAATGTTCATAGCAGCACTATTTACAATAGCCAAGATATGGAAGCAGCCCAAGTGTCCACAACAGATGAATAGACAAAGAAAATGTGAATAAAATTCTGTCATTTACAACAATGTAGATGGACCTAGAAAATATTATACTTAGTGAAATCAGTCAGACAGAGAAAGACAAATACTGCATGATATCACTTATATGTGGAAGCTAAAAAATAAAACAAATGAATTAATATAACAATACATAACAGACTCATATATGTAGAGAACAAACTAGTGGTTACCAGTGGGTAGAAGGAAGGGGAGAGAGACAAGAAAGGGGTAGGGGACTAAAAGATACAAAGTACTCTGTATAAAGTAGATAAGCAACAAGGATATATTGTAGAGCACAGGGAATTATAACTATTATTTTGTAATAACTTTTAATGCAGTATAATCTGTAAAAATATTGAATCTCTAGACTGTACACCCAAAACTAATATAATCATGTAAATCAACTATACTTCCATAAAAAAAAAAAAAAGCCCGCATCCAACAACAGCAGAATACACATTCTTCTCAGGCTCATATGGAACACTGAAAAATAAAGAGCATATTCTTGGGCATAAAGCATAGCTTAATGAATTCAAGTGAATAGAAATAATACAAAGAATGTTCTCATACAATGATGGAATTAAATGAGAAACCAATGCTAGACTGAGAGCTGGAAAATCCCCCATTATTTGGGCATTGAATAACCACTTCTAAATATCACATGTATCCAAAAAGAAGTCTCAAGAATATTAAGAAATATTTTTTACTAAATTTAAATGAAAATACACCTTATTAGAATTCGGGGAGGATGCAACAAAGTAGTGCTTAGAGGAAAATTGTAACATTTGTTTTATATATTAGAAAAGAAGAAAGATCAAAAGTCAGTAATCTAAGCTTCCACTTTATGAAACTAGAGAAAGAAGAATAATTTAAGCCAAAATCAAGCAGAACAAAAGAAATAAAAGTTAGAGCAGAAATCAGTAAAATAGAAAACAGGAAAGAAAATCAAGGAATTCCAAATTCTGATTCTTAGAGAAGATCAATAAAGTTGATAAAGCCTCTGTACAAACTAATAAAAATTAAGAGACAGAGGGAGAGAGAGAGAACAAAAGTTACCAATATCATAAATGAAAGAGCAGTCATCACTACTTAAGTCATAAAACTCAAAAAATATAGTGAATACTATGAATAACTCCATACTCACCAATTTTATAAGTTAAATGGAACAAACCAATTCCTTGAAAGTCACAAACTGTTAAAACTCATACAAGGAGAAATACATAATACGAATAGGCCTATACCTATTAAATAAAATGAGTCAATAATTAGTAACTTTCCAAAAAGTACAGCACCAAGCCCAAATTGTTTTACTGATGAATTCTATTGAACATTTGAGAAAGGTGTTATATCATAGCAGTTCTTCACATTCTATTCCAGAAAATAGAAGCTAAGGGAATACTTCCTAACTTACTCAATGAAGCCAGTGTTACCCTAATACCAAAACTATACTAAGGCATTACAAGAAAGGAACACTGGAGACCAATATCTCATATGCAAAGATCCTCAAGAAAATATCAGCAAATCAAGTTCTATGAATAAAAAGAATTATACCAAGTGGGATTTATTCCACATATATAAGCCAAATCAATACTCAAAAATCAGATAATGAAGCTATACATCAACAAGATAAAAAGGAACAGTGAAATGACTGTATCAATTAATGCAGAAAAAATTATTTTAAATGCTTTTGGCATTTTAAGAACACTAAAAGCTTAATCTGTGAAAGAAATATTGATAAATTGGACTTTTAAAAAATCGTACAACAAAAACTCTGAAAAAAAAACTAGAAATAAATGGGAGCCTCCTCAACTTGTTAAAGAACATCTACAAAAAACCTACAGTTAACATCCTACTTAGTGGTAAAAAGCAGGACACTTTTCATCCCCCTAAGATTGAGATCAAGGCAAGGCTATCCCTTCCCATCACTCCTATCCAATCTCATACTGGCAGTCCTAGTGAAATAAAGCTAGAGAATAAAATAAAACATATACAGATAGGGAAGTAAGAAATGTTTTTGGTCATAGATGACATGATTGTTTATGTAAAGAGTCCCAAAAACAGGCAAATAATTTATGGAACTAATAAGCGTAAACTCATGGAATACAATTGCTTTCCTCTATGCAAGCAATAAACAATTGGAATTTGAAATTTGAATACACAGTGCTATTTACAATAGCACTACAAAAAATAGAAATACTTTGATATAAATCTAACAAAATATGTACAGAATCTATATACAGAAAATCACTAAATACTGAAGAAAGAAGTCAAAGAAGATATAAATAAAAGGAGAGATATTCCATGTTCATAGGTAGACTCAGTACTGTCAAGATGTCAGTTCTTTCCAAATTGATATATAGATTCAATTCAACTCCAGTAAATATCCCACCAAGGTGCCTTTTTTTTTTATTTAAAAAGGATTTTGCAAGGATTTTTTACTTTTATTTTTTATGGAAATATAGTTGATTTATAATGTTATATTAGTTTCTGATGTAGAGCATAGTGATTCAGTATTTTTACAAATTATACTCCATTAAAAGTTATTACAAAATAGTGGTGATGATTTCCTGTGCAGTACAATATATCCTTGTTGCTTATATACTTTATACAGGGTACTTTGTATCTCTTAATTCTCTACACGTATTTTGCCCCTCCCACCTTCCCTCTCCCCACTGGTAACGAATAATTTGTTTTCTATATGTGAGTCTGTTTCTATTTTGCTATATACATTGTTTGTATTATTTTTTGGATTCCACATATAAGTGGTATCATACAGTATTTGTCTTTCTGTCTGATTTATTTCATTAGGCGTAATAATATCTAAGTCCATTTACATTGCTTCAAATGACAGAATTTCATTCCTTTTATGGCTGAGTAATATTCCATTGTATATATACAGCATATTTCCTTCATTGATTCATCTGTCAATGGACACTTAGGTTGCTTCCATACCTTGGCTATTGTTAAGTAGTGCTGTTATGAACATTGGGGTGCACATATCTTTTCACATTAGTGTTTTTGTTTTTCCAGATATATATCCAGGAGTGGAATTGCTGGGTTTTATGGTAGTTCTATTTTTAGTTTTTTGAGGAACTTCCCTATTGTTTTCCACAGTGGCTGCACCAACGTACACACCTACCAACAGTGCACAAAAATTCCATTTTCTCCACATCCTTTCCAACATTTGCTATTTGTAGACATTTTGATGATGGCCATTTCTGAGATATCTCATTGTAGTTTGGATTTGCATTCCTCTAATAATTAGCAATGTTGAGCATCTTTTTATGTGCCTGTTAGCCAGCTGTATGTCTTCTTTGGAAAAAATGTCTTTTTAGGTCTTCTGACCATTTTTTGATTAGGTTGTTTGCTTTTTTGATATTAAACTGCATGAGCTGTATGTATATTTTGGAGATTAACGCTTATCAATCATACCATTTGCCAATATTTTCTCCTATTCCATAAGTTGTCCTTTTGCATTGTCTATGGTGTCCTTTGCTGTGCAAAATCTTGTATGTTTAATTAGGTCCTGGACTGTAGGGCTTTACAGAGAAATTCTAAAGACACAAATGAACTTATTTACAAAACAGAAATAGACCCACAGATGTAGAAAACAAGCTCATGGTTACCAAAGGGGAAAGAGGGTGAGGGTGAGCAATAAATTAGGAGTGGGGTTGACACATACACACTACTTTATATAAAATAGATAAACAATAATGACCTACTGTATAGTACAAGGAACTCTACTCAGTGTTTTGTAGTAACCTATAAGGGAAAAGAATCCAAAAAAGTTACATTATATATATACATATATATATATATACACACACACATATATAGATATATATATATATACACACTATAAATATATGTAGTGTATATATATATATATATATATTCTATAAATATATATAGTGTATATATAACTGAATCACTTTACTGTCACCTGACACTAACACAACATTGTAAATCAACTATACTTCAATTTTTGAAAGTGAGCTAATACCTATCCTTCTTATATTATTCCAAAAAAAAATTGAAGAGGATGTAGTCTTTAAATGCTAATTTTATCAGGTTGATTGATAGTGCTGTTCAGGTTAATTCTATCCTTACTAATTTTATGCCTCCTGGATCTATCAATTACTGCAAGAAGGCTGTTTAAGTCTCCCACTATAGTAACTGATGGTCTATTTCTCCTTGAAGTTGTATCAGTTTTTCTGTAATGTATTTTTATGTTTTGATGTTAGATTCATGCAGTCTAAGAACCGTTATGTCTTGGAGAATTGACCCCTTTATTGTTGTGTAATGTCCCTCTTTATCCTTGATAAATTTCCCTGCTCTGAAATGTTGTCTGAAATTAATAGGGCTACTCCAGCTTTCTTTTGATTAGTGTTAGTATTGAATATCTTTTTCACTTCTTTTACTTTAACTTAAGTGATTCTGTATTTAAAGTGAGTTTCTTATAGACAACGTAGTTGGGTCTGACAAACTTCTGTCCTTTTTGGATGTATCAAAACCATTCACATTTAAAAACTTTATTGGCAGTATCTACCACATCTGTATCTGTTTTCCACTGGTTACATTTGTTCTTTGTTGCTTCCATATTCTTCCTTTCTTAAGTTTTAGCATGATTTATAACTTTTGGTTAAAAGCAGATATGACATATTGGTAATAGGAATCAAAGTAAAATAACTTTAGTGTGAGATTTTGTGTTAATTTGATTAGGAAGTGGGCTGTGAAAACATTAAAATGTTTTCTGTAGCTGTAGCTGTCAGAAGTTTCAAATTCCTCTAGGATATTTGTTTTAGTCTCTTCTTTTGTCTCTGGGCTTCCTAGAAACTCCTCTTTTTTTTTTTTTTTTTTTTTTTCTTTTTGCGGTATGCGGGCCTCTCACTGTTGTGGCCTCTCCCGTTGCGGAGCACAGGCTCCGGATGCGCAGGCCCAGCGGCCATGGCTCACGGGCCCAGCCGCTCCGCTGCATATGGGATCCTCCCAGACCGGGGCACGAACCCGTATCCCCTGCATCCGCAGGCGGACTCTCAACCACTGCGCCACCAGGGAGGCCCTAGAAACTCCTCTTTAAATAATGTATTTGCTTGCAGCTCTTGCATTAGTAATCCATTCTTATTATACTGAAACTCTGTTAATTTGGTGATAAACTGTAGTGGAGAGGGGTGTTCTACATTCTTATGATTAAATCTTATTCTTTTACTGAGCCGCTTTCCCTAGGCAGTGACCCTAACACGTGTTTCTTAATTTTTCCCCTCCCCTTCAGTGAGACAGCAAGGATAAAAGATTCTTTGCTTGAATAAATATGCTCCTCCCTAGGTGGGATAAGGCTGTGGTAAAATCTTTTTTCTGGAGAGTAACACTTCGTAGTGGATCACACTCAGGTTATATTTCAAAATGGTATTTCTCTCTCCCCCTTCTTGACCCATGAGAGGATTTTTCTCATCTCCTCACAGTGAGAACCTGATGGGGTATTTTAAGGTAAAGTAGGTGACGAATGGAGGATTCCCTTAAAACCGCAGCTTCCAGGAGCTTCTCATTCTCACACTAGTATACACTCATCCTCCAGCAGTTTGTCAAAATTACCATTTAAGTGTGCCTACCAGTTACTGGTTCTGGTCCCAGTGAGCTGTGGTCTCAGCTGTGAGTCTCTGTATCCTGTCTCTCCAGATTTCGCCGTGGCAATTTGCTCTGTGACCTCAATTCTTTGTCGGTTCTATGAAGAGTTGTTACCTTTCAATTTTCTTTCTTGTTGTGAGGTTGACAGTGACAACTTCCAAGTTCTTTACATGGCAAAGCTTAACCTGAATGTCCCCATGGAGTTTTTAATCTTTCATTCCCTACCACCATAAATTATCTGCCCAGTGACCACTACGGGGTCTCAGTACATACTGATCCAATCAAGCCAGGGACTACTGATTACTACAGTAGGGAAAGTGTTATCAATTGCCATAGCAGGTGAACTGGTGGTGCTTACCCACACAGTTGCATGGTACCCCAATTTCTTCTCATGAACATGGCACCATGACAAGGAACTGTTTTCATTTTCAGTGTATCAGGTCAAGTTGACCTTTATCAAAATGGTCACATTTATCAACATTTGGTTCAATATATGATTCTATCTTGATGAAGTCTTATATAAGACTGATGAAAGAGGAAAAGGGAAACATCACCTCAAATTTTCTTGGCATTAAAATATGAGTTTCTTTATAGTTCCTAGAAAATATTTTGATCACAACAGGGGAGATTCATCTCCTAGTTTGAGAAAAACAAGTCTATTCTATTATTACAAACATATGAAAGAAAAAACTAGGTCAGTTCCTTTCTTGGAAATAATGATATTTAAGTAAATTCCACTATATTTTTCAGTTGCTGGGTCTGAAAACATTACCAAGAAAATAATATTTAGACTTTTGTTGTCTAGGCAGACAGTTTGAGGACTTTCCTTGATACAAGAAAATATTCTACAAAATGTATTTTTATAATTTAAGTATAATCCAACTTCAGGTGATGTATTTATTCGAAAAATATCAATGATGGGTTCTGATATCCGAGTAGTTAATTCTTATTTTAGGAAGTAATGGCATTATTATAATTAGAGTTAACAATTAGAAACATTCAAATTTTAGGCAGAAAGTGAGAATAAAGGGGAGAACCAGGGAGGGGGCGTTGAGAGATGTTTTGGGAAATTTTGGAGCATAGAGCAAAGGTTATTTAGCAAAAAATGGAAGCTTTGTCTGAAATATACAACTGTGTTGAGAAGGTCACCTGAACACAGGTGACACTTGGAGGCTGAAGAGTGTCCACAGCCGGGGGTCAATACCAGGCTATTGCTTAGACACAGAGAACAAGTAGAAGCCAAAGGCTTAGGAGGTTCCTCAGGCTAAGCCAGACCAATAGGACTGTTGAAGCAAGTACAAGGGCCCAGGGGACAGAGACACCACAAGCACACCCAAGTATGCTTTTGACAGATCATTTTCCCTCTTTTTCCTGAATGTGGTCAGACAGCTTGACGAGGCTGGTTAACTTCCTCATCTGCCCAATTCATTGTGGAAACTCAAGAGTTTGGTGTGAAAACTCATAAAATAAAAAACAGAAAACATAAAAATAATTTAAGCGTCATGGTGTGGTCTGATGAGCCTCGACACTAGTTACTATGAATCGAAGAGAAGCAAAGTAATTGCAGACTTCAGAAGATGCCAATTCAGCCAAGGACAATGCTGACTATGACTGAAGTGTTGATAAATTATCTCAGAATAGTTCTTTCAATTGGAGCCCATTTTGCTGCTTGCTGCCTCAGTCGGCTTCACTAAGCCTGTGACAGATTTTATCAATCCATCCACGTGGTCCATCTACCTCTGCCCAAACCTCATGGAGTAATCTTTGTACAGTGCACTCTGACCATGTCATCCGTGCCTAAAACTCTGCTGTGATTTCCCCTCTCCTTATGATAAAGGCCAGAATTCTTCATGATACCTATGAGGTATCATGAGGTCCCCATCTCTCTGCCTAGCTGTTTCTTATAATTTCTTACATGTCTTTGCCTTATTTCATTTGGAAGGAGACTTAAAACACAACCTAGGTTAGAGTCTTGTGTATTTACTCTCATTCATTGCGCCATTGATCATTATAATTAATGATTGATTTATTGATTCTCTCTTGCTAGGTTGTAATCTTTATTATGACAGATGTTATATTTGTGCTCCCATTTTTAGCACTAAATGGGTGCTCATTAAAAGTTTATTTAGTAAAAGAAACATTAATAAATGAATAAGTAAAGGAAAGATAACTCTGTGGGACTAAAAATATTTCCATTAAGAAAATGCTTGAATATGGGAGTCAAGGAAAGAAACTAATTTTGGTAAAAAGTTTATTATTACTTTAATATTAGAATTTTGTCTTTGGGGGGATGGTTGGGTTATGGCCATTTGGCCATTGGAAATATGGAACTGAGTCTGGGAGAGGAAACAAGGCTGGAAATGTGAGAGTCATTTGCTTGAACCCAAGAGTTGAAGCCTTGGCGGTCAGTGAGACCTATAAAATAGTACAGGCAGAGACCATGTGAAAAAATTGTGTCACCACAGATGAGAAGAGAGAAGAGAAATCGTTGGTCAAACCAGGCAAAGGAAAAGCAGTGAGACTGAAAGAGCTCCAAAACTGTCTAATGTCATGGAAGGCCAGGAAGATGGGCTGTGGAAAGAGGGTGAAGCCACCAATGTCATGCGATAGGCCTGTCCAGCCAGAAAAGTTCCTCATTCAATATCCTGCTAAAGAAAATCAAAGTTAACCAGGATTGGACATACACAGTCAACACTGTAGGAGGAAAAGGGGCAAATTAGCCTAAAAGTGAGGGTTTCAGGCTTCCCTGGTGGCGCAGTGGTTGAGTGTCCACCTGCCGATGCAGGGGACACGGGTTCATGCCCCAGTCCGGGAAGATCCCACATGCCGCGGAGTGGCTGGGCCCATGAGCCGTGGCCGCTGAGCCTGCTCATCTGGAGCCTGTGCTCCGCAATGGGAGAAGCCACAACAGTGAGAGGCCCGCGTACCGCAAAAAAAAAAAAAAAAAAAAAAAGTGAGGGTCTCACCCGAGCAAAAGATCCTGGAGCCCAGGCTGGTCGGCTGTCATTCCATCCACAAAAGGAGGAGTAGATGGGCCTCCTGGGGAGGTGGGGGGATCCAGAGACTGAAGAGGCTGATGGGAGTGAATGGGCATGAGACTTTGGGACTGTGATGCACATGGTTTCCAGACCAGGTCCCCCAGGAAGCAGACTGTGGATCTGATATTTTTGTGCAGGAAGAGTTTGTTATGAAGTGTTCTTGGGATAAACACTGGGAGAGAACATAGGAAGGAGGACAGGACAGCATGCAAAGTTGAACAGTGATGGAGGGACCAGAAACAGAGTTTTCAGTCAAGGTCCACCATGAGCTCCAAAACTAAGAAGGCCCTTCAGAAGTGTCACCAGTGGAAGCAAGAGGATCAGACCCTTGAATGCCTACATTGGGCAGTTATTGGATGTGAGCTCCCCCAAGGAGATGGTGTGAACTTGCGTGAGGCAGATTCCTTAGGTCAGTGGCAATTCCAAGAGAGAGATGCATCTGTGAGTCATCCACAGCCAATACCAGCTGATGGGAAATGCATGCCTCAGTCCAAATGTGAGACCTAGGAGGACACCCCGGAATCCACTCCAGTCCACGTCTTTTTCTGCTTGAATCCACTTGCTTTGATAGTGTGTTTATTCCACTTGGTAACTAACATCCTGGTTAGTCTACAAGACTAAGGTGACAGGAGTAAGGATAGTGGTCTAGAGGCTATAAATGATACTCACCTTCTCCTTCTTCCACCATTCAGTTCACAGCATCCTTGGTGAGCACCTTTGCTTGTCTAGTAGCTGATCTGGTAGGATGATTTAGACCATTATCCCTAAATGTTCTGGTCTCTTGATCACCATACCTTTCTCAGGCTTTGACTAGAGATCTTTTCAATTTTCCATTACAAAGGACAGGAGACTCCCAGGAGACATTCCAGCACATCATCTTAGTGTCAAAAATGTCACTATGTTCCCTGACCCCTACTGTGTAGCTTCCTGCTTATGACCAGAGTCAGCGATGCCTGCCAGCATAGACTCCTTTTATTTTTTTTTGCCGCTTTCTTGGCACAAAGAGTTGGAAGTGACCAAGAGGCACCCATAGCTTAAAGCTTAATGGGAATATTTCTGTGTCCCTGAGAGGAAATCTTCCTTCTCTGTGAACCTCTAGACCTGCAGAGCCTAGACATGGGGGGATAGGAGGCACAAATTCTCCATAGGGGCCACTAGAAATGATGGTGTTGGGGGGGTGTCACTTCAACTTCTTGATGCCTAGACTTATTCTGATTACCAGAGATACTTCATGATATTATGGTCATTGATTTTAGGGTGCATATTGCATTTTGGAATATTGCACTCTATTCTTTACAGAATTATTTCCACATTGGAGCCTTAGAAGCACATACAAATGACTCTTCTTTTATTCTATTCTATGAGGGCAGTAGTTCAGGGGTGGTACAGTATGTAATAGGCCCAGTAGATCCCAAGACTGTGCGCCCATTCCCTTTGCTATAAAGTGGATTTCTTAGTCTATTTGGGTGTATGTGGGATCCTGTGTCAGTGGTTCAGAAACTCTATAAGCTCTTTATTGGTGTACTTGCTGGATTTTGGTGAGCAGGAAAGGCAAACCCATAACCAGAATATATGTTGATTCCATCCAGATGAAGAGCTGCCCATTCCAGGATGCAAAGAGTTCAGTGCAATCAACTTTCATCCAAGTGGCTGGTTGGTATTCTCAAAAGATGGTATTTTGGAGGCTCAACACTTGCCTCTGCTTCTGGAAGATTGGATATTTGATAACAGGAGACCAGATCAGACCTGTTGAGTGGGAAAAAATACATTTGGGTCCATGCATAACTGTCATCTCAACATCACGATTACTCTGTTCATGAGCCTATTATACCAGCCTTGGGAGCATCAGTGACAAGGGATGACAGACATCAACTGCCTCAATCATTCTGTCTGCTCATCTGTTTAGTACTTTTATCTATGGGCGCTCTTTTGTGGGCGTGAACATGAGACACAAACACCTTCGGATTTTGTGCCCACCTTCACAGTTCAGTCTACAGGCCTCTTAACCAGATCTCCTTGTCCCCAATATTCCAATATTTCTCCTTCCAGGCCCCTAAGCAAAACACTAAGTCATTCATCTGTCCGTGATTATATATTCTTACCTTGAGCCAATCTTTTTCCATACAGAGTAGATAACAAGCATACTGCCCAAATCTCTGTCTATGAAGAGGTGTTCCCTTAATGCTATCTTTAATGATCACCCTTGAGACCTACAGCGATTCAAGGAAGACCTACATTTGAGCTATGTCAGCCTTTTTTTTTCCCCTTTGTCAACTGGGCATAAGGGACTTCTCATGCCACATGGTCATGAGCTGGTGTATGACATGGGATTTGGGGCCATGAGCTCATGCAGCATATTTGTGTCCTTGGGTCCTACTTATGTCTAATAACAGATAGTTTATGTCTTAGAAGTATTACTTCTGGACCCTTTGATCTTATGACACAATGGGGCCAGTATAACACAGCTCATGATGGGTAGTTTGGGCTGCATTGTCACTTGGTATCCTGTGGTCAGTGTGCTCCATTTCTTCCAGGGCCCTGTGTCATGCCAAGAGTTGTTTTTTTGTTTGTTTATTTTCAAATAGTGTATAACTTGCTGCTTCAGATAGGATGGCCTTAGTCAAGCACCAGAGATCCATATTATGATTCCCCTGTTGGAGGGTGAGACATGGCATACTTTCCCTGAAGATATAGTACCTTTCATTAGATACTCTAATACTAGAGTCTGCTGGGTTACCTGGTCCAAGTGGAAGGAATATTGAGCCATAACCTAGACTTAATCCACAGAATTCTGCTCTAAGCCCCTCTCAAAACGTTTTGTGTCATCTAGTGTTTGACTTGGAGCATTATTCCCAAGTGTGGAACACGTTGTCTCCAGGACCTAAAGAGACCCATCAGTTGTGGGAGATGAAAGATGCTGTAAATTTCCCTTTACATGGATTGGAATGTTCTAGCTTTCTCTAAACCACTAGACACTAAAAGCTTCACTGATGTGTCAAGCCTCAGAACCTTAGTAGAGTTTGGTTTATCTTCTACACTCTGAAGCACATGTACTTTACAATGGGTTCCAATGTATTTGTGACTTCTTGCTCATTCAAGTTTGATTAACATGATGTTACCAATGTCGTGGACAAATGTGATGTTCTATTGGATGCACAGTCCGGGCATCTTTGAAATCTATTACAGAAAGATTACTGGAGTCAACATAACCCTGTTATGAGGTGTACATCGATACTCTTGTCCATTGCGTTTTAAAATTTTTTTGTAATTGAAGTATAGTTAGTATAGTTGATTTACGATGTTGTGTTAGTTTTAGGTGAAGAACACAGTGATTTGGAGATATAGATACTGATTTTTCAGATTCTTTACCATTATACATTTATACATTATATGTTATTACAAGATATTGAGTATAGTTCCCTGTGCTATACAGTAGGACCTTGTTAGTTATCTGTTTTATACATAGTAGTGTTTATATGTTAATCCTAAACTCCTAATTTATCCCTCCCCCCCTTCCCTGTTGGCAACCATAAGTTTGTTTTCTATGTCTATGAGTCTATTTCTGTTTTGTATATACGTTCATTTGTAACATTTTTTCAAATTCCACATATAAGTAATATCATATGGTATTTGTCTTTGTCTGACTCACTTCACTTGGTATGATAATCTCTAGGTCCATTCATGTTGCTGCAAATGACATTATTTCATTCTTTTTTATGGCTGAGTAATATTCCATTGTATATATGTACCACTTCTTCTTTATCCATTCATCTCTCAATGGACACTTAGGTTTTTTCCATATCTTGGATACTGTAAATAGTGCTGCAATGAACACTGGGGTGCATGTATCTTTTCAAATTATAGTTTTGTCTGGATATATACCTAGGAGTGGGATTGCTGGATCATATGGTAACTCTCTTTTTAGCTTTTTGAGGAACCTCCATACTATTCTCCATAGTGGCTGCACCAAATTACATTCCCACCAACAGTGTAAGAGGGTTCCCTTTTCTCCACACCCTCTCCAGCATTTATTGTTTGTAGACATTTTAATGATGACCATTCTGACTGTTGTGAGGTGGTACCATGTGCCTTTTGGCCATCTGTATGTCTTCTTTGGAGGTAAACTGCTTCTGGGACTCTTTCCCAGAAGAGTAATGGAAAAGAATATATTCACTAGATCAATGTCCATATACAATGAACTTGAAGCCCTGTTAACTTGTTTCATTAAAGTTATTATATCTGACAAAACAGCTAAAATTTGGGCTACTATTTGATTTAGTTTGGGCAAGACCATTCTCATTCTCTAGGATTTTGTGAATTAAATGAGTACATGAGGAGAACAATCAATCCCATAGCCTTCAAGTTTTTTGTTTTTTCATATTCTTTTCCTTTATGGTTTATTACAAGATACTGAATATAGTTCCCTGTGCTATACAGTAGGACCTTGTTGTTTATCCATCCTATATATAATAGTTTGCCTTTAAGGTTTTATAGGTAACCACATTCTCTGCTATTCTTCCTCAGTGTGCAATACTGTTTTTGTTCACTGTCTGGGTCTAGTGGGAGAGTGTTGAAGAAGTTTCCACTTGACTTTCTCTGCTACAGTAGCTCTTAACTCACAGGCCAAGGAACTAATTGGGGATTCTGCCAACTACCAATTATGTCTCTTTTAATTATATTCAGAAACCAAGGAAATGACTAGGGGGAACCACAGTAAGCCAGATCCAGTAGATGGAACATAAACCACACCTGTGTCAGGACTTCTTTTAAATTAAGACTATACATCCTCACTTTTATTTTTTATATTTTAAAGATTTTTTTGATGTGGACAATTTTTAAAGTCTTTATTGAATTTGTTACAATATTGCTTCTGTTTTATGTTTTGGTTTTTTGTCCACAAGCCATGTGGGGTCATAACTCCTCGACCAGGGATCGAACCCACACCCTGGGCACTGGAAGGTGAAGTCTTAACCATGAGACTGCCAGGGAAGTTCCCTACATCTCTACTTATAAAAAGAGGTCATTATGATGCTTACCCTGATTATTAATGTCAACTCAAATCCTCTATTTAAAAGTTCTGAAAAACTATAGTTTTAGTGCACAGGTACCTGAGAGGGTGAGTGTAGGACATTTGGAGAATCATTACCATTATAGACCTGTCAGGGTTTTGCAGTCTTCATACCTGGGGATGTGGACATTTTTAAGCAATGGATTCCAAGTCTTAAAACTCATCCAGGGAAGCTACCCTTTGTCTCCTGATTGTCTATCTTTTATTTCTTATATAGATGGAGCAAATCCTTATTTTTTGTATTTATATAGATGGAGCAAAAAGCCATCTCCATAGCTGCTGCACCTCCAACCACGATGCTTCTTATAATGTATCTGCTTTGTTTCTGTTGGTTAAACACCACCTGACCTCTATAATTTTGGGATCCTCTGATGCTCATTTCTGTCAGGGAGCCTAGTCCTATAATACCTTTCCTACCTTCACCTCTGGCCTGGAGAAGAAGCCACCACTGAGTTTTTTTTATAGATGCTAGTGTTCTTTCCACCAGCTTATTGGTAATTGCTTTGATAAATGGAGTGTCCTCCAGGGCCTTGTTCAGAAGATATTTGGCTGTTGGTTTTTATGGCCTTATATGGTATACCCACACTAGCAAGTTCTTTCTCTGTGTCTTTTGATCCACTGTCTGCCCCAGAAGTTCTGGTGTTTCTAACCCACTTAGTGTGGACTTTCACTTTCTCCATGTTTCAAAGGGCCATGCCAGGAATATGTCAGCAATACCTCCCCAAAGCCTCACCAAGGTGTTTTGTCTTGTATCACGAGAAAGGATGTCCATATCCATGTTAATAAGCTCTCGGTTTTCTGACTTTCCAGCACTGCTTGATCCAGCACATTCAGGATTCAGCCCCCTATGGACTTCCCTGACTCCTCCTGGTGCGTGGTGGCCAGACCTATAGCTCCTTCAGAGTGTGGTCCCTGTTCTCTCTGATCAGGTCCAACAAAACCCCAGCTGGTTATATAGTGACTTAAACCTGTTTTCATTGTTCCAATGGCCAAGAAGGGAGGCAAAGTAACATCTTATGGGAGATACTACATCTCTCTTCAGTCAGGGGTAGCCCTAGCACTTAACACAAGAGAGTGAGCCACTTTGACTTGTCCAGAGAGTTTAAGGTCCTCTGGGGATTCAGTCTTTCTGAGTGCATAGTCCCAGATGTTTTCATCCCACGTCTCAGAGATCCAAGCTTTCCCAATTCAGGCTATGATTTTGGTGTAGCAGACTTACTGAAGTTGAGAACTCAAATGCTAAGGGATTTCTGCTACTCTCATAATTAAGACTTGGTCTGAATATCATCTCTTTCTATTTTCTTTTTTTCTTTTTTTTTTTTTTGCAGTACGAGGGTCTTTCACTGTTGTGGCCTCTCCCGTTGCGGAGCACAGGCTCCAGACGTGCAGGCTCAGCAGCCATGGCTCATGGGCCTAGCTGCTCCACTGCATGTGGGATCTTCTCGGACCGGGGCACGAACCTGTGTCCCCTGAATCGGCAGGCGGACTCTCAACCACTGCGCCACCAGGGAAGCCCTCTTTTTCTATTTTCTAACTGCAGGAGATGAGGGTCTTCATAGAGGCTGCCCTTTGACTTTCACACCTTATCTTTAATTGATAATTAATCACCTTCAGTCATTTAATGTCTTTATCCAGTGAATCAATCGCACCCAGTAGCAGCCATCCAATTCCACTGTCTTTATAATTATAATTCTTTCATGTCTCTCAAATGTCAGGGATATCATACTTGTCAGAGTCATCCTGTGGATTGGTGTTCCAGCCGAGCTCACGCCCAGTGAGCTAATACAATGGTATTGCTGCTGAGTGACGGGGACTATATGCATTCTACCTGCCTCCAATGGGCTCTTTATCACCAGCTGGCGAGCAGGTGAGTCAGCATCATAATCCCATTTTTAAGTCCACTTCCCTGGACCACTCCTGATAGCAACTGCTGTGGTTCATGTTCACAGGGAAACAGACTCAAAACTCTATGATTAGCATGCTAGAGATTCATCATGTTGTACTTTTGAGAACACCTGTGAGGGATCAAAGGAGAGTGGATTGGGTGGGGAGAAAATTTGAACGGCCACACAGGTGCAAAAGTGAACACTACCAATTACACAGGGATCTCTAAAGATGCCCCCCTTTTACACCAAGTAAACAGGTTGGATCTTTGTACGCTGCAGCCTTGACCAGTCATTGAATGAGGGCTTCCTCTAGGAAAGGAAGATAAGGTGAGGCAGCTTTCTTGGTCTAAGTATCTGTGAGCAACCAAACTCCTGGCATGAAGGGTAATAAGGGCCTCAGTTCTGAAGGAGGATCTCAGTGAAACTTGACAATATCCACTAGAGTATAGATTACATTTCCAAAAACAGCGAGTACTATATTCAAGGTGTCTGAAGTAGAGTCTGTTGAAAAAACCTTGGTGAATTGAGGAAAACATGTAGGAATTTAAGTCTTGAGGGAAATGGGGATGACACTGTTGTCACAGATGTTAGAATTCCTCAGGACAGAATGGGACCAGTGATGTCACAACTCAGGTTCCATAATTCTTTTATGCTCACCTTGACCTTGAAGTAGGATCACTGTCTTTAGACTATAGTCTTTCCTTATGTTGTAGCACTATAACAGAGAAGGGATAAAATATAGAGCTTATTGTGTATATGTCAATGCCACTCTCTCACTTCATCTCAGCTTACACTTCCCCCTCCCCTTGTCCTCAAGTGCATTCTCTACGTCTAAGTCTTTATTCCTGTCCTGCCTCTAGGTTCATCAGAACCATTTTTTTTTTTTTAGATTCCATATATATGTGTTAACATATGGTATTTTTTTTCTCTTTCTGACTTACTTTACTCTGTATGACAGACTCTAGGTCCATCCACCTCACTACAAATAACTCAATTTCGTTTCTTTTTATGGCTGAGATAGCTAGTGGGAAGCAGGCTCATATCACAGGGAGATCAGCTCGGTGCTTTGTGACCACCTAGAGGAGTGGGATAGGGAGGGTGGGAGGGAGACGCAGAGGGAGGAGAAATGGAGATATATGTATATGTATAGCTGATTCACCTTGTTATACAGCAGCAACTAACACAACAATGTAAAGCAATTATACCTCAATAAAGATGTTAAAAAAAAATATATATATATATATATATATATATATATATATATATATATATATATATATACAACTTATTGTGGGGATGAAGTATGTTCCAAATAGAATGTAATGATGTACTATTTTCAATGTAACTTCACAAAATTTGTCTACCTGTCAAGTACCTCAAGCCAACTCCTGAATCAGTCCCTGTGGCCAAAGTAATGCTATGCCCCATGACAAAGAGAAAGGAAGTTTACCTTTGGCTTAGGCAACGTAACACCCATCCTGAAACTGGGATCAAGTCCTAAAGCCTTCACTGCAAAGAGTGAAGTAACAGATGCAGATGGGAGTACCATTTGAGGTAAATAATAAAATAAATGTTGTCATCAGCTTTCTTAGATTTTATTTTGAAATATGTATAGAGTCACAGAGGATTGCAAAATTAGTAGATAGAGTTTCAGGTACATCACCCAGCTTCCCTCAATGGTAACATCTTATATAACTGTAGTAAAGTATCAAAACCAGGAAATTGACATTGGTACAATATTAACTAGACCTTAGTCCATTTTCAACATTTTAAAATATATATTTGTGTACTTGGGTGTGTGTGTGTGTGTGTAATTCACACCCAGCCTACTCCCTTATACTTACCACCAGAAAACTACTAAACTATTCTCCAGCTCTGTAATTTTATCATTTCTAGAATGTTATAAAATGGAGCCATACCACATGTGACCTTTTTGGAATTATCTCTTCACTCACCATAATTCCCCTGAGAGCCATCTGAGTTGTTACATGTATTAATATAACTATTAATATAACTCCTTTTTATTGCTTAGTATTCTATAGGTATGGACGTACCAGTTTCTTTAACCATTCACCCAGAGAAAGACTTTTGGGTTTTCCCAATTTTTTGCTATTATTAATAAAGCTGCCATGAACATTTGTACATAGTTTTTTTTTTTGTATGAACATATGTTTTTATTTATTTATTTATTTTATTTAATTTAATTTATTATATTTTATTTATCTGGGAATAACCCTCAAGATTGTGATTGCTGGGTCTCATGGTGAGTATATGTTTAGTTTTAGAAGAAACAGCCAAACAGTTTTCCAAAGTGACTGCAAGATTTTACATTTCCACCAGCAATGTGTGAGAGATCTGTTTTCTCTGCATCCTTGCCAGCATTTGGTATTATTACTATTTTTATTTTAGATGTACTAATAAGTATATAGTGATATCTCATCATGGCTTTAATTTGCACTTATCTAATAGCTAATGATGTGGATAAATTGATAGGTATGACTCAACTAAATTCTCTAGGTTAATGTTTCTGATTTTCTTGCATACATTTTTTTCCATTATAATGATACTCTTATTTCACAAAAAAGTTCTTCAGTGATTTATTAAATACTGCCTGCTATATATTGTTTACTCCCTTTTTGTTCTTTATAATGTGAGCAATAGCTAGACCTTTAAAAAGTCTGGTGGAATCCTTAATTTTACATAATAGGAAACTTAGTTCTAGAAATATTAGGTAACTTGTCCAAGATTGCACGATCAGAGCTGGAACCAGAATCCAGATGAAGAGTGTCCTGGTCCAGCCCCTTTTTTGACACCATTATATCTTGATGTTTGGTCTCCCCAGCTGAGCTGGACTTGTGTGTGTGTGTGTGTGTGTGCGCACGTGTTTCTTTTTACTTCCTTTGGCATCAAGCATATTCCCCTGAACATAGCAAGTACTCAAAATACAGTTATGTGTTTACTGATAGACTAAGAGTTACAAACATCTCTCCTCCAAATCCATTTTTCAAACTTGTTTCTGGTCATATGCCTATCTTTCAAATACCCAGATCTTGCTTGATTTTTACTCCAGTTAAATTCTGCACTGTAGTGATGTGTGCATGTGTGTGCACATGTGTGTGTGGTTGATGAATGTCTTTACATTCACTACTTTCTCTAGCACACTGGCCTTCAGATACCCTTAACCAGAGGATAATTAGATCTTATATATTCATCTTTAACTTCACAAAGCATTACAAGGTCTATCTAGCTGGATTCCTTGGGGCATGTACAGTTGAAGGGGTGGTCATCCCTGGGATGACCAAGGATGAATAAAGGTAGATACAAACTTCAGTTGGGAGAAAGGTGGGTGGAGATCTGAGCTGCTTAGAAGAAGTAGAGAGAAGTAGAGAGAAGCAGACCCAACGGCAAGAGAACATGTTTAGAAATGAAATGGATACTCGCATGAGGGAATGAACTGGGAAGAATTTAACTGCTTGATAGTTTTCCTCTTGAGCTAAAATAAAATCATATATGGCATTAGGTTTAAATTCCTTCTCTTATATTTTCCAATTTGCTTTGACTCCTCCCATGATTTTGATGAAGACTGATAATCCACAAGTATCTGTGCAGGTGGAGAAGGGAAGAAAGAGCCAGAATTATTTTCC
Source organism: Mesoplodon bidens (assembly GCF_964165515.1). Classification (NCBI taxonomy): domain Eukaryota; kingdom Metazoa; phylum Chordata; class Mammalia; order Artiodactyla; family Ziphiidae; genus Mesoplodon; species Mesoplodon bidens. The sequence goes on along the minus strand of NC_138168.1, from coordinate 12,800,501 downwards.
AAATCCATTTTCCACTTAAGATGTTTTTAGCTTTGAAGGTAGGTAAAAGTTAACATTCCTTTTTAGACAATTCAATTTGTCATTATTTTCAATAAAGAGATTGATCTTATATAGTGCAGGAATTCACTCACACAGCAGGGAGGATGGCATTAAGACTTTGGCAACTCAACCCAACCAGTATAAACTCTCAGAAGGCACTCTCAGAAGAACGAAGCTAACAAATGGTTAAGACATCTAAGAAGGACACTCTTCATGTCACACAAAATCATAATGGAAGAAGTCTCAAGAAGTTACTCAGTGCAAAGGAGAAAATTGGAAGAGAACAGAATGTGGAGAAATTATTCTCTAAAAGTGTCAATTAAATATTCTAAGTTTGACTAATATGGAAGATGATCAGGTTCAGAAGAATGAAAAGCAGCCATGAACTCTGATTTTTTAATCAGGAGACAAGCATTGAAATAAAGAAAGAACACTAAAGAATATTAATTGCGGGGCTTCCCTGGTGGCACAGTGGTTGAGAGTCTGCCTGCTGATGGAGGGGACACAGGTTCATGCCCCGGTCCAGGAAGACCCCACATGCCATGGAGCGGCTGGGCCCGTGAGCCATGGCCACTAAGGCTGCGTGTCCGGAGCCTGTGCTCCACAACGGGAGAGGCCACAACAGTGAGAGGCCTGTGTACTGCCAAAAAAAAAAAAAAAAAAAGAATATTAATTGCGGAGAGACCTTCAAGATGGCAGAGGAGTAAGATGTGGAGATCACCTTCCTCCCCAGAAATACATCAGAAATACATCTACATGTGGAACAAGTCCTACAGAACACCTACTGAACGCAGGCAGAAGACCTCAGACTTCCCAAAAGGCAAGAAACTCCCCACATACCTGGGTCGGGCAAAAGGAAAAAGAATAAACAGAGACAAAAGAATAGGGATGGGACTTGAACCTCTGGGAGGGAGCTGTGAAGGGGGAAAATTTTCCACACACTAGGAAGCCCCTTCACTGGTGGAGATGGGGGGTGGAGGGGGGAAGCTTTGGAGACATGGAGGAGAGCACAACAGGGGGGCAGAGGGCAAAGTGGAGAGACTCCCGCATAGAGGATTGGTGCCAACCATCACTCACCAACCCGAGACGCCTGTCTGCTCACCCACGGGGGTGGTTGGGGGCTGGGAGCTAAGGCACGGGCTATGGAGGTCAGACCCCAGGTAGAGGACTGGGGTTGGTTGTGTGAACACAGCCTGAAGGGGGCTAGAGCACCACAGCTAGCAGTGAGGGAGTCTGGGAAAATGTCTGGAGCTGCAGAAGAGGCAAGAGACCATTGTTTTGGGGGTGCACAAGGAGAGGGGATTCAGATTATCAACTAAATGAGCTCCAGAGATGGGCGCAAGCCACAGCTATCAGCGCAGACCTGAGAGACAGGCATGAGATTCTAAGGCTGCTGCTGCCACCACCAAGAAGCCTGTGTGCAAGCACAGGTCACTGTCCACACCTCCCCTCCCGGGAGCCTGTGCAGCTTACCACTGCCAGGGTCCTGTGATCCAGGGACAATTTCCCTGGGAGAACACACGGCGTGCCTCAGGCTGGTGCAACATCAAGCTGGCCTCTGCCGCCGCAGGCTCACCCCACATTCCCTACCCCTCCCTCCCGCTGGCCTGAGTGAGCCACAGCCCCCAAATCAGCTGCTCCTTTAGCCCTGTCCTATCTGAGCGAAGAACTGACACCCTCAGGCGATCTACATGCAGAGGCGGGGCCAAATCCAAAGCTGAACCCCGGGACCTGTGCGAACAAAGAAGAGAAAGGGAAATCTCTCCCAGCAGCCTCAGGAGCAGCAGATTACATGTCCACATTCAATCTGATGTACCCTGCATCTCTGGAATACCTGAATAGATAAGGAATCATCCCAAAATTGAGGTGGTGTACTTTAAGAGCAACTGTAGACTTGGGGTTTGCTTTCTACATCTAATTTGTTTCTGGTCTTATGTTTATCTTAGTTTAGTATTTAGAGTTTACTATCATGGGTAGATTTGTTTATTGATTTGGTTGCTCTCTTCCTTTCCTTTTATATATATATATATTTTTTTTTCTTTTTCTCTTTTTGTGTGTGTGTTTGCTTCTTTGTGTGATTTTGCCTGTATAGCTTTGCTTTTTCCATTTGTCCTAGGGTTCTCTCTGTCCTTTTTTTTTTTTAGTCAATTTTTAGTGCTTGTTATCATTGGTGGATTTGTTTTTTGGTTTGGTTTCTCTCTTCTATCTCTCATTCTTTTTTTTTTTCTTTTTTATTACTGTTTATTTTCATATTTTTTTATTTTTTAACTTTCTAATTTTATTTTTTTCTTTCTTTCTTTCTCTCTTTCTTTTTTTTTTCTTACTTTTCTTCTGAGCCGTGTGGCTGACATTGTCTTGGTGCTCTGTCTGGATGTCAGGCTTATGCCTCTGAGGTGGGAGAGCCAAGTTCAGGACATTGGTCCACCAGAGACATCCTGGCCCCACATAATATCAAATGGTGAAAGTTCTCCTAGAGATCTCCATCTCAGCACTAAGACCAAGCTCCACTCAATGACCAGCAAGCTACAGTGCTGGACACCCTATGCCAAACAGCTAGGAGGACAGGAACACAACCCCACCCACAGGCAGAGAGGCTGCCTAAAATCATAATAAGGTAACAGACACACCAAAACACACCACCGGACGCAGCCCTGCCCACCAGAAAGAGAAGATACAGCCTCATCTACTGGAACACAGGCACCAGTCCCCTCCACAAGGAAGCCTACACAACACACTGAACAAATCTTAGCCACTGCTGGCAGACACCAAAAACAACGAACTATGAACCTACAGCCTGTGAAAAGGAGACCCCAAACACAGTAAGTTAAGCAAAATGAGAAGACAGAGAAACACACAGCAGATGAAAGAGCCACGTAAGTACCCACCAGACCAAACAAATGAAGAGGAAATAGGCAGTCTACCTGATAAAGAATTCAGAGTAACGATAGCAAAGATGATACAAAATCTTGGAAATAGAATGGAGAAAATACAAGAAATGTTTAACAAGAACCTAGAAGAACTAAAGGACAAACAAACAATGATGAACACACAATAAATGAAATTAAAAATTCTCTAGAAGGAATCCATAGGAGAATAACTGAGGCAGAATAACAAATAAGTGACCTGGAAGATAAAACAGTCGAAAATAACTATCGGAGAGCAGAATAAAGAAAAGAATGAAAAGAATTGAGGACAGTCACAGAGGCCTCTAGGACAACATTAAATGCACCAACACTCAAATTATAAGGGTGTCAGAAGAAGAAGAGAAAAAGAAAGGGACTGAGAATATATATGAAGAGATTATAGTTGAAAACTTCCCTAATATGGGAAAGGAAATAGTCAGTCAAGTCCAGGAAGTGCAGAGAGTCCCATACAGGATAAATCCAAGGAGAAACATGCCAAGATGCATATTAATCAAACTATCAAAAATAAAATACAAAGAAAAAATATTAGAAGCAACAAGGGAAAAACAAGGAATAACATACAAGGAAATCCCCATAAGGTTAACAGCTGATTTTTCAGCAAATCTCTGCAAGCCAAAAGGGAGTGGCAGGACATATTTAAAGTGATGAAAGGGAAAAACCTACAACGAAGATTACTCTACCCAGCAAGGATCTCATTCAGAATCGATTGAGAAATTAAAACCTTTACAGACAACCAAAACCTAAGAGAATTCAGCACCATCAATCCAGCTTTACAACAAATGCTATAAAAACTTCTCTAGGCAACAAACACAAGAGAAGGAAAAGGCCTACAATAACAAACCCAAAACAATTAAGAAAATGGTAATAGGAACATACATATCGATAATTACCTTAAATGTAAATGGATTAAATGCTCCAACCAAAAGACATAGACTGGTTGAATGGATACAAAAAGAACACCATATATATGTTATCTACAAGAGACCCACTTCAGACCTAGGGACACATACAGACTGAAAGTGAGGGGATGGGGAAAGATATTCCATGCAAATGGAAATCAAAAGATAGCGGGAGTAGCAATTCTCATATCAGACAAAATAGACTTTAAAATAAAGACTATTACAAGAGACAAGAAGGACATTACATAATGATCAAGGGGTAAATCCAAGAAGAAGATATAACAATTGTAAATATTTATGCACCTAACACAGGAGCACCTCAATACATAAGGCAAATACTAACAGCCATGAAAGGGGAAACCTACAGTAACACAATCATAGTAGGGAAATATAACAGCCCACTTTCACCAATGGACAGATCATCCAAAATGAAAATAAATAAGAAAACACAAGCTTTAAAGATACATTAAACAAGATGGACTTAATTGATATTTATAGGACATTCCATCCAAAAACAACAGAAAACACATTCTTCTCAAGTGCTCATGGAACATTCTCCAGGATAGAACATATCTTGGGTCACAAATGAAGCCTTGGTAAATTTAAGAAAATTGAAATTGTATCTTTTCCAAGGACAACACTATGAGACTAGAAATCAATTACAGGAAAAAATTGTTAAAAAAAACACAGGGAGGCTACACAATACACTACTAAATAACCAAGTGATCACTGAAGAAATCAAAAAGGAAATCAAAAAATACCTAGAAACATATGACAATGAAAACATGACAACCCAAAACCTATGGGATGCAGCAAAAGCCATTCTAAGAGGGAAGTTTATAGCAATACAATCCTACCTCAAGAAACAAGAAACATCTCAAATAAACAACCTAACCTTACACCTAAAGCAATTAGAGAAAGAAGAAGAAGAAAAACAACAACAACAACAAAAAAACCAAAGTTAGCAGAAGGAAAGAAATCATGAAGATCAGATCAGAAATAAATGAAAAAGAAATGAAGGTAACTATAGCAAAAATCAATAAAACTAAAAGCTGGTTCCTAGAGAAGATAAACAAAATTGATGAACCATTAGCCAGACTCATCAAGAAGAAAGGGAGAAGACTCAAATAAATACAATTAGAAATGAAAAAGGAGAAGTAACAACTGACCCTGCAGAAATACAAAGGATCATGAGAGATTACTACAAGCAACTATATGCTGAAAAAATGGACACCCTGGAAGAAATGGACACATTCTTAGAAAAGCACAACCTTCCGAGACTGAATCAGGAAGAAATAGAAAATACAAACAAGCCAATCACAAGCACTGAAATTGAGACTGTGATTAAAAATCTTCCAAAAAACAAAAGCCGAGGGGCAGATGACCTCACAGGCGAATTCTATCAAACATTTAGAGAAAACCCAACACATATCCTTCTCAAATTCTTCCAAAATATAGCAGAGGGAGGAACAATCCCAAACTCATTCTAAGAGGCCACCATCAAACCAGACAAAGATGTCACAAAAAAGAAAACTACAGGCCAATATCACTGATGAACATAGATGCAAAACTCCACAACAAAATACGAGCAAACAGAATCCAGCAGTACATTAAAAGGATCACACACCATGAAAAAGTGGGGTTTATCCCAGGAATGCAAGGACTCTTCAATATATGCAAATCAATCAATGAGATAAACAATATTAACAAATTGAAGGAGAACAACCATATAATCATCGCAATAAGTGCAGAAAGAGCTTTTGAAAAAATAAACAACGATTTATAATAAAAACCCTCCAGAAAGTAGGCATAGAGGGAACTTACCTCAATATTATAAAGGCCATATATGACAAACCCACAGCCAACATCGTCCTCAATGGTGAAAAACTGAAACCATTTCCACTAAGATCAGGAATAAGACAAGGTTGTCCACTCTCACCACTATTATTCAACATAGTTTTGGAAGTTTTAGCAGCAGCAATCACAGAAGAAAAAGAAATAAAAGGATTCCAAAACAGAAAAGAAGAAATTAAGCTGTCACTGTTTGCAGATGACATGATAATATACATAGAGAATCCTAAAGATACTACCAGAAAACTACTAGAGCTAATCAATGAATTTGGTAAAGTAGCAGGGTACAAAATTAATGCACAGAAATCTCTTGCATTCGTATATGCTAATGATGAAAAATCTAAAAGTGAAATTAAGAAAGCACTCCAATTTATCATTGCAACAAAAAGAATAAAATACCTAGGAATAAACCTACCTAAGGAGACAAAGACCTGTATGCAGAAAATTATAAGACACTGAGGAAAGAAATTAAAGGTGATACAAATAGATGGAGAGATATACCATGTTCTTGGATTGGAAGAATCAACATTGTGAAAATGACTCTACTACCCAAAGCAATCTACAGATTCAATGCAATCCCTATCAAAGTACCAATGGCATTTTTCACAGAACTAGAAAGAAAAATTTCACAATTTGTATAGAAACACAAAAGACCCTGAAAAGCCAAAGTAATCTTGAAAGAGATAAATGGAGCTGGAGGAATTAGGCTCCCTGACTTCAGACTATACTACAAAGCTATAATAATCCAGGCAGTATGGTACTGGCACAAAAACAGAAATATTGATCAATGGAACAGGATCGAAAGCCCACAGATAAACCCACACACATATGGCCACCTTTTTTTTTTTTTTGGTATGCTGGACTCTCACTGTTTTGGCCCTCTCCCATTGTGGAGCACAGGCTCTGGATGCGCAGGCTCAGTGGCCATAGTGCATGGGACCAACCGCTCCATGGCATGTGAAATCTTCCCACACCAGGGCACAAACCTGTGTCCCCTGCGTTGGTAGGCGGACTCTCAACTACTGCTCCACCAGGGAAGCCCTGGTCACCTTATTTTTGATAAAGGATGCAAGAATATACAATGGAGAAATGACAGCCTCTTCAATAAGTGGTGCTGGGAAATCTGGACATCTACATGTAAAAGAATGAAATTAGAACACTCTCTAACACCATACACAAAAAAAACCTCAAAATAAATTAAAAACCTAAATGTAAGGCTGGACACTATAAAACTCTTAGAGGAAAACATAGGCAGAACACTCTATGACATAAATCACAGGAAGATCCTTTTTGACCCACCTCCTAGAGTAATGGAAATAAAGACAAAAATAAACAAATGAGACCTAATGAAACTTAAACTCTTTTACAAAGGAAACTATAAACAAGATGAAAAGACAACCCTCAGAATGGGAGAAAATATTTGCAAGTGAAGCAACTGACAAAGGATTAATCTCCAAAATATACAAGCAGCTCATGCAGCTCAATATCAAAAAAACAAACAACCCAATCCAAAAATGGGCAGAAGACCTAAATAGACATTCCTCCAAAGAAGATATACAGATTGCCAACAAACAGGTGAAAGCATGCTCAACATCACTTAGAGAAATGCAAATCAAAACTACAATGCAGTATCACCTCACACCAGTCAGAATGGCCATCATCAAAAACTCTACAAACAATAAATGCTGGAGAGGGTGTGGAGAAAAGGGAGCCCTCTTGCACTGTTGGTGGCAATGTAAATTGATACAGCCTTTATGTGGAACAGTATGGAGGTTCCTTAAAAAACTAAAGATAGAATTACCATACAACCCAGCAATCCCACTACTTGGCATATACGCTGAGAAACCATAATTCAAAGAGGGTCATGTACAGGCTTTCCTGGTTGCACAGTGGTTGAGAGTTTGCCTGCTGAGGCAGGGGACACAGGTTCGTGCCATGGTCCAGGAAGATCCCACATGCCGCGGAGTGGCTAGGCCCATGAGCCATGGCTACTGAGCCTGCGCGTCCAGAGCCTGTGCTCCGCAGCGGGAGAGGCCACAACAGTGAGAGGCCCGTGTACCGCAAAGAAACAAACAAAGTAAACGGTCATGTACCACAGTGTTCATTGCAGCTCTATTTACAATAGCCAGGACATGGAAGCAACCTAAGTGTCCATCGACAGATGCATGGATAAAGAAGATGTGGTACATACATACAATGGAATATTACTCAGCCATAAAATGAAACAAAATTGAGTTATTTGTAGTGAGGTGGATGGACCTACAATCTGTCACACAGAGTGAAGTGAGTCAGAAAGAGAAATACAAATACCGTATGCTAACACATATATATGGAATCTAAAAAAAAAAAGTTCGGAAGAACCTAGGGGCCGGAAAAGAATAAAGATGCAAATGTGGAGAATGGATTTAAGGACACGTGGAGGGGGAAGGGTAAACTGGGACGAAGTGAGTGTGTGGCATGGATTTACATATACTACCAAATGTAAAATAGGTAGTCGGAAGCAGCGGCATAGCACAGAGAGATCAGCTCGGTGCTTTGTGACCACCTAGAGGTGTGGGATAGGGAGGGTGGGAGGGAGGGAGACGCAAGAGGGAAGAGATATGGGAACATATGTATATGTATAGCTGATTCACTTTGTTATAAAGCAGAAACTAACACACCATTGTAAGGCAATTATACTCCAATAAAGATGTTAAAAAAAAAAGAATATTAATTGCTTGGAAGAAGTATGTCCAAGGCTGTTGTAACCCACCTGGAGAGAACAGAATGATGTCCCTTCTTTTAAGTCCAAGGTCAAAGACTTGCCCACACACTCAGTTCCTCACGAAATAAATGACAATAGTGGAATGTTACCAAAAATCAGATTAAAATAGGTATTTGGCTGAATTTGAGCCAAAATCTGATATCCAGTTTCAGCCAAATACTTTGAGTGAAATCATTTGAGAGCCCAATGTTCTTTGAAGCCAGAAAGATGACATTTTTGCAAATTATTATAACTATGTATAAATAGGGTGACCATATAATTTGTCATACAAACTAGAACACTTTTAAGTGAAAGAAGATGCTGTTGATAATAATGCCAGTACAGGAAGCATTGACTCAGATGGTCCTGGATAAACCGGGACACGTGATCACCTTATATAGAAAGTGTTCTTGTGTAACAGATTATGGAGGTGCCCATGACAATGATGTGACTATCTAGGAGGAGGTGGTGATAACTTAAATCAAAACTCAATGTTGCAGTTCAGTGGTTAAGCAAGACTGCATCTCAACTGATGTTGAAGGTATTCCTAATTCATTTATTTTCCAGAAATTAAAAAGCCTTCAATAATTATAACTGGAGTTATACAGAATTCTGACATCACAAAAGAGTCACTTGCTAATTCCCTGGAGTAGAAATTCCCTGTAGGAGCTCATCTCCCGCGTTTTCTCCTCTCTTCCCAGTGATCCCGCCTCCCTGGCCCACCTCCTGTTCCTCCAGGGCTCTGACCCTTCCTGACTTGGGGCCGTGTATCGACTGCCTTCCTCGCCTTGGAACACTCTGTGCCCAGCTCTTCTTAGGCAATTCCTTCTTCTTCTTCAAATCTCTGCTCACAGGACCCCTCCTTAGGACGCCATGACTGCCCACTCCCCACAGTTTACTCTCTACTCTACCCAGCTAGGTATTTTCTAGAACAATTACCGAAGTCCAGCTGTTCTTGTGTGTTTACTTATGCCTCTCTCTTCCAACCATATTGTTAGCAGCTGGAGCAGAGGTGGACACATCTTTTTCTGCAGCAAAGCAGATAGTAAATATTTTAGGCTTCGCTGGACATATGGTCTCTGTGGCTTCCACTCTACCATGGTAGCATGAAGGCAGCTAGAGATGATACATGGCTCAATGGATGTGTCTGTGCTCCAATAAAACTTTATTCACAAAAACAGGCTTTGGTCTGCATTTGACTCAGGTGCCATACTTAGCCAGTCCCTCTAGGAACATTACCTTAAATTCGACGTTCGCTCCCATAGCCTCAGCGCCCAGCTTTCAACCTTACCAAAGCCCTGGAAGGCAGACAGTGTTATTTCCATTTTATAAATGAGCAAAAGAAGGCTCAGCAAGGTGTACTTGATCCAAACTCACGTAAATATTGTATCCGCTTTCTAGGGCTTCTGTAACAATGTACCACAAGCTGCAAAACCGCTTGAAACAACAGAGATTTAGTCTCTCACAGCTGTGGAGGCTAGAAGTCCAAAATTCAGGTGTCAGCAGAGCCACGCTTCCCCTGAAGTCTGCAGAGGAGAAAGCTTCCTGCCTCTTCCAGCTTCTGGGGGCTCCTGGCATTCCCCGCTCTAGGGGAGCATCAACTCCTCCTCTGCCTCTCTTTCCACGTGGCCTTCCTCTCTGGGTGTGTGTGCCTCTCTCCTCTTATGAAGACAAAAGTCATTGGATTTAGCACCCATCCTAGTACAATATGGTCTATTTTAACCAATTTCATCTGTAAAGACCCATTTCCATATACAGTCGTATTCTGAGGTTCTGAGCGGACATGAATTTTTTTTTTTTTTTTTTTTTGGTGGGGAGAGGCACAGTTTTAAACCCACTACATCTGTCAGATGGTAGGGTAAGCATTTGAACATAACCCCATTTCAATGATTTTCCACTTTGAAGTTATAATCTTATCTATTAAGTTAAATTAGCAGTTAACACTGATGTCCAATTTTAGACATATTCTGAGAGAGGATCTGAGAGTATGAGTAGAAGAGAGAGCTAAGAAGTTTACCGGAGAGGAGCTGTGTCTAAGTCATCACTTCTGACTTGTACCCTGAACATAAGGTTAGAGTTGACCTGAAGGGCATCTGATACATGTCTCATGAATAGAGATTTAAGACATTTTTCTGTAGACTTCATTGGTTGGGCAAGGGGCATCACAGGAGAAGTTTCATGATCTCTCAAGTCAATATCTCTGGATACCAAGCTCGTAAGTTGGGGTTTTTCCCAATACTTGTCTAAAGCATGTTTCCTCCCTTAGGAGAGTGGGCAGTTTTATTACCATCTAAATATATTTAGGAAATGCCAAGCCAAACCAAGTAAAACACATTTCACTACTGCAGTAAATAATTGCTTCTTCGGACCTTTTATTTCTTTAGGTGCCTTGCGAGTTTCTAAGAGGGAGGTATTGTGCACATTTTTTTAAGTTTATAGGGCATTTTTTGCAGAGTATCTTCAAGAACTAATCATTTGTGCCACACACTTTGGTACATCTACTCAGTGTTTATTTGCTTACTTAAGTCACTTAAGTTCTGCTTTTCTGGAAGCAAATGTGTAGAAGTATACTTCTCTTGCATTTCAACCCCTCCATGAAAAATGAGATCCCTGACAGAAAGGGAGACACTGATGGGTGTACCATGGCATCTATTTATTGGTCTATTTATAATTGATTGGTCAATTCATTCACTTCTTTATTCATTTACTCACTCACTGATTTCACACACAATTATCAAGCAGCAAGGAAGGAGTTATGAACATAAAGATGATTGAGACCAGACTTCTTTTCATTAAATCATCTAGATAACACACATCAATCACCATTTCCCAAAGTAATTCTAATAGATGGAAACCACGTGCAATGGACTGAATTGTGTGCACCCCTAAAATTCATATGTCAAAGTCCTAATCCCTAGTACATAAGAGGGTGGCTATATTTGAAGATAGGACCCTTGAAGAGGTGATTAAGGTGAAATGAGGTCATACGGGTGTGGGCCCTAACCCAACAGGAATGATGTCCTTATAAGCAGAGGGACAGATGCCAGGGATGGGCATGTACAGACAACAGGTCATGTGAGGACACAGCAAGAAGGTAGCCAAGGAGAGAGGCCTCAGGAAAAATCAGTCTCGCCAACACCTTGATTGTGGATTTCTAGCCTCCAGGACTGTGAGAAAATAAATTTCTGTTGTCTAAGCCACCCAGCCTGTGGTATTTTGTTATAGCAGCACCAGCAGACAAAAACAACACTGTTAATTGTTCATTAGGCCCCTGCCTGCAAGAACTTTATTCAGCTGGTTGTAATGGCTACTGAGGATTTCTTTTTTTTTTTTTTTTTTTTTTCTGTACGCGGGCCTCTCACTGTTGTGGCCTCTCCCATTGCGGAGCACAGGCTCCGGACGTGCAGGCTCAGTGGCCATGGCTCACGGGCCTAGCCGCTCCGCGGCATGTGGGATCTTCCCGGACCGGGACACAAACCTGTGTCCCCTGCATCGGCAGGCGGACTCTCAACCACTGTGCCACCAGGGAAGCCCGGATTTCTCATTTCTTTATCTGCATCTTAGAAGAATTTCATGAGGACCAACTTGATGGTCCATCTCGTGAGGACAAGGGCTTTGTTGTATCACCACATGGACCGGCAGAGATGCAGGCATCTGATAGGATGAATGCATCACCTGCATTTCTCCTCCTCTCCATACATTACCCATGGAGAGATGGCCTAAAGCATCCCTTAGAGAGAGCAAGAAAAAAAGAAAAGGAGAACTAGAAAGCATTAGGCACATAGCTAGATACTTCAGATATGGCTTCTCATTTAACAGCCCTCTTCTATTTGGAGGTAAATATCTTTACCCCTCTTTTTAGATGAAGAAACAGAGGTTCAAAGTGGATAAGTGATTTGGCCAAGATCATGAAATCGCTGGTTAGAGCCAGAATTCAAACACATTTTTTCCCTCCTGAAAATATGCTGGTCTGAGGGAAAGAGTGACAATTTTTTAAAAATGAAGAAAAGATGCTGATTAGAGTGTTTTCATCAATTGCTTAATTAGAGGAAAAAGGAAATCTGGCTAGGCAGAAACACTTACGAAAAAGGACTGGACATTTCAGTGGACTGTGTTTATTTCAGTGACATCCTCGGAACCGACATGGCTACCAAAAAGCTAGGCCAACGTTAAGTTGTGCAAATAAAAACAATGATTGTAAGGCAGTTACTAAGTGCCAGGCACTGTTCTCAGTTCTTTCCGTGTATTCTTGATACCACTAATCAGGAAGGCGAGTGAAAAAAAAGCAGTGTGTCCAAAGGCAGGTGACCAGAATGGCCAGAATTTGAAATCATGCTACAGGGTGACTGGTTGGGTAAACTGGGAAGCTTTACTCTGGAGAAAATTGAAGGCCATATGATGGCCGTCTCAAGGAGTTGAAAGATTTTCAGGTAGGAGGGGGCTTTAGACGTAGGGATAAAATTGAGTGGTACTGAGCCTTCCATTACTGACATTATTCACATGGATGTGTCCAGGTAGAAGCAACACCCACATTCAGCAGGTGGTCAAATAATTAAGCTCTTAAATTTTTTAAACTTGAAGATTTTAGGATTTTTTAGGATTCATAAATATCATCATCCTTATCTTCTTTATTAACAAAATTAGCTTTGGAGGGAAAAAAATCAACGCTAGATCCCTTCTGGAATTATAGAAAGAATTCTGCAGGAGAGAAACATATCCATTTTTCTCATCACCATTGTGAAGAGAAATTTTTGTTCGATTTGAACTCTTCTCTAGGTTGATTCTTTTATAAATATATTAGCAAAATTCAGTCTCCAGGTTTGAAAGCTGATAACATTAACTGTTTTGAAAGGATTGTCTATTTATTTTTGCCTTTACCAGCGAGAGGAGCTCATCCTTAATGCTTATCATTGGGCCAGGCATTAAGCAGAAGCTCATTACAGTAGGCTGCGGTGTGTTTGTTCATTTGTTTGTTTGTTTTTAATCTGGGATCAGTATTTCTTGATAAGTACCTACAGCGGCTAAGAAGTGAGTGCATGGTGGTAGGGGAGCATCATTAGAGGAATTAGAGTAGATAATCCTTTTGCAAGCAGCAGAGAAGTGTGGTTATGTGATGCGATGGGCGAGCAAGAGCCCAAAATGACAAATTAAAGATTTGCCGTGCCGTGGGGTCTCTGGAGGGGCAATTCAGATACATTGCAGAGCAGTCCTACTGAGGACTGGTCAAGAAAGACTGTGTACAATGGACCCAGAAAATCCAGGCTGTTGGAGGGGTGTGTGTGTAGCAAAATTATCTTAAAAACCACATCGTTGTGGCTAGGAACACTTGACCACTAAATGAGAAGGCTACGGTGGAAGGGGGGAAATGCATGCAGAGGGTGTTCCGATAATACTAATGCTCCACGATGAAGATGGAGCGAGGATGATGATGATTAATGCAACCCGTGGAAAAATAGGGCTGGCGAGGCTGACAGAGACGGGGGACCCGGCGAGGTAGGATGAGTCACGGGGGAGGGTACCTGGGCTGGAGCGCGCGGGGGCGGAGGGGCGCGGGGCTGGGACCGGGAGTGGGCGGGTGGGCGCCGTGGGCGGGGCGGCTCCGGGCCGAGCGGCTGGGCTGGCGGCCGTGTCTGCGAGCGCAGCAGCATCACCGGAGCCGAGCCGCGAGACTCCGCCTAACCGACACCCCAACTCTCCTCCCGCACCGCGGACGGAGGCGGCCGAGCCCGAGCATCCTCGCCCACCGCGCGCCCGAGCCCGCGCCCCCGCCCCCGCCCCCGCCCCCGCCCGGGAGGCTGGGCTGCGGGAAGCGCCCGGGCGCCCGCGCCTCGCCAGGGCCACCAAAACAAAGGCAGCATCCGGGGCTGGGTGGAGGCGGAGGACCATGACAGCCCGGGCTCGCGCGCTCCCCTGCCCCGCCGCCGCCGCCGGGAGGGCTCCGCGGTGAGCCGAGCAGGGGCGCAGCCGCCGGGCGTGCGTCGGAAGGTGCGCCCGCGCCGAGCCCAGGCCAGCCGAGGGGCGGGCAGGCCGCGAAGATGTCCTCGGCCGTGGGGCCCCGCGGTCCCCGCCCGCCCACCGTGCCTCCCCCGATGCCCGAGCTGCCCGACCTGAGCCACCTGACTGAGGAGGAGAGGAACATCATCATGGCAGTGATGGACCGGCAGAAAGAAGAGGAGGAGAAGGAAGAAGCCATGCTCAAGTAAGCCGGCGCGGCCGCGCCATCCGTGCCTCCACCGGGCCGTTCCCCGCCGTCACCCGCTCCTACCGGCTGCGTGTGGGTTAGAGGCGGGCCGGGTGCCGGGTGCGGGCGGAGGCGCCCGCCTGGGGGCCGGGGGCGCGGGGCCGGGGCAGGGAGGAGGGTGGGAGGACAGGGGGCAGGCGGGGCTGCGCTGAGCCCTGAGCCGGGAGCCCGGAGAGGACGGCTGGGGACCCAGGTGCCGGGGAGGACTGGGGGGGACGGCGCCAGGCGGGGTGGGATGTGCCAGGCTGAGAAGAGCCGATTCCGCCCGCGTGGAAGGAACGGCCCTGGGCCGGCAGCAGGTGAGGGGCAGGGGCTGAGCGGAGGACGGGGAGGAGGCGGGCGAAGAGCTGCCGGGAATAGCTCTTCTTTCCCTGGAGTTGTCGAGCCGGTTGGGATCGCCCCAGCCGAGGGTGTCAGTACTGGTGTAAGAAAAATGCTTATTGTGAGTGTTCATTTTGCTACTCATTCATCTCACAGCTCGAGGTTGGGTCTTTTTTTTTTGGGCAGTTGCCATCTTTGGTAACCTGCTTCTTCAGCGTCTCTCTAACCTTTGCTTCGGGGTCTTCTGCACGGAATACCTGTGTGAAGACAGATGTTCCTCCCCGTATACGATGCCATTGGCAATGCAAAGTTTTTAATAATGGGAGAAGCTGATGGGGACTCTGGCCTGAATAAAAGAGAGGTTCCTCTTTACTGGTTTCCAAGGGAGTTCCAGGGCCTTCTCGTTTCCTGGTGCAAGCCGTAACGTAAGGGGACTGATTCTTTGCACACATCCCCCCTTCTTTAAAGCCCATCAACCCTTCAGGGGATCTCCGTCCAGCGCCCCGTTTTCCTGGGTCTGGGGAGGGGACGAGGCTGATGGCTGGCAAGGCAGGCGCGTGTGACACTGCCCTGCCACCTGCCTTAGTCTCGGGCGAAACTGCTCCCAAGGTGCTGGCCTCCCACCTCCCTCCCATCCCCGTGCAGTGGAGCCGAAGGGGACGTGAGCCCTGCCTTCCCCGAGAGGTCCTCCTGTATTGGGGAAAGTTTTCAACTTGCCAGTGAGGAAATCTAGAGGCCCTGATGGGGACTAGTTCCTTGGTTCCCCGCGTTAAGGCCAGAAGGTGTATCTGGGGCGGAAGATCGGAATGAAGAGCCGGAGGGAGCCTGTTGCATGTGGAGTTACAGCGGAGAGCAAAGGAGGGGCGGCCCCCCCCGTACCCCACCCCGGGCCCGGCGCACGCCCTCCCGCCTCTCCCCCGCCCCCGAGATGGCCTCCTGAAGAGAAGGTGCTGTCACCGGAGGGAAGTTTCCCTCTTCCCCCTTGGGGCGGCAGAGCCTGGCAGCAGAGAACTAGAGGGGCTGCATGCCCAGCCTGCTGGGTCTCCACGAGCGCAGCTGCAGCCCAGATGGGAGAGGGGGCGTTGAGGGAAAGCAGTGAGGGCTGGTCACAGCACAAGGGGAGAAATCCAGTCATCCCTGCCCTTTGATCGTAGACGCAGAGAGAGGGGCCGTTAACGGGGAAGGCCGGAGCTGGCCTGGTTCTCTGAAGAGCAGCAGGTTTCTGGATTCCCTGTTCCTTCTTAGCCAGAAAACAGGGACTTGAAGCCTGCAGGCGTGCAGGAAGCAGAATCTCGTTCATCTGCTGCCTGTCCCTGGTGGAAGGTCCCTGGCGCTGCAGGCTTCCCCTCGTCTGAGCCTGGAAGTCATGCATGGTGTCTGCTGGTGCTGCTGTCTGTCTGTCTGGTTGTCCGTCCGTCTTGTCCTCACCCGTCACAGCCCCCCCACCACACACACACCGCCACCTGTCCCGGACACCTCTTCTGCTGGTCAGGATGCACAGTTTTGCTCCCATTCCTTTCGGTGTTCACTGCAGACAGCAGGTAGACAGAGGCCTCCAGCAGGCGATGGGAAACATGGGCTCCTGCCTGACTGGGAAGGAAGGGCGCCGGGCAAGCCAGTGGGCATTGCTCCTCTTCACTGGCTGTTTCAGGGCTGGTGGAGAGAGGGGCTCTAAGTGGGGAAGGGGGTGTTCTAGGAGGCATCAGATCCTACAGGCTTCTATGGACAAATAAAAATGAAGGACGCCGTCCAAGCGCTCCCGTCCAAAGCGTCTTTCCCACTGCTGTGCCATGCCTGCTCTCCCTGGCACGCACGTGGTGCTCCTTTATCGCACGGATTCTCTAACTATTGCAGTGTCCTCAGCACTAACTTTATCCATCAGCCTCCGCTGCTAATGTCTTGGCCTTCTGTGTGGGGGCAGACTGGGGATGTTTTGGAATCCCAGTTTGCTGCCCTGGAAGTCTGTCACGTTGTCCACACACTAGTGGAACAGAGATGTGCTTTTTTCTAGAGGACAGTTTCTGTCTTAAAAACTGAGGACTGTAGGTAGGGGTTATTCAGATGACACACCTATATGGGAACTTAATGACACAGAGTCATGGATGGTGACCCTTTCTATACTTTGCATAAAGGTAGACTGGAAAACAGGAGGCTTTTCACAGCCTTTGAAATAGTCGTTAAATTGGAGATGAGTTTTGGCGGTAGCGCGCCGTCGTTATATCACATATCTGAGAATTTAGTCCCACAACAGGCCCTGTGAAGCTAAAGTCCTGGTCACTCAGCATTTAGACTTAAAATTCCCCTTGGTCGTTACTGCAGAGCCATCGCCTGAGCTCCCTACTTCCTGTGTGTTCTCTCTGTTCACAATTTGTAAAAACAGGCACTAGTAGAGAGAAGAGAGAAAACTGATGGGCGAACACACTAAAGAAACATTATAAAATATCAATTAAAATATATTCATACAGTTTCATCAGCCTTGGTTGTATATTACTACTTGAATTTGGCCTTGACAATGTCTTTAAATATGTATAGATGGAAAAGGATAATGAAGCTACTTGCACCTCAAGATTTCAGGAAAGATTTTTCTTTGAAATTATAAGTACTTTGTCATAAAAATAATTCATTTTGTTGGCAAAGTGCACTGATTTCAAATGCCATTCCCATCTAACAAAAAATAGTTGACTCCTGCAAATAATTTCTAATGGTTGATCTAATTCCCTGCAGAAAGAAGGTCTTTCTTAATCTTCGTAGGGTTTTGGAGTGTGTGTGTAGGTGTGTGTAGATGTGTGTAGGTGTGGGTGTGAGTGTGTGTTCTAGAAGTCTTTTGAAACCTAACTTCCTCAATGAATACTCGTTCAAGTCACCATCACCAGACACCAAGAGGCAGTATATTACATGGGTTGAAAACTGCGTTATCTGGGACCTAAATCAGAGAAGATCGCATTAGATCTAAAATCTTATTTCATTTTTATAAAAGCTTCATAGAGAAAGGAACTATAGAGTAGCAAGACAAGAGAAAAAATATAGAAGCAGAGACTGAAAACAATGGCTAGCGGCTGGGAATTGAGAACCGTGTGGGAATATTTAATAGAACTACTAACATTTATTGAGCATTTACCTCATGCTGGCCATTATTCTAGATGGTTATTGAACCAAATGACAAAGACTTGAACTGTGTTCAAGTTCAATATATGTATATTTGTATTCTCACATACAGCTTGTGCAGAAGGTAAGTAGGGTCATATAACCCGCAAATCCTCATCCTGCCCTTAGAGGGTTCCTGGAATACCTTGAACCTACTCACATAATATGGCCCGGCCAGGATTCAAACCCAGACCTTTTATTCTCAGTCCACGTATCGTCCCGCATGCTGCACTGTCCTCTGACCCTCAAGAAGCCTGCACTTCATCTACCTCTTCCTTAGATTAATGTCTGTTCATCCCTCAGTTTCAGAGGAGGGGTTTGACAGGTTAGGCTGATTCAGAAGATCAGCTGCTGATTATAGGGGACCCTGGAGCTTCACCCACGCTCTTAATAGAATTTCCCAGTGGACTGAGAGCAAGGGAATTGTCCCCAGTTTGAAGAAAATAAAAAGCACAATGGTAAATCCATTAATGTTGGGTCTGAGCATTCGGGGTTCAGATTCTAGTCCTGCCTCTTAAATTGTATAAATGTGGGCAAGAAAATTAAATTGGGATTCTAGGAGGTTCTTTATGTCTCACAAATCCTACAATTCATTGTGTGATTTGGTTTATAAAGAACATTGACTTTGGACTTCTCCCTCTCTCTTAACAGGGACCCTCATGCCCACTAGCTCTTCAAACATCTGTAGTACCTACTTCCTGTGTGAGAGGAGAGGCAAAGTAGAGGGGTAGAACCCTTGCACCTTCAGCTTTTCTTTCTCTTTTTTCTCCCTCCAACCAATGATAATATTGTGAGCCAAAATGTATCCAGAAGGCTCAATTAGCAACTGGGAAAAGAAGGAAAGGTAGTTGGAGGCAGCTGGGTTGGAGTGAGGACAGAGTCCCCAGAATGTAGGTATCATGTTTTCATTGAGGTTTGCAAAGATTTTCATGTCTTACACCCCAAAATATTCTCTCAAGTTGCTGAGGCAGAGGTGGGTAAGAAGGGAAAAGAGAAAAAGCAAAGAGTAATTTGAGAAAGCTGCTAAAGCATGAGCAGGTGTCTACATGTTCCCAGATGCTGTGTTAAGTAGAAAAGTCGGGGAGAGGAAATGTCTAGTCTCCTTCACACCCCTAATGGATAGGGTTACATTTAGGGAAGGTTATCCCTGAACCATTGCAGTTTTCTGCTTTCAGCAAAAACCTGTCTTAGTAAATGTGCATGCCCAAATACTTATGGAGAAAATTCAGAAAAGGGAAGCCTAAAAAAATAAAAATAAATAAAAAAATAAAATGAAAGAAGTAAGGCGTTGTCAAAGAGAATAGAGGGTAAGAAGCATAGCACTTAGTTCACATTTTTGCCAACCTGTCTTGACTCTCTTTTACCTGTGTGTATTCCTTCTTAACCAGAAGTGAGGGGCACCATTGCTGAGGTAAATAGATTACTAAGTCTGGAGTAGAATATGGAAACCAGTGTGAGCTCTAGGTGCCCCTGCAGACTTGAATAGAAACACAGCACCTTGGGAATGTTACTTGCTCAACCGGTCAGATGAGAGAGTGGTTCGAATTTAACCTGCGCAGTAAGATCCAGCTTCCTGCAAAGATATAAAGTAGCAATTCCTGCAATAATATTACTATCTTCCTACATCTGCAATATGCAGGTGGATGAGCTTGCTGTACCATGGATCGTAAAGTTCATTGAATTGCAGTTCATTGATCATTATGGACTATTTTATATCTTTAAACAACTTCTACATTTTGTCCTGTGATGGGAGTTGGGTATTTTAAAGCTGGTCCTGAGAGTTGAACTAAGTTGGCCTGAGGCACGAGGCAACTGAAGTAATAGAACCCAGAACCCACATACACGGACTCCAAACCTTTAGTGTTCTTATAAGTCTTTTCAAAAGTGCATCAAGCTTTGGCTATTATGGTTTGTTTCCCTCTTCCACTGGGGAAGGAGCTTAACATTTAGGCATTTGGCTGGATACATTACATATTTCACTCTGCCCCATGCTCACCTCTTGAGAGGTCTACTTTGTGACTAGTCTATTAGTTTCTGTTAGTGAAATTCCCAGAACTAGCTCAATGCCTTCCAGACCCTTTCCTTAAGACATTTGATCCTGGAGTCCAGAAAATAAACTAAAGGAGCAAGAAAGATGTCACGTGGCTAGTGGCATTTTCCAGCCTTTTCCGAGGACTCCAGTCTCCAGGCTCTGGAACGGGCCACAGGTGACTGGCTAGGCCCGTGTGCACCTGCGCTCTCTGATCTGACTCATTAGCTGACAGTGCGCTCGAATGCCTTCGCATCTTCCCACCATGCTCCTCCACCAGGAGGTTCTCTCTTCTCTCTACTATTGTTCTGAATTTTGTATGTTCGGTAGGCTATTTCTAACAAAGTATCATGTGCTATTCAATTCAACAATAAGACCACTGTGTCAGGTATGAGACTTGGGTCAGGAATTGGGCTGTTGGGTAGAGTAAAGAGAGAGTCTTCTGCTTTAGCCCGACATTGGCTTAGTTCCTACCATTTTAAAACTGCCGTTGGTATAGGGAGGGTGGGAGGGAGGGAGACGCAAGAGGGAAGAGATATGGGAACATATGTACATGTGTAGTGGATTCACTTTGTTATACAGCAGAAACTAACACACCATTGTAAAGCAATTATACTCCAATAAAGATGTAAAAAATAAATAAATAAATAAAAATAAAACTGCCGTGACCAGAAGGGGACGTGAGCATCAGATAGTTAGATAGAGCAGTGGACTAGATTCTGCTCTTAACACTGACACTTTCTATAGGTGTAAACATCAATACGTTAACTCATCCGCACCCCAGTTTCTTCCTGTGTTAGGTGAAAGTGATCATGTCTGCCCTTCTAACCTACGA
This sequence comes from Mesoplodon bidens, assembly GCF_964165515.1. Classification (NCBI taxonomy): domain Eukaryota; kingdom Metazoa; phylum Chordata; class Mammalia; order Artiodactyla; family Ziphiidae; genus Mesoplodon; species Mesoplodon bidens. Next base: position 12,779,475 of record NC_138168.1, on the reverse strand, counting down.
GGCTTTAACATGATTGTAGAGGCGCCCTAAACTTCAAAGTGCTGTACCAAGGAAAGGTGGCATTATAATCTTTACTTTGTAAGACTACAGAAGAATCCCCAGAACATCTTTTCCTGTGATGATTGCAGCTACTAGAGGTCCCACGGAGATGGGTTCTTGTAGAAGAATCCATCCATCATATCGTGCTAGCAGGGAGGTGTGTCCAGGGCTTCAGCCACCAGGGTGAGAATTTGGCGAAGAGGTCGAAGGTAAAATAAGTCCAGGGTTTGACCTGAGGTTATATTTACCTTCCTTCCATTTTTCTTTCTTTCTCATTAAATAGCTCATAAATGTCTTTAGCAGAAAAAGCAATGTGGGCAAAGTGATAGAGTTTGAAATAGCTAAAAGGTAACCTTAATTCAAAAGTGAGCAGAGAATTTAGCTTAGGGTCATTCCCTCAACTTTTGCTAGAAAAAAATCGGGAGAAACAGGCTGATGATTTTAGTTTCACCGGATTTAATAAATTATTCACTTTAAATTAGCTGAATAAGGGGCCATATACTTGTCAAGTAGTAATTCCTCTTTCATATCAGTTTACTGTTGGGTATGGGTTAGATTGAATAGATTGTATGTGTTGAAGAACTTTTTAAGATTCTGTGCTGGATGTCTCAGGCTTTCTTATGTATATTCTTACACTTTCCAGGTTTATGTACATTTATTTTGATCTAGGTCAGTGTTCTGTGGATGGTGAAAGGGGAATATACTGCAGAATTGACCTTACTTTTTAAAATTTTATTTTATTGAAGTACAGTTGATTTATAATGTTGCATTAGTTTCTGTTGTACAGCAAAGTGATTAAGTTATATATATATATATCTTATATATATATGTATTCTTTTTCATATTCTTTTCCCTTATGGTTTAGTACAAGATATTGAATATAGTTCCCTGTGCTATACAGTAGGACCTTGTTGTTTATCCATCCTGTAAATAATACTTTTCATCTGCTAATCCCAACCTCCCAATCCAGCCCTTCCCCACCCACCTCCCCTTGGTAACCCAAAGTCTGTTCTCTCTGTCTTTGCGTCTGTTTCTGTTTTGTGAGTAAATGCATTTATATCGTATTTTAGATTCAACATATAAGTAATATCATATGATATTTGTCTTTCTCCTTCTGACTCACTTCACTCAGTATGACAACTTCTAGGTCCATCCATGTTGCTGCAAATGGCATTATTTTATTCTTTTTATGACTAATATTCCATGTATATATGTATCACATATTCTTTATCCATTCCTCTGCTGATGGACATTTAGGTTGTTTCCATGTCTCAGCTATTGTAAATAGTGCTGCTATGAACATTGGGGTGTAAGTGTCTTTTTGAAGTAGGGTTTTGTCTGGGTATATGCCCATGAGTCGCATTGCTGGACCATATGGCAGCTCTATTTTAGTTTTTTGAGAAACCTCCATACTGTTGTCCATAGTGGCTATACCAGTTTATGGTCCCACAGTCTAGGAGGGTTCCCTTTTCTCCACACCCTCTCCAGGATTTAGTGTTTGTAGATTTTTTGATGATGTCATTCTGACTGGTATGAGGTGATACCTCACTGTGGTTTTGATTTACATTGCTCTAATAATTAGCGATGTTGAGCATCTTTTCATGTGCCTCTTGGGCATCTGTACATCTTTTTTGGAGAAATGTCTATTTAGGCCTGCAGAATAGACTTTAGATATTCCTTCATCTTTTGCTAACTTGTGAACACTTCTCGTACTTATGAACATTTATTTAAATAAAAAATAGAATGTTTCGAAAGAAAGTGGCTGTACATGTTGGTTTGCCCAGGACAGTATCTGTTGATGCCACATTTACACTGTAATTATGGCTAGTACCCCTTTCTCTCAGTTTTGAATTTCAATCCAGATGATACATTAAATTATCTCCCTCTTTATAAGTTTTGCTTTCCCTGAAACAAATTATTCATTAAAAACTTCAGAAAGTTTAAGCAATTAACTGTCATAAAATATAGCAATTAGTAATTTTCAATAAGTAGCACAAGCGAGTTGTAGATGTAGAATCTTGAAAATCATCTTTTGGTAAATGGAAAGGCTTTTGCTCAGAGTCAGGTATTATCTTTAATGGATTCTCAGTGGAATGCTACCTTTTATGACAAAGTTGAATTTAAAAGTTCAAAACACTTTTCAAATAACAGTAACGAGGAATGCAACCTCGTGCAGGGCTCTCTCTCTGAAGATTTTTCTTCAGGCCTTGCAAAGGAGCAGCCTGTGATTTAGAGAAGACATTTAACTGGATTTTAGGATGCAATATTCTGATCATTCTTCTGAAGGTTAGATAATAAAATAAGATAATATTACAGAAAGTAATTTCATGCAATTTGAAAGTAAAGTGTTTAATTAGATATTAAAGAACCACAATGAACCAAATAGATATCTTTATGTAGTGTAAGTGATAATACCTCGCTAATGATTTACATATTATTTAGTATATATTTTTATATTTCCCATCATTATGTCAGATAATCATTGTCTGGAAGATGCCATTATATTTAAATAGAGAAGGGATGTGAATTGAAAACCAATTAAGGTGTCTGTACTGTCATGTAAATGTCCTACAGCTTAGCTTCTTTTCATGGACTCTCATGCATGGTCTGCATATTCACAAATGGGAACTCCTGTAGTAGTGGTTATTGATGGAGCTTTCTGTCTGTATTTGCTAAACTTTATGTAGTCTATTCGATTAGCTCCCAACTTACATTTCTGCACGCAAAACATTATTCTTGATCGATACATGAGCAGTTTTCTTAATCTCAAGAATATCGAGTTATTTTATTTTATTTATTTATTTTTTAACATCTTTTTGGAGTATAATTGCTTTACAATGGTGTGTTAGTTTCTGCTTTATAACAAAGTGAATCAGCTATACACATACATATATCCCCATATCTCCTCCTTCTTGCGTCTCCCTCCCACCCTTCTTATCCCACACCTCTAGGTGGTTACAAACACCAAGCTGATCTCCCTGTGCTATGTGGCTGCTTCAAACTAGCTATCTATTTTACATTTGGTAGTGTATATATGTCCACGTGACTCTCTCACTTTGTCTAGCTTACCCTTCGCCCTCCCGCTGTCCTCAAGTCCATTCTCTATATCTGCATCTTTATTCCTGCCCTGCTCCTAGGATCTTCAGAACCTTTTTTTTTTTTTTTTAGATTCCATATATATGTGTTAGCATGTGGTATTTGTTTTTCTCTTTCTGACTCACTTCACTCTCTATGACAGACTCTAGGTTCATCCACCTCACTACAAATAACTCAGTTTTGTTTCTTTTCATGGCTGAGTAATATTGCATTGTATATATGTGCCACATCTTCTTTATCCATTCATCTGTCGATGGACACTTAGCTTGCTTCCATGTCCTGGCTATTGTAAATAGAGCTGCTGTGAACATTGTGGCACATGACTCTTTCTGAATTATGGTTTTCTCAGGGTATATGCCCAGTAGTGGGATTGCTGGGTCGTATGGTAGTTCTATCTTTAGTTTTTTAAGGAACCTCCATACTGTTCTCCGTAGAGGCTGTATCAATTTACATTCCCACCAACAGTGCAAGAGGGTTCCCTTTTCTCCACACCCTCTCCAGCATTTATTGTTTGTAGATTTTTTGATCATGGCCATTCTGACTGGTGTGAGGTGATACCTCATTGTAGTTTTGATTTGCATTTCTCTAATGATTAGTGATGTTGAGCATCCTTTCACCTGTTTGTTGGCAATCTGTATATCTTCTTTGGAGAAATGTCTATTTAGGTCTTCTGCCCATTTTTGGATTGGGTTTTTCGCTTTTTTGATATTGAGCTGTGTGAGCTGCTTGTAAATTTTGGAGATTAATCCTTTGTCAGTTGCTTCATTTGCAAATATTTTCTCCCATTCTGAGGGTTTTCTTTTCATCTTGTTTATGGTTTCCTTTGCTGTGCAAAAGCTTTTAAGTTTCATTAGGTCCCATTTGTTTATTTTGTTTTTATTTCCATTTCTGTAGGAGGTGGGTCAAAAAGGATCTTGCTGTAATTTATGTCATAGAGTGTTCTGCTTATGTTTTCCTGTAAGAGTTTTATAGTGTTTGGCCTTATGTTTAGGTCTTTAATCCATTTTGAGTTTATTTTTGTGTATGATGTTAGCGAGTGCTCTAATTTCATTCTTTTACATGTAGCTGTCCAGTTTTCCCAGAACCACTTATTGAAGAGGCTGTCATTTCTCCATTGTATATTCTTGCCTCCTTTAACAAAGATAAGGTGACCATATGCATGTGGGTTTATCTCTGGGCTTTCTATCCTGTTCCATGGATCTCTATTTCTGTTTTTGTGCCAGTACCATACTGTCTTGATTATGTAGCTTTGTAGTATAGTCTGAAGAATACCGAGTTATTTTAAAGTTGTAAGTGATCAGTGCACAAGTGTCACATGACACATTATCATTCTTGTAGTTTAAACATAGCTCTTAACATGCAAGGAGAAGCTCTTTGTTTAGGTGGCTAGTTGTTCCATTTTTTAATTAGGGGGTTTACATTTTAGAAAAATTAGGCAGATGGTGTTTGTAATATCTATGAAATTCATAAATCAATGTATCAGTTTTCTTTAAATATAGGGTACTATATATATATATATATATATATATATATATATATATATATATATATATATATATATATATATATATACACACACACACACACATATCTACATTCAGAAGTTTTATCCAGGTCAGAAAGATTAGTGCCTTAGTAGAAAGAGATGAAAACAGAGGTAAAGTAACCCAATGGATTTCCTTTTTTTAAAAAAAAAAATAGCTTAGCAGATTTATCTGCTTTAGCTATCTTTGTCTCATAATATATTGGAGCTTAAGTCTTCTTTCCTAAACTTTTATCTTATTTTTTTTTCTGGAGAAGAAAATGATGCATTTTACACCCTGATGTCTGAAATAAAGAGATGTCTATGTGAGCTGGATGATATATTTTAGATATTACATTTTTGGTAAGAGTAAAAATTATGAAGAGTTTCTACTTTGATATTCTTCAGAATCATCATAACAATTGTCATAAAATGTAATTTGGAAAAATAAAATACCATAAAATCTTCTTACAATTAGGCTGAATATTTCAATTTACAGATGTCTATGTTCCCTAGGCCAAATATAGTGACCTAATATATAGCAGCCTGGAGTAAAAACTTGATACCAGTCTGAAGAAGATAGTATCATCTGAGTATTGTCCCAGACACAGGTATTAGAAAGGGATTTCCTGGTATTTGGAGCTGTAATCGTCACTGTTGAGTAGAACTATGATTGAAAATCAGTCAGATGGCTTCCTAGTCCTGCCTTCTATAAAGATAGCAAGGTGGAAGATTCCTGGAGTCCCACATGCAATTAAAAAAAGCACAGTCCAAATGGATAAACAACAAGGTACTACTGTACAGCAAAGGGAACTATTTTCAATATCCTGTGATAAACCATAATGGAAAAGAATACAAAAAAAGAATGTGTATATATATATATATAGAGAGAGAGATAGAGAGAGAGAGAGAGAGAGAGAGAGAGCGAGCGAGAGAGAGCGAGAGCGAGCTCTTCTTGCCCTTCCTTCTATAATTCCATTTCCTTCTGATTTGCCTTTTTCTATGCGGTTTCTAGTCATGGACTCAGTCACACTTATGTGTTTATGATCCCAAGTCTGTATTACTACATTGGAATTCTGTACTAAATTCTGGATTTGTGTACCTGACCACCTGCTAAATGTCTCCACCTGGATGTCCCATAGGTGCTTCAAGCTGAGTGTTACCCATCATCCATTTCTTGACTTTCTGCTTAAACTTGATGCTTTCCTATAATCCCCCGTCTTTGTGGGTAATCACCATTGCAACTGCTCGTTCATTCTGATGTAAAATCCTTCAGATTCCATCTTCTTTGAATTTCTCCTTTCTCTTCCAATTCCATTGCCTTTACTTGAATACAGACTCTCATCCCTGCTCCCCTGGATGCCTGCAGTAACCTCCTAATTCCTTTCCCTGACACCAGCCAGACCTCCTCCGTCCCCACACTGCTGTCGGGGGAACCTCTCTAAAATCCCTCTGATCACATCCCATCAGGAAAACCCCTTTGCTTTCAGAGTAAAGTTTAAACCTCCTGATCTGCAACCTGCATGTCCTCTCAGGGGTCCACACATCGCCTTCTAGTGTCTTAGAGCCTTGTGCCCAAGGCGCCATAGCTGCCTCAGAGCTTGGTGGCTCCACTTGTGCTTTTCCCTCTGTCAGGAATTTCCTTTTTCTTCATCTACCTCACGTTTACATAGCCTTTCAAATGATCCCATGACCCCTCATCTGGCACATCTTCCCGGACTTTCCAGATTAATTTTTATGGTTGTCCTCTGTGCACGTCTTTTCTGGAACCTTGTTCCCCTGAGACTGTCACCTCAGCATCAGCTCCTGAAAGCAGGGTCATTCTCATATGAGCACAGTGCTGGTCACGTGATAGGCTCCTGGATTTTCTAAACAGTGTGTGTGGATGAGTGAATCCATCCAGAGGGTGTGGAACAGAGGAGCCATCTGAGGCTGCTGGATGGATTCACAGGGTGTGAGTAGGTGGCTGGAGTGGGAAGTGTATTCTAACCAGGAGAGTTCCATCAGCAGCTTCTGAAAGCAGAAAATGAGCTGAGGGTTTTGGCTATTGAGAGAAGCAGGTTGGCCAGAATGTATGAGGAGAGCATTCTGGTTGTTAAATATGACAAGGTTAAATTGAAATAGGATTTTCTGATGATGTGTTGTACTCTTAATGTATCACTCATGGCTTTTGGAAGGACAGCATTCTGAAAGTGCTCGGATGTCAATGTTGGAGGATGTAAACAATATATTTTAAAAATTAATCCTCTAGACAGACAAGCTTAATGGAAACTTTTCCTTTGCATCAAAACATCATTAACTTCAGTAAGAGTGTAAAGCATAATATGGGTTCTCTGATTTGATGTTCAGAATTAGATTAGATGCTTATGACCGTAAAGTATTATACGGACTATATTTTTAATTAAAAAATGCTGCCTGGTTAAGTCATCTTCTAAACGTTTTTTAAGGTTGAAGTATAGTTGATTTACAATGTTGTTTTAGTTTCAGGTGTACGCAAAGTGATTCAGTTATACATATATATCTATTCTTTTTCAGATTCTTTTCCCTTATAGGTTATTACAAAATGTTGATTAGAGCTCCCTGTGCTACACAGTCCTTGTTGATTATCTATTTTATGTATAGTAGTGTGTATATGTTAATCCCAAACTCCTAATTTATCCCTCACCCCCCCCTTCCCCTTTGGTAACCATACGTTTTTTTTCTATGTCTGTGGGTCTATTTCTGTTTTGTATATAAGTTCATTTGTATCCTTTTTTTAGATTCCACCTGTAAGTGATTATCATATGGTATTTGTCTTTCTCTTTCTGACGGACTTCACTCAGTATGATGATCTCTAGGTCCATCCATGTTGCTGCAAATGGCATTATTTCATTCTTTTTATGGCTGAGTAGTATTCCATTGTATACATGTACCACATCCTTATCCATCTTCTTCCAGACTTAAACTCTTTGAAAGAAGGTGTCTTCTTTTACTCATCTTTGTATTCCCATTGCCTAACCTGTGGCTCTTACACAGTGGGACCTCAGCAAGTGCTGGCTGAACTGAGCTGCACAGTCTGAAGGCCCAGGGCACAGAAGCACTGGTCTTTCTTTTTCTTGTTTTTTTTCCTTTTTAACATCTTTATTGGAGTATAATTACATTACAATGTTGTGTTAGTTTCTACTATATAACAAAGTGAATCAGCTATAGGTATACATATATCCCCATATCTCCTCTCTCTTGCATCTCCCTCCCACCCTCCCTATCCCACCCCTCTAGGTGGTCACAAAGCACTGAGCTGATCTCCCTGGAAGCACTGGTCTTTGACACAAGACAGCTAGACTGAGTTGAGATGGGGACAGGTGGGAGCTTGGAGGCTGCCTGGTCCAGGGCTGGCAAATACTCAGAATGCATAGACAACTTCCTGAAGATGGAACAGCATCTCTGATAAATGCTGGATGCCTCAGAACCTTTCTAGATGGGACACTCCAAGCCATCAACTGATGAGAGTTGCAGTCAAGATAACACATTTTAGCCACTGAAGACTTATTCCAACTCCACTTTTAAGAAGAGAAAACTGAAGCCCAGACATCCTTTCAGCTTTTCATTATTAATTAGTAAGAGAGCTAAGTGTAAGACTTGGGATTTTCTTTCTCCTGGTCCAGTAATTTTTCCACTGTCACACTGCCTCCCAACAGTTTGATTTTAGCTACCATCAAATTCAAACAATTAATATTTTTCAATTTTGGTTTGATTTACCTGCTCTGTAAGATTACATCCTATTATGGAAAACCCCAAAGCAACCTCTAATTACTTTGTTGATTTTGAATTTGGTTATATTTCATATTAATCAAAATAAGTAGGTCATTTACAGGGATCAAGAAATACTTTATTTAAAGATTCCATTTGCAATGGTATTTGTTGCAATTATATTTAAGTTGTATCAATACTTCTTAACTGTGATCATTTTATTTTTAATTATAGTACATCTCTGAAAGAGACAATGTTTTCAATATGCAGTAATTTATTTATGATCCTAAATAGCTTTTCCTACCATGCATTTGAATTACGTACAGATTGAAATCATGTCTTGTTTTTTCACTTAGAAAAGCCAGGTGTTTTTTGTTCATTGTGAGAAGAGCTTTCCTTGGTTGTCCCTCATTTGGAGGTTTGGCTTCAGCTAGACTCCTGGTCAATGACCCCAAGAAAGAATCAAGGAGATAGGGAAGGGATGGCACCCCACATACAGATCTGTGAACACACCCATCTCACCCATGCATCTATATGTATAAACCTCACACCCATACACCTGAAAACTAAAGTGTTCTTTCTGTAAAGTCTTCTTTAAGGAAGTTAATTTTATCTCATTTAGAGTATTCGCATCATCTAGACATGATTTGCTTACTTTTTGTAACCACAACACTTTCTGTGAATTTTGCCCCAGTGGCTGTTCTGGAAGAAGCAGCCCTATATCCATATGCTCCCACCCTGGCCATGCTAATTGGACTAAAGATGGACATGATCCAAGTCCACATGCTTCATTGTCCAGCCAAGGACTAGTAGTGTTCTCTTTCAAAATGAAAATAAGAAACAGTGAGGGGGTCAGGACTGTGAATGATACCCAGTCATTTTTTTCTTGGAATGAAAATGGATTGAGCATTTATCATGTGCCAGATACTGTGCTGAAATTAATACAACTATCCAGAGCCCCTGATCTTTGCAGGAGGAGGTACATTTTACTTAGGTAAAATTAAAATTAAATGTGAAATTAATGTCTGTGATGAATGCAATACAGGACAATATATGATACTTTGATCAGGTAATATAAAGCAGAGATTCGGATGGAGATCAGGCTGTCCGGGAATGGCTCTCCCTGGAAATGACAGTGGGACTGAGCTAAGGTCTGAGAATGAGGAGGAGTTCGTCAGGCAAATAGGGAGTGAGGTACCCAGCAGGCGGGGAGAAGAGAGGGTCCCTGGTGGGAGGAGGAAGGGGTGAGTCTGAAAAAGTGGAAGGAAGCCAGTGTCGTGGAAGGGCAGAAAGGGAGATGGCTTGAGAGGGTCTTGGAAAAATAGGCCAAAGCCTGACAATGTGGAGTCTTCCAGGTCATGTAATAGAGCTTTATCTTTATCCAAAGGACTAAAAGATTTGGCAGAGAGATATGATATAAGCCTATTAGTATTTTTAAAAGATCATTCTGGCTACAGTATCAAGAACTGATTGGATGAAGGCCCAGGTGTGTGTACAGACCCAGGGGAGGCTATTGCAGAAAAACCAGGTGACAGATGCTAGGAGCAATGGCTTCCATGGGGCTGGCAAAATGTTTGGATTGGAGAGAGATTAGGGAAGCAAAAGCCACACGTTTTTCCTTTTAATGGGTTGAATATGAGTTGACTTCTGACTTGTGCCACCAGATTTGGAAAGTATCTGGAGGAAAGGAAGGGAGACCCTAAGTTTGGTCTTGGTCATTTGGCCTCTGCAGGCTATAGGCTGGGAACTCAGAAGAGAAGATGGCTGGAAATGTAAACTCCCAGTGAAGCATCCCTGCACAGGTGGCAATGAAGCTACTGGTGAGGATGAGTGATGAGATCCAGGAATGAGCCTTAAGGAATCTTCACTTTTCAAAGCTGAAAGAGGGCAGTGACCTTGCAAAGATATTAAAGAGAAAGAAAGGTAGGATAAAACCCTGGAGACATTGTGTTAAACCAAATACAAAGAAAGAGAATATTTTGAGGAGGATAAGACACTCTCACTAGGACGCCTAAAAAAAAAAAAAGACTGACAGTGTTCAATGCTGAGGAAGGTAATGAGCGACCAGAATTCTTACACATTGTCTATGGAAGCATAGTATGGTAGAACCACCTTAGAAAAATGTTTGATAATTTCTTTAAAAATTAAATGTGCTTCTACATTATGACGTAGCAATTCTAGTTATAGAGAGAAATGAAAACATTTATTCACAAAAATTCTTATACAAGAATGTTCATAGCAGCCTTCTTCATAATAGCCCTAAACTGGAGATAGCCCAGATATACATCATCAGAAGAATAAACTTAAAAACTAGGAACTTAAAAACTAACACAATATCGTAAAGCAACTGTACTCTAAAAATTTTTTTTTTAAAAAGAGGCAGTCAAATATTATTGAACCAGTAAATGTAGAAAAGAATAATAATAATAGAGCTGTGTCAAGTAATTAATGAATAGAACATATTTTGTTACTTTCCTGGGGGGGAAAAAAAACTATGGTATGTGCACCCAATGAAATACTATCCAGCAATGAACAGGAGTAAACCACTGATGCATTAACACTTACATGAATCTCAGAAACATCATGCAGCATGGAAAAAGCCAGAGACAAGTCGTGCAGACCATATGATTCTATTTCCATGAAGCTGTAGAATAGGTAAAGCTAATCCATGATGTTCGAAACCAGATTGGTTTTCTGTTTTATGGTAGCAGGGGTGAGGGCTTGACAGGAAAGGGATAGGAGGCACTTTTCTGGAGGGAAAGAAATGCTCTATATTTTGATAGGGGTGTATCTTATACATGTGTATGCATTCCTCAAAACCGATCAAACTGTACACTTATGACCTGTGCATTTCACTGTATGTAAATTATATCTAAATTACTAAAAAAACTAATTCTGGGCCTCCCTGGTGGCGCAGTGGTTGAGAGTCCGCCTGCCGATGCAGGGGATACGGGTTCGTGCCCCGGTCTGGGAGGATCCCATATGCCGCGGAGCGGCTGGGCCCGTGAGCCATGGCCGCTGGGCCTGCGCATCCGGAGCCTGTGCTCCGCAACGGGAGAGGCCACAACAGTGAGAGGCCCGCGTACCGCAAAAAAGAAAAAAAAAAAAAAAAAAAAAAAAACTAATTCTGCTGAGACATCCAATGCAAGGAAAACTTATAAATAGCTATTGGATTCAGTAACAAGGAGATATCACTGGTAAATTTATAAACATACATACACATAGTTGATAAATACATGTAATTAAAATGGGCAAATCTTTCCAGAACTTTGGGAAGCGGGTCATGGAGAGACACCAGGAGGGATATGAGAGGTAGGTCCAATGTGGGCCTCTTTAAAATAGTATTTAAATAAAATAAATTTAAGAATATTTATTGAAACTCGATGGAAAGAATGTAGAAAACAAGATGGTTTGAATAAGAGAGGGGGTACATTTGTGACTGGAAAGATGAGGGACCTCGTGTCCGATGGTTTCTATTTTTCTGGGAATTAGGAATTGAGTCATCTTCTGAGAGTGATAGGGGTTGGAGATTTGAGGGTGAGGAAAAAAGCCTGAAATAGTTGAGGTGGAAAGCAGGAGTATGGATGTACCAGGAGATTCCAGAGGAAACCACGTGCAAGAGGAGTCAGCGGGAGGGAGACTTTCAGATACGAGACGTGCAGATGAGAGCCCTCTTTTGGCCCTCAAGACTCCAAGCAAAGAGACTTTGATCCTGAGCTCTTGGCTGAGTCACGGTGAGGCTGTTTGAAGACTTGGCTGTGTCATCTTGATGAAGTTTGAGTAAGTTTCTGTTTCTTCTAGCCTAGAGAGAGCCCTGACTAAGGCTTTGTAGTTCTTCTTTTTTCTACACTAAAGACACTAGATATTCTCAAGGCTGCATTGTCAGTTTTCACATCCAGAAAAAAAATTTTTCAGTTCAGTAATGAGTGCATATATTCAAATTAATATGTATATATGTGTGTGTGTGTATGCACATGCATATGATGTTTCCGTAAATTAGCACTGTATTATTAAGATACATCGTCCTGCTCTTTTTTCACACACCTCTCTTCAGTTCATGTTCTGTCCTCTGTCTCAGGATGCTCCTGTTTATTTTGACTTGAATGCATTTGGGGATACAGAATAGAGAGTGACATGATTTGCTTCACATCCTTTACTGTGAGGGACAGCCTGGCACACATGGTGTGATGGGAAAGGCTCTGACCACTCCAGTTTGACTTGTTTCCCATCCTCGTGGTTAGAGAGTAATCTAGGTTTACTGTCGGTCAGGTTCCCTTGAAACAAACTCGGATGGAGATTCTTGTGCAAGAAGTTTCTTAAGCAGTGCTTTCAGGATTAACATCTGTCTGGGAAAGGAAGCAGCAAGTTGGAACGTGGGAGAAGGTGGGCTGCAGTGCAGGTCCAGTAAGTCCTCGGTCAGCCCCTTGGGAGCTGTGAAAATAGTTACAATATTCTTGCATTGATGGGTCACCGGATTCATGCCACCCAGGGCATGGGACCTGGACATCAGAAACCTGGCTCTCGTTAGCAGGGGACAATTCAAAGGGAGGGCTGGCAGCTAAGAGCACCCCCTATATATGGGGGAGTAAGTCCCCCACCTTGAACGGGGCATCTGGGCAGCTTTGCAAAGCATCACTTAATACTTTTAGCTGAAAATCAAAATAAGAAATTTGGTAAAGTTAAACATTTCTTAACTGCCTAAAAACTTAAGGAAGCCAAAGGTTAAATATGAAGTTAATTAATAAGATAAACCTATGACTTATGAGCAAAATTGAATATTTAAATCAATTGTTAACAGTGTCCAGATTGTACGACTCTTATGGGAGTTTGACAGTATCACACAAATCTTAAATTTTAAGTCAATCTATAGGACATTTGGAAATGCCTGTGAAGCAATGAATAAGATTTGTGGAGGGTGGTGACTTCACTTGGGAACTGATTTCTCTATTTTTTTTTTCTATATTTAATTGGGAAGGTATGCCTTCATGAAACCTTTATTTAGCTCTATAATATTTCTTCCCACCAATTTTCTATAAACAACACAATCCACCTGAAACCTCAGACAGTATGGAAGATACTCAGTGATGGGATTTTCATTGAATGACATAAGTTTTGGGGCAACTATGGCACATAGTTCTTGGAAAATCCACTCCTCCTATTTAGACCACTGTTCCCCAACCATCCTTGCCTTCTGTAAGCAGTACACTCTGTGGACTCCTTGTTATGTAGGAAAACAGAGAAGTGAGTTTTAGAAGATCCATTCATTGTTCAGTCTAAATATCCCCATTAAATTAAACGTATGCATTTGTCAGAAAAAATAATGCAAGCAACTTTCAAATTTTCATGGTTTAACATAGTAAAACTTTATTTCTCACTTGCACAGCTCCTTGTGGGTTGGGTGGCCTCTTCCATCAGGAGGTAGTGACCTCCAGAACACGTGGCCATGGCCAGGGAAGAGGTGGATGGGGGGGCATCAGATGGACGTATGTCACTACTGCTCATGGGCCACTTTCTAGGGCCAGGCAGCTGCGAGAGAGGAGAGGAAATGTGAGAGAGCACGTGGATATTGGTGAGCAATTTAGAATGATTAAAAAGTCAGTATTTTATTAATTAAGCCCCTTGATTCCAGAAAGGAAATAGTTTACTTTCCTCAATATAAACATATCAACCCGTTGAAGATAGAAATCAATATTTAGACTCATGGAATTGGAGTCAAAAGGGGCTTCCGCATCCAAATCAGTGGTTTCCACACTTGTCTGGTGGATTTGCCCCAGAGTTTGGGGGAGTAATAGTGAGTAGACAAGGAGAAGGGTGGTGGGCAGGGTCTGGGCACATAGGTGCTATAGTGCTATAGCTGCTGCATCCCCAGATCCCGGCCTTAGCTCCTTGATATTTTGCCTTTGGGGAATCTTATTGAAGATGAAAAGAGTTCTGCAGCAAAAGGAAATATCTGAAAACTACTCATCCATTCCAGTTCACCCCTTTTGTATCTGTGGAGGTTTATTCATCCCTTTAACCAATATTTTTGAGCACTTGCTATTCAGCAGGCCCTGACATAGGCTGTGGGGACGGAGCCCCTGTCCTGCTCGAGAGGTCACCCTGGCGTATCCCAGAGAGTGCCAGTGGCTCCCCAGCATCCAGATAAGATCTAGAACCCATTTCCCTATCTCTTGGCCCTGCCTGACATAACAATGAGACTGTGAACTGAGAATATTCTGAAGACATGTAGAAAGTCTCAGCATGGACATGACTAGCTCAGGAGTGTCCACACTTCCCATGGAAGATGGCTTCAATCTCGGAGAAAGAACACAAACCTCCTTGAAGTTTTTTTAAGTCCAAGGTATGAGCCTTGTTTGGACTTCCTTTTTCCTCACTTCTAACATCTAATTGGACAAGAAATTTTCCTCTCAGAGTCCACCTTGCTTCCTTTATGACCAAGTATTATCAACAACTAACATTTGCACCTAAAGCAGAGAGTGCTTGCGTGCACAATCCTTGTTGGTTCTTCTTCTGGCTCTGTAGTGTCAGTAAGTAAGACAGTTATTACTACTATCCCTGCTTACATAAAAGAAAATAGAGGAAAAATGATTTAGGTCAAGATTACACAGCATGAGCACTGAATGCTCCAGGAACTGGGAAATAAACTTCATCGTTATGCTCTTACAACCAGATACTGAATGCGGGTCATAAAGAAGAGTCTGTCTGATGTGCAGTTTTACCACTGCTAGTAGTAGGAATTATTATGGGATGCAGGGGAGGGAGAGCCTGAATGTGGGCATTTCGGAATCAAAGAGGCCTGGCTGTGCATCCCGGGCTCCAGGATTCACTGTGTGACCTTGATCACTCCGGTGTCCCTGCGGGGTCTCATCTGTGGTACAGCACTGAGTGGAGGAATAACCAAGAGAACAATGGTATTATGGTGCCTTTGACACAGCCCTTCATCCATGGGCAGTGTTAACAACTTTGGGCTATAATAATCGTGACTTATAACAGTGTGACTGTAAATAGTATTGATTCTGTGCACCCAGTGTTCACGTCTCTTTGAATATAAAGACAGGTGCATCTACACTATGTGAGCCCTGTTCCAGCTCAGAAGTACAGAACTTGCTGTGTTGATGGTACACAAAGGAATTTTGAATCACGGTTGGAGCCTCAGTTCCAACTGTGTGCTGAGCTGGAATACCCCTATTCATTGGCATGGTTTTAGCACAATGCAGTTACCTGAGCTTTAGGAACACACAGAAGAAGGTGGGTGCTTTTTTCTATCCAACTAGGTTAATATCCTTATTTTATCAGCAATTTGGAATAGGTTTACCATGCATTATGCCTGCAGATTTAATTCTTCCCTTTTGTTGTTTTACTAAGGAAACATTTGACTCACCTATTTAGTTTATAATCTCAGATGAATGCATAGGGATTTACATACATAATTCATATGGTCTATATTCAGTGAGACAGATTGAAGCTCAAATATCCTATTTCCAGCCAGACATAATCTTTGTACAAGACTGTCTTATTTCAAAAATTAACAGATTTCCACATTGAATCAATGGTACTCCTGAGTAAATACTTATAATAAATTCTGAATAAAATATTAAAAATTGTCTTCAAAAACATTGTTTAAATGAAAGGCTAGTATGAACTTATACTGGTGAATAGTTGGAATAATGTGGATATTTTTATACAAAATTAGTAGTAATGAGAGTAGGTTTCCAATATTTTAAAAAGACCTATACATCACAGTTCTGCGCCTTTGCTGAGATTAAGGTATCATAAAAATACTCAGAAAAAGATGTAATAAAAACATCTAACTATCACTACCAAGTTCTAGCTCATAACAAGCATATATATATATATATATATATATATATATATATATATATATATATATATATAAACACACACACACACATATATGCAAAACACCACCTATATCAGAATGCCTGCTTTTAACTCATGAGAAAATCAAGTGCCCATAATAACAGCCTGTGTTTTGTTGCTGAAAGTCTGGTAATAGCATGTAATGCAAATTTTCTAAAAGATAAATTTCCTTCTAGAATTTTCTTTATACTTAATATAGCAATGACTTAAAGGAATCAATATAAGTCTGAGAATTAATCCTCAATTTTGTCTCCTTCAAATTTGAAATTAAGAGGCTGATGTGTTTGCCTTTTTCCCATCAGGCCTCACTAAATCTTTCACGCTGCAGGTTGGTACGAGGGCTGGATGATGTGAAGGTGTATGACTATGAATCCATTTACCCTTTGGACTCTTGGTTCTGGTGTTCCTACACCTCCACCCCCAAAGAGGAAACTCTTTGGCTTTCAGTTTCTCTTTCTTTAGGGAAGAAATAATGGGTAATTTGGGCAGAAATTTAGGCACTTTATCTCCGTCTTCCTTTCTTTGCTCTCTCCTCCTTCTCATTACAGGAGACAGAAATCTGAGAGCCTTGGGGGGGAATTTTCCCAGAAGAGAGAGGTGAAGTATCCCTTCCTCTGCAATGCCAGTCATTTCTGGGGAGAAGTGATTTTTCTTGTTTGGCCTTTGGGCTCTCCCCTGCTGGGTAAATCCAACTCTTTGAGCCATCCACCCAGAGGGCTGCTGCAAGGGAAACCTTTGTTAGGAGAGAAGCCAGGCTGATAGGCGTGAGCTCCTTCTGGGAGAGTCAGACTCCCAGGGTGAAATCCGCGTCTTTGACTCTTTGGGAGGCTGCAGGTGGGGTACTTAATTTACAGGTACACAAAACAGAAACTGTGGAAGAGGCAGTACAACACATTTAGAAAGGAAGAAGACGCTGGGTTGGCTGCACAGTCATTGGTAAAGTTTGGGCAACCCCCTATTATTTTCCCTTTAGTGTGATGTTACAATATGTTTTGCTCAAGCTTAAATGAACCTTTTACCCGGTAATTAACATTTTTGCAGTGTTTCTCCTACCACAATATATTTTTATTTAGAAAATTAAGACCCAGAGCCAAAGTCAGTGTTTGTTTTGCAGAGTATGTATTTAAACTCAGACGAGATGATTAGAGGGTAAAATGAGAAAGTTAAAGCTCATTTAATCTCCACTTCCTTGATTGCCCCATATATCAATATTTTTTGAACATCTTTATTAGAGTATAATTGCTTTACAATGGTGTGTTAGTTTCTGCTGTATAACAAAGTGAATCAGCTATACATAAACATATATCCCCATATCTCCTCCCTCTTTGATCCTACTGTCTTTGGGGTTTATTTCCTACTTACCTTCATCGAACATGTTTCTGAATCTGTCTTTTCCTAATGCTACGGGACGGACACAACCACGAGTGAGTTTAGTGGCCTCCCTTTGAGGACCTGCACCTTGACAAAGACAAAGACCCAACTCTGAGCTCGTGAAATCTGTGGGGAACCCCACATCCTAGTCACAGCTTAGCTCAGGAAATCCTGGATTCCAGACCCGATTCTACTATCTCTAATCCAACCCTCTAGGGTCTCTGAGTTTTCAAGAATGTTTTATTCATTTTAATTCATTAACTGCTTAATTAAAATAATGTTCTGGCTCTAGCTTGCAGAGGTGTACTGAACAATAGTTACAATGAACAACAGAGCTTCCCTGGTGGTGCAGTGGTTAAGAATCCGCCTGCCGATGCAGGGGACATGGATTCGAGCCCTAGTCCAGGAAGATCCCACATGCCGCAGAGCAACTAAACCCATGCGCCACAACTACTGAGCCTGTGCTCTATAGCCCGCAAGCCACAACTACTGAGCCTGCGTGCTGCAGCTACTGAGCTCACACACCGTAGAGCCCGTGCTCTGCAACAAGAGAAGCCACTGCAATGAGAAGCCCGTGCACCTCAATGAAGAGTAGCCCCCACTCGCTGCAACTAGAGGAAGCCTGCGTGCAGCAACAAAGACACAACGCAGCCAAAAAATAACTTAATTAATTTTTAAAAAAAGAACAACCATTACACTGTAAGTTATTGCTGATCTTATTAAACTTTCAGGAAGTTCTGGTTTTTATGTACATGTCAGAGTGAGTTTTTAATTTATCTGAAGTGATTTGTAATTATTGGTAATGCTGATCATAGAATGTATGCTGTTGGATCAGAAAAAAAAAATAGTATGGACTCAGACTTTGAGTCAATGCAATTTGAAGTCTGAACTGTACTTCCTGGCACCTGCTCCCCATATTGACGATGTCCTGCCCTCTGCCCTCCTCTCACAGAACACAAAAGCCACCTGGATGCAGAGTCAGTCCACCTCTTTCTCAACACTGATTATTTGCTCTGAGCGGGATGGTTGAGTCCAGGTTTCTGTTGAGAGACCTAAGCTGCAGCAGAGGAAAGTTCATTTACACACAGGAAAGAAATTTCCAGTGCTACACGGTCTGGAAGGCTGTGGAAATCAGACAGAGAGAAAGGCATTTCTCTGCAAACATTTGTTCCCGGATCAGAAGAAAATGGAAGATTACTGCCCATTTGATAGACTCTCAGCTAAGCTGACAGTCCAAGGCTTCAGGGTGAAATCAGAACATTCCATATTTTTAAAATATGTAACTTTAGGAGGATAGACAAAAAGTAAAACAAAGGTTTCAGTGTATTTGCCTGACCGTGGAAGCTTTGGCACACAGTGAAATATTGTGTATTTTTGGACTGGACATAGTTTAGACAATATGCTGTCTGTGAGGTCCCTGGACTGACCTCAGGGGCTGGTACAGCTGCTGGTGTCCAGTTGGTACACAATACCCAGTCCATGAATACACACTGGGCCATAGCATGCTTACCAAACCCTCGGAATATCTCATATTCTATACTGATAATTTGCTATTTTCAACGCTAGGCAATTTTCATATGCATTTGGTTTTTTTTTTGTATTTGTTTGTTTTTGCGGTACACGGGCCTCCCACTGCTGTGACCTCTCCCGTTGCGGAGCACAGGATCCGGACGCGCAGGCTCAGCAGCCATGGCTCACGGCTCCGCGGCATGTGGGATCTTCCCGGACCGGGGCACGAACCGTGTCCCCTGCATCGGCAGGCGGATGCTCAACCACTGCGCCACCAGGGAAGCCCTGCATTTGGGTTTTTTAAAACAGATTTTTAAGATTATGAAGTGAGGGATTTATATTTCTTAAGGCCACGTTGGCAGAAGTCAACTAAATGCCTGCTTCTGCCACTCTGAATGATTGCCCAAATTTTATGACTTGAACTTATTCCTTCCTGCTCACTTTCTTGATATCATCAAGGTACTTGCCCCCTCTGCTCTGTTCTGTATCCTTTGTGATCCAGGATTGCTGTTAGACATACCTTGTATATGTTTTTGATGGTGTGTGGTACACACAATGTCGTTTTGGGGGTACCTTTGCATGTATGCTCTGTGCCTTGGGTAGAGGGCAGACACAGCAGACAAAGGACATTAGTTGGGGTTATTTCTAAGTAGATTTGGATATTTCAGGGAAGGTACGTAAAAGGTACCCTCCGGTAGCTCAAAAGTTTGCCCCAAGCCAAAGGTTAAATAAGGTTTTCCAATCCTCTAGGCTAGTAAACAACCAAGAAGAGCCTGAGAGGGCCCAGAGCTCTGAAGAACGAGCGGTGTCTGGGTCTGGCTCCAGGAGGGGGACTGGGTTAGAAGAGATTGCAAGGGTAAGGATGATAGTGCAATCAAATCTAATTTGGGCCTTTGGTTCCCAAGACAGTGCAGTAGGTCAGGCGAAACTTGAGTACAGTAAATCCCCTTCATACAAACGAGTTCCATTCTGAGAGCGCATTCGTAAGTCCAACAGAGTTAGCCTAGGGACCCAACTAACACAACCGGCTACACGGTACTGTACAGTGATAGGTTTATAATACTTTTCATACAAATAATACATAAAAAACAAACACAAAAAAAAATCAAGAAAACATTTTTAATCTTACAGTACAGTCCCTGGAAAAGTACAGTAGTGCAGTACAACAGCTGGCACACAGGGGCTGGCATCGAGTGAACAGGCAGGAAGAGTTACTGACTGGAGGAGGGAGAGGAGGTGGGAGATGGTAGAGCTGAAGGATCGTCAGCAACAGGAGACGGAGGGCAAGCTGCACTTTCACTCACGCCTGACGTGGATGGCACAGGTTCTGGTTCCTTGCTGGAACCAGATGCACGTTCCCATTTCTGAAAGTTCACACCTTGGAGGTTCGTGTGTAGAAGACTTACTGTATTGTTGAAATTACTTTTGAAAACTCCTCTGGAAGGAGCCACAATGAAGGCAAACACATCCTCTCTGTCACATCCACACAGGTGTCCACCTTCCGGCCCTGGAGGATGCAGCTCTGCCGAGCACTAGATGATGCAGTCGGCTTGTGCTTTAAGGTCCATGTTGGATAAAATATGTGTGCCTGGGTGTTGTTGGATTCACTGTCTACCAGTGTCCCTCAGTTGGAGAGGTCTTCTGTGGATGAGAGTCACCTAGGAGCTGAGGCTGCCCTTGGGTGGAAAATTCTCATGCTCACTTGGGGTAAATGCTCATGGAGAGAACTGGATCAGTGAAGGGATTCCTGTCCACTATTTAACCAATCTTGTCTAAATCTCTATCACATACATGTGGTTCAATTCTCATAAGTTAAATGCTTGTAGGATTCAAATGTACTTTTTTGTGGTCA
The DNA here is from genome assembly GCF_964165515.1 of Mesoplodon bidens. Taxonomy (NCBI): domain Eukaryota; kingdom Metazoa; phylum Chordata; class Mammalia; order Artiodactyla; family Ziphiidae; genus Mesoplodon; species Mesoplodon bidens. The sequence goes on along the minus strand of NC_138168.1, from coordinate 12,758,476 downwards.
ACTAGCCATAGCAGAGGAAAGAAGCTTCCCTGAGATACTCATACTCTTGTTTCTTGGTGGATTTAGCACTGGAAATAAAAATGTTCATTGGTAAAGATTCTTCCCTTGGATATCCATTGGGTGGATTACCTCTGCAGAAATCAGCTAGATTTTTCCTCATAAAATCTCATTCACCAGAGACTTGCAAAAATTTTGAAACCTTTTCTTCATTACCACACATCAGTTTAATGGTGGAGGATTGAAGAGCATTTATTTGTCAAAAATCTGGTGATGCTTGCAAAGTATGAGGCATCATCTGGCCCTGGCACATCAGTGTATAGAAGGAACACATATTGCAGCCCTGATAGGGCTTCTGTTTGAACCTGGCCTTGCTGTTTCTCTTACACTTGACCTCATCACATCTCCACTTAAGACCCTGGAGCGTGGACTCCTCTCAGTGGTGCGTCTATGGAATAGAGGAAATGCTCTCTCCTTTCCAGGGCCAGCGCTCATATTCAGTGTCAGACAGAGTGGCCTTACATTCTCAAGTATTTCCTGCTCCCCCCCCCATAGAAGATTTTTATTAAATCTTCAAGCTCATATCCTGAAACGAGTCATACGAGTCATTTGAGTACACAGGAGAATTTGGAATTAGGTATAGAAAAAAATCTGAAGACGAAGAAATAGGTTTAAAACACTGGCACTCAACCTTGCCTTTTCTGTAGTCTAAGAACTTATATCAGAAGGGAATATAAGAATGTATTTCAAAGAGCCAGAGCTGGTTCTTCTGTTGTTTTAGGTAATACGTTTTTCACTTAGTCAAAATATGTTTTGTTATGAAACATTTGGACACAAAATCCCTGACCCTCAAATTAACTCTTTATTTCTCACCATTCATTCCTTCCCTGGGTTCTTTGTTTCCTGCAACACTGTGTCTCCCATAAAGCAAATATAAAACACTGATACCAGGACTTCCCTGGTGGTCCAGTGGTAAAGAATCCGCCTTCCAATGCAGGGGATGTGGGTTCAATCCCTGGTCGGGAACTAAGATCCCACATGCTGCAGGGCAACTAAGCCCGCACACCACAACTACTGAGCTTGCACGTCTCAACTAGAGAGCACGTGTGCCACAAACTACAGAGCCCATTTGCTCTGGAGCCAGCATGCCACAACTAGAGAAGCCCGCATGCTTTAACAAAAGATCCCACACACCTCAACATATGTCCTGTGTGCCACAACTAAGACCCCACGCAGCCAAATAAATAAATAAACAACAACAAAAACAGCAAAAAACAAAACATTGATACCTAAAATACTGGAATATAGTTTAAATATCCTACCTTTTTATTGCTGTGGTTTATCATAATTTCTATTCAGTTATTATAAATATATCTATTTGTAATGACTCTTAGCTTTAATGGCCTTCTTTCCTGTGCTAACTTATTTATTTAAAACTTCATAACATTACTCCCAAGGCTGGTTCCATAATCCTCCCCAAACAATTACTTCTTGTAATGACAGGGAACCTATTTAATGGTAAAAAAAAAAAAAAAAGTTCTCAGAGGTCTTGGCAAATATTAGCCCTTGGAAATGAACACAAGCTTAAACATTCAATTTAACTGAACAAATATTTATTGAGTAGGTATTATGTCACGTGCTGAATCATACTGCCCAACAGAAAAATCTATTATTAAAATACATAGAATTTTAAGGGAGAGAAGGATTTGCTGTCTTCTGTGAACCCAGTGTCATGGGAAAGAAGGATTTGTTGTTTTGGTATTATTTTGCAAACAAAAGACAAATACCTTTATTACAAAATCCTTGGTAAAAACAAATGTGAAAAATGGACTTCATGCAAGCTTCTTGAATTTCACACACTGTCCTTTGTTCTGAAAACAACTGACTGCAATGAGATATAGTTTGAATGTTTTAAAGGAAACAAACTCAGACTTATTTTCTTTATTTAACCAAAAGCCACCCTTATCTGATTATTAAATCTGTATGCTAATGCTTTAATACAGCCACAACATTTTGGAATTCTAAGTTGTGTGGTTTGCATTAAAAGACATTATACTTATTTGGTAAAGTATTCTATGTCATTTAAATGATTAGGAATATAATTTTGTATGGCAAAATACTTGTAAACAGGGTCTTAGGATAAAATGTTCCTGGGAGATAGCTCAGCTTATCTCATCCATCACTAGGACAAATGGACAAATTTTCATGGATGCTCATGGGTTGGTGGGGAGGCTGGGAGGACAGGCCAGCTGGTAGACCACCAAGTAGATTTTGACAAACACTGATTTTTTTTAGACTCCAATGTTGTTTTGGAAAAATCAGTTTATCTTTTATAAATTTTATAATCTTCTTTAAAAGTGTTTGAAAAATATACTCTATACGTGATCCCCCAGTGTGTTTCTATTTAAACTGGGATTTTTATAATGTAGCACCCTTAAATAGAGAACAGTTGCATCTAATCCTATTTAAAATGGTTGCTAAGGGACTATTCAAAGGACTTAGAAATGACTCCAGATCTCCCTTTAAGAAGTAAAGGAGAAAAAGTAAAGAAAAGAAAATTTATAGAAAGATTTCTGACATATGGGTTTGTGTCATGTGATTTCTGATACTCAGCATGTAAGAGTCATTTCCCAGTCTGTGAAGTCCCGGCCTTCCCCTGAGCCCTGAACCTTCTCCTATCTGCTGGTCTCCTGGACTCCTGAGGACTCCCCAGGGCACACAGGTTCACACAGGGTGTGGGGTGAGAGGGATGCTCCCTTCCCCAACTGCTCAGACCTGCTAGAAAATGATAACCAGGTTTCCATGCATATCTCCACCTACCAGCTCTTTCAGAGAGCAGGTGAGCATCCTTGCTGGGGGAGGGGAGTAAGGCCAGCTGACTACCTGTGCTCAGTTCTCCAAGGTCCATTTTAGGACACATGGAGACCCCTGCCCTTCCTGTTTCAGGATGAATGGGATGTGATATATACACACACACACATATGTATATATACACACACACATACATATATATACACAGATATATATGTATGTATATATACACCACACACATACACACACATACTTACAGACACATATATGTATATATATACACACACATATACACACAGACATATATATATATACACCGATATGTATGTATGTATATACACAAACACACACACATACTTACAGACACATATATGTAGATATAAACACACATATATATACACAGATATATGTGTATGTATATATACACACATACATGCACACTTAAAGACACCTATATGTATATATACACACATGCAGACACATGCATGTATATATACATATACACATACTTATAGACACATATATGTATATACACACATACAGCCACATGCATGTATATATACACATACATACAGGTACATATATGTATATATACACACATATATATACACAGATATATATGTATGTATATATACACATGCACACATACACAGACAAATACAGACATATATATTTCTATATACACACACTTACACATATATGTATCTATGCACACATACACATACACAGATATATACACAGATATATATGTATTTATATATACATACACATGTACACAGACATATGTATATACACACAGACACATACATGTATATATATACACACACATATATATATGCACACATACATATATATATATATATATACACAGATATATATGTATGTATAGACAAACACACACATATATATATTTATATATTTCTGTTCATCTGTGAGGATGACTTTTATACTCCTCTGGGACTAGGAAAATATGAACTCCAGGCCTTGCCATAGCCCAGGTGGAGTGTGTTTCTACTATAAAATTGTCTTTTTTTTTGGTGTGTTTCAAATATTCAGGAGCTTATAATGAAAAAATACTAAGTGAAAAGGTTAGGATGAATTAGTTCTCAATAACTAAAGGTGGAACTAAGGTGAGATTAAATATGAACCTTTAATAAGAAAGGTGTCAATTCATTTTTAGACGTTTCTATTGGTATTTAAAGTAAGAGCTACATAGATATGTTCATATACCAATGCTGCCTAATGTCTAGTGATTATAAAATACAGATTTCTCACTCTATAAAATGATCAGAATCAGGTGGGAAATTGTTATAGTCTCCGTCTCATTTTGCCAAACAGCTTTGAGATGTATCCAAGGCACCATAATTCATTTTCTGCTCTTTATTGAGCAAACATAGCTCTTTAGGGAGAAGTGACCTCTGATTGCTGGCCTCTCAAATCCAAACAAATCGAATATTAGGAAACATAAAATATGCTACAAATATAGGGCTTCTTTTGCTGGATTTAGGTTTTATGAGGGTCAGTGTCATCCTACATTGATGACCTTTGTGTTTCCTGCAGCACAACCAGAGTGCCTAAAATACTCAGCAAGGAGTTCTGGTTCTAGTGAATTTAAGTATCTGAGCATCTATACTACTTTGATTTAATCCTGTTTGAGAAGCTTGGTTTTCATAATTATAGTACCAATTGCAGAAATCTTGCTAAATTATGCATACAGACCTAAGGCTTCCTATTCTATGTGTAGATTTGGTCTTTTCCTCTCACTCTGAACCCCCTGGGACTAGATGAAAGGAATCTAATGCCAAACAAAGGCTTTTCATTCCCCTGGCAGCAAGGAGGAGAGCAGGACTTAAAGGCACAGGGATGACGCCATCAGATGTGGGCTTTGGGAAGAGAAATGATGCAGCTCCAGGTCCAACGGGGAGAGGAGGAAGAGTCTGGGGAAGAGACAGGTTAACAGCACAGACAGAGAGTGATTTACATTCAGTTTACAACTTACAAAACCCACCATGGTTGGGAAAATAGTGACATTGGAAAAGGATTGATGGGGAAAATTAATAAAAATCTAGCAGAGATTCAGTCAATAAATGATGTTGACAACTGATTGGATGCACATAGTATTGATAAGAAGATAAAGGAGAGTCAGAAAATGATGAAGTTGGTGTTATTTATGACATCGTAAACTGAGGACAGAGGAAGGAAAGGATGGAGGATGGGCGGGAAGATGATCAGGTCAGTTTCAGTGTATCCAGCTGGCAATCTGAAGTGTAAGCCTGGCTCTTGGGGGTCATCAGTGCTGATGGCAGGAGTCGTGAGCCCAGGTGAGGATGCCAAGGAAAGGGTGGGTGTGAGAGAGAAATAAATAATACTAGTGAGAGTCTTTGTGACACATTTTTCTTATGTGAGGGGAAATAGCCAGAAATTAAGGCAAATAAGGGGGAGTGAGGTCACCACAGAGCAAGCCCAGGAGACTGTAATGTCCCTGAATCTAAGAAAAAAAATTTTTTTGAATGAAAGTCTCTATTTAATTGCATCAAAGGACTCAAAGAGGTTACAAACAAGAATTGAAAATATGCCATTGGATTTTGTAACTAAGAAATCACAATTGGTAGACGATAGCAAAACAGCATCAATGACAATAACAATCATCACAACAGCTTCAACTTTTTGAACAATTCAACAGCAGTATTTTATCACCAGCACAGAAAACACAGTGCAAACACCATGAACATGAGAATGTACTCAAATTTATAGCTGATTGGGGCCAGTTAGTATGAGATTCAAAGAGTGCAACTCATTTCAGCAAACCCTGAAGGAATCAGTAAAGTATGGTATAGTATAATTGATGTTTATAATATTGAAACATGAGTCTTTAAGAAAAGATCAATTTACATTAAAAATATTGGTTTAAGATTCAGTGATGCTGAATGCATTGTGGACCCTGAATTGGCTCTTGGAACAGTTAAAGAATAGTAGTGGAAAAACTGGTGAAATGCAAATCGAGTCTGCAGTTTAATTAATAGTCATGCACCAGTGCTAATTTCTTAATATAATATTCCATGTACAATGGAGCATTAAGGGAGGCTGGGTGAAGGGTAATGAAATCTCTACTATTTTTACACCTTTTCAGTAAATCTAAAATTATTCCAAATTTTAAAATTTACTGTAAAACATGTGACCCCAAAATTTAGAGGTATGTGTAATATAAACAGATTTTTTAAACCCAAATAGTTAAATGAATAAACTCTTGGTGCTTACATAGGTAAATTTTAGTTAATGGAAATTTTATTTTTGAGAACTAACTCAGTCCTCAGGTGTTTTTATATAAATGAGGCATTGTTGTTCTGAGACTAAATAGTAAAACTGAATAAAATATCCTTCAAGTCACCTCCTTTCTCCAGTTGACTTTTTGATCTATTGCCTAAATAACCAGCACTAAAGGAGCTTATTTACACAATGTAATTGGATGGGAGATCAAGATGGCAGAGGAGTAGGACATGGAACTCATGGTTTCCCACAAAAATATTAAAACACAATGAAATCAACTGTAGTTTTATATTTGTATTTGGTATTTCTTCATAAAAGTAATTTATATTTATGTTTTTCCTAGCTAAAAACTCAACACTAGAAAAAGACGTGACCAGTGTTTACAAACAAACAAATATCAATAAATACATTTGACCCTTGAACAACATGGGTTTAAACTGCCTGGGTCCACTTGTCTGTGGATGTTTTTCAATAGCAAATAACATCACTATGGTCTGTGGTTGGTTGAAGCCACAGATGCAGAACCTTGGATAGGAGGGTTGACTATAAGTTATAGACAGATTAACCTCCGAGTTGTTCAAGGGTCAACTGTAAAGTGTTCTCACTAAAAAAAGGACTTCTTTGCTTTTTCTGAGACATATTTCAGCTTGGTGGGTAATGATTTGCATCTATAATCCCCATTAACCCAAAGTAAGGCCATCCTCCTTGTATTCCTGGCGAGAAGTTCATTGCTGCACCCGAGGCGGGAGCCTCTCCCTCTGGTCTCATTGAAGGTTGCAAGCAAACCTCTGGTCTTGAATACATTTCACCCTTCAGCCACTTGCTTGCAAAGGGAAGTTCACGTTTCCAACTTTTATTTTCGAATACAGTGTATTAAAATTCCCAGATAATTCCAACCACCTTTACACCCTTTGCTATGACTTGTGCTGGGCACAGTGACTCACAAATGTGGACCCCATGATGTGGCGCTCTTGTAGAATCACACTCATTGACCTGCACTTTGGCCATAGAAGAAGTCTGCCTGCTGCGTTAGCAGGCGCGGAAACCAAAACTGCTTATGGAAAGAAATGGCAAATTATGGAATGCTTTTTCCTACAGTTATTGAATCATTCAGAATCTAAAAAAAAAAAAAAGCCTGCATACTACATTTTCTCTAGTGGGGACCACAAATATAAAAAAATAGTCATTTTATACAAATACCAACAAAAAAGGAACCTATTTTGGTTTCTATTATGCAAATGCAGTTGAGGAAAGTGGCCACCACATCATGCTGTATTTCCTTTATGAGAATCCCTGGTGACTTTTCTCTGGTTTCTTTACCATTGCTTTTCCCAGGCAATTGCCTTGTTTGTTATGTTATGGATATTGTAGATTTTTGTTTTGGTTGTTAAGAAAATCGGAACAAAATTTGCATCTTACCTTTAACCACTGTGTTGGCATATGGCAAGTGTACTGACCCAATTTCACCTATTTTCTCCTATTTTTACTTAGTTCCACTTTTTCACACACACAGACACACACACGTGTCGTTGTGTGCATCTCACTCCTTCCTCAAATTGTTTTATTTCTTGTGGTAAAATACAGATATAAATAATTATCATTTTAACCATTCATAAGTGTACAATACAATGACATTAAATACATTCACAAAGTTGAGGTAATCAGCACCACTGTCTACATCCAGATCCATTTCTTCATCCCTAACAAAAACTCTGTACCTGTTAAACAATAACTGCCCCCTTCACCCCCTCCTCCCATCCCCTATTTGACCTCCAAACCTCTATTCTACTTTTTGTCTCTATGAACTTGCCAATTTTCATCACCTCCTATAAGTTGAATCCTACAATATCCGTGTTTTGGTGTCTGGCTTATTTCACCACACATAAGGTTTTCAGGCCCATTCATGTTGTAGCATGTATCAAAATGCCATTCCTTTCTGTAGCTGAATAATATTCTTTCAAATCTGTTTTGAAAGAAGGCATGTTACCAAGTCCAAGCTCATAGTACTCGCCACCCTTTAAGGGAAACAGGCCCTGCTGACCCAATAACCAGTTTGGTAACGTCATCTTTAAAGACATATTTGCTGCTCTTGTTGAAACACTTCAAGTTTAATTTGCTGACATATGATCTGTACTTAGACAAACACTAAGCTCTACAACATACTTAATGTCAACATGGGAAAATACCAACCTTGTCATTGCAGGGACCAATAAATAATTTGTGCCAGAATACGAAAGAGTCCCCATAAGGGAACTTTATTACAAGTCGATCAAATATAAAGGTTTGTTCCTGTCTCTGCATTCCCCTCTCCCTTCATTTGTTTTATACACAAGAAAATATTGCTAGAAATGTCTTTGTCGGTGTTGCCTTCATCAATGACACACCACCTCTTATTTTTAGATGTTCAGTGTCCTCCTGTTGAAGAATGTTCTGTAACAGGGTCTGAGGGTCTCAGTGGCAGGGACTGTTCAGGGCAGTCTTGGCAGGTGAAACCCGGTGGGTGCTTCCTGGATACTTTTGTGTGTGTGCATCAATGCATGGTAACTGCTTATACAAGATGGTAACATGCAATATGTTTCTTACAGTGCTGGTGGGTAATTGGGAATAATTTTGGAAGACTATTAATTCCACTTTTGAGGTTTCTCTGTCATCATTCATTGTGGCAAGATAACACCTTTCAACAACTGGATTTGTCAATTTGGGCCCTCTGATTGAGTGAGTCCACCCCTGGCCTTGCCTCTCTAGCTGCAAGGGAGTGAAATCAATGTGATGACGTCTGAGTCAGAACTCCACTCGTCATTTGTAAAATAGAGATAATAAGACTTCACAGAGTTTTTACGAGAAAAGAAGTTAAGAAAGGGTCAGGCATCTGATAAATGTTATTTTCCTTCTCTCTTGTTTGAATCAGCAGTTGTGGGGGAAGATGGATGGGACACGTGGTTGTCAAAAAGCTGCAAAGCAGGAATTCAAGTATAAATGCAGTTGAGAAAAACGATTTAATAAATAACTGGTGTCCTGTTAAGTTGGAATATTTGTTTGACATGGTTTGTGAAAAATGACTACTTAGGTGAAACACTTAACAACAATGTCGGCTGATATTATAAATTATAACATCCTCAGCAGAATTTGTGAGTGAAGCAAAGGCACAAAATAGTCCAACTGTTTAAGATAATAACTGCTTTTCTATGTAATCTAATTTGAAGAAATGGAGAAAAATTTAGACACCAAAATAAGGTTAGGTCTTTGTAAAGACACTCAAAACTAAGAATTAGCATTAGTCTGAGTGGTTTTGACTTTAGTCAGCCATGTCATCGTCTTACCTACATATTATTTTACAGATTTTATTTCTGTGATTTTAAAGCTGGTGTATCTGGTGCTTCTTTATAACAGGCATGGACTCCATTACATGTTTAATCAGATGGAGAATTGGTAAATTTTGATTGATTCAGCCAGTGTAGACATGAACTTTGGGTTGTTCAAATCAAAATATACTTCTCTAAGGAACTTTTCCATATATATTGATACAGATGTCTTATAGCTCAGTTTCACATGTATAATGTAAACACAAGTTTAAAGATGAAATATTATCAAGTGTGAAATGATATAACACACATTACAAACACAATCGTAGAATCACGTACACGACGCTAATGCAGTCTTTAGATGTTCCCATCCTCTCTGCTCAGCATTGAACAATCCAACCTGAAACAGTTTCTCATGTCATCAGCAGAATCAAAGACCAAATATTGCTAACACGTTAAGGGGATTGTTGATATCCCTCAACTAATTTAATGAGTTAACTTTTATAGAATTCAAGATATCAATATAACAGTAGCCCAAATACTTTTACTTGTTAGCATCAGCCTGGTAACTTCAATCTTAGTTATGACGTGAACTTTATACAGATACGTTTCATGGCATGACTTTACAAAAGCAGTATATTAATGTTAATTACTTACCACCTGGATCCCCACAGACTGTAGGCACCACACTGGGACATGGTGAATAAGGTATTATTAAATTCATTTCACATATTAGAAAACCAAGGGAAGCACATAACACCCGATAAGTGGCAAACCAAGGCTGTCTTTTTCTTTTTTGGCCATATTGCCACTCCAAGTTGCTGTCATTTCAAGATGAAGTTTAGGGAATTCCCTGGTGGTCCAGTGGTTAGGACACCACACTTTCACTGCTGAGGGCCTGGGTTCAATCCATGGTTGGGGTACTAAAATCCCACAAGCTTTGTAGCACAGCCAAAGCAAAAAAAAGAAAAAAAAAAAGAACTTTAACTGAACTGATTAGAAGTGGAGAAAGAAGACAGAAGAAATGTGAAAATGAATGAATGGCAATTAATAATTTCTTTTCCTCACACATTTCTACTCTAAGATAGGACAATGGGGGAAGACGAGAATACCCCTCACCCCCTGTGTACGGCCCTACCCTGACCTTCAGTAACCGGGTGGTTTACAGCGGCGGAGCCTGGCTCTTCTGTATAAGCCCAGCAGAGTTACTCTGTCAAATAAAAACATCTGGAGTATCTAGAGCTGACTGACTCACAGTTTTCTTACTTGTTATTCTGCAGTTCTGTGCAATGGTTTGTAAAATTATTGCAGCTAACCGCAGAACATAATAAACTCAAACAATGTTGAATATGTATTAGTGTATCCTGTGATGAATAGACAGCCACAGTGAATTAGAACTGGAAGACCAGTTTTGGCTGAATAAAGGCAGATGTTATTAATTGACTGATTAGACAAAATTGAGCAAAATTCTTAAGGACCCGCAGTTGGCATATATGACTGTGAACTTGGGTGTGTGGATAGCTGGTAGGTTTTTGTCTTTGATTACTTGGTATTAAAGTATATTGTTTAATTGCTAGGGAAGTCTACACTCCGTAATATTCTGGCCATGTATCAAGTAATGGTTAACTCTTGGGGCTAATGGAGGAATACCTCGGCATCACTATCACAAAACCTTGCATCATAAAATAAAAGTTATACACCAATTTATAACATTTTAAGAATGATATATTACATTTCCAGGTAAGTAGAAGGCCTTTGTAAATTGCCACTTGGCCAATTTTCTTCTGAAACTACACACTTTTATATAAAATTCTAAGTTGTTTTATGACTGAATATGAAGATTCTTCATATTCTTTATAAGCTGGCAAGTTATCGTGCTGTGTAGAAATTGTGGAAATCAAAACCTAGCGTTTTCAAATAAAAGAATTCCTGCTTACTCCTTTAAGAAGCTGAGCAATTTGTAAGTGTATGAAAGAAAAGGGAAACTCTTCACTCAGCTGTAACCACATTCCGCAGTGTGTGGATTCCAGATGTCGCTCTTTGTATTTATAAACAGATTTATTGAGATTTATATAGACATCCCTATATACACATACAATTACAAACGAGAACTGGTTTCATTCAAACAGTTCTGAAATCTGATTTTTTTTTTCATTTAACAGTGTATCCTGGACATCTTTTCCTTCAGAATGTGTAGAATGACCTTATTATTTTTACTGTTATCCCATTGTATCATGTAACAATGTTTATTTAACCAGTTCTTTATTAATAGCATCTCCTTTTCATTATTTTAAGTAATGCTCAAAGAATATCTTTCAACATATATCCCCTAAAGTAATTAAATTTGAATTGGTCTTCTCCAACTTAAATATGATTATATTATATAAATATGTATAAGATAACATAATCATATTTATATACATACTAAAATCAGTATGAATCACTGAATTACAAAAAATTAAGAGAAAGAACGTGTATAAACTAAAACTTCACCCATGAATAACGTTTATATCTGTACATTATTTGTTAACCAATCATATATACAATAAACTAGCTAATATAATATCATCCTTCATCAGATCCTTGCATTTGTAGAAAGCACTGCATACAGCAGTGCTTCTCAATCTTGGCTGCATGTTAAATTTTTAAGATCATGATTCCCAGGCTGCATCAATTAAATTAGAATCTGTCATGGGTGGAACCCAGGCTTTGCAAAGCCCTCCAGATGATTCCAGTGGGAGCCAATGTTGAAAACCACTAACTTAGAAAGAGTAGCTTGTTTGGAATGAGATGCTTCTTGGAGAGAAATAGAGAGGAAGCAAGAAAAAAATTCCAATAGATTAGTCTGTCATCAAGAACTTGATATATGTGAAAAACGTGCTAAATTTTTGGATGAGACTGAAATTCTCCTTTTTTCTGGTTTAATTTGGTTCGTGGAAGTAAAAGGAGATATTGCAGCATCTTGCTGGGCCCAGAACTGAGCCCATTACCAGCTGTAATTGCACACAACACCTCTCCTCCATAGCACTTGTCAGGGTTGCATTTTATTTTTCTATTTATTGGCATCACTCTTTGACTCACGCTTCTGTCTCCTGGCAGAGGGGACCCTCCTTGAGAGCAGAGCCCCCTCCCCAGGTTCAGGGGTAGAGCTGACACAGCTGGCACTTGATCGGTATTGGTTCGTGAATGAATGACTTTGGTCCTTCAAAGGAGGGTACAGGGTAATTAAAGAATAGAGGTGACCACCATGGGAAGAGATTGGTTCTGTTTTCACTCTTTGTAAAATCCTTATAAGCCAGATTGGGAACAAAATACATTTTGTTTGGAGAGATATTAGAATGTATTTCACTTCCAAATGGATTTTCTATAGGAAAAATGTCTGGGAGAAAGGTGATTTTGCATTATATACAAATGGGGGAAGTGTGAGGAAAAAGATAATAAGGAAGATTACTAAGAAGAAAAAAGACATTTTTTTTAACATGGTGGTGAGTACATTCTTCAGAGGACTATTATATTCTTTTCTAAAAAGCTTGTCTTGTATTTAAGCAAGAAGTAATTTTAAGGAAACTTGGTTCCATGAAAGTCCATTTTCATCAGAATGGAGATTTCGTGTGGAATGAAGATGGTGTCTAAAAGAACCCAGAAGGGTCAGATCAACACTGGCAGGAAGTTTGGAAACTGAATTATAAGAAAATATTCTAAAAGTTAAATTGAGATAGCTAAAGATATGAGCATCATCATGTTTAATGTCTAATATTAAAATTAATGGGACAGGCATGGCTCAGGAAAGAATAAGAATGATTCTGCTGTGCTCCAGGACTCTAAGACCTTGGTGTGAAATATCCAGTTCAATTGCTAGAGAAAGAACAGAATATTTCAGGCTATTTTTGCAAATTTGTATTTGTATATCTGAGGAAATTAAGAATAATATTTTAATGGTCTAAGACATGATATAGCTGATGACAGACATTGTCAGATTAAGATAGACTTGATTTCACTACTGTGTAAATTCAGAAATAGGAAAGTCCCAAGTGTGTGGGAATAAAGGCGTGAGTACATGAAGATATGGATTGTGAAAAAGGAAAGCATTTTTGTCATATTTACAATCATAATTATCTTCAATAAATCATTTCCCTGTATTTATATCATATACTTTTAGATCCATACTTCCAAAATAGTGTTAAATTGTCATCATAAGAAATGTAAGGGTGAAATGAACTTGTTTTTATTATTTTACCATGCTCTTTGGTCCCAAAAAATAAAGCCAGGCCATTTTTATGCGGTTTTTATTCTCCAGTTTATTATTTTGTTATGAACATCTTCAGTTATCCCTGTGTTATTTTTTTTATCATTATAAGTGCTATGTATAGGCCTCACTAAGAATGTCTTTTCACACACACAAAGGGATCTAGTATTTGTGGCTTCAAGTGGCCATTTTAAAACTGAATTTTAGGGCAACACTGGTTTGTTAAAAGTAATTGTCTTAGTAAAAGAAAATAAACTAGATGGCCTGTTGAAATGTATGTAGTTCATTATTTTGTAGTATTTTCATTTCTAATAGCACTATTTCTCACTTTGTGCCTGCTGAGTACCAAGGTGTAGGTTTTAGTAACATTAAATGATGGCATTAAGAAAAGCTCTAGTTACTATTTAGACTACTTAAATATGATCTCATCCATCTTAATTTATTGTATAGTATTTTTCAAATAGAGATAATAAATTTATGTTTACCACATGACACGGTTATTATAATAAAACCAATTTCATTGGGTTATCATGTTCTCTATGATAGCTTCCCAGATTTTAGGACGTATGAACATTTTATAGAATCAGAATTATATTGCTGGGGGAAAGACCCTAGAGATTAGTCAGTCCATTACCCTGCTTTACAGATGAAAAACCAAGGCCCAACTGGTAGTTCCTTAGATAATGATGAACTGTGAGTACAATCCTAATTTCCTTGATTCCTAGCTTACTGCTCTTCTGTGTCACATTTTACTGATTTTTAAGTGAATCAGGTCCAAGTATGTGTCCTTTGCAATCCCCCTTTTTGTTTGCATTCCTTTTCATCATGAAGATAAAAAGTATCCTCTTCCTCCACTTTAAAGCTTGCCTGAAGATGTACAAATGGAAATGATGTTAGCACAGCCGGAAGCGGAAGATATCTGGTCTAAGTGTTTAGATTATATTAAGTTAAAGGTCAGGTTGGAAAAGTCAGCTTGGATTAAAGGCAAAACCAGCATGAGCACTAAGACCAGTATCCACTAAAAGTATAAAGCAAAGATTGGCCACACGTTTACCCTTTTTTTTTATTATGAAGCCACTAAAAATATAAATAAATCCTTATATAAGTAAATTACGTACTGCTGACACTATTTTTTTTTGACTTTTGGAATAGATTTTTGTAATTATAATTTCATGTATTCATGCCTAACTCTGGTTGAAAACACCAAACTCAGAGCCACTGACCCTAAGGAACAATTCTCTCAGTTCAAAAATAGGACTTTCTGAATAATTTCATCAGGAAGTTATTATGCTTTCATTTTAGAGGGTCATGTAAGACCTCAGGAGAAATACTTGCTTAATGTTTTGTATTTAAACACAGGACATTTATATCAAGACTCTAATTTAAATATGCTTATGAAATGTAAAAGAAGGAACAGAAAGTCTGACAGGAATATCTTAAGAATTGACCCAAAGAAATATAATCTTACTTTGCAATGAGTAGGCTCTGCCATGTATAAAGGGATTTAAGGATAGCCATTCGTAGACAAATTAGAAAATCTGTCCTCTTCTGATAATGATGAATTTATCATTAGCAATGATTAGTGGATACCATTCTAGGATACATATCTTGACAGACAAATGTTCTACAATATGCCTTGGATTTTTCTCATCTTTTATGGATGGGAAGATCCTCTAATAACCTGTTATGGAGTGTGATCGGGGAAGTATATAAACTCGGAGGAATACACTTGATAGAAGTTACATATTTGAATAAAATTATGAAAAGGACAGAAGAAGGGAACATAAATCAAAGAGTCTTTATTGGGCTTCTAATCCTTTTTAAAATTAATTTTATTTATTTGTTTATTTATTTTTGGCTGCATTGAGTCTTCATTGCTGCACGCAGGCTTTCTCTGGTTGTGGCGAGCGGGGGCTACTCTTCGTTGTGGTGCACGGGCTTCTCATTGTGGTGGCTTCTCTTGTTGTGGAGCACAGGCTTTACGTGTGCGGGCTTCAGTAGTTGTGGCTCTCGGGCTCTAGAGCGTAGGCTCAGTAGTTGTGGTGCATGGGTTTAGTTGCTCCACGGCATGTGGGATCTTCCTGGACCAGGGATCGAACCCATGTCCCCTGCGTTGGCAGGCAGATTCTTAACCAGTGAGCCACCAAGGAAGTCCCTGTAACCCTTTAAAAAATTTTATGGAACACATACTTATGTGCTAGGCACTGTTCTACACATTAGGGCATATAACAATGACTCAGATGGCCAATAATCCATTTTAGCAGTACATACTTTTTACTGTCAAAAGCACCTCAGTGCTTTGAATGCTTACATAGAAGGGACGGTGGGGAGTAAGTTGGAGAGAAAGTGGATAAAACAGGAAGCCCTGAAGGGCAGAAAGACGGTGGGAGAGAACTAGGCTGAGTTCTGGGGCTGCATCCATTGTGGAGCATCCTCTGATGCAGCCTCTGCTTGAGCTCCTCTCAGGGACCCTAGTAGGTCTGTCTGTTTCTACCTCTGCAGTAATTGTCTCACTCTATTTCCCCCTTGTTTTCCTGCTTTTCTCACCCCTGGACTCTGAGCTGCTTTGAGCCATGAATCCTCGCATCCCAGGTCCAGCCCTGGTGCCTGGCGCAGGGCGGGCGCTCTACGGTGTTTGTTAGATGAATATGATAGTGGTTATCTGACAAAGCGTTCAGTGGTGGAGAAACAGCATCTCTGTGTTTGACCATCTGCACTACATTAGAAACAAATGGACTTTTTTGACTGGAAAATAATGATTAGAAATATCTTTGAATTTTTTTTAAGACCAAATACCAGTAGCAGGGAGGGGAGGTCCTTCCCTAAATGTCTGTCAGCTCTTCCCCAATCACAAGTAGATGAAATAGGATTTTTAAAAAGATGGGAATGTATCTTGAGAACAGTTCCATAGGCCTGTGTTCCAATCAGATTTCCACTCCAATGTGTGATGCCAGAGCTGCTTCTGTCAAGCTGCTGGTTATTGGAAATCATTTCAAATAATTATTTAATAATGTTCTAAAAACAGTCGGCAGTCCGAAAACCCAACACAGCCCCCATCCAGTAAGTGGGCCTTACTGGATGCTAGAGGGAAACCCATGCCTTCGAATGAAAACTGCAGGTGAAAATGTACTTGAATTAGTGCCTGGAGAGCAGCCCCGTGCCCTGGCCCTCACCGCCTCAAGTTTCCATGGCGAGTACTGTTTTAGGTTCTCTCTTGAGACTGCAAAAGCTCTGGGGTATGGGAGTAAAAGCATGAGCATCAGTGTGTGCTTAGTTCACACAGTTAAAAATAAATTCCAAGAGTTCACTAGAAGAAATTTGTATCAACTTGACCCAGCATTACCTCTGGTATTTGCTTCAGCAAATCATTTGAAACACATAGCTGTTGTCTTTGGTTTCAAGTTTATAGTCAGAGCAGTTTGAAATCTGTTGGCACTGAACATGAAAGCCAAAGATGAACAATATGAAAGCCAAACATATTAACACTGAATATAGTTAGTGATGAATCACAGTTGGTCAGCTTTCAAGTATTACAATTATCGACCTAAAAATACCCTACTGTACCCTGTCCCCTTCCCTACTGTTTACCCTGCTTGCCACCTGAAAAACTTCGAGAGCTGTTACATGTTTGTTTTTAGGTTGTAATGTTAGCACCCTTCAATATTTTTTACTTATAAATTTTCTTTTAATTGGCATATGTTTGTATTTTGAGATAAATATAATAGCTCACTAATCACACTAATTGTGGGTGGCCATCGGTAGCATACTGGGATTTATAGATTAGTCACTGTTGGAGGAGGAGGAGTCTATGTTAGCTGGATTATATCAGTGCTGCTAACTGAAGAGGGGAAAAAAAAAAAAAAAACTTACTGCAGATTTTGATCCTGGACTCTGAGCCCTAGGGTGTATGTGTCAAATGATGTCAGATTCCTATTGCTTACTATTAAAGATCCCAAACATGGGGTTGTTTTACTAGCACACCTGCCTGATTTTTGGAGCTCTAAAAACCTCTTCCATTATTATGCTTATCCACAGTGGCCTCAAATTTGTAGAAAGACCTCCTTTCCCTCTAGAATTAATGTGTGTGTGTGTTTTCCCCTAAAACAAGGGATGAGATGGAACTCAAAATTAAAGCTCTATAAAATTCAACTACTGTTAACACTGAGACCAGTGATAAAGCAAGCATATTGAATAAAAGGACAAAGTAAAGTAAATGCAGCTAGAGTCGGAAAAAATAAAAGAAAGTAAAATAGAGCCAGAATGAGGTGAAAGATAGCTAGATGGGTTGGTTTCCTGGGAGGTTTCCTTGCAGTTCTGGGTGAGACAAGAGAATAATCTGGAGGATGAACTCTTTCGCCTCACTTCTAGAAAAACACTTAATTTAGTATTATACTGAAAGCCCTTCAATTCAAACAGAGATGAGGGATGAATATTTTATTAAGTCGAATGGATTTCTCCTCCACCAACTCCGCATCTTATTCTGTAAACCAGAAAAGATAATTTATGTACCAATTACAAATGTGTCAGAACACAATCTTACCTGATTTAAGTGCTATGGATTATTTTTTAATACCATATATTTTCACATATGTGCTGTCATTATTATAATAAGAAAAAAATAAAGAAAAATGTATAGTCATATAATTAGCCTCTAGAAAAAGATTTGTTTAAAAAGCAGAAGTTTCTCTCTGTGACCTACACTTTGTTTTAGACATACAAGGCTGGTGGGTGAACTACAGGAGCAAAGCAGCCTGCTCTTCCTGGGAAAGAAGAGGCTGTTGAGAGCACATAGGTTGCCCTGTGGCCCATTTGCTTTTTGACATTCTCCCAGTTCATTGCTATCAGCATCCTTTCTCAATGATATGCCCTTAAAAATGGGAACACGTACACATTGGACATGCGGCCCACAGGGACTGGCTGGGCCTTCTGCTGCCTTGTCAGAGCCAGGATACCAAAAGTTTAAAGTAGATTCTATGAACATGACTTTGAAATTTCCCTGTCATGATTTCCGCCCTTCCCTCTGCAATACGACAGATACGAGCTTTTCATGAACTAATAGTTCATTGTGGGCATCAAGGAATCAAGAGGCCAGGTGGGAAATACTGCATAATGCATCATGGCTGTTGGAGCTGGAGACCGACCTAGCAACATCTCCAGCTCACATCTCAGGAGGGAAATACTGAGGAATCCCAGCGACAGAATCTTCTGGGCTCCGATGGAACACAATTGCACATTAAAGGAAACTGTGATGAGACGTTAAAGCTGCAAAGTGTGTGGGGAAGGATTCTGCAGGAATGAATGAGCCGCATGCCTACCTGCACCTCTGAAGGCAAAAATAATCGACAAAGAAGGCAGTACAACACCCACATGAAGCAGAGTATCCAGTTCACTTCTCCCATTTGGAAGCAGTGAGCTAGAACCATGAGCTGAGTTATCCTGAGAAGGAAAGTAGAGCTTCCTTTGTGGAACCTGCCCTGTGCTTGGGATTAAGCACACAGGCAGCTGAACATAGAGAATGTTCTGGTAGATGTGAGAAGTTCTGGAATGATGTCTTTGACTTTCGGGAACAAAATGCCCCTCAGTGGCTACTCTTCTAGCCAATGGTGTGTCCATGTCACAAGACTGACTCAGAATAAGAAGACTCGGAGAGACTTCCTTTGCTGAAGTGGAGCTTCTGTATGTTCAGTGGAATTAGAAGTGACCCCATAAACCCTTTTCAGTCCCCTTGACTCTCAGCTGAACTTGGTCCCCAAGTGTTGGCTCCCAAGTCTGTGTGGAAGGGTGATTCACACACATCCAAACAGTGCTCCCACACCAGATTGGTGTCCTGCCGTCAACTCACCTCTGACACTGTGGACCTGGAGATGGGTCACATCCCACAGGTCAAGGGTTCAGTCCCGCAAGACTGCCCCACCCCTACCTCGGAGGAAAATTTCAAGTCTAGGTTGTCACTTAGGCTTCTGACCAACCCTACTGGTGTAAGGTTCCAATGCTATAAGATTCCATAGCTATAGGTCAGAGGTCCCAATGACCCCCTCCTTGGGTTCGATTAATTTTCTAGAGCAGCTCACAGAACTAAGAGAAGGATTTCTTAGTTAACCATCATCTGAGCCTTCCGTGAGTTGTAATCATTTTGCAGGTGGAGGGTCTTGCCTCCTTGCTGGTGGCTGCTGACTGATCAGGGTGCTGGTTGTCAAAGGTTGGAGCAACTGCGGCAGTTTCTTAAAGTGAGGCAACGATGACGTTTGCCACATGGATTGGCTCTTCCTTTCATGAACCATTCCTCTGTAGCCTGCAATGCTGTTTGGTAGCATTTTACCCACAGTAGACCGTCTTTCAAAACTGGAGTCAGTCCTCTCAAACATTACCACTGCTTTATCAACTAAGTTTGTGTAATAATCTAAAGCCTTTGCTGTCATTTCAGCAATCAGTTAAGTTTGCCATCTTATGTGGGCACATTTTACGGTGCCTCCAAATAATTACAAACCTTCAATTTGCACAAAAAAAAAAACCCCGAAATATCTGCGAAACTCAACAAAATGAAGCACAGTAAAATGAGGTATGTCTGTAGTTACTAGATCACTGGTTTGTCCTAAAAGGATGTAACTCAGGAACAGCTAGGTGGAAGAGATGCACAGGGCAAGGGCACAGAGGTTCCATGCCTTCTCCAAGTACATCACTGTCCCAAATTGCCACGGGTTCACCGACCCCAAAGCTCTATGGACACCGTCCTTTTGGGTTTTTATGGAGGCTTGCAGTGGGGGAGAGAGACTGGGTTCAAGTCCTAATACAGCAGAGACAAGTGGGAATTTATAGCCAAGGAGTGGGATGGGGGTCGGTGAAAGAAAAATTACTAAGAGAAAACCTCAGGGGTAAGGGAAGTTCTGGCTAAACTGACCTAACAGAATTCTTGCTGATGGAAGACCAGGGGGACCAGAGATCAGTTGGGGATATAGAGGGTGGGGAATCCCATTGGATATGAAGGATGATTGGATGTGGAGGATGGGAGATTTTGGCTAAACTCACATAACAGGATTCTGGCTGAATTGGGATAATGCAGAGATGAACACAGAAGTCCAAAAGTGCAGAACTAGTTGGGAAGAGGATCCAGAGGAACCTGAGTAGAGTTCTGTTAAGGAGAAAAATCTTTGTCAGTAGTTACTATTTTTATGAATCGGTATGTGGTGCAGTTGGGGGGATATGATAAACCAGAGTTTAACTGGACTTCTTCCAAAATACTCTTTAGGGCTTTATTACAGAGCATGTGTGTGGTCTGTCTAGAGGTTATGGACCATAGACTTCCAAATTTAAGGTAAATCCTCACGTTGGTAGCACAGACTATTTTGAATTTTTTTGCGGGCGGGGTCTGATTTGCAGGTTTTTTTAGGTCTTCTTTTGATCTCCTTCCTTCTTGTCTCTGTTTCTTGTGACATAGAAGTCAGTCCTTTGGTTTCAGGCTTCCACAGTATCTCTTGCCCTTGGATCGAGCCTTTTTGCTCTGTATTATATATCTGTGCTGACTCCATTTTCCACGCTCCAAATTGCTGCTTCTTTGCCGGGACTCTTCTGATTAAAACTTGGGTTGAGCCGTCTGCTTGGCTTTTGGGGGACATTGCATTATCTTTCATGTCTTGTGCTTTACATCTCTGACCTGGTGCTGCCCCGATCTGAGGCCAGGCCTTCTGATTGGGAACAGGGACCCCGGGTCCAGGGAGGAAATCCACAGTAATTTCTGGTCACTAGTCTCCTAAGTGTGACACCAGTTCTACAGGACCACCCTTCTACCAGTGACCCCTTACCTTTGAAAAGTGAATCCTTGGTAGGTTACATGTGGGCACTGATTCCTCAAGTTATCTTTCCTTCCTTTCCTTGGGTCCTTGTTGAAACAGAGCTTTAGATGCTGAGCAGTGACAGCCTTAGCGCCATGGTGCCAGGCGGACAAGTTTTCCTGGTAGCAGGTCTTCATGGCACCCCTGTCATAGCTATCCTCACAACACAGGGTGGTGGCCTACTCTACCTGTGTATAAGATGAGCCAGGTACTTCCACATCAGCTCAGTGCTGAGTCAGACAGACAACCAATTCTGTGTTTATTGCTCCGTTACTAATATGAGGATCAAAAGTAAACTCGTTAATCCTCCCTTGGCTAGACTCCACAAGCAGGTTGTAAATGACACGTAAAATTGATCACTCTAGATGTGATCACATACCAGTTTTAATAGGTGTCACTTTCCTTTGTTTATATACATAATACATAGATTCTGGATTTTTTATTTGAATATCAAAGGATTCAAACTTGTATAGTAAATTACTTGTTATTTTTCTGCAACATATTTTATTGTATTATGTATTTTACTCTTTTTGCTTTGTGCTAAATTTAATTGTAACATTTATCAAACAAGAAACAGGTACAGGTAGCTTTTTTAGAACCCTGGAGAACTTTTTTAAATGTATTATCTGTTGCTATATTACCAGAAATTTCTTGATATTTTATAAAAAGACATCAAAAGTGACAAAAAATATAACTTAGAATCAAAGATTCTAAACAGTACTAAATATAAAAATTAGGTGTTTATATATTATCATTTTTCTGAGTGTCTGTCTGAATATTAGTAACTTTTCAGGCACAATTTATCTAAATGTACTTGCACTACTTTCAAATGAGAAAGGTGTGAAAATATTAAATGTAAATTTATGTAAATATTAAAACTAACCATAGGTGTTTAAATACTTGTGTATTAAAAATGGAAAATGTGTACTAAAGGAAAAAGATGTGTGTATTAAGATCTGAGGTAAGTTCAAATCTTGACTCAAAAAATAAATGTAACTAGTATTTGAAAGAGTCAAGATAAAGTCTAGGTTTCTTGTACATGTTCTTACATACTGTAGTTACTCCTAAAATAGTACTGATGTCTTTATTAAACAAAACAAAAACTTTACCTACCACTGAGTTGTGAATAATTAACATTCATTTATAGGTTGAGCTGTTTAGAGGTGAAATTTCACCCTCAAATTTTAACTATAAATTCTGAATTTGGTTATATTTTGTGGCTAGGCTTAGCTATTTGAAACCTGTGATATTTGTGGCCAAGCAGAACAAGATTCCCTTGGGAACGATGTTGTTGAATCGTACTCATGTGGTAGCGATCACTTTATACATCTCCTGCTGGGATGTCTCCAGACAGTGTTTTTGCCCACAGACTCAGCTCTCTTGGAGGGGTAAGAGTTTGCAATTTCTGTGAAAAAAATGTTTTGCAAGGATTAGGAGCCATCCACTCTTTGAAAAGGACAAAACTTCCTCTTTAATTTGTTGAATTGTACCTGTGCTCAAAATTGGCACTGCTTTAATAATCAGTAATTCCAACTGTGCACATTCAAGCCTGGCTCTTAATGTGGATGCAGCGTAATGCAGGCTGGTTATTTAAGGGCAGCTCAACTTTGCTCAGCACGTTGCATATAATATAGGCAATAAGCAATTTCTCCTTCTCAAAAGCAGCACTTTATTATAAATGTCAAAATTGTAGCTGCCATGGTTAGTTTCCTCCCAAGCTGTTAGAGCATATCACCTTTCTGATGGAGTATTTAAACGCCAAAGTTGTGATCCATTCTTTGTGTTGCAACCCTCAAATGTAAAATTGCCAATCCAAATTTTTACATGGCTTAAACCTATTAAGTGGTAGGAAGTTGCAAACTGATAGACTCAAAATATTTTATAATACTCAACACATGGAAATAGACTATTTTGTTACTAGTTTTAATGTATAATAAAGGAAAGCAAATTTCTTTAAAGCATTTTTTTGTTATTGTTAATTGAGTTTTTTTAACATCTTTATTGGAGTATAATTGCTTTACAGTGGTGTGTTAGTTTCTGCTGTATAACAAAGTGAATCAGCTATACATATACATATATGCCCATACCTCCTCCCTCTTGAATCTCCCTCACACCCTCCCTATCCCACCCCTCTAGGTGGTCACAATAAAGCATTTTTCATTAAAATGTTTTTCTTAATTTTCTTGGAACACATGCTTATGTAAAATACAATGCATAAAATAAATGATGCCTCTCCATCCTTTATGCATTGTTTTTATTACTTAGTAAAATCATATTGTGATTAATATAAATTCAGAGAGGCATTTGGGTTTATTTTCATATTTACAATGTGTCTTATTACAAAAAAAGTACCACATTAGGCAAACATTTAATACTTAAAATAGGTTATGTGTGTGAGTCTGCATTAAGAGTTTTAAGTGAATACTGTGTACATATTTTTAAAAGAAAACGTTGCTAGAAAATAGATGTATAAGTATAGAACTGTGCTGCTACAAACAGGCACCTCTTCCTCTTGGGGCTTCGCCTGCCCCCTGCTGGTGGGCGTGGCATGAGGGAAGTCATTTCTCACCCCATGGGTGGTGCTTTAGGCAGAAAGGTAGCCTGCTCAGAGATGCCTGGAGCCTGGCTTACTTGTCATGTGAAGGAGGGTGGCGTTTGAAGGTGCTGTGAAGGATGGAGTGGTATTAGAAAATGTGGAGTTGGTTTGAGGTAGATGTCAGAGGGAAGAGGGAAAGGGAGGCCCCTTTTTGTGGGCAGAAGGGTCACGAGACAGTGAGAAGGGCTTCACGTGGAGGAAATACTGGGAAATGAGGCTGGGAAGTGTCTCTGAGTCATGGGCTGAAGGATTTGTAACAATAGCAATAAAAAGTATCCCTCACATTATATGTGGACTTTATGTGATCTACACAGAAAGCATGTGAGATGCCTGGCCTGGAGATACTCAGCTAAAGTATTATAAAGTCTGAACAGGAATTCGGGTCCTCGGATTATAAACATAGCCCCCTTTCAACCATGCTCCACTGACGTCTCATGATTTATCCAGAAGGCCACTGGTTCCCGCCTGTAGGAATGGGTCCTGCAGATTTGTTCACTTACAGAAAAGTCCAACACCTGTGCTTTCTTTATACATCTGGAAACAGTGTGTGTGAACTTCCCAGACTTCTACCTAAATGGTGTCCTACGACAGATGGTGTGAGAAAGTGGGTAGTTGGGAGAGAGTTTAATAAAAGGACTAACTGCAAAGATGGGGGCAGTGATATGAGACCTTCAGCAAGGGATGGGGAAGGAACCCAGAGCCAATGACGGTGGGGTAGGGGTCTGCCTCCCTAGCCCTGGAGGAATAAGAGTGAAGCCAGAGGGTGCTGCGTGGGCAGGGCACATGTCAGTGTGTGGTCCTCACTAGAGAAACAGGGATGCTGTCCTCTGCGGGATGTGGGGTGCTAGGGAGATGGACAGCTCACCCCAGTTCTCTCCTGTTCTGATCGGCTGCAGCCACCTGCCACGGGTGAAGCCAGCCCAACACCAGAGGGGAAGGAATCTCATGGATGCAGTTTGAGTAGCTGAGCCCCTGAAGCCCCAGAGCAGTGAGGACAGGTAGAGGCGCTGGATCTGAAGAGGTGGACAAAAGGTGTCCAGCCGCACACATCCCCACGCCACCAGTCACTCTTCCCAAAGCCCGGCGTTAATGGTTTTTTTCTTAGCACTTATTACCTAGAATTACCTTATTTATTTATGTATCGTTTGCTTATTTTCTATCCTCTCCCAAGAGCCAGGACCTCATCCACCTTGTTCTCCCTTCTACCACTCCAATTCTTAGAACAGTGCATTGCATACCATAGGTGCTCAATCATTTCTTGACTGAATAAAGGAAAGGCATGTATTAAACACATACATTCACATGTGTACACAGATATATTATGTACATATAATGTATACATATGTTAATTATATATATGCATAACATGTTTGTGTAAACACTCTTTCTTAGTAGGGTAGACAGGTATTATGTTTTATAATGGTTTAAGCCTAAATAATACCTAACACCCTGATCTCCATAAAGTAGCCTCTCATTAAAAACTTATTAAAGAGTTGTAAGTGGAGAAATGAATGTATTCAAGATATTATAGTAAATAATGAGGTTAATGTGATGACATCAGTTGAAATCATATTTCAGTTATAAGCATGTAGTCACAATCTGTGATTTTTTTTATACATCACAGGTTAAAAATACCCATTTAGTTCATTTATTCAGCCTTCATCAACTAGGCTATATATATATATATATATATATATATATATATTGCTACGTCCTGAGAATATTAGATGAGATCATCATGACCGTTCATCAGATATGTCTGGTTTGTCTTCTTCCAGGCACTTGCTGGGATTATACTTCACTCTCCTGAGTTAGGGATGGTCATGTCACTTGCTTTGGCCGGTGAAATAGGAAGAGAAGTGGCAGTCCATATGTCTGAGCACAGGCACTTCAGAGCCCGTGTTCAGTTTGCCTCTTTCCCTCCAAGTGCCCTGAAGCCTCCTGGAATGAGAGCAATGTGGAGGTGGAACAGAGCCCCATCTGCCTGAGCTGATGCAAAATCCATGGGTAGTCAGCCCTCGTGATCTCCAACCACCAAGATTTGGGAGCTGTTTGTCATGCAGCATAACTTTGTTGATGCGGAATGATACAGCAAGGTAAATGAGAGTGAGTTTCAGCTCTTAAGGATTTCCTGGTTTAATGAAGGAGACAGTCTTAAAAGCAAATTACGATAAAGCATCTCAGAAAGTTCTAGCAAGAGGTGGCAGAGATATAGGAACACAGAAAATGAAACGTCTACATAAGTTAGGGAAGGATTCAGGAGGTAACACAAGAATTTGGGCTTGAAGAAAATGGTAAAGGGTCCTCAGGCAGAAGAGAGTTGGAGAAGCATTGCAGGGTGAGGGGCAGTGTGAGTCACGGCAGAAAGCCCCGACTCGGGGACACATGTTTATACCCACAACGGACACTTGGACCAACTCTAGAGCTTTGGACACAGCATAGTGAAGAGGGGGAAAGCATGGCCTCTGGAGTAACATTACCTGGATTTGAATCCTACTTTGTTATCAATGTCATCTTGGCATGCTACATAGCTTTCTAAGATGCACTTTCCCCCTATGTAAATTAGAGACAAAAAGGATGCTGTGAAGATGATTTTTCATGCACTTAACAAAGTGCTTGACATGTAACACATGTGCAAAATGTGTTTCATAATTATTACTAGTAATATTCCATGGGTCATTCATGGAGGTAGATGGGAGAATGTAGGTTAGGAGGGACGGGCGGTGCTGGCCTGAGGGAAGGTGGGAAAGAACACTGCAGGCTGACCTGGGAACTCCTCCGGGCGCTCAGAGCAGGGATGCCCTGGGGACGTGTAGAGATGTTAGAATGTTGACCTTGCCGAGTCATGTCCACTTATGTTTGTGGTCTTTATGCATTAAAATAGTCTAAGTTTACTCATCAATCCTATAAATAGAGTGAAGGCATAGCTGATTCAGGCCTGCAAAGCAGAGGCAGGGGGCAATTAGCAGGACCCTGAGTACACCCATCATCTGGTCCCTGGTGCTTTGACAAGTGCATTTCAAACTGTGCTGAGGACAATTTTGTAGTATGAGAATTGGTCCCTCTAAGTGTTTATGGGTGTATTTTTATGACTTTCAATGAAATATCTTAATGCAGATTCAGGGTGTATATGGAATAGGAATGGAAGAACAGACGTGACTTGCAAACGTGATGTCAGTATCCTTTATTAGGATGTCAGCTTCCTTGGGAATGTCACCTCCTAGATCCTGGGTCTGGGCATAGAGAATTAACAAGAAAGGCCCTTTAAGTCATGTAGTATGACTTCTTTTTGCTCCAAAGGTCAGGAGGAAAACAGAGTGAGACAGAACAACTCTATGCTCTATTTTCCAGGTATCATTAAATATATTGTTGTAGGCAACCCCCCAGGTGTTTGCTACACACTGCAATGAGCTTTGGAATCACACTACCTCAAATAACATTCCAGATTTGTCTCTTGTTTCAAGGGTAAATTAGCCACTCTAAGCTTCAGTGTTCTCATCTGAAAAATGAAGATAGTAAGTATTCTCTCCTCATGGAGATACAGGAAGAATGAAATGAGGCAGGCAAACTCATAACCTCCACAATTGTTAGACTAAAGTAACTCAAATGGCTATGAATTTTCAAGTCACCCTGTGGTCTTATACACAGTGGTTAATTATAATGTATCCATTGAATGGTTAAGGAATTAGTAACTGGAACTCTCCTATACTGCTGGCAGGAATGTAAAATGGCAGAGCCACTTCGGAGAACAATGTAGCCGTTTCCCCCCAAATTAACATACACTTGCCATATAACCTGCCAGTTCCACTCCTAGGTGTATCCATAGGAGAAATGAAGAAATAAACCTTCACAAAGATCTATCCTCAACATTCATAGCAGTTTTATTCATATAAGCAAAACCTGGACACAATAAAATGACCATCAACTGGTGAGTGAATAGGCAAGCTGTGCTACACCCATAATATACGGAATACTGCTCAGCACAGCCAAGGTCGACAAGGGACCCAAATAGTGATGCGTGAAACAGCAGAGTGGATCTCAGAAACCTTACGCTGAGTGAAAGAAGTCTGACAAAAAGACTACAAATTGGATAATTCTAGAAAGGGCAAAACTATAGAGACAAAAAAGACATCAGTGGTTGTCATGAGGTAGAGTTGGGGCAGAGGGGAGAACCGGGGAGGAGATGGACAACAGGATACAGGAGAGAACTTTTGGGGTGATAGAAATTTTCCATATTTTGACTGTGATGGTTGGTAGAAGGTTGTATACATTTGTCAAAGCATATATAACCTTAAACTTTAAATGAGTGAATTTTATTGTATGTAGGTTATATCTCAATTTTGAAAACTTAAGGAAGCAGTTATCATGGAAACCTCTGAGGAGGGAAAACATCACATACTAGTTATGAATTTGCAACCCAGAAAATCATTCTAGAAAGGAGGAACCAAGAGCTTGGATATTAGACATTCAGCCTCCCTGACAGTGGAGACTTGTACATGTGAGTCTCTAATTAGGATCTGGTCATAGCAAATTAAGTCAAAATGTGAATTCAAAAACAGCAACTTCTTAGAAAATCTGAAGTTGCAAGTTTATTAGAATAATTTTAGAAGTCCCTTCAAAAATTTGTGTATGAGTGTCTGAGAACTATAAATTATCCAAGAGTTTCAAGACTTATTTTGAAAAATAACTTGCTATTTAAGCTTTCTTCCAGAAATATTTTTCTCCTACTAAGAGAGAGCTTCTACCTTTAAAGCCAGTTTTAAAGTGCTATAGTCTGATGCATTCTATCCAAAGTGATGAAATAACAAAAACTTCCTCATTAAAAAACAGAAAGAAGAAAACTCAAAAGAAAGAATGCCTGAAACATGCCTTTTGTGCATATTGTTTTTCATGTTTACATATTTTATTGGACTGCCTTTACCAAGAAAGCCAGAAATCTAAGACAAGATAATATTTAAAGTGTGAAATCATACTGTAAGTAGCTGTAATACTTGCCATTTAAATTCGTTCTTAAAATCAGCATGCAAGATTCAAATATATTGTTTGTTAGTTGACTGGGAAGGTTGGAAGACATGAGAAATCAAAATAAGCATACACGAAGATTAGGATGCTTCTTTTGTACTCTGTTCCCTAGCCTGAT
The DNA here is from genome assembly GCF_964165515.1 of Mesoplodon bidens. NCBI lineage: Eukaryota > Metazoa > Chordata > Mammalia > Artiodactyla > Ziphiidae > Mesoplodon > Mesoplodon bidens. The sequence goes on along the minus strand of NC_138168.1, from coordinate 12,729,288 downwards.
CTTTGATGAGTTGTTTAGATCGTGTTTCCTTTAGTGGATTGATAACATGATAAGTGCAGACTTTTTCCCTTATTTTTTTTTTTCCCCATCTCGGTCCTACTTTAGCTTCAGATTGGTTAGCTCCTTGTTGCAGGAGGTTGTTTGTTTGTTTCCTTGGTCTCAGAACCACCTGGCACTGACCTCACAACCCTATTAGTGATGCCATTAGTAAAAATGATGATGCATATTCAACTACATTCTCACATACAACAATTGTGAAGTGCCTCTGTTTCTAATGTCATATCTCAACCGGGGTTAAAGAATGCATTTTCAAGACAATACTGTACAATTTGATAATGGTTGAGTGTCTTCAATGCAATTTAGACACAGCACTTCATTTGCTATTGCTAAGAGCTCTCAGACAGGGTCCAGAATTTCGTTATGCTCACAGTATCCGGCAATAAAGAGACACAGAAAGTTGTTCGCCTAACATTTTCTAGTTGTAAGTGGCCAGCATGCCTAGAACTCAGTTCTTCTGACTCCTTGCCCTGCTGCTCTACCATACTGCCTTTCTAAGATAACCTTCTTACTCCTCATAAAATAAAAATTGGGCAGCTGGATTCGGGTGGGCCATTGTTGTGTTTTTCCACCCAGGCCTCGTGGGGTGAGAGCTGATGGAGGCCCACATGGCAGTTCTGTCAGGCTCAGGCCTGACCCTGACTTGCATGGAGTCATGACGATGTACCGTGTCACGTGCTATTATTACATGGAGCTGATGGGAAACCTTCGTGAGCTATTTATAAAACTCCAGGAAAAGTGTTGTGACCCTATCAGTTTTCTGCCCCTTGTCTTCCAGAACACTTTAATTCTGTCCTTGGAGTGAATGTACTAAAGCTTCAGTATAGCGACCATCCAACTGAAAAAAGTTCCAGCGGATTTATTCGTGTATTCAACAAATAGGTCTTGAGCACCTATCCATCATGTGCCAGGCAATTTTCTAGGCACTAGAGATACGACAATGAGTAAAATGAGCAAAGTCCTGACCTTCATGGAGATTTTGATTATTCTCATGGATGTTATTATGAATTAGCTTCAGCTAAAATCAGGACATTTTTGAGGACCTCGGGAAACCATATTGAATGAGTGATAAGTGGTTGACTGGGAGGTGGGGCCCTATCCTCAGAGAATAGCCCTGTGGGTGGTCTCTACCAGGAAACACCCTAACGCCTGGGTATTGTAAGAACGTGCCAGGAGAGGTTGGACCTACCGGAACTGAGAGGGGAGTTTATCTGGAAACTGTGTACGTGAGTATCTTCCATGAGGTACTGGAGGAAAGGAGAAACCAGCCATAAAACCCTCAGGACCTGAGCACTTACCTCTCAAATGTCTGTGGGATGGCTGGAGTGTCACAGCCAGTGATGCTTCTGCATGTTGTCTGGATGGAAGTGACCTAGGCTAGGCTTCACAAGGGGCTGGCTTCAGGCTCCAGATTTTCTCCACGTGTCTCAGGCTTGTCTCATCATTATGGTGTTTAAGAGGGTGGACCCCCGTGTTTGGATGCACAGGAACATTTCAAGCCCTTTTTGACACAGCTTGCCAATCCACCAACGTTTTGTTGGCCAAAGCAAGTCACATGGCCATGTCCAAAACCAAGGGACAGGAGGTACACTTTGCCATGATGCTGAAACAAGTGGCATAGCTAAACCCAAAAAAGGAAGTGCAGAAGGTCTATGGGAGTGAGAGAGGGAACAATAATTTAATCAGTCACAGAGGAGAAGAGAATTTTCAAGGTAAAGAAGTGAATCCACTGATGTAAAATTGTCTATGAAAGCCTGAGAACATTCTGACTTATTTCTCATTATTTTTTCCATTATTTCATACCCTCCCATTACCACTGTTCTTTTCCCTTTCAAAATCAGTTTATTTCCTTAATAATAATAAAACATAAAACAGCATTATCTTAGAATAAAGGTAAATTGAAATAGCTTCACGTAGTGACTGCCAGCTGACTCTCCTGGATTCTCAAACCACTTAGGGCTGAGTTTTCAGTAGGAAGAAAGCAAAGTAAATGCACCTGCTCTTCTACTGAGATGATTGAGTTGCAACAGCTCTAACAAAAACAAAAGAATTCCAGCTCTGACACCATCTCATGCTTCTCCTCTACCAAACAGACTGGAGTTACAGGATTGCTCTGTGTACAGTATTGCCTTTAGAGTCTTAAACTATGCATGTCTACAGAAGAGATAGCAAAAGAGGTTTGGAATATAGTGATGGCTAACTTTCACTTATTTATATAACTTTAAAGTAATAGGAATCTATGTGATTTTCATGACTTTTTTCATTTTTCAGTATTTTTCTAATAAGAAATATGTTTTATACTTTTGGTATACAATGCTGCTCTCAGAAATTGCAGCTAATGCTCAGAATTGCTTAGAAAAGAAATGTCATTTGCCTTATCATAAGGCATACAATATAAGACATATTTTCAGTTCTACATAAAATGTAGACTGAGTCTCTCAACATACCAATTTTAGGATTTTTTTCTACCCATAAATGCTTGTACAAGTCTTAAGTAATATTTTGTGTGAAATACTGGAAGCAAATTTACCTTTTAAATAATTTAGATATAATATATGACAGGTAATGTCTTAAACATGGTTTTAAAACCATGGTGCCACATTTGTCCTTTTCCTGAACTCTATTTTAAAAGCTCCTTTAAGTTCTTCAAATATATGTGATAATTCATCTTGATGAAAAATATTCTTACACACAAAAATGGGATTTCTTAGCTTTAACTAAATTTATACTTATCATTCTGGTTCTGACAAGGTATAAAGGAATAAATTGTTTGCTTTGAAAAAGTGTATTGTCTGACTTCCATAGTTATTTGTTGGAATTATTGTTTTCCAAAGCAAATTAAATTATATTGTACTTACATGAAAGATGACATATCCTTAAATTATGAGACTTTTGTCTTCTTTCTTTGAGCTATCAGTTATTTTTATCATTCATTTTTTACTTTTTTATTAAGATGCAATTTACATACAATGAAATGTACAGATCTGAAGTATTCAGTTTGATGAATAATGACATTTATCTACACCTGTGTCACAACTTCTCAAAACAAGATCCATTCCTCTTACTCCACACACCCCACCCAGAGGCAACTTCCTTCTTGTTCTTGTCACCATGGACTGCTTTTTACCTCTTCTTGAACTTCATAAAAATTGAATCATACAGTAAGAAATCTTATGTCTGCCTTCTTTGCTCAACAAAATATTTCTGAGATTCATTCATACTGTTGAACACACTGATAGTACATTCCTTGTATGAACATACCAAAATTCCTGTTGATAAATTCTTTTATTGATGGGTTGATTCTAGTTTCATGCTATGGATATTCTTGTACAGGTAATTTTGTAGACATATATTGTCCTTTCTCTTGAGTAAACACCTAGGAATAGATCTCATACAATAGGTTGCTTTTTTATTGATTTATAAGAATATATGTTCTGGATACAAGCTGTGTATATGTACATATACTTAGTTTATAAGTAAGATATATAATGTAAATATTTTCTCTCAGTCTATGACGTGCTTATTTATTATTTAAATAGTGTATTTGGAGGAGAAAATTTTTTAATATTAATGAAGTCAAATCTTAAAATTTTTATCATTGGTGAAGGATCAGCAATTTTTAATTACTTAGTGTCAAAACCTATAATATTATTTCCAAAGTAAGAGTGTCATTTTGAGTTACAGAGCAATAAAATTATGGGTAATTTAAATACACAAAGACAATCTTGTCAATGTCATATCTTTGGGGTTAATGTACTACTTAATTTTATACATAAGAGAAAAGCTAGAAAATTTTTCAATAAGATAATTGTGGTTTTAGAGAAAATGTCTCATTTTACCTCGAAATTTCTTTACAGGTAAATTAAGATATACAGTTAACTTGCCTGAAAAATAAATGTATAAAATGAGCAGTAAAAATGTTGAGTTTGTAATATTTCCACTCTTCTTTAGGGTGACAGATATTCTTTACCTACTCTAGCGATTACATTTTTATTCCCCACACATCTTACTTAGGAATTGTAAAGAAGTATGTTGGGATTTCTATGCCTTTTAATTTTCATTTATTTATTTATTTTTAACATCTTTATTGGAGTATAATTGCTTTACAATGATGTGTTAGCTTCTGCTGTATAACAAAGTGAATCAGCTATACATATACATATGTCCCCATATCTCCTCCCTCTTGCGTCTCCCTCCCCCCCTCCCTACCTCCCCCCTCTAGGTGGTCACAAAGCACCGAGCTGATCTCCCTGCTCTACACAGCTGTTTCCCACTAGCTATCTATTTTACATTTGGTAGTGTATATAAGTCCATGCCACTCTCCCACTTCATCCCAGCTTACCCTTCCCCCTCCCTGTGTCCTCAAGTCCATTCTCTACGTCTGTCTATGGCTTTTTAGTTATTTCTCTTAAAGTTTACATAAGTATATTGATTGCTACCTGTGTAAAAAACCAACCAACCAACATACAAAAGCTTTAGGCTTTGCCAGAAGAATTGCTAGTTTAGGTCAAAATCTGTCCCTTTAATGAGTTGATATTGGATGCTTAATCATGAAACAATTTATTACATAACTTCTGGTGTCATCTCTCTGTGAAATTAATATATAAGAATAGAGAAAAATGTGTACTCTAAAACCATGTTGTCTTACTTGGAAGATGAACTTTCACCCAGGGAAGCTAATCACTTGCCAATCCCTGGACCCAAACTTCAGCTCTGTAGGCCTTGTCTGGGACCCAAAGAATTTGTCTCTTTAAAACCTTTCGCTACTGAGGTTAAGTGCAGTGTTTGCTATTCTGTGTTATCATCTGGAATAATTTACCAAGCACTGATTCTATCCCTTGTAGAATGCTTATTTCTCATGTTGCAACTACTAAGTGTCACTTCATCACCTCCCAAACTGGATACCATTCCTTGGAAAATGCTACATATTATGCATCTGTTGTCAGAGAACAATGCATTTTGAAGATTCTGAAAATTTATGCAATAAGAAAACCTGCTCAACCTGTTTGACTTAATGTTTCCCTAATTTATTTGACCAGAAAACCATTTCCTTTCTGTGTGGTAACACTTAATTCCTAGGGAATGTTTCCCTGAACCAAGAAATTCTTTCTGAAATGCCACTTTTGTATAACATGTCAGCTTTAGTGAGATGTCATCATCATCATAATTATGATTTTATATGTATTATACATATTACATTTATATATTATATATATATATATATTAGATGCCAGTTATGCTCTTTAAGGCATATTAAAGATTTCAAATTTAAGAAAAATTGAAATTTTAATTTTTCCTGTGAGATGAAGTGTTAACCTTTTTCTTTCTCTGATTCTTTTTTTGCTTTTCTCAAAAAGATTGCAACATAAAACATTAGTAATATAGAAATTGAAACTTATAAGCAAAATAAAAAAAAATGAGGTTATAAACATGCTTACCATGTTAACAGAGTTGTTATGATAAGCTTTAAGTTCCCTGTAACCCTGACCAAAAGCAATTATGATAGGTATTTGTAAGAAACAAGAAGTGACATTTTTCTTGGTGCTAAATTTTGGAAAAACACCAAGAATGTGGGATGATGTAAACTTTTATAGAAAGGACTTAAAACGATGTAACAGACACTGACCTCACCAATATTTCACAGTAAAGACAGGCACCAACTTCATACAGCTATGTCTTGTATCGACCTGTCATAAAAGCTGAGGGTATAATGTTAAAATGTAGTTCAGAAATATCCCTTTTATGAGGGACTATGAGAGGTCTTGTGGTTTAGCTCCACGTTAAGGACAGGACTGCATCCAGTGCAGCAACTGAATGGCTCATTCCTCAGCAGTCTCCAAATGCCTATCTGGATATATTAGAAGCACTCAGGGAAGCTACTCTCTTGCCAATCCCTGGACCCAAACTTCAGCTCTGTAGGCCTCTGCTGGGACACGAAGTATTTGAATCTTTAAAAACCTCTTTGGTGATGTATGACCAGGTTTTGGAAGCCACACACTGATAATTTCTCCTGAACCTCACTTCTGTCAGTTGGCCTTTTTATAGGACCTGGTTATTAGAGGGGGTTATAAAATTTGAGTTTGCATTCCTTCCTGTGGATGTAGAGTGAAAATACTGCACAACAAAGGGAGCCAACTTTTGAGAGAGTTGTTCACGAATATGAGTGCAGCTAGAGTGGGTGGGTCCCTGGAACTCATGCCTCAGGCAACTTAATTGAGGAGCTGATGAGAAAGAAGCCAAGAAATTTAATTCATGGAGAGACGGTGTTTTTAAAAGGCAGTGAACTTGATCCACACGACTTCTCAAGGGCTAAGTTAAGACTCGTGTGGGAGCTAACAGGGGCGGATTACAGTAAACATTTAAAAAAGAGTATTCCAATAGTCAGAAATCTTTAGCAATAAAGTTAGCTATCTCAAGGCTAGTGAGTTCTCTGTGGCTTTAGGTTTGCCTACAGTGGAAGTGTGAGAGCTATAGAGGAAATTAGTGACTTGGGTGAAGAATTTCAGTCTTAGAGTTTGAGAACGTCTAATGTTTTTCTTCACCCATGGATTTGTAAATAAGAGCTGGTCATTCCAAGCTCTACACCAAGAGGTGTATTCCAAGGGAACTCCAGTACTGAGTAGCTGGGACGCTGGAAGTGGTGGCTGAAAAGCTAGGTGAACGTTACTTATATGTAATAATGGAATTGAAATTATTTTGTGACCTTGGAGAGCACTAAATGACATGACGGTATATGTACACATTAAAAGTATAATAGACTACAGTTTTATTCTTCAAAATAAATATACCTTATATTACATTTAACATTTTGCAGGGGGAGAAGCAGCCTTCATTGCATTATGAATCTGGATTCCTGCACTTAATCTTGTTTTTACTGCATGTGAAGGTGATATTTTATTTACTAAAACTTTCTAATGAGAGGAGGAATTTAAGCAATTTCAAAGAATTAAAATGGTATACTAATAGAGTTCAGCTGTAGAATGAATACTATTGCAACTTACACATGACAGGGTTTTGTAAATGCTACACCAGGTGGTCATTTAACCTGCCCAACACATGGAGTTTTTGTGAGGATCCCATGCATTCATTCATATAAGGAGCTTAAAAGAGTACATGCAATAAATGCTCAATAAATGTAAGTAGTTATTATTATTACTACCATTATTGATGAATAGGCTGACTAGCTTTTGGGTTGTGATGTAGCATTGGGCACAGTGCATGGCACAGAGCTGGTATCCTGTAAGTGTTTGCTCATTGATTGCAAAGACGTCATGATCATCAGAGCATCCCAGCCAGGTCTACGGACCATGCTTCCATGTCGTGTCTTATTTCCAAAGCACGCATTCCCTGAATGTCTTCCCAGTGCTTAGGCTGCAGCTATTAAACACAACTTCTCATCTCTACATAAGGACCAAGTTTTCTAGAAGATATTGGTGAAGGATAAGTGAGAGTCCTTAGCCTGGAAGGCTTCCTAGAGTTCAGTACATTTGAGTTGAATTTGGAAAGAACTAAAAATGAATGGAGAGGGAAAAGGAGGCATATCACTTTAAGTAAGAAATGTGGCATATGGAATGGAGACGAAAGTGGCAAAATGATGTTCCAGAATATTAAGATAGATGTACTTGAGAAACAGGCTCTGTTAGGAATTAAGAGGAAGAGATTAGTGAATGAAGGCTGTGAACGAGGGACCCCGGAAGTAGACGGCAGTGTGTGTATTTGATGTGGTCGGGGATGGGAAGCCCTCTGTAGAACCTGTTAGCAGGAACAAATGGCACATGAAGAAGACTGAATCAAGCAATAACGCCAAGTTAAAGGGGAATAGTAACACTCTCCAGGTCAGGTAAGTGAAAAGGGTCTTCGTTAATTCTTTCATTCAAGAGAGAAAATGACTTCGGAAAGTAGTAGACATAAATAAGAACGGGCAATTTCTAGACCTGCTTCAAAGGAATAGTCAGAAGACTCGATGCTTCATTGGCCATTAGGGAAAGTAAGCAGTCATAGGGCACCAAGATTGCAGACGTCAGTAATGGGAATATTTAACTGATGACCAGGTAGACCTTGGAAGGTGTTTCAGTCTAATAGGAGGGGAAATATGAATTTAGTATTTTAGTCTGTTCTGGCTCAGTTGTTAGAAAGGTTTTTAGGTACATACAGATTTCAGACCTGATACATAGTGGGAAGTGAAGTCTGGAAATGACAATTCAGGAAGCATCAGCCCATTTGAAGCCACAATAACGACAGTCCTATCAAGTCAAAAGGGCTTGGAGAATGTTCGCCCGTATCAGTGAGGAATCAAAAGTCCTAGTCACTTCATTATCTTTCCAAATCGCATACCTTTCATAATTTTTCTAAATATCTGTTCATATTTTCTTCAGTTTGGATGAAAGGGAGGAAAAAGTAATTTCCAATATATATTTTTTATTTTCTCGCTCTAAATGCCAAAAAATGTTTAGAGCAAAAAGCAATCATATTCAGGTATTAATTAAAGTTCCTGTTGACATGCTCAAGTGATTTGGTTTCATCCTTTTGTCATAGTTTAAGTAAAAGAAGCATCACGGCCTCTTGACAAAATAAAGACACGTTCATTTACCATAGAAAAGGAAGATTGCATATTTCTTATATAGAATTTTCATGTTCATGGACAATACATTTTCATGTCTGTTTGAGTCCAGTTTCTCTCTAACTTTCCAGGCAGGTGAATCAGTTGAGAGAGTAGTTATAATTAATTGAAAGCAATGCCTGAAATATTACATTAATGCCTTTCCAAGTTCATTTTCCCATTTTATTTTATCTGTTTAAAATCAACTTAAACCCCACCAAGGAACTATTATGGACCTTTTAGTAGGTATTTATTTAGCTATCCGGCTCCCCATGAACAAGGAGAATGAATGCCTGTGGAGAAATGGCATACAAAGAGCTTCCGAAATATCATTATTTAAAGAGCTATGGTTTTGTGTTACAGATAAAAAGCAGAAAAATCGTTAGTCGTAAAGAAGCTCTAGCAATAATCCTTACAAATACCATTCATCTCCCTTTACTACCAAATTGCATCCTTTACCCTGGACATTTAAGTGTAGATAACCATGATCAGACAACTCTCTATTCTTCTAGGACCCTGAAATGTAGCAACAGGATGTGAGGTGCTAAGAACTTGAACTATTCAATTACAGTCCTGTGCCTTGTGCCAAAACGTGAATGACAATGAAATAATATTTTTGCTCAAAACAAAGCACTTCACAGATAGCGTGCGGTTTTTGAAATGATGAGTTGTGCTTCTAAGAAGAAATGGTGATATTGTACAAGCCAATGTGTAACTTGGGTAACAGCAAGTGCTATATGTGACCTGTGAACAGATGACATGGCCAAAGGCATGTGGGACGCCTAGCTCAGCTCCTGGCCCACTGTAGGCACTCAGAAATATTAGCTGATATTACTCTCTGTCCTTTCCCTGTCCTGTTATTGCAGAGTTTTCGTATCTGACTAGGTTTCCATTTCTTGAAATTCATCTTGTTTTGCTGAATTGCCTTTTGGATTTAATGAAGACGCTTTTCACTTACCTGACTCTCTGAGTGGTACTATTCTCATTTAACTTGGTGGTATTGCTGATCCAACAGTCTCTCTCACCTCAGGCATTCAAGCCAGAGACTGTTTGTTTAGGTGGGGGGACCACCCTCCGCCAGGCTTGGGATGGAGCCAGCAGTTAGAGCAGTGGTCCCCAGTTGGGCTGTAAGGCACAGGAGTTGGCTGTGAGGGGTATTAGGTCCTATTTATGAATGGAACTGAAGTACTGAAAGCTGTCAACAATTTCTCCTTTAAGATGACCTTATGTTTGTTCCAAGATTTTTCCCTGATACTATCAATGTCATTCACTTTTAGACCAATATGCCTTCTTTAGTGGAAAAAAAAATGGGTGGGGCTTTTTTTGTGTGCAAACTGGAGCCTGTGACATGGTGTTCCAGAGAGAAGTGCCATCATGGGGGCAAGAGGTGCAAAACAGGCTGAATTTCCGGATTCAGATGATGCTTCCTCTCTTGCTAGAGAAAATCAGATATCATTGAGTTTTCTGATGTTCTCTCTTACTGCTGTGAACTGTCACTCCCAGTTGAGGTGGTGATGGTGATTTTGCTTTTGCTTTTTTAACTCACTCTGAAGCTTAAGGACTAAGTTTTCTAAGCAGGCTTCAGATGTATTTACCTAAATAGCTTGAGTAGACCTGGGTCAGTGGGAAAGAGGAGCAGATGGAGTTAGAAATACGGCAGAGTCTCCTCCCAGATCTGTCCAGGCTGGACTGTCAGGAAGAAGGGAAAAGAGGCCCCTCGGGGCTCCACTCAGCAAGTGAAGGAGGAAATGGCCAACTCATTCCTGCTTGTAAGATGTGGTAGCCCTTCTCACTAGTGAAAACATCAATGCTGTTGCCTCACTGCTGGGAGATGGGCGCTTCTTCGAGCCTCCTTCCCACCCCTGACATAGGTAGGAGTGAGGAGGGAGTTCTGAGCAGAAGTTTCTGCCTCTAGGAGAAGAGTTAAAAATAGGAGGAGAGGTGAAGAGACGATTTTCACTCTCCAAAAGCTTCTCAAAATGAATCTCATGGAGCGTTATCCTGCAAGAATCTTTTCTGGGGGGAAATGGACACGGCAGTTATGGTCCAATGAAAGGTGACAGTTTGGGAACAAATCCCCTACCTGTTTGATTGCCATCCCTCTCAGTCTCCCAGCAACTTTGCTTCCTCTCTAAACACCTACCCAATCCCCGCCCCCGTGCCCCTCCCGTGTCCTCTGCCCCTCCCCCATCCCTTTAGCTTCTGTCTTTCCCAAAGCAAATTCCCTCACCTAGAATTGTGCCCATAGATATAAAAAAAGTCTTCCCTTCCTCATGCCTCTTTTCTCAAAACCCGCCTTTTGTCGACATTTGAGCAATTATCCTCACTCTCTATTTCCACGTCACCCTCTTTCCCCTCAACCATCCGCCTTTCCACTGGAGCTCCTCTCTCTTTACCCCTGGAAGGTTCAGGACCTGCTGCCTTGACTCTATGGTTGCTTCCTCCCTCTGGAAGTCCCGTACTTCTCACTAGATAGAGAGTTTTTCCCCCCTCTATGGAATGCACAGAAGTCGTTCTCTCTTGCAGGTTTACTGGAAGGTATTTTCTGGTGATCTTGATTTTTCGAAAGTTGTGTTGTATTTTGCAAGCAGCAGGTGACTGTTGGAGAATGCACACAGATTAGTATGTAGGAAATTGTCAACAGGATGGCATGCGGGGGATGGTAGCAGATATAAATCCAAAGGTCTGGAGAAAGAAACTGATTGTGTTAACAGAGAATAATAGCTTGGATAAAAAGAGGTTAATTGGCCATACTGCTGCCATATTGGAGGCAATATTAGGACCTTGTAGAACTAAGCCTATAAGCATTCCAGAGACATAAGAGGTAATAAACAGGCAGGTGTGAATAATCCAGAAGACCAAAGACTTGACCTCTTGCCTATGATTTTCCTTCTTATCAAAACTTTAAAAATTTTTATTGGAGTATAGTTGCTTTACAATGTTGGGTTAGTTTCTGCTGTATAACAAAGTGAACCTGCTATACATATCCATATATCCCCTCTTTTTTTGGATTTCCTTCCCATTTAGGTCACCATCTTTATCAGTCTTTGCAAAATTTGTTTTTCCAAACTTTAAAATCACCCATTAATCTCTGTAGTGAATCTGTATCTTGTAATCACCTTTATTTTAGAATCCTATACTTTTGTGTCTGGTTTGGTGAATAACTTCCTGGCCTGGTTAAGGGAGGTTTAATAGCCCTCACCACTCACTGTGGAAAATGGCCAGCTGGTTTCCCTTTTCTTATAATTAGGAACCTACCTTGCCTGTCCTCCGTGTCTTTTTTAAAATAAAAGTCACTCTTACGTAGCTTCTGAGGGTTCCCTGACTGTACATCAGAGGTGGACCAGGCCTTGATCTGTGTTTAGTACATCTGGCTTTTCAAAATACCAACATCCACTTTCCCCTTCTGGTATAGAATTTTCACTGTCTCATCTTCATCTTAGGGGTAACAGTTATCATACTGATTGGTTCACTGTTAAGTTGACATGAATATGCAATTTTAAAAATTCATTTTGTAAAATAACATTTTTCAGCTTTTCCTCTTTTAGTATTTGTAAGTGGAGATGAGAAGATCACTTTTGATGACCTCCTTTGAAAAACCTTTTTGAAAAGATTTTTATCAATGGAATTATATGTGTCTTGCAAATTATCTTTTAAATCTTTTTCTCTTTCTTGATTCTTTTTCTTATATAAACTGTTTTTCTTTATACCAGATGACATGCCTTGCATTTCACATTCCCACTGGTCTCAAGGTCACTCTACATTTCAATTTAGCCAAACTGACACCCTGCTATCACCATTTTTCTCCTGATATATTTGGAGAATATGGTCTTGCAATAAATACTAGAATACTGTTTCAAGAACACCCAGTTATGTGAGGTTATTTGAATAGCTTCAATAATGTACCTATGTTATGAAATCAATGATATTGAAACATATCAGAGGATACTGGACTCTGTAACTTCATGATTGATTTTTATTAGTTTCCATTTATCTTTTAAGATTAATGTCAGAAGCCTCCTTGGAATGCTGGAAAGGACATTAGCTTTGGTCCCAAACAAACTTGGATACAAATCTTAGCTTCTTAAAATATCAGCATTTTCCAATTATCACTGGAAAAATAAATTTAATCTCTTAGATCTTAGCAGTTTCTTCATCTGTCAAATGGGACAATCGCATCTCCTTTGCAGGGCAGTGTGAAGATTAAATAAGATATTATCTAAATATCTGTGGACATTTTAGTACATAATAGACGACAGTAAACAGTTTTTCTTATTTTCCTACCCTGTTTAGAAAAATCAAAAGAAAAGGGGATTAATTTTCTCTCTTTACTATTAAGGAATTACCTCATGTACAATTAATTATTTTAAAGTTTTATTTGATAAAATAGCAGTATACTAAATGTTAGATAGTGTCTCATTTGTTCAAAGCAATAATGTGACACTGAAGAGTCTTTTCCACTAAATAAGTCATTGTTTTTTCTTGTTTGGAAAGAGAATGACCCTCAGTCAAACCATATAAAAACAAATTTAGTGGAGTATTCAAATCATAAAATTTGTTGATCATGGATTAATTTATATTTTGCAGATATTTTATAGAAATATGCTGTAATCTTGCAAAAAAACATTACCTAAATCTCTTGTAAATCACTGTGTTTTAACATGTTAGAGTACTAACAGTTTTTTATCTTTTTATCTTATTCATTCATTTAACACATAGGTAGTGAGTGACTATTACGTCCTGCCCTGTTCTGGGCTCTGGACCTTTGTCATTGAAGCAAACAGAGATCCTTCCTCCTGAGCAGCTCGTATTTCAGCGGGGGTGGAGGCCAGGGAGGGGCACATGTAGTAAGTAGTAGAGCAAGGTGAAGGGCACTGAAAGTCTGATGGGGGCAGACTGTAGTCATAAGCAGGTAATCAGAGTAGGAACCACCAAACACTGATGTTTGAGCCAAGACTGCAGAGAGGTGAGGGGGTTAGTCTTACCCGTGTCAGGGAGGAGCATTCCCAATGGAAGCAATGGTTGGTGCAAAGGCCCTGAGCAAGACCAAGCCTGGTACATCTGAGGAAGACCAGTAAGAAGGCCACTGCAGCTGGGGTAGAGTGAATGGAGTGGGGAGTGCTGGGGAGGGGATAGTAGGAGAAGAACTCTGGGAGTTACAGGAGGCCAGATTACATTCTAAGGACTCTGGCACTTTTTGTAAGTAAACTGAGGCACTGCTGCAAGATTTTGAGCAAAGGAGTTATGATCTAGTTATGATCTGATTTATCTTTCCAAAGGGTCTCTGCCAGGCATCCAGGGAGAAGTCTATTGTGGGAATCCAAGGAAAAGACCATACTGGCCCCATCAGGATGGCCATGGGGGACAGAGGAGGAATGGACAGGCTCTGCACATTCTTGGAAAGGAGAACCGTTGTGATGGATTGGACACAGGAGTGAGAGAAACGAGGCTTTAAGTCTAAAGCTTTTGGCCTGAACAGCTAGAGAAACCTATTTACGATCAATCAGCCAAGATGGTGATGGCCATGGAGGGTCAGGTGTGTGGGGCGGGGTGGATTCCAGTTGGAAATGCTGATTTTGAGAGGCCTGCTGGAAAGCCAAGCAAAAGTGTTGTGGAGATGGTTGGATGTCTGGAGTTAGAGAGAGTCAGGCTGGAGACAGGAATTTTGCAGATATTTGGGTCCTTTTGGGTAATGTCTTATGGAAGAGGAGTCCGGAGGGCTGAATGAGAGTTTTAGAAGCAAATGGCTGCTTACAGAGCCCCTGAGGTCTCTTTTTTTGTTTTGTTTTTCCTTGTTTCTGTGTTTTTGATTAGAGATCAGCAAATTAGAAGATTGTGTATTTGAAAAGTGTTTCATTCCCTCAAGCACACATACACTCCCCCCAGCACTGTTTATTGTCTCCATCAATGACAGGAGAAACCCGAGTAAAATCCCAAACCCAAAAGATGAGAACAGAAATGCAAAGGTGGCATCATTTATGTGACAGCTCACTGCCCAGTCACTAGACTCCTGACACTGTCATCAAATTCAGTTGAGTTAAAATTTCATAAAATAGTGAGATTTTGTTTGTTTGTTTTTTAGTTTTTTGCAGGGAGGGGGAAGCAGAAGGGGGGCTGGTGACTGCAGGCACCAAAATGGAAACTCAAAAGAGAGAAAGTAATTATGTAAATCGTGTTTTTCGAAGGCATTGAGAATTTTTCATTCACATACTCTTAAGTCTCCGCAAGCACATTTCATTCCTGTCTGGAGGGATGAAAGCGTTGCCACGGCCTCATCTGCGGGCTTGCGGCCGGGCAGGTTTCTCTGTGTGTACGTGCAGGGAAGAGTGGGCAGTTGGCAGCCTTTCAGCCTTGATTGCAGTCATTCATAAAACCCAGCCGCGTGGAGGGTGGAGTCAGGGGGAGCTTCCCTGAGATGCTTGCAGGATGCCTCATTTGCATAAATCCTCAGTGATGCTTGAGTGGTGAGGGCTGCTCACAAGCGCTTCCAAGACTGTGAAGAGTCCACATGTGATAACACTCTGAATAACTGAAGACGTTGCAGGAATAAGAGGTCACTAACTTGGACTCCTAGTCTCTCCATCCATAACCATTCTGGGAAGTTGGCATTGTGGCCTGTCTGTGGCCTCCTTCAGTCTGGCTGAAGGAATAAATCATACGTAAGGAAGACCCTTGATCACCGCAACCTGCTGACATATCACTCTTCTGTTTCTTAAAATATGAGGGGTCCGTGTCATTATAATAAGTCTAATGCCTAGGAGAGAATGGAAATTGCTAGAGCTGAACAGTTTCCACATATTACAACTGGCAGCACCATTATGGTTTATCTCTCAAGCAGCAATAGGCCAGACACAACAATCCAATTACAACTTTAAAGAAATGCTAATCCACCGCGGCTGACAACATTCTGAGGACTGCATTGTATTATTATTTTTTGCATTTATTTTACAACTTTACTGGAGTATAATTGCTTCACAATGGTGTATTAGTTTCTGCTTTATAACAAAGTGAATCAGTCATACATATACATCTGTTCCCATATCCCTTCCCTCTTGCGTCTCCCTCCCTCCCACCCTCCCTATCCCACCCCTCCAGGCGGTCACAAAGCACCGAGCTGATCTCCCTGTGCTATGCGGCTGCTTCCCACTAACTATCTACCTTACGTTTTTGGTAGTGCATATATGTCCATGCCTCTCTCTCGCTTTGTCACAGCTTACCCTTCCTCCTCCCCATATCCTCAAGTCCATTCTCAATTAGGTCTCTGTCTTTATTCTTGTTTTACCCCTAGATTCTTCATGACATTTTTTTTCTTAAATTCCATATATATATATATATATATGTGTGTGTGTGTGTGTGTGTGTGTGTGTGTGTGTGTGTTAGCATATGGTATTTGTCTTTGTCTTTCTGACTTACTTCACTGTGTATGACAGATTCTAGGTCTATCCACCTCATTACAAATAGCTCAATTTCGTTTCTTTTTATGGCTGAGTAATATTCCATTGTATATATGTGCCACATCTTCTTTATGCATTCATCGGATGATGGACACTTAGGTTGTTTCCATCTCCGGGCTATTGTAAATAGAGCTGCAATGAATATTTTGGTACATGACTCTTTTTGAATTATGGTTTTCTCAGGGTATATGCCCAGTAGTGGGATTGCTGGGTCATATGGTAGTTCTATTTGTAGTTTTTTAAGGAACCTCCATATTGTTCTCCATAGTGGCTGTACCAATTCACATTCCCACCAGCAGTGCAAAAGTGTTCCCTTTTCTCCACACCCTCTCAAGCATTTACTGTTTCTAGATATTTTGATGATGGCCATTCTGACGGTGTGAGATGATATCTCATTGTAGTTTTGATTTGCATTTCTCTAATGATTAAAGATGTTGAGCATTCTTTCATGTGTTTGTTGGCAGTCTGTATGTCTTCTGTGGAGAAATGTCTATTTAGGTCTTCTGCCCATTTTTTGATTGGGTTGTTTGTTTATTGGCTATTGAGCAGCATGAGCTGCTTATAAATTTTGGAGATTAATCCTTTGTCAGTTGCTTCATTTGCAAATATTTTCTCCCATTCTGAGGTTGTCTTTTGGTCTTATTTATGGTTTCCTTTGCTGTGCAAGAGCTTTTAAGTTTCATTAGGTCCCATGTGTTTATTATTGTCTTTATTTCCATTTCTCTAGAAGGTGGGTCAAAAAGGATCTTGCTGTGATTTGTGTCATAGAGTGTTCTGCCTATGTTTTCCTCTAAGAGTTTGATAGTTTCTGGCCTTACATTTAGGTCTTTAATCCATTTTGAGCTTATTTTTGTGTATGGTGTTAGGGAGTGATCTAATCTCATACTTTTACATTCAGTTTTACATTCAGTTTTCCCAGCACCATTTATTGAAGAGGCTGTCCTTTCTCCACTGTACATTCCTGCCTCCTTTATCAAAGATAAGGTGACCATATGAGCGTGGGTTTATCTCTGTGCTTTCTATCCTGTTCCATTAATCTATCTTTCTGTTTTTGTGCCAGTACCATACTGTCTTGATTACTGTAGCTTTGTAGTGTAGTCTGAAGTCAGGGAGCCTGATTCCTCCTGCTCCATTTTTCATTCTCAAGATTGCTTTGGCTTTTTGGGGTCTTTTATGTTTCCATGCAAATTTTGAAATTTTTTGTTCTAGTTCTGTGAAAAATGCCAGTGGTAGTTTGATAGGGATTGCATTGAATCTGTAGATTGCTTTCGGTAGTAGAGTCATTTTCACAATATTGATTCTTCCAATCCAGGAGCATGGTATATCTCTCCATCTATTTGTACCATCTTTAATTTCTTTCCTCAGTGTCTTATAATTTTTTGCATACAGGTCTTTTGTCTCCTTAGGTAGGTTTATTCCTAGATATTTTGTTCTTTGTGTTGCAATGGTAAATGGGAGTGTTTTCTTAATTTCGCTTTCAGATTTTTCATCATTAGTGTACAGGAATGCCAGAGATTTCTGTGCATTCATTTTGTATCCTGCTGCTTTACCAAATTCATTGATTAGCTCTAGTAGTTTTCTGGTAGCATCTTTAGGATTCTCTATGTATGGTATCATGTCATCTGCAAACAGTGACAGCTTTACTTCTTCTTTTCTGATTTGGATTCCTTTTATTTCCTTTTCTTCTCTGATTGCTGTGGCTAAAACTTCCAAAACTATGTTGAGTAAGAGTGGTGAGAGTGGGCAACCTTGTCTTGTTCCTGATCTTAGTGGAAGTGGTTTCAGATTTTCACCATTGAGGATGATGTTGGCTGTGGGTTTGTCATATATGGCCTTTATTATGTTGAGGAAAGTTCCCTCTATGCCTACTTTCTGCAGGGTTTTTATCATAAATGGGTGTTGAATTTTGTCGAAAGCTTTCTCTGCATCTATTGAGATGATCATATGTTTTTTCTCCTTCAGTTTGTTAATATGGTGTATCACGTTGATTGGTTTGCATATATTGAAGAATCCCTGCATTCCTGGGATAAACCCCACTTGATCATGGTGTATGATCCTTTTAATGTGCTGTTGGATTCTGTTTGCTAGTATTTTGTTGAGGATTTTTGCATCTATGTTCATCAGTGATATTGGCCTGTAGTTTTCTTTCTTTGTGACATCCTTGTCTGGTTTTGGTATCAAGGTGATGGTGGTCTCGTAGAATGAGTTTGGGAGTGTTCCTCCCTCTGCTCTATTTTGGAAGAGTTTGAGAAGGATAGATGTTAGCTCTTCTCTATATGATTGATAAAATTCGACTGTGAAGCCATGTGGTCCTGGGCTTTTGTTTGTTGGAAGATTTTTTACCACAGTTTCAATTTCAGTGCTTGTGATTGGTCTATTCATATTTTCTATTTCTTCCTGATTCAGTCTTGGCAGGTTGTGCATTTCTAAGAATTTGTCCATTTCTTCCAGGTTGTCCATTTTATTGGCATAGAGTTGCTTGTAGTAACCTCTCATGATCTTTTGTATTTCTGCAGTGTCAGTTGTTACTTCTCCTTTTTCATTTCTAATTCTATTGATTTGAGTCTTCTCCCTTTTTTTCTTGATGAGTCTGGCTAATGTTTTATCAATTTTGTTTACCTTCTCAAAGAACCACCTTTTAGTTTTATTGATGTTTGCTATTGTTTCCTTCATTTATTTTTCATTTATTTCTGATCTGATTTTTATGATTTCTTTCCTTCTGCTAACTTTGGGGTGTTTTTGTTCCTCTTTCTCTAATTGCTTTAAGTGCATGGTTAGGTTGTTTATTCGAGATATTTCCTGTTTCTTAAGGTGGGATTTTATTACTATAAACTTCCCTCTTAGAACTGCTTTTGCTGCATCCCATAGGTTTTGGGTCGTTGTGTCTTCATTGTCATTTGTTTCTAGGTATTTTTTTATTTCCTCTTTGATTTCTTCAGTGATCACTTCATTATTAAGTAGTGTATTGTTTAGCCTCCATGTGTTTGTATTTTTTACAGCTCTTTTCCTGTAATTGATATCTAGTCTCATAGCATTGTGCTCAGAAAAGATACTTGATACAATTTCAATTTTCTTAAATTTACCGAGGCTTCATTTGTGAACCAAGATATGGTCTATCCTGGAGAATGTTCCATGAGCACTTGAGAAAAATGTGTATTGTGTTGTTTTCGGATGGAATGTCCTATAAATATCAAATAAGCCCATCTTGTTTAATGTATCATTTAAAGCTTGTGTTTCCTTATTTATTTTCATGCTGGATGATCTGTCCATTGGTGAAAGTGGGGTGTT
Source organism: Mesoplodon bidens (assembly GCF_964165515.1). Lineage (NCBI taxonomy): Eukaryota > Metazoa > Chordata > Mammalia > Artiodactyla > Ziphiidae > Mesoplodon > Mesoplodon bidens. The sequence goes on along the minus strand of NC_138168.1, from coordinate 12,709,890 downwards.
AAAGTCCCCTACTATGAATATGTTACTATCGATTTCCCCTTTTATGGCTGTTAGTATTTACCTTATGTATTGAGGTTCTCCTATATTGGGTGCATAAATATTTACAATTGTTATATCTTCTTCTTGGATCGATCCCTTGATCATTATGTAGTGTCCTTCTTTGTCTCTTCTAGTAGTCTTTATTTTAAAGTCTATTTTGTCTGATATGAAAATTGCTACTCCAGCTTTCTTTTGGTTTCCATTTGCATGGAATATCTTTTTCCATCCCCTTACTTTCAGTCTGTATGTGTCTCTAGGTCTTAAGTGGGTCTCTTGTAGACAGCATATACATGGGTCTTATTTTTGTATCCACTCAGCCAATCTATGTCTTTTGGTGGGAGCATTTAGTCCATTTACATTTAAGTTAATTATCGATATGTATGTTCCTATTCCCATTTTCTTAATTGTTTTGTGTTTGTTATTGTAGGTCTTTTCCTTCTGTTGTGTTTCTTGCCTAGAGAAGTTTCTTTAGCATTTGTTGTAAAGCTGGTTTGGTGGTGCTGAACTCTCTCAGCTTTTGCTTGTCTGTAAACGTTTTAATTTCTCCATCAAATCTGAATGAGATCCTTGCTGGGTAGAGTAATCTTAGTTGCAGGTTTTTCTCCTTCATCACTTTAAATATGTCCTGCCAGTCCCTTCTGGCTTGCAGAGTTTCTACTAAAATATCAGCTGTTAACCTTATGGGGATTCACTTGTGTGTTATTTGTTGTTTTTCCCTTGCTGCTTTTAATATGTTTTGTTTGTATTTAATTTTTGACAGTTTGATTAATATGTGTCTTGGTGTATTTCTCCTTGGATTTATCCTGTATGGGACTCTCTGTGCCTTCTGGACTTGATTAACTATTTCCTTTCCTATATTAGGGAAGTTTTCAACTATAATCTCTTCAAATATTTTCTCAGTCCCTTTCTTTTTCTCTTCTTCTTCTGGAACCCCTATATTTCGAATGTTGGTGCATTCAATGTTGTCCCAGAGGTCTCTGAGACTGTCCTCAGTTCTTTTCATTCTTTTTTCTTTCTTCTGCTCTGCAGCAGTTATTTCCACTATTTTATATTCCACCTCACTTATCCATTCTTCTGCCTCCATTATTCTGCTATTGATCCCATCTAGAGTATTTTTCATTTCATTTATTGTGTTGTTCATCGTTGCTTGTTTCATCTTTAATTCTTCTAGGTCCTTGTTAACTGTTTCTTGCATTTTGTCTATTCTATTTCCAAGATTTTGGATCATCTTTACTATCATTATTCTGAATTCTTTTTCAGGTAGACTGCCTATTTCCTCTTCATTTGTTAGGTCTGGTGGGTTTTTATCTTGCTCCTTCTCCTGCTGTGTGTTTTTCTGTCTTCTCATTTTGCTTATGTTACTGTGTTTGCGGTCTACTTTTTGCAGGCTGCAGGTTCGTAGTTCCCATTGTTTTTGGTGTCTATCCCCAGTGGCTAAGGTTGGTTCAGTGTGTTGTGTAGGCTTCCTGGTGGAGGGGACTAGTGCCTGTGTTCTGGTGGATGAGGCTGGATCTAGTCTTTCTGGTGGGCAGGTCCACGTCTGGTGGTGTGTTTTGGGGTGTCTGTGGACTTTTTATGATTTTAAGCAGCCTCGCTGCTAATGGGTGACATTGTGTCCCTCTCTTGCTAGTTGTTTGGCATAGGGTGTCCAGCACTGTAGCTTGCTGGTCGTTGAGTGAAGCTGGGTGCTGATGTTGAGATGGAGATCTCTGGAAGATTTTTACCGTTTGATATTATGTGGAGCTGGGAGGTCTCTTGTGGACGAGTGTCCTGAAGTTGGCTCTCCCACCTCAGAGGCACAGCACTGACTCCTGGCTCCTCAATTTGGGATGATTTGTTTTCTATTCATGTATTCCACAGATGCAGGGTACATCAAGTTGATTGTGCAGCTTTAATCTGCTGCTTCTGAGGGTGCTGTTAGAGATTTCCCTTTCTCTTCTTTGTTCTCACAGCTCCCGGGTCTCAGCTTTGGATTTGGCCCCGCCTCTGCATGTAGGTTGCTGGAGGGCATCTGTTCTTCACTCAGACAGGACAGGGTTAATGTAGCAGCCGCTTCGGGGACTCTGGCTCACTCAGGCCGGGGGTGCGGCAGGAGGGGCATGGAGTGCGCGGTGAGCCTGCGGTGGCAGAGGCCAGCGTGATGTTGCACCAGCCCGAGGTGTGCCATGCGCTCTCCCGGGGTAGCCATCCCTGGATCCCGGGACCCTGGCAGTGACAGGCTGCACAGGCTCCCCGGAAGGGGGGCGTGGACAGTGACCTGCGCTTGCACACAGGCCTTTTGGCTGTGGCAGCAGCAGCCCCAGCATCCCACGCCCATCTCTGTGGTCTGTGCTTTCAGCCGCGGCTCACGCCTGTCTCTGGAGCTCCTTTAAGCGGTGCTCTTAATCCCCTCTCCTCGCGCACCAGGAAACAAAGAGGGAAGAAAAAGTCTCTTGCCTCTTCGGCAGGTCCAGACTTTTCCCTGGACTCCCTCCTGGCCAGCCATGGTGCACTTATCCCCTGCAGTCTGTGTTCACGCCGCCAACCCCAGTCCTCTCCCTGCACTCCGACCGAAGCCCCAGCCTCAGCTCCCAGCCCCGCCCACCCCGGTGGGCGAGGAGACAAATCTCTCAGGCTGGTTAGTGCCAGTCGGCACCGATCCTCTGTGCAGGAATCTCTCCACTTTGCCCTCCGCACCCCTGTGGCTGCACTCTCTTCCGCCGATCCGAAGCTCCCCCCTCCGACACCTGCAGTCTCCGCCCGCAAAGGGGCTCCTAGTGTGTGGAAACCTTTCCTCCTTCACGGCTCCCTCCCACTGGTGCAGGTCCAGTCCCTATCCTTTTGTCTATGTTGTTTCTTTTTTTCTTTTGCCCTACCCAGGTACGTGGGGAGTTTCTTGCCTTTTGGGAGGTCTGAGGCCTTCTGCCAGCGTTCAGTAGGTGTTCTGTAGGAGTTGTTCCACGTGTAGCTGTATTTCTGGTGTTTCTGTGGGGAGGAAGGTGATATCCGTGTCTTACTCTTCCGCCATCTTCCCCTGAGCTCCCCATTGTATTATTTTATGTATATTGTTCTGAGTGTAGGTTTTTTTTATCTTCTCTTTCTCTAGAAGCAATTTCAGCTAAAATAAGTCAAATTAGAAGATGTAGGAATACATATTGCCATAGTTTAGAGCTCCCTCAAATTGCTTGAATAACTAGCAATCTGAATCAAACAGCTTTCTCCATGAAAACAGATTCAATAGCTAGCTACCTCACTCTGGAACTGAGGTTAGGATTATAGGTTAGTATGAAAAATATGTTTTTTTCTTGTTTTTTAAAAATAAAATATATTAATTAATTTAAGTAAATATATTTTAAATTAAGTACATTTAAATTCTAAGTATATTGCTTTTGAGTATTGATGTGTTTATTCTCATTGTCCAATAAAACTTTAAAGTTCAGAAATGCAAGTTTTTACTTAGAAGATTCTATAGCATGTGCCAACAGATGAAGTATGCCAGGTATTATAGTTTTAAAACAAATCCACTGAGTACTTGAGATTAGATGAGGATTTCCTTACATAGACATGGTCTTTCACACACACACACACACACAAACGTGTTTTGCTTAGAAACCTACCCTTCGTGCTGGCTGACATTCCACATTTATTAGGAAAGAGTTACTTAAAAGCACATTGAAGGAAAACTCTAATTAAGTGACAGATTTCTTTTTTTCCCAAAGCTCTGTCTAAATACCTGAATCTGTAGGGGAAGAAAAAAAAGAAATGAACTGAGACAGAGGTTGCATATGGTTTCTCATAGATATAATTCTTCAAAATTTTTTCCAAAGTTGGTGATATTTCCGATATTTTCACAAACCAGTGCATGTAGATTCAACATACTGCGTGGGCTGTTTTTAGTTGAGTGGGAATTGCTAAAGATTTCCCAGTGCTATGAAATGTAACTTCCTGAGCGCTGTACTGGTGTAAGTTATATTCACATTTCAGAGCTCAGAAAGTCTTGGGTGTTACTTCTCCCTGGCAACTGCCTGCTTGAATGTTCTCTGAACCCTGCTGCCTGAGTGACCTTCTCCTCCTTTGACTGGTGACCAGTCCATTAAGAGTTTAGCACTTGCACTAGGCAAACACTGTGTTTCTTTCCTTTGAGCCCAGGAGGGAAGGCTTTGAAATGGCCCCGTTTTCTTTTCTCATCACGTTACACATTGATTTCTAAATCTCACTTGATCGTGTTTGGAATGAGCTCTGTGTGTGTGTGTGTGTGTGTGCACGTTTCCATGCATTGTATCCACCATGTTTGCCTGTATCATTTCTTTCAGAAGTGGAGAATTTTGCCATGCAGCTTTTAGCTCTGAGAAAGCAGTTTATCTGCCACTGCCTCACCCCTGATGCACTTCTGGAATAACATGACTGGCCTTAAATATTAGCAGGGTAGTCAACCCTCCAAGGGCAGTCAAAGCTGCCATGAACGTTAAGAACCAGGTTCATGGTTGAGAATGCTGTGTCCTAAGGGGCTTTTCCATGTAGCAAAGTCTGAGATGTAGGGCCCCAGCTTTATGATCAGGCCTTCCCTATTCAAAGCAAGGTTTGTTTCAAAGCTTTTGAGGTGAAGAAGTATCTGAGCCATCCAAGAACAGCCTCAGAAGGGGATGTTTTCTTGTTTATGCCAATGAATCTTTCAAGCACTCTGTAAGCCCTGTTGACATGAGGCTAAAGGCGTCTCCTCTTGCTGCCCTTTGGAGCTGTGATCCATCCTCTGCATTTATTTTTCTTTGATGGAGAACATAAGACACAAAGACCTTTTCCTGTTTATTTTCACACTATGCAGGTATCTTCTCTATTTATTTTACACACACACACATACATACACCCACTTTATTTATGCACATTTCCTTCTGACTCTTCCTTTTTTCTTAGCTTGAAGGGATTTTGAACTTGGGGGATGTCTTGAAGGCTCTCAGATCTCTTTTTTCATAAAGAGAAAGACCTGTGTGTGATAAAGGGTGTGAAACTAGAGTCCGTGTCTTTCAGTAAAAGAGCCAAAGCCACAGAAAGTCCTGCCCATTTTAAACACAACAGCTGTTCCTATGTTTAAGCTTTCAGATGCCTTCATACGGAGAGGTCAAAGCTTTCAGTAGCCTTGCTCCTATGGGGAAGGCTGCTGACGATCATTTTATTGGTACTAAAAGCAAAATCCAATGCCGAGGCCAGCACGGACTTCATCTGGGTGTAACTGAGCTCTTGGAAGCCTGGGTTGAAGGTTTCCAACCCCCAGGGCTTTCCAGGGACTCCAGGTTAACATTAAGGGGTTTGAAAAGAGTTTCCCTTAGACTTGTTTTCAGTACCATGTTTAATTTCCAGATGTTTCTCCCCATTTTATAATTAATAGTGCATTGTGCTGTCTATCATGCGCCCCAGGTGTGTGGTCAGGGACATGGTGAAGCCTGCTGCCTGCAAAACCCCAAGAAATGTTGAACACCAGCCCCACCAGCCTTCACCGTGAGTATGGCATTGGTTTTATTGACTGAAAATGTCGTCTCTTACACAGATCATTCGTTACATATGTATTCATTTACACTGCATGCGGGTGTACAAACTGTGGCTCCTCTGGGGTCTCTGGGGGGTAAAAAGCTACTATTGAATTAGAAATGAACTGAGACAGAGCTCCTGGAAACAGGAGCTCTGTGTATAAAGCATATTTATTAAGTGATGTTTCTCATGTCATATGGGAAGCATAAAGCTAATTAGAGGAAAGAGACACATTTTTTAGGGCTCTAGGGTGTCAGAAATTCTATACATTTTGGATTTAGAATGTATGTGGATTGGAGCCTAAGACTCTAGGAATATGGAGAAAAGGTACAGAAAGGGCTACTTTCCTTGTTGTGAAAACGGAAGTGCACAGGTAGTTCATGGCCAACCTCACACTGGGCCATTTAAAGGTAAGGGACAATCTAAAAGAGGGATGGCCCATTGGTTTTGGTTTTGTTATTGTAACCCCGAGTGTGGATACGTGAAGGGTTAAATGACCAACCTAAGGGAGCTAGAGGAGAAACCAAATAAGTAAACTATGTTGAAAATGTGGATTTTGATGAGATGAAACTTGAAGAGCTTTAAAATTCTGCAGAGAAGCAAGATATATTCAATCTTTTGAAAAGAATTATGCTCCTGGTAAGAAAAATTAAACATTTCCTTAAAATATCTCAGCAGTGGCAATACTGTTATAATAGCCATTACAGCCAAGTAGTTACTACCGGGGAAATGTCTCCTTCCAAGTTTTTTTTGCAAAAGCCATTGAAGAAATGTGTCTTGAGAGTGATTTTCTATAGGTTTCTTTAGCTATCTGAGAATTCTTTGAAATAAAACCAAAATAAAGTAAGAAGATTGTCAAAAGGCTATGAGAAGAACAGTAAATTTTTGTAATTCTTTTGCTATGTCGTTTTTATTCCCATTGGCAAAAACTGAAATTAAATACGATGTTTAAATGCTTATATTTTGTATGTTACATACAATCACAGATTCAAAATTATTTATGTTTTAAGATAAAAAATTTTGGTAAATAAATTTCAAGAGGCTCCATAGATGGGTTATAGATTTTATCTCAATAAGTATACTCGAATATTGTCTTCTACATTTAGTCAGTACTTTTCAAGGAATACAAATAATTTAGATTTAGCCGCAGTAAAAACGATTTATAATTACATTTTTTAAAGTTCTAAGTTGGAGGAAGTACTCTTAATGATGTTCCCATTTTTTTCTATAAATCTTCTAGCTATAAAGCCTTTTTCCTGATGGTGGAACTTTGGTTGATAATTCATAAAAAAATTTAATGATCCCCACTTTCCATCTTATGTTCTAGGCATTAGAAAATATTTTACTTATATTAGGATTCAAGCATCTTTGGGGAAAGTTCTTTGAGGAATTAAAGTTGATTTTAAGATGTGTTGTATTCCACATATTGAGGTTCCATTTTAATTGGTCCCACTTATTCCAATGTCCACTTAAAACTGGAATTATTAGATATGAGACAGCTATTGGCATCCTTGTCAATGAGACTTTAATTTTTTTTTCTTACTTTGTTTCTGCTCTCTGTAGACTTTAGTTGTGGAAATCTTTTGTAACTCACCATGCACCTAGTGGGACTTTCCTGGTGGCCACCCTGAATAGAGTGGCTGAGAAGAAGCAGCTGTCATCTTGTTGGATCCTCTTTTCTGACAATCCCTTCACTCACCCTATTTTTTTTAATTATGATGATGCACTGATGGATTTTAGTTAGTCAGATTTGCACTGTGTGTGTGTTTATATAAAATATGTATTACTTACTTTGGCAGAAGTAGGGATAATGGAATATAAACGGGATGTGGACACAGCTGGAGACAAGCAAGTCAATTGACAGACTATTGCAACAGTCCAGAGAAGGTCTTGACCTACAGGAGTAGCAGAGGGTGTGAGAAGGAAACATTTCAAGAGCTTACTAAGAAGGCAAACAGGCAGTGCTTAGTTGTCAATTGAATATGGTTTGTAAGGAAAGAGTTTAGGGGGCTGTCACTTCAATGGTTTGGTTGATAGAGGACCGCCATCTGAGATGTGGAGATAAAAAAGCAAATCAGGCCTATGGGTAGCTGGGCAGTGAGGAGTTCAGATTGTGATATGATGATTTTGGGCACCCGTGCATTACCTAAGGGTACCTGTCCAAGAAAAAGGTGGGTACATGGACCTGAAGCACTCAGTTAGCTGGGGAACTAGATGACATCCCCAAAGGGTACAAAGTTGGAAGAAATAACAGAGCGCCTGGGTAAAACCAATGCTTAAGGAGTAGGTAAAAGAAGAAACTCCCCTTGCTCAGCTGAGAAATAATGGTCAAAGAAGCAGGAGAAACCACCGTGGTAGAAGAATTCAGGAGGGATGCCCAACAGTAGCAAATGCCACAGAAAATCAATAATTTAAGAGATTTAAAAAAATGTGCATTGGATTTGGCCACAGAGGGGTCATTGATGGCATTTGCCATAGGAGTTTAGCATATAAGTGAGTGGAAATACTCTATTTCTATAGGTGTGATGAGAAAATGAGAAGTCAGGGGAAGGAGATGTTGATTGTGCATAATGAGTAGGAAAACAGAGATAGATTATTAGTGGGTGGATAGGGAGTAGGGTGACTGTACTCGGGTCACTTGTACCCTCTATTTTGCAAGTCTAGGTTGATGGCTGCACATGTCAATATTTTAAGCAAGCTGCCTAAGTTGTCATCATTTAATCAAAGTAATAAATATACTAAAAACATTAGTGGAGTTCAATAAATTGAGTTTGATGGCTGCTACTCCTCAGGTAAAAGATGCATAGTTAAAGCAGTTCCTTCCCAAGTTAGGGGCAGCATTACATAATCCGATCAATGGTATTACTACATGATATCTGCAACACTAGAAGTATGTTTAAAAAAGAGAAAATGATTCAATCTCTTTGGGGTTGAGGGGGTCAGAGAAGGACTTTCAGAGCCTGTGACAGTTCATATGAATTTTGAAGGATGAGTAGTTGAATAGGAAGCAGTTTTAGAATACGGTCTCCAGAAGGAGTAAACAGTTGCCTGGAGGCCCCGAAACATCAGCTTGTGGGGGATGATTTACAACATGTACTCATTGCTGGAGCCTGTGAGCGTCCACGTGTGCATATCTGTATGTTGTCTGCTTGTGTGGGTGAGAGTGCATGTGTGATGGATGGTGAGTGGGAGAGAGAGAAATAAAGGATTCAGAAGGTGCAGCACCGGCATCTCTGAAGAAGAGGACACTGTTCTCACTTGGAGGACGTAAGCTACATGTTGGGTCTTGTCTTTGGTTTTATTTTTAATACGATATTTGAAAGTTGACATAACATTATGGGGTTTTTGAGTTTTTCAAAGTGATCATGGATTTTAAAAGTCTGAGAAACGTTTGTCTACTCATCAATTCCAGCCATGGATGGAAGCAGGTCTAAGCAGGAGAGGTAGGGGGTAGGGCAGATTTGAGAATGTTTGCCAGGTGGTGTAATTAGGGTGCAGTGATTCATTAGCTGTGATAATACAGCAAAGTGAAGGGGAGATAACTCACTTTATATCAAGAGATTGAGTGGATTTGATCATGTCAACAAGAGAGTTAATTTAGGCACTAAAGCTAGTTTAGATTTAGCATTAGATGTATGTATTAGTGTCCAAAGATATCTCTGATTGAAACATCCAAAGACAGTTGGCTATTCATACCTCAAACTCAAGAGAGACTTAGAAGAGTTATACTAATTTGTGAAAAATTACTTTATAATAAAACCATTAACATAAATGAAATACCACGGAGAACTATACTCGATATTTTGTAATAACCTGTAAGGGAAAATAATTTGAATATATATATCTGAATCACTGCCATAAGCCTGAAACTACTACAACATTGTAAATCAAATATACTCCAATAAAAAGTAAAATTAAAACATATTTAATAGAAAATAGTTTATGATAAATTTAATTTCAAAGTTGTTTTACAGAGCTTAAAAAGTATGTGTTCGGGCTTCCCTGGTGGCGCAGTGGTTGAGAGTCCGCCTGCCGATGCAGGGGATGCGGGTTCGTGCCCCGGTCCGGGAAGATCCCACATGCCGCGGAGCGGCTGGGCCCGTGAGCCATGGCCGCTGAGCCTGCGCGTCCGGAGCCTGTGCTCCGCAACAGGAGAGGCCACAACAGTGAGAGGCCCGCGTACCGCAAAAAAAAAAAAAAAAAAAAAAAAAAAAAGTATGTGTTCTATAAGACTAATTTTATGTCTCCGAAAAGTGAATTTTAGAAATAACTTCATTATTAAAATACTTTAAGATTAAAAAATAAGAAGTAGCACAAGGAGAAGGTGTCAGTTTGAAGGAAAGAATGGAAGGGGCAGGATAGATAACATCACAGGACTTAGACAAAGAGAAGAGGAATTAAGTAAATTATACAAAATCAGACAAGAACAAACTTGTCTCAGTTTTCCTGGAACTTTCCATGTTTTACTGCTGAAAGTCTCATGTCCTGGGAACCCCCCTCAGTCCTGGGAAAACTGCGATGGCTGGTCACATTAGAAATGCTAAAGTTGGAATGTGAAAGTAGAAATCTAGAAAAAGAGTATATAGCCAAGGAAAAACTATGTTTAGACAAACAATGTTTACATTCCTGTGGACGGTGAAATGATCGGGAATAAGTCGAATCCAGAGAGGTACATAGATCATATTTCTGTTCAGTCTTTTTTTGGTTATCCTTTGTTTTTGTCAGTGATTGACTGCTTTTCAAAATTAAGAAAAAATTAATATGCCATACATACAGTTCACCTTTTCAAAGTGTAAAAGTTACTAGCTTTTACAAAATTGTGCAACTATCACCACTATGTAATTTCAGAATATTTTGATCACTCCAAAAAGAAACCTAATATCCACTAGCATTATTCCTTATTCCCCTGAAAACCCAGTTTCTAGAAACCACTAACCTACTTTCTGTCTCTATGGATTTGCCTATTCTGGACATTTAATATAAACTGAATCATATAATATGTGATTATTTATGTCTGTTTTTCATCATTTAGCATAATATTTTCAAGATTCATCCATGTTACAGCAAGTATCAGTACTTCATTCCTTTTATTGCCAAATAGTATTCCATTGTATGTATATACCACTTTTTAATTTATCCGTTAATGGACATTTGGATTGTTTCCAATTTGTATGCTGTATAAAGCAGCTTTTAACATTTATGTACAAGTTTTTGAGTGGACATATGTTCTCAGTTCTCTTAAGTATAAACCTAGTAATGAAATTTCTGAGTCATTTGGCAACTATATGTTTACATTTCTTTTCAAAACACACAAGCTGTGTTTCAAAATAGCTGCACCATTTTACGTTTCTACCATCAATGTAAGAGGATTCCAATTTCTCTACATCCTGTCAACACTTGTTATTGTCAGTCTAGGTGTGAAGTATGTGAATGGTTATCTTATTGTGGTTTTGATTTGTATTTCCCGAATGAAAAATGAGTTTTAGTATCTTATCATGTGCTCTTTAGCTATTCGTATTGATTCTTTGGATAAATATTGATTTAATCTTTTGTCCATTTTTAATTGGGTTGTCTTTATTTTTGAGTTGTAAGAGTTTTTTATGTATGATGGATACTATATCCTTGTCAGATAAATGATTTGCAAATATTTTTTCCCATTTAGTGAGTTGTCTTTTCATTTTCTTGATAGTATCTTGAAACACAAGTTTTTAATTTTGATGAAGTTGAATCGTTTTATGTTCCATTGGTTACTTGTAGCTTTGGGGTTTTATCTAAGAAATTATTATCAAATTCAAGGTCATAAAGATTTACCCCTAGGTTTTCTTTTAAGAGTTTTAGTTTTAGCTTGTACATTTAGATATTTGATCCATTTTGAGTCACTTTTCATATATGGTGTGAAGTAGGGATCCAATTTCATTCTTTTGCATGTGGACATCCAGCTATCAAAAAGTGGTGATTGCAGACATACATGTCTTGCTCCTGATACTAGGGGGAAAGCTTTCAGTCTCTCCCTATTAAATATGATATTAGTCGTGGGGTTTTAGTATATATTCTTTATCAGGTTTAGAAAGTTTCATTCCATTTCTAGTATGTTGAATGTTCATAACACAAAAGGATGTTGGATTTTCTCAACTGCTTTTTCTGCATCTATTGAGATGATAATGTGCTTTTTTATCTTTTATCTTATTAATATGGTGTACTGCTTTATTTTCATATGTTGAGACAATTTTGCATTCCCACGTGGCTATCCATTTTATTTGTTGCTTTACTTGATTTGCTAGTATTTTTGAAGATTTTTGTGTAAGTATTTATAAGGGGTACTGGTCTGTAGTTTTCTTGTGATGTCTTTGATTTAGGTATCAGGGTAATACTAGCCTCATAGAATGAACTTGGAAGTATTCCCTACTATTCTATTTAGGAAAAGTTTGTGAAAGATAATTTTTCATCAGATGTTTGGTAGACTTCACCAGTGGTGCCATCAGCTTCTCTTTGTAGTAAGTTTTTTTTTTTTAATGCTTTTTAAGTTCCTTCTTGTTTGAACATTTGTAATGGTTCTGTATCATTGTGTATGTATGTATAGGTAACTGTATCATATGAAATCCCCACATCTTCAGAACAACTGACATTCAAAAGTCAGTTCTATTTAACTCTTGAACCTTTCATGATTTGGGGTTATAGATACTTTTGCTTTCTAATTTTCAGAAAATAAACTTAACGTTCTCTCTCTCTCTCTCTCTGTCTCCTCTGTGTGTGTGTGTGTGTGTGCAGGACTGATTTAATCATATAAAAATTACCAGTGTAACCTCAGAGTCTAGGTTCTGTGTAGTTAAAGACCAATCAGAAAGTTAGTATCTAAAAGATTTTGTAGATACAAGTTATTGAATACTGTTGAGATTCTTTGGTTTGAGTTTCTCTGATTACCTTTAGAAAAACTGAGAAACTTGTTTTGATACAGTGTTTTTTATTTTTACCTATTTTTCTTTTGTTTTGTTAGACGTTTGTAAGTCCTGTAATTATCAATTTCATTCATTTAACAAAAAATGAATTTATGTCTGGGTAAAAATTCAGATCGTTGAGTCTCGGGATTTTCCTTGGCTACTCGGTCTTTGTCCTTTCTACTTCCCCTTTTCCAGAATTGTTCTCTCTGCGCGGTGGTAACTCACATCTTGGACTGGATCATCCGGTACCATCTGCCTTGAGGCTTTTGACTTGGGCATGTGTGTCACACACACTGTTCTTTTCCCTTCTCACAGCTTCAGATGAGTCAGCCTTGAATTGACAGGGAGACTGCATCCATATTTTTCTTTTAAGAGACATAGTTTTTCAGATCTCAAGGGCATGGCTTTTTTCAGCAACAACAATCTTTGTTCAGATTTGATTATAACATAGGGACTTCTGAGGATCAACATGTATGGGACTAGAATTAATTTAATCATGGAAATGTGGCAGCTTATAGTTAACCTAATTTTAAAATAGTCAACCTTGAGGACCAAAAATAAAACTGAGAAAAATATGTATTAATATATTTACTTTTCCCATAGTAGTATGGGAAACCTACATATATGTTTATACTTGAAAATATGATTTTTCATTTAAAATCACATATCTAACGCAAAATTATGTATCAATATTGCAGTAGATAACAGAGTAAACAAAATTGTCTTTGAAGTTGTAAACAGTTGGACAGCAGCCCTTTTCATGGTGTCACTGTGCTTTTAAGGTCCACTCACCACACGTGATCTTCAGGCTGTGTGTACTGATGTCCAGAGCTTTGTGTGTTGCAATAGTAGTAGATGGAAGAAGGTCCATGGCTAACACTGAAAATTGGCAACCCACTGGCAGACCATCACCACCTCAGACACACCTCTGTCATGGATCCAGGGGTTCCTCTCAGTAGTCTGAGAGAGACAGTGGATGCTGGAATTTAGCCTGATTTTCCCTGTTTCCCCTGATCTTGGCCTTCTGCTCCCCCTGAGCCTCCTGGTGTTTTGTGCTCCTGAAGTTCTGGAGATTTTGTACTCAATTTTTTCCATATTCTCCTGAATTTTGATCTCAGTGCAGGTGTGGTCAATGAAGACAAGTTGGCTTTGGATGAGAAGGTACCACTGAGCAAAAGGAAGTTGAACATCTTCAGCTAGTGCAAGAGTGTGTGGTGGGGAAGCACTGCTGGCTCTGCAGTGAGTCTGGCTAGTTCTTCTCCCTTCAACAACTATTTATTTACTCTGTGTCATGCACAGAGCCTGGCGTCAGGCACTTGAGGTGATGATGAACAAACCAGAGTCCTTGTCCTTGTAGAACTTAGCGTGCAGGAGGAGAAGATCTAAACAGCAAACTAACGTACATGTTAAAACTCTTCCTTTTTAACCAGAGCCTAAATGAAGTGCAGGGAAGGAGAGCACACAGGGGAAGCTGTTCAGGGAGCAGACTCAAGGTCAAGGAAGTCTCTGGGAGGAGGTGAGGTTTAAGGAGAGACTTGAAAGATGAGAAGTCGGCCTTGAGAAGAGCCAGCAGAAGGCAATTCCAGACAGAGAGGATGGTACGTGCAGTGGACCTTATAAGGAAACCAGTGTAGTGTGGTTAGGGAACTAAAAGAAGGGCAGAGAAAATTGAGGAGGAGGTGGGCAGTGGAGGAGATAAGCAAGGGTTCCCTCCAGGTCTTTGGATTTTTTGTAAGTCTGTGGAGAAGCTCTGGAAGCCGTTCACAGAAGGGAGGATCATGATCCAACGTAGCTGGCCAGTGGGTGGGAAGAAGATGAGGGACCTTGGGAGGCAGTTGTGGTGGTTTTGGCAGAACATGACGATGGTTTGGACTCTGCTGGTGGCCATAGATTTGGAACAAGTGGAATTCAGTGAACTTTAGTGGAATTTAAGGAAGCTTTGGAAGCAATGAAAGAGAAGAGGAATTTCTAGTGTATACTGGAGGGAGGGGGCTTCAAGTCATGTGTGTAATCCCCCATATGCTAGATCGGTCCTGTGTGCATTAAATGCATTGTGTGTAGGAACATTTTCTCATAAAGTCTTAAGCATCCTGTTATGTATCTTCAATGTATCTTCAATGGCATATGTAAGAAATTTAGAAATCTAGAAATTTAGAAATCTCACCTTATCACTTCAGGTAAATTTGCAAAGACCTTCAAGTACTGAAGGTAAAAAATGGTGAAAAGTAAAATTGAGTAATAATTGAAACATGATTAGACTTTACCATTTTAAATAAATTTGTTCTTGTGTGATTTTTTTTCACTCTGACATTCTGTTGGAATAGATTTAATAATTCTGTAGGTGTTTGGATACACTAGAGGAAATGAATATTTAAAAATATATACTACTTTAAAAAATATTGCTCCTTTTTTGAAAGGTGTCTCATTTTTCTGAGTAAAATTCAGCCAAGAAGAAAGGGGACATGTTTTCATTTGCAAAGGATCTTTTAGCTTTCTTTTTCTTTCTTTTTTTTTTTGCAGTATGTGGGCCTCTCACTGTTGTGGCCTCTCCCGTTGCGGAGCACAGGCTCCGGACGCACAGGCTCAGTGGCCATGGCTCACGGGCCCATACGCTCCATGGCATGTGGGATCTTCCCGGACCGGGGCACGAACCCGTGTCCCCTGCATCAGCAGGCGGACTCTCAACCACTGCGCCACCAGGGAAGCCCCTTAGCTATGTATTTTATTATGAATGAAGGTATTATTCAGAGACAAGCAGCCTTTTCTGTACTATTTTCAGCCACATGCTTACATCAAAATGTGATGAGTTTCAATTTTTGCTAAGTTCACTTTTTTTTTCTTATACTATAAGAGGTATTCAATGCCATAGTCTATAGTTCTATTACCAACTGTAGTAGGGATCATATTGATCAGGTGATAATAGAAAAAAGTTCCAACAAAAAAAAATGGTTTTGTCTTTTAGAATAAAGTCAGTACAGCCAGTAACTTGAAAATAGAGACTACTGAGAACACTGACATTTCCGATTCATGGTTATAATTAGGAAGTGACAGAATTTTTTTTTAATCGTGTGGCTTTTATAGACCTCATTCTCTTTGTATGATGTGCTGGTTTCTGCAAGTCATTCTATGCCAGTTTACAAAGTTATACAAAGCTCCTCTTTCTGCTGTAACTATTTTAAGATAATATTGTGTTTATCTCTGTCTGAGTGCTCAGAGGAGAAGATGACTTCTTCTCGGGAATTAAAAGAGTTTTGTTCTTTAGGAGTAGAGCTGTAGTAGTTTTATATGTAACAATTATGTTTTGTGGAACTTTACTAGTCATTCATTCCTTTCACCAATTATCGCTTGCTGACTGAACTAGGTCCTCTTTTAAGGGTCCTCTGAGCAGTTCCTATGTTGGTGACCCTGATGTAGGAGGACTTTATCCCCTGTATACTGTCCCTGTCCTTTGCTCCTGTGAATAGAGTGTGTTTTAGCTAAATGCATTTTTCCCCTCTTCTGCAGAGAATCTGACTTGAATCCTATTCTTTATCATCTTGTTGATTCTATCAGGAAGCCCAAAGGTCATGTTTACCTTAAGCCTAGGGCCAGCCCCAAGCAGCCAGCTTAGTGGATCTTCATCCCTTCCGCTTTCTTGGGCTAAGTGATATTTGTCCATAAGAACAAAGAATTATTTTTAAAAGATATCCTAAGGAAACTAAGGTTGCACAAGCTCCAGAAAATCTTCGACTAAGTTAATTTAATGTCAGCTTTACATCGAGCCACATGATATGGACAACAACCAAGCTTGGAGGGCGTATGGACTTGGGCTGCATATGGTAGACCCCACATGGACCTGGGAAGTGGCTTGGCCAGGGTGACTCGGCAGGAAAGGGGCAGATCTAGGTCTAGAATTCAGGTTATCTGGGTTCATAATAGCGGACAGATTCAAAATATGCAGGTAATCCATATTATTACCAAAGAGAAGAATTTTGTCATTCTTCGGGGAATAATGAGTAAATTCTAGCTTTAAGGGTTCGAACTATATATTTTCAGTCTTTGCTCTGCTACTCATTCGCTGGATGACATTGGCCCAGTTCTTTTAACTTCCTAAATCCTTAGTTTTCTCATCTGGAGAATAGGAAGAAAATTGTTTCTAGTTATCTCATTGAGAGTTTTTGAGGATGAAATGAGGTAAAGTACATGAGAGAGTTGTGAATAAAGTACTATATAAATATTATTCTACAAAAGTGGAATAATCTCAATAATATTTTATCCATTTAACAAATATTCACCAAGTCTTTATAGTGTGCCAATATTGACACAATTTGGGAAAAGTATATATATATATATATATATATATATATATATATATATATATATATATATATATAAATTTTGGCTAATCCAGTCAAAACATAGACTGTATCTTTTCTTATTTATTACTGTTTTTTATTGAGAGGAGTGGTATAAAAAGGCATTGGGGGAATTTTAAAAAGCATAGACCCCACCTCATACCACCCCATCATCTATCCAGTGCTCCCTGCTGTGTGTGAGTAGGGAGGCCAGGAAATGTGTATTTAGATCATTTGCCCAAGTTATCCTGACGTAGGTTCCTGATTTAAAACCACTGGTATGTACCACTGAGATGCTCAGTTAAAATGAACATTTGCTGGGATGAGTGATCTTTTCATAAACTAAAATTAATGTGAGCATCACTGAATTCTACCTCTCTTCTAAAACTCACATAGAGAGGAAGTAAATACTGGCAATATTATTATTAGAAAGTCGTTGTGCCTCAGGGCCCAGCCTGGTTACTCTGTGAATCACCACTATTTCCTCTGCTCTTCTACAGAGTCTTTTGTCCAGGACAAGAACAGTCTGCCTCTGCCAGGAGAATAGATGGTCGTTGTGCAAAAACAGGGAGCTTATAGTCAAAGGAGAATTTGTACCCATGGCTACTTCTGCTGGTATTAGAAGGAAGGTATTAAATAAAAGGAAAAGATTATGCTCAGGACCTTGGCAATCTATGCAGCAAACAAATATTTATTTAGTGAAAAATAATTTGGGTAGATAAATGAATGCACTCATCTATTATGCATTTCACAAATATTAAACCTTGTGAATGTGCCTAGATATCTTTAATGATTTCAGGTAACATCACTAGTTATCTATAATTGAGGTCATTGGTAGACAAATTCAGAACATGAAGGGCTGAAGGAGACCTTTTAAGTCGTATTTAACGGTGGGTAATATTAAATAAGATTTCCATCAGTTCAGATGACCCAAATGTGTAGTGTCTATTTTGACATTCATTCATTCATTTTACTCATTCATTCAACAAATATTGTAGACTTATAAAGCTATTAAGAAGATGTAACTTGGGCTGACAGACAGGTAAACAAATAATTACAATGAAGTATGAGGATAAGACTATGAAAGGGCTTACAGATTGCCATGAAAGCACAGAGGAACCTAACTCAAAATGGGAGGTGAGGAAAAATTGTTAGAGCCAGTAATACTTAACATTTCATTGTATTTATATTAATATTTAATTATATGTTATCTGATATTTTTTCTGTAATTAAAAAAACGTTTATTGAGCCCAAGCTATGTTCTAAATACAGTACTAAATTAGAGGATGAGGGAGGGAAGCGTCCCAAAATAATTTTAAGTAATAGGATCTGCCCTCAAGTAGTTTATAATTTAATTGTTGGAGATGAGGGAGGGATGGATGAATGGATGGATGGATGGACAGGTAGATGGATAATTTGGTGGCTTTCTAGGTATAAAAGATACCTTACAAAAATCAAGTGAATTCCTTAAAAAATGTATATGGAAGTTTTTCAAAGCGGGGTATATATATCAATACTTGTGGCTAGAGTGGTGTGGAGTAAGGAAGAGCTACAGGGGGAAAAGAAGCACTTTAGATTTCCATCAAGACTGAGTAGTAATTGGAGAGAAAGGAGAGTTTAGGGAATCCCAGACTAAGAAAATGACTTGGGTAACAGTTCAGAGTGAGAATGAAGCAGTCAGGCAAAGAGGGCATTGAATATGCAATCTGGCTCAAGAAGCATGTTTGGCAAAGGAGTTGAGGAATATAAACTGATAAAGGAAGGTTGGGACCAGTTTATAAACATCCTTACGGTCCTGGATCAAGAACCTCATTTTACTCTGAAGGAAGACATGAAAGTATCTGACCGTGGAGGTACCCATTTGAAAGGGACGTTTCAGGATGATGGATTTTTCAGAAGTATGCATGATGGATGATAATAGGGCTTTCCTGGAGAGCAGGAGACAAATCAGTAGTTGATTAAAATAGATCAGACATAGTTAATAATAGTAAGAACAGTGATCGCGGTTAAGAAGAAATAGATGAAAGAGAGAGAGCATCTGGAAGGAAAAAGCAGTGGCTTTAGTGATAAGTGAATGAACCAGAGAAAGGAACAGAGAGGAAAGACTCAAAAAATGTCTAAGAATCTGAGCCTGGGAGTTCCTTAGGAAAGTTAATGAAAAAATAAGGAAATGGAAAAGGCATGTAGCTCTAGGGGATTACATTCCCTAAAATAAACACTTTTTTTCTGCTGCCTTAGGGAAATCCATAAGAAAGAAGTCTCTCTGGCACAATGGAGAGAGCTACTTTATATGGTAGCATCAAAAAGGAGAAGAATACATACTTAATTCTCAGAACCTCTCACCAACCTAAGTTATGCATCAGGTTAGGGCAGAAGAAAGTCTAGTTTTCGCCCTCGGCTGGTTCTCTATCCACTGTGGTAACAATAACTGCAATCATATACTCTTCTGTCGTAGGCACTTCATGTGCATTTAACCCTCACAAAATTTTATAAAGCACAATGATTATCTTCATTTTATAAAGAGGAACCTGAAGTGCAAAAATGTAAATGGCTTGCTTGTGTGCCTACACCCACTGATAGTGAAGCAGGATTCGAAGCCAGGCAGTAAGATGCCAGACCCCAAGCTCCAGGCTTGCTCAGAGGCAGGCACTGCTGGTAATTCATTTCAGGATCCACGTGAGGACCCACTGATGGCTCCCTTTCTGCTCAAACCTGGGCTGTGCTCTAGGGTTAGAAGACAAGAATGTCATAGTGTCCTTTTTTTAATTGAAGTATAGTCAATTTACAATATTGTGTTAGTTTCAGGTGTACGGCATAGTGATTCAGTTTTTTTTTCAGATTCTTTTCCATTATAGGTTATTACAAGATATTGGATATAGTCCCCTATGCTATACAGTAGGGCCTTGTTGATTATCTGTTTTATGTAGAGTAATTGGTATGTGTTAATCCCAAACTCCTAATGTGTCCCCCTTCCTTTTGTAACCATACTTTGGTTTCTATGTCTGTGGGTCTGTTTCTGTTTTGTATATACATTCATTTGTATTATTTTTTATATTCCACATATAAATGATACCATATATATTTCTCTTTCCAACATTTCATTAAGCATACTATTCTCTAGGACCACCCACATTGCTGCAAATGGCATTATTTCATTCTTTTTCATGGCTGAGTAACCCTCCATTGTATATATGTACCATATCTTCTTTATCACTTCATCTGTTGATGGACACTTAGGTTGTTTCCATGTCTTGCCTACTGTAAAAAGTGCTGCTGTGAACATTGGGGTTCATGTATCTTTTGAATTAGAGTTTTTGTTTTTCCAAGATATATGCCCAGGAATGGAATTGCTGGATCATATGGTAGCTCTATTTTTAGATTTTAAAGGAACCTCCATACTGTTTTCCACAGTGGCTGCACCAATTTACATTCCCACCAACAGGGTAGGAGGGTTGTTCCCTTTTCTCCATACCCTCTCCAACATTTGTTATTTGTAGATTTTTTGATGATGGCCATTCTGACCAGTGTGAGGTGATACTTCATTGTGGTTTTGATTTTCATTCCTCTAATAATTAGTGATGCTGAGCATCTTTTCATGTACCTGTTGGCCATCTGTGTGTCTTCTTTAGTCTGTTCAGTTCTTCTGCCCATTTTTTGATTGGGTTTTTAGTTTTTTTGATATCAAGTTGTATGAGCTGTTCATATGTTTTGGATATTATTCCCTTGCCGATCTCAACATTTGCAAATATTTTCTCCCATTCCATAAGTTTCTTTTGCTGTGATGTCAGTGTTCTTGATTTAGAATTCACAATATTTGGGAGTTTGGTGGACATAATATATATAATCAATTATTAAGTCACATTCTCCATGACATTCACCCCAAGTTGGAGCAAATTCATGGAGGTTATAAAACCTTATAGATATAGAAGAATGGACAGAATTGCTCTCATGAGTTTTTGCACCTAAGTTTCCTCATATATGAAGTAAGTGGACTCATTTATTTTGCTTGAAGAAAGGGAAGGTTAATTTTAAATTAAAGATGAGCTTCTGCAGTATTTTAAAAGTATACTAGTCATTTGTTGAAAACATAGGCAGAACACTCTATGACATCAATCACAGCAAGATCCTTTTTGATCCACCTCCTAGAGAAATGGAAATAAAAACAAAAATAAACAAATGGGATCTACTGAAACTTAAAAGCTTTTGCACAGCAAAGGAAACCATAAATGAAACCAAAAGACAACCCTCAGAATGGGAGAAAATATTAGCAAATGAAGCAACTGACAAAGGATTAATCTCCAAAATTTACAAGCAGCTCATGCAGCCCAATATCAAAAACAAACAAACAAAAACCCAAACCAAAAATGGTCAGAAGACCTAAATAGACATTTCTCCAAAGATGATATACAGATTGCCAACAAACACATGAAAGAATGCTCAACATCACTAATTATTAGAGAAATGCAAATCAAAACTACAGTGAGGTATCACCTCACACTGGTCAGAACGGCCATGATCAAAAAATCTACAAACAATAAATGCTGGAGAGGGTGTGGAGAAAAGGGAACCCGCTTGCACTGTTGGTGGGACTGTAAATTGATACAGGCTCTATGGAAAACAGTATGGAGGTTCCTTAAAAAACTAAAAATAGAACTACCATACGACCCAGCAATCCCACTACTGGGCATATACCCCGAGAAAACCATAATTCAAAAAAAGTCATGTACCACAATGTTCTTTGCAGCTCTATTTACAATAGCCAAGACATGGAAGCAACCTAAGTGTCCATGGACAGATGAATAGATAAAGAAGATGTGGTACATATATACAATGGAAAAAAGAAACGAAACTGAGTTATAGTGAGGTGGAGGGACCTAGAGTCTGTCATACAGAGTAAAGTAAGTCAGAAAGAGTAAAACAAATACCATATACTAACACATATATATGGAATCTAAAAAAATAAAATTAAAAGGTTCTGAAGAACCTAGGGGCAGGACAGGAATAAAGATTCAGCCATAGAGAATGGACTTGAGGACACAGGGAGGGGAAAGGGTAAGCTGGGGCGAAGTGAGAGAGTGGCATGGACATATATACACTACCAAATATAAAATAGATAGCTAGTGGGAAGCAGCGGCATAGCACAGGGAGATCAGCTCAGTGCTTTGTGAACACCTAGAGGGGTGGGATAGGGAGGGTGGGAGGGAGATGCAAGAGGGAGGAGATATGGGGATATATGTATACGTATAGCTGATTCACTTTGTTATACAGCAGAAACTAACACACCATTGTAAAACAATTATACTCCAATAAAGATGTTAAATAAAAAGTATACCAGTCATTTGTCAATAAATTATGTGCTGCCTTGGGACATGTTTTCTTGGTTTGCCTTAGTTGATTTTCAAAAAAAAATATTTCATTAACTTTTCATATTTTTTTTATATTTTGTCTCCCCACCTGTAGTGTTCACTTCTTGAAGGCGGGGGTTGTATTTTATGAAAGTCCTTGATCTGCTCTAATGCATAATACTGTGCTACACCATTGCAACCTGATATAAGTTGCTTTCTTTTCATTTGAACTATGATTTGGTTTGATTTGAATAATGGGTTCCAATTGACAACTGATTCCAAAATGGATTCCATTATCCCCCTTACTGTGAATGGTAAACTGAGCTGATAAACATGAAAAATTAGAGAATACATATGGAGAATCAGGGAGGAGAATGAAAGTCTCTTTCATTTGTTCCTTTGATTTTTCTAGCTCTGCCTTTCCTTGACATACCAGAGAGCTATTTCCACCATCTGTTATCCTTTGAAGCATTAAGAGTGTTAAAATACTTGGGCTGGTCCTTTGCAGTGTCATTTACTATGAGAGCTCAGGGGATAGTTTGGGGCCATATTTATGAGAAAAGTTCACACTTGGAAAAAGTGTGACTTTGTGTTATATTTCATTGTGTGTGTATCTCTATGCGTATAGATTAAATTTAGATTTTTTTGCACTTATGATGAGTGGGATCTCATGTACCACTGTACTCTCTGCAGTGACCAACATAACACCTTACATACATAAGGGCACTCAAGTATCATGTTATTTGGTCCAATTAAAACTGAGCTCTGCGTATCCTTCCATGTCGCCCCCCACCTAACACGCACATCCTTCTCCACCTTCCCTCCTCTCTTCACGCCATTTCCACCCTCCGAGTCATCCGGACGGGAACCCCTGGTCATTTTCCACTCCCCCTACCTTGGGTTCCCTGGTGTGATCAGTCAATAGGTCCCATCAGCTCCGGTTCTGAATCGGCTGTCACACCTGCTCTTTCTTTACATCCTCGCTGCCATCCTCTTATTCCATACTCCCCTTCTCTTTTACTTGGAAACCTAGTTGACCTTGCTGTCTCTTCTTTCCCTAGTCTACACCACCCCACACAGCTGTGGACAGGGCAGCTGCCCTGTGAATAATCCAGCCCCTGTGCTGTCCAGTGCCTGGCTGTCTCACCTCCCATGAGGTCTTTTCCCGTTCAGACGTTTCAGAGTTGCATTACTCCCTCTTCACTGAAGATGCTCTCCCCTCCTGTCTCCACCCAAGCCTTTGCCGCTACTGGTTTCAGTACCAAATTTTCTCACTCACCTGACTTTCAAGTCTCTGCTCACATGTCTTTTTCTCCAAGACTTGACCTGAATGACCACCTCACCAGAATTTATTCTTCTGCCGGGCTTTGGTGGCAGCTCTCTTACCTAAAGCTCCTATCACTTACCACCTCTTACTTGTGTGTGTGTGTCTTAGACCTGCTGTGAGTTTATGAGCTCTACTTTAGTTCTTCTCTAGTTTCCTAATTCTTGTAGAAGAGGGTTAATAGTTTTCAGTGGGATTGGACACCAAAATGAAACAGCCTAGAGCACTCCTGTTCTCCCCATCTATCTCTATCTGTCATTAAAATATGAAATTTGGAGGTTATGTTACACAGGGAAAGGCTCAGTATTGTATTATCTGGACAAAATAAATTTTGTTGTTACCAACAAGAACTTGATATTTTTTCTTTCAATGTTGGCATAGGAATTGTGATTTTTATTTTGATAATGTTGCAAATTGCAAGGCTAGTTCAATAAATATTCAAAATAAATGAGGTTTTGGATACGGTTACCAGAAGAGTGAGATTGCAAAATTTTCAAGAAAAATGATGACTTGCTATGTACTTTGTGTTTTCTTCCTAGACCCTATTTTGAATGTTCAGATTTGGGCCAGATGGACTAATTTATGTTTTTCCTGCACAAATTTTATATTTATCAACTCAACAAAATTTGGGGGCAGTAAATTGTATCTCAACTTTAAGTACAGCTATGAAGCCACTATTTACATAGCAAAACATCCTGTGTAAGCTTTTAAGATATTCTTCCCTAAATCCCACTTTCATCATATTACTTTCTGATTCAGAAATGTATTTTGGGGCTTCCTTGGTGGCACAGTTGTTGGGAGTCTGCCTGCCAATGCAGCGGACATGGGTTCGTGCCCCAGTCCAGGAAGATCCCACATGCCACGGAGCGGCTGGGCCCGTGAGCCATGGCCGCTGAGCCTGCACATCCGGAGCCTGTGCTCCGCAGCGGGAGAGGCCACAACAGTGAGAGGCCCGCGTACCACAAAAAAAAAAAAAAAAAAAATGTATTTTGGTTTGCTGTTACCTATCAAGTTAAGCATAAAATTCAATGTCTGGATTTTGTGGCTTGTCCTCATCTTTATTCATTTCTGTTATGTTTCTCTTGCTTACATGTTTCTGCCTACGTTTAACAACATGCCAAAACTCATGAAATGTGTTAATTTTTTTTTAGCTTATTGTTTGGTTTATTCTAAATTGATATTGCTGATCATTTTAATGGCTGTAACAAGCATGTATTAGAAACAAGGAGACTATTTATAATCTGATTTCTGCAGTGTGTTTATATCTGAGATTGAGAAGAAGACAAAAGGCTTGAGAAACATCTCTCTACTCTGAAATTCTAAGTAATTCGTGGATGACATAGAGGGAGACCCAGACGGGGAAATGAGAAATAAAGTTTTCGAACATGGCCAGAAGGACTCCAAGCCAATGTTAAGAGGATGATCTTTGAGAGAGTAGGAAGGGAAAAAGAAAGAAAAGCTTTACTGGGGCAGCCACACTGTAAGAAATAAGGGTGTGTCTCTACCTTGTACAGAAGCAGCAAATGTACATTCTCTTGGAAGGATATGTGGGATCCATGGTGATACAAACTTGGATTTTCTTCTGGCAATTCTTGGTTTACAAAGTCGTTGCCACATTAAAGCTCAGGTCATTTTCTCTCCCCCCAGAAGAAGGCATTATTTCCTGCTTTTTTGCTTTGAGAAAACTGATGCTCACAGTGGCTACCAGTAAATGATGGAGTTACTATTCAAATCTCTGACTCCAATGTTCCTTTTATTTCATTGTACACTGGTGGAGAGGACACTCTGTAAGTTGAGTCCTATTAAGTCGAATTTGTACACCTTCAGTAATCTGCCTGTCTATCTATCTATCTGTCTATCTATCTATCTATCATCATCATCTTTCTGTATCTGTCCATATACAACCTGACGGAGGTTGTATAAAAGGCATGTCGGACAACGGACACTGCCCACATCCCCCTGCCCCATTCATCTGAGTTTCCACACTCGTCCTCCTTCACACAGACACAGACACCTTATACTCCACCAGTACTGACTTACCTGTAGCTCACAACACACAGGGCTGTGCTTAGAGATGCCTGTTCTCATGAAAGCCAACAGTTACATTTCATAAGCTGGTTGTGTAAAGAGAGCAACTATTAAAAGTTAAATTATATAAATTTGCAATTAAGTAAATTACATTAAAACAGAAGTAGTAAATACTCACAACTCACCATTCCTAATTATGCTGCTACCTGTGACTATTTACTCTCTTGAGTTACTCACATCTGTTGTATCTGCAGGATGGAAATACTGCAGGAGTACATCCTTTACCAACTCCACGTCAAAGTGACACCATGTTTGTTGCTTGAAATCTGCCCTGGGTGGAGGATCTACACCATGGAAATTGGAGAACTTTATAAATCAGCTCTATTTTTGTTGCAAACACACTCTGTCAAACCTCTCTTTCCTGCCTTTATAATGCTCTCTCCTATGCCTGAAATATCCCTCATGCTGTCTGACACACGTATGTGTATGCACAGACACACACACACACACACACACACACATATTATCCACCCAATTAACCACTCTTAATCATTTCAACTGGTCCACTCCTTTCTAAAGACTTTGAAGGCCTTCCACCTTCCAGACAGAGTTCATTTTTATCCTTCGTAGTAGATCTGTGACTTGCCTACCTATACTATAGCATGCGTCATCATTTACTACACTTAGGGTTGCTAGATTTAGCAATTAAAATTTGAGTTTCAGGTAAACAATATTTTTTTAGTGTAAGTATGCCCCGTGCAATACTTGGAATGTGCTTATACTAAAAGATTGTTCACTGCTCATCAAACATTCAACTTTAACAGGAGGTCTTATATTTTACCTGGTAACCCTAACTACTACGGATAGTTTTTTTTAATGTTTCACCTTTTGGTTACCAAAGGTGAAAGGTGGGGGAGGGATAAATTAGGGACATTGGATTAACAGTTACATACTACTATATATAAAATAGATAAACAACAAGGATCTACTGTATAGCACAGGGGACTATACTCAATATCTTATAATAACTTATAATGGAAAAGAATCTGAAAAAGAATATGTATATACATATACACACACATATAACTGAATCACTTTGCTGTATACCTGAAACATTGTAAATCAACTATACTTCAATTAAAAAAAAACTAAAGGAAATTACACACACACACAATATTATAATGGCACTTACAGGGAGATTGAGAATTTCTCTTTTGTTTTCCAATATAACTTTATAAGATTAGGATTTTATGTTCACTGAAACTTCGGCAGTACTCATTAATAAAAACAGCCTGGCTCTGGGGAAAATTTTTCAATGTTAATGGGATGTCATATTTTACAATTAGTTTTTTTTTTAATGTTTCATCTTCCTAGTAGAATGGTGCCAGGTCTTTTTTCAGTGGTGTTCATAATGTCTCACACAGAGAATGGCTCATAATAGGAAGTTTTAAAAAAAATAATATCTGTACTGTTACTCTTATTCCTTATCTAACGTATAGCCCTACATGTTCCTGTTGGATGAAATCAGGAAAATTTTTGTGGGATTTGAAATTACATAGTACGACTGGTGTCTTATGAAGGTAACTTCAAGTTTTAGATGAGAGATGGTTTAGAAACTAGAGATGGTGGAATTAGGGCAACTAGATAAGAGGCCAGATAAATGATGACAGCATGTGAACCAGGGACTTGACAGTGCCTGGCAATGGGGAATATCTAGAGAGAGAACAGCCAGACATGATCACTGGATACAGATGCTAAATAAGGAAAAAGTAGCATTGGTGCAAAAGTTTCCTGCTTGGGCAGTGGAGTTGATGGTAATGGCGTTAGCTGGCGGAGAAATTTACAATGTACAGCAGATTGGGAGGAGTGAGAATAACTGCAGAGGCCCATTTGGGGCATGTTTACTTTGGTGTGCTGCGACCAGGTGTGACATGAAAAATATTTAGTCACCACTACAGTATGGGCACTGATAATTAAAATGAGATACCAACCAATGGAATGGACAACAGCTATGAACTGTCAGGCACTGACACTGGGTGACAGTGCTTTCAACCCAGCAACAATGCCCAACCCATAATTCTGGGTCTGGGACTCAGGAGAGAATTTACATCTGAAGTTTTCCGATGTCTGAAGTCCTTGACCCAGTGGTGATACTGATGCTCTTGGAGTAGGTGAGATCATCTGCAGAGTATTTGAAGAGGGTAAATGATACATCCACAGAGTATATTAATATTTACTAGTTGAGCAGAAGAAGTAAAAATAGTAACAAAGAAAAAGATGGAGTGGTTAGACTTTGTGCATGGTGGAGAAGATGGATTATCTTGCTTCTGCCTCAACCTCCACATTTTTTCTGATAGGCCAATTGTTATGCTAGAAGTGAAGTTATATAAACCAAGGGGCTCCTGTAAAATACCAAGCACCACAGAGACTGGAGGCATGACCTTTTGTGGTATGGGAAGACCACCCTTGGTTGGACCAATTGGTTGACTAGGGTTACAGAATATCATTATCCCTTCAGGAGGATCTGCTAGGACTGAAAATAAAGGTATTCAGACAAGGAGGAGAGAGGGTTTATCAGGCAGGGGCTCAAAGGTGACTGCCCGGCAGCATCTCTGGCTTCAACCAGTGATGGGAGAAGAAAGGGCTGGGAATAGGAAGTGACCTATGGTGTGTCATTGATTGTGTCCCTAGCACACTTTTGCTGTTGTGATATTTCTCCAACTTGATAATAGAAGTAATTCTGAGATGATGAGAAAGCATTTGCTTTTGAACAGTGAGTTGTTCTAGTTCTGTTTCCCAAGGAGTTCCTGAGGAAACTAAGGCTACCAGAGTCCATATGGTCTAGAAAAGAACACCATGCTCAGGCTCCAATGTGTGTGGGTCAGCAGACCACTGGGTTTTTTTCTTACAATTCTGAAAGGTTGTTTAATCATTTGCCTTCTTATTGCAAATGTTACCATAATGATTATAAATGTCCTTTGCTTCCTAGAGCAGCAATCCTAAATTTTTCCAGTTGATATCAAGATCCAGGCTACCCTACCTGCAGTAACCCCCTTCCTATATCTAAGTGCCCTCAAGTTATATCACCAGCTTTACTTTCAAGGCTGAGTCCCATGGGCACATCAGGTTGACCCCCACTGCCATATCTTTATTTCTTTCCTCAAAATTCCATCCAATTTCTTCTTTGCCTAACTAAGCTGTTTGGAGTCCATGAGACCTAAATTCATAAATCCCAGATTTTTTTCTTAGGAAAAATGTTAAAATAATGGTGTATACCCTGGTCTTGACTTGGTAATCCCATTTATGGAAATATTTCTGACAGAAATACAATGCTAATATATAGGGATATATCTACAAGGACATTTACTGCAGCCAATTGGATAAACTTGAATACCCACCAACAGGAAAATGGCTAAATAAATTATGGTACTGCTTGTAGAGTCCAGTTGTTAATACAGCAACAATGTCACTTGTATATACCTAAACTGAACCGATTCTAATTATTGCACAATCATTGTAAAACACAGGTATTGTACAAACCTAGCAAAAGGGATCTTGATTCTGCACAGCTGAATGGCTCACCAGTTTGTAACCAGCTCAGCATTAAGCCCTGTACCTCAGGGTGTGCATGAGCAGTGGAAGATGTGTGCAGGGCTACACACTACTGTTGACAGTGGTTTCTTACACAGGTGGGACTGGAGTGGGGGCAGGGCTGTTCTACTTGAACCCTGCTACTGTTTGAATTGCCCTAATAAACAAGTATTACTTAAGTCATTAAAATGATTGAAGTTTAAAATACTGCTTCTTTAGTGCAGAGACCAGCACATAACACATAGCTCAATATCTGGTAACTCTTGTGATCATTATGACTGGCTGAAATTCAGTAAACTCTAGAAGCAACATCTGAACCCTCCAAGTTTGGACCATGGAAACACTGGTGTGCACGATTTATTTATTATATAATACACGTTGTTGCATGGACAAGGCTTCATTCACTATGGCCTTATCTGCAAGGAAGTTTTGTTTTGTTCCAAGAATAGTATTTTTAAGGTGGAGTAACATTTTGTGCATAGCTTACTTTATCATACAGTATCAGAAAATTCAGTTGCATACAAAATGTTGACAAATAATTGCAACTGTTTTTTTTCTAAATGAAAAGACATTTATGAGCCACAGGCTCTTGATTATGTTTGGTGATGACCATTGATGGATTCATTCATTCAACAGGTATAGGTGAGCGTCTGCTGTATACCAGTCACTTCTGTTAAGTCCAGGAACACCACGGTGAACAGGACAGATCAGGGCCCTCCTGTCATGGAGTTTGTATTCTAGTGGGGGAGACACTCCAGTAAACTTATATAGATATAGGTTTGCAAATATGTATAAATAAACAGATCAAATAATTAGAGATTGTGATAGGAGCTAGGAATTTAATGAGTGGGGTGCAATGGTAGAGAATAAAAGAAGGGCATACATTAACACAGAGATCAGAGAGATGGCCTCTGTAGAGACCTGGAGCCCACAAATGAGAAGCAGCCTGTGAGAAGCTGGGACATGAGGTTCCCCAGCAGGGGGCGCACAAGCTCCCAGGTGGGAAGGACAGTATCCCGTGGCCCAGGATGGCTGGAGTAGCCTGAGTGCGATTGGAGGAGCAGAGCTCAGGCAGGACACAGTAGGGACTGGGCTTATTCCAAGTCTGATGGTAAGATTCTAAACTAATAGCATCTATTAATAATATCAGGCCTTAGTCTTAGAAATCTTCATGAAACATAAACAGTTAAGATAATAACAGAGTATTGTCATATCTAAGAAAGCATACCTCAGGATACTATAAGATATATTTCTGGGTAA
The DNA here is from genome assembly GCF_964165515.1 of Mesoplodon bidens. NCBI lineage: Eukaryota > Metazoa > Chordata > Mammalia > Artiodactyla > Ziphiidae > Mesoplodon > Mesoplodon bidens. The sequence continues at coordinate 12,679,529 of NC_138168.1, read as the reverse complement.
AATGTTAGATGTTGATCTTAAATAACATTTAAAGAACTAGAATGAATAGAGAAAAAACAGTGAATCTTTTAGAAGGTAAAAATTACCAGCCTCAACTCAATTCTATTTCTTTTATTTGGAGCTCTCTTCTCTAAGCTACACTGAAAGGCATATAGTAACTGCTTTATTTTTATAAATGACTTCCTTTAAATTGAAGACTTTATTTTTGAAATTGCCTCAAGATTCTGAGTCACTTGTCCTTTTACATTAAAAGAAAAAACCCTCAAATTTTTAACAGCATTTTATGTCAATTTACTCAGACCATCTGAATGTGTTTTTTTAAAATGTCTAACGTTTTACCATTTGCTTGACCATGTCTTTTTTTTTTTTTTTTTTTAGTAGTACATCCTAAAACCCAGATCCTTTTTTTAGGTTATATAAATGGCTATATCATTAACAAATAGCCCCAAAGCTGAGTGTTGTTTATTCAACATTTATTTATTCATCAAACATAAGCACGTGCTGTGTACAAAATGTACTTATGTGAAGGAATCAGCCATGAAATCAGATCTTCTCCCTTCCCTCAAGGATATTCAATTTAGTAGCAGAGTTACAGTCTAACACTTAAAAAGTAGGGAATATTATATGTTACATGCAAAAAAATGGAAAAGAATGTACTGTAGGAATTTAGGGGAGTCACAGATGGAATGGAAGGTACAAATCCATCGTAACAGGAGTCTACAGAGTTTAGGTAATTACTTCCAGCTGCCACAACTCACACAGAGGTGTGCTAACCTGTCTGTTCTCCTTTACTCTTAAAATCATATCAAATGGAAAAATCAGATTTTAAAGCTGAAAGAGTTTACAGGATCATCCAATCTACCTCGTTGCTTGTGCCAAGACACTGAGGTTCAGAGCTTAAATGACCACACTGCCCAGTGTTGCCCAGGGAGAGGATGGTAAAGCCAGGTGGTTCCCCTGAGGCTGGGCTGCCTGCTTTCCACCAACGCAGAGAGTGGTGCCAGGTTTCCAGAGGAATGCAACGCATGCCAATCAAGGTGTAGACTTTAAAGAAATGCACAACGTGAGAGTTTCGTGTTAAGTTTTATTTGGGGCAAAATGAGGACTATAGCCCAGGAGACAACATTTCAGAGAGCTCTGAGAAACTGCTCCAAAGAGGTAGGGGGGAAGGTCGGTATATATGTGATTTTGGTGAATGGGGAGTACGTACAATCAAGCACATATTTTTTTACAGAAGTTTTCTGCTAGTCACGAGGAGCAGTCATCACCATGAAGGATTTGAGTGTTTTTCTAGATATGAGGAGATACAAGAATTGGGCTCATAAAATTGGCTCCTGAACACATCTAACTATCTGAAGACCTGTTCTGCCAGTTTTTCCCAGAGCACAGAGGGCTTCATGGCTTCTTTTCCACCTGAACTCCTTTCAGCGGGGTTGAAAATCAGCAGCTGCAGCAACATATGATTTATCTATTTTATGTTTGGTAGTGTATATATGTACATGCCACTCTCTCACTTTGTCCCAGCTTACCCTTCCCCCTCCCCGTGTCCTCAAGTCCATTCTCTAGTAGGTCTGTGTCTTTATTCCCATCTTGCCCCTGGTTTTTTTTTTTTTTTTTGATATTGAGCTGTATGAGCTGTTTGTATATTTTGGAAATTAATCCCTTGTCGGTCACATCATTTGCAAGTATTTTCTCCCATTCTGTAGTTTGTCTTTTTATTTTGTTTATGGTTTCCTTTGCTATGCAGAAGGCTTCAAGTTTCATTAGGTCCCATTTGTTTATTTTTGTTTTTATTTCCATTTCTCTAGGAGGTGGGCCAAAAAGGATCTTGCTGTGATTTATGTAATAGAGTGTTCTGCCTATGTTTTCCTCTAAGAGTTTGATAGTTTCTGGCCTTCCATTTAGGTCTTTAATCCATTTTGAGCTTATTTTTGTGTATGGTGTTAGGGAGTGATCTAATCTCATACTTTTACATGTACCTGTTCAGTTTTCCCAGCACCAGTTATTGAAGATGCTGTCCTTTCTCCACTGTACATTCCTGCCTCCTTTATCAAAGATAAGGTGACCATACGTGCGTGGGTTTATCTCTGGGCTTTCTATCCTGTTCCATTGATCTATCTTTCTGTTTTTGTGCCAGTAGCATAATATCTTGATTACCGTAGCTTTGTAGTATCGTCTGAAGTCAGGGAGCCTGATTCCTCCAGCTCCATTTTTCGTTCTCAAGATTGCTTTGGCTATTCGGGGTCTTTGTTTTTCCAAACAAATTTTGAAATTTTTTGTTCTAGTTCTGTGAAAAATGCCAGTGGTAGTTTGATAGGGATTGCATTGAATCTGTAGATTGCTTTAGGTAGTAGAGTCATTTTCACAATATTGACTCCTCCAATCCAAAGCAAGTGCATTTAAATCAGATTCTTCTTATCTAAATACACAGAAGACAGGTAAGGAGAAATTGGATTTAATAAAATTGGTTGAGATGTTGATTAGTCATAGGTGAAGCTGCTTCCTGATGTTCAGGTGGTTAGGACATAAACATGCTCTGTAAAGAGATGTTTTTGAGTTCTAGACCTCAACATTTTAAAGAAGAAAGAAGACTCTTTTGCCTACGGTTCTCAGATATTAACTTGGCACAAGGTCTGTAAAGGCCTTTTCGTTCTGTGAATTTAAATTTTTGTTGTTGTTTCCAACACTATGAGGAAAGGAAAAGAAAGTTCCAGGTGGAATATGCTGACATCTGTCTGTTTGTTTTTAAGCCCAAAGTTCATGACAGCAGAATAGAAACATAAATAGGAGCTTTGCTATTTTGGTGTGATTGGCACCTTGACTAATTGTTGAATGGTTTTTAAATGGGAAGACTTCCTGGGTAGAAGTCAATCATGGTGTAAAGTTCCTCTTCATCTTCCCGTCTTTGGGGTATAAGGACAAAGTAATCACAAATTAGTCCAGCCGACCGTGTCTACTTAGAACTTCTAAAGAGTGAAAGTTTTGTATAAGTTGCAGGTTCAACCCATATAAACAGTTATTCTTTCCCAGGTTTATCATTATTTTCAATCTATAAACTTTACACTGTTTGGTTCATAAGGGATTCTATCTAAGCTTTCACATAAGGGGGGTGTGGTGGAGGATATTTCCTTAGAATTTTTAAAATTGGATTTCTTTGTAAAATTATGGCTAGAATATACACATTATATATTATTGCAGTTAAATAGTCACAAACTGACTTGTTTTACAGTGTCATGGATTGAATGAGCACTGTTCAAGAAATCTTGAAACATTTTTTATGTGATTTTTGGAAATGCTTTATTTTCTAAAAATGGTCCTTAGGTAACTACAATTCAAGGGTATTAAACTCTAAGTCGGTGAGAGTGGAAAGTGATTAGTTACTTTGCTTTATCAAGACAGCTTGTGGAAGATAGTAACTGGAATTCCTCAGCTCCTTTTGTTTATTTTCACCTCCCTTGTCATTTTAAATGTAGAGGATTTATGTGGGGAATTCAGTATTACTACTTTAAACTTGATCTTCAAAAAGATAAACCCAAACCTTTTGGAGTTTGGTAAAACATTTTATTTGAGAAAAAGAGAAAATGTTTCCATCAAATACATGTAGTAGAAACCCTCTGCTTCTTTACCCTGCCATTTGTGGATATGCCAATAAATCAACAGTTCAAGTAATGGATGGAAGGATAAATGTGATGGTAGTGAGTGGCTACTTCGAGGAAGCATCAAATACAGGGTGCGCCATGGTTAAAACATTTTGATGGACTCTGGACAAATCAGTTGACAATGTCATGGGGACATTTGGTCATGGTGTAAATACAGATTTTTAATTGCCCAAGGAATGGGCTAAACCATTCCATCACTCACTCACTGAGTCTCACTCCATTCCTGAGCTTTATCTCAATGGTATGTTTTAGACTTAGCTGTCTCGTAATGCTCCACTGTGCCGTGATAGCCACCCAAAAGGCTCATCAGTGTCACCAGCTATGCTTTGAAGAAAGGAAAATAAAATGAACCAGAAGCAGCAGTCCCAGTTTTGTCAGTGGAATGGATGGAGATTGTATTTTAAACATATTTAAATGGTGTATGATCATTTCTCCCTTAAATTATGTTATCTGGCATGCTTCCTTCTCCAAAGCTCCAAAGCAATACTTAGTGCCCAGGGAGGGAGAGGTGTGTATACTGCTGGTAGGAAAATTTCATCATTCTGCTTCTGTGTCTCAACAGCAAAGAAATGATTCTGAGATATAGGCTTTGTTAGAAAGAATTCGATTTTCTGAACTGTGTTAGATCCATTAACATATCAAGAACTAGACTAAGGTCATAGAATTTTCTTCACAGTGAAGAACTGATGCTCTTTCTGCCATGCATGCTGAACCATGTCTCCCTGCTCCCCGGATGAAAGGACTTGTGATATAGGGGAAGCCCAGTGAGCCACTCCCCGGGTGTTATTTCTTTTTTTAAAAATATATTGATTTGGCTACGCTGGGTCTTTGTTGTGGCATACAGGATTTTTGTTGCAGGATCTTTAGTTGCAGCATGTGGGATCTTTAGCTGTGGCATGCGGGCTCTGTTATTTCTTATAAAGAGAGAGAGAAGAGACAGAACTCTGCAAGACTGAGCTACTTAAGAGGCACTGTTGGAAATTAAAAGAAAATAATTTAGAAATGACTGCTTCTAGACTGAATGTCCAAATTTAAACTAGTTCCTTAACTATTTGTGCCTCAGACTATATTTTCTCTGTGCTTCTAAGGATGAAAGTATTAAACTATAAAATCCTACCCTGTTTTATGGTAATGCAATATGAACTTAACTGTAAGTTGTTTATCTCTGCTCTTCTGTTTTTTGATTTGTAATGTATGTGTGTGTGTGTGAGTGTGTACAGGGTGTGTACTACATGATCCCTTGTGTACAAACACACCTCGGAGATATTGTGGGTTCATCTCCAGACCACTGCAATAAAACAAATATTGTAATAAAGCAAGTCACATGAACTTTTTGGTGCATATAGAAGTTATGTTTACACTATACTGTAGTCTATTCAGTATACAATATCATTATGTCTGAAAAAATGAACATATCTTAATTAAAAATAATTTATTGCTGAAAAATGCCAAAACATTTATAATGCTAACATCAAAGATCACTGATCACAGATCACCCTAACAAATATAATAATAATGAGAACGTATGATGTATTGCAAGAATTACCAAAATGTGACAAGAGACACAAAGTGAGGGAATGCTGTTGGAAAAATGGCACCGATACACTTGCTCAACACAAGGTTGCTAGGAATCTTCAATTTGTAAAATAAAAAGCAGTATCTGTGAAACATAAAAAGCAAAATGCGATAAAACGAGGTCTACATGTATTAATTTTCTTGCCTTCCCATAACAAAATACGATAGACTGGGTGGGTGTAACAGGAATTTATTTTCTAGCAGTTTTGGAGGCTGTGAGTCTTAGATTAGGGTTCCAGCATGATAGGTTTTGGGTAAGGGCTCTTTTCCTGGCTTGTAGATGACTGTGTTCCTGCCGTGTCCTCACATGGCCTCCCCTTGGTCCTTGTGGATGGAGAGAGAGAGGAAGATCTCTGGTGTCTCTTCTTATAAGGACACTAATCCTATGACACGGATCCTGACATGGATCAGGGCCCCAGTCTCTAAAACCTAATCCCTGACATGGATCAGGGCACCAATCTTAGGACTTCACTTAATCTTAATCCTTGGAGTCCTTAACTCCAAATCAGCCCCACTCGGGGTTAGGGCTTTGACATATGAATTTTGGGGGGATACATTCAGTTCATAACACCTTCAAATCTAAAATTTTGTTTTCAACATATACTATTATGTTAAGTCAACCCCGTATTCACGTAATGAGGTTGGTCCTAAACAGCATCATGGCTAAATTCAAAACCGTATTAAAAATGTTAAAACCTCGGGCTTCCCTGGTGGCGCAGTGGTTGAGAGTCCGCCTCCGATGCAGGGGACACGGGTTCGTGCCGCGGTCCAGGAGGATCCCACGTGCCACGGAGTGGCTGAGCCCGTGAGCCATGGCTGCTGAGCCCGCGCGTCCAGAGCCTGTGCTCCACAATGGGAGAGGCCACGACAGTGAGAGGTCCGAGTACCGCAAAAAAAAAAAAAGTTAAAACCTTGCCTCCCAACTAATGCTAAGGGCTTATATTTTATACCTTTAGGTTCTGTATACTTTCATTATTATGGTTTTCAAATTCACAGTTAGCAGAATTAGAATGGCTTAAGAAAATATTTATACTGGGCTTGGGGGTTCAGGGATAGCTCAAGAAGTACCATCAGGGGACTTCCCTGGTAGCACAGTGGTTAAGAATCTGCCTGCCAATGCAGGGGACACGGGTCTGAGCCCTGGTCGGGGGAGATCCCACATACCACAGAACAGCTAAGCCTGTGTGCCACAACTACTGAGCCCACATGCCACAACTACTGAAGCCTGCGCATCTAGAGTCCATGCTCCACAACAAGAGAAGCCACTGCAATGAGAAGCCCGTGCACCGCAATGAAGAGTAGCCCCTGCTCGCCACAACTAGAGAAAGCCCTCACGCAGCAAAGAAGACCAAACACAGCCCAAAATAAATAAATAAAATAAATAAATTTTAAAAAATAAGTACCATCAGGATCCAAGGCTCTTCTTTGTAATCTGTGATTTACTCTCTTCTCTTTCAACGACTGTGTTTTCTCTGCCACTGTGAATAAAGATGGCAGAAAATAGCAAACTTGTCTTACCTCCCAGCCACAGTACCTCTGATCACCTGGCTTGTACAGAGCACCTGTGAAGGTACTTAACAAGGGCCCAGCCTGGCACAAAGCTCTGTGCAGACAGAGATGAAATAAAATAGTATGAACTGATCTGCATGCTGCTGGTGGGAGATTCTCAGGAAAAACGGAATGTCCGTGCAAAGCTACTTCATAATCTGCCAAACAAAATTGCACTGGGTTTGATAATTATACAAAGTTCAAATTAACAATGAAATTAATGTGTCAATCTAATAACCAGTGAGCAATAACCAATCAGATCTGTCACTACAAATAAAGTTAAAGTTTGCATGTGGAATGACAGATCAATTGCTTCAATGTAGTTTTATTGGAATTTTACATTTGTTTTGATAAATCACTTTTTCCTTAGAGCAATAACAATATTTTGTCTGAAATATTTCCCAGTGACTGCTCAACACAGAAAGTATGATACTGAAGCAAATTAATTACTTTTGAGGGAGGCAAAGTTCATTTTCATATAATTTTAGAAAAGAGGTGAAATAAACTTTTTTCATATTAATGAAGAGTTCCATTACCTTCCCCTAAAACGATTAAACCTTGACATGAGTTTTCAAATTTAGCTTCATTTTAGAATAATGGAAAATAGAATATATATATATATATATATATACATATATATATATATATATATATATATATATATATATATATATATATATATATATACTTATAAGCTAGGTGATACTTATGTGTAGCAAAGTTTCTTTGCAGAATGATTCAATATTCCTGGTGATAAAAAGCAAGCCAGCTAAAATTCAAAGGGAATGCAAGAGCCATTAAATAAAATAACCATTTAAAATATCTAATGAAGTGTGAACAAAGCTCTTGTGCTTTAAATGCTTGTCCCTTTCATTAATTTCTTCTCTAAAACCTGAACACTTAGGCTGGAACGTTAAAATCATTGCAAAACTTAAATAGGACTTCTGTGAATAAGGTGTTTTGAAGGCGGTGTTATTGCATAAGAACGGCAGACATGAAAATAATTTTATCTCATCACAGAAATCAAGGTGTGTTTTCTATGTGGGATGAGTGAAAAGAAGGAAATTTTATCATAATTATGGGCAGCAGCACCCTTACAATATGCAGGAGAGAAACTAGCTAATGTAGGCTAGAAACAGTCTTTTTCTAATGCTAAATCAAACGATTTGAAATCAAAATGAGTACAATATATCAACATTGCTTAAAAAAATTTTTTTAAACTTTCCTTTTGTAGTTAGTACTGTGCCACTCTACTCTAGAAAACAAGTAAAATAACTGGCTCTTCCCAGAAATGTCTAATGGTGAAATAATATTAAAATGTATAGCGATTGAAAGAAGATGCCACTTGTTCATGTCCAGAATTATGGGTGGAAAATAGGACATCTGTGTGGAATGATTGCTGAGAAAACTGACAGAGGCAGCCCTCAGAGTGAGATCACTTGGTGCCCTGGTCCCCCTTTTCAATTTGACATTGATACTTTGAGCATTCTTCTACTATGTTATGTAGAGACATTCACCTACATTGTTTGGAGCTTTACTATTTTTGTTCCTGAAATTTAGAATATTTACTGTGATGCAGGCTTCACACCCTTGTTTACTGCCCTCTGGATGCAGGCTGTCCCCGGGACTCCAGCTTTCTGCTTGGGTCCCTTGCCTAGCAAGCACTCTCTTGGTGACTTCATCCCCACTCTTACTCCCTGTGCTGTTTTATTCTTCTTTAGGGCACGCACCACATCCCTACCTTCCCTAAGTTTTTCATCTCTTTGCAGTGTGTTTATGTCTGTCTCTGCCATTAGGATGTAAACTCCAAGAAAGCAAGGGACTTGGGGCTTTTTACTGCTCATAACCATCAACATCATGTTTGGGAAATAGTCTATGCCCCAGGGAAAGCTAAATAAATCAATCAGTATTTCCCCACTGGTTTGAAAGTCCGCATTTATCAGGCATCTAGCTGTAGGTTGGTGTATTTTAGAGTCCCTTTTCGTTTCAGGTCTCTTTTCTGCTTGTGCCATATTGTTTTAATTACTATAACTCAAAAATATACTCTCCTACTTAAAAAAGGAAACAGTCCCTCATTCCTTTACTGTTTCAAACACATTCTGACGGTAGTACATGTTTTTTTTCTAGGACGAGCTTTAGAATAATTCTGTCAGATTCCAGTGAACTTACCATTAGATTAATATTAAATTTGTAAATTAATTTCCTCTTTAAATACTGAGTCTTTTAACTCCAGATCAAGGATAGCATTCCACTCAATTATTATTTATTTAATACGTATTGAATTACTCGTATAGTTTTTTTTTAACATCTTTATTGGAGTAAAATTTCTTTACAATGGTGTGTTAGTTTCTGCATTATAACAAAGTGAATCAGCTCTACATATACATATGTCCCCATATCTCTTCCCTGTTGCATCTCCCTCCCTCCCACCCTCCCTATCCTACCCTTCTAGGTGGTCACAAAGCACCGAGCTTATTTTCCTGTGCTATGCGGCTGCTTCCCACTAGCTATCTATTTTACATGTGGTAGTGTATATATGTCCATGCCACCCTCTCACTTCATCTCAGCTTACCCTTCCCCCTCCCTGTGTCCTCAAGTCCATTCTCTACATCTGCGTCTTTATTACTGCCCTGCCCCTAGGTTCTTCAGAGCCTTTTTTTCTTTTTTTAGATTCCATATATATGTGTTAGCATACAGTATTTGTTTCTCTTTCTGACTTACTTCACTCTGTATGACAGAATCTAGGTCCATCCACCTCACTACAAATAACTCAATTTCATTTCTTTTTATGGCTGAGTAATATTCCATTGTACATATGTGCCACATCTTCTTTATCCGTGAATTATTTCTGTAGATTTTTAATATACATTCTTCACAATTCAAGTTCAGGTATTTTGTGGGTTTTTTCCTCCATTTTTAAAACAGAATCCTTTTCACAGTATTTTTCCTTGACTGTAAGAATTCTTTTAATGTTTTTATATATTATAACTGATCAACTCATGAAAATCTAATTTTAATCTGTAATTTCATTTTAATTTGGTATGCATTCAAAGTAGATAATAATAGCAAATGTCAGTAACTTCATTTCCTTTTCTCTTATATTTAGATTTCTTATTTCCTTATTGAAATCCATTGTAAAGGACTCCCAGAACACACTAGATAATAATAATGATGATGACAATCCTGGTTTTACTCCTGGATTGAATGGGATGCTACTAGCATTAGAGTATGGGTGGCCCTGGCTACTAGTGGTGAGATGAACACATAGAGATACAGAGATTCAGATGGAAATATGGTTACAATATATATCTTTTGTTATATGTGCTACTTTTGTTAAGTTTTCCTTGTAAAATTCTGTTCTTCTGCAAAATTAATTGGCAAGAATCCCAACCCCCTTGGGTTGGAAAACATTTTGACAGCTTAAAACAACCTGAGTCTGGCATTTTGAGGCAAAGAAATATAGTTCTTTAGTAACTTAAAATTTCTCCATTTTTATGAATATATTTAAGTATCACACCTCTTTTAAACTAATGCTAGTAGAACATTGATATTTGCTAGCATGGCATCAAGCAGGCAGGGTTGCCAGAATTTTCTGCCAGTCTCACCACTGATGTTTGTCAGTAATGGGATAAGATGATTTTCGTGGAATATTTCTGTTTTTTGTAGTTAGCTGGGATTTCCAGCCTTCCTCTTTCATAATTGGTGTTGTGATTTTAAAAATAATAATTTCTTCCACTACCTGTGACTTGTTACTACTGTAAAGAAGGCTAGTTGAATGTCAACTTCCATCATCTCATTACAATTTGAATTGAAATCCTCTATCTGGCAGACACTTCTCAAATTTGAGATAGTAAGTCAATGTTCACAATTTTTAGCATTGATAAGGTGTTTTGAACCTAATTTGTCCTTTTTACTCATTTCAGTCAGTTTCTGAGAACTGGGGCAGGAGGTGAAAAAGGAGCAGTATGAGCTTGCACTTTTACCCTGTCTTCATCTTGGATATCAATCTATCATATGGCTTCTTATAAGTCAAGGGACAAAAACGTCCTGATTCATAAGTAAGGCAAAAAAAAAAAATTCTTAGGCTGTAATTTTAAATAACAATCCAAACTTTCTGATATAAATTATTTTTCATTGTTTGAGTTTAAGATACAGAAAAATTTCAAGTTACAAAATAGTATTGTATTAATAACAGAATGTAAACATAGCTTGTAAAAACTGGTGCTTAATAAGTCTATTGCTTCTAAGACTTGGTATAATGGTTTCTACTATATTCTTTTATTTTCAGTATCTCATCTTTGCAGGTCTTCTTTTCTTCAGCCTAGAGTCACACTTAAAGTTGACCTATCCAAACAATCCCTCGGCAAGCAAACAGACAAATAAACCTCCCCCTAGTCAATCTACTGCTCTTGCCCTGCTACTCAATCTTCTAACCAAACCTCATCAAAGGAAGCGGCTTCTAAGCTACAGTAGTTTGGCTTCTGCCCTTGCCAATATGTTGGAACCTGCCCCCTTCAGCCACAGATAATTTCCAACTGCCAAATTCAGTTGGTTTGCTTTCATTTTCAAACTTCTTGCTCAGCTTTGGGCATTTGACACGGTTGGTAATTCTTTCCTCTCTGAAATTCTCTCCTCTTTACTTGTACAGGTATTGATCTACCTCGATCCCCTTCAGCAAGGCTTCCTTCAAGGACATTGTTCATCAGCTCCCCTCTACCATGTCTTCACTGATTTTCAGCCACCACTGTGATGCACACACAAACAGACACACATGACAGGCAGGTTATGCTGTGCGTTCTGTCGACTGAATATCCCTACCTGTATATTCCTCAGTCATCCCAAGTGTAAAACACCCAAACAAAGCTCAAGTGCTCTGCTTACGGTCAGTGCATTTCCCAGTGTCCATTATAGTCATCAGTTCCACTCTTTTCCCGAAGCCAGAAATCTCAGCCAACCTGAAGAAGGAAACTCAGCCTCCTTTGCTGACCATGAAGACCCTTGGCAGGCTGACTGCATGCTCCATTTCTAGGCGTAGAGAGAGTGGCAAGGACATATACACACTACCAAATGCAAAATAGATAGCTAATGGGAAGCAGCCGCATTGCACAGAGAGATGCTCCATTTCTAGGCATCCACCACCCACGCCTCTTTGTACTCTTCATGCTTTCTTGCATGTCGGTAGGTTTCACTTGGCTCTTCTCTTGTCCTGAATTACATTTTCCACCCTCTGTGTCTGAAAAAGCCTCCCCCAAACATCAGAACACAGTTCAAATACAACCTCAGCCCCAAGATAAGCACTTCTTACTCTATGATCACAGTACGTGGTGCCTTTGCCACTTTAGAACCAATATTATCAGTATTTATTGTTATTTATGCCTGTTTCTCCTCGCCCTACCCCCACCCCCATATGCACTAGAATGTGTTCTTTTTTGTTTTCTCAGGTCTGTTTCTTTCACTTTGTTTTTTTTAACATCTTTATTGGCGTATAATTGCTTTACAATGTTGCGTTAGTTTCTGCTGTCTAACAAAGTGAATCAGCTATATGTATACATATATCCCCATATCCCCTCCCTCTTGCGTCTCCCTCCCACCCTCCCTATCCCACCCCTCTAGGTGGTCACAAAGCACTGAGCTGATCTTCCTGTGCTATGCGGCTGCTTCCCACTAGCTATCTATTTTGCATTTGGTAGTGTACATACGTCACTGCTACTCTCTCACTTTGTACCAGCTTACCCTTCCTCTCTCCGTGTCCTCAAGTCCGTAGAATGTGTTCTTAAAGGCAGGAGTAATATCATATGATATTGTATTACATAAACAAGAAATTTTTGCTAAATAACAGAAGTCCAATAAAGGATAGAAAAAAAAAGGCAAGCATTCATTCCTATGGGTAGATAAAGTCTAAAACTTTGACTAACTTGATACTCATTTCTACTGCATATTTGGATACAAACTCTAGACATTATGGTTGTCTACACCCATATAAATAGCTTTCTAGGGCTACATTGTAATAAATTTGTATTTCTTGAGAGTTCATGGCTGTCGGTTCCAAGGGACATCTTGCTGGTATTTGGATAGTAAAAAGATCTTATTCTGCCCAAAATGTGGTACAGAAATTCCCACAGAATAGAGGAATGGATGATGAGGACATGGAAGTTCTCAAAAGAGCTCAAAATGCTCATTTTATTATCATCACATCATTATTATGTAAGCGAGTCAAATGATTTTTAAAAATAATTAAAAGTTAAAACTAAAGACACAGTAGGGGGGAGAATTTTGCTAAAATTTGCCAATGTGTCAGCAAGAGACCCGAGAGTAAATATGGTGCTGTTTTCTGCCCCTCACCATCTATCTTGCTGCTACGCATAGTTTCACTTATAACTTGTAAACTTTCCCACAAAGGGCAGTAGGTTAAGAACACAGAGAAAAACATTTTCCAGAAATGTGGATTCTCAGGACTTTTTAAAAAGCTGCTTGAACTCCCTACTGAGAGAAGCTGTCATAAGGCTCCAGCTGGAGGAGAAACAAGTTAACAGCAAAAAGATGTTCTAAAACATACAGAATATAAACGTACCACCTCTGGCATCATTATAGTCAGACCTTGCACTAATACTCTCAACATCTGGGAAGATAATTTTTTTTAATGGGTTGAGAATAGCATCCTAATGATAAAATGTTTAAAAATACCTCAGTGGGATTAATGAGAACAAAGAACCAAAGTTGCATGGGGTGGCAGGAGGCCACAGAGCACAGCTTTGCAGGCAGGGAATGTGCATGTAGGCCTGAGGAGGGGGCAGTGATAGAATCAGATTTCACTGAGCAAAGGCAAACCACTTGTGTATCCAGAAACGAGATCACCAGTGATGCCTGTAGACCCCAGTGTGAACAGGTAACCCAGGGCAGAATCAGGCAGGATGCAACAAAAATAGGATTGGGCAGAATAGGAGTGGTTAACAGATGAAGAAGTTGAAAGTCAAGAACACAGGAAAAAATGGAAGTCACCTGGGGTGCTGTTTACCCTTTCATCCCCTGAAACAAGATAGCGAAATCCATGTCAGAAATCCCATAAAGGGAGAACGACCCATGGAGTAATTGTCCTTACTCATAGCAGAGCCCTTGAGCCTCGGGATGCTTGTCCACATGCCCCCACCCCCAGGTCACAGGTATGCTTTCTAGCCCCTAATGAGGCATCTGCTTTTATGCTGTCTGCACAGCAGTCAGCCGACAGGGTGGGCAGATCCTAAGTGACTTATCACGACTCAGTGACTGAAGTAGGGGCAGAGATGAGGGAGGACTCAAAATAGCTCAGGAGGCGATGATGAGGGTGCCGTGTGGTGGGCTGGGTGTGCGGGGGACCATCCGGCACCACCCGATGTGCTCAGGCGTCTTTTCACTGTCAGACCTTGCAGCCCTTTGAGTGTCTCAGTTTCCTGAGTATTTCTGCAGCTCTCGCCCCAGTACCTAGATAACTCCTGTCCTATCTTCTATGATATCAAATCATAAGTTCCCTAAGGGCAGTTGTCCCAGTCCTCTCACAGCACTTTCTAGAACACCTGCCTGCCTACCGGCCTGAGTGGGTACATAAGTGGATAATGAATGAAGCCATTCAGCCCCCGTCCTGACCATCTCCTTCTATTTTCACTGATTCCTGATTTTACTACACTTACTAAAATGATAAGATATGCTGTTTTGCTTGTGGGTATAAATGTGTGTATACTTGTCATCAGAATTCATCTGGGTTCTCTACCTAAATTATCACTGCTTTACAACTGTATCCCAAATGGATGCCTCTAACAAAGAAGTCAAATATCAATTCGCTATATCAACTGACTATGGACAGTGTTGTACTTTGAATGAACTGTCCACCATGGTGGTTCTCATTCTCCAATTATGTATATTTTTTAACATCTTTATTGGAGTATAATTGCTTTACAATGGTGTGTTAGTTTCTGCTGTATAACAAAGTGAATCAGCTATATGCATACATGTATCCCCATATCTCCTCCCTCTTACGTCTCCCTCCCATCCTCCCTATCCCACCCCTCTAGGTGGTCACAAAGCACCAAGCTGATTAGATTTTAAGTAATTTGAGGACTAGGGCCACAGCTCCTCTTTTTCCTACCCCTGAGGAATTAATACTGAACTCAGCAGTGAGTTTTGCTGATGAATCAATTGCTAGAAGGCAGTTTATTGCTTCCAGCTTTTCAAAATATCATTTATCATCTGAGAAATTAGTTTTCTCTTCCTTAAATTCAAATAAGTAAGTAGACTTAGAAAAATCATCAGGTGTAGAAAAGCCAGTGATTAATACCCTTCTCTGACTGGCCTCTGTTACAAGTACCTCTGAAATTCAAGGCCTGTTGTGTTCATGAACAAAGCTCTTCTGAACAACATTTATTTACTTATTATTCATCTAAAAAACATTGACTGTCTGGTCTGAGCTTCGTACTGGGGATACAAGAGTGAGCTAGATAGATAGATTTGGTCTCTGCTGCCATGTAACATGTAGATTAGCGGAAGCAAAAATAATAGGAAAATAAGTAAATGAGAATTTTTTTAAAAATTCAGTTCTATGAAGGTAAAGAACACAGGATATAGTAAATAGGAAGACACAGTGAGGGTGGTTCATTCACAGCTATTTGAGAATGAAGCATTTACGTTGAGACTTGAAGGATGAATAACCAGTTGTTTAAAAAAGACAGAAGTGGAGCCTTGAGGAAAAGGAAGTAAGGTACCTGCACATCCCGAGGGATGTAAGACCCAGGACCTGACAGGAAGCTTGTCTCTTTGATGTACAGACACACTTCGGAGATACCGCTCCAGTTCAGTTCCAGACTACCGCAATAAAGTGAATATTGCAATAAAGCAAGTCACACAAATTTTTGGTTTCCCAGTGCATAGAAAAGCTATATTTACACTATAGTTTACTAAGTGTACAATAGCATTTTTTCTAAAACGACAATGTACGTACCTTAATTTAAAAATCTGTTATTGCTAAAAAATGCTAACCACCATTGTCTTCAGTGAGTTGTAATATTTTTGTTGGTGGAGGGTCTTGCCTCGAGGTGGACTGACCAGGGTGGTGGGTGCTGAAGTTTGGGGTGTCTGCGGCCATTTCTAAAATAAGACAACAGTGAAGTTTTCCACATTAACAGACTTTTCCTTTCAGTAACAGTTTCTCTGTAGCAGGCAATGCTGTTTGTTAGCAAACTGTTTTCCAAAACGTTTGCACCATTTTTTAATCCCACAAGCAGTGAAAGAGGTTTCTGATTTCTCCACATGCTTGCCTTATTATTGTCCATCTTTTTTAATTTTAGGTATCTTAGTGGGTATGAAGTGTTATATCCTTGTGGTTTTGATGGGCAAATCTCTAATGAATAATTAAATTGAGCTTCATGTGCTCATTGGACATTGTGTACCTTCTTTGGGAAAAATGACTAATCAAATTATCTGCGCAGTTTTATATTGGGTTATTTCTTTTGTTGTTGTTGAATCTGATGTTTTATTGCTAGAGTATAGTAATACAATTGACTTTTGTATATTAATTTTGTATCCTACACCCTTGCTGTGATCATTTATTAGTTCTAATAAGTTTTTTATGGCTTTCTCAGAATTTTCTGTGTAGAAGATCATGTCCTCTGCAAATAGAATTAGTTTTACATATTCTTTCCATCCTTTCTGAATGCCTTTTATTTCTTGTTCTTGTCTAATTGCCTGGACCAGATCCTCCAGTACAATTTTGAACAGATGTGTTAAGAGCAGACATCCTAGGGCTTCCCTGGTGGCGCAGTGGTTGAGAGTCCACCTGTCAATGCAGGGGACACAGGTTCGTGCCCCAGTCCGGGATGATCCCACATGCCGTGGAGCAGCTGGGCCCGTTAACCATGGCCGCTGAGCCTGCGCATCTGGAGCCTGTGCTCTGCAATGGGAGAGGCCACGACAGTGAGAGGCCCACGTACCGCAAAAAAAATAAAAATAAAAAAATAAAAGAGCAGACATCCTGGTCTTCTTCATATCTTGAGGGAAGAGCTCAGTCTTCCTCCTTAAAGTGTGGTATTAGCTGTGAGTTCTTCATAGATAGCATTTATCAGATTGAGAAAGTATCTTCTATTTCTAATTTACTGAGAGTTTTTTTTTATGATGAAAGGTTTTGAATTTTGTCAATTGCTCTATCTGCATCTTTTTGGATGATCATGTGCTTTCGGTCCTTTATTCTATTAATATGGTGTATTACATTAATTGACTTTCCAATATTAAACCACCCCTATATTCCTGTGATATTACACTTGGTCTTGGTATATAATCTTTTTTATATGTTGCTTGGATTCACTTCATTAGTATCAATAACTTGTCAATGACTTTTGTATAAATATTCATGAGGGATATTGGTCTGTAATTTTCTCTTTGGGTCATGTCTGCTTTTGGTGTAAGGGCAATATTGTCTTTCTATCCTCTCTTTCATTTATTTCCATTATTATTTTCTTTATTTCCTTCTGTTTGCTTTCAGTTTCATTTGCTCTTCTTTTTCTGGTTAAGAAACTAACTCCTAGGCTTCTGGTTTTCATGGATGCTTTAGTTCTGGGGCAGCTGGTTTTGAAGGCTACTGTGAAGCTAGGAGAAGAGGAATGGGAACAGGGCAAGCGAAACTGTCATAAAGCACACTGTCCATACCAAGGTTCAGTCATTTTTCTCGAATCATTGCTCCTTGGATTGTTGCAAGCTGTGTTAATTTCCAAAGTTCTGAAAAACATTGACTTTGACAAGTTTTGCCAGTGTCCTCATTTTAGGGAAGATAGGATGTTGGGAGGTCCTAACTGTCCCTTTCTAGAAATAATTCTCTCTGCAGTGTTATTTTAACCATATTTGAAAGGAGAGTGATCCGCAAAATTTTGGAGAGGCATTTGTTGTACATTTATGTGAACACAAAGTAGATGATGATACAATGTGGAAGATAATTAAAATCCTTCTCAGATGCCTATTATGGGGAAAGTAAAACATGCTTGACTGTCAGTTGGCAAGTAAGTGCCAGTGACAAGGGACCCTGACGATTGTCATATACTGGGAGTCCTGACTATATCTGCTCTAGTAAGGAAATGCTAAGGTGTTCATGGACTTAAGTAAAATATTTGCTTTTATTAACTGAGTTCAGTCCATTAAATCTTAAAAATTTGCCTTTTGAGAAGAGTGCATATGGCAACACACCCTTTAGGGTGTAGTCATGGTGGCCTGTAGTCTAGACCTGGGCAGTGACACGTGCATTCATCATGACGGTGGTGAGAGTCTTCTCCTTTTGTTAGTGTTTATCACTCATTTTTAGCCCTGCTCAGTGTTAATATTCAAATATTTTGATTAAGTTATTAACCTAATTTCATTCTAACACAATCACATTAAGGCTGAGGTATATTTCTGACCATAACGGTCGTGGTGGTAATCATTTGGGTTTTGTGATTGGGTGATGGACAGTTGCCATCATGGTGGTCTGCTTAAACTGCACTTTGCTTCTTGAGATGATACATAGGGCCTCTCTAGATGTGATCCTTTCCATCTTTCCAATCCTGTGTGAAAAATCCAGAAGGGACATGACCAGAGGTGAATTTTAACCAGGTCACTCTGGCTGCTGTGCTGAGCATGGCCATAGGGGTGCAGGGATGGGAACAAGAGCATCATCGAGGGGGCTATTGCAGTAACATCCCTGAGAAGCAATGACTTTGGTAATAGTTGTAGCAGTCTAGGTTTTAAAAATCCGTTAGATTCTTTATTTTACAAGTAGAGCTGAAAGGTACCCTTACAGATAAAATATAGAGTGTGAGAAAAAAAAAAAGAGTCAATGATGACTAAGTTTTTTTGGGTCATGTTTTGTTTGGCTTGAACAAATATAAAATTAGTTTTCATTTACTTAGATAAGGAAACCTTTTAAACGGACAGATTTTGTATGTTGTAGGGGGAGGTTGGAACATCAGGAGCTTGCTGTTAGATGTGTAAACTCTGAGAAGATTTTTAGAAACCCTAGATGGAGAAATAGGTTAGGCAGTTATTCACACAGATCTAGAGTCTGAGACATCTGAGCTGGAGATATACTTTGAAAGTTACGAGTATACAGATGGCATTTAAAGGATGAGAACCCTGGTAGAGAAGAGCAGGATCCCAGGTGTGAGCCTTGGGGCACTCCACCATTTAGAGGCTAGGAAAGGAGGAGGAAACACAGAGAGTGTGGTATCCTGGAACCCAAGTAAAGAGTGTCTCTAGGAAGAGAGTGAGCAGATAGGGACTGAAAACTGACCATTTGGTTTAACAATATAAAGATCACTGTTCAATTGGGCAGATAATCCTCCCTCAGTGAAGAGTTTATCATTTCAACAGGAATTCTGCTCTGAATTTCAGAATGCTGCTAAATGATTCAGTGGATGATAGAAAGTATCACAGTCACAGTCTTTGGGCATTAAGTCCTCTGCTGGCTCATTAGGTGACCTGCCTGATGAGATGAGACAGTAGCTAGAGGTAGCAGCGTGAGTCATGCCCTGTGTGGATACACTGTGGAGTTCTGGGATGAGATGTACAAACTGCATGGCTCTTATTATAATCTCATGCCAAAAGTTCTATTTGTTGGATTCATTCATGTTTGAGGTATGAGAATTCTTTGAACTCATAGATGAAAATAACTCATAGGATGAAAATATTTATCTAAATTTGGAGTGGAATCAGACTTATGAGTGCTCTCATATGTGCTCTCAGAAAAAATATTCTTGGCCTTTAATTTAGAATTTGATTTACATATTAAACTATTATTATATTGGAGATTTCTTTATAAATTGCAGTCAACACAAACCTTGGTCAACAAATGAAGTCACTAATATCAATATTTGCTGTTTTTACTTGACATTTCTTTCAAAAGTGTGGATCAGATAAAAAATTAAAAGAGGAAAAACAGGTGAAATTATCATGTCATATGCTGTGCACGTTAGGTTGATTATTACAGAGAACTCTTTTACATTTTTTTTGAGGGAATCTGTGACATAGGTAATGCAAAACAGGGAATAATCAAAATGCTAATTTTGGATTTTGTAATGTAATTTGAATGGCCTAATGTTTTGGAAAAATATTTCACCTTGATAGTCTAACTAAAGAAGGTGAGAATTTACTTAAATCTACCTTCCCTTTCTTGTTCTTGTTCTCCTTGGTTTCTGTGTTCTTGGCTCTCTGGAAGAGTGAGGATTATGTGACTTTGAAGGGAGATGAGAGTGGTGGAATTTTATCAGTTTAGTCTTTGAAATCCTGTTTGTTGCAGTTTTTCTCATGTAGACATGTGAATTTTCATGTATTTCCCAGGACCTTTGTCCTGATGTGATGTTACCCATTATCGAATAAGTTGTTGAAGGTAGGGGCCTGACCTAGTTTGGTTTGTTCTTTCATGTACTCTTTGTGCTGAGCTGTACCAGATCAACCATAAATTTGAGTGCTGGTGAAACAAACTCCTAAAGAGCTTAGGCTTTAGAGACTGAAAACTAGGGTTCGAATCCTGGCTGCATCACTTCCATGAAAAGTCTCTCCACCTCTCAGAGCCTGTGTTCTTACTTGAAAGTGACTAACTATATTTATTTGAAACAAACTTTTAAAGCAAGTTCTGCATATAATTCTTACTCTTATTAATATAATATACCAATCAATTAATAATTACTACTACTAATATAGTGATATTCTGTGATGCAAGTTGTGCCCTCAGAAGACCACCTCTCCTGATTTCTTTGGAGGCACTGGAAATAATAAAATGTCTGCATGGCAAAGTCCTTCTCAAATAGTCTGCACAATAGCCAGAGTAAACCTTTAAAATCACAAAACTAAGTTTTCCTTGCTTAAAACCTATCAGGGGTTTCTTTAGGGAAGAATCCTTCAGTTGTTCAGATAGGGTATAAGGTGTTCTACAAACCCTGGCCTTGACCTGCTCAGCCTCCTCAGTGCTGATTTCCACAGCTCTAGCCTTCTTTCTGCTGCCTTAATGCGCTGATTCCTTCCTGCTTCTGGGGCTGTACCACCACTAGGGACCCTGTCACAGTCCTCCCCAGTCTCCACCCAATGATCAACTCCTTCTCTACTTTGCAGCCTAAGCATGCACTTGACACTTAAACAGTGCTTGATGGGATGTGCTGGGGAAGTCAGGAATCCTGGAATCCTCTTCCCATGCAGTTC
This sequence comes from Mesoplodon bidens, assembly GCF_964165515.1. Taxonomy (NCBI): domain Eukaryota; kingdom Metazoa; phylum Chordata; class Mammalia; order Artiodactyla; family Ziphiidae; genus Mesoplodon; species Mesoplodon bidens. The sequence continues at coordinate 12,658,566 of NC_138168.1, read as the reverse complement.
CCAAGCAACAGTAAAACATGACCAAGGACTGCTGTCCCCTTTAGTGGGCTAGTTCTGGGTACTCCCAAAAAGGACATTGCTGAAGCAAGTTGGAGAACATGAGTTAGATGGAAAAAGAGAGTGGAAGTAAGATCCCTGACTCCAGAAGGGGTTCTGACTCAGTTTACCCATCCCTCCATAAGAAATGAGAGCCTCAGGGATGCTGACCTCTTAACTTCTCAGCATACATGAAAGACCTCTCACTAGGGTTTATTCACTGGGCTGAAGTGAGGTCAAATTTTAAAAAAAAATCCTCAAAGTCCCACCAGAGTAGCCAAAAAGAAAAAAAATACTAAAAACAATAAGGTATGAAAGATTCTTTGTGCATGGGACCAAATCAGTGCCATACAATAAGACTCTTGGTTTCAAATCTCCTCTCTTATAATCTAGTGATAAAGAGGATGGGTAGACAGACAGACATTTTTATTCCCCTTCCACCATCCTAATGGAAATCTTCTCCTTCTCCCCTGTTTCCCCAAACACTTCAATCTGTCCACTTATTCACCAGGCCTTGTTATATAGATCTTACTGGCTCTCAGGGAAGCAGCTGTCAACACTGCTTATGGAGGTCTTGGAGGGGCTAAGTCCCCTTGAAGGTTCCTACTCTGCTTTCCGTTAGACGAGGAGAACCAACCCAAAAATTCTGAGCTCCTGCTGCCAACGATGATGCAGTGGGTCCTGAAGTACCCCAGCTTTTCTCTTTCAGGCTTCTTCTTCTTCATGAGGGTTCCAACAGTGACAGAAGTGCCCTCCCTTCTCACCAGGGAATTAGTCTGATTCCTCTCCCCAAGAGCTCCCAGGAGAACTAACTCATCAAAACTGTGTCAGTCTGGTTCCTGGAGAAGCAGATGCCAAGAACAGAGGCAAGGATCCTATTAGGGGAAATGTCCAGGATGAGAGAAGGTAGAGTCAGAAAAGGCTGGGAGACTCATTGGATGCAAATCTGACCCCTTGTGAACGGGGGAGGGAGGAAGGAGGGGAGGTTGGGTGGAAACATCCTAGATTGCTCTGTGGTCTAAAGAAGGTTCCACAAAGCTCTTAGAGAGCTTTTAAGCCAACATCGGTGATGAGGTGAGGGAGTACCTTTTCTCCTGGGAACAAAATTGGCCTTTGCATCCCTGCCTGGCTCAGGGATGGCCTGGGAGCAGCCCACGGTGGGTGTGGTCTCCACACAGCAGGGAGGGGTTTGTAGAGCCCTGAAGATGGGCCTGGGTCAGTTACACCTCCTGCTCTAGCTGTTCCCATGAGAGAAGCACAGCGCAGTGGTCGGGAGTGGGGCTCTGGGTTCCTACCTTGTGTTGCTTTTAATCCCAGCCTGCCACTCACTGGCTGTGATGTTGGACAAGTGATTTACCTTCACCACCTTTCCTTGTCCACATCTGTGAAGGGAGGACACTAACTCTCTCTAGCTAGTGGTGTGGTGTGATGTTTAAACCCACAGAAGATTGTCTAGCACACAGGGAGTGCTCAAAAGCACACTAGTAACAGGACGAACTCGTGCAAAGGTACCTAACCTCACATCCTATTGTCTTCATCCCATGATGACAGTGAGTATGCCCTGCTTTTGGTGAAATGAGATGGTTTTATGTAAAGCTCCTGGGATGGTGCCAGAGATGGGATAAGCCTGAATAAATAGCATAGGTAACATTGATGGTTATCATTATCAGCAGCAGAAGAAATGTAGCAGCATCCTCATATAGCTTCTTTTTTTACATAATTCATTCTTTTCTAAAAGTCAGACCTCTTAGATTAATAACCATTCTTTCAATGTGCTGTAGCTGAGACCCCACTGTGTGTGTATGATTGTTCTAGGGACAGAAGCTGTTTTCTTTTCATTCCAAGCTATTCCAGATCCATTTTCTAATTAAAGTTGTAATGAATATGACAGAGAAGATGACTTAGTCCTCTCTAATTTGGCTACACTTGTAAAAACATGTCCATGGATACATAAAGGTTAATGATCTTGCCCCGTTTCACATCTTAAACAGCTGGCTCATGTTGGGTTGGAATTGTCTCTTCATTCCTCACCCAGGAAGACTCTAAATGTGAGACCATCTTTTAAAATAACCTTAATAAATGTTTCCTTCTATTGAAATTAAAACACTCAAATATGTATTTCTAAAGAAAGTCTTGTTTAAGAAAAATTTGCTGCTGTTGTAAGGGCTTTTAGTGTTGAAACTGACAAGTTTTGATGAACAGGACTTGCCAGTGATTTACTCAATATAGTGTATAGGAGGCTTTTAAACATTTATGAAGTCTGTACTATTTTCCAAGTCCTTGGGGAACACAAAGATGGCACAGTGTCTGCCTTTGAGGTACTTATCCAGACAAATAGATAATCACAATAGACTGCAACAAGCTCTGTGGTAAGCTTAAGCCCAGGATGTCTGGTGTACAAAGAAAGGACACAGTGTCATTTGGGATTAGAATTACCTGAGATTAATCATAAAAACAAAATGCCCCAAATAACAAGATCAAAGTTTATTTGTCTCTCAAGTACAAAAAAGGTGCAGTAATCAAGCTAGGAGGTGTGCATTGCCTCACAATGTCAGGCGTTCAGGCTTCTCCCATCCTGTTACTGCTCTGTGTCCAGCTTTCTTTCCCTACATCAGGCACTTGTGGTCCAAGTTGGCTGCTCATATACACTTATCTGCATCAAGCCAGCAGGAAGGAGGAAGGGGACAATGCAGGACTCGCCCAAACCTTTGAAGAGTAAATCCCACAAGTTGCATATAGAACATCTGCATGCATCCCCTTGACCTGAAAGTGGAATGTGTGCAAAGGGAGTTTGTAAAATATAATCTTTATTCCAAACCATCACGTACCCAGGTAAAATGACAGGTTACTTTTTCTTACAGTGTAAGATGGAAAGAATGGATATTAGGGGACAAGTAGCAATTCTGCCATAAAACCCAACCCAGCTAGGAGTGGGAGTAGAGGAAACTGTCAACGTTATTAGTAAAATAATAATATTATTAGCATGTGACATTTTAATTTATAACTATATTGACTTTTTAAAATTAATTAATTTATTTATTTATTTTGGGCTGTGTTGGGTCTTTGTTTCTGTGCGAGGGCTTTCTCTGGTTGTGGCACGCGGGGGCCACTCTTCATCACGGTGCGTGGGCCTCTCACTATCGGGGCCTCTCTTGTTGTGGAGCACAGGCTCCAGACGCGCAAGCTCAGTAGTTGTGGCTCATGGGTCTAGTTGCTCCGCGGCATGTGGGATCTTCCCAGACCAGGGCTCAAACCGGTGTCCCCTGCATTAGCAGGCAGATTCCCAACCACTCTGCCACCAGGGAAGCCTATATTGACTTTCAAAAAACATTTACAGAAAGTTCACAGTCTAATTGGAAACCTACTGTAACCAATTTGCATTCACTGACAGTGAAACATTTAAGTTGTGTGCAAGTGAAGGGGGAAGAGTATGGAGTGCACCGTAGGTGTAAGTTAGCTTTCTCCCAATAGGATGGAGTCCGTGCTTACCTTGTTCAAACTTGGTGACATTATCATGATTATCATGTCCAAATTATTACATTGAAATGCTTATATGAAGGTGGAAAAGCTTGGGAGCAAAGTAGGTGACCTGTCTTTCTATCATATTCCAATATTTTATATACATCTACATTACAGCACATATTTGTAGCAATATAGAAGAAAACAATATTCGATGCTTTAGTGATTATTGCTAACTTCAAGCAAAATACCTACTAATGGGGCTTCCCTGGTGGCGTAGTGGTTGGGGGGGTCCGCCTGCCAATGCAGGGGACGCGGGTTTGTGTCCCGGTCCGGGAAGATCCCACATGCCACGGAGCGGCTGGGCCCGTGAGCCATGGCTGCTGAGCCTGCGCGTCCAGAGCCTGTGCTCCGCAACGGGAGAGGCCGCAACAGTGAGAGGCCCACGTACAGCAAAAACAAACCAAAAAAAACCTACTAATGAGTTCAGTAAGCATTAAAAAATTAGTGTCCTAAATTAGGTAATTAGTGTCCTTACGCCTTGGCAGCTTTTTTTTTTTTTTTTGGTATGTTTAAGAGGGCTTTACTCATATTTGGTGACGTTGATTGGGTTTTTTGGAGGGGTAGGAACGCTTTATTACTTTCTCCCACATAAAATATTGGAAGATAGGCTCATACTGAAAATTCACAATCCAAAACATCTTCAGGAACATATTAGGTGCAGGTAAAGTGTAATATCTCTAATTAATGCATCCTTAAAACAGGAGACCAGGGTGGAAAGGAGATGACTAGCAGGGCAGAGACTTTCTTTTCAGTAATCTGTTCTCAACGTAATAGGAACCACTAAGAGACATTCAACACCCACCCACCCAGACACATGTAAGTGTGTAAGTGTTAGCGCCTTCATCCACTTACGCTTGGCTGTTTACCCATCATGAGTTCTCCTTCTGTGGAAACAGGTGGGGGTCACAGGCTGTTGCTTAAAAGCACAGCTCTGAGTTTGGAGTAATTTTGATTTAGCATTTTGCTTTCAGCAGAGAAATTCACTAACAAAAATAGAAAACTGTAGTTTAATCTTATTTGGAGAGTTTTCAGTGTTATTTCAGTTATCTAAATCATTTAAAAGACTCTTTTACATCCTAAAAGAGCAAGAAAAGGTTATTAAAAACTTGCTGTTGACATGTAAATTTTAGGTCTAATTTATAATATAGATTAACGTCATGTTTATGTGTTGTATATAAATAGCACAATATATTTCTAATGTAATCAAAGTTTTTCAAGCATTTTATAGTTTTATATAATCATATATAATTTCAATAATTCTTACCACAGTCTTCTGTAGTTGTAGGGGATTTTCGTTCCTATTTTAAAGTGGCTAGATTTATCACTTAAAAAACCTAGATTTAGAGTATGTTTACTCTAGGAAAATATGATCTGATTGATGAAATATATTTTCTAGTTATTGTTTTCAGAAAGGAGAAGAGAAAACCTTCCAGTGATTATTACATTATATAAAATATATGTTATGTTATTTGAAACATGTAGATATAGATAAAACTTTGGGGTTTTTTTTAAATTTTATAAGTCTTTTTCATTTCCTTGATATTTGTACCTTAGTGAGTCAAGAATTTCATTGATTTGTCTCACATAGAATTGTTATATAGTATACTTTGTTGGTATCTTGTTTGTGTGAAATTCTGAAACCAAAATTATTTCATGTTAAATTGTTTTATATATATATGTATATGTATATGTAAATACTTATATATGTAAATTTACTTCATAGATATACTTAAATAAATATATTTACTCCTTAAATTGTATTTAGAAAGAATCAAATTTTAAGCACATACTATGTTTCAGGCACTATACTGAGAGTTTACCGTGAGCTAACTTATTAAAGGTGGAGCCCTTCAAATATCTCCACTTTACTGATGAGAAAACTGTCTTAGTGAGGCTAAGCTACTTATTCAATGACACATCTTTGGGATTTCAGTAAGTTAGTTATCACAAAAGTCAGGATATAAAACATGATTTTTATGTATTAATCATCTCTAAAGGAAATGCGTTGGTAAGTTTATGGAGGAGATTTCCTTAACTTTGCTTCTCAGGAGTTCCTCTTGCCATGTCTTTCTCCCTACACACTTCTGACTATTCTTCAAATTTTGTTTACTGAACTATAATTTACAATGTTGTGTTAGTTTCAAGTGTACAGCAAAGTGATTTAGCTATACAGATACATATATTTTTTATATTCTCTTCCATTATAGGTTATTATAAGATATTGAATATAGTCCCCAGTGCTATACAGTAGGACTTTGTTGTTTATTTTATATATAATAGTATGTATTTGTTAATCCCAAACTCCTAATTTATCCTTCACCCCATGCTCCTTTCCCCTTTGGTAACTGTAAGTTTTTTTTATTTCTGTGGGTCTCTTTCTGTTTTGTAAATAAGTTTATTTGTTTCATATTTTAGATTCCACGTGTAAATGATATCATATGGGATTTGCCTGTTTCTGTCTGACTTACTTCACTTAGTGTGATAATCCTAGGCCAATCTATCATTTCTGATTTTTCATCTTCCTTCTTCACGTCCATTTTCCTCATTTCAATTTAGATCCATCTTCTGTTTCCTGTGATTTCTTTACGACTTCTATTTACCTCTCTTCTAGAAGTTTCTTCTAGTAAGATGCACTCCCAGTTCTAAGTTCAGTAAACTTGGGTTTTATCCCAAATTTCACATGTTGTTCAGTCTTGGTTTCCTCATTTGTGAATCAGATGCCGATCTTGATCTCATAAAGTTGTTGTGTAGATTACACACAATGATGAATGTAAAATGCCTGACATGTTGAATGTCAAATGGCATTTGTTATTGGTATTAATATTTTCATTCCCATGACTTCAGCTGTCTCTGTCAGTATAGCCAATCAGACATGGGTGCCGCAAACCTACTCACTTTCCAGGGTCTGCTGGTCACCTCTCCCTGATAGTGGACACCTCCACCCACTTCCAGCTTCAGAGAACTACAGTAACTTGGAGTTGACTAGCAGGCCCTTAAAGACTGCTCTGCACCGAGCAGTGTGCTGGGCACTGTCCCTTACACTATCTTCTTTAAGTCTCACAATCATTCCCCATTTTTCTGAAGAGAGAAAAAATAAACTGAAATTCCAGAAGAGTGAATTGCCCAATGTCATGTAAATATAGTAATTAACAGAGCTGAGATTTGAACCCAGGTTTCTTAAATTCTCTGCTCGTTTCGCTGTGTGCTCTTTACATTTGTTTTAGGCTATTGTGCTCACTTGCTCTTTTAAACTTGGCTACACCCAGGGATCCAGTATGGTGGTAAGTAGGGCAGCTGTATCACTCATCCCTGGTGAACAGAAGTGATGTGACTTACCCAAATAGAAGGCAGAGTTGAAACTCAAAAATAGCTTAATTAACGTTTATGTCCTGTGTCTACTGCTTCTCTAAAGTGAAGATAATATTTTCTGATCAAAGTTTTCCTATATCTTCAGATGACAGTCTAACTAAAATGTGATACAAGTAACCTATGCTACATCATGGCTCTACCTGTACTAGAATATCTATCAATAGTGCACACAGAAACATAGTTGCTCTCATTTCCTAAAATAGTATTTCGTCTGGTAGAACTCCCAGTTGAGTGGATGGCTAGGACCTCTTTGTATTAGTTGCCTATTACTTCAGTTTCATAAATTACCCCAAAACTTAGTGGCTTGAAACAGCTATAATTATTTGTGATCTTTCCTGGCCCCTCTGACTCAGGGGTTTGAAGGCAGTGTGAGAGGATGTGTGTAATAGGGGAGCAGCAGTGTGAGAGTGGTTCCAGCTTGGATTCTCTCTTGGAGTTGCAGTAGGACATCGCCAGCTGTGTGACATTCAACTACGGCTTGACTGGGACTGTAAAACCCACTTGTAATGTGACTCACTTCCATCCTGGCAAGTTGGTGCTGAGAATGGGTTTCTTTGCAGATGTTCTGTCCACAGGGCTGCGTGAGTGTCCTCCCAAGGTGGAGCCAGCCTCCACCAAGGCAGGCGATCTGAGAAATCAAGGTGGAAGCTATGCCTCTAGGACCAGCCTTGGAAATCACATGCCATCACACCCTCCATGTTCTGCAGGTCACACAGGTCAGCTCACATTCAATGTGCAAAGGGACTCTATAGGGCCTGAATACCAGAGGTGTGGATTTTGGGTGGTCATCTTGGAGGCTGGCTACCACATTTTTCAGCAGAAACAGCAGTATTTTCTCATTATCCAGAACAGAGAGGCAGTATATTGTGTCTAAAAGGGCAGAGATATACTCAGATAGGACCTCTTTTCCAAAACTGTGATGGTTCTTCATTGACAACTGAACACAGTACAAACACCTGGGCTTGGAATTATCAGCTCACCAAAATTCTGTCCCTAGCCTCCTTTTCTCCCTTTATTTTCCACTATTATTTTTACTAAGGCATAATCTACCCATCTGAGGCTCAGTATAGGTTTCAGGAATTCTTCAAGCATCAGGAATTATGTAAAATGGTATACATAGTAATGTATGTGCCTTTTTCTTTTGCTGAGAAATTTGTCCGGATTTTCTACTGTTCCTTCCTTCAAGGAATATTTTAAATGACAAATTCTACATAAAATATTATCAAATCCACAGAAGATCATTCCCACCCTCACTCCACCCTGCTCCTCAAAAAACGATACAGTATTTGGTGGACTTATTTGAGTATTTCTTTCTTTTTTTAATTTAATTTAAATTTTTTATTGAAGTATAGTTGATTTACAATGCTATGTTAGTTTCAGGTGTACAGCAAAGTGATTCGGTTATATATAGCGATATATAACTGAATACATACATATATGTATTCTTTTTCAAATTTTTCCCATTATAGGTTATTACAAAATATTGAGTATAGTTCCCTGGTTATACAGTAGGTCCTTATTGGTTATCTGTTATATACATAGTAGTGTGTATATGTTATGTAATGGTAGTTTTGGAGTACTACATCATATCAACATTTTGAGTTCATGTCTCACCTCTTAAAAAAATCTCTAAGGCCTCTGTAGGCAGAAGTCATTTCTAAATTATTTTTGAATCTCCCAAAACTTACATTTTTCCAATTCAAGTAAAATATGTTCATTTTAGAAAATTTGAAATATAGGGAAAATGAAATAGGGAAATAGTTCTCACCCATCCATTGCAGTTCAAGCTCTAAATTCAATGAATAAATGAAGAACAATACATGAATGCATTTTTAATCATTCACATATACAAGGATGAATGCTTTTAAAATGCATTCATGTGTTCAGTTAGGGCAGCTAATTTGGACAGGCAGAATTTATTCCTGTAAAAAGTGGCTTCTTAATTTTCTATGCATTCTAAGACCAAATTGATATTCTTCTGGTTTATTGGCTACCATACAAAATCTGCTTTACATCAGAACTGTGCCCAGAGCTGTGCCCGGAGACCTTGTGGTTCATTAACCTGGAAGACTTAAGTTTCCAAAGAGGTCACGTGGCCCTGTGGCTAGGGTAAGGTATGTCTGCCTCTCTGAAGGGGCAGCGATGAAGGTCAGCTACAGAAAATGAGCAATGTGATCACATCTCCACCACCAGCGCTCTTAAAGACTAATACAGCCCATATAACAGGAAGTACTTGAAAAGGCCCTCAGAGCATGTAAAATAGTGTAAAGCAAAACCATTTTATTATTTCCTGACAATAAGTTAATGTAAATATCCTCCTTTTTTCATGGATTAGAGTCTGATCTCCCTATCAAATTTTAGAAATGAACTAAAAAGATCATTCTGCTCTTTGGAATGTGTACTTGCCAACCTCCTCATTAATAAAAGCTATAAGAAATTTCTTTGGTTTCAGCCTTTTTCATTGATAGCTTCTTACTGTCATTAAGTTACCTCATGGGACTATATCCCATGCCCTACCTAATCCAATGACAGCTACTTTAATTTTTTGTGGATTTTTTTCATCGGAGTAGAGAAGATATTAGGAACTCAAGAATTATGAGATTTGCTTTGCACAATTTAGATATACGTATTTCATAGATGCTCAAGGTAGTTTAGACAATAGTGGTCTTGATTTTTACTCTTGCTGTGCTATTGAGGCAGTATGTAGACCAGAGACATCAGTTTTCATTTCCATGTGTATTTGTCTTTGCTCAGTGGGAACAATATGCAAAATTATTTGTCTTTAGAATTCAGATTAAATACAAAGTTTAAATAATCAAACAGATGCACTTCAGGTTGTACAGGCTATCAAACTGTTATAAAATGAAGGAAAACATTTTGGATTCCACCTGGATGTGTTAATTACAATGATTATTTAATGTAGCTAAGTAGTCTCTTGGCCATGACATTTCTACTGTAATATTTCTAAAAGAACACTTAATAAGAAGTAAACATTTAGATACGTTTGTCAAACTATTAAATATTTTGACCTAAAATATACATATAAATATATATATATATATAATTATTTGATTGCTATACCTTAACCATGCAAAGATTTCTTTGAAATGTCTTATGTTCATATTGTACCTACATAGAGTGTTGAAAATATAATCTGTGATATGGAATTTCATATGCAGTTGGGGGATCTATACAGTCTTCTATACAGGCCAACAGTGGAAACTGAGTAATGTTTCACAGGCTTGTCCTAAATCAATACCGTTTTCAACATGAGGGAAAATGAAATGCTTCCTTTCTTAGCTTCCTCCTTGTCATATTGATGATGAGTCAACACAACTTTTTGCCAAATCCCCTCCTAACAAACCAGATGAAAGCATGAATATTTTTCAGTTATTTTAGTTGAGTTTGCATATATTAAAATAAGATATTCCTCAAAATATTTCAAGGATTAAAAGTACTCAGAATACATATTTCTTTCACCAAACAGATAGACTCCTTAGACTTATCTGGATTCTGAAAGAAAAGTCTAAGTAAAAGTGGAGATTCAATAAATATCCATGTATTGCCCATCTTCTGTGCATCTCCCCTGCTGTGAGAATCAACAGAACCCCCCATAGACTGGCTTTATGATGGTCAGGAAGGTGCCATGTGGTCATGAAGGAAACTGACAATGCAGTTCTTAGATTACTAACATTATTTTACTTGACCCCAAAAGACTTTCCCTCTATTAGTTACTATAGAGACTTTGCAGTCTCCGCAGAGTATACTCATGATTTTTTATTTTTACTTAAACTGCAATGCTGTTAGTATTAGCATAGTGGATGTTGAAACTAACCTGTGAAAATGTAATGGAAGAAGTATGTTATGTGTGTTCTGTAAATATTTACAATTGCAAAGACATTTTTCCATAGGTTTTTTTTTCTGCTATAATTTGCAGATATTTGGCCATCATTTCTATAATTGTAACATACTACGAATTTTAAAAGATGCAGTTATATTTGAGTTATTTCAAGAAATATGATTCAGTTTTTAAACGAGATTTTAATACGGTTTATTTTTCTTAACATCTTCAGTGATGTAAAAAAGAAGCCTTTGAATACAAATACATATGATTGGCTTAAACGCAACTACACCATACAGCTAGAAAAGAAAAATTAAGGAGATGTTGCTTTCAATTGCTTACCTCTGTTTCCATTCTTATTTTCAGCAAAGTATATCACAGATCAAAGAAAGGAGATTTAGTTCAAATTCTCCTTGTCTAACTTATCTATTTGTTGAGACAAGAAATAGCACAGAAACAGTTTAAATATATTTTTTGCGGATTTGTAACATTAGTTCTATTCTTTATCTACTATTCTTTTCTAACAGATCTCACATGAAGGCTTTGAGATCTTGTTGGAATAAAAACAAACAAGTAAAATAAATACGAGGCATAGCATAATCATTTTAGCAGCTTTATATCTGTGATCATGAAACTGTCTCTTGCAAGCCTTTAGGTTACCTGTGATCACTCCATGTGACCAAAGATTACACAAATGGCCATAAATAGAAATAAGAACAAACTACACAATGACAGCTTGAGGCTACATTAAAAGAAGTGCTAAAAGGAGAGGTCTCACCCCACATTTTCTGTCTGGTGGAGGTGTCCACCGCTTCCTCTATATATTTAGCAGTATATAAATGATTAAACGATGCTTCTGTCAGAGCCCACACCCTATTCTTTATTCTTCAACTCATCCTCCCAACGAAGTACTTTCATTTATGGCCTAGAATAGCAGTCTCTCTTGTGCGAGTGTAATTTTCCAGTGATTCTAAATAAGGAAGTGTTATTCTTGAAACTGGGTTAAAAATATAGAAAATCTTCTCCAATATGGAAAAGTAATTATAGAATTCAGATTCTCTTGAATTGATGTAAACTAAAATCTGAGGGAAATAATTGGACTGGCAAAACTTCACATGGGTAAACGTTCAGGAAGCAATAAACACAAATCTATAGCCTGATTGTCCAGCTTCGAGGTATGTGGTGGTTCTTGCCAGGCAGAGGTGAAACCTGCTTTGGAGCTTAAGACGATGCATTTGTGGTGACATCCTTGAAATCCTTAAACTTTAACGTCTACTTATTTCACTTCAGTCCTTTATGATTCAAATGCTTATTACTTGAGCATTTATTAGGTACACGGCAATATACTTTGTTATTAAAGGAGAAGAAAATAAGCAGAATAAAAGAGAAAGGCTTTGCCTTTGAAGTTATAGCAATAGAGATGGAATGAAGAATAAGCATGTATACAGTAATAAGAACCCATGGGCAAATGTTTGATACTACAATCTGAAGTATGGGCTTTGGGAGAAAATGATGAGGGGTGTGTTCACAGAAGTCTTCTCTAAAGGGTCCATTGGAGACCAATGAGGCGTGTGTATTGGAGGAGAGGAAGGGGGAAGAAACCCAAGGTCTAAAGAGCAGTGTAAGCACAGGCGTACAGGTATGTCAGAGGGAGGGGCGGGTCAGGGAGAGGAAGAGGGAAGGAAGGGGAGAGGAGACGGGTGTGTGTGTATTGGAGGTATGTTGGAAGTGTGTGTCTGTGTTAGGGTATTTCTGTGAGGTCTGAAAAAACAACAAATCCTCCTGAATTAAGCAGAAAGAACAGAGTATATGGGAGACTAAGAGTAAAGCACAGAACTGACTGCCACTCAGAGCACATTATGACTGACTCAGGATCTCCCTCGGCTGTTTCATGGGTGCATATCCAGACCCTCCAGTGGACCCCAGCTCCCTATAGAGCTCTCTCTAGAGAACCCACATTGCTCCCCCAAGTATGGCTTTGGAGTCTGCTTGTCCTAGGTTGCTGGGCTCTTTCGTTTTAGCTGAAAACGGTATCCAGAAAGAGAAGACAGGTTACCCCTGGAACATCGTGGATCTATATTGATTCATGAGGGTTTGTTTAAGAAGAGGTCTATTGGTATAAGTCCTCTGTGAGTAGAAATGCTTTATTGTATTTTAGTCACATTTCACCCCAACTCCTTAAGAATAAAGTTAGAATTTTTAAAAATAAGATGTGTAAAATAAATTCCTAATGTGAAGCAGCAGAGCAGAGGAGAGGTGAATCTGAATAAAACATCTTGTATATCAGACTCTACGGTCTATGTCTTTGATTATTTCTCTCCTCTCTCATGTGACCACTTACATTCTCATGCATTCATTCAGAAGGGCCTAGGGATGCTCCTGAGCAGCGCAGCTCCCGTTCCCAAATTGTCCTTGTCTTTTAGGGGAAAACAGACATGTCCACTCCCAGCTCCATCTGATAATGCAACACTAGCTATGTGGGCACATCGTGGGGTAAATAAAAAGTCCTCTGGAGTCCTCACGAAGAACCAGCTGACCAGACCTGCAGGGATTTGTGTAGATGGACAGACAAAAGGCTAAGAAAGATTTCCAGAGAGACACAGGGTTTGGGTCCTCTGAGATAAGTGGGCATTTTTCAGGAAGTAAAGAAGGAAAAGAACACCCTTGTACCCTGTTGGTGGGAATGTAAATTGGTGCAGCCACTGTGGAAAACAGTATGGAGGCTTCTCAAAAAGCTAAAAATAGAACTACCATATGACCCAGCAATTCCACCCCTGGGTATATATCTAAAAAACAAAAAGACTAATTTGAGAAGCTACATGCACCCCAGTGTTCACAGCAGCACTATTTACAATAGCCAAGATATGGAAACAACCTAAATGTCCATCGACAGATGAATGGATAAAGACGTGGTATATATATACAATGGAATATTACTCAGCCATAAAAAAGAATGAAATAATGCCATTTGCAACAACATGGATCAACCTGAAGGGTATCATGCTCAGTGAAATAAGTCAGACAGAGAAAGACAAATGCTGTATGATCTCATATGTGGAATTAAAAAAAAACACAACAAACTAGTGAATATAACAAAACAGAAGCAAACTCACAGATATAGAGAACAAACTAATGGTTACCAGTGGGGAGAGGGAAGCAGGGAGAGAAATACAAGGGTAGGGGGTTCAGATGTAGAAAATATTATGTATAAAATAAGCTACAAAGATATATTGTACAGCATAGAGAATATAGCCAATATTTTAAAACTATAAATGGAGTATAACCTTTAAAAATTGTGAATCACCATATTGCACACCTGTAACATAATATTGTACATCAACAATACTTTAGTCAAAAAATTTTTTTTAAAAGAAGGAAAATAACATTCTAGTCTGGCCTGTTTCTTGGTAACCAACTCTTGCTTTTTCCAAGCTGTTGCTTTTTACCTCATTCAACATAGATTCACAGCTTTTCTGTCACTGTTGCCTAGCTACCCTCCAGTCAGTAACCATCCATATTAAAGCTGTGTGTATTACGCTGCTTTCAGCTGGCAGGATAGGGCTTTGCATGGATACTGGGATCTTTTTCCCCCAAATGCCTATTGCTCGCCTTACCCCAGGCATGTACTGTGTTAATTACATAGTTATATGAGCTGGATTCCTAACTTTCATTCAGGCCTAGACTTAGGTGTTTCAGTCTTTGTATCACATGTCTCTTTTCGATAACAAATCCCATGGGCTGTCTCTTTCCTCCAAAATAGCCAGGTGCTTTTGGTTTTGCCTTTCATGGACACTTCTTTTCTACTACTGTTCTCATCAGTAAAGAAAACCACTCAGGGGATTAAAGAACAGCAACTCTCTGAGGGCTGACTTATAGAATATATTTTTTAAAAGATTCTACTGCCTGTAGCATGTCTGAATAGTAACCAGAAATGCAATTTAGTCTTTCTCTATGTAAGTGATAATTTGGTATTGGGTAGGCACAAAAATTTGAGGAACAAGAAAAATAAACTGATACCTTAGGCCAACGTTTCTCACTCAGGTGCACACTCAGTGGTTCATAACTTCTAATTATTTTCTTTGGGTTTCATGTTTTCACTTCAACTGAGCAAGTCATATACCAGTAGACTTGCCAGATAAACTATAGGTACCCAGTTTAATGTAAATTTCAGATGAACAACAAATAATTTGTTAGTATGTCCCTAGATTCTAGTACATCCCTAAACATTTTAGTACAGTACATCCTTGTATTAAAATTCATGTCCCTCAATAGGACATACTAAAAAGTTATTGTTTATCTAAAATTCCAGTGTAAATGGGTGGGCGTCCTCTATATTAATTTGCTAAATCTGGTAGCTCTACTTATTAGTAATAAAGATTATATTTCTGTTTTGCAGAGTTGATTCACAATTAAAAGACATTTTTATAGTACAAAACAAAGTTTTTGAATCAGTGTTTCTCAGACTAGGTGATTGTGGAAATATTTTTTTCGGCTCTCGGAGATGACATTTTCCTTGAACAAGTGTCTTTTCCTCATTCAGATTTTTTTTAAAAGCTCCTTTAGAACTGGGAAACTCTCTCTATAAAATTATTCTTCATTATCAGATAGAACAAATATCAAGAGATTATAGAATTCTAGGAATTTGGAGCTCAACAGATATTAAAGAGCTCTTCGTTAAAACAGTCTTTGTTACAGTTCAGGAATAAGACCACAGCTTTCAATGTTAAGTGACTTATTGTTAAGTTAAAAAGTTAATGAGCTGAAACTGATCTCAAGTCTTCCAGCTCTTGGTCCTATGCTAAGAGGTGTGTGAATGTGAGGGTATATGCTTTCTCTTCCACAGGCAATTAAGATGCATAACTGTTAAGTAATTAATAGGAGGAAATTAATTGAATGCAATATCTTTTTTAAATGCATTGGCTTAGGCATTATCGACCATAACGAACAACTTCCAATAGCGCTAATTAGTTACCACATTCAACCAGGCAGCCATTGCCAGTTGCTCAGAGCCAAGAACCATGCTGCTTAGCTTAAATCCTTGTCTCTCCATCAACTGGCTCTTTTACTTTAGCCAAGTAACCTCTCTGTGCCTCGGTGTCTTCATCTGTAGAAAGGGGGGCCATGGCGACGATAGCACCATCAAAAACTGGGGGAGGAATTACATGGGAATATCTGTAGGGCACGACACTGTCTTGCACTGGTCAGGGTCTCAGAAGGGTTACTTATTATTGACTTATTGTCCTTGGTATTGTTCGCTCCTCAGATGCCCACAAATGGTGAGGTTAATGTCCCAACCGCTGTCAGAGTAGATGTGGTTAAGAATGGGATTAAAGGCTTCAGTTTAGATGTAGATTATTTAGTGATTTTATAATAGATTCAAGGTTATAATGCTCAGCATTTTTAATGTGTTGCTTTATTAATTTTTGAAAGGTAATGGTCCCCCCTCCTCAATTTCACTAACCAAAGAGGATGATCCACATTTCTCTCCTACTGCCTTCAATGACACTACATCTGAGATTCAGCCCCAATTTTCCTTCATCTTTTCAGGATTCATTAAAAAAACATAAGAAATTAGTATTTGAATTCGAGAGGTTATACAATTATTTTAGAGATTCAAAAAATAAAAATTAAAAAAAAACCCAAAGACATTGTAAGCATTCAGGTTCCTCAGTGATGTCCCAAGGGGCTCAACTATTCACTCATGGGAAGGAATGAAAGAGTATCTTGCCACTACGGATAATTCCAATTAGAGGTTTATAACCAGAAAAGTTTGGGATAGGTTTCCAAAATGAGTGGCTGCAGTGTGTTAAATTCCAGAAGAGCCACAGAGGAGACTGACTATATTTAGCTCAGTAATACTTTGGGGTAGAAAAGACCAAGTCATACTTTTGGGTAGAAAAAGTTATTTTTTAAATAAAGCAAGACTTCACATCCTTGAAAATTAACTAAACAAGTAGGTAGCCATCATTCTATAGATTCAAACCCAATATAATCCACCAAAAGACAAAGAGCTTACATTTGCGTTCCTGAAATACTCAAATTCACAGAATTCTGCTGACAATTTATGGCAACGTCTTCCAGATACATTTCCTCTGTGTTGGTCTCCTAGCATAGCTCTGGTCCTCTGTGAGACCCATGGTCTGTGCCAGAGCATCACAAGTAGTTTCAGACATGAAGTCCCAAGTTCACAATTAGGAATGCCTACTGATTACTTGTTGTCAGTGTAAGAGCTTGAATTTAGATCACAGTTCCCTTTGTTTCTCAAAAGCTGTTGATAAAAAGGAATCTAACGGAGCGACAGAAAAAGGAACAGCTTCTTGGTGTGCAGTGATTCCAAACATGTCTGCTGTGGGAAACCCTTCCCATTTGTTTGCTCACAAATGGGTTTGTGTGTCATGTATGCATTGCTGATCAGACCTGGATTGAGGACCATACATTTTGATAGATGCTTACAAAGGCAAGTAAGCATAGTTCCTGACCTCAAGGCTCTGTTTGCACCTCACGTGTAAGAGCCTCCAATCAGGTCTCCCTTCAGTTCTGTGACTCTGGCACTGAGAGAAATCCAATAAAACCATGGACAACGCTATCACCTGATAACTGGGCATCCGAGCAAATCATTGTCTCCGTATTAGCAGTGATCACATCTTTGACACAGAGCAGGCTGTCCAGTAGGTAAATAGTTGTTTCAAGACTAGGGTAATGTCTAGATATATTCTTCCAAAAGCATTTTGTCTTGTAAATTCAAACAAGCTGAAACCATCTGAAGTTTTCACTCATATAAAAAGCTTTTCTCGGGCTAAAAATGGAAGTGGCCAACATGGGAATTTCTAATGGAGTAGGGGAATGGTATATCCTCCGTGTCTGCTTTTAGATTAATTAATCCATCTTAGCCTGAACTTTCTCCTAGCAACCGATGTCTCTGAATAAGTGTCACGTGCAGACCTGAAACAATGGCTTGTATTCTTAGGAAATGGCCTATGAGGACAATGAAGTACTTCCCTGCGTCCTGGTCCATATCCCTTGGCCATCATAAGCCCCTTTGTAATGTGAGCTCTGTGTGTTTGTTTCCTTATTCCAAAGACAGTTTGGAGGTTCGGGGGTAGGGATGCAGGCAGCCTTCTATGTTGGCATGTGGATGAGATGACAGGAGGATTTTAGCAGCCCGTGGGTGGGTGTGCGGGCAGCAGGTGCCATTGGGAGAAGGAAGTGACTGTCAGCATTCAGTGGCATTTGGGGGCGGGTATAGGCAGGCATAAAAAAAGAGTCAGGGATTCTAAAAACACTTTGGTATCCTCGTCACAAGAAATGTAATCCAGGTTTTCTGACGTTCTAAAGCACATAGCTTAATTTGTCAGTCTGAGCAGAGTTTGAGAAAAAGAGCCCCAAGAGTTAAAAATAATAACAACCTATTTATATGGCATATTAGCAAAGCCTGTGCGACAGTTTGAGCTTTGAAGCAATGCTTTGGCTGGTCAACAGCGTGCCCTTTTAGGTTTTTCTTTTCTTAGGGAAGAAACAGTTTTCACCCCAGCATTTCTGCTGTGGGTCAGTTTGAGAGACCTCAGTTGCCTCAATTAACATGAAGCTGCTTCAGTACGTTGACTGGAGCCACATCACCAGCTGGTTACCTCTAGCCCTTGACCTCATGAGGCATCCGGTCTTCTGAGCTGCACCCAGAGGTGCTCATCTCTTTAGAAATTCAGGTACTCACCATGATAGAAGAACTTCTTCTGTTATTGATCTGACAATGTGATTCCAGCATCTTCTGGGACATGGAGAGAATACGTTTCGATTCAGTTTTCGGTTGAACAAACAAAATATTAACTTCTGCCCCCCCCCCCCCAGTTTCCAAAAAGACACTCTGGAAATTTTCAGGAAAGAAGGTTAAACAAGAGAGATATGGAAAATCTCGACACATGAAGCACAATGTCATGACACAGATGGTTCCAAAAATGAATAGTAAATCTCTTTTTCAAATAGGCTTTTGAGAAGCTGTGGTCATTTTAAGCATTGTCACATCAGAACCATAAAAAAGACAGTATTCAAAACCTTTGGGAAACCAGTTTTCAGAATTCAGGATAATGTTGAAAGATAAGAATATCCTTCAAATGCTCCCATCACTTTAGAGACCTGATAGGGTTTACATACTTTAAATTTATAAGTTCAAGTTGAACTACTGTACATTTGTAACATCACGTTGAAACAGGAAAAGTGGGGATTTAAAATAGGTGTTGAACGTTTGTGAATCAGGTCCCTGCCAAGCGAGAGAATGGAGGGCAAGTGTGGGCAAGTCAGCAGCCGGGCTGGAAGAGAGAGGCCGAGCTGCATATTTTCCTCCTCAGAGGTACAGCGTTGGAAATAAGGAGGGCATCTCTCACTGCTCTGGGTTTTGCAGGAGCCTCCTGGGAATGAGGTGTATGTAGAGCTCTAATGTTTGTATTGGGATTTCAAGTTCAGGGAGTGAGGTGTTTCCCTATTGCCTGGAGCTGGCTGCTCTCTAAGAGAATCCTTATGCAATGATTATTTAAAGCACTAGCTGTCTCTTGGGTGTCTCCTGATATACTTACATTTTATTACTTGAAGTAATGGTTTCTTTTAATTAACAGCGATATTCTAAAAATAAATTGAAGTAGCATTTCACCAAGACGTCAACATATAAATCTTCTTGATCTGACTTTTCCTAAGAGTTTCAACATGGCTTAGGAAAGCTCTTTCATTTGCCATCATTTCTTCCTCAGAAATCACCATTCAGGACATGTTTTCCAAGAGGAAGAATTGTCAATATGTTTTAGAAGTAATGGCGTGTGTTAGCAGCTGACCTATTTTGAATAATGTCTATTGTGAAACATTATACTCTTATCGGTATATATCATAGGGAAATCAATTTAATGATTCTTACATAGTTTTCAGCAACAAAAAGGAAAAACTATTAGGCGTAATCCTCTTAATCCTGAAAAATTAAGAGAGAAAGTGTAATTTTTTTTTTTCTGAAGTGGATCTTTCTTTCTACCTGATGTTCATTTGACAGTATGAGGAAACTGCAGATTGTTTCATCAAAGTACACTGAAGTTTCTATGCTATTCAAATGATCTCCGGTATTCAGCAGAACTGATGGCTTCATCTTCAAGTCAGCCACGTGATAAAATACGGAAACCCTTCCCTTCCCTTTACTAAGTACCCCCAAAATGCCCCTTCCTCCCAGGCACTAGGACCCTCTGTGATTCAGCCTCTCAAGGAGTTGAGGACGATATATCTTAGTATCAGGCATTCTAATTGGTTCTATGATTTGAACAGAGTTATTAGTTTGCATTTTTAATTTATATTAAAAAATACCAGTGGACTATGGGTAATCTTAATAGCCCAAGTGAAGTTTTAACCCCATATGTATTGTGTCAAATAGATTTATTTAATATAAGTACAGTGCTTCAAAGCATTCACAGCACTTTAAAAACCTGGTATAACTAATAAGATGTTCTTTAGTAGGTAGACTTAATGAACATGCTAATAAGCAAAGAAAAAGAAATACTGGCTCATACAATTACCATCATACTTCCCCTAATACTTTTTTCATTCTTTTTTGCATAGCCAAAGAATATAAGCCAGGATTGGTCACTTTATATTCACAGAGACTGCAAATTAGTGTTGCTCACAGCACTTAGCTTTGAACGCTAACACGAGGAGCATTTCAAAGTAGTATTTTGGATTTTCTACTGACAGGCTCTGAGAAATAGGATAGAAGGTGCGTAGTATCCATGAATTTTAGTTTTTCATCTGCAAAATGAAAAGTAGAAGTAGGTTATCTCTGCAGTTCTACAAACGTATTCCCTTCTCATGCCTCGTTTTCCCTTGGTCGTGGTTATTCCAGTGGAAGACAAGTGAAGATGGACCCTGGTGTCTGGTTTCTGTTTCCAGCCATCTGTTATTGGAACAAATTGAGATTAGTAACAGGACTTAATGAATAATAGACTTTTCTGGGCAACATGACAATAATGTGATGTTAGGAAATGCTTGTCTAGGGTTTGAATCCTAGCACTGAGGCCAATGCCCATGTTTTGCAGATTAGAAGTACTCAGCCCTGAGAGGTATGTCTAGTGGCAAGTCAGAGAATTTCTTGAACTAAAATGTAGAGCTCTTGGCTAGAATATTTGGGGAAAATATGTAGCAGTTTATAGCTTTTTTTTTTTGGCTGTATGTGGGCCTCTCACTGTTGTGGCCTCTCCCCTTGTGGAGCACAGGCTCCGGACGCCAGGCTCAGCGGCCATGGCTCACGGGCCCAGCCGCTCCACAGCATGTGGGATCTTCCCGAACCGGGGCACGAACCCGTGTCCCCTGCATCGGCAGGCGGACTCTCAACCACTGCGCCACCAGGGAAGCCCATGTAGCAGTTTAAAAATAAGATTTGCACTTTTTATTTATATATTATTATTCTTACTGTATGAAGTACATGGGTCCTTTGGAGATGGGATGCTTCAGCAAGCTGTGGAATCTACCATGTAAAGAATAGCAGTGCCATACTCTGAACCTAATCATCAAACGCATCCCAGGAAGTTAAAATGAATTTAATAGGGCTTCCCAGGTGGCGCAGTGGTTGAGAGTCCACCTGCCGATGCAGGGGACGCGGGTTTGTGCCCCGGTCTGGGAAAATCCCACATGCCGCAGAGCGGCTGGGCCCGTGAGCCATGGCCACTGAGCCTGCGTGTCCGGAGCCTGTGCTCCGCAGTGGGAGAGGCCACAAGAGTGAGAGGCCTGTGTATGGCAAAATAAATAAATAAATAAATAAATAAATAAATAAATTTAATAAGTGTTCCCAATTTCCACTGACCCGTTCTTTATTTTTGTTATTGCTTTAACTCACTTATCCCATTAAAATAATAATTTTGGTTCAGTTATGTATGTTAAAAGTTAGGTGGGGCTTCCCTGGTGGCGCAGTGGTTGGGGGTCCGCCTGCCGATGCAGGGGACGCGGGTTCGTGCCCCGGTCTGGGAGGGTCCCACGTGCCGCGGAGCGGCTGGGCCCGTGAGCCGTGGCTGCTGGGCCTGCGCGTCCGGAGCCTGTGCTCTGCAGGGGGAGAGGCCACAACAGTGAGAGGCCCGCCTACCGCAAAAAAAAAAAAAAAAAAAAAAAGTTAGGTGGTTTGGGTCTTCCCTGGTGGCGCACTGGTTGAGAGTCCGCCTGCCGATGCAGGGGACACGGGTTTGTGCCCCGGTCCGAGAAGATTCCACATGCCGTGGAGCGGCTGGGCCCGTGAGCCATTGCCGCTGAGCCTGCGTGTCCGGAGCCTGTGCTCCGCAACGGGAGAGGCCGCAAGAGTGAGAGGCCCGCGTACCGCAAAAAAAAAAAAAAAAAAAGTTAGGTGGTTTGACTTGTTCCTCATGGTTCTCATTTACAGCCTGTTAACAATGCTGTCCCAAGGAGTTTACTTTTACCAATAACATTTAGATGCAGCTTTGGAACCGAGCTTTTTCTTAACTCTGGTTGGATAGATTTTTAGGTAAAAGACATTTTATTGTCTCACCTTACTTTGTTCACTCATAATTTTGCCTACCAAATTAATAATTTAAATGTAATCTTAAATTTTAGAAGTTTCTTTTCGATGTTGCAAAGATAAGATTAATTTTAGTAATAATATATATTTAAACTCTTATCACCCCCCTTCTTGAAAGCCTCTTTGTTATTTTGTTGTCTGAGGATCATTCCAGGTATTATTCATCATCCTGCTCACCTTACAGTCAGCACAAATAGACTTCCAACACACCTCTTTTTTTTTTAACATCTTTATTGGAGTATAATTGCTTTACAATGTTGTGTTAGTTTCTGCTGTATAACAAAGTGAATCAGCTGTACATATACATATATCCCCATATCTCCACCCTCTTGTGTCTCCCTCCCTCCCCCCCTCCCTATCCCACCCCTCTAGGTGGTCACAAAGCACCAAGCTGATCTCCCTCTGCTATGTGGCTGTGAAGCATTGTTAATCATTTGGAAAATGTGCTCTAACAGTCAGAAATCACCCGAAAGCAAATTTCAGCCAGCACCTGAATTGAATGTGAAAACGAATTTCAACTTTCCTACTTTGCGTTTTTAGCTCTTACACTACACCCACTTGGTACTAATTATAATTTTGCCATGTTTCAGTTTTTCTTAGAATCGTGGTGTATAATGCCATAGTCATGGAACATACTCACACACACAAGCACACACTCATACACTTGCAAGATTATTTGCATCACTGATATTGTGAATGTAAAATAAGAAGTTCCTGAAAAGGCAAGTTCCGCTCTGCCAAAACTATCTCTTATAAAAGAAAAAAGGGAAATGATAAAGAAATAGAACAGTTTATAGTTGTCATTTTTATCTTCCTACCTTAAAATCTAGGAAAAGAAATCTTAAAAAAAAAATCAAACCGTTATCCACTGATGTTTTGCACACACTCTGGTTCCAGCAGAAAGTATCTGATGGCCAATGAGTGCGTAGGGTGTGTCACCATTAAAATTGATGGACATTAAAATTGGGTGTGATTACACAATGGAATTTTGTGTCTAAATCATTCATTGATTTTTTTCTTTCGGTACGCGGGCCTCTCACTGTTGTGGCCTCTCCCGTTGCGGAGCACAGGCTCCGGACGTGCAGGCTCAGGGGCCATGGCTCACGGGCTGAGCCACTCCGCGGCAGGTGGGATCTTCCCGGACCGGGGCACGAACCCGTGTCCCCTGCATCGGCAGGCGGACTGTCAACCACTGCGCCACCAGGGAAGCCCAGATTTTTATTTTTTTAAGGATATATTCTGTTGACACATTTGGTTTAACTCTAAAATCCTAAGTCTGTTCTTTGAGAACATTCAATTTAACAATGAAATTGTCAAATATAATCTGACATTGTTTTTAGAAAATTGTAAGGTACTTTTAACTAGATTTTTCCTCTTTTCTATTGACTTGCTACACTTCAACTTTATTTACGATGTGATTATTTCTTCTAACTATAGCGTTAAAGATGTAACTCTGAGAAATCTCTGATTCAAAATATTTAATGGATAAAATTTCAAAATTTTTATTGTAATTTATATGTACATTTAAAAATGAAAATGCAATTAAACATAAGAAAAGTAAGGGCTTCCCTGGTGGCGTAGTGGTTGAAAGCCCGCCTGCTCATGCAGGGGACACAGGTTCTTGCCCCGGTCCGGGAAGATCCCACATGCCACGGAGCGGCTCCGCAACGGGAGAGGCCACGACAGTGAGAGGCCCGCATACCGGAAAAAAAAAAAAAGTAAGATTACCCAGTATATATTCAAAACTCAATAACCTCTGTACATATATTTTGGTATATTACACTCCAGATATGTATATATACTTTTGCTTTTCCAGCTTTTTTCCTACATAACAATGTATCGTTTTAATACATTATTAAAATCTTTTACAAAAGGACTTACTAAAAAGGTAGTCTGTATTTCTGTGACATAATAATTAACGCTCAAAAATAATTTTTTGTCATTAAATCAGTCTGGGAAAGTTTTCAAAGGTGCCAAGGTAATTCAGTGGTAAACAACAAATAGTGCTTAAATAGCTGGAAATACATATGCAAATTAAAAAAAGACCTTTACCTCACACTCTATGCAAAAATTAACTCAAAATGGATCATAGACTTAAGCGTTAAAAGGTAGAACTAGGAAACTATTAGAAGAAAACATAGGAGATTATTGTCTTTCTAAAAAAAGTACTGCTGCTCATATGAAAGCAAATAAAATATTCTGGTTCACAGATAAGTGGTTTGATAATTGGACCAATTGTGATTGATTAGTGGTCATGTGTCTGTTGAACTCTCAAAAAGCTGCTGAACTCCGGGAACCAGTCTGGGTGGGCATGAAACTTAATTTCAGGTTCTGAGTTTATGTAACCATAAGGTCTGTTTGGAAAGTGCTCTGGATGGTGTCCTCATCCACCTTTGTGAGTCTGTGAGTCAGGGAGTGGGGTGGGGTTGAGATGGGGTGCAGGTTTTATTGTTCAGGGACTGTTGACATGGAAGAAACTTGACTACATTTAGAGGCTAGAATCCATAGTTCTGGAAAAGCTTGAAGATCTGGAGAAGGAGGACAGCTGATGGACTAGGGTTCCTGAAAATGCTGCAGGGGCGTCCAAGCCTACTCAGAAAGATTAGCCTGAGTTAGAAAGAATGTATTACCTATGGGGGTGAGAGGGAAAGTATATTTACCAACAAGACAGAGGACTTTGAGGGGAACCTACCCAACTGTGTTTATTTATATTTGTATTTATTATGCTTAGCAAGGTTATGAGCTGTAATTTGGGATCTGGAGATGGGTAGCAAACAGATGCTTTAGAAAAGTCATACTGAGAACTGAAACTTTAGATTGCATTTTTGCAAACACAGACTTCTGGGGGAATTTTACTTTTGTAGAACGTTTGCCTGGAATATTTGTTTCAGGCCAATAGACCATATTAAATAGACATTTTAGACCATTCTAACAATTTCTGCTGTGATAGTTATACTTCCCTCTTCTTTAACTATAAACTGTAATATTCTGCCACACTCCTGTGACTTGAGTCTTTGCATAAAATAGATACTTTTAAAAACAGCTTTAGATTTAGCAACGAAATTTTGAACTTATCTGACTCAGGAAAGTAAATACTATTTATATGAATTACTCAAATACCTCTGCTCATTATAGGAAGATTAAGATAGGTAGTTACCAAAAAAGAATCTCTTTTTTTAATAGCATAAAATGATATGCTTTGTAATTGGAAGTGACCTGTGTAAAGAAGCAGTAGATATTCTTTAAAGCAACTCCAGGTTTCTCCTTTCAGCTGCTTACAGCTTTCTTGTGTGACCCTGCACACTGCAGAGATTGATTTTCTCTTTGTGCTCATTGCAGTTTTGAGATTCTTTGAATAAGCTCATCAGACTTAACTACCTACTAGAGCTTTATTTCTCAGAAGCAGCATTATGACACTCAACAATTCCAAATTAAATCTAAGTGCAAACCATGGAATTTTCAGTTTCACAATTTCTTTGAAAACCTGGTTAAGTACTACAGAGGAGGAATTCTGTGCTGGAGTAATTCTAGTAATTCTAGAAATGATCACCTCATAAGATGTTGCTGGGCTACCATACTTTAATTCCCAGAAACCAGCCTTAAGCAGTTTGTTAATCTGCCTGAATTAAATGCTCCGTAATCCCAAATTTCAAGACATGAACATAATGACAGGAGGCTAATGGAACAAACAACAGCTTTCAAAATGTTTACCTGCCTTGTCTGTAAGTTGCGGAGGCTACTTTACAGCTACTCTGACCTAGCTGACAATGCAGAAGGAAGTAAACTAGAGGAGGAACAAACTTAATCCAAATTCTCCTCCCATAAAATTCACACTAGGCCTCTAAAAGAAACATGGTAGTATTAATTACATTGTTGTATTAGGTGGCTTTTAACATTATCTTCCTAATCAAGAAGTCTTAGTTAAATCTGTGTTCTTTTATGTGGGTCATAGAAAAAAGAAATCAGTTGCATACTGATTGGAACTATTATCCGAAACCTTTCAGTTTATTGGGCAGTTTTTTTTTTAATTGCTTCCCATTTCCATTATCCCAGGTTGCAAGCAAAGTGTGGTGGATTTAAACCCAGTGCTACTAATAGCAAAACAACGTATTCATTCAACAACTATGAGAGGTTGCCACTCTTCAGGGTTTTGGGGATACAGACTGAATAAAACAAGCAAAACTTCCTCCCTCCTGGAGCTTATATTTTATTGGGGAGAGACAGAAAATAAACCAAATAAATAAATGAATTTTGTATTATATTAGAAGATGATAAATGGCAAAGAAAGGAAAAAGAGAAGGGATCAAAAGTCTCACAGGGGGGGCTTCCCTGGCGGCACAGTGGTTGAGAGTCCGCCTGCCTGCCGATGCAGGGGACACGGGTTCGTGCCCCGATATGGGAAGATCCCACATGCCGTGGAGCGGCTGGGCCCGTGAGCCATGGCCGCTGAGCCTGCGCGTCTGGAGCCTGTGCTCCCCAACGGGAGAGGCCCCAACAGTGAGAGGCCCGTGTACCGCAAAAAAGAAAGAAAAAAAAAAAGTCTCACAGGGGAGGATGTATTTATGTATTCACATAGCATAGTTGGGGCTGCCTCGATGAGAAAATGACATTCAAGCAAGGACTTGAAAAGGGTGTGAGAGTGAGTGAAACAGAGCAGAGGAAGGTTTGCAGCCCTGGCACATTTTTGTAAAATAAGAGTTTTGCTTTCCTTTATGGAAAGGCTGATCTGCTTTTCAGCAGTAAAATTAGAAAGTGGGAGGTAAAAGCATACATTTCAGAAAATAAGAAGAGAGAAGTTACCCTATAAAAGTGTGGAATTACTAAGAAAACTCAGTCTGAATTTTTGTCATTTATATTTAACACAGTGGCTTTAACTTACTGTAGACTCATCCTTGTCAGCGTATGCTCCTCTAATGCCTTCCAATGCTTCAGAGTCCAATTCTGTTCTTGAAACCAGACTAGATCTACATGTTTTAGTGGAAGTTAACCAGTAAGTACAAGGTGTCAGTTGTCCATAAAAGGAGGGCAGTTCTGACAGGCGCCTTTTGATTGCAGTTTACAAGCAGCACCTAGATGATCCATGGTGATACTTCTGCCTGAAAGAGAGCTACCAGGACTACCTCAGTTCTCCTTTACAAAGGAATGGCATTCTCGCTTGGTGGTGATACCTTTGTCACTTCACAGCGGGCCTTCCAGGACAGCCCCAGTTCACAGGTGCCGGGAGAACCTCCAAGTCATTACTCAGAGCCTGGCATGTCAGTTACCTCTTCCACTGGAAGCTGCCAGTCACCTCAGCCTCTGCTGGTCTGAAAGGTCTGTGGAGATCGTGATGAAGCTACCTCAAATCTCAAAATAGAAACTTCATTAAATGTTCTGATTCAGAATATTTCCTTTCCAAATATTAGTATTAAGAGTGAGTTTTGAGGATCTAGGAAATCAGGAGTAAAATGTAAAAAGATAGACTGAGGGGGAAAAAAAGGATCTGTATTATCATGCCCATGGTACGAATTCTACTTTTAGAAACCAGGAAAGTGGGAAGGAGAAATGAGATCTTTCAGAGATGGCTGGTGTTAATCTCACTTAAAAAAACTTTTTTCTCAAAAAATTAAGGTTGTCTTACTCCCCAAATCTTTTGTCATTCCTTTACAGTAGGGTACAATTCAGAGTTAAACTTATTCTTAGCTTGAAGGGAAAAGTGTTATGTAAAGTCTGTATTTCCAAAATATCACTGTTACCTTACTTAAATGAAACTACAGTCCTTTTTTTGGATACTGTTTGGATCAAAGAGATTCCGAAGAAAGAAAGGTATTATCACTCTTTATGTTGGCTTTGAGTGTAACCTGAATTGTTCCCTCTGGACTTGCCTTATGTTTCTCGTGAGGTGAGGGAAGATTGGCCATTAAAATTCCATCTGGCGCCCTTTGGTTAAAATAGCATATTTGTTGAGACACCTAAAATCTGTGATGATCCATCCACAGTGGTGAAAATATATGCATAACCTTAGGTGTGGTAATGATTTTAAGTAGGAAAGGTGGACAGGGGGCACAAAATAAATATTAATATAATTAATATATATTTATTAATATAAATATTAAAAATATCCTCACTTGCTGTATTACAGCAAGAGTTATTTTGGGTCGTGGTGTAAAAACCTAGCCATGCATCACGGAGTGGTTCAGAGGATCTTGCATCCAAAGTGAGAGGGTTTCCCGATGAAACATGGGGCCCAGCCACACAGCCTCTGTGTTTCTGCTCAGCTCTTCTCCCGAGCTCTGTTGTCCTTTAAAGATGCAGGAAAGCTTTTCCTTTCATCGGGGACTGGCAACAGAATGTGTCCTCAATGTTGCTTTCTCAAGAGTTACATGATACCTTTTGTTTGACGATGTCTACAGGATGTAGAAACAAAACAAAAGAGAAAATTAGAAGTCTGAGAAGGGACAAACTATTTTTATAGCAGTGGGTAATAGTATCATAAGGAAGAAACTGTGCCTGGTGGGTGAAGTGTTCCATCAACAGCCTGCTGGGAAAGAGGATGAAATATAAAAATGATGAACGTATGGACACCAAGGGGGGAAAGTGGCGGGGAGGGAGGGGATGAATTGGGAGATTGGGCTTGACATATATACACCAATGTGTATAAAATAGATAACTAATAACCTTCTGTATAAAAAAATAAATAAAATAAAATTCAAAAATTCAAAAAAAATATTGATGAAGAAGGTGATTATCACATCCAAAGTTAGTTTCTTACCTTTAAACTTTATGAGAAACAAGAGGGAATACATTCATGACTCTTGCCTGGGATTAAGCTACTCGTTTCTCAGTGCAGTTGAAGCACGTGAAGGAGGGTTGACAGCGATCTTTGTAAACCCAGCATATACGACCTTCTAGCCTTTGACCTGCTGCCAGCATCCTGCCCTGGTGGTGGGCTCCTGATCCAGGGTGTTGGCAGGTGAGATATGGGAGAAAGACAGGGCTGCAGGCAAATGTGGAGCAAAGATGGACCCAGGACCCAGGGGAGCAGATGGAGAGATGCTGCCCTAGGGGTGAGTTCTGAGCAGACCAGAAGGACCGCACACCTGAGAGCAGGACAGTGGGAACATCAAAGTCCAAGTGAAGGGGACCTGGCATGAGGACAAGCCATCGAGAAAGCAAGAGTATCCGAACCCTGGCAGCTGAGGTCCCAAGAAGGGACACAAGAACCTGGAAGCTCCTGTCCTACCTGGGGGGAAGCTTTTTCTTTTTGTTTTTCCTTGTGTGTTTGCTTATCAGGTGGGAACCAGCCTCAAGAGTTTAGAGCTTAGAATCTGGGAACTCATAACTCCTGACAATTTGGCAGTGAAAGCAGACAACTGAGAACCTTTTATTGCAGAATAATCCACAAGTTGCAACATCTAATTGGAGTTTATAAAGTCTAGCTCATCTAATTGTAGTTATAAAGCCAAGTTCAATAGCAATAGGACAGTGGGCATTCGAATAGCGTTTACTGCAGATCTGGAAGTCAGGAAGTGGGTAGGTAAGTGTCGTGCAACTTAACTAGCAAGGGAAGAACAGTCCCCAGATGGCTTTGTCCTTGTAAACTGAGGGACAGGGTCAGGTCTCCAGACAGCATGAAACATGCCAGCCTCACCCACAACCCGTAAAAAGACCTCGGGTATAAGTTTTCTATGTAGACACATGACCTTTGTCTGTGGAGAGGTAGCAAGGATTACGTAGGGAAAAAGATGAAGTGTAACGTTTCTTCACACTTCCATTATTGATCCTTGCTACCTATTTTTAGCAAGTTATTCTAATACTTACATAATTTTTTCCAAAGAGAAAGCACTTATTTACTATTATACATATAAACTTAGATATAGTTACATATCTATAATATTCAATAGATGTATATACATATGTATGTAAATGTGTGCTACTCATATGTCAATCACCTTGCTTATTGGAGCCAAAGTACATTTTTCAGTGTAAAATCAAAGAAGCCACGCTGAAGGCTGAAAGGTTAAAGAGAAAAGCTCATGACTCTACTTCCCCGAGCTTAGAGAATCCGGATAAAGGAAGAACAATTTTTAAGAAGCTGACAGGTTAACTAGAGATCAGAAGTTTGCACACTCGCTGTGGTTCTGCAAAGGGACAGCACAGCTGTGTGCGTGGTGACTTGACTGCGTCGGAAATGGCAACAGCTGGTTTTTTAAAAGAAATATTTTGATTGAGAAGTCTCAACTCATGAGGTGTAGCCATCAAATTATTCCTCGTTTTTCGGTAAAAACTACCTCATTGGGGCTCCACAGGGCTCTCCTTGCTGCTGTGAACCAGCCTCTTAAAACCATCTGGGTCCAATTCTGTCATGTCCAGTCATGGTCACTTAATAGGAGCGAACTGGTGTTCGGAGTGAGATGGTCCATCCTCTTTAATATTTCAGCCTCACTTTTGACATGCAGTGCAGCCTCCTACACCTTCTCTTCTCTCTCTCCTGGGGGTCCAGCACCCAAGGTGGAGCCCCACAGTGGGTGGCCTGGGCTTTAGGGCGCGGGACATGGTCTGCACTCACACTGTTGCTCCCTATTCCCTGCTCTGGACTTTGGTGCTGGGCCTTGGCAGTGGGAGAGGGAAGAGGCCATCCTCAGGGACATCTGGGATGCGTCTGACCTCCCCACTGAGCCGTCACGGCTTCCCTGCTTCCCCGCTGCCCCGCCCCGGCTCCCCTCTGTGAGTGATGTCCACGTGCCTGCCTTCCCCTGGACTTCTGTGGTGGGAAGGTCCTCAGGGAAACTGCGTACATGTGGTGCTCCAGTGGGGACATCAGGAAGGGTTCTGCTTACCCTCCTTATCGCCACCTCTCCCTGCCAGGCAATGAGTGTGCAGCTCCAGTGGCGGCGGCATTGGGTCCACCTTGGGGACCAGAGGTCATTGCCAGTCCCCAGCTTGCGGAATGGCAGCATCCGGCTCCGTGACCTTGGAGGAATGGAAGGTGACTAGCAGAGGAGGGCAAAGAGGAAGCCACCACCATCTCAGCTCAGAAACTCCTCCACAAGACCGCTCTTTCTTGCCCTAGCCCTCTTCTCTACCTCACTCTAACAAAGGCCGGAAGCCAGTGGAGCTTCTTTGGTCTTTGAGAGTACGAACCGTAGGGCCTGCTTTGAACTTGACTCAGGAGATTTTAGTTTCTTTTCTCAACAAGGCAGTGTCTTGGCAATAACCTTGTTCTGTGTTATAGGGGTGGAGAGAGAAGGAAGGACTTCATGGCATTCTCATAG
Source organism: Mesoplodon bidens (assembly GCF_964165515.1). NCBI lineage: Eukaryota > Metazoa > Chordata > Mammalia > Artiodactyla > Ziphiidae > Mesoplodon > Mesoplodon bidens. The sequence continues at coordinate 12,626,999 of NC_138168.1, read as the reverse complement.
CAGAGTTGAAAGTTTCCTGTGTGTTTGGGGTACTGTTGTAACTCATTGGAGCTGAGGCCCAGGAAAGTTAAGTGACTTATCAAAGGTCACAGATAAGAAGCAGCAGAGACAGAATTTAAATCTGGGCAGTCTCACAACAGAGGCTGAGTTCTAACCACTGACTCTCAAAGCTTGTAGGACATGATGTCTGGCCATGGTTATGGGTTTGTAGGGGCAGGACCCTGAGAAAATTGGCCGTGGATCTAGGCGACAAGCCTGGAAACACTTCTCTTATGGTGAGAATCCCAAGTCCTAATACAGTGGAGCTTGGGGCCAGCTTCAAGACAGTAGCAGCCACTGACCTCAAGATCCCAGTAAATTTAAATGTACTTTCTGTCAGAATAAAAAGTGTATTGAAACAAATTATAATGATTTTAGTGCACTCTCCTTTTGTAGTCTAATGAGCATGTTAGTTTGCAAAATATTAGATAATTTAGTGGCCATTTAACTGTTTTTTTTAAATCTAATATACCTTAAGGTGATCAACAACAGATTTTTTTGATGATCAAAGAAATTTAAAAACATGATGCTGACAGATTAGCGGTCATACAAGCAAGGGGGTGGGGGACAAATGCATCATTTTTATGTACTCTTCATGATATATTCGGCTTTGCTAAAATTTCACAATCTATAGTAGATCTCCCAGAATTCTACAGCTGTTTATCAATAGGACCGTGATGCACATAGTTAAGTTTCCAGTGGTCAGAACAGTTGAATTGCCCTCCAGCACAGCTGTGTTTTCCCAAGTGAAATTTTGGTCTGTGTGGCTCAGGGTGAAGTGTGGTCCTTACAACGCAAGAACCTTCGAGCGTCCCCAGAGGCAGCTACAGCGGCGCATGCGGAGAGCAGCCTTCCTTTTGTGAGTCAGAGAACCGCATCTGGGTTGCCTAAGAGATATTGGAGTGTCTTGCAGAATCCCAGGAAGAAAGGTAAAGAAAGACCAGAGGAACAGTGAGAAATGGGGTCTGGGGTCCCCAAGGGACCCCTGGACGTTTCACTTCTAGCCTCTCTTCTCTGTAAACCTGCTTCCTTTCCTGACCACTCAGTGATCTGCTTTCACTTCCTTTGCATCTATTCAAATGAGAAAACATCCATCATGTAGATTTCTCTGGAGGGTGAGCGTGGTAAACTGTAAAGATCGTCAACTTTGAGATCTGCCTAACCTGGATTTCATATTTTAGTTTTGCCCCTTGATGGTTCTGCCACTTTGGGGGACTCATTTAATCTCAGTTTCCTCATCTGTAAAAGTAATGTGCAAGCTGGCAAGTGACAGTGAGAACTGAACAGATGCTCTGTGTAAAACATCTGTACTTTTTGAACATGTGTTATTCTCTTCCCTGTTGATTACATGGTTGCTTGACTACTAATGTAACACAAACGTAGCTGTGCATGACAGTTCATTCACTTAGATGTTTGTAAATGCACACTCTTGCTGTGAACAGGGAAACCACAAAGTTGCACCCACAAACTAGTCGGAATTGGCTTCTGTGAGGCTGCCACTGTGGTTACCCCAGGTCGGCTGGGCTAGACCAGGCGATACATCTGATGAGCCCACTTGGGACAGCCCACTGGCTGCAGAGACAAGACAAGATGACCTTAGGCTCTTCCTCAAAGATTGCCCTCCAGTTCTGAAGAGGAGGCTCCAGGTTTGCTTAGGTCCAGGGGCCAGGGCTGTCTCTGCACGTTTTTTTCTGGCTGGAGCCTGCAGCCCACCCAGCCTTAGCAGAGGTCTGGCTCCCCCCGCTTCTCCCCGCAAGACCCATGGACCTATTTGTTACTCTGCTTCCCGTAGAAATCTTTGATCTATCATCTCCTTAGATCTAATGTGCTAGATATACTATCTGTTTGCCTTTCTTTCTGTGTTTATGAAATTTCCAAAAAAAAAAAAAAAAAAAAACTAAACAGAATCAGTAGCTCCTTGGATTTTGTGGTTTAATACCTGTTAGCTTCACTCTTTATGAGTCACCCAATGAGCCCTGGGGTACTTTGTCACCTTGCGAGCACAGATTTGGATTGCTTACACAACGAGAGGGCCTGCGCAGGAGTAAAGATCGAACAGTGAGGGAGGTTTGCCATCCACCCCAAGTCTTCTTAGCATCTCACTGAAAGCTCAGGAATTTTGCTCATAGAGGCATTTGTAATTACTCTTGAAAGGAAGGTAATTTCATTCCTTTGTGAAGAACAGTCCTGGAAATCAAGCAAACTGTAACGTCTGTTGTTGGAAGAAAAAAGAACAGGAAGAGGTATAAGAAAATAATGCTTCTGAACCAGGAAATAAAGTCACGTTCGCAAAACTTAGAGTAGGACACCAGATCTCCTGGTGGTTAATATATGAGATGTGAATAAGTGTACTATATTCTATAAAGGCAAGGAAGCAATGGTGCTTCGTGAAAGGGTTTTGGGTGAGTGTTGAGGCCAGTCCCCAAGTGTTACTTTTCTCATGATGTAATAGAGGGATATTTGAGGACTAGGGAATTCACAGAGATCTTGGGGTGTAGTTTTTGTGATTGTTAAGGAGCTGCTTTTCTTTCATTTTTAAAATAAGAATAACAGTTGTCATTTAATGAGCATTTGCTCCCAGACACACTCCTGGGTGCTCCTTGTATATAATTATATTTAGTTCTCACAAAAGGTACGTGAAGGAAATGCTAACCCTATTTTAAAGATGCAGAATCTGAGAGTCAGGGAGGTAAATTTTCTAATCCAAAGTCACAGAGTCTGTCCTTCCACTAGTAGTCCAAAGTCATTTTCAAAAGGACTCTAAAGGGAATCTCTGTGCATTATTATGCAAAATTGAGACAGTTGTGATTTTCTTCCTACTCCAAACCAGCATGACAAGTGACTTTTTCCCTTTCGTATTTTGACTTCAGAAAATGACTCTTTTGCCCATCAGCTTCATTCCACCAGGCCAACCTTCTGAGTTGTAACTGTGTCCTCTACACACAAAGATGGTCATCACTTCTAGGATGAAAGGAAGACTTAGAATATTTATTTAAAACCTTAATTTTTATATTTATTTAGTATTTTAAAGTTTACAAAAGGAGTTGAAGTGCCTTGTCAGTTAAACATAACAGAAAGTAAGAAAACAAAGGTTAAATAAGTAAGTTAGATTAGCTAAAATATTATAGAGTAGACAGTAAAGTATACTTAGGAAAAGCTGATTTAGACACCTGATCTCTAAATTATTATCAGTCTGAGGGCAGTGAAAACAAGACAAATACTATTTATAATCTACATTACCTTTTCTAATAACAAAACATGCAGAAGAGTCTGTCCATAGTTTTCTAAAGCTATGCTGAAGAAGAAATTTTCATATATACAGATTCAGGGGTGGCCCCTTAAGTTGGTGGATTTCAGGCAGGGCGGAGGTGACATGGTTTGAGGCCACTGCTTTCTGCCCCTCTGGCCATAGAACCAATAGACAAGCCAAACATAGGGGAAGGTAAACTACCTGCCAAGAAGACTGTTGAAAACATGGTTGAATTGGAGTAAAGTCTTCAGCAGTGCTTGAATCCAGTAAATTCAGGGTGCTTGAGAGAGGAAAAGGAGAACCGGTCATATTATATCAAGACAAGAACTGTCATTCAGAGACCGTCCCAGGCACGTGGGACTGTGGTGGCCCCAGGCAACAGCATTCTTTCCTCAGGTCAGAGCAGCCCCAGGAGCACTTCCTGTGACAGCTGAGGACCACATTTTAATCCTCACCTGTGCAGATGCCGACCTACTCAGCAGGTTGCATGGATGCCCAGGAAATAAATCAAGATTCCTTTACAAAATATGTCCAACAAACTCATGGACTTTTAAAGGACTCGCTTGATTCTCGTGAAGTTTGGATACCAAGTTGTTAGAGAAACCCACTGGTTCTCTTTTTAAAATTTAACAAATCAAACCGTGAACTTGTAAAATGACTTTCTGACCTTGACCTTGACCTTATTCCCAAGAGTCCCCTCCTCTGTGGGGACTGCTCACTCATCCCCACTGAAACCTCAGACTGGCCTCAGAGAAGCTCTGTGAAGGCAGACTCTCCCCATGAGTCCTCCTTTCAGAGTTGACCCCCATCGTTATCATTTAAACAAAATTTTGTAAAAGGCTCAGAGAATGCATGCACAGAAGCATCTTGGCGACCTGGTTTACCCAGTGGGACTGATTCACCATTTTGGAAGCCTTTCTGGGCTTGGACTGGCTTCCAGGTGCTCAGAACACCTCCACCTGCGGAGCCCATCTTGTTCCAGCTGTGCCTTGTAGGTAGGGGAGCTCTCAGGAGTGTGTGCCCTCCAGACACCCAGGCAGAGAGTGAGTCTCCTCTTCTAGGTTCTGGTTTCTCCTTAAAAACTTCTTTCCTGCATTATTGAGAGCAGGACTGTGGACATTCAGAGGCTCCTTTAACTTCTTACCAGAGATGTCCGTAATTCTCTGAGCACAACTTATTAAAAACTTAACGTGAGCACAGGAGACACAAAGGGAGTTGCATGAAGATGACTTGGCTTCATATAATCCATGGAAGTCATGCAGCTGGTTGGAAAGTATTATTAAAATAGTACCAACTGACCTCTTTTTCTATATGATAAGTATTGAAAATATTTGCATTATTAAAACTAGCTGTGGGAGAAAAGCATCCTTCTGATTGGATGTTTAAAGGATTAAAATAGAGCTCTTAATTTAATCAATCATTGTAATATATTAATAGTGATAGTAAATGAATCTTCATTTGGGACCACATAGCTACTGCCCATATTGACTTCTCTTTTTCTTTTTTTTTTTAACTCTGACATAATAATGTTTTTTATTTTTTTTATTTTTGAAGTTTATTTTATTTATTTCTCAACTTACTGTTTCTAATTTTAACTTCATGATTGTCACGCCGGTCATATATATGATCTTTTCAGCAATTTGATCTCATTATGACATGATTCCATTAGGTTGTTTTCATTCAAACTGTAAATTTCCTTTTTTTTTGTCTTAATCATTTTTACTTGACTTAACTGACAAATAGGTACAAGAGAATAGTTGTGAAACCACTGGCAATACAGTAAACTTTAAAGAATTTATTTAGACTTGACCCACTTATGTTTCTCAGAGTAGGTATATATACGTCATTCAATAATAAATGCTTAATGCTTTAAATTTACAATTACCTTATTTGCAGAAACTAGGAAATCATTCCAATTGAATGGGGAAAAGTACAAAAAGTTCTTATAATTCAAAATATATTTAAAATAACATTTTTACAGCAGCCAAAACCTTTAACCAAAAATTGTATGTAATTTTGACATGCTTCCACCGGGTAGTTTAAAATTCCTTCTAAATCACATTGCCTTAAATTTGTTAACTACTATGCATTAAAAGCTAACTTACCAATCGATTAAACTGCAAGAAAAAAAGGTTACACATGTAGTAATGCTGTCACTGTCCCCTTTGAGGCCTTATCAATTAATGCTGAGATCATTAATTGATAAGTAAGAGTAACATCTCTGTTACTCATGGACCCACTGAAAGCTGTCAGCACAGGGGCTGAATTCAGCTTTCAACCATCAGTCAATCAATAAATCCATCCACCAGTCAATAGAAAGTTCCTTTTGAATTGTTTGACATCCAGGAATTAGAAAAGTTCACATCAAAATCTGGGTTTCCAGTTGTTCTGAAGGAACAGGGTTTATGGCAGACTTGGACCCGCTGAGTTTCCTATGGGTTAGGACCGCATAGGTCCCCCAGGCTGCTTTGCACAGGATGCCCCTGGCCTGATGTGCACCTGAGTTTACGAGCCCTGACCTAGACACTCACCTTCCAGGGCAACCTACACTCTGCCTCCAGATTTATCTTCCGGGGGCATCATGGTCCATGACTCCTTCTATGGACTGTGATTTATATTATTCTGACTCGATAATCTGATATTCACCACTCGGTACCATTGTTCTGGTCAAGTGGGGCTGGCTGTTACCAGAACCCAGCTTATACTTTTATACATCTTCACTTTTCTGATGCTTTTCCTCTCCCTCGATTCCTTCTCATCCATATTCATATATGAAAACCAGACCCATTGGTGTAGATCCAGTTAAAAGTTTGCATCTCAAATTGTATCTCCCTGAGCAGCCAAGATATGTTGTGGTTCTTCCCCCCTCTACGCTTATATCACAGATTTTTCTGACTTTCAAATTCCCGAATAGACACCACTTAGTATTGAAATTACAAGGGATCAAGGCTTAAGTCGACGGCTAGGTAGGGTCTAAATCTTGTTCAGTTTGAATCCCACAGCTACTTGGCATAATTCCTTACACTTATTTGAGACTCAGCCTTTATTTGTTGAATGAGAAAATTGTTTTCTTTGTTCCAATATTCTCTACGTAACTAGCAACCTTCGAAGCACAGATGTTGATATTTGTAGTTGCATTCTCATTAGGTAGAGGATAGATGTGTGTATTTAAAATACTGATTTTTGCGAAATCTGTGAATAGTTGGAGCTCTAGGGCCTTTTCTATAATCAAATATTTGACCTTCTTGTTTAATCTTTTTTTTTTTTTTAGTTATTTCCATGATGTAGCTTGATTCTTTAGAGCTCTCCCCTCTGAAAATAATTCAGAAGTAATTATGAAATGCCAATGGTATATATTTCTTGACAGTATAACAGTATCATGTCCAAACTATAAGAAAAATTATTACTCCTAAACTATAATGCAGTGCTAAATTTTAGGTTAGTGGAATTAAATGTGAAGCTTGAAGTTTAGCTTAGAATTTGTGGCTCATGGAAGTCCTTTAAAACAAAATATCATAATATTCCTTTTGGTAACACAATTTATTAGATTAGTCATTGCTCCTTGTTACTAACTCGGAAGGGTATGCTTACATTGAGAATACGTTACATATGAGTGTATGCTGACAGCTTCTTTTGTGTCCATTGAGAGGCCCGTCCCTTTATAAGAACTCACTTAGCAGCCAAACGTTTCCAGCTTTCTGCCTTCTGATCTTCTTCTCCCTTGCTTCTCTTTCTTCCCAAAGCTGGGTCCTGGGCATCGTCCACTTCTCCCCTCTTTATGGTGAGGAGAGTGCAGTTGCGGGGTGGAGGGGGAGCATGGAGACCTGCCTTGGCTCCCAGGGTCCCCCCAAGTCTGGCTCATCATCTCAGAGAGAACAACAAAGTGAAGAGCCACCCATGTCAGGCCACATGTACCTTCATAAACTTCAAATAAAAACATCTTTCTCTTAATATTTTAATCTCTTTTACTGTTTTAATCTGTTTAATCTCTTTTAATATTTTCTTTTAATATTTTAATCTAAATCATTTTAGAAAAGATTCGCAACACAATAACATTTTTATTTTTCCACCAGAGGGATTCTTTCATTGCTTTTAAAGACAGAAACGATTGCATCCTCACAAATATAGTCGTCACAATGTGCATACATGTAATTATTCAGCACAACTCTGCCAGCAGAGCTATAGGATTACTTGTGCTTGACCCTGAATCAGGGTGGAAAAGTCAGTAGTTTCCAGTGACCCTTTAAACCTCTCAGTGGGCCTCTGCAGTGGAGGAGTTGCCCACGATGAATGGCAGTTAAACTTATGCAATATGTAATAAGACTCGGAAAATGCCCAGACATTTTTTATCAGGGACTTGGTTATTTTTGTTGTTATTTTCTTATTTTATTAAACGGAAATAAGTAATGAGATGACTAAGTGTGAAATCCTGTCTTTGTGAAGTGACTGTGAACCAGCCTTTTCCAAATAGTAGTTCTACTTGTTTGATTATTTCTTCATTTATCTGTGTCTATGTGTAACAAACCACTTACATCTTAAAATCCCTTTTATTTTATCACTTCCTCCCTCCTTCCTCCTTTCTTTCCCTCCTACTTACTTCTTTTCTTCCTTTTCTTTTCTTTTCTTTCTTTCTTTTTTTTTTTTGGTTCTTTTTTTCCATCTTCTTATTTTGCCTATCCCTCCACCCTTCGCCTATGACAACCACCAGGCTGGTTTCTGTATCTATGAGTTTGGTTCCTTAAGATTCCACAAATAAGTGAGATCATACAGTATTTGTCTTTCTCTGTCTGACCTATTACACAACATGGTCCATCCATGTTGTCACAGATGGGAAGATTTCCTTCTTTCTTATGGCTGAAATATATATATAACATTTTCTTTATCCATTCATCTGTAGACACTTAGATTGTTTCTCTCATCCTTTTCAAGCCTTTATTAAATGCTGACTCTATGGAGAATATTTTTCTAGTTATCAGAGGGCTATAAACAGCAGAATGTTCAATATTTTTTCTAAGGTATCTCACAGTCTAATCAGGGAAATGCATCTTAGTTAAGCAGACTGTAAGATAAAAATTCAAGTACAAATAGTTAATTGGATAGACAGGTGTGCTCATTTCCTAGGGCTGCCATCACAAAGCCCCAAAGACTGGGTGGCTCAGAGCAGCAGAAACGTATTATCTGACAGTTCTGAGGGCAGACATCAGGAATGGAGGTGCTGTCAGGGCGTGTTCCCTTTGGAGAGCTGGGAGAGAACGATTACAGCCTTTCTCTCTGCTTCCAGTAGCCTCGGGTGTCTCTGCTTCCAGTAGCCTCGGGTGTTCTTGGCTTGTAGACGTGTGTTTCCATGCCCTCTGTCTTCACACCATCTTCCAGCCCTATGGGGTTCGTCTCTGTGGCCAGCTCCCCCCTTTATATACGTCCCATTGGATTAGGGCCCACAATAAAGGAGCTCACTTTAACTGGATGACTCTGTAAAGGCCCTGTTTCCAAATCAGACCCTATTCCTGAGGTACTGAGATCAGGACTCCAGCAGGTCTTCTTGGGGGACAAAACTCAACTCATAACAAGTAAGAGAAGAAAGACAAGGGGCAAAATTAATTCTAGTAAAGAAACACTGGCGGGAGGTATGAAGACAGAGGCCTCAGGGTTCTCTCCCTCAATGGAACGAGGGTGCAGGGGCCCCCATGGGTCACGGGGTGTGGGGCATTCATCCCCTCTCACCTGGGCAGAGAAAGCCCTCAGGCAAAGAATGAAGTGCTGGGAGTTTGGAAATTGTGGCCGCCCTGAAGTTGGGGGGTGGAGCACATGGGAGGGCACTCAGTCTGTTTGGCAATAATGAAAAGTCGTATCACCCAGTCTGTGCTAAGGACACGCAGAGCAGGTTAAACGCCAGGAGTCCGTGTTAACCAGAGCAGGACTCGGGACACATCTTCAGGCCTGGCAGGAACTGATAAATGTCAGCTGGTGAGAAGCTGACCAAGGAAGCAGCAAAGCCCAAAGGCCCCATCAAAAAGGAGGTGGTCTGTGTGCACCAGATCAGGGCAGGGACCTTGCACCCAATGTGGTACCTGCTCCAGGTGGGGAGCTCACCTGTGCTCCGGGACAAAGTCCACATTTCATTATGTGCTTTGTATGACTCAGCCATTGCCTGCTTCTCAAAGATGGTCCAGCTGGTAGTCTGTATCCGCTTTATCCATAAAAACTAAAATCTGTTTCAGTTTGCTAGGGCTGCCATAACAAAGTACCACAGGTGGAGTGGCTTAAAGAACAGAAATTTATCTTCTCAGTTATGCAGGCTGGGATCCCAGTTATGGATCAAAGAGTTGGCAAGTTTGGTTCCTTCCGAGGGCTGTGAGAAAAGTCTCTGTCCAGGGCTTGTAGACGCCGTTTTCTCCCTGTGTCTTTACATCGTCTTCCCTGTGTACTTGTCTGTGTCCACATTTCCTCTTTCTGTAAGGACACAAGTCATATTGGATTCAAAGTCATAATCCCGTCCAGCATCAATTCTAAATACAAAATCTCCCCTAAATCAGACACGGGTGAAACTTGAGGAATGTTTCATCCTCAGGCAGAATTCCTCTCCAGCTGTCTCTGCCCCTCTTGGTGTCTGGTTTAGCCATCCTGAATTTTTTTCTGTTCTCTGAACTTCCTTACATCTTGGCCCTTGAAGGCTATTCCCTATTCCCAGGACACTCTTTCTCATTCTCTTCTCTTAGTTTTTTTTTTTTTGTTTTTGTCTTTGTTTTCCTGTTCATCCATTAAGCAGATGCCTACCTGGCATTTCCTCCCAGGTGACTCCCGTCCATTTCCTACAGGGTCCCTTTTCCTTGCTTGTTCCTGTGGGGTCCTGTATTTCCCTCTGTTGGTGCATGTTACACTCAAGTTCAGGGTTAAATACACTCACCACTCTCTGAGACAAGAGCCTGTAAGGGAGGAAGGGCTCCCAAAGCATTTGACTTCTCATCTCTATAGCCATGGAATGGTGTTAGGAACATAGGAAGAGGTTGGTAAGTTAACAAAAAGAAAGAGGGGGGAGGGAGGGGAGAGAGAGAGAAAGAAGGAAGGAAGGAAAGAAAGAAGAGAGGGAAGGAGGGAAGGAGGGAAGAAAGGAAAAGGTTTACATGAAGGGAAGATGAGCACACTTATTGGAAGCTGTGAATGCAGCCTGTTACAATGTGGTTCCCATCACAGCCAGGTGTATGTCACCCTGTTCAAGCGATTTAACTGCAGTGGGCTTTCTCTGGCAAATAAAAAGCTAGACTTTAATTTTCTTTATCTCTTTTACAATGAAGTTTTAAAAACTTAATTTTCAGCAGCAGTGAGGAGGTTTAAGCTGTGCTGGGATGGACTGGGCCCTGAAGGACCACCTAGAAGCCTCTTGTATAAATACAGGTGTGAGGTTCTGTTTGAAAGAAAGTTAAAATGATGAATTTGAGTTCGGGATAGGGTTTAGACGTCCACCGCCTGCATTATGTGGCTGTCTGTACCAGTGCCTGCCTCTTGGAGACGTGTTTGCTGTAACGTGGACATGGGTGTTTCATCTTATACCAAAGTCACCTCTTTACAAGTGTAATCAGTGCTATTGATGTTCCGTATATGAGAGAGATGGCATGAAGGTATTTATTTGAAGTTTGTTTAAAATATCTGTATTGTTCATCTGAATTATGCTGATATGATCAGTTATTCATCATCTGTGATTAGAGACACACCCCAGTGAAGAGGTCCAGGGAAGTCTTCTGTGGATTAACACAAAGGAGAAAGGGAGCCCTTTGGGGTCTTACTCCAAACCCAAGCCTGACCGTGAAGCTATGGTACCTAATGGGTACCACACTCTTGCCAAGGTTCACCTCTCTTCTGTACCCAGGATTACTGTAAACTGGCAAAAGGAATTATTTTACGTCATGTTGGATCATAATACCCCACAGAGAGCTCCAGAAGGCGTCTGTGAAAGAATAACTCTGCTTAATTTTACCAACAGAAATTGCAAAAGATTTCTAAAAAATAAATTATTTTAAATGTTAAAACTTGAACAAGTGACCATTGTTGGGAATTTTGCGTTTCTGAAGTGTTTATCTTCTGTTAATTGTTCCTTCCTCTCCTAGAGAAAAGGAGATAAGGGACACATGGAATTCAAAGCACATGTAAAATAGAGAATCCTAAAGATGCTGCCAGAAAACTACTAGAGCTGATCAATGAATTTGGTAAAGTAGCAGGAGAAAAAATTATGCAGAGAAATCTCTTGCATTCCTATACACTAATGATGAAAACTCTGAAAGTGAAATTAAGAAAACACTCCCATTTACCATTGCAACAAAAAGAATAAAATACCTAGGAATAAACCTACCTAAGGAGACAAAAGACCTGTATGCAGAAAAGTATAAGACACTGATGAAAGAAAATGAAGATGATACCAATAGATGGAGAGATATACCATGTTCTTGGACTGGAAGAATCCACATTGTGAAAATGAGTATAGTACCCAAAGCAATCTACAGATTCAATGCATTCCCTATCAAACTACCACTGGCATTTTTCACAGAACTAGAACAAAAAACTTCACAATTTGTATGGAAACACAAAAGACCCCGAATAGCCAAAACAATCTTGAGAAAGAAAAACGGAGCTGGAGGAATCAGGCTCCCAGACTTCAGACTATACTACAAAGCTACAGTAATCAAGACAGTATGGTACTGTCACAAAATCAGAAATATAGATCAACGGAATAGGGTAGAAAGCCCAGAGATAAACCCACACACATACGGTCACCTTATCTTTGATAAAGGAGGCAAGAATACACAACGGAGAAAAGACAGTCTCTTCAATAAGTGGTGCTGGTTAAACGGGACAGCTACATGTAAAAGAACGAAATTAGAACACTCCCTAACACCATACACAAAAATAAACTCAAAATGGATTAAAGACCTAAATGTAAGGCCAGACACTATCAAACTCTTAGAGGAAAACATAGGCAGAACACTCTATGACATAAATCACAGCAAGATCCTTTTGGACCCACCTCCTAGAGAAATGGAAATAAAAACAAAAATAAACAAATGGGACCTAATGAAACTTAAAAGCTTTTGCACAGCAAAGGAAACCATAAACAAGATGAAAAAACAGCCCTCAGAATGGGAGGAAATATTTGCCAATGAAGCAACTGACAAAGGATTAATCTCCAAAATATACAAGCAGCTCATGCAGCTCAATGTCAAAAAAACAAACAACCCAATCCAAAAATGGGTGGAAGACCTAAATAGACATTTCTCCAAAGAAGATATACAGATTGCCAACAAACACATGAAAGAATGCTCAACATCATTAATCATTAGAGAAATGCAAATTAAAACTTCAATGAGATATCATCTCACACCAGTCAGAATGGCCATCATCAAGAAATCTAGAAACAATAAATGCTGGAGAGGGTGTGGAGAAAAGGGAACACTCTTGCACCGTTGGTGGGAATGTAAATTGATACAGCCACTATGGAGAACAGTATGGAGGTTCCTTAAAAAACTACAAATAGAACTACTATATAACCCAGCAATCCCACTACTGGGCATATACCCTGAGAAAACCATAAATCAAAAAGAGTCATGTACCACAGTGTTCATTGCAGCTCTATTTACAATAGCCAGGACATGGAAGCAACCTAAGTGTCCATCAAGAGATGAATAGATAAAGAAGATGTGGCACATATATAAAATGGAATATTACTCAGCCATAAAAGGAAACGAAATTGAGTTATTTGAGTGAGGTGGATGGACATAGAGTCTGCCATACAGAGTGAAGTAAGTCAGAAAGAGAAAAATAAAGACCGTATACTAACACATATATATGGAATCTAAAAAAAAAAAATGGTCATGTAGAACTTAGAGGCAAGACGGGAATAAAGACACAGACCTACTAGAGAATGGACTTAAGGATATAGGGAAGGGGAAGGGGAAGCTGTGACAAAGTGAGAGAGTGGCATGGACATATATACATTACCAAATGTAAAATAGATAGCTAGTGGGAAGCAGCCGCATAGCACACGGAGATCAGCTCAGTGCTCTGTGGCCAGCTAGAGGGGTGGGATAGGGAGGGTGAGAGGGAGACACAAGAGGGAAGAGATATGGGGTTATATGTATATGTATAACTGATTCACTTCGTTATAAAGCAGAAACCAACTCACCATTGTAAAGCAATTATACTCCAATAAAAACATTAAATAAATGAAACAAAGTGCATGTAAAAATAATAGTAGTAATAATAACAGCAACAATAATGGCAAAGCTTTATTGATTCCTTACCTATGCCAGGTACTTTATCAAGGATTTTACCTATAGTATCTAATTTAATCCTCATAATAACCATGTGAGGAAAGTTCGATTATCATTTGACAGGTGAGAGTTTTCATGAGGCACAGAGAGGTGATAGGAATTGCCCTTGTCCACGTACCTGGTTAGTGGTGGAGCTGAGATTCAAATCCAGACTGTCTGGAAACTATGCTTTTAATCGAACATGCTATAGTTATAGTAGTTGCTGAATAATCACTTACTGGAAACGAATCAGAAACGATGTCCAGAGAGAAACAATAGTATTAGGAGCTGAGGAAAGTGAAAGTTGGATTCCAGTTGTGCAACTGAATTTATACTGTCCTAGGAATACACCAAGTTTATGTACAGGAAGAAGTGAACTTTCTGTTTGATTCAACTCATCCTCCAAGGTGGTTGTAAATATGCAAGGAAAGACCATGAAAGAATTCCCATTACTCCAAGGGCTTAGACAGCCTCCTTTCTTGAGATATTTACATGCAGTTTAGAGACACACAAGGGATAAATGATTCATCATTATCTGCTTACATATTTATAGATTTCAATGTTCTGTTTAAATCTGCAGTGAGCCAAGATAAGAATATTTGGCTTCTTTAAGTTTATTCATTGCTTTCCAGGTACACACTTGGCAAGTTGGACCTATTCTATATCTGTGACTTAATGAAATATGCCCTTACATTTCACAGACTGTACACCTGGAGTCTTCTTTCTGAGGTCATTCAGTATTATAATTAATGCTGTACTTGAATCTCAGCCAGTAACCAAGCTTGTTTTGGTATCATACATTTTCTGTTTTTTTTCTATTAACTGTACTTAGATTAATCCCCTCAATCAACCCAGATAGGAGCACAGCTATTTATAAACTATTTAGATCCTTCTTCCATTTTGCTTTCAATTGTAATTTTTCTTTACCCTCGGAGGCAAATTATGTAGTTTCTCCAAGGCTGTTTTCTCTTCTAAAAAATGAGATAATAATAGTTCCCACATCTTAGAACTGTGTGAGCATTAAACAAGACTGCATATTTGTACCTCTAGCCTAAACCACTTTCCTGAGGTCTGGAAACTCGTATATATGCTTATTCGGCATCTTCACTCAGATATCTAGGAGGCATGTCAAACTTAACATGACCTAGACACTACTCTTGAAGTTTCTCCCTCAGATTAGCTCCTTCCCTGCTTTTCCAGTCTCTGTAATTGACCTAGTTCCTCAGGTCATAAATTGAGGACTCACCCTTGAATCTTCTCATTCATTCATACCTTGCAACCAACCCACCGGTAAATTCTGTGAACTCTACCTTCAAAATAAGCCCCAGAATCTGTCCATTTTCAGTACCTTGTTTGCTAATATCCTAGTGCGAGCCATCCTCCTTCCTGCCAGAGCAATTGCAATAACTTCCTGATGGGACTCCCTGCCCGCACTCCTGACCCTACACACGTCTTCCCTCCCAACAGCAGCCAGAGTGATTCTGTACATCTTTAAAATAGAGTATGTCTCCCCGCTGCTTAAGGTCAGTTCCCATCCCACTCTGAATAAAATCCATGCCAGTCATCAGGGATGATAGGACCCGGGTCGTGGACACGCATCCATCTCCACCCACCTTACTTCTCCTGCCTCTGCCCCCCTGGCCTTCTTGCTGATACTCAGTTACACCAAGCTCACCACTGCCTTGGTGCCTCTCAACTTGCATTCCCTCCATCTAGAATATTCTCCCTTAGATAGTTGCATGATCTGCTTCATCACCTTATTTAATCTCTGTTCAAATCCATTTTTTTGCTGGAGCGGCTGGATCAAGCCTTTTCAGGATAATCTATCTACAATATCCCTCCTACATTCCTGGTCACTCTCTAACCTCTTCCTCAGCAACCATGGCACCTGTTGTTTGTCGTGGGATACATTTATCCATCTATGTGTTCTCTTCATCTAAGATGAAAACCCCTTGAGTTCAGGAACTTGTCTTATTCAACACTATATTTCCAGCACCCACAACAGACCTGGCACCTGGTACATTTTCAATATAGATTTGTCCAAAAAAAAAAAAACAGTTAAGGAATAGAAAGCACATACAGTCTGGAGCATACAGAGTCCTCCTAAATGTTAGCTGTTATCCCTCTATATTACAAAAGTCAGAACCTGTTCTAGTCTCTATTGATGTGGGTTCTGCCCTTTTATTTACATTTACTTAGATGTTCCTCATGAAATCTATTAGGTCAATGTTTTCATTTCACAGATGGGGTTACTGAGGGTTAAGTGGATATAACTGGCCCAGAATGACCTAATCATCAGAAGTTCAGAGTTGGCCCAAACTCGTGTTTCTATGTCCAGGGATCATGCTGTAGAATGTGGTTTAAATGAAGGGTCTCCACTCTGTTGATAGCAAAGTTGACTTAGCTAATGTCACTGCTGGGCCAGTGCCTTGTCTTTGTTTACTCAGAATGTTCATGCCTGGAGAAGACAAACTGTCCCACAGGGCCAGGACCGTTTTTGGATCCATGGTATCTAAGGTTCTAGAACCAGGCATGTTCTAACACCCAACATTATTGTACTATGCTCCATCTGCGTCCCAGATCACTGCCAAGAAACCAGCTTCTACTCTCTTTTCTTTTGACCTTTGTTCGTAGGCTTTAAACTTTTTAAACTAATTTTCGTCCTATACACTATGAGTGGTTGTTACACAAGCCAACCGGGAACACGTTTGTTCACAAAAATGCACCGTGCTTCAGCGCTGTATAAAATCTTTCCTGTATTCTTAAGCACTAGTTGTGGGTCTGCTGAACTGTCCTCGAAGGCACAAGACAGGTGTGGGAGAGAAAGCAAACGGCAATAAAGCTGGCAGAAGTGAAGGGGTTGGCAGGGGCCGGGGGGTGGTAAACGAGAGAGAAACAGTCAGAAGGAATGAAAATATCAAAGGGAGGCGGCTGGAGCCTCATCAACAATGAGCAAGGAGAGGCAAACCGGCGATGAACTTATGAGGTTCCAGGTGCCGAGGGGAACAGAACAGAAGCCAGTGGAAGAAGAAGAAAGGCCAGAACCGAAGACAGATAGAGAGCATGGCGCAGGCGACAGGGGATGGCGAGGTGTCTGGGAATGGTGCAGCGACTGAAGCACCATGGAGGTTCACAGTGGTTGTGACCCTCAGGACGAGACTGGTGTGTTGCACATGACATCAGGTATTCAGGCTGTTGAGTTGAGGGGGACACAGGAGGCTACACCTAGCTTTCCCTGCTGCTGATCTGACTGCTCTAGGAGAGGCCAGGGCACCCAGGTGCCTTGCTGCTCTTAGGGGTGCTGTGGAGGGGAAATCTGGACCAGCAGCACCTCCCTCTACGTGAGGGCAGGGCACGGGGGGAGGCAAATCCCAACCCAGGGTTCACTGGCCTGGTTCTCTGACTGACGTCTCTGGTGCTTTGTTGAGCCTGTAGGACAAATGAAAAGTGCTTGTGAAAAAAAAGCAGATTGGAATTATTTGAGGAAGCTCTATTTCTGCAGGTTAGTGCTCTGGCGAAGGGAAAATGAAACATACGTGTTGCGTGATTTTTCAGAAGGAGGCCATTGTTTCTGTTTTTTTTGCATCTGCAAAACAATCTTTGTTTCCCAAGCCCGTGCCCCCTGACGGTCTGCACCCTGTGAATGCTGCTCCCAAACTCCATTCTTCCCGATGCTCCACAGAGAAGAAGCCTTCTCGTTATTCTCACAGTATATTTGAGCATAGGGCCGGTCACGTGATCTCCATTTTTCATCAGCAAACTGAGGCAGGCTATTGAACAGTCTCTCTTAGACTAGGAGGGCAGTCATCCAAGAGTTCTTTCTTTTGTTTTTTTGACCATGGTTGGTTTAATTTGGTTTCATTTGTGTGTGTTGGGGCATAATGCGGGGGGTAGGGTGCAGAAGTAGAGCTGAGAGTAACCGCGTGAACTGTTGCCCCCTGGAAAATCTGTACTGCACCCTGATTCTATTTTCTAAAGTTTCAGTACACATTTTAATGTGACATGTTCCTTTTGTTTACCATAACTTCCCGTTTTCTCTTGTAGCAACTTGCCTATAATTTGTTTTACATTTATTCAATTCACATACTTGAACACCCACTATGTGTTAGGCATTTATTCAGTTCACATACTTGAACACCCACTATGTGTTAGGCATTTATTCAGTTCACATACTTGAACACCCACTATGTGTTAGGCATTTATTCAGTTCACATACTTGAACACCCACTATGTGTTAGGCATTTATTCAGTTCACATACTTGAACACCCACTATGTGTTAGGCATTTATTCAGTTCACATACTTGAACACCCACTATGTGTTAGGCATTTATTCAGTTCACATACTTGAACACCCACTATGTGTTAGGCATTTATTCAATTCACATACTTGAACACCCACTATGTGTTAGGCAGGGTTCTAGGTGCTAAGAGTGTAATGGTGAACAACATATTATATAAAAATTCATACACACAGACAATTTTATAAAATAGGTTGAATCTGCCACTTTAAAAAAGGTACACTGGAAAAGCTTATGAATTATTTTTAATATCATTTTATTTGTTAGCACGTAATGATCTCTGACTAAGAATGGTACAGTGGCATTAGCCCTAAGGAGATTTTAGTCAACTGGGGGAAAGGCATTGTAATAAATGATTTCTACAGAATATACCTCTCTAATGAAGTCTGTAAGTGTAGGTACTGTGTCTATCTTGCTTACCATTATATTCTCAGTACTTTGCGGAAAAGACAATAGAGGCACTCTTCAAAAGAAAATCAAAAACTCTTGTTAACAACAAAGAAGCCAGTTTTAGAACATGTACTGTATGAAGAAACATCCAGAGCATTTTCAGGACACATGGTACTGAGCTTCTCTCCTGAACCATGGAACCAGGTTTTAGGGGCTGGACCTTGGCTTTTGTATTTCTAAGCATTCTTCATTCAGTTTCACTGCTGAGAACTAGTCGTGAAGGACCAGCATGGAGAGAGGTTCCCAGGTGCCTGGCAAGGGGCTTTGACAGAGACCCTGGCATTCACATCACTTTTAGTAATGATTTAGATCAGGAGTCAGCAAACGGCTTGCGAGGCAAGAATGGCCTTTACATTTTTAAAAGATTGAAGAGAAAATAAGAATTATACTTCATAACACATGAAACTTACATGAAAGTTAGGTTCCAGTGTGTAAAAATAAAGTTTTACTGGATCACAGTTGCCCTCACCTGTTTTGTATTGTCAATGGCTGCTTTCTCACTGCAGAATTGAATAATCAAGACAGAGGCTGTATTGCCTGCAAAGCCCAAGTATCTACTATCTTGCCCTTCACAAGAAAAGATTTGCATACACTGTGGTGGGAAGAGAATATTCTTTACATATTTCACAAGACATGAATCTGGGAGAAATAGTAAATTAGATGAGATATTTACAATCCAGAAGGTTCTTGACACCATGGAGACCTGGGCAAACTGTAGCAATATAAAATAGAACAGGTAAGATAGTCAGGTCCTACATGGCCTAAACAAAACAACCACACAATTGTGAGCAATTTAGCTTTTGGACATGTAAAAATGACATGGGAGTTTTAGTTGATGGAAGTTCAGATAAATATCAGTTGTGTGATTATGACCACTAAAAATTGATTGTGATACACACCTGTAAATAGAAGTTTAGTATATAAAACAGGGAATGCTAAGATTATACCTAGATAATTTATTTCAGTTTGGGGTGCCCTACTTTCAGAATGGAACAGACATCTGAAGTATTTTCAGGGGTGCTATTAGGATGGGGAAGGGATACTAAGTCACACCAAATGATAAATGACTTAGCCTGAGGGAAATAAGACTCTGAGGGGACATACAGATAACACTCTTCAAATATTTGGATGAATTTCATGTGGGAAAAGCATGAGGTTTATTTTGTGTGAGCCAAAGAGGTAAAGCCAGTGATGGAGGAGAAGAATGCAGGCAACTGAGGCTCAATACAAATAAATACTCATACGGATTATTGTTCAAACATGGGATTATATGCTTCATAAGGTAATTCCTTTATCTCCCTGGAAGGTGTGGACAGAGCCTGGAAGAATTGAGTCAGGATGTTGTTGATGGGATCAGAGGATCAGAAGGAAATTTAGATTAAATGACATGTAAGATCTCTCTCAACTCTAAGGGTCCCAGAGAATAATTGTCATGCATGTGTTTTGATATTCTTTGTGCATTGACTGTTTGCAGAACATTCTGTTTATAATTGTGAATGATACAAAGGGAATCCATGATGTGGATTCAAAGGGGGACAAAGGAACTTTGCAAATAAGACATAAACACATCAAGCATCAGGATGGGTGATGCGTAGCCTGAAATTCCATGGTCGTTCAAAGAGTATGAGGTCAGTGAAGATTTCAGGAAGGAAGTGGGCTCTGAATAGAGCTTCACAGATTGGTTTTAATTTGAGTAGGTGGTGGTAAGAACACGGAGGCAATAGGTGATGGGACCAGCATGAGCAAATATCAGTCAAGGAGGGTAGGGTAGGAGATATGGATGGTGGGGAGAAAAAATGTGTCTTGGAGCAATTATTCATTCAACACATAAGGAGCACCTAGTATGGGAAACTGCAATGCAATACAAGAGGTTGCAAAGGTGAGAACAATACCGATCCCTGTCCTCAAGGAACTCCCAGCCCAGTAACAGGAAAATCAATGTCGATGCCTCTCTATACATTAGCTTCATCCCTAGGTGATTCAGCCACAAGACGAGTCACTGAAAATTTCTTGGACAAGCTTCCTCCAGCTTAAAAAACTCACCAACACTCACTGAACAGATACGTATTGAACTTTGGCATTGTCCTAGCTGCTGGAGATGGATCGGTGAATAGAGCAGACAGAACCCTCATGACCAGGGGGTAAGCTAAACATATTTTTTGTTACTCGCTGGTTCCTCAAGAAACATAAAACATTATTTATTGTTTTGTAAGCTTTGAGAGGGCAAAATCAATAGAGAAATATCTTCTGGGGCTTTCAGAAGGATATTTAGAGCCCTGACTATGAAATACTCAGCAGTGTCTTTTAAAGACTATGCTCCTTTCTTGAGCAGCATTTGTAGTTTTGTCATCCATTCCATTGTGGTTTTGTTTTTGTTTTTTAGCACCTGCAAGATTTAAACTGGAAATTCATCCTTTGTGTTTCAGCTCTTGTCACTCTAAATGTCTCTTGTTGGGTGAATCTGTATTGGCTCTTCATACAAATAAAATGCAAATCATATCCTTGCCAGAGCTAAACACTTATCTCAATGAAATCAGAACAAATATTTGAAGGTTCAAACTGAGCTGCATTGCTTAGCAGAATAAAGAGAAAAACACTGAATGCAACATGAATTTTCCTCTGAGATGAATTCAGAAGACAAGCCAAAAGCTCAGTAGAGATAAAAATACTTCTCATACCAAATGATGGGTTTTGATATCCAGAGCCATATAGCACACTTATTTCCTGGTTGTTTTTCTTTCACATGACATTTAATGTTGAGCATCTGATTGCTTCTCACTATTGAAAATGCCGTATTATATTTCACAAAGGAAAGCGAGTTAACTCTGGGGTCCAGGTCAAATGACTGTCCAAAGGGACCGGCTTCCCTCATCAGCATGCAGGACCCAGGGTCTACTCACTGGTGGGCACAGAGGTTCTGCCTTTTCCTCTGTAACTCACTTCCTCCCTGATTCCTGGTCTCCTCACCTGCCAACTCTGTGAGGCTGTGGAAGTCATCCTCCAGGCCGTGGCTTTGACGCATCAAATAAACATCAGTGTATGCTATTCTATGTTTTATTTTTTGTAGATATTCTTCTTTACGTGTCCAAGAACTTAGAGTGTGACCACACATATTACTACATTCTAAATGTGTTATTTTAATACTTGGATAATTTTTTCAACATAATTTGTTTCCTTTATAATTCTACCTATTTTATGATCTACGCTTAAAAACATCAACCTGAGAAGGGATCCATAGGTTGCCAATGAAGCCCATAACCCCCAAATTGTTCAGAACCCCAAGTCCTGTACTTGGCTGGGAAAGAGTGGGGCACTTCCTGTGACACACTCTCCCGTGGTTTCTTATGTTGTCCCCGTAAGAGAGAGGCAGGTTTACTAAAAAGATTCATGGAAAAAGGTACTTACAGAGCAACATTCATTCACATAAATGGATTGCATTACATAGCTGACATTCATAGTTACTTTTATTTTGTCAATGTATCTTTTGTGTGAAATCTAGGCAAAACCAAAACCAAAATGATTGTTAAAAATCATCATTAGAGTGAAACATTGTGTCTGATGGCAGGTCAACATCTCCAAGATGATTGAGCTGGGGAAATGAAAGTGTGTGTATAATTTCTGCAGTTTCCATAGCTACCGGGTGTGACCAATGAGCACTTTCCAAGGAGCAAACTGACTTCTGAGCCTAAATAACACAAGCGATTGCCCATCACTGAGTCACTGATGCTGCAGACACCAAGTTTGATGCTTAGTGGACGCTGTGTGGTTGAAATCAGTCCCTCTCTGTGTTCTCAAAATGGAAAAGCCCATGTGTGTAGGGGAGGGGATCCTTTCAAAGGGTGAGGTCCACCCATTCAGGAATAATCTTGAGAGAAAACTCAGACTGTCCTTTGGAACAAGGGATGCTACTTTATGTCATGTTCTGGTGATGGTGAATTTCATTTTTCATGTCTATACGGACTCTAATCTGAAGGAATTTCATCCTGTCATCTCATGCTTAATGAGGCTAAAAATTATTATTCTGCTTAACTAATAACAGAAGAATAAAAACAGGATATTCACAAGCCCTAGATCTACAAATTCTCTAGAAATCCTTTCCTCGAGTGTCTAAATAGTACAAGGTCCAAACAAATTATAAGTCTATACCTATCCAATAATGCTGAGTAAGTTTTTTTAAAGTAATAAGGATTTTTTCAACAGAATTCTACCTTGAAGGCTACTCTTCGACAGCCTTTTGAAACATCCACTCAAATAGGCACAAAAGTAAAACATTTCTTTATGAAAAAATAACCAGTGATTTGAAAAACTACAATTAATTTTGCTTATACCAAAGTTGTAACTGCAGATAAACTTTTACAATCACTCATCTGAGTTTCTTGTGAATGTGTAACCCATTTGTTCAGGTGCATGTGACCTGCATTTCTTGTCATGTTACATATTCACGGGCAAACTTTAAGAATTTTCAAAAGGATTATTCCCAGGTATCGACCCTTATATTACTGGTGACGACTTGAGGAAGTTTGAAGTCACACTAATCATTGCTGAAATCGACTAAGCACATCAACGTGGGCTAGGCGGTGGGCTTTACTCAGCTTCTTCCATGCAGTCCCCACAAAAATCCCATGGACTGGATGGCACTGTCACTCCACTGACAGGTGAGGACACTCGGTGTCTAGGTCAGCTCAGGCTGCCATAACAAAACTCTGTAGGCTGTGTGGGTGATGTGAAAGGAGCTCAGTCCTCACAGTTCTGGAGGCTGGAGGTCCAAGTTCAAGGTGCTGGCTGATTTGGTTCCCCTAAGGGTCCTCTTTCTGGGCTGCAAACGGCTGCCTTCTCACTGTGCCCTCACATGGTGGAGCGTCCCCAGGTCTGGCCACTTCTCCTTCTTGTGAGGGCACTAACCCCATCATGAAATCCCCACCCTCATGACCTCATCCACACCTCACCACTTCCTGAAGGACCCACCACCAAACACCATCACACAGGAGTTAGGGCTTCACCATGTGAATTTGGGGGAGTCACATACATTACGTCCTTGACACTGAAGGTTTGAGGAGGTTAAGGAATTGCTTAGTGTTACAGAGCAAAGCAAGTGGTTAAAGATGGAGTGAGCCCTGGGACGTGCTAAGACACATGTGTACAATGGAATGATGGCTTTGGAAATCCACGGTGTGACTTCACCCTCCTCCCCACAAGCACCCAGTCGAAGAACCACGCAGCTTGTCGCTCTCCTGACTGGTGGCCTCTTCACACAATAAACAGAGCAACTCTTGCAGTTCTCAGCTTCGCCATATCAGCTTGCCACTGAGCCCTGCAGTGGCCTCCCATCTCAGTCAGGAGAAAACGGAAAGGCCTCCATGGCTGTGAAGGTGTTCCTGGCATCCTCTGACTGTGACCTTGTCTGTGACCCTTGCCTGAGCCCACCATCCCGTCTCTGTAGCCACGCCCCAGCCCGCCCCAGGCTCTGTTCTTTATCCTCTTTTATTCATCACCAGAGCCCACGGTGCTACCTGATAATACCTTATCCTAGGTTCTTTTGTTACTGTGTTTGCACACTTGCCTCCCTCAGTTGAATGCAGGTTTCCCGTAAACAGAGACGTACTTGTGTTTATGTTTAGATCACCAGCACCTCTAATACCACCTGGCATGTAGTAGATACTCATTATCTGCTGAGCTTACAGATTGCTGAATGATGACTCTAAATGGTCCGAGTTTATCACTCCTATGGAGATAAAGAAGCCTGGCTCAGCGGTGCTGAGGGCTGTGTCTGGAATCCGCCCCCCCCCCCCCGCCCTGTTGGGAGAGGCAAAACCGGATCTGAAACCCAAGTCTTCTTCCTTTACTGGTCCTTCCATCACCCACTCCTACCCTTCCCTGTAGGGACACATAGTAAGGAACAACCATCCTGATGAAAAAGGGGGAAGTGGGGAAAGCGCTGCAGATTCACTGAGGGTCACATGTGCATCACATACACACTAGGTTATTCCTCTGCAATCATGAGGGGTTACAGTATCCTCACTTTACCTTTACAGACAGGCTCTACCGCTTGTTCACAGCACTCACCAAATCTCTGGCAGAGACTTTGCTCAAACCCTGGCTCTGATCTGGTGGTCCTGCCCTTACCCAGGAGATGCTGCCCCAGCCTCATAAACTCAGGAAGGAGTTTAAGGGAAGAGGATGGCTTCACCTTAGCTCATAGCCACGTTTGCTGGAACTTATAAAACTTGTCTCATACCCTTGTCCTTCTGTTTACTACGAGGGTATTCAAAACTCAAATGAAAACCAGAAACGTCTGGGCTTTGAAAGCAATCTGTTAAAAACTATATATAACTCATGTATGGTTAAAGCCAAGAGTATTTACACATGAAGCCTGCGATCTGATCCCTTGGAGGAGCTGAGATGGTGTGGTTAAAGCAGCCTTCGCAGTGTCATTTTACACAGATTCCAGGGAAAGGTGAGCTGCAGGTGCACACAGAGACAAATGAGCGGTGCTCCTAGCCAGGCTGTTTAAATTATTTTTAGACAGGAGACATACTGTACACACCGGGCTTTGGATGTGAGTAATTAACATGAAAAGCTTCCTTCCTCTTTGCCTGTAGTCACACTGAGCTGGATTGCTCTCTCTTTTCCCAGTTCCGTTGCCTGGTATCTCATGTATTGCCCATCTTGCAGAGTGCCTAGTTACTGAGGAAAATGTCCTCGTCATGTTGGCAAGGGTACCTGTTTTGTAAAACCAGTGGCGATGGGAGCAGCTACGCCCAGAGCCCATGAGGCAGAGGCCCTATGGCTTCCCCGGTGCCACCACCTGAGACCTCGGCTGCTCGTCTGTGATGGACCACAGGCATCTGTATAGATTCACTAGTGTCTGCTCGGGGGTTGGGACAGGTTTATTTAGTTCACTGCTTGTCGGCTGAGACCCTCCCTCTAGCTTACTCCTAGACTTAGGAGAAGCCAAAGCCAAAGCAGAACAAAACAAAATAAAACCAAAACCCAAACCAACAAAAGAAACAAACAAAAACCAAAACAAAATAGAAGCTGATGTAAGGGTTTGTTTGAAGAAGCATGTCTTTGGCATCTGGACCAATTTCCCCTTCCTTCCTCCTGTATCAATATTTACAGCATCGCACAAGGCAAACTCGTTAAAATGAAGTCCCTGAGGCCTGGATTATCTAACACGGGTGACCACACACGCACGTGCACTCACACGCACAGTGCATACTGAGGCATTTAACGTATTTGAGGAAGTTAACTTTCTCAGAACACTGCAGTTTCAGTTTCTATAAATAACCCAAAGGAAGGTGGAATCTATTACAAAAACCAGACAAAAAGCATATTTTTAAAAATGTTTAAAATTAGAACTGTTTTGCTTTTGTTTCCACACAGAACCTACATTCTCAGAACCATTTAGTATAATCTGGAATGTGATTCCTGCCAGGGACACGAAAGTTGGGACCATGGGGCTTGACCCCGGAGCAAGAAAAGGGAAAGGGAGCTGAGGGGACCGTATTAACCTGACATTTCCAGACTTGAGGTTATTGTGTAGTCACATTGCCTACCCAGTATTAATAAAACATACAAAATAAATGAAAGTTCTGATAATTCTAAAGTGAGTCAGTGTATCAGTTCAGGCCTGCCTTGATGCCTCAGTAATTGCCAGCTTTGACAAGGCAGGTGGAGGGGGTGCTGGGTGGTACTTCACCCCTGATTCCAACGGGGCATCTAATCAGTTTGGGTGTTTTTAACCACGAGATGATATATCATCATCCTTCTGCATCTCCTTCTGAGGATGCGGGAATTCCTTCAGAGACAATTTCCTTGGGTGTCACTCAGCGTCAGAAAGCTCAAGGCTCCTCACTTGTGATTCTGCAATAATTGTCATCGATGCTGAGAAAAGCTGTACAACACGAAGTAGAAGATGCAACCCGAGAATTAGTTTTGAAAGAAAAATTTATGGCCATGAAAAGCTGCCTTTGTATCATTTTTTTAAGATTTCACATATCAGCAATATTTGATATTTCACATATCACATGGTAGTTGTCTTTCCCTGTCTGACTTACTTCACTTAGTATGATAATCTGTAGGTCCACCCGTGTTGCTGCAAATGGCATTATTTCGTTCTCTTTTATGGCTGAGTAATATTCCATTGTATATACGTACCACATCTTCATCCATTCACCTGTCAATGGACATTTAGGTTGCTTCCATATCTTGGCTACTGTAAACAGTGCTGCAATAAACATTAGGGTGCATGTGTCTTTTTAGAATTAGAGTTTCCTCTGGATATATGCCCAGGAGTGGGATCCTTGGATTATATGGTAACTCTATTTTTAGAGTTATTTAGAAAACACACTCCTATATATAAAATAGATAACCCAAAAAGACCTGCTGTATAGCACAGAGCACAGGAAACTATTCTCAATATCTTGTAATAACCTATAAGGTAAAAGAATCTAAAAAAGAATATATATATACATATATATGTGTATATATGTAACTGAGTCACTTTGCTGGACACCTGAAACTAACACAACGTTGTAAATCAACTATACCCCAATAAAAAATAAAATAAATATATTTTTTTTAAAAAAGCAAAAAAAAAAAAAAAAAACTCCTCTGCCTCCCTACATGGGCTCTGGGAATATTTGAAGCCAGACGAAAGGGAGAAGCAGCATCCGAGCTGGGGTCCAGACCTCCATGCCTCTAACCCAGATCATCCCGAGACCTCATTACGAACAGAGGAGCCACCAGGATGCTGTGAAGACCTACATCCCATCGTCTGGTGCCTCCAGGGTCTTCCCTTCACCCAGAGGAAATGCCAGCTGCTTAGGTGACCCAGGAGATGGACACAGCCTGCCCCAGGCCAGCCCGCCTCTGCCACCCAGGGCTCTCCAGCCACACCAGCTCCCTCCCCCTCAGGCCTGTTCCCTGCCATCCCTCCACCACATCCGCCCTTTGGGACATGTCCCCTAACCTCCTGCCTCCTCACTCGATGTCCACCCTCTCAGCCAAGCCTTCCCCGACTTCCCCATCTATACTTTAAGAAGCAGGGAATCAACAGTAACCAATGTTACTTAACATTCAGAGACCTCAGATGATGGTAAAATATGAATTTCACTCTGCACAGATACAGTATTTTCGGTTATGCCTCTGAGTTTACCCCGAAGAGGAGTACAGAGTAATACAATTTAAAGAGAAGGAAAGGGAGTGGATTCCTCTGTAGAATGACAAGGTGACTTTCTGGCCCACTTCACTGAATAGCTTCCAGGTCAGTTGAACTCTAAATATTTATTGATTTCCAGTTCTATAGGACTTGGTAACCACTGAGTAACCACTGACTGCATCAGAGAGCATAGGACCCCAGTTTTAAATTTTGGATGCTCATCGGAGGAAATTAAATACAAGAGAAATAACCCAAAAAGGTATAAAATAAGGTTTTACTCATCATTGAAGTATAGCAAAGCATTCTCTGCAATATTGACCAGATGGTTGAGCTGAAGTTAGATGATGCTTAATTTGATGGATGATCACAGTGACAAAAACTGCAAGATTTTCTGTCCACATTCTGTTGAATTAAATGCAGTTCAAATTTAAAGTACCTTGATATTATGCAAAGTTTTTCATAGGTAATGCAATATTATGAAGAGTAAAATGGACTCTTTCTAGCTTTGTGTGTACTGTGATTAATGAAAGCTGATTATGACACATTTTTAGCCTCTAAATATAACATAAGATGGTAAGTTTTAAAATAAACTTGATTATTCCTAGGCAGTGGCTGGTGAGGGTAGAAGATGTCTGGAGTTGATTAAATTGTGGTCAGGGTTCTAGGTCACAGGGGAAAGATACAGAGTCAATATACATTTGGATAAATTAAAAATTATTCTGATGTTCTCTGGAATTTTAGCTTCTACATTTGCAAAACCATGTGAACGATCTACTTTTTGATCTCCCTTTCATGGGTAAAAAAGAACTTAAGTTATTTACAACACCTGTTATATTATTTAGACGATCATTAAATCTTAAATGCATATTAACAATGTATTTTAATTAAAGGATGAAAACAGATGTCACCATTAGCAAATATAATGGGGAGGAAATTACATCTTGTCACTTGTCTTGAAATGCACTCCAGAATGGCTTAGAAAATACGGTACCTAATGATAGCTGACTAATTTAGTATACTGTGCAAGTAGAATCCGGGAAGCTTGTATTGATATTTCCCTGCTTTTAAAAAATGGAAAAAAGGAAGCCTTTTTGGAATAAATGTCTTTGTCCTCAGATATTGAATTTAGGCTCTAAAACTAGGGTATTTGCTGGTGCTGCTTTTAAAAATCTGAACTCAACCTAGTTACTTTATTTTATTATTCTAAATCCTACTTACATATTGTAATCCATTAAAAAATAATGTTAGATGTCACAGAACAAAAACAGATGCTTTATCTGATTTGTGTTCACTATTTTCTCTGTACTTTATAAAAAGAGCCAATATTTTATGGAGTACTTACTAGTGTCTATACTTCCGTAAGTACTCTACACGTATTAGCTGTTTTAATCCTCACAACCTCATAAGTACGTAGGCATTATCAACCCCATTTCATAAGTACGTAGGCATTATCAACCCCATTTCATAGATGAAAATGTGAGGTCTTAGACTGTTAAATAATTTGCCAGGCCCCAGAGTTGATACAAGAACGAGCCCAGGAAAGATTTGCACCCAGGAATATGGCCCCAGGAAACCTGGGCTCTGTCTCTGCTGTTTTCTCAAGTATTGGCCCACACCCATGTGTGCGAAATTCAAAACCAGAGAAATATGTTGGTGTCCTCACTTCCTGGGGCAAAAAGCAGATAATCCATTTCCCTTCCAGACCCAGAGGAGGGTTGGCATGACTTCATCACACCCTTTCTAGGGATGAGACTAAATGTCTGACCAGACAAGGCAGGAGAGTTACTGGTGGCCAAATAGAGACCTGATAGCTGGAATGGGTAACCTCTAACCTTGACCATTGGGAGGACTTGTTCACAGAAGCACTCATTAGGTGTCTGCAAATTAGAGCATGTTGCCTGTCCCACTTATTTCTGTGGCTGTTTTGTTTCTAGGAAACAAAGAAGCTTACAGAGCTTTGTGGAGCCATTAACATTTTAAAGGAATTATTCTGATCGCATATTACACGTATAAGGTAGTATATGTCCAAGTTACATTAAAAAGTTCCCCTTAGCCACCATATCCCAGATGATCATATTTTATCATTCAAAAGAACAAACAGCAAAACTTGGTTACTCACTAATAAGAAGGATAAATTCAGTGTGCATAAATTTATCAGACATTAAAAGCCAAAGGGAAAATGACTTTTGACATGTTAGGAGTTTTCTATGTATCATTCATCCAGTCACCATTTCAGAGTGTAGAGGATGCTTGTGATCCAGATAATCTACATCTCTCAGTTCCAATGGCCTTAATGATAATAGTCCTTTTTAAAATATCAGATTTTAGGATCTCCTTTCTCTTTTTCTGTTTGGGTGAATTAGCAGTGAACATTTTTTAAAATGCTGAAAAAGATTTCAGACGAAATTATGTGCTTCCCCCAGTGGCTAAATGAGTAACTTGTTTATCAAAGTATAAAAATGATTCTCTCTTGGGCACAGTTTTCAGGTTTAGGCCTCTGGTATATCTCAAATGTTAGAAAGCAGCTATATTATCCCATCATTTAGAAGGAATAGTTCTAAGCCCTAAGACACAAGCTTCTACACACGCAGGCACTCAATATGCAGGAGCCACAGGGAGGGTGTTTCTTAGGAGATGAAGTGGAACACAAATTTTAACATGTGCGAGGGGGCGTCTGTGTCCTGAGATGCTCACTTGATGCTTACTCAGGAGTGGTCTCCTGTGGTAAAGTGAAAACGGAATTAAAAATAAATGCTTGACTGAAGTAACAAGCTATAAAACACTCACAGCTAATCATCAGCTCTGCTCTTATTTCTCCTAAGTGTCATCTCTCTGTGCTTTCAGAACCCTGTGGGATGCTGATTGGGTGAACTACATCTTTAACAGTGCTAAATGGAGGACAAACAAACAAAACAAACAAGGAAGAAAAATATACGACAAAACCCTTAATGCATAATTTCTGTAAGGGCGTGTGGAATGAGGGTCCTCCACAAAAGAGCAGAAATTGCGACACTTTATACATTTCTCTTTTGTTCTTTTCTAGCTATCTCTGAAAACACATTTTTTTCTAATAAGTTATACCTCCTGCTGATTGGTCTGGTTTGATTTTAACACATTCAATATTTTCAAGAAAAACAGTTTCAACAACTAAGAATTAAATGTATTGATAAAAATAAAAATCTTTAGTGCCATCTGCTGGACATTTGCAATAAGTCAAAAGTATACTCATTTTCAAGACTCAATATGGTCTTAAACACAAACTGAAAAATATTTTTTTTCACCTGTAGTAATATTTTAAATTACTCAACAATATCTGGGGTAAATTTCTGAATTACTGAAATGTTTAGAATAGATATAGTATTATATATATATATATATATATATATATATATATATATATATATGCATGTATTATAGATTCATTGTATGTATATATTATTACAACCTTTCTTTGAGAGTAAAGTTTTTTACAGACTTTATTTTGTAGAGCACTTCTAGGCTGACAGCAAAATCTAGGGGAAGGTGCAGAGATTTCCCGTGTACCTCCTGCCTCCACGCATGCACAGACTCCTCCCCCATTGTCAACATCCCCCATCCCCGCCAGGTGCATCTGTTTCAAGTGATGCCCTACAATGACACATCAGTATCACCCAGAGTCCGCAGTTTACCTTAGGGTTCACCCTTGGTGCTGTTCATCCTATGGGTTTGACCAGATGTATAATGAGATGTCTCCACCACTATAATATCGTGCAGAGTAGTTTGACTGCCCTAAAAATCCTCTGGGATCCACCTATTCAACCCTCTCTCCCCGCAACCCCTCCTATGATAATTTTTAAAACCTACAAATCCTAACATGTATATATCTGTGATTCATAGAATTGTAAGTTTTAAACAATGGTGGATATCACATTAAATTATATAACATCATAGTTACATTTTCAGCATATCTTCACACAAGCAGTCCTCCAAATTTTGCATTTATAATTAAAATTTAATTATGTGATGAAGATTATTTTTAACAAGTAATATGAAGGATGAAGGATGTATAAAAAATGCCTTCATTTTCTAATTTAACCTTAATGTAGGATCTCTACTATATTATAGTCCTCAGATAATCTACACCAGGATTACCTGAGTTGACAATTTAAAAGGCAGGTTAAAGGCAGGATAAATCCTGGGATTTATCCCACACCTACTGACTCAGAAGCACCTGAGGTGAAGGTGCACTTTCATAAGCCCATTAGATAATTTTGATACCTACTATGTTTGAGAACACCAAGGAAACGTCCCTCACAAATCAGTAACTTTCCATTCCTTCAGCCATATTCAAATAAGCATTTGAAGATAGGAAGGTATAGTGGAAAGTTGGAAATACAGGACCTAATTATTCACAAACCAGTTTTACGACCTTATGTAAGTAACTTAAAGTATGGGCCTAGGTTTTCCCATTTATAAAATGAGATGCTTGTCCCCAGAGATCTTCAAAGTCCCTCGTGTGTCTCTATTTTCCTAAATCTCAATATTTCCATTTAAAACCAGGTTTTGAAATCTTTCCTTTATCTTTTCTCACTCTGAGAATGGGGTTCAAATGATCCCAAAGTTGTGAACCCCAAGTCCTAGCAAAGAAGCAAGGGGCTTGGTTCAAATCTGTACAGCCGGATTTCTTTCTTTAGGAGGGGCGTGCCACGTGTCTGGGGGGATCTTAGTTCCCCGGCCAGGGATAGAACCAGGGCCCTCTGCAATGAAAGCCTGGAGTCCTAACCACTGGACCGCCAGGGAATTCCCCACACCTGGATTTCTTAAATGTCAGGAACCATTCACAAGGGTTGAAAAAGAAAACAAAGGTGAAATGTAGGATAATTCGAACTTGTATCAAAAGAAAGCTAACACGGTCATATAGAGAATTAGTATATTGTAGTCCTACAGATCAGTGAAAAATTAACCTAAGTAAATTTAGATTAAGTTATTGATAAATTAAAGGTTTATAATACTTGTTAGGGGTTCAAGTTGCAAAAGGCAGTTCATGGCTGGAAGGAAAATACACTGCTGTGAAAGTAATCTCTCTTGAATTATATGAATTTGCAGTTGTAATCATTTCCTTTTGAATAAAGGAAATACATATGCCAAACACCTGTAAAAAGCTTGTTACATTATATATGTTTAATATAATCTGAAAACTTTGCAAAAATACATTTACACATTTTAACCAAGACTAGTTGTTCCTCTAAGTAACCAAAAAATGCTTAATTTAGTCAAGAATAATAGCAAATCATAAACCTTTCTTAATTTTGTGAATAGAGTCTAGAAGTTTACATTTTGTTAAAATAAATCAAGTTTTATTTTCATGATCAAATTACATTACAATTTTTTTTCAGATTTCAGCATGATGTCTTTTTCTAATTGAAGTATAGTTGATTTACAATACTATATTTATGTTTATTTATATGATACTTCAGGCCAACAGCATAGTGATTCAATATTTTTATAGATTATACTCCATTTAAAGTTATTACCAAATAGTGGCTATATTTCCCTGTGCTTCACAATATATCCTTGTAGGTTATTAATTTTATACATAGTAGGTTGTATCTCTTAGTCTCCTATTCCTATCTTGACCCTCCCCCATTCCTCTTCCCACTGGTAACCACTAATTTGTTCTCTATAACTGTGAGCCTCTCTCTGTTTTGTTATATCCATTAATTTGTTTTATTTTTTTTAATTCCACATATAAGTTATATCATACAGTATTTGTCTTTGTCTGACTTATTTCATTAAGGATAATATTCCCTAGGTCCGTCTTCCTTGTTGCAAATGACAGAATTTCATTCTTTTTTATGACTAATATTCCATTAAATAGATAAGTGATAGATAGATAGATAGATAGATGTGATATTTATTACTTCTTATTTATCCATTCATCTCTTGATGGACTAAGGTTGCTTCCATATCTTGGCTATTCTTAATAATGCTGCTATGAACAGTGGGGTGTGTGTATCTTTTCAAATTAGTGGTGTTTTTGTATTTTTCAGGTATGTATACTGAGGAGTGAGATTGCTGGATCGTGTGGTAGCTTTATTTTTAGTTTTTTGGGAAACCTCCTTACTGTTTTCCACAGTGGCTACACCAATTTACATTCCTACCAACAGTGTACCTTAGGCTTTGAAGAGAAAAAAATAAACTCTAATGTAGGGAGGATGATCTCCATATACCAAAGAGAAGAACCATTTTCTGAATCATTTATCTGAATAATTTATCTGAATCATTTATCGTTACCAAAAAAACCATTTATCAAAAAGCCTTAAATAAAGTAATAAATTAAGTGAAACTCATATCTTCTTATGTTGTTTTATGTTGTTTTCTTTGTACCCCCAGGGACTCAAACAGTGCCTGTTGTACAGTTGGAGCTCAATAAATGTTTGTTAATAGCTGTTTGTAAGATTCTACTGTGTTTGGTAACTAGGGAGAAAATCTGATGCAATGGTAGGTCTAAGGTATATGAGAAGGGTTTGTGAGAGATGCTGGTAGATAATTGGGAGCAAGGAGAATCACCTTGGATCCCAGGATAAGGAATGGATTACCTTAGAAATGATATTTTAGCAGCCAATTGACGTGATTTGTTCAGTTTATTAGACAGTATGAAAGATGAACCAGAGTGAGGGAACTCATTGGCCAGAGCCTAGTTAAAGAGTTGATGAAATAATGCAAGCTAAGAATAATGAAGGTCTGCATCACAGGTGGTAGATTGGTCTATGCATCTCATCAGCACAGAGGGAAGGGTTTTTTTTGTGTGTGTTTGTTTGATTGTATGTGTGTCTTGTATCTGAGTCTGAGGTTTACCTTGATTTGTGGTCTTGCAATTTGTTTACTAGATGAAAAGGACTGTACAGACACAAATACATATATGTGTATGTGAGTTTCTTAGGGGACAGCATCTATCAAAAGAAATTTCCTGATGGAGGCTAAATGCTTCCTATTGTGGGCAATAGGGGTGCTTAGTGTTTGGGGAGAGAGGGAGAGGGAGAGAGAGAGAGAGAGAATGAATGAAGGTGAATGAGAATTCCTAGACTCAGCTATTGCTCACTTCAGGTGCAGTGGAAGGAATTAAGAAATTTGACCTAAATCAGAGGATTGTAAATAAAGTGGAAGACTGACCCTCACAACCTCTGTTCCAGACTCCTTCCAGGGAGTGTTATGAAGAAGCCAGAAACCTAACAACTAAATTCCATGGATTCTCTTGCAGCTGGAATCCTTGATGTGATTTAGGATCCCCTAGTCCAATGTACGGGGCTGAGACTTGAACTGAACCTGAGTAAAAGGAGGGTCACGTGGCATCTGGGCGTTGATCTTGCTGGTCTCTTTAGCGGCTCAGTGTGACTGTGGTGGTGGAGTCCAGACAAGAGTATCTCAGCCGAGGAGGTGGGGCTCCAGCCATTTGGACACTGGCTTTCTGATTCTACAGCAGCGGTACCCAACCTTTTTGGCACAAGGGACTGGTTTCATGGAAGACAGTTTTTCCACGGACGGAGGTGGGGAATGGTTCAGGCAGTAAGGCGAGAGATGGGGAGCGGCAGATGAAGTTTCACTCGCTCACCCACCACTCACCTCCCGCTGTGCGGCCCGGGACCCCTGTTCTTACAGCTTCCTGGCTGGGGAACTTTCAGTAGCTGGTTTTATGCTTTTGTTTTGGAGATCATTCCTGGAGATCAGACCCAGAACCCACTTCTATCCCCTTCCAACAGTTTTGTAGCACCAAATTCTATTACCTAACTTTTTTGCTTAAAAGGCTGGGATGTTTTTTATTTTCAACTCAATTCTGACACAAGGGACCATTCTTTCCAAGCATCATTTTTTAAAAAAGTTAGTCACCACTGGAGTGCACTGGAATTTTACTGCCCCTCTGTTACAGAGTAGAATCAAAGAGACAGTTTCACGAAAAAGGGGACAATTGTGTTTTGGGACCAAGAAGCCATTTTTTAACTGCACCTGTGTTTTGACTTCATGGTCAGTTATGTATAATTGTCAGGCTGTCATTCGCTAGAACATACACAGTGGATGCTTGTTTGCTGATGCACAAAGACTCTAAAAGGTGATTTGGTTTCAACTACATTTCTGAGATATTTGGGTGCATTCATAATTATTTTACTATTATCTTAGCATGCTTTCCTATTTCTTTGCTTAAGTACTTGTATTAATACCACCATGAGCCAGATTTTTATTATTTCAGAGAACAGTTCAAGTTCCAACTCATCTAGGAAAATGTTTTTGACCAGCTAAGCCAAATAAATCTCCCTGATCCTTTCACCCAGAATTATTATTTTGTAGAGAACAATTTCTTTCCGTTCTTTATGTATGTTGCTGTAAACTGCTAATTTATGTTTACGTATAACTTACCTTCTAAGCACAGTGTACATACCTTGGAGTCAAGAAGTGTGCTTTAGAGTTGAGGTTAGTGTGAGTTTTTCAACAATAGAGTTTGACGTCAAAAATTTCTAAAACAAGCCTCCAGGGTATCAGGCTAGCCAATGTTTAATTTTAGTCACTGTCAGGGCCCCCTCCTGTACATCCCCCAGGTCTTTGGAGGCACTTAGGCGATCCAGCCTTCTCAGAAGAACTCTCCTGGCTTTAACCTCCCCATCACTATTGGCATGGGCCTTTGATCGTGCCTTGTTGTATGTATTCTGTGCCAAGGTTGGGAAAGGAAATATAGACCATGCTTGCTTTTCTCAGTACCCTTGTATGTATGTCCCAAAGCAGTTCTCCACCTCAGGTGCTACATGCGAACTGCTCTGGTCTCTGCCCCTCCCTTCCTCTTGGAGAAAGTCCTCACCTTCCTTCGGGACCTGTAACTTGGGCTTTTGAAACTTCAAAGCCCTGGTTCCCATCCCCTCCTACGGCAGAAAAATGTAGCCTAGACTTCAGCAAGGAGATTCGGGAAGAAAGGTGGGATTTTGGTCCTCTAGCTTCTGACCACTTTGGGGATGGAGGAAGGAGAAACACAAAACAGAAGTAAATGAGGCACCGTGTCAATTAACAGAGATTCCTCTTCGCTCCCCCACCACCAGTCACTCGGCATCTATCTGTGTGCCCTATTTATAGTAAGTGATCAACAAATACACATTAACTGGTAAGGATGTTATTAATAACTTCCCGCTTAAATGATTTATTTTGCATTATAGGATTATATATATATATATATATATATATATATATATTCTTTTTTTTTTTTTTTGAAAATTGTTTTGGCTACACCAAGTGGCTTTCAGGATCTTTGTTCCCTGACCAGGGATTGAACCAGCACCCTTGGTAGTGAGAGCACAGAGTCCTAACCACTGGACCACCAGGGAATTCCCAGGATGATATTTATATTTTAGATGTATAGAGAATGATATTTAGTTTTATAGGCATCCATCTTTATTTCCTTCAAATATGTGCCATTAACCACCCAAACAACTTGTTTACAACTGGAATCGTGGAGTTTCTTGAATTGAGTACACAGATATTAAAATAATACAATGATTGTTACATAGTGAAACAATGGAAAAATC
Source organism: Mesoplodon bidens (assembly GCF_964165515.1). NCBI lineage: Eukaryota > Metazoa > Chordata > Mammalia > Artiodactyla > Ziphiidae > Mesoplodon > Mesoplodon bidens. The sequence continues at coordinate 12,589,958 of NC_138168.1, read as the reverse complement.
ACATCCATGGAAAAAACCAAGGTTTCTATATCAATGCTCTTCTTCTGATAGCATTGCATATTTTAGAATGTTCTCCATTTTCTTTGTAGAAAATTTAAATCAGATTTGTGATCATATATTTTGTCAACCTTGCTAATCAATAAGAATATCTTGTTAATTCTAAAATTGAAATGTACAGATAAATTTCACAAAAAGATTCTACATTTGCAGTCCTTCATTTACTGTAATACCATATAGTCAAATATGAATTTCCATGCATTATTCATAATAGAGCACTGTCACATATTTGATATGGATTAAAGCATTAAAACAACAGATACAAGAAATAAATATACTATTTATGGTTTCAGTACCAGCATCCTGATTCCAAAAGCAAATTTTATTATGAGGACAACATCTTGACAGTGAGTGATATCAGAGTGATGTGAGGGGAATACAGATTGAGAAAAGGGCATGAAGGTTGGTTTGTTTTTGTTTTTTTCCTCTTCTTTTTTTGTGGTACATGGGCCTCGCACTGCTGTGGCCTCTCCCATTGCGGAGCACAGGCTCCGGATGCACAGGCCCAGTGGCCATGGCTCATGGGCCCAGCCTCTCCGCGGCATGTGGGATCCTCCCGGACCGGGGCACGAACCCGTGTCCCCTGCATCGGCAGGCAGACTCTCAACCACTGCGCCACCAGGGAAGCCCCCTGAAGGTTGGTTTTTTAAGAGATAGTTTAGTAGAGCACCACACAGGGTTATGAAATAAGTAGATTTTGAAGAAGTGGGAGTCATGAAGGCCGCTCCTCCCTCCCTCCCTGCCTTCCCTCCTGCTTTTCTTTCATAATTTCTGCTGGTAAAAAGGAGGAGTACACTGGGAAATAAGTCAGAGAGGTTGATGGGGACTTGGGTTGGGCTTTTTCTTTCATTGCAGAATAAGGGAGTCCTGTCTATAGGTAGAGGAAGAAGCCCAGGAAGAAAGAGGTGTGAGGATGTAACATGAGTTTTGTGCTGAGAAACAGCACAATCTTGCTTCTTTCATTCTGCTTCTTGTGGTGATATCCAAACCAGTCATATGAGCATGGCCCATTGCTGGAACCAAGAAAGAATTTTAAATACACACAAGAAGAGGGTATAGATGTATCCAGGCCACCAAGACGTGGCATCCAGGTGGGTATGAGTCCTGGCCAGGTCTGAGTGATGCCTGTGCGGGGAGGCACTTGGGTACATCCTTCTGCGAGGAGAGCTCTGTCCCCTGGTGTCTCTCGTCCTTAGGAACTACTCTGTGGGCTGGATTTTTCCCCACTTTTGTTGAGACTGGAAGAGAACGCCCCTCTAAGGCATCCCATGGAGAAAGCGAGAACCGGAGACCTCACTCTCAGACCCCAATCAAGAAGCCTCATCTCACCAACCCTCTTGCTGTGGCCTCTGGGGAAGGAGTCATTGCTTCCCATGCACCTAGCATGCCCTGGGAGATCCCACGGTCTAAGTTGTGCCAGCACTTAGTGGACCATCACTGGGTTCCCAAGTCACCAAAATAGCTTTTTGAGTCTTTCAGAAGGGCACAGTCGCTTGAAGTCAATTTTGGGAATAAATACCATAAAGGAGCTGAGAAATGAGGGGAAGTAGAATTGAGCGGGACTATAGCATCTGTAGAAGCATCATGACTGAGCTCATCGGCAGACCTTTTGCTTTTCCATAGTCAGCTTTGTTCACATACCATCAATTAGCCACGATCGAAAATGGAGATTTCCTCCCCGTGAGCGCTTTCCTGAGTCCAAAAACACTTTCATTTGCAAGTTGAATCTGCATTTATTCTCATGCTTTCTGTGAGCTCAATAAAAGATCTGAAGTATGTGAAATTATTTATGCATTTATTTTTATTTTTTTTATTTTTATACAATTTTTAAAGATTATACTCCATTTACAGTTCTTACTAAATAGTGGCTATATTCCCCGTGTTGTACAGTACATCCTTGCAGCCCATCTTACACCCAGGAGTTCATACTTCCTACTCCCCCTCCCCTGTATTTCCCCTCCCCCCTCCCCAGTGGTAACCACTAATTTGTTCTCTAACTGTGAGTCTGCTTCTTTTATGTTATATTCACTAGTTTGTAGTATTTCTTACATTCCACATACAAGTGGTATCATACAGTATTTGTCTTTATCTGTCCGACTTATTTTACTTTATTTTATTGGTCACACCATGCAGCTTGCAGGATCTTAGTTCCATTACCAGGGATTAAACCCAGGCCCTGGCAGTGACAGTGCCGAGCCCTAACCACTGGACCACCAGGGAATTCCCTGTCTGATTTATTTTGCTTAGCATAATGTCCTCCAAGTCCATCCATGTTGCTGCAAATTGCAAAATTTCTTTCTTTTTTATGGCTGAGTAATATTCCATTGTATATATGCCACATCTTCTTTATCCATTCATCTGTTGATGGATGCATAGCTTGCTTCCATGTCTTGGCAACTGTAAATAATGCTGCTATGAACACTGAGGTGCATGTATCTTTTCAAATTAGTAGGGTTTTTTTTTTGTTTTTTTCAGGTATATAACCAGAAGTGGCATTGCCAGATCATATGATAGCTCTATTTTTTAGTTTTTTGAGAAACCTCCACGCTGTTTTCCACAGTGTCTGAACCAATTTACATTCCCACCAAAAGGATACAAGGGTTCCCTTTTCTCCACACCCTCTCCAGCATTTGTTATTTGTGTTCTTTTTGATCATGGCCATTCTGACAGGTGTGAGGTGATATCTCATTGTGGTTTTGATTTGCATTTCCCTGATGATTAGTGATGTTGAGAACTTTTTGTGTACCTGTTGGCCACCTGTATGTTTTCTTTGGAAAAATGTCTATTCAGTTCTTCTGCCCATTGTTTAATCGGGTTGTTTTGGTTGTTGAGTTGTATTAGCTGTTTATATATGTTAGATATTAACCCCTTATCAGTCATATCATTTGCAAATATTTTCTCCCATTCAGTAGGTTATCTTTGCATTTTGTCGATGGTTTCCTTTGCTTTGCAAAAGCTTTTAAGTATAATTGGGTCCCATTTGTTTATTTTTGCTTTTATTTCCTTTACTTTAGGAGATAGATCCAAAAAATAATGCTTTGATTTATGTCAAAGAATGTTCTGCCTACGTTTTCCTCTAGGTGTTTTATAGTATCTGGTCTTACATTTAGGTCTCTAAACCATTTTGAGTTTATTTTTTTATATGGTGTTAGAGAATACCCTAATATCATTCTTTGACTAAAGTATGCAAATTTAGAATGATATATTCAGGTAGAAAATAAAGCAAAGCCCCAAACAAAATTAGTTTCAATAAAATGGACATAATAATACTGTCTACTTCATAAAGTTATTATGTGGTTAAACATATGCATTTCTTCTTAAAATTAGGTTGTATAAATGGTCAACTCTTCTGTGGATTTTAATGCTGTCAAATACATTCACTTTTTCAATTCTTTAATAGCAGTCATTTGTTAGCCAATGAGATACCTAATGAGGTAGAACTAAATTTTTCCTTCTTTATAATATAAAATATTTCATACATACAGGAGTATTATGTAACATATATGTAAAGCATAAAGCAATAAAACAAAACATACATCATACATTCACCATGAAGCTTAAGAAATAAAATATTTCTATTACTTTTGAGGCCCACAGCTGGAAAAATTTCATATCTCCATGAAAAAATATTTATTTGTTGAGTACATTTATTGTTCTGTATGTTTACTGCACTCAACAAGTTAAAACAAGTTTAGTTTACTGGACAGATGTATACATATACATATAGAAACTTGTTCATTGTGTTGTTCAAATCTCCCTATCATTATTTATTTTTGATCTGTCTGATCTGTCAACCACACAGAGAGAGGTGTGTAAAAATATCCTACTCTGATGGTAGATTTCTCTGTCCTAATAGTTTTATCAACTTTTTGGCTTTATATGTTATTATACGCAATCAAGTTTAGAATTGTCACATACAACAGGAAATGAACACTTCTTTAACAGTAACACCCTCTTTATCTCAAGTAATGCTTTGTGCCTTACATATTACACCAGTTTTGTTTTGCTCTTGTTGCTGTTTTGTTATTGTTACTCTTTCCCTGGTATACATTTTTTCCATCTTTTTATTTAAAACATTCTGTGCTTTTAGAGTTTGGGTATTTCTCTTCTTAACCTCATTTAACTGAATATTTTAAGTCTAATATGATGAACTTTGTCTTTTCATAATGCTGTAGTCCATTACACTTACTGTGACTCCTGATATGTTGGATTGCTTCTGCCATCATATGCTCTATTTCTAATTGTCTGTGTTTGTTTCAATTCATATCTTCTTTGGATTGACTTTTTTCTCATTCCGTGTTTTTCTATCTCCCGATTTGGATATTATACACTCTACTTCAATTATTTTTGGTGACTGCCTAACTGGAATTTTTATTTTCAGTCACATGTACAAAAGTTAAAACTGAAGTTCTTGCTCACAGAGCCTCCATCCATGTCCCCAGGGCAGCCGTCAGCTTCAGAGCTATGTCATCTCGGAATTACTGCTCCCGTTTCATATTTCTCCTTTGAGGAACTCCATACTCTCTCCTCAGCTCAAACATGAATTAAAAGTTATCCTTTTAAATATTTTATCCAGCATTTCTAGCATTTTTGGCAGTAAGATTTTCCAGCATATTTAGTCTTCAGTATAAACACATTTGTTTTTGTTTTATCTGAAGACGGACTAAAAAATATATTTATATATATATGACTTTTCCATTCAACAAAGATGTATTGACTACTACTAAGGGGATGTATGTTTTTATTAGCTTGCTGAACTGTGCATTTCTAACACTATTTACTGTTTGGTAGAAGAGAAGTGTCATGTACAGAAACAGTAATAATATATTGTAGAAATAATATTAAGTAGCCTGTGAGGGACCAGAGGAAACGCTATGAGACTGCATTAGAGAAAGGTTTCATCTCAGTGCTCAGTGCCCTGCACAAATATATTATAAAAAGGTTTCCTGAAACAGATGCCTTTTGATTGGACCCTATAGGATGGATGAAAGTCCTTTATGTGTGAATTTTTAAAAGTCAGAAAGACTTTGATTTTCAAGCTGTTATGCCTTAGTATAAATCATATACTAAATCAGGAGTTGACAACCAGGTGCATGGGCTAAATCTGGCCAACCATCTTTTATTGTAAATAAAGTTTTATTGGAACACAGCCATGCTCACAAGTTACATATTGTCTATGCTACTTTCCTGCTACAGCAGTGCAGCTGAGTAGTTGCCAACCGATATTGCCTGGCCCACAAAGTCTGAAATGTTTACAAACTGGCCTTTTACCGTAAAGTTTGCCAGCACCCAAACTAAAACATGTTGTGTATCATTATACATTTATAGGGAAGCTTTTTCTTTAGCCTGGCTTTCTCCTTCATATATATATATATATATATATATATATATATATATATATATATATATATATATATATATATATATATATATATATATATATATATATATATATATATATATATATATATATATATATATATATATATATATATATATATATATATATATATATATATATATATATATATATATATATATATATATATAATTTAGATATGTTTGACTTGGTGGTTCTCACAATAAATATTTATTCATGCACTCCCTGTCTGCTCAGCGTTTTGGAATGGGTCAAACAGCTCTTCAATAAATTGATCAGATATTCCTGCATGCATTAAATAAAATATCACAATATCCTCTCTGAACTGAAATTAGCTGGCCTTTAAACTGGGAAGGGTTTCAGATTCTAAACTACTTTATGTGCTAGTGCAACTATGTTTGCTTTAATTATGAGAATTAAAATAGAAAAAAAGTGTCAGTTGGCAAAGCAGGAAAGGGATTTCAGAATTTTTAAAGTAATCATTAAAGTTCTGCTCAAAAGCTGTTGATGTTAAAAGGAAAATATAATGAAAGCCCAGTACTTCAAACACTGCAGTGCTTGGACTTCACTTATTGGATGCAGTTTCCAGGGAGCCCCAGTTCCCCACAGTTATCATAGATGTGGAGCATCACGCTAACTGCCTTAACTGACAATAACATGTGTGTTCTCTGATCCTGGGGAAACTCACATCCAGCAAATGAGCTTAGATACACAGATACATCTGCTTAGACATTTCCCACGAGTTTTTCTTTTAGGGTAAGAGCCAATGACTCTTAGGCCTGGGACAATTTTCTTAGTTCTCATCAGCAAAACGAAGGCTTCCTTTCTCTGGAGAATCACTGGCTGTCATGGTGCTCTATACAGAACATGGAACTATTTCTGTTTGTAGCAGTTTGAGAGAGAGGGGTTTGGACTGATGGGGAGCGGAGGAAACCTCAGTCATATTAAGTGTGAATGTTCTTGGGGAAATGCTTTGCCTCAACATATGTAGTTGCCCGAAGTCCAGCAGTTATAAATAAAGAGTAATAGCAACTCTCATACATATGACCTGGGAGAGATCAAGCAAAACTGGGGCATGGAAAAATCTGAATATTTGCAAGGTATGGCTTAGAACTTGTAATGTGATGCGACAGGTCTAAGCTAGCTCAACTGTAACATATATACATATATATACACACACACATACACATATAGGTATATACATATAAACAGTCCAGTCTGTGTACTGTGTGGAATACTTGATGCCACACAGATGTCTCCAGGAATGGAAGTGAAGGAATATACTTCGTGGAAGACAGCTTGCCTAACAATGTAGCTTAAAATAGTCATTTCCCAAGTATGCATCATGCTTCAACCATGGGTCTTGGGACCAACTTACTGTGACAAACTTTTTAAAAACAGTAATCTGTATTAAACTTCAAACAGAATAAGACAGAAAATATCAGAGCACATTCTACAGAGTTAGGCTAAGAATCTTGTATAACGTTTGCCTTATATACACATGACTGTGCTTGTAAGATGTTGAGTCCCAGTCAAAAATACATTGAAAGTCACCTGTCAAAGAAGCAGAGGCACGGAGTGGATACAGGAATTCCACTGTTGGGAAATTATATGGAATGATTATATAGAGTCTATTTACATATGGTTCAGTGCTAATAAGTGCTACTGGAGCTCATAGAAGAGAAGCTAATACATTTCTTACCTCTGGTGGTAAGGTTAGGGGGGAAAGTGGCTTCGTATATTTTGCTTCAGTTCAAAAGCTAGACGTCTCTTCTGCTACGAAAAAGTGTTTTTGTTCCCGTTTCCAGCATTCCCTTAGCTTGCTCCCATTTTCTCTTCTGCCCAGGAGATTGCATCAACAATTCGAAAGCTATAAGGAACAAGTGAGAAAAATAGGGGAAGAAGCACGGCGTTACCAGGGTGAGCACAAAGACGATGCTCCGACCTGCGGGATATGCCACAAGACCAAGTTCGCCGATGGCTGCGGCCATCTGTGCTCCTACTGCAGCACCAAGTTCTGCGCGCGCTGCGGGGGCCGCGTATCCCTGCGGTCCAACAACGTGAGTAGAGCCGCCCACGGTGCGCACAGGTGGATGCGCCCCGCCTCCCCCGTGACCAGAGCAGGGGAGAGCAATGCAGATAATTCATAAAAGATGCTTTCTGTATGTGTGTATCTCGATAAATGATTCCCATTCAACACCAACAGATTACCTATGGGAGTAAGTTTATTTTCTGAAGAAAGTAGTTAATGTAGATTTAGTATCATGAATTATGAAACCCTTGAAGCGTGTTACCACCAATTCTTCTTGTACAAAAAAAGCAGAATATAACAACCTACCTTGAGTTTCTGCAACATATGTTTCAGATTGAACGAAGATAAAATCAAGGTAGATTGTGTGGCATTAAATTTAACCTAATGCAATCATGTATAAAGCAATAATTAGCCTCTGTGAGAGTAACTTCAAATTTGCTATCCTGTTAAAAAAAGAAAAGAGTGCTAAGTCTTATGAAAATTATTTGGATATTTAAAGTGTGTCAAATTTTTAATTTCGGGGGGGAAAGTGGTGGTTTACACTTATATCTTCCTAATTTGGAAAATCACAGTTAAAATTAAAGTGAACCTACCCATCAACATTGTATTCTTTGGTAGTGTATTTGAGTTGTAAGTAGGGTATTATTCTAAAATCTCTTCTAGGGGGATTAAGACATTTAGTAAAATAGATGCATTATTAAACTTAAGATGAGCCTACTATTTTCTTTGTAGCCTTAACTTCTCTGAGCAACAACTTCCTTATCTATGAAACTGTATGGTAGTAATTAATGCATATGGTTGTTATGAGAATTAAAACAATTCAAATCTATGCATTTTTAATTTTTCTTTATGTTCCGTTCTTATGGCCACATATGTTTTCTTTTTTCCTCCTGAAAGTTTTGTGTTTTAGTTAATCCTTGTATGCTACCTTAAAGCCTTTCCAGAACAAGCTTGGATTGAGATTGTGTGGTGCATAAAAAATGCATGGGACCTATTTGTTAAATTTCCCTTCTTTAGTTCTTGAACACACTTTTTGGAATGAATTCTTGCAAATGAGACCTGTGACAGTATTCAAAATATTTAACAACTCATGCAGTAAGGGTACTGTCCAATCTGAAGGGATGCTGACCCTGAACGGTAGGGTGCAAATGGGCTGAGTGCCCATAGCTGTTGAATGCTTTTAACTTCACATTATAGGTTTGAAGCAAGCCAATAACATAGAATCCAACTCATATTTTAAACAGGAGAGGGGTTTAAAGGAAATTGAGCTAAGAGGTACCTATGTTTTTGAGCAGACAAGCAGGCCTAATGTAGTTCATCCATCTTTACTAAACCCATTCAATCTTGGAAAAAATATTCAAAAAACAAAACAAAACAAAACACAACTTAAAATATTTACTCTTGGACAAAGGACACAAAATTGTATAAAGTTGTTTTTCTCCTGTGACACTGTAAATTTTGAAATACCTGTTATGAATAAATCTTCCTTGTGGGATAATTTATGGCTAAATGGTTAACAGATTTCTTTTCTCACTTTTATTTATTACAAACACTTCCCATTCTTAGATTTTTCCAATTCATAACTATAAATATTTTAAGAGTAATTTGATATAATTATTCATTCAAATTTTATGCATTTTAATATGTCTTTTCAATAATAGGTGGACTAAATATGGTAGTGAATTAAGTTTTCTTTCTGAAGAATGATTTAAATATATATTTAATAATCCAAGTTCTTGAAAGTTCTGAAATTATAGTGCACAACTTTTGTACCTAACATATAGCAGGATCAGTATATGTGTATTTTCAACGAAAGATTGAACAGTGACTATTTTTTGGTAAGAATAAATATTTACTTTTCAAACTACCTGTGCTTTTATACTTTAAAGTAACACGATTGCTTTCTTAAAATCTGTTTATTAATATATGCCTTATTTTTGTTTTTCTCTTCTTTTCCCTCTCTCTTTACTCTGCTTCCTTGGATGCTTTCCCAAAGGAGGACAAAGTGGTTAGAATCCATGATTTCTTTTCTATCGTTTGTTATTACAATGCTGTGAACTTTATTAAGTGAATGTTTCACCTAGTGTTGTTAATCACTATATTTCACAAAGAAATTACATGCTAGGAAGAGCTCATTCGTAGCTCTCATTGAAAAATAAAATGAACATCTAGGAGCATTACAGAGTTTTATATTAATAGATAAAGTCTGGGTAGTTTGTGTTCATGGGAACAGTGATATTTTAACATAATTTAAATCATTATGAAACTCATTTGTCCTCTTAGCTCCCTGAGGTTTGAGGATGCTCCATCAGCCTTCAGGAACAATAAAGTCTAATGGGCCTTACCTTTCTTATCACCCATTGGATGCATGGCGTGTGATTTGAAACTCTACAGCAGAAGGAATGGGATGTACTGATTTAGTGGAGAGAATGGATCAAATTAAAATCAAGAGCTCAGAATAAAATGATTGTTCTATAGAACACAAGTAGCAGAGTTGTCATATTGAACCACAGTTTTGCTCTTTTCTTCTCCCTCATGCATTGAAATCACTCCTAAGGAAGTAAAAGGTCACCTTTAACTCTTATCAGCCTCGGAAATCACAGAGGGTGTACTCAGTAAGATAGGACACAAGTGGAATCTTACATCAGCCTGCCCTTTGCAGACATACTATACACTTTCATTTGGTGTAAATTACAATTTCCCGATATGAGACTGAGGCAATGAGTATTTTGGGTTCAATATATCAACTCAGCTGCCTCTGTTCAACTGTTTTAAAGTTTAGATTACATACTGCAGTGTGTAGGCAGCAAGCCTGACATTAAGCTGAACATTAACTTGTGTTTTTAAACTTGATGTTAGTATATGTTCATAAGTTTTTTTCTATGAAAAAGAAATCAGGTTGAAAATTATATAGGGTAGTTATTTTCACTAAATGTGTTTGCTTGTACCATTGGTGGTACGTGAGATCATTTTAGGGGCTATTATTTTAATGCAATACTGGTTTCCCCCACTATCTGAAAATAGAGATTTTCTACAAAACATTTTGTAAGACCAAATGGCATAAAGGGAAGAAACAATTACCTCTGGACATATCTTGTTAATGAATGCACAAAATAAATCAGATAAGGCACAGATGCCCACAGACACATTTCAAAGCTGTGGTGGCTGGATGCTGGGATGTTAAGTGTGGTCCCTGGAGAAGGAGCTTGGCAGGGCTGCTCTCTCTGCTCTGGGTGTGTGCTACCTCTATAACAGCTCACTCCAAAACACGGAACGCTATTTTCACATCTCACCTTTTTTCATAAAAGTGAAAATCCTCTTTGTATTTCTTTCATTTAGTGAAAACAGATACTAGTGTAGATCTTTCGTAAAAGCAAAGTGGAGTGAAGGGAACTTTTAAAAAGTGGGGGATACGCGTAATGTATTGTATTGTATTAGGAAAAAAACATAATTAGACTATCACACTTTCGGTTTCATGAACACTACTTTGGATGAGTCTACATGTGAAATGTAGGTAATTTTAAAATCCTTTAAAGAATAAAAGTTTAAGTACATAAATAATGCTGGTGTTGTGCAGACTTCAGCTACTTCCATAGGGCTGGCCAGATTGATTGTTCCCATACAGGTAGGGTATTTGTGCTTGTTATGATGACTGACTCTGTAATAAGAATTCAGGGGGATTTTGTGGTTGTCAGTCAAAAATAGAATGAAAAAACATGTAAAATACAATCGCTTTCAATTATTATCTTCACTTTGATTAGAACGCATATATCTACCATTTATGTTTAAGTACTTCATCAGAATTTCATTAAAATGCTTCCTAGCTGATTGAGGTTGATGATGAATTTCCTTTTTGGTCCAAGGAAACTGAAGCCAGATTTTGTCTTAGTTGTGTTAAAGAGAATAGCCAAGTATTAAGCAAAGTATTTGATTGCTATTTCTTTCCCTATTACTCTGAGATCTATTATTTTTCATAGAGAAATTATAATTTACAGATGTGTGGAGGGGGTGCTTTTATGAGAGGAAAGCAAAGACTAATAAGGATGAATAAAACTTTCCTAAAAGGAATCTCCATCTTGTTCAATAGAATAATGATGAGGTCTACTTAGTTTGTTAAATTGGTGAATAAAGTGACTAAAATACTAGTGTATATGACATGAAGACCTAAGGATAGCTAAGACGTAAATATTTCTTTACTGAGTCCAGTGAAAAGTATTAATGATCACATTTTTTGCAGCCTGGCAATATTTTATTTTACAACTTCATTCTTAGTCTGAATCACCTCTGCTAATCTGGGAGATTGTGTACTTATAAAGAAAACAGCTTGTCACGAAGAATCACTTTGCACTTGATGCATGTATAAAATAATCTCATTATAAATTATTACGTGTGTAAAGGGCAAAGTGCACACTCTCAGAGATAAAATGATAATTTTTATTTCATCGAAAGACTTTTCTGAAGCCTAAATATATAGGAATACTGCGGATTTCCCCACAGCCTATTTAAATTGTTTTTTTTTACATCTTTATTGGAGTATAATTGCTTTATAATGGTGTGTTAGTTTCTGCTTTATAACAAAGTGAATCAGCTGTACATAAACATATATCACCATATCTCCTCCCTCTTTCATCTCCCTCCCATCCTCCCTATCCCACCCCTCTAGGTGGTCACAAAGCACCGAGCTGATCTCCCTGTGCTATGCGGATGCTTCCCACTAGCTAACTATTTTACGTTTGGTAGTGTATATATGTCCATGCCATTCTTTCACTTTGTCCCAGCTTCCCCTTCTCCCTCCCCGAGTCCTCAAGTCCATTCTTTACGTCTCTGTCTTTATTTTTGTCATGCTCCTACATTCTTCAGAACCTTTTTTTTTTTAATTCCATATATATATGTGTTATCATACAGTATTTGTTTTTCTCTTTCTGACTTCCTTCACTCTGTATGACAGACTCTAGGTCCATCCACCTCACAACAAATAACTCAATTTTGTTTCTTTTTATGGCTGAGTAATATTCCATTGTATATATGTGCCACATCTTCTTTATCCATTCATCTGTCGATGGACACTTAGGTTGCTTCCATGTCCTGGCTACTGTAAATAGAGCTGCAATGAACATTGTGGTACATGACTCTTTTTGAATTATGTTTTTCTCAGGGTATATGCCCAGTAGTGGGATTGCTGGGTCGTATGGTGGTTCAATTTTTAGTTTTTTAGGGAACTTCTACATTGTTCTCCATAGTGGCTGTATCAATTTACATTCCCACCAACACTGCAAGAGGGTTCCCTTTTCTCCACATCCTCTCCAGCATTTATTATTTGTAGATTTTTTGATGACGGCCATTCCGACTCGTGTGAGGTGATACCTCATTGTAGTTTTGATTTGCATTTCTCTAATGATTAGTGAAGTTGAGCATCCTTTCATGTGTTTGTTGGCAATTTGTATATCTTTTTCGGAGAAATGTCTATCTAGATGTTCTGCCCATTTTTGGATTTGGTTGTTTGTTTTTTTGATAGTGAGCTGCATGAGCTGCCTGTATACTTTGGAGATTAATCATTTGTCAGTTGCTTCATTGGCAAATATTCTCTCCCATTCTGATGGTTGTCTTTTCATCTTGTTTATGGTTCCCTTTGCTGTGCAAAAGCTTTTAAGTTTCATTAGGTCCCATTTGTTTATTTTTGTTTTTATTTCCATTTCTCTAGGAGGTGGGTCAAAAAGGATCTTGCTGTGATTTATGTCATAGAGTGTTCTGCCTATATTTTCCTCCAAGAGTTTTACAGTGTCTGGCTTTACATTTAGGTCTTTAATCCATTTTGAGTTTATTTTTGTGTATGGTGTTAGGGAGTGTTCTAATTTCATTCTTTTACATGTAGCTGTCCCGTTTAACCAGCACCACTTATTGAAGAGGCTGTCTTTTCTCCATTGGGTATTGTTACCTCCTTTATTAAAGATAACATGACCATATGTGTGTGGGTTTATCTCTGGGCTTTCTATCCTGTTCCATTTATCTATATGTCTGTTTTTGTGCTAGTACCATACTCTCTTGATTATGTAGCTTTGTGGTATAGTCTGAAGTCAGGGAACCTGATTCCTCCAGCTCCGTTTTGCTTTCTCTCAAAATTGCTTTGGCTATTCATGGTCTTTTGTGTTTCCATACAAATTGTGAAATTTTTTGTTCTAGTTCTGTGAAAAATGCCAGTGGTAGTTTGATAGAGCTTGCACTGACTCTGTAGATTACTTTGGGTAGTATCATCATTTTCACAATGTTGATTCTTCCAATCTAAGAGCATGGTATATCTCTCCATCTGTTTGTATCATCTTTAATTTCTTTCATAAGTGTCTTATAGTTTTCTGCATACAGGTCTTTTGTCTCCTTAGGTAGGTTTATTCCTAGGTATTTGCAGTGGTAAATGGGAATGTTTCCTTAATTTCTCTTTCAGATTTTTCATCATTTGTGTATAGGAATGCAAGAGATTTCTGTGCATTAATTTTATATCCTGCTACTTTACCAAATTCATTGATTAGCTCTAGTAGTTTTCTGGTAGCATCTTTGGGATTTTCTATGTATAGTATCATGTCATCTGCAAACACTGACAGTTTTACTTCTTCTTTTCCAATTTGGATTCTTTTTATTTCTTTTTTTTCTCTGATTGCTGTGGCTAAAACTTCCATAACTATGTTCAATAGTAGTGGTGAGAGTGGGCAACTTTGTCTTATTCCTGATCTTAGTGGAAATGGTTTCAGTTTTTCACCATTAAGAATGATATTGTCCATGGGTTTGTCATATATGGCCTTTATTATATTGAGGTAAGTTCCCTCTATGCTTACTTTCTGCTGAGTTTTTATCATAAATGGTTGTTGAATTTTTTCAAAAGCTTTTTCTGCATCTATTGAGATGATCATATGGTTTTTCTTCTCCAATTTGTTAATATGGTTTATCACATTGATTGATTTGCGTATATTGAAGATTCCTTGCATTTCTGGGATAAACCTCACTTGATCATGGTGTATGATCATTTTAATGTGCTGTTGGATTATGTTTGCTAGTATTTTGTTGAGGATTTTGCATCTATGTTCATCAGTGATTTTGGTCTGTAGTTGTCTTCTTTTTGTGACATCTTTCATCTGGTTTAGGTATCAGGGTGATAGTGGTCTTGTAGAATGAGTTTGGGAGTGTTCCTGCCTCTGTTGTATTTTGGAAGAGTTTGAGAAGGATAGTTGTTAGCTCTTCTCTAAATGTTTGATAGAATTTGCCTGTGAACCTATCTGGTCCTGGGGTTTTGTTTGTTGGAAGAGTTTTAATCACAGTTTCTACTTCAGTGCTTGTGATTGGTCTGTTTATATTTTCTATTTCTTCCTGGTTCATTCTCAGGAGATTGTGCCTTTCTAAGAATGTGTCCATTTCTTCCAGGTTGTCTATTTTATTGGCATATAGTTGCTTGTAGTAATCTCTCATGATCTTTTGTATTTCTGCAGTGTCAGTTGTTACTTCTCCTTTTTCATTTCTAATTCTACTGATTTGAGTCTTCTCCCTTCTTTTCCTGATGAGTCTGGCTAATGGTTTTTCAATTTTGTTTATCTTCTCAAAGAATCAGCTTTAATTTTATTGATCTTTGCTTTGGTTTCCTTCATTTCTTTTTCATTTATTTCTGATCTGATCTTTATGATTTCTTTCCTTCTGCTAACTTTGGGGTTTTTTAAATTCTTTTTTCTCTAATTGCTTTATGTGTAAGCTTCGGTTGTTTATTTGAGATTTTTCTTGTTTCTTGAGGTAGGATTGTATTGCTATATACTTCTCTCTTAGAACTGCTTTTGCTGCATCCCATAGGTTTTGGGTCATCATGTTTTCATTGTCATTTGTCCCTAGGTATTTGATTTCCTTTTTGATTTCTTCAGTGATCCCTTGGTTATTTAGTACTGTATTGTTTAGCCTCCATGTGATTGTATTTTTTACAGATTTTTTTTCCTTTAATTGATATCTAGTCTCCTGGCATTGTTGTCAGAAAAGATACTTAATACGATTTCAATTTCCCTAAATTTACCAAGGCTTGATTTGTGACCCAAGATATGATCTATCCTGGAGAATGTTTCATGAGCACTTGAGAAAAATGTGTATTCTGTTGTTTTTGAATGGAATGTTCTATAAATATCAGTTAAGTCCATCTTGTTTAATGTATCATTTAAAGCTTGTGTTTCCTTATTTATTTTCATTTTGAATGATATGTCCATTGGTGAAAGTGGGGTGTGAAAGTCCCCTACTATGATTGTGTTACTGTCAATTTCCCCTTTTATGGCTGTTAGTATTTGCCTTAAGTATTGTGGTGCTCCTATGTTGGGTGCATATATATTTACAATTGTTATATCTTTAAATTGTTTTTGTCTTTGTTTATCATCTGTTTGATGATAGGGTATTAACTTTAGATAACTCCTTTAGGAAATTAACACTTTGGTCTTACTAAGTGAACTGAATTACATCCTCTAAATTCAATTCCTTTGCGATTTCCTGTAAAATTTGATCAGTATTTCCTGTTTGGTGGGGGTAACTGGCTAATGAATAAAGCAACTAAAAATGAACTTGCTATCTTTCTAGTTAATCTTTACTTTCATGCAAATAAAAGTGTCAGGTGTTATATGTTAAGAGTATTTTATAATAAATGTCAGCATTTTTCTGAAAAACAGAACATGACCATTTTCTTATGCTTTTAATGTGAAAGGTACACATATCTACCTTTTAAACATCATGTACAAAGAAACTTTTTTATATCAAGATAATTAGTGAGATACAATGTTTACAAAGTCATGATTTTTTTTAAACTGGCTCCTCATACCTTTTCATTGGTGTTTGTTTATAGAAATCATACTAAATGATATGCTGATAAAGTATGTTTTTATAGAAAAAAACTCAAAATGAAAGGGTTGGGTGGAATGGGACAGCATCAACTGAGTTTGGAACTGTCCTCACCCCAAGGTGTTGTCTGTAGGTAGGTTGATTCTGGCGGCAATAAAGAACTTTGCTTTCACGGACTCTGTTTTAAATACCAAAATTGTTTTGTTTTGTTTTTACTCTCACTAAGGTTAGATAAATATTGGCAATTCAGTAGAATCATACCCATTTTTTAAAATGATTTGCATGATTGTGTTAAATATTTATTCTCATTATGAAAAAATTTCTCAGAATTATCCATATTTGGTCCATGGTATGATGAGCCATCTGATCATAATTTTCAACCTTCAATCTTTTGAAAAAAAATGACTGTAAGAGTTTGCCTGCGCCCACTTTCAAGTTTCTCTCTCTCTCTCTCTCTCTCTCTCTCTTTTTTAACTAGATGCTTTGATGACGGATTTCTTTGCAAGAATGTTCTCTTAGAGATTCTTCCCAGAAAGACAGTATGGGCCTAAGTAGAAAAGTTTATAAATAATAAACATATTAGTAAGGAAATATTAGGGTACACTGAGAGGAGAACATTCATTAAGCAATTTAATTGATTAGATTTCTCAAGGTTTCCCTTACTGTGTTGTGCTTGTCTGAGAGAGGAGTAAAACATCAAGTTGTAAAAACTTTCATTAGATAATCAAAATAATAAAATAATAAAAATTTTATTACAAATCAGTTTTAAGGATTTGCTACACTTTTTTTCATGTCTATAGAATTTTAATCTCTTGAATTTAGCATTACTATTCTGGAAACATTTGTTAATATTCATTAATCATTGGGATGTTTATAGTCCTGGTTTTGTCCCCACTCCTGAAATCATAGTTTAAAACCTTTATAAAACCTGTTTCCAGAAATTACAGTTTCACAAACCAATGTTCAATACAGATGCATCTTAGGGTATAGAGAAAACCCTTCTAATTTAAGGAAAGGGACTGTGAGAGGCAGAGTTTTCACAAAGCTAAAGACTAACCCATGGCAAACTGCCTAGCTTTCTGTGAACCTAAGTGGTCAGATCTCTTGTTCATTTACCTAGAAGTGGAATTACTGTGTCATGTGATAGCCTTATGTTTAACAACTTGAGGAACTGACTGTTTTCCCAAGTAGCTGCTTAGTAGTATTTGTGGGTTCTAATTTTAATTTCTCCACATTCTCATCATTACTTGTTACTACCTGGATTTGTTTCTGCTATAGCCATCATGTTGCATGTGAAGTGATGTGGCATCCCGTTGTGCTTTTCTCAAAGCTGTTTTTAAACCAAAATTATCAAACTAGTTTTATATCTCCAAGGATTTACTTTGTGTGGATTTAGATTCTTACATTAAAATGTTTCTAAGTTAGTCATTTCTTGAGAATAGATTTTTTTAAGCTATCATATTCAAAGCATTAGAAGTTTGGTTTCTTTCTTCTCTGGTGATTCTTTATGTCTCTTATGTTACAATTTCATAAGTACTTATTAACCTATATAAAGCAATCAGAACAGGAGCTCTGTTGAGTTTAGGGTAACTTGGAATCTAATATCTGTCTAGACCAGCTATCCCTAGGGTGCACACAAAGTAAGAGACTTTCATTGCCAATTGAAAAGACTATTTTTTAAACATGTGGAGAGAACTAGCAGCTTCTGTTTTACCATTCAGCCATAGGTCCAAAATTAACACAGAAGCTTAAGCCCAGATTTTAAAAGACCATTCTTTTTTCAGCATGTGCAGGATATTTTCTTGAGTGATGAGAGCTTTCAGCAGTATGCAAATAGACCCACATAGAGATGCAGTAATGACCAGATTTTCTGTCACCAGCCATCCAACTCTCCATACATCCCTGAGGTCTTCCTCCAACAGATTTCAGCAGTAGATAGATTCCATATCATTGCTGCCACTAGTAGGGAATAAATTATTAGTTTCAAGCAAAGCCTATTTTATCTGATATTTGTATAGCTACTCCAGCTCTGTTTTGGTTTCTATTTACATGGTATATCCTTTTCCATTCTTTTAATTTAATCATACATTTGTCTTTGAATCTAAAGTGTGTCTTATACAAACAACCTATACTTAGATTTGGGGATTTTTTTTAATCCAGGCTGACAATCTCTGCCTTTTGATTAAATTTTTAATCCATTCATATTTAATGTTTTTATTGATATGATTGTATTTTTGTCTCCTAGTTTACATTGTGCTTTTTATCTCTCTTCTTTTTTTTTTTTTGTTCCTCACTGTTCCTCCCTTACTGTTTTATTTTGCATTAAAGGATTATTTTCTAGGCATGTTTGAATTATTTCAGTGATTTTTAACTGTATTTTCTGATTTATTTTCTCAGTGACTCTGGGGTTTCCAGTATACTCTTTTTTTTCCATCTTTATTGAGATATAATGCCATGTAACACTGTGTAAATCTAAGGTATACAATGTGATGATTTGATACATGTATCTATTACACCCATCTTGCCAGAATCTACTTCACATTTGTACTACCTTAATCCCAGTGAAAGCTAAAAATGTCCATTCTACATAGCTCTATTCACCCTTCTCCCTGTTTTTGTGCTATCATTTTTATATATTTTATGTCTATATGTTACAAGTCCAATAATACATTGTTGTAACTATCACTTTATATGGTTTTATCTTTTAATGAAGCTGAGAGAAGAAATCCGAGCAAGTATACATTTACAGGATCTGTTATATAACATTCTTATTTACTATTTTTGTTCTCTTAACTTCCTCCTGTGGCTTCAAGTTACCATCTGTTGTCATTTCCTAACTTCAGTCCAAAGTTACTTCCATCCATCTCCTTTGTGCTGTTGTTATTGCCAAATATATGTGATTTCTTTATGCTATAGACTTAACAATACTAGCATATTAATGCTGTTTTATACTACTTTTAAATAATTTAGGATAACAAAGAAGAAATATGAAATTATACTTTCATAATTACCCCTGTTATTATCTTTACCATAGTTTTTTTTTTACATGTGAATTCATATTACTGTCTAGCCTAAAGAATTTCATTTAGTATTTCTTAAAGATGAGTCTTCTAGCAATGAATTCTGTCAGATTTTGTTTACCTAGCAGTGTATTTCTCCTTCATTTTTGAAAGATAGTTTTGCTGGTTTTGGGATTCTTGGTTAACAGTTTCTTTTTCCTTCTTTCAGCACTTCAAATATATCATCCCAGTCCCTCTGACCTCCACTGTCTTTGATGAGAAGTCAACTGTTAATCTTATTAAGAGCTCTTGTGTGTGATGAGTCTATTTTCTCTGTTACTTTAAAAAATTTCTCTTTGCCTTTCATTTTCAACGTTTACTGTGATGTGTATCTGTCTAAGTATGGATCTCCTTGTGTCCTTCCTAGTTGGGTTCATTAGTTTCTTAGACATGCAGATTAGTGTTTTCCATCAAATTTGGGAAAGTTTCAACCCTTAATGCTTTGATTTTTTTTTCTCTTTCTCTCTCTCCTCATTATGGCAGCTCCTACTGCACATATGTTGGTGGAGCTAATGGTGTCCCACATTCCTCCGAGGTTCTGTTCATTTTTCTTCATTTCTTCTCTTTTCATTAGGTTACATAATCACTATTGATCTATCTTTAAGTTCATGGATTCTTTCTTCTGCCAGCTCAAATCTAATGTTGAACCCTCCTAGTACATTTTTCATTTTGGTTATTCTTTTCAACTCCAGAATCATTTTATTTCTTTAGTGAGTTATATCTCTTTATCTATCTTCTCTATTTGATGAGATTTTTTTTCATAACTTGCTTTATTCTTTGAGAATAGTTCCTTTAGCTCTTTGAAAATATTTACAACAGTTTTTTTTTTAATGTCTTCATCTGGTATGTCCAACATCTAAGCCCTCTCTGAAGGGGGTCCTTTTTTTTTCTTCTGTGAACGAGTTGCATGTTGCTATTTCTTTGCATGCCTCATAATTTATAGTTGAATAGTGGCCATTTTAGATTATATATTTGGCAAATCTGGATACCGATCCCAGTTTCCACTCCTGGGCCTTCTTTTTTGCTTGTTTGCTTCTTTATCTGTTTAGTGAGTTGGTTGCACTATTTCAGTGAAATCAATTTCCCCTGCAGTGTGCAGCCTCTGATGTTGCTACTCATGGGCACAGCTTTGGCATGCACACATCACTCTAGCCTTCCCATCAGGGATGCTGGTGTTTTCAACCAGGCAGTCTTTAACCACTGCTCTCTTTTCTTGATCTCCCAGTTAAGATCTTAGTATTCTGCTTTTATTGAAGCCAGTCTTCAAAGTCTGCTCCAATTCCAGACTCTCCTTATCTGCTTCCCTGTTTCTTTCTGTTAAGCTTCTTGCTTGTCTTTTGTTTCCCCTGTTGTTATCATGGAGCTGTCAGTCTTCTCCTTATGGCTCAGCACCAAAATCTGCATTGTTTTTTAACAGTGGTGCTATGCTTGGGTGTTCCCAACCTCTGTTCCAAATAAAATCAGTTCCCTTAGAGAAAGATACAAAACTCTTTCTTTCTATCGCTTGTCTCTTCCCCAGTCAGAACTCCATGCCACTGCTCTGGAGCTGGGGTTAGGGATGGCAGCCTGCTTCTCTCAGATAGACACCCCTGCTCCATGAGTGTCACACTGGATGATGTCAGTAATCCCTGGTATTCTTGATGTGTTCAACTTCCACCCTATGAGCAAGCTGGGACAAGGGTGCTTGGGGTCCAGCAATCTTGGTCTGCCACAGCAGAGGTAGAGATTTAACCCAGGATTGGTAGATGGGTGGAGGAAGTGAGCCCTTGTCCACTCAATGGCACTTGCCTGGAATAGAGCTGGAAGTGGGGATGAGAAATGCTGCTGACCTTACCTGCTGGGGCAGGAACTATAGCCCTTGACTGGGGGCTGGGGGAAGAGGGAGCCCATGTGCTTGGCTGCACCCACAGATGGAACTTCCATCTTGCTGAGCTTGGACGGGTGAAGGGAGTGAGTTGTAGCTCAAATGCCACAGACCCTCACTGTTCTTATGGACATTTAGTAGAGTTTCTTGAATAAATGTTTGTCCATTTGCTATATGCCCTTTGGATAATTTCTAGGGACTTTAAATGGTTATTTTTAAAAAGTAATTTTCACTAGTTATGGAGTGGAAGTCTACTGAGCTCCTCTAGAAGTGCCTTTCAAACAGACTCTTGATGGTTCTATGTTAACACTCATCTATTCATTTATTAATTCATTTTTCATTCATTAATTTACGTTTTTTTCCCATAGGATGTTTATATATAATTTTATTCGTTTAGAATCAACTACTAATTGCTTTAACAAATGCAATTTTGATGGTGATACATGCCAAGATGCACTCTTTCTGTTTAATTTCATATAAAAAATTCTTTCTGTGAACTTACTATTTAACAGTTTCAGATTAAAGTGTGTGTGTGTTTGTGTGTGTGTGTGTTATGTTTGATGCATAATAATATTTATGGAATACCACATTAAAGAAATAGGATTCTCAAAAGCTTCCTCTTAGTGTACATGATGACAAGGATCTGGTAATTCTATGAACATCCCTACTCAAACTTTTTAGTGCCAAAAGTATTTTACGCCTATTTATTTAAAAGCCACAAGTCTAATAGACTATGACTATTTCCCATATTTTATTTACTAGAGCTGTCTTGGAGAGACCTTTAAAAGTTTATAAAATATGTTCTAAACTTATTAGTTTTGCAGACAATTAAAACGTTTTTAATATGTTCTAAATCTTGTAGTCATAACTGAAGTTAGGAACCTAGATCTTAAGAAGTCGTTTTCATATACTTCTTTACTATGGCATTTAATAAATGTATTCATTGAGTATTTCATTGCTATGTAATATGTACATGCAATAGAGTCTTTTCTTACATAAACTTCAATGGCAAATATTTTGTTTCTAAAATTCCATTTGAATTGTTTCATAATGGAAGAAAAAAGAACTTTGTGCATTTAATTTCTAAACATCTGTGTTGTCAAAAATTAAATTTTCTTAAAAATCAATCAAGTATTTTTATTGACCAATAACATACTGTTGTAGCCACTAACACCACTATCCCTGAACTATTTTAGGAACCATATCAACACTGTCACCCAACTCAGCCTTTTCTTTCTATTTACCAGGGTAGTATGTTATCTTATTTTTCTTTGAGTTCTCTATGCTCTTGGAGATTAAAGAACGAAGGACTAACCTCCTGCTTTTCTTGTGGGTTAAGTACAAGTGAAGACCCCTTGTTTTGCCCTATGTCTGACTCACTTGTTCTCTCTATCTTTGCTTTGTTTTCACGTTTTGGTAAAAAGTAAATTTAGGGTATTAAGAAGAGTTACAGGATATGGTGTAAAGATGGTATCGAGGATAGTAGAAGTTATATAATGAACACTTCTTGTGTTTCTACTTTGAAATTATTCTTTAAAAAGAAACAATTTTGATGATGTCTTAAAAGATGATGTCTCATTTTTTTTATCATATTCACCACCTTCCATTACTAATAGTTTTCAGAATCTCAAAGCTCTTCTTACATAATAATCCTTCCACTGAATTTTGAATTATCCAAAAGCAAAATTTTCTATATCAGATTGTCTTGTTTCCATGCAAGAAATGTTTTCTCAAAACTCTAACAATACGGACTGTGGGTTTTCTTTTTTATGTCACTTTTCCCCCAATTTTTGCAATATATAAAATGGCTGTTTCTTATGGAAACATTTGCTCTGATTCCTCACAAAAATCCTACTTTTCTCAAAGGAAAATTTCACCCATTGGTTCATCCTCAAAATTTGAGATTGAGCCCTTGTCTAAATTTTAGCTTTAGATGAAGAAGAGAGCTTTCATTTTCTAACAGTCCCACCTGTCAGGTTTTGGGAAGGTGTGAGTGTGATGCTATGAGGGGAAGCTTTGCAGCAGGGAATTCAGGGCAGGTTCCTTGGTTCCCTTCACCACTGTCTGCCACTCAGACTTGAGCTCCCGGTGGCCCCCTTTCCTTTGGCAACATCCTCAGTATGATTCAGGATTGATATTTCTTTCCCTCCAATAGTTCTGTTCATCAGACTTGTCTCTGACCACTGTAGACTCCTCTAAGCTTCCCAGTGTCTGTGACAGGTCAGAGCTCTAATTGTCCTAGTAAACAGAGAGGGGGGCCTCTGGGTGGGGGAGACCTCACCTTGGCAGTCAGGTGCATCTGCAGATGTTCAAGAAGCATCTGAAACTTAACACATGCAAAATCCAACTCCCATTTTTACCCCCCAAGCTAGCTTACTGCACAGTCTTCACTGCAGGAAAAAGCAACTCCATTATTGAAGGAGCACAAACCAAAGACCCAGGAATCCTCCTGACTTGCCTCTTTCTCTCTCTTTTTTTTTCTTTTTTTCTCTTATATCTCATATCCAACCCATCAGGAAATCCTGTTGTCTCTTATAACCAAAATGCAACATCTACTCATCACTTCCCCTTTCCTAACCTGCTCTGAGACACCATCTAGTCTGAATTATTGCATTGGTTTGCTAACCAGCCTCTCCTTTCTGCTCCCAAAATGCCACTTCCCAAGCCCAGTCTTAGCTAGAGTGATGATTTTAAAATGGAAAACAGACCATCTTGTGTCTGTGCTCAAAACCCCATGTTGGCTTCCCATCTCATTCAAGGTAAAAGCAAAGCTCCTCAGAATGGTACCCAAACTTCACGTGATCTGTACCCACACACACAGGCACCCTCTCCTACCATCTTCCACCTGCCCACTGCCATTGCTGGTGGCCTTCATCCTGTCCCTACTGGACACTAAACAAAAACTTGCCTAGGTCCTAACACAGCTACTGCTTCTTCTGGAGCACGCTGCCCATACCTCAGTTCTGAGCTCTGTTCTGGGTTTTGCTCAAATATTACTGTATCAAAGAGGCCCTCTCTAATCACCCCATATAAAACTGTGGACACCTCCCCTACCATGCTATCCTTTCCTCTTTGTCATGTTTAATTTTTCTCCACAGTACTTTCCCCTCCTGTTTCTTTGTTCAATGTGAGCTCTGCGAAGAGGGGACTTTGTTTTATTCTGTGCAGTATTCCCAGTGCCAGCAGCAACGCCTGGTTTAGATAGGCACTTTACAAATTATGTGATTGTGTTAGGGTTTTCTAGAGAAACAGAACCAATATATGTGATTTATTATAAGGAATTGGCTTATGCAACTATGGAGACTGAGAGGCCCCATGACCTGCTGTCTGTGGTAGGGAGGCCCAGGAAAACCAGGGGTTACTTCCAGTCCAGGCCAGAGGCCTGAGAACCAGTGGGCCCAGTGGTGGAGTCCTGACCTCAGTGCAGGAGGACACTGAAGCCCTAGCTCAAACAGTCAGAAGGACAGTGAATTCTCCCTTTCTCTACACTTTTGTTCTGTTCAGGCCCTCAAGGGATTGGATGCAGCCCACCCACACTGGGGAGGGCAATCTTCTTTACTCAGTCTCCCAATTCAAACGCTCATCTCGTCTGGAAACGCCTTCACAGACACACCCAGAATTAATATTTAACCCAATATCTGGGTACTGTGTGGCCTGGTCAAGTTGACACATCACATTACCCGTGACAGTGATGCAGTTAGTGTTTGTAGTGTGAGCTTCATGTCAGCAGGGCAGAGAACCTCTTCTCCACTCAGCACCATCCTCCTGCCTTGAGAAAGTCACTGGGCAAAGCCCCGCTGTACTTTAAATGCTCTATTTGCTTGTTAAAGTGGGGATTAAAATTTGCAGCCCTAGAGCAGCGTGCAGAGCAATGGCACAGTTTTGGAGGCCTTTTCTGCCCTCTCTCTCCCACTGGACCCTAGTCCTCCCTGCTCCATGACCACGTGCTCCTTAGCTTAAGCACCTCTGGGAACCTGTCCACATCCCAGCCTTCCCTCACCCGTGTCCTACTCAGCTTGATTCTTCTATTTTTTTTTTCGGATTACATTTTTTAACATGTTTATTGGAGTATAATTGCTTTACAATGGTGTTAGTTTCTGCTTTATAACAAAGTGAATCATCTATATGTATACATATATCCCCATTCTTACCTGGACTGTGTCTTCCAAAAATTTCTCAAAGTTTCTGACCTATTCATGGTGTCCATCCTTGTTTCACAGAACATATTCAGATATTCTTACTTTTGTACTTTTATAACATTTGGAGGATTAGGTAATTGCCTTCTTTTTTTTTTTTTTTTTTTGGCATTATGCGGGCCTCTCACTGCTGTGGCCTCTCCCGTTGCGGAGCACAGGCTCCGGACACACAGGCTCAACGGCCATGGCTCACGGGCCCAGCTGCTCTGCGGCATGTGGGATCTTCCCAGACTGGGGCACGAACCCGTGTCCCCTGCATCGGCAGGCGGACTCTCAACCACTGCACCACCAGGGAAGCCCGCAAGTAATTGCCTTCTTGAATTGAAATTTTATTGAGTAATTTTGATAAGGTTGAACTTTTAATCAAATAATATTAGAGCTTAAATAGAATGATAAACCCTCCCCCAGTTTAAAAACCAAGAGTTTGTATGCTGACATTAGGCATGGATAATGTTTAAAGTTAATTTTATTCTGGAATAGTCAACACAAAAGATTATTAAAATACTCTTTTTGGTGAGTATTTTCAAAAATTTAGTACTTTTAGTTTCTTCTAATGTAACCCTGAATAATTTTTTCTTCTTGAATTCTTGTCACCTCCAACTATTACTGGGTTGACTTGCCCATTAGTAAAATCCAGTAATGTGTTTGGATCCTAGTTATTGCAGTGAGAAAATACACGTCAATGTGCAATGATATTATAATATCAGATAAATTTTTTAAGTAGTTTCAAATTAGTGGTTAATGCTATATAAATAAATGCTTGATGCAAGACACTTTTTGATCATTTTACTCTTTGCTGTAAAACACATATCTAGACAAAAAATAATGTACTCTATAGTGGTTTTTAATAAAACAAATATTGTATGAAATATTACTATATCAAACATGGCTGAACAATTAAAACAATTGTTCTCTGATGTATCTTGAAATAATTTTCAAAAGAAAAATGTTTGCATTGTGTAAACTCACTGTTGAACTGAAACTTTCTCATTAATGAAGTAAAGTATTGTGATGGTTAGAGAAAATGAGAGAATTAGAATTTGACTTGGCACACTTTAACAAGTGCAAATGAACCAAAGATATACTTTATAATTTGTCTTTTAATTCGCTTAGTACTTTTTAAATGTTCTGCAAAATAATTTCCAACTTGCATTATTTCATGAAATTATGTCCACACTGATAGTCATAGTAGTTCTTTACAGGTAGAGATGAAAACTATGGCCAAAGAAGTTTAATGATTTTTCTCTCCATCAGAATGTTGATAGGATGTGGTTTGAAATACAAGGTACCTTCCTCAGAGCTCAGGACTTTAAATTAAGATGATGTGATTAATTTCTTCTAAGACAAATTCTCTGGTTATAAACAGTCTCTACTGTTTATAACAGATTTTAATGGGTATGTTAAATCTCACATTTTATTTGTGGACATGTTTTAACTCCTTCACTTTGCTTTAACTGCTTGGATGACATGGAACATATTTTATTTTCCTGGGAGATACTTGAATTATAAAGAATCAAAGGAGGCTCCCCACAAGATTTCAGCTTACCAAGTTCAAATCTGAACCAACTTCAGTAGGAAATGGTACATGCATGAAGAATGGGCACAGATAGATTTTTCTGTTTTGGACTATTCATTCAAGATTTTCAAATAATCTAGTTTCCATTTCATGAATGCTTCTTAATCATACACTTCTTGGTTGGTACTTTATTATTAATTGGAATAAATTATTTCGATTTGTATCTTTGGTAGGCATATGAATTTGGTTGAAAGTCAAGTACTTATTATAGGCATTGATTTTCTTAGATATGTATAGAATAAATAACATGTTATTGGCCAAGTATGGTGTTATTAGAAACTGATTTCATCTGTTCTCTAAATTCACTCTTTTATCATAATGAGCTTATTTTTAGAAGTATGTGACCCAAATACATAATGCAATAATGCAAATAGTATTTTTGTCATCCTTCATAAGCCAATTAAAACATACAATATCAAGTTAGCTTTATAAAGTGATTATATTTATTCCAAACATTTGAGATTGTCTTTATTTAGCCTTGTCAGTGTTCTGAAAAAAAGTGTTTTCCCAACTTAGATTTTTGGTTAATGCATTAGAAAACATTTAAGCAAAAAATAGAATATTATGCTAATATAGTATTCTTCCATAATAAGTTGCTGCATGCTTTTATGATTTTTAAGGATTTTTTGTAGGTGCTATTTCTTTTTAATTTTATTTCAGAAAGCTAAAACTGTAACTAATTCTACTACTTAAGTAGTTGGCTATAAAATAATCTAATTTCCTACTTTTTATTCAATTGCAAGGTCAGTGTCATTTAATTTGTATTATGCAGTACAAATAACTTCCTATAACTGCAGCAAGAAGATCATTCATATTCTTTTTTTTTTTTTTTTTTTTTTTGCGATACGCAGGCCTCTCACTGTTGTGGCCTCTCCCGTTGCGGAGCACAGGCTCCTGACACGCAGGCTCAGCGGCCATGGCTCACGGGCCCAGCTGCTCCGTGGCATGTGGGATCCTCCTGGACCTGGGCACGAACCCGTGTCCCCTGCATCGGCAGGCGGACTCTCAACCACTCTGCCACCAGGGAAGCCCTATGCTTCTTCTTTTGATTGTCTTTCTTACCATTAAAAAATGTAATTGTTATTCTTAGCTCCCGGACCACTGAAATAGAGGTGGCAGGCAGAACTTGGCCTGCAGGCTGCTGACCCTGCGTTAGGACCATCTTTAGATCAGTACTACAAATCGGCCCTGAGTGGACCAAAAGCAGCAATTAGTCTCATTGCGTTATTAATTTTATCCACTATTTCTCTTACTTCTAAAACTGTGTGTTTGTATGTGTGTGTGTGTGTGTGTGAGAGAGAGAGGATACATTTTTCATAGGCTCGTGAATATTAAATAAGCTGATTATGAGTCAAAGATTTAGCAAAATATCTGGTGAATAATAAATGTTAACAAACTAGTGTTATACACATATAAAATACGTAACATTAATGTATAATTTATAGTTAAGTATTTTTTTTTTTGGCTGCACCGTGCAGCATGTGCGATCTTAATTCCCCGACCAGGGATCAAACCCACACACCCCGCATTGGAAGCGTGGAGTCTTAACCACTGGACCTCCAAAGAAGTCCCAGTAATTTTTAATTCAATGAATTATATGAACTACTAAAATAACTTATATATATGTATATGTATATATGTATGTATCTGTGACTATTTTTGTTAAATCATGTATTCCTAAATATGCAGGCTAACTGGAGTCCCTTTCTATTAATAATAGAAATTATCCTAAGAAGCTTGATGTATAAATTTTAAAACTAAATGTATGATTAGCATTTTATACTTTTTATTGTGATAAGAAGATATCTACATTTTATCACAAAACAAAATAGAAACCTATTTCCTTGACAATACACTCATTATAATGCATATCCCTGGTTTCACTCTTAAATTATTAAAATTGCATTAAAATTGATAAATTGTGACATATCACAAGTTAAAAAGGATGAGAAGGTGTTCTCAGTGCATTCAGGAAAAATCATCTTTTTACAGTTACAAGTATTATAAAACCATGAATGCTAAAAATTACTTCTTCCTTTTCTCTTTTAAGAGTGAGAGAGTTGATTTTCAATAGAAGAAAAACATAAAAACTGTATATAAATACTTAGATTTCCTTATTTTCTTTTTTCTAACAAGTTTCATTTATATGTAGCATTCTTGGTAAAATCAATATTCTGATGGAACACAATTCTGGATCGCTTTTCCAGCTTGTATAATTTTGTGGATGAAGATCCAAACTTCCTTCTCAAAACTTCTCTGCTTTCATGTCCTGAAACTGCTCCCGTACCTGAGAGGAGGGCACCTGGCCCGATGTATAACACCCCTTTACCAGAAATATTTTTTCCAGATATTTTGGTGCTTATGGTATTACTAACGTTAATACTTTGTTTACTTCTTGTCAACGAAAAGAAAAGACTTCAGGCACGTTTAATTTATGAGCTTCAGTTTCGCTTCTCCAACTCTGATCTGCATTCTTTCATGCTGTAGGCTAGTAGCAGTACATGCCGTGAAGGTTTTCTTTCCCCTTAATTTGTGTATATTAACTTGCGTGCAAAGATTCTGCTCCACTGTATTTGACTTCCCCAATTTTAGTGATATTAACTGTATGGTAATGACGTGAAGTCACTTGAATCATCTTAACTTCCCTTAACTTAATTCTGAGGGTGAGATTTCATCCTAGGAGACCAACAGGAAATTCAGTCTCAGTAATCATTGCGATTTACTCCTCCTAGCCTCCCCGACCCCCAGATATGCATCTTATATATACACTACCAGAGCATACATCGTAAAGGCCCCTCCAGTCCCTGAGTCCACGACAGCGACCACAGAGACTATCTGTTCGAGGCTCAGTGCCATACCTGCAGCCTGGCAATCTTATGAAGTAGAAGCTCTGTGCCTCTGGTCCAGCTTTGTGGGAAATCAAAACAAAACTTTTGATTTTGATTTGTTTTTAAAAACAAAGCTTCTTCTCAACCCAGAAAACCTCTCCACAAAGGCAGTGGAGAAAGAAAAGAGTCTTATTACTGAATAAGCATTAAGCTAGGCAGTCCACTAAGAGACTGTAAAGACAGAGAGAAACCTCATCCTTTAATACAGCCAAGCGGGTGCAACTCTTTGTACTTGTGTCTTCAAGCTAAACAAGAGACCAGCTATCAAGTATTCTTAGAGGTTATCAAGTTAGAGGCAACTTTCTGAAATTTGGAGGTATCTGGGATCTTACTCATCCTTTTTTTTTTTTTTGCAATTTTATTTTATTTTTTCATTAGTTAATCTATTTTATACATATTAGTGTATATATGTCAATCCTAATCTCCCCATTCATCCCAACCCTCTTCTTCCCCCTTGGTGTCCATACATTTGTTCTCTACATCTGTGTCTCTATTTCTGCCTTGCAAACCAGTTCATCTGTACCATTTTTCTAGGTTCCACATATATGCGTTAATATACAATATTTGTCTTTCTCTTTCTGACTTACTTCACTCTGTATGACAGTCTCTAGGTCCATCCACGTCTCTACAAATGATCCAGTCTCATTCCTTTTATGGCTGAGTAATATTCCATTTATATATATGTACCACATGACTTTCTTTGGGTATAAGAAATGGCTGTGTTTAGGGTGATGATAACAGCGGCCCCTGGGAGTTGGGTCATTTTAGCCAGAGTTGTAGCCCTATGACCTGGGAAAAATATCATGCCTCTCTGGATTTAGTTTTCCACTTGTAATATGGAACTAATATTATTACACATTACTGACTGCTCAGAGCAATTGAATAAAAAGATAGTAAGAAACTTCTGGCATTGGGAAACTATATGAGTATAAGTCTTTTTTTATTCATGTTTTCTACATAAGACTTGGGTTGTAAATGGAAGAGAAAGAGCCTGGTGAGCATTCATGATTACTGCTCATTAAATGCAGTTGGGCCTGTATTTAAATTTTTTCTCTTAAAATCAATTAAAATATATTTCTTTTACTCATTGTAAACTGCTGAAAAGTGGACAGTGTTTCTCTGTTAGCTTGGGACATCTGTAGTAAAATGGTAACTGCATCCAGTCACTACATTATGGCTGCCTACCCACACTGTCCCCAGAGCATCCATGAATTGTAATAACCCAAATGGGGCCTGGCCTTTCATGCCAGAACAGCCTAAGCTAGACTGTTTGTTACTAGTGATTCCTGTTCAGATATTATAAGATACAACTTTTCCACGACCCTCCTTTACAAGTTTTCTCTTCTACCCACATTATTTTGAGTCTTGCAAAATAATTAGAAAGAATGAAAAACAATTTCAACCAGTTGATTTTAGTTATTAGGACTTCCCAAATTTTATTTCAGTTTCTCTAGGAAGAATTTCATTAGCTATTTCTTTTTTTTCTCTTGCTTGCTGTCTTGAATTTAAAATTATCCTTTTCTCTTTCTTTGCCCATTATTTGTGTCAGCCCAAACTCTCTGACTAGGTGATTATATCAGTCACTTGATTATTTCATACGCTTGAATGGCATTTCCTTTTATGTTGTGTTAAGTTATTCCCAACTACTTTTTTTTCTGAATTTATATGGTACACCAGCTTTATTTTCCAGATAAAACATTATTTTACTTAATTCATATATTCATTCCTTTGCTGTGAGGTTTGATTATTTTTAGGTCAATATTTTATTGATGTTGCTACAGCAGTTAAGCATAAATTGTGTATATTCCACATTCATTTTTAAAATAAAGTATCAAGGTAGAGCCTGATTATGGAAGTAGGCTATAATGATGGATAATCTTCTTAGAGATGTGTGTTTTGGGGATATTGTGTAGTTTGATCCACCAAATTTTCCAACAGCAGCATCAACATAATTCTGTTACTGTGCATGTTTTTATCTTAGTGTTTTTGTTATTTTAGTGATCATTTATTCTTCCACAGATAACACATTGTTTTTAAACACATTTTGGAACACATGTCTGATACCATTTATCTTGGAGGGGCAAAATTCTGTCCCACAGACTATTTGGGAGGTTGTGAAAAAGGTCAAAGGATTAAAATTTTGATATTCCTTGAGGAAAATACACTAAGGCACTGGAAAAGAGCCCATGCTAATCAAGAAAAAGACCAGACAATTCTTTTTTAAAAAAAGGAAATTGGCAAAATATTTTTTTAAGAATAACCTTGAGGGACTCCACCAAATTATGAAAATTTCCACACCATTATTTCAAAGAAATTTGACAGTTCAGAAAGTACAAAATTAAAAAGGAGAAGGGGTTATAAGAAAGAAATAAGAACTGATCAGTTTGGTTTCTCGGGCATCGATTAATTACCTACCGAGTTCTCAATACATCTTTTTAACTCTGTTGCTTTCTTTTGGTGAAGAGAGACCTGTCCCTTACATCTGCTGTATACACAAACTGTGATTAGCGAGGAGAGTGTCATCGATCTACATTGTCAAATGTGATGGGGGTTAGAATCCTCCTATACTGAACAGAGTGGAAAGTGACCCGTTTCTCCCTGAAGACAGAGTAGGAAGAGGACGGCCCAAATGTGACCAAGTTAACATTAGTGACAGCAATAATATTATAATAAGAGTTGATTTGCAGAACATATCATTTGAAAATATCACCAATGGTAGAGGCAGACATTTGGGGTTAATGTTTGCTGAGCACATAATATTATTACAGTCAGGGTTCTGGTGTTCTCAGGGGTGTGTGTGTACGTGATACATTCATATATTTTACTTGATCACCTAGACAACCTTAGTCCTATCTTCATGGGACCGGTGAGGAAGCTGAGTCACAGTACATAGTCCAAGGTCATGTTTACCTGCTCCATGCTTCAGTTGGAGAAGGCTGTTACTCAAATCTGTGCAGTTTAAAACCTAAGCTAATGCAAACAAATCACTTGAAGAGTAGGCTTAAATAAATGTTTCTGGCCCTTATCCACAGAAATTCTAAGTCAGTAGTCTTGGGATGGGGCCCAGAAATCTGCATTTCTAACAATCTGCAGGAGACGCCTATCCATGGACTCTGAGTAACACTGGTCCAGGTAACAGTACTGTGCATTGCTGTATACTATCATATTATATCCTAAACACAAAGTGTTGTTTAGTAATTAAGTTACACCTTGTTCATTCACACCTCAGCCTTCTATCAACTTCACCTCTATGAAAAGCAGGTAAGAACCAGGAAAGAAGCAAAAAGATAACGTTGAATTTCACATAGGATTTTACCATGTGCAAATAATTAAACCCATACTATGGATTCATAAGAGAACCTAGTGTCCCTTAGTTTATCCAGAGCTATTAAAAGCTGGATTTGATGTTTAGTCTTCAAGTGTGGAAAAGTAGATTAGAAGAAAAATGAAAGCCTACTCCAGTGTAGCAGGTGCCCTGGTGAGAAGTATGTGGCAGCTTCAGTGGACAGTCAAAACGAGAAAGACAGACACAAGAATCCAATTGGACAGCACAGTCCAGCTGGCCTGCCCATTGCAATTGGACTTTACTGTGCTTCTCAGTGGTTGCATCATGAGCAAGTCTGTCTGTCCTTACAGTGGAGGCTCGAGGTAGAGAAAAGAACATGGAATTTGGAGTCAAACAGCATAGTTTCATATCCCATCTCCCCCACATGCTGGCTGTGGATGACACTAAGTTTCCAGCAACTGGATTTTCTCACCTCTGAGGTAGTCATAGCAACTGCCTCCTTAGATAGAGTCTATAGAGCAGGTAGTCAGGCTCCTAGCAGGATGCATAGCGCACAGTAGGGACCCAGGTCCCTACTCTGCCATCCTCTGAGGGAATGAAGGATGCAGAGGGTAGAAGGCGGGGCCAGCCAGACCTGGGCTAAGATGCTGGGTGACTGGCAGGCTCTTTGAACTCTCAGTGCCTCAGTTTTCCCATTTGTAAAGTGGAGTCACCTAACATCTTTTTTCTGGGTTAGTGTAAAAATTATCAATAATATAGTGTTTTTCTTATATTAGACCTTCAGTAAATAATAACTGTAATCATTATACGTGGCATTCTCAGTATCTTCCTTTTAAGACAATATTGCAAGTGTGTTATACACGTTGGAAATATTTATCCTACATGGCAAACATTATCCAGTATCCTACATGGCAAACATTAAAATGAAACTAACGGAAACAAAGCAGGTATGATTTAAAGAGTAAATTGTCAGTAGTGTAACATAATTTATTTATTAGGGCTCTGATCATTTACAGTTTCACTTGATAGGTTAATATTTAAGCTTTACCTTCACATAGAAAAACAAGTACATAATGTTTGAATTTTTTCTCGTGATATATATATATATATATATATATATATATAAAACTCAAATATATAAAAATATGTCTATGTACAGGCAGACCTCATTTCATTGCACTTTGCTTTATTGCACTTCACAGATATTGCATATTTTTACAAAATCGAAGGTCTGTGGCAACCCTGTGTGAAGCAAGTCTGTTGGTGCCATTTTTCCAACAACATTTGCTTACTTCATGTCTCTGTGTCACTTTTTGGTAATTCTCATAATATTTCCAACTTTTCATTATTATTATATTTAATATATTATATATGATGATCTGTGAGCAGTGATCTTTGATGGTGTTATTTTAATTATTTTAGGTGGTCAAGAACAGTACCCATATAAGATGATGAACTTCATCAGTAAATATTGTGTACGTTCTGATACATACTCCACAGACCGGCCAGCTCTCTCCCTCTCTTTGGGCCTCCCTGTCCCTTGAGACACAATAATACTGAAATTAGGCCAATTAATATCCTTACAATGGCCCCTAAGTATTCAAGTGAAAGGAAGAGTTGCAGGTCTCTCACTTTAAATCAAAAGCTAGAAATGATGAAGCTTAGTGAGGAAGGCACATGGAAAACTGAGACAGGCTGAAAGCTGGGTCTCTTGTGCCAAATAGGTAGCCAAGTTGTGAAAGCAAAGGACAAGTTCCTGAAGGAAATTAAAAGTGCTGCTCCAGTGAACACATGGATGATAAGAAAGAGAAACAGCCTTATGGCTGATATGGAGAAAGTTTTCTTGGTCTGGAGAGAAGATCAAACGAGCCACAGCATTCATCCTGCAGCCTACAGATCAAGGAGTAATTTCAACTTTCAAGTCTTATTATTTAAGAAATACATCTTGTAAGGCTATAGCTGCCATAGATGGTGATTCCTCTGATGGATCTGGACAAAGTCAATTGAAAACCTTCTGGAAAGGATTAACCATGATAGATACCATTAAGGACATTCATGATTCATGGGAAGAGACCAAAATAACAACATTAACAGGTGTTTGGAAGAAGTTGGCTCCAGCCCTCATAAATGACTTGGAAGGGTTCAGATTTCAGTGGAGGAAGGAACTGCAGATGTGGTGGAAACAACGAGAGAAACAGTATCAGAAGTGGAGTCTGAAGATGTGACTGAATTGCTTCAATCTCATAAGACTTGAATGGATAAGAAATCTCTTCTTACGGATGAACAAAGACAGTGGTTTCTTGAGGTGGAATCTACTCCTGGTCAAGATGCTGTGAAGTCCGTTGGATGACAGCAAAGGATTTAGAATATGACATAAACTTAGTTGATATTGCAGCATAAGGGTTTGAGAGGAATGACTTTAATTTTGCAAAAATTCTACTGTGGGTAAAATACTATCAAATAGCATCGCAGGCTACAGAGAAATTGCTCATGAAAGGCGGAGTCAATATTTGTGGCAAATGTCACTGTGGCCTCATTTTAAGAAACTGCTGCAGCCGCCCCAGGCTTTGGCAACCATTACCCTGATCAGTCAGCAGCCACCAACATCAGGGCAAGACTCTCCACCTGCAAAAAGATTAAGACTCAAATGATGGTTAGCATTTTTAGCAGTAAAGTAATTTTTCATTAAGGTATGTGCATTGTATTTTTAGACATAATGCTATTGCACACTTAATAGATTACAGTATAGGGTAAAGATAATTTTTTGTCTTTAATTCTTTATTGGAGTATAATCGCTTTACAATATTTGTTAGTCTCTGCTGTATAACAAAGTGAATCAGCTATACATATACATATATTCCCACATTCTCTCCCTCTTGCGTCTCCCTCCCACCCTCCCTATCCCAGCCCTCTAGGTGGTCACAAAGCACTGAGCTGATCTCTCTGTGCTATGCGGCTGCTTCCCACTACCTACCTATTTTACATGTGGTAGTGTATATATGTCTATGCCACTCTCTCACTTCGTCCCAGCTTACCCTTCCCACTCCCCATGTCCTCAAGTCCATTTTCTACATCTGCGTTAATGATAACTTTTATACACACTGGGAAACCAAAACATTCATGTGCCTTGCTTATTGCGACATTCACTTTATTGTGGTGGTCTGGAGCCAAAAGTCCAAATAATTAATTAACAAAAGCAAACAATATGCCAGCCCTGAACACAAGCAATAGAAAATTATTACCAAGATAAAAGCTAGAGAGTTAATTATTATGCTCAGTAATATCCAATGAAAATATCAAAAGGGGGGAACCATCAGTGCAATTAGTTGAGGACATCATTCAGAATGTCAAGGATATTTGAGTTTGCCTCACCTCCCAGCTCTACTCCTATACATATGCACTTAACAAAACAAGGCTGCAGCATCATTGACTCTTAAGCTCAAGTCCTCTAATGCGTGAGGACTTGACTGCACTCTAAGAAAATGTATTTATTTCTTTGAGGAAGGTACCTAGTAGAGGTGTCAGGGTCTGAGAGGGAATCAGACAGAGCCTGAGGTAACTTGTGCACCAAGTTGACATGAATAGAAGAGAAGGGGAGCAGCTAGAGCTGAGGGAAATTCACAAAGAACAGTCAACTTCCTTTTGGTAAGTGAAATACTGAGAAACATTTGGTGTGTTTGGGGATGGATGGGTGGTTATTGCCTTTCTCCACATGTGTTATATGCTCAAGTAGTGAAAATCAAGCCAATCAACACACTCACCCACTGACACCAATACCCTATGACCTGCACAATGGCAGAAGAAAGTCACCCCAGAAAGAGCAGAGATCATTAAGTGAGCTTTGATATAACTCAAAAAGAGATTTGCATACATACATGAAAACGCTTTGCTACAGAAAAAGGCTGTAAGCAGATAAGAATGAGTTAGGATTTAAAACGTGTTTGCAAATATTGTTTTTAAAAGTCAATAGAACTGATCGATAGAGCAGACAGAGCTGAGGGCTGAATCAGTGATCTGTAATATAAACAGGTAATATTTCATGAATGAAGAGCAAAAGATGAATGGAAGTATGTTAGAAGACCCAGTCATAGGTGCTTAATCAACGAAGTCTAATGACAATTAACAGGAGCTCCAGAAGATAAGAAAAGAGAACATGGCGGGCATAAATATGAAAGTTGAGGAAACTCTTCCCAAATTGCTGGAAGACTTGAATCTTGAGATTGAAAAGATAAATATCAAGTACTAAGCAAAAATTATTGAGGAAAGATTTACACAAAACACCCCTGGATAAAATTTTATTACTCCAAAGGTGAAGATAAAAATCCTAGAAGGATTCAGGAAAAAAATGAAAAAGTTTATATACAAAAAAATGATAATCAGACAGTCATCTGACTTACTGTTGACAGCAATATCTTCAATGTTCTGAAACAAACTTTCTGAATCTAGAAATCTATATTTAACTAATTGTGAGTACAAAATTAATACATTTGGGCCATAAAATATTAAGAAAGTTTAGCTTTTACACACCCATTCTAAAATAATCAGTCTAAGATTTAGTGTAACAGAATGATCAGGTAACATCCACTATAGGAATAGAAGAGTGGTTTAATATCAGGAAGTCTAACAACATAACTCAGTGTATCAAACAAGTATAGGAGTATAGCAGTAATAAATGTTGACATTCTTTTTGATTCCTGTCAACATAATACATGAATGTTAACATTTCATTATTAATTCAGTTATTTCTATTACTTAGACTTTTGTTAAGCTTATGCATTATTTCATATATTTTGGGCAATTTGGGTTTGGTTTTCTGAGAATTGTTTATTCATAACCTTCACTCATTTTTCTATTAGTTTGTCTTTTTCTTATCAATTTGTAAGCACTCTTGTAGATTAAATATATTAGCATTTATCTATTAAATGCAGTATAAATATATAAAGGTATACATTTTTTTTCTGAATCGATGTCTTGTTTCCTGATTTTGTTTTGCTTTCAAAGCTTTGTTGTTTTGCTCTTCTGTGTTAAAATTAAGGTGCAAATGTATGTGCAAAAATTAAAGTGTGTATGATCTAAGTAATGCAAAATCATACGTGGGTCTGTGTGTATGTGTGTATCAAAAGTGCAGAAAAGATAGACTTTGAGACTCTATGTACTAATTTGTAGTGATATCCATGATATATTTTTATTTGAAAAAAAGTTAGTTACTGAGTAATGTGTATATTTCTTTCTTTAAAACAACTTGAAATATAATATACATATAAAACTCATCTCATTCAAACGTACGGTTCAATGGTTCTTAGTACCTTTACTGACTGGTGAAACCGTTGTCACAAATCAGTTTTAAAACATTTTCATCCTCCCAATAAGATCCCTCATTCACGTTTGCAGTTAACCCCCATGCCCGACCCCAGTCCCACGTAACCACTAATCTACTTTTGTTTCCATAAATTACCTTTTCTTGTCTTTTCAAATAAATGAAAACCAAACAATATATATGTTTGAAAGTAGGCTTGCATTTATTTGTATGAATAAGGAGAAAGCTGAGGAGGAATACACATCTGGGTGTTGGCTTTGGTTAAAAATCAGAGGTTTGGAGTGAAAGCAAGAGAGGAAGAACAAAGACAACCAAGTAAACACTTTTTAACACAAAAGAAGCATAACCAACAAAAAAATATAAACAGGAAATTCGTGTAAAGCACATTACAGATAACATAGGAGTGCAATAAGAAAAATCAGCTGTCATGCGCAATGAAATATTGTTTTCACTGTTAGACTGACAAAAAACCCTTAGACGGATGAAACCCAGTATTGCTGAGGATTTTAAGAAATGGCCAGTCCCATGCTTTGCTAGTGGGAAAGTAAGTTAGTATGGGAAAAGAATCTGAAAAAAGAATGGATATATGTATATGTATAACTGATTCACTTTGCTGTACACCTGAAACTAACACAACATTGTAAATTGACTATACTCCAATATAAATTAAAAAAAAAAAGTTGGGCCATTGTAAAAAAAAAAAAAAAAGAAAGTAAGTTACTGTACTTAGTGTACTGCCAGTGTGTCCTTTATCCTCTTCTTCTTCCCACTGGCATAGAAGGTTCGTGATAACAGAGACTTCTTACTCCCCTGAGGCCTGACTCATACCTGGCACAATATGGATTCGAAATAATATTTGTTGAATGTTAAATGAATGAATTAGACTGCAATAGTTATCAGACATTTTATGAAAGGAAAATTTCAGATCTCAATTATAATCTATATCTTTACTTTTAATTCTTTATTTTTAGTGGATTTTTTCAAAAAAAAATGTATTTCCCTCATGTTTGCATTGCTGTCTTATTATTTTAAAAATCATAGATTAAATCTCTCACCCTTCCAAAGTAACCCAGGAAACATGTTTTTAGTCCTTTCTTCAAATTACCTAAACAAGTCCAAGCTTGAAATAAATTAAAGGCCTTTGTTTTAAATAAGGTAAGAAATTTGAATGTTGATTTAACGTTTTACATGAATAGTCATGAAGAAAACAGCAAGTTAGTGTCTTTTAACTTAACTTTGTGGGGTAACGACAGCACTGGTCCAAGCAGTCTGGGGACAGCTTCCCTTCTTTTTATGCTAGAGGAAGAATGTTCCTCATTCTTACAGACACATGATTTCAGACTAAGTGGCGCTCTACTGGTTTAGCAAACTGTTCTAATCAGTGATCTATAATAAACAATAATGATTTCTTTTAATATGACCTTTTGACTTAAAAAATCATTTAAACTATCAACCTTTCTTCTTAAAAAAAAAAAAGACTTTTCTCCTCTTTACATCACTCTCTTTAAATTTATGATTACCAACAAGAAACACTGTTGTTCTCGTTTACATGTAATCCTACCTGCCTGGTGGTAGCACAGTGAGAAGCAGAATTTATGTGGGTAACACAGTTAAACA
Organism: Mesoplodon bidens; assembly: GCF_964165515.1. NCBI lineage: Eukaryota > Metazoa > Chordata > Mammalia > Artiodactyla > Ziphiidae > Mesoplodon > Mesoplodon bidens. Next base: position 12,549,839 of record NC_138168.1, on the reverse strand, counting down.
GAGACAGAGCAGTCTGTCATGAGGATATGTAGAAATCTAATCATTTAAAGTATTTCAGCACATTTAGAATTTTTAAAGAACACTTTATTATATTGTCTGGCAGAAGTGACAGTGCACTGGGAAGCAGCAATATCCCTATTATGTAGTATTACATATTATGCTTTAGTATTTCCCCCTGGTGTGAATAGTATACTGAAAACTTAATGCCTTGTGTTCCTTATGATGGTTATTTTTATTTTGTTTGATTTTATGAGAAAAGACAGCTTCATTTCTCCAGCAAGAAGGCAGACCCCTGTTATGTGTGTGTTTTATCAGACCTCTCACAGACCAGAGAAGTTCAGACCAGGAATTAAGTCATCTAGAGTTGCATTTCCCATCTTCCTTCCTGTTATCAAAGATTAAATAACCATTGTAGTTCATATGTGTATCTCCGTTCTTAAGAGACATCAACATTTATATAATAAATAAAGTAAAACTTGCATGAACTTGTTTTCTTACTGTCATGTAGATGAAAAAGTATACCTTTCAGTAAAAGTGAATACTCCTCCCAAGGGTTTTGGGGTGAGAAAAGAAAGCTGGGAACAAGTCTAGAAGGAGGGAGGAATCATTTCTTACAGTGGGGATGTTCACCGGAAATGGCAGAAAAAAACAGTAACTTACTAATTTTCCCAATTGCTGAGCAGTAGGTTACACATATCTTGCATTTGGGGCTTGGCGCAATTCCAGTATTTTTTTTCTAATTGGAGTATAGTTGATTAACAATGTTGTGTTAGTTTCAGGTGTACAACAATGTGATTCAGTTATACATATACAACTATGTTTTTCAGATTCTTTCCCCATATAGGTTATGTGAATTCCAATACTGCCAACACCCTATTGATAGATCATTCTGCACAGCCTCTAGGAATAGCAAATTTCTCAGTAACATTTTCAGAATGACTTTAATAAGCTATTTGAAACAGTTATAAAGTTGCCATCAAACAACACAGTTATGGAATTTGGATAATGATTCTCTGAGAAGTGATACCGTCTAAGAGACACAGGCCAGAAATAATATGAGTGAAGTGTTATCCCCTCCCCAGGCCAGCGATGTAGAGTAGGTCACCTGTGCATGGCGGCCCTCAGCTCCTGTGGGGCTTTTGTGCTATTAATGATTCCCAATCCCCCCTTCCAATAAAAGGTTTAAATATACTTTCAAGCTATGCGTATCTAAGTCAAATGGTTAGTAGGTGTTAGAAACCATACCTGTTACACTTGGTAAATTAGAGGCCACATTTTGTGGCAAAAATATCACTAGAAAGTTACATTTTCTCAAAGAATGATAGTATTGAATGATGACCAGCACACTTAGTACTCAAAAGAATACAAATTCCCTTCAAACGAAGGGGACGAAAGAGGGTCCCGATTGATTTTTCCTCACATTTTGACATTTTATCAAGTTACTTAAACTTTACCACACAATTTAAATAACCCATGGTAGAGTAAAGACTGACATTTTAGATTTTTCAGTAGGCATTTAAGAATAAGGATTCTTGGTGTTATACTTTAAAAATATATATTTCAGAATTTGATGTGCCTAGAGCTAAGAGTACTGCTGGCATAAGGGAGGGTGTTGAGGAAAGTGATAAATCACTAGACTTTGATTAAAGTGGTCTGTTCTCACCTCAGTTGAGCTGTTAACCCAATGTGTTGCTGTGAGCAAGTGATCTAAGTGTAGTTCCCTTTCCTGAGAAGTGTTGGGTGTTGACTTAGGTGACCTATAAACTTCCTTCAAGTTCTCACGTTCTTGTACTAAAATACTTATACTTTGCATTATTTTGATAAAATGCTTTATATCATGCCTTTTAAACAATCATTAAAAGTGAAATTCTGCATTTCACTTAGTTGTTAGTGGGTCTTTTAAATTTTTAAGATGTTTCATAAGAGATCACTATCTTAAACTTTGTAAACTGAGTTTGTGAGAGGCAATTAACTTAATTCAGCCTCCTTCTAAATATCAAGCATTGTGCTAGGCACGTTACAGAAATTCTCTTTTCTAGCACCCACCCCAAATTTAGCAAGTTGAGTACTACTGTCCTCAATTTACAGAGGAGGAAACTTAAGTCTATAAATGTAAATTGACGTACTGTAGTTCAAAGAGCATGAAATCGGGTTTACCTAACCCCAAAGACTATTTTTATTCCCCCACTGTACCATTTTAAATGGTACAGTGGGTGAATAAAATTAATAAAATATAAATTCTTTACTCCTTGGAACAAAATATGAGATATTTTGTTATCATTTAAAAATGATATTCTGACAGAAAGTAGAACATTTGAAATAATCAGTATGTCTTTTAACAGGTTAGACAGTAAATTCCTCCTCTGTAATATGCTACCTTTCCATTTAGTGAGAAAAGTGGATAACCATTGGTACTTATTTCTAAAATCCATCAGAATTTACTCCCAGAATCATATACAATAATAAGGAAAACATATTTTTTAATGAGTGGTTGCAGACTTCTGTCACTGTGAAGTCTGTGTCATCACACTTTTCCATTATGTGTACAGAAATGAGGTTAACTCCAGCTTAAAATTAGGCAGGAATCATCTTGCAATGACAGGTGTTTCTGCTCTGCTACGGTATCATTTCCAAGGTAACTAAACAGAGCATCATAAAGGAAGGTTTATATTAGCAGATGTGAAATAAATAGCAGGAGAACACTTATAGAAACTTTATAAAACCTTGAAAGTATGACATTTTTGGTAAACAGGGTTACCAGCAATAATATATACGGAGTTAAGAGGGGATCAAAAATCACCTAGTACTTGAAGTACGTGGTGAAACCTAGGTCAATGTTAATTTATTAAAAATAGGAGAATTTAGGCAAACAGCTTTCTCCATGGTACAGTTTTATGAAGCAAGCTATTTTTTTAAATTTTATTGAAGTAAAAATGATTTACAATGTGTTAATTTCTGCTGTACAGAAAAGTGACTCGGTTATACATGCATATACACTTTTCATATTCTTTTTCCATTATGGTTTATCCCAAGATATTGAATATAGTTCCCTGTGCTATACAGTAGGACCCTGTTTTCTATCCATCCTATATATAATAGTTGAAGCAGCCTACTTTTTCAAGTTCTTTGGTGACCATGGGTCTGTTATTTATGATAGGTTGGTACGCAGTAGATAAACTTATGTTCAGAAAACAGTGTCAATGGTGACTTGGTATGCTATGTTTTTCTTTGTTTTTTTTCTTTTCTTATTGAAAGCTGTTTCAATTTGTTGCTAACATGTAGACTAGTCATAAAATGCTCTTGAATATGTTTATCTGAAAACAATGAGCAGAAAGATATACAATTTCTGGTCGGTAGTGGTTTTTCAGAGGAAGGAAGACAATTTAGAAAAACTGGGATGTGGAGTTGGTCTTGTTTCTCTTTCAATGAATAGACCATATCAAAATAGGGAATTGTTTAAGTGCAGAGTTTGGGGGAAAAGTCAGTTTTAATTGTTTCATGGATACTGGAATCCTAAAGGGATTCCAGAGCGAAATACTGTGTCAAGAAAGTCTCCACCATATGGCCCTGGTGTTTGGGAAGAGTGGCCAGTTTTAGAGACTGTGGGGGAGGGATGGTGTCAAGAGGCTGCCGACAATGGGCTGCAGACGTGTGTGCAGAGTTTCACAGCTTCCGTGGACTTGGATTATGACTCTAGGGGGCAGGGGGAGCAAGACATTACATTGAAACCTTGGTGATGATCCCAGGACCTTGTCTTCTTCCCATCAAGCTCCGTGGATGCTCAGCTGATACTCAGGGCTGCCTGTGAAGATCAAACCTCATTTTGAGCAGAGGAAGGCTCCAGAATATGACAGAGGTACATAACTAATTCCTTATTGCAGTAAATGCCTCTTCTACATGATCACAGTTCTCCATCTTTTCTGCTGGAAGTGTGACACTTCAGCAATACATGACACATCACTCGATAAGGTCCTATTACTTGAATGAGAACTCTGAGCCATCCACAGATTGGCAATTAAAGGATAACTTTATGCATGGATCCTGAAAAGAGTGAGAAAAAGGATGGGGAAAGTGAAGAAAGAAAAAGTCAGATATAACTAAATGTGAGCTATTATATATAGAATGGTTAAACAAGGTCCTACTGTATAGCACAGAGAACTATATTCAATGTCCTGTAATAAACCATAGTGGAAAAGAATATGAAAAAGAATCACTTTGCTGTACAACAGAAATTAACACATCATTGTAAGTCAACTATACTTCAATAATATATATATATATATATATATATATATTTTTTTTTTTTTTTTTTTTTTTAAAGAGTAAATGTGATCTGGGGACAATTTTCCGGGGACAAATTCATGCCTGCCTGATGTCTTCCCCTGCAGCAGCTGACACTCCTGAAGCTGCAAATCATTAGCTAAGACACAACAAAAAACACTTCATTGTACAACTATCCACTGTGCCTCCATTAAGTGTTATTCAACTAGTTGGTCATTAATAAGATGGTTTACTTTAAAGCCAAGTACGTTTTTACAAAGGTTAATAATTCAGAATGACTTCTCACCAATGCAGCAACGGTCTTGAATTCCAGAAAAGGAGCTGATTTCACTCTGTCCAAGAATTAACAAGGAACGTGTATGTCTATTGAACTCTTTCCTGGGGAGAGAAGGAGTTTGAGATGATAGCTCTAAAGGAGATGCCTCCTATTCTAATCACATGTCAGGATGTGAGATAATGAAACCTTGGAAGCTGAGGCATGAAGATTTTCTCACATTTATGAGAAAACTTTTAAAGAATATTTGACACCCGTACCCTCACTAATGGCAAATATATTTTATTGCATAGAAATTTCTCAAGCTAGCATAGCCAGAATTTTTTAGTCTACAAGTATTGTAATGTCTCAACCTTAGTTTGCAGAAATGGAAGCAGACAGAAATAGGAGGTAATTCTCTGTTCTCTGTGTTTGCTCATCACCATTCACATGTCTTCTCCTAAGTCTGAATTTTTGCTTTCATTCCATTCTATTTCTCAGGCTTCCACGCATGGCCCTTGCCCTCAAATTAAGGACGGCTGGTCTACAGTGATGGGTCACAGGGCCCAGATTATACTGTTGCCCTCCGAGGCCCTTTTCTGCTTCCCAAGGTTTTGCAACCTAATAATGATGACCAGAATTATTGTTATATTCGGTTCAGGTTGACCTTGGTGACTGTAATAAATACAGTTGACAATCATTCTGGTCTAGAACGTTTGAATGAATTTAAAGGTGGAAAGACATATATCCTATTTTAATTGAAAAAGTAGTCGGTTGAATCAGGATAAACACTGAAAGAAGTTGTATCAGAGTTTAAAAATTACAGAGAAGGGATCATGAGGTTTCCTGATTTTCTCTGAACTTCATCACAATCTGCTCAGATTAGCAGCTGAAACTGTGCTGTATGGGGAAGAAAAACATGCCATCTTAATGATCTGTTCTATATTTGGCATCTCTTATTGTCAATAAGTTCTTCCTTGTATCAGATGCTAATCCTTGTCACTGCAATATGTATGTGTTTGTTGCCTCTAATACCCTCTTCTGGAGCCAAGAAGAGCATTGCAATCTCTCTCTCCAGCCCCCTACCCTCTTTCCCGTGTAATAATATGACTTTATATATAAGACCAGCCTTTTTACTTAAGAGAAGACAGCATGAGTTGGATGGGAAATGGTCATTTTTTAACCCCACATTTAATTTGTTTACAAACATTTTTATAGCACTTATCATGCATCAGGCCTTACTCCTAGTATTTCACAAATGTTAATTCATTTGGTACCCTCACAACAAGCCCAGGGGGAGACACCATTATTGAGCCCATGATGCAGTCAAGGAACCTGAGGCACAGAGAGGGTGCGTAGCCTGCCCCGGGGTCACAAGGACTGAGGAGTGATGGAGGTGGTTCTAAGTCACTTTGGTGTGTTCCTCTCCATGAAACCTTCTGCGTGATTTTCTCTAACATCTTTAATGTGTTGACTGGGTTCTTTTCCCAACAGTATCAACTCTACTACAGATATCCTAAGGTTCTTATGCAGTGTATGTCTGGCCTTGTTACCAAACAAAACTTGGGTCCGCTCGCCAGCCCACAGTGAAGCCAGTCTGCTGACACTGGGTTGTGGTGAAGGAAAGTGCAGCATTTATTGTAGGCACCAAGCAAGGAGAATGGGCAGCTCATGCTCAAAAGACCCCCAACTCCCAGATGGCTTTCAGGGAAGGGGTTTTAAAAAGGCAGTGTGAGGGAGGGGGCCGCAGGGTGAGCAATCAGCTGGTGCACAATTCTTGGATTGGTTGGCATCAAGGTGAAGTTTCGAGCATCATCAACCTTCTGGTTTCAACCAGACTGGGGTCTATGTGCTTGTGGTAAGCAGTTTTCATCTGGTTGGGGTCTGCTTCCTAAAAAACAACTTAGGAATGTGTGTCAGGCTTTTATCTATATCTTTCAGGGAAATGGGACTTCTGTGATTCTGCCATAGTCTAAATTGTTACCAGTTTTCCAGCTCAAGAGCTATTCTTTGTTTCTAAGTCTTCACATTCCTAATCAGTAACTCCTGAGCCAGACTTAGAGACTCAGGGGAGGCCTGGGAGACTAAAGCAACAGCCTTTTACTTCAAAGGACAGGGATATGGGGCTTCCCTGGTGGCGCAGTGCTTGAAAGTCCGCCTGCTGATGCAGGGGACACGGGTTCGTGCCCCAGTCCAGGAAGATCCCACATGCTGCAGAGCAGCTAGGCCCATGAGGCCACAACAGTGAGAGGCCCACGTACCGCCAAAAAAAAAAAAGGACAGGGATATGGACGGGGTTTGTACAGGGGTTCAGCCTGTGTGTGTGTGCAGGAGTGCACTTGTTGGTTGTATGTTGTTATTATCACAGCATTTATGGAGATACTGGCACTGGGGAACCTTAAATTAGGAAGTAAGGAATATATAACAACTCCCCCCTCAAAAACACAAACTCCTAACTAATTGCATTGTGAGAACTTAAGCAATTCACAGACACTCTGAGTCAAGTTCCTCATTAGCAAAATAAGGGAATGGGACTTGATTTTTTTTTTTCATCCTGAAATTCTAGACCTGGATTAGGATATATATTGATTTCTCAAGCAGCCAGTAAGGACATTTCTCCTCAGGTTAAAGCTGACTTTTGACCTTTGAAAGAACTATACCTCAAGACTTTTGTGTGTGTGTGTGGTTCGCAGGCCTCTCACTGCTGTGGCCTCTCCCGTTGCAGAGCACAGGCTCTGGACACGCAGGCCCAGCGGCCATGGCTCACGGGCCCAGCCGCTCCGCGGCATGTGTGTTCTTCCCGGACCAGGGCACGAACCCGTGTCCCCTGCATCGGCAGGCAGACCCTCAACCACTGCGCCACCAGGGAAGCCCTACCTCAAGACTTTTAATAAATCCCTAAGTTTCCAAGAACCACAATAGCTTCGGGCTCTCATACAAGCTACACTAAAAAATAAGTGAAATTTTTACATGACCACTTTCTAGTCTCTATTAGCTCTAAAAATACTGAAATAAATAACTTACACGTTTATTACAAAAAATTATGTCACAAAACCAAACTTATACTGTTATATAACCAATCAGATAAAGCCAGCAGCAACACACCTGCAGTCAAACAAAACTGGGTTTGTGTATTTGCTGCTCTGAAAGAGAAGCTTCTAGAGGAGCTTTAGGAAAGATCCTGAGGAGGGTAGAAGAGGCAGACCAAATGGGATGGACCTGTTGTTTAATTTGATGTGATGATCATTTTGATGTCATATTATTATGTGACGAGGTTACTGAGGATTATAGCTGGGTCCTGCCAATCTGTAACGCTATCTCCTTAAATGCATTATTTTGGAAAATCTGATGCTTTAAGCAGTTGCACTTTCATGTTCGCTTGTACAGGTGGTTGTAATGCTACAGAAAGTTTGTTTTTTAATTTCGAAATGATCAAATTTCTAAACATACAAGGCATAAAGGGGACAGAATTTATTTGCATGCAACAGTAGGTATAAAAGATGCAGCGGGAAACACTGTTGAGAACATAACTCTCACCTAATGAAGGCCCAGAATTAATTATAAACTTGAATATGCAAGTAATTATACAAGTGATTTATAATATCTTTGCTGTTCAAGGAGATAGATTTTCTCTGCTTGACAGACTGCCTGATTCCTGGAAAGATATATATATATATATATATATATATATATATATATATATATATATATATATATATATATATACACATGTATTTTTATAACAACTATAAATTTGCAAGCTGGGAGGATAATTACACATGGAAAGAGTTACACATTTTTACAAAAAGCAGAATCTTTCTCTTTTTCTTTTGCTTGAAGTTTTTGGCCCCCTCGTAGCAGCAGCATGTTGCTGTGCTTACTGACAACTGACCTCTGGATGGATGTATTGATTGTATAACTTGGTAGAATGAAAAGGAAGCAAACAATTCAACAGAAATTGATTGAACATCAATTATGCCTAGAGTGTATGATGGTTGCCCAATAGGATGAAAAGAATAGAAAAAAGACCCAGCTTTCAAGGAGCTGCAGTTTAATAGAGATGACAAAGCTAGAGAGTCATATGAATGCAAAAATGTATCAACAACATATGAGAAATTAAGGCAAAAAGAAACTGGTCAGTTGGCTAATGTGAAAATTCTTACAAATGCATAATCATTTGTCTACTTGTAATTAACATTTTATTAATCTACATTTATTGAAATAATTAAAGCACATGAATATAAGACTACTGGAAAATCCAAGACACAGGGTCACTGTGAATCTTTTACAGGAATTGCTGTTTGCCTGTCTCAGCCAATCCATACCCAGTGTGGTGGCTGAACTGGTCCTTGTGGTTCTTATTATGACTGCAAGATGCCCTCAGCAATAACCATCAGGAAAGAGAAAAACAAGGTTTATTACTTACAGGTCCTGGAAATTACATGGCACACCTGGGACCACACAGCATGGTCTCAGGTAGACAGGTAGAAGGCAAGAGAGCTTGGCCTGGGGCTCTGATTTTATTGGGGCTGGGGGTGTAGGATTTCACTAGCCACACTTTATTGGTGAATTTAAAACAAAAGAGGAGGAATTTGAAGCATGGGAGGAGAAAAAACAAGGGTCCCAAATGGTCAAGTATCAAATCAACCGAGATCTCTAAAACAAAGGAGTCTTAGCTGGGGGAGGTGGCCTGGCTCTTTTATCTTGTGTTGTGGCTGGCTAGGTGTTTATTTGAGACATCCATTTTTGAAGTGGATGCCTCCATAATCAAAGCTTAAGTCAGGCATTTTCATTGTAAAAAATTTAAAAACAGTTGTCAGGGCTTGCACTACAGGCATTTTATACTAATTTTTTTAATAGATAAGAATCATCTGCCTAAATAATAAAGAAATAACTGTGCAATTGGCCTGATGACACTGATGCTTTAAAGAAAGCAGTCACCTGATATTTGAGATAAAGGAGTAAGAAGAGTCTAAATCTGAAATGTTTCTTCTTCATGATTTTCTTGGTTGTTCTTGGACTTTAGTATTCTACAATAATTTTAGAATCACCTTATGCATTTCCAGAAAAACTTGGTGGGATTTTTTTGTGTGCTGGGGAGAAGATTGAATCAAGTATATAGAGCATTTTTAGACCTATGCTTTTGCACATTTGTGATTCTGCAGTTAATGAGCACACTTCTGCTTGTATGTATCGGTGAGGTCAAATTTTGTTCAACTCTTTATACCTTTACTGATTTTTATTCTGCATGTTCTGTCAGTTACTTAGAGATGCGTTTATTTCTCTCATTATACTTGAGATTTGCCTATTTTTTTTTCATTTGTCAAGTTATGCTTCATATGTTGAGACTATATTGTTAATACATATAAAATTAGAGATTAGTGTCTTTGGATGGATTAATCTTTTACTATAATGAAATGTGCCTTTTTATCTATAGTAAGATTTCTTACATCAAGTCTACTTTGTCTGGTGTTAGTATAACGACACTAGCTCTCTCCTGGTCAGTGTTTGCATGATACTTCTTTTACTTTCTCTTCATTTAATCTGTCTGTATCCTTATATTCAAGGAATATCTCTTCTAGCTAACAAATAGTTGGGTTAGGTTGTTTACAAAATCCAGTCTGATGATTTTCTTCTTTCAACTGGAACATTAATTTCTTTACATTCTATGTTGTGGTACTGTTAAATTTACCCTCTTCCTTTGTATTTTCTATTTACCCCATTATTACCTACTTTTGAATTAATTGTATTTAGCTTTCTATTCTTCCATCAGCTTGTTAGTAATACATTCTTTTGCCATTCTTTTATTTGTTATCCACAAAATCTTATTATTATATTATTAATGCTTAGTGTTTATTAATATATTTACCACTTCCTGGAAAATACAAGGACCTTATACCACTTTAATGTAATATATCACCTCCACATTTATGCTATTATTGAGATTTATTTTAAGATAAATATTTTATTTTATTTTATTTTATTTTATTTTATTTTATTTTTTTTTTGCGGTAGGCGGGCCTCTCACTGTTGTGGCCTCTCCCCTTGCAGAGCACAGGCTCCGGATGCGCAGGCTCAGCAGCCATGGCTCACGGGCCTAGCCGCTCCGCGGCATGTGGGATCTTCCCAGACCGGGGCACGAACCCGTGTCCCCTGCATCGGCAGGCGGACTCTCAACCACTGCGCCACCAGGGAAGCCCCTAAGATAAATATTTTAAATGATTCTTGCTTGCCATAAATATTTATTTTGCATTTACCAATTGTTGCTCTCCATTCTTTCCTGTATATTGGTTTCCATCTGGTATACTTCTCCTCCTTCTAAAACCCTCTCCTTAGTATTTCCTTTTCTGTGCTTTAGCTGGTAACACATTCACATTTTATTAGAATCAGAATGGCTTTATTTTGTGGAATTCCCTGGTGGTCCAGTGGTTAGAACTGCACACTTCCACTGCAGGGGGCATGCCTTCAATCCCTGGTTGGGGAACTAAGATCCCTCCTTCCTGCAGTGGACCAAAAAAAAAAAGAAAAGAAAAGAAAAATGGCTTAATTTTTAAAGGACATTTTCCACTTTTATAGAATTCCATTTGGCACTTATTTTCCTTCATCACCAAAATATAATTGTACTGTCTTCTAACTCTTCTGTTGAGAGGTCAGTTATCAATCCTATGGTTTCTTCTTTGAAAATAATATTTCTTTTTTTCTCTGGCTGTTTTAAAAGTTTGTCTTTGGTTTTCTATAGTTGTATTCTGATGTACTTAGGTGTTGTTTTCTTTGTCTTTATTCTGCTTAGTGTTTCCAGCAGTTCTTGACTCTGTGGCATTATGTCTTTCATGGTGTCTTAGTCAATTCTGGCTGTTATAACAAAATACCATGGATGGGGTTGCTTAAACAATGGCCATTCATTTCTCACAGTCTGGAGACTGGGAAGTTCAAAATCAAGGTACCCACCTCCAAATACAATCACATTAAGGATTAGGGCTTCAACATATGAATATAGAGGGAACACAGCCATTCAGTCCATAGCAGCTAGTTTTGGAAAATCATGACCTCAGGGATTGCTTCTGCTCCATACTTTATATTCTCTCCTTCCAGGACTCCAATTACACACATGCTAAATCTTCTTACCACGGTTCATATCTCTCTTATGATCACGCTTATTTTATAATTCAATATTTTTTCTTCTCCCTACATCAGCCTGCATATTTTATCCTAATTTGAGTTCACTAATCCTATTTTCTATTTTTTCTAATTTGAAAGGATACCAGTCTACTGAGTTCTTAATTACTTAAGTTCACTCCTTTTCGGTTCTAGAATTTTCATTTGCTTCTTGTATAGTTTCTGATTCTCTGTTTAGATTCTTCATCTTGTCATCTAACTCACTGAACATATTAAACAAAATATTTGCATATCTGTCTTATAACTCCAGTATTTGGATCTCCTGTGGGTCTGTTTCCATTACGTGCTTCTCCCTCCTTCTTCCTCTTTCTCTCCACCTGCCCCTGTCTCTCTGTCTTCATCTCTTTCTGTCTTTCTTCATGTGTTGATGCCTCCTGGTATATGTAGTAATTTTTGGATGGATGCTTTAGACTTTTCATGAAAAACTTATGATGTAATTTGAGGTTTTTATGATGTTATACTACATCAAAATCAAGTACTTTTGCTTCTTCCAGGAAGTAAGTGTAGAGGCAGATTGCTTTCATCCAATCAGAGACTGAGCTGGTTTGAAGCTGGAAAGCCATGAACACATCTAGGTCTAGAGGAGCTGGGAAAGAAATGGTGCTATTGGATCTTGGGAGGGCAGTATAATGAGGGGCCATCCAAGGGGAGCTATAGAAGGATGAAGTCACTGTCTAAACTACTGGAGGAAAAAAATACCCAAACTTCTCTCTGCTTACCTCTGGTCTCCCACTCATGCTTCTTATTTGGGAGAAATAGCATCTTAACAAGGCAGAGTTTTTCAATCATTAAATGTGATATATGTCTCCATTTATTAGTCTGCTTGAACTATCATAACAAACTACCATAGACTGGGTGGCTTAAGCACCAGACATTTATTTATCATGAGGCTGAGAAGTCCAAGGTTAAGGTGTCAGCAGGGTCAGGGTCTGGTGAGAGCTCAATTCCTGGCTTTGAGACGACCATTTTCTTGTTGTGTCCCCAACTGGCCTTCCCTCTGTTCTCCCACAGGCAGGATCAGGGGGGAAAGCTCTCATCTCTTTCTTCTTATATGGACATTAATCCTAGTCTTTTTGGATCAGGGTCCCACCCCCATGATCTCATTCTTACAGGCCCCTATCTTCACATACATTCACGTTAGGGATTAGGACTACAACATATGAATTGGGGGGGGAGGATACAGTCCAGTCCACTCTTCAAAAATTTATTTTCAACAATGTTTTATAAATTTTAGTGTAGAACTTTTACACATATAGTTGCTAAATTTATCCTTAAGGATTAAAATTTATTTTTGTGTATTGAATTTGTGTCCTACTACAAGATATTAGTTCCAGCAGTGTTTTGTAGATTCTTTAGGAATTCCTGTATATACTATTATGACTTCTGTCCATAAGGATACATTTACTTTTTCCTTTCCAAAATTTATATTTTCTTTTTGCCTTATTATATTTGCTATGATCTCTATTACAATGGTTCATTGTGGTGTTGAGAACAGAAATCCTTGCTTTGCTCTCAATCTTAGGTAGAAAACATTTGACTTTCACAATAAGTGTACTGTTAGTGGTAGGTTTCCTGTATATTTGATAAACTTTTTCTTAAAGCTTTTTGCTTCTATGTTTTCGAGGGGTAGTGGTTTTTAACTTTATTTTCCTACCGGAAGGTTTTCTTGTATTGGGAATTTAGCTTCAAGGCTAAGCTGACCTGATAAAAGGAGTTCAGAAGTGGAAGTGGTCAATCTTCCTCTTTTTTTAGTAAAAAAAAGTCCGTGTTATATTGATACCATTTTGATATCTTTAAATATGTTTAAAATAATTTTCCAGTAAGGATATCTGTTTTTGACATTTTCATTGTACATTGTCTTTTAATTATGAATTCAACCTCTTTATGAGTTATGGGGCAATTGATATTTTCTATTTCTTCCTGTGTCAGTGTTGGTAGTTTGAATTTTAATGGAATTTCTCTAATCCATGTTAATTAATTTATTGGCGTAAAGTTGTCCATAATATTCCCTTATTTATCTTTTTAATGAGTTTAGGATCTGTGGTGCTGTCCCCTCTTTTGGTAATTCTATTTTATGTTATTTTTCTTAATCAGTCAAGTGGGATGTTCATCAATTTTATTACTCCCTCCAAAGAGCCAGTCTCTTTTTTTTTAAAGTGTTTGAGTGGGTCTCAGTGCAATTTATTTTGTTTCCCTTACATGAAAATAGTCCACATTTTAAATGCATAACTCTCCATTTAAACACATTTGAAACAGAAGCTGGTCCCTGAAATGAATGTTGCAGCTTTTCTTTTTTTTTTTTTTAATTTAATTTTTAAATTTATTTAAAATTTTTTTTTTACTATTTTTCAAATTCTTTTCCCATCTAGATTATTACAGAATACTGAGCAGAGTTCCCAGTGCTATACAGTAGGTCCTTGTTGGCTATCTGTTTTAAATATAGCAGTGTGTACATGTTAATCCCAAACTCCCACTCTATCCTTTGCCTCCACCCTTCCCCCCTGGTAACTATAAGTTCATTTTCTAAGTCTGTGAGTCTGTTTCTGTTTTGTGAATAAGTTCATTTGTATCATTTTTTTAAGATTCCACATATAAGAGATATCATAACTCAGTTTCTGATTTCATTGATCTTATCTGGGTTTTATTGATTTTAAAATTTTATATTTAACTGATTTATGCTCTAATCTCTATTGTTTTCTTCTTTATTCTATATTTCATTATTCTTGTTAATTAATTTTATTAATTTTGTCTGTTTTAATGTGAAAACTTAGATCATTGATTTTATAATTATTTCTTTTGGAATGGAGTGTTTAAAGCTATAACTTTCTAAAAAGTACTTTAGCCACATCTCAGAAATTTTAATAAGTTGTATTTTATTATCATTCAGATCAAAAACACATTTTAATTTCTTTTGTGATTTATTCTTTGACCTTCACATATTTAGATACATGTTGCTTAATTTCCAAAATTAGGCTATTCCCAGAATTTTTGTTAGTGTTTTCTAATTTTATTTGGGTACAATATAAAATTCAAATTCTATTGTACTTTATCTCATTCATTTAAATTTATATTTTGCATGTTTTATAATGCAAATACTGTGTTAATCTAGGAGGCATGAATGTAACTTATTAAACAAATACCGATTTATTGTATAAGCTTCAAAAATATTTTGTTAAAGGAGTTGTGATCTCTCATGGAGCCCGTTAGAGGAAGAAATGCAGAAGAACAAGAACTCAGGCAGCTCCATATGTTTAGGGATAAAATTCACAAGCAGAAAGAATACTTTACCAAAGACATTGAAACTCTAAAAAAGAACCAAACAGAAATTTGGGAGCTGAAGACCTCAATAAAGGAGATAAAGAATGCATTAAAAGCATTGGAAATAGAGCAGACCAGATGGAAGAATTAGCGAACTCAAAGATTGAAATCTAGAAATGATATGTGTAGAAGAGGAAAGAGAATTAAGATTTTAAAAAAAGGAGAAATTCTGCAAGACTATCCAACTCTATTAGGAAGTACATTAGGATAATGGGTATCCCAGAAGGAGAATAAAGAAAGACAGGAGCAGAGAGTTTACTTAAAGAAATAGTAGCTAAAATCTTCCCAAACCTGGGGAAGAAACTGGATATACAAGTCCATGAATCTAAGAGAACAACTAATTATCTCAATACAAAAAAACCTTTTCCAAGGCACATTATATTAAAACTATTGAAAGTCAATGACAAAGAATTTTTTTATTTTTTTTTAATTATTTTTAATTTTTTTGCAGTACGCGGGCCTCTCACTGCTGTGGCCTCTCCCATTGTGGAACACAGGCTCCGGACACACAGGTTCAGCAGCCATGGCTCACAGGCCCAGCCGCTCCACGGCATGTGGGATCCTCCCAGACGGGGGCACGAACCTGTGTCCCCTGCATCGGCAGGCAGACTCTCAACCACTGCGCCACCAGGGAAGCCCCAAAGAAATAATTTTAAAACAGCCAGGGAAAAAATTATCATCACCTACAAAGAAACCTGCCCTTAGGCTACAATAGATTTCTCAGCAGAAACTCTATAGGCCAAGACAGAGTGGAATGACATTCTCAAAATACAGAAAGATAAAAACTGTCAGCCAAGAATACTCTCTCCAGAAAAGTTACCCTTCATAAAGGTACCCTTATGAAGGAGAAATAATGGCTTTCCCAGACAAACAAAAGCTGAGAGAGTTCATCGCCACTAGACATGCCTAACAAGAGATGTTGGAAGGAGCTCTTCTACCTGAAAGGAAAAAGCAGAAATATACAAAACTTTTAGTAAGGTGATAAATCAACAGAAAAAAACAGAAAATTACAACTCTATATCAGAATATGTTGTTAAGTAATTAATTATAGCACAAAAGTTAAAGGGAAAAAAGCATTAAATATAATTAGAGCTACTTCAATTTGGTGACAAATTTACAACATAAAATGGGATACTTTGAGACAACAAAAACATAAAAGGAGAAGAAGAAAAGGATGAGATCCATATAGGCAAATGAAAATGAGATGCTATCGGTAGAAAAAGGACGACTTTATCTATGAGATGTTTTCTAGAAATCTCATGGCAACCACAAAACATAAATCCAAAGCAGAGAGGGAAAACACTAAAAAAAGGGGGAAACTGAAAAAAAAAATTATAGAAAATCACCAAATTAAAATGGCAGACAAAAACAGAAGGAAAAGAATCAATGGAGATATAGAGCAAACAGAAAGGAAAAAATAAAATGGCAATACTAAGTTCTCATTTCATAATCACCCTAAATATAAATGGGTTGAATTCACCAGTCAGAAGACACAGAGTGGCTGGATGGATTAAAAAACAAGATTGAACTATAGCTCTAAAGACAAACATAAGATCAAAGAGAACGGATGAAAGATGATATGCTAAGCAAATGGCAGTCAAAAGAAAGTGGAGGTAGACATACTTGTATCAGAGAAGACAGTCTTCAAGCTAAAAAAATGTAACTAGAGACAGAGATGGACATTACATAGGATAAAGGGGAAATTTCATCAAGAAGACATAGCTATGATTAGTATATATGCACCTAGTATAGGATCACCATTACCTCAATGGATAGATCATGCAGATAGACAGTTAACAAGGAGACAGAGGCCTAAAATGAAATATTAGACAGGATGAACTTCATAGATTTATACAGAACATTCCATCCAAATGCAACAGAGTACACATTCCTTTCATGCACACATGGAACATTCTTAAGGACAGAGCATATTTTGGGACACAAAACAAGTCCCAATAAATTTAAGAAGATTGAAATTATATCCAGAATCTTTTCTTATCAGAAAGTTATGAAACTAGAGCTCAACTACAAGAAGAAAGCTGGAAAATCACAGAAATGTGCAAACTAAACAACATACTACTGAACAGCTATTGGGTCAAAAAAGAAATCAAAGGATATGGAGAAAAGGGAACCCTCATGCATTGCTGGTGAGAATGTAAATTGGTGCAGCCACTGTGGAGAACAGTATAGAGGTTACCCCCCCAAATTAAGACTAGAACTACTACATGATCCAGCTATTCCACTTCTGAGCATTTATTCAAAGATTAAAAAACAAAACAAAACCCTAATTTGAAAAAATACAGGCACCCTTATGTTCATCATAGCATTATTTACAATAGTCAAAATATGGAAAAAATCTAAGTGCCTGTCAACAGAAGAATGTATAAAGGAGAAGTGTTTTGTGTTCATAGAATAGAATATTGCTCATTCATTTAAAAAGATGAAATTTTGCCATTCATGACTACATGGATTGACCTTGAAGGCATTATACTAAGTGAAATAAGTCAGATGAAGAAAGACAAATAACATATGATTTCACCCACAAGTGCAATATAAATCAAACAAACAAACAAAATAAAGGAACAAACCAAACAAAAAGAAGCCCAAAGGTACAGAGAATAAGTATTGGTTACCAGAGGGAAAGGGGGTTAGGGGGTCAATTATACAGTGACACATGGACACTAAATCCTTGGTGGTGAGCATGCAGTCATGTATACTGAAGTCAAAATATAATACTGTACACACAAAACTTATATAGTGTTATAAACCAATAAAATAAAAAGTACTTTAATATTACCTGTGAATTTCCATAATACCAGCTATCTATTGACCAGGTAATATACAAAATAGGAGTCATTTTACTCACAGTAGAATATTTTATGAGACTTTATACACTTTCTGTCACTAGAAATGATAAACTTGAACTTACTTGTGAATTCTCACACATAGTACCACGATACTTTCCTTGCAAACAACAGATAAGTTTCTGTTCCTTAAATTAAGAATATGAAAATAATAATTGCCACAATTTATTAAATGTCAATAAAGTTACTGAATGCCAGAAAAAAACATGAGTCAGGACATAGAAAATAAGGATAGTGCATGTTTGGATGCTACTGAAACACAGAGACTAGATAACTAAATACAACTCGGTCCTGTGCTGTATATGAAGAGATGCACCGCCAACAAAATGACACAAAAAGATAAACTAAAGGGGTTAGAAAACATATCTGGCAAAGATGAGCCTAAAGAGAGTAAAACGAGCAGTATTAGAATTCAATTCAAAAAGATTCTGCAACTGAGCTCCTGCATTTAATTCTCAACACAGTGGCTAGAAGGATCCCATTAAAGCATAAAACACGTTAGGTCGTTTCTCTGCTCAAAACCTTCCAAGAGCTTCCATCACTCTCATCGTGAAAGTCAAAGTCTTTGCTGTGACTCACAAAGACCTACTCATTCTGACCCCTGTTGCCTTGTGAACCCACCGCACCACGCCACCTTCACTGCCTCGTCCCCAGCTGTTCCTTGAAACCAGCAGGCGTACCCTTCTACAAAATCTTCTTCACTTGCTGTTCTTACAGCCTGACATACTCAGATACCCTCTCTCAGTGAAATGTTCCCTGATCGGCCAGTTTGAAGGTGAATCCCACTCACTGCCACACAGAATGCCTGTTCTTATTTTTTCTACAGCACTTCTCACTATCCAGCATGCCTCGTATGTTTACTATTTTGTTTTGTTTTTGTCTGTTTTCTTCACTAGAACATAAACTCCACAGGCAAGATTTTTGTCATTTTGTTCACTGATCTATCCCTAGAGCCTAGAACAATGCCTAGCACATAACAGAAATATTTGTTTAAATCAGAAATATGTGCAGAGTATGGCACTTCATACAGAAAATAAAGAATCATTTAATTTAATTGAAGACATGTCTTCAGTGAGTTTTTGTATATGTACTGAGTGCTTTCTGTGTGCTAAACACGGTTGCATATATTCTCTCACTCACTTAATCCTGACAGAGCCTGTGAAATTATCATTACTATTATTTTCCCTATTTTACGAACGAGTAAAGTGAAACATAGAGAGATGGTGTGACTTCCTCATTACCAGAGCAGGAAGGTGGGACAGTCCACCCCCAGTTCTGCTCTTTTCATCGTGTTCAGTGTTCAGTGACATGCTGTGACCTACACAGAATCAAGATAAGAAAAATGTTTGACTTTTACACAGACAAAAGCAATGAGAGACACACCATCAGACAGCCTGTGTGAGAGCATCTCAAGGTGTAGGAACTGTATAATGTAATGCAGCTGATGTGGTTGAATTACGTTCACATTTATACGTCTGTATCTCTGTAGGAACAAAATTTATCTTGCTGGCTTTGTATGCAGCTGAAAGCCCCTAAAATATTTTATATGTATGATTAGTAATGATGATGGTAATGATTAGTTATTAGTAATAATTAGGCATTATCATGTTATTAGTGCCTCATAAGCACTTACTATCTGTCAGGATCTGTGCTGAGCGATTCAGATAAATTATGTCATTAATGCCCAAAACATCTCAGTGAGTTAAGAGCTATTATCATCCTCAGTTTACTGATGACGGCACTGAGTTAGGGAGGGGGCCTGAGTAAAGAGCCAATAAGTGGTGGATAGGATAGATTAGAACCTGCGCTGTTTAACTCTAGACACATAGTCTTCTTTGAAGGTCGGCTGTGCGACGAAGGATTATCCAGTAACCATGTTGAGATAGTTAGCTATGAGGGGAAAAAAACTCACTTTAGATCCCTATCTCTTGTCACACATCAGAGTAAATTCTGAGGGACCAAGGAGTAAATTGTAAAATGTTCAACCGTATTTAGTCAATAAAAATAAAAGCGAATATTTATCACAGCGTTTTCTGGGCTAAAGTACAACGGAAGAATTGCCAAGGAAGAGCACAGTAGATTAGACTGTATAAAATGAAAAACCATTTTATTGACAAAGAAAAAGATACTTGAAATGACAAGTAACAATATGAAAACTCTTTCTCTCAAAGAGTTAAATCAATTAAAACGGGTAAGAAAATAGTATTAATTCAATTGATAAAGACACAAAAGGCTGGGGCAGTTAATATCCTAATGAACATCTGGAAAAGACTGGGAAAAACGTTCATTCTCATTAGTAAAATTGAAATGAACAGAAGTGATAAAATTATCAATAAATGGCAGTAAATGATCATGGTATGCCATTCTACTTTTAATCATATATTATGAGTATAGTTGAAAGGTAAATATACCATAGACATCAAACTACATATACCTGTCTATGTAACTATGTATATGTGGATAACAATGAAATAAAAAGAAGAAAGCATTATATCAATATCAAAAATAAGAATCCTCTGCAAGTATATTCTTCCCCAACTGCAAGTCCATTCATGAGAGACAAAGTACAACCGAGCATCTAAGTTCAGGGCTAGTAAACTCTGCTCCCAGCCGTATACTCTTGCTGTGACAGAGAAGGATAAGGTTGATTTAGACACCCCTCTCTCCTTCCATCTAATCATTAGTTTATTTCCTCCACCAGGCACATCTGCAACTTGAAATAATACAGTTCTTATCCATCATAGAGCTGAGTGGTGGGCTTAGATTATGCATGATATTCTAGGGGGCCAATACATTGTCCCACTTGGTGGAGAATGTTCCTACCTTCAGAGGCAAATGGGTTCTTCTTTTAGCCAGCTAAGTTTCTTTATGTAAACTACACTGTTCATTCCATGAGGTCCTTTGTTGCTGTTGCTGTTGTTTTCTCAGATATTTTATTCTCACTCTTGAAGTCCTCATTCCAGGAGCCTCATCCTCTTGCTCCAAGTTTTTTTTTTTTTTAACATCTCTATTGGAGTATAATTGCTTTACAATGGTGTGTTAGTTTCTGCTGTATAACAAAGTGAATCAGCTATATATATACATATACATATATCCCCATATCTCCTCCCTCTTGCATCTCCCTCCCACCCTCCCTATCCCACCCCTCTAGGTGGTCACAAAGCACTATTGCTCCAAGATTCTTTTTGAGCTTCCAGAAGGGGCTGTTCATGCTGGGACTTCCCTTAACTGCTCTTTCTGCAAACGACCATTGGCTCTTAGATCCCATTTTCTCCTCTTTCTTAGAAGACTTTGTTTTGCTGAAACTTGTTTTGCTAAGGAAGGCTATGTGAGTGGTAAATTTTCCAAATTCTTTCAAATGCTGAAAATACTGCTTACTGCTTTTACACTTGATTGATGAATTGCTTATCTATAGAATTGCAGGCTCCAATGTTTTCCCCAAGAACATTGAAGGTATTTCTCCCTGTCTTCCAACTTTCAATATTGCTGATGAGAAATCTGATCTATTCTATTTGAAAGGGATCTGACTTTTTCTTTCTGGAAGCTCTTAGGATCTTCTCTTTATCTTTGGTGTATTGAAATTTTATAGCAATGTTGTCTCTTTGTGGTTTCTTTTTCCATTCTTTTTGTTAAAATGCAGTGACTTTTTCCACTCTGGGAATTTGCCTCCTATTATTTTTTACAAAATTCATTCTCCGCTATGTTCTGTTCTCTCTTTTTGGAACTAGCTGGACTTTTTCTCATATTTTTTTATCTCTTGACTTTTTAATAAATTCCTTCTTTGAAATTCATTTTTTGTTGTTGACAATCTTAGTATTGTTTTTCAAGAGCTTTTTGTTCTGGTATCTGAACACTAATTAGAGACCATTTTAAGTTTTCTTTTCTATTCTTGGAATTATCTCTTACTTTTCCAAAATCAGTTCTCCTTTACATTTATCTTGGCCTTTCTCTTTAATGCTCTAGGTTTTTTTTTTTAATGATTTATTAACTATCCATAGGGGAAAAAAAGGCACAAAGACAAAAACAAGGCATTAGAAATGTTGATTGGGACTTCTCAGGACTTTATGTGCTTATGTGGAGGTATTTTTGAATGGACAGTTATGACTTTGTTAGATACCTTTTGGCGATTATTTAGGTGAGATCTCATTATATTATCTAAAATCTGAAACATTGATGAGAGTGAGAATACATGGTCTGGGGGCATTATTAAATCATCAGATCTTAAAATCCAGAGCTGATATTGTCAGGTTTTTGGTTACAATTTGGCAAAACCTATTTGGGAGGCTATTTTGCAAAATAGACAAAGAATCCTAAACTGTTGTATAGTGCTTATAGCAGAAGAACCTTAAAAGCACTCTAAAATTTTACCCAGTAATTTGATTTTTCTGATACATTCTAAAAAATAAATGACTTTAAATAGGAAAACAGTTTGATCAACACTTTTTTACTGCAGAGTTCTGTATTAATGTGAAAGAATGTAAGCAGTTTAAGGGTTAGACTAATGGTATACAGTGTCTATAGAATATTTTGTAATATTAAAATGTTTTAGAAACATTTAGAATCCATGGAAATATTTATGCTGTAATATTAAGTGAGTAAATAGAATGCCAAGTTACAACGGAATTTGTTTTAAATTTTCATAGAAAAACTAAACTGAAATCTTAACAGTGGGACAGTGAGGTTGGGGTGCTTTACTCTTTAAAAAGAAGCAATTTATATCATATTTTATATTTCATAAATCCATATTATGTATTTAATAAAATTCCAAAAGGAAAAAATAAACCTATGAAATAGCAACAACAATAACAAAAAGCTGGAGAAACACACACACACACACACATCAAAACAAGCACCAAAGAGAACTCACTCATTTTCATCTCCTCTGTCATCAACTATTTTCCACTATCTCATCTACTATGAGACAGTGGAAACCTATCTCACACACATAACTGTGTTGCTTCTAAGCAACGAATTAGCTCATTTTTATACATGTCTGCAATGTTTATACAAAATGTGTTGAAAGGTATGACTAATATTCTATTGTAATCTCATATTTTTTTACATCTCATATAAGCAGTTTCTTTTTCATTTGTAAACTTTGTGGCAAGACTAATTTATATAACTAATAACGGATATTGGGAGAGAGTATTTCAATAAAAATATTTTAACTTTTTACAGTTAATTTTGCTTTCAAATTGGCAGATAGGTTGACCACACTTATAGTTAATTTTTAAATACAAATCTAAAAATATTATCGTGCACAAGAAAATAATACATAGGAAAATTTGGAATTAAACAATAGTTTTCCTAAGTGTTAAAACTCTACAAAAATTAATGAAATATCACAGATTTAAAAGAATGAATAATATTAAATGTATTAATTAAAACAGCTGCTTCTACTTAACTACTAATTGTAACCTTTTGAATAAATTAAAAATGAAATTAAGTGAATTGTAAAATTTAACTAAAATTTAATTAATTTAATTTAATTACAATGTAATTCTAATTTTAACTTATTAAAATAAATAATAACTATATTTTGTTTGCTTTATCAATCCTGTAGCACATATTCAAAACTTGTAACATATTCAAAACATGGAACCTGCACAAATCTGGCAATTACTTTCTATTGATCCATTTTTATAGCACTTAAAAATGTGAAACAATCAAGCTAAGATTGTGATAACAACTTTCTAGAAAATATGCAGATGTGCATATTTTCTGCTTTTTTCTGCCTCTTTATTCAGCTTAATTCCATTTTGAAACTTTTGTAATAACTGTAAATTTTGTTGTGTTCTCTATGGTTTTGAAG
The DNA here is from genome assembly GCF_964165515.1 of Mesoplodon bidens. Taxonomy (NCBI): domain Eukaryota; kingdom Metazoa; phylum Chordata; class Mammalia; order Artiodactyla; family Ziphiidae; genus Mesoplodon; species Mesoplodon bidens. Next base: position 12,526,135 of record NC_138168.1, on the reverse strand, counting down.
GAAATTCATATTTATCCTAAATACACTTTAATATTTCTGTAGAAAAGGACCTAATTTGATAAAGAGTAGTATTTTGCTTATTATTAGTGTAATAAATAAAAATTTAATGGCTACTTAGTTTCTGTAAAATAGTCAAAGCTTCATACCAATCTCCTTGAACTCCATGAATTCAGACCTCCTCATCACTGCCTTGTCAACCAAAGAGGCAGCCAAAGAGGGAGCACATCACCTGTCCCCATCCAGGGTCTGGGCGGAGGAGACTCAGTGTCACTGTTGATGGAAGTTCTGGTCCTAGGGTATCGCCATCTTTGATACGTCCACTTTGAATCAACCAGGACTTCTGAGGGACCTTATTAATGATATCTAAGAGATGGTGGTATTAATACATTGTGCACAGTATAGCCATATTTGGCAAGCATGTTAACTTGAAGTTCCATCCCATAGATCCTGTATTCTGATACAGGTGTATACAATGCATTGTTCATCTTGTTAAATGGAAGTCTGTGATCTAATACATTGTGCAGATGCTATAATTAACTGCTTTTGTGGACTGAGTTGTCTTCATTTCATAACCCGAGGAAGTGTAGAGGAATGAGTTAAGATAATCAATCTTAAACATTTTATAGCAAATATCTCTGCTGGTCTTAGTTTTCAAAATTCATTTGAGTTTTCTTGCTTGGAAGGGAGCAATTCTTAACAGTTCATCTGCAATATTTTCCTTTTTAAAAATATATTTTCTGTCTTTTTCTTATTCTCACTTTAGCTTTTATTTTGTCTTGTAAACAGTAACAAGTGATAGTTTTCTTTGTATCCGTCTGAATGTTTTCAGTAGTACATTTTCTTCTTTTTACCAACTAAACAATGCTTCTTCTTTTCCTCTTTTATATTGTTTCTCACTTAACGTTTCTAGGATTTATTCATCCTTACATGATATGTTTGCACAATTGTTGACTGAGTCAGTATTCGTGAAAATGAGGACCTAGAGTTTGGTAATCAGCCTTTTCCGGAGGTGCTGTTTCTGAAATGCAAAGGAAAAACTGAAGTGCGACCCGAGAAAAGTCACTGAGGCGGGCGTTGCTGTTATTATTGTGTTATTCATTATTTCTGTTACCATCATTGTCCCTATTATTACATTTGTTGTGTCACCACGAGGAGAGAAGCTATACAGATTTATTTTAAGTGGTGATAACATCTTATAATTTATCAGCAGATGTGTTTCCAAATGATGGCTCCAAAATAGCACTTCTATCTGAGGTTAGTTGATTGCTGGTAAACTAGAGAGAATTCATACAGCCTGACCTTTTCTTTTGTGCCTACCTTTCATTGTTTGTTCCACGTGAATATCTTGTCATATTGATTTTAATAATGGATGTTTTTTGAGAAGATAGATCCTTCTAAATACTATGACACACTGAGGTTTATGTACATAAATATTAATTCAATGGTACCCTACAACGTTTTTCTAATCAATCAACTACCCTGCTTAGACCATTTTTACTAAGCTATTTTAAATGAAACGTCAAAGTCAGTCATTCAAAATGTGATGGGCACATGGTAATATGCAACTCAGAATCACAGTGTTATAAATGCCAAGCAAAACTCTATCCTGGTTACCAGAAGTCTATGATTTCTGATGCGTCTCGGTCCAGGCATTCATATACTTGACAGTGACTTGTGCAAAGATCATTTTCATGAGAAATGTACAAGGATAAATATAAAGATGACAACCATTCTTGCTTCCTTAAGGGATATTTTAGTGTGATGAAAATAAATAATTTCCAAATAGCACAAAAAATTTATATCGTTCTCTCTTCTTCAAATAGGTGATGTGGGTATGCAATTTGTGTCGAAAACAACAAGAAATCTTAACCAAATCTGGGGCGTGGTTCTTCGGAAGCGGCCCTCAGCAGCCAAGTCAGGATGGAACCCTCAGCGATACAGCTACAGGCGCTGGTTCTGAGGCCCCGAGAGAAAAGAAATCCCGGCTGCAGGAGCGATCTAGGTCTCAGACCCCCCTGAGCACAGCCACTGCCTCTTCCCAGGACCAGGTTCCCCACAACGTGCCGCCCGACAGGAGCAAGGGGGCTGAGCCCTCGCAGCAAGCCGGGAGGCCTGAGCAGAAGCAGGCTTCTTTCAGGTCTAGAAGTGAGCCTCCCAGAGACAGGTAAGAGGTCATCAACCCTTAAACAAAAGGCAAAGTCTTAGATGGAGAGCAAAGCCATCTTCAAGAATTTAACTGCTAGGATATGTGGAAGGGGTACTTCTCAGGCCCATGAGGAAGGCAACACTGGGCCTGGGCTGTCTCTGTCTAGAATGTATCCTTCCTTAGGAGACCTTTGCTGAGAAGCTTATCTTTCATGCACGGATGTAAACAAGTCATCTGACTCAGTCACCCACCTGCACTACTAACTTCCAACTCTGAACTGAAAACAGCTCTTGGACCATTTATTCGCTGTTTGAGTGAGTCCTGTAGTTGAAAGTGTGCTCTGAGAGAAGAGGATGGGGAACTGACCCACTGGAGGGTGCGTGGGTGCATCAGCAAAGCCTTCCTAGAGGACACTTCTTTTACGCTGAGCTTTGAAGGTGACTAGGGATGAGCCAGGTGAAAGGTGGGATGGGCGCTCCAGGTGAGGGCACTGGCATCTGGCCGGAAGGAACAAGGCCGGTGGGACAACCCAAAAGATGCTCTGGGCTCGAGGGTGAGTAGCAGAGAAGGGGGGCGAGTGGAGAAGAGGTGACTGGTAAGGTCTGAGTGCCCAGGTCACACTGGGCCTTTTAGCCAGATTAAATTTCATAGACTTTATCTTAGAAATAATGGAAAGCCTCGGAGGATTGTAAACCTGGGCTAACAGGATCAGATTATTTATTTCAATTTGTCGATTGAGTCATTCATTCAAAACAGTGGATTTATGACCAGACAGGATGCCGTGCACTAGGCGACCGTGCTGACAAGGAGGACGTGGCCCTTTTCTTCCCGAGGCTGTGAGTTTGGGGGACCTGATGGTTATCACTAGGTGTGGCTGCTTTTTGTCTGTGTGACCCTTATTTATTCCACTGGGTGTGAGGGTAGGATCCGAGGAAGGCTTCTGCTATCTTTTTCAAACAAAACCCACACCGTAAGATCAAAGACTTCAAAGCTGAACAGGTCTGGATTCCAGGCCTGGCTCTGCCATGAGGGGTCACAGGCACCTTGCAGGGGTTGAATGAGCACATGTGCTCAGCAGCTGGCCCTTGGGTGGCCTCCAGTGAATGCAGCCAGTAGCCGCCGTGTGTTTACTATCAGTGAACACCGCCAGGAACCAGAGGGCATAAAGATGCTTCGTACAGGGTCCCTTTTCTCACAGATCCTGGGGAAGAGACCACACCATCTCCGAGAGAAGACAGAGCGCCAGGCAGTGAACTGGCCCAGAAAGGTGATGTGATCAGAGCTGGAAAATACAAACACGAGTCCTTTGGGAGCCACAGGAAAGAGGAGTGTCTTCTGAATTCAGGTTTATAGGACACCCAGGAATGTGTGGTGGGCAGACGGAACAGGAAAGGCCATGACAGGAAGGATACAAGAGCCACTTCAGCGATGGCAGGACTGGTGACAAACTGTTATGAGTTAAGGGGAGATGAAGATATCGGAGGGGCAGTTCAGGATTGCTCAGAAAGAATGATCTCTTTTAAAGAACAGGAAGAATTTGGGGCTGTAAAATTTCTAAAGAGAAAAATATGAGTCCTGTTTCAGATAGAGGGTGAAAAACTACAAAGAACTTAAGAGTAAGGGCCAGGAAGAGGCTTTCTGCTGAAATTTGAAAAAGACTGGTAAGGGCAAATAGCCTTTCTGATTATATAAATACTTAAGAAAACAATGAGGACGTGGGGCTGGAGGAAAAGGCAAGGAGAGCCGGGTACCAGTCAGGGTTGGCCTGCTTCACAGAGAGAAGGAAGACAGAAGGAATGGCCGTCTGCTTAAACTACTGAAGAACCCTTGATCCTATTTTGTACACTCATCAGGAGCGAGTGGGAATGGAACAATTAAGGTAGAGGTGAGAAAAGGCCTATTCAGTGAAGCAAAGAATCTGAGAGACTTGGAGAAGTGCCATTTGCATAATACTCTATCCTTTCATAAAGCATTTTCACAGATGGTGTCTCCTTTAATCCTCACACAAACTCTGCAAGGTAAGTGTCATTTATCAGCATTTCAGAAAAAAAAAAAAAGTAAACTGACTCAATAGAAACTTCCAACAAGCACAGCTCTGCCTTAATGAGCTACTAAAAGTTTGCAGTGCATTCATCACTCTTATGAAAACTCTATCTGGTAATGATGGATTGTATTCATAGTAGACCCCTTACACTGGAGAACAGCAATGCTACCTTTGCAATTCCTCCCTCCCTGAAAACCCCTTCCACTTCAAAGGGCCGAGTGATCTAAATGCCTCAGGCAGCATCGGCCATGCTTCTATTTTGCTTTTTTTGTGCCGCTGGAAACCCTTTGCCCTTTCTTTCCATCATCACCAGACCCTCCTCAAACTGACCCCACAGCTTAGCAACTACTACTTTGGAAAACCCCAATAGAAACTGCCCTACTTTTTCCCATCTTGTATATTATTCTCAAATTTTGTTCATGAATTCTGCTTTTGGACTTCCAGTCAAACGATGTTCTCTCTGGAAAGCCCTCTCTATGGACCTCGGGATTCCAAAAACAGCATTGGTTGCCCCCATTTTAGTTGCATAGTACAGCATACAGTGCCTGAACGCTTAGCTGAGGTATCCCCTCTTTGTAACTTCTGGGGTCGATGCTGGAACTTTCCCAAATCAGATGGACTCCAGTGTACAGAAGGGCTGGAATGGGGTATCTTAAACAGTAGAGCTTAAAGATTCAGACTGCCAAACCCTCTTCCCTCACTTTATCTTTGCCAGTGCCTCCCAGAGGATGGAGAGAAAAGTAGGACACAAAACGGGTTTCTTTTTTCATATTCTTTTCCATTAGAGTTTATTACAGGTTATTGAATACAGTTCCCTGTGCTATACATTTTGGACTGTTTTCTGAAATGAGGGAGAAGGCCAGGGATGGGGGGAGGGAGGAAAAAGGAAAAATTATTTCAAAAATTTCAAGATTTCTATTATATTTGCCTGGGCAAGGTAAAATGAAGGCTAAGGTTCAGCCATTTATTTTTCCTAACCGTGTCCCTAAAAAGTGGTGGGGTGCACATAATCTCATAAAAAGTACTTTCGTTCTACTATTGAAGAAGTGCTATTGGAGTCGATTCTTGAAATGGACACACTTGGATTCACGTTTCTTTAAAAGTTTCAGTTATAATAAGAGATTGTTAATACATGTTGCCCAAATATATATCAGGTATATATTTCGTTTTGAACTGATATGTATTACCGTTTGCTCCTCGATTATTACCTATATTATTTTTATCGAGAACATCTTAAAGTCTTTGATTCACAAGCAGAGGTTCATAAAACTTGTTCACTTACTGAATTAATTTATTGATTTTTAAAATGATCTAGTTAATTTATAGAGAATTTAAAATCTGAAAGCCAGTTGTGAAGGCCCGGAATATGTTGTGAGGCAAAGGAGCCTTATTTAGAAAGCTACTCAGATATACAGGTTTGATGTAGTTATTTTATCACCTCGCTTTTTAATTAGACATCGAAGTATAAATAATTATTTCCAAGGATGCTTCTGGAGTCTGGTCTTCGCCTTGAGCTTTACACACTGCTCTCCTTCTGGACGTTCCTTTGTGCATCACAGGAAGAAGACCCCAGGGCTCGCCGAGCAGAATGGCAAAGGCGCCACGAAGGGCGAGCGGAAACGCGCGCCCAGGTCCTCTGGGCAGCCCGCGGAGGGGCCCACGGAAGAACGGGAGCGCAAGGAAAGGCGGGAAAGCCGAAGGCTCGAGAAAGGCCGGTCCCAGGACTACCCCGACGTGCCAGAGAAACGCGAGAACGGCCCGGCGGTGGAGGCCGAGAAGCAGAGGAAGGAGGAGGAGTACCAGACCCGGTACCGCAGTGACCCGAACCTGGCGCGGTACCCGGTCAAACCGCCGCCCGAGGAGCAGCAGATGCGCATGCACGCGCGGGTGTCCCGCGCCAGGCACGAGCGGCGCCACAGCGACGTGGCCCTGCCGCACACCGAGGCGGCAGCTGGGCCCGAGGGCAGGCCCGGCCCGCGCGCGCCCAACGCCGCCCGGTGCTCGCCGCCCGCCTCGCCGCGCGCCTACTCGGCCGAGAGGACCGCGGAGGCCCGGGCGCCGGGCGCCCAGCCGCTCGCCGAGCCCAGCCAGCCGGCGCCCCGGCCCGGCCCGGGCCCCGCCGACGCCCCGGAGCCCAGGGCCCCGGAGCCGCTCCGGAAGCAGAGCCGCCTGGAACCCGGCGCGGCCGTCCTCGTGCGCAAGGCCAAGCGGGAGAAGGTGGAGACCATGCTGCGCAACGACTCGCTCAGCTCCGACCAGTCCGAGTCCGTGCGGCCGTCTCCGCCCAAGCCGCATCGCGCCAAGAGGGGCGGCAAGCGGCGCCAGATGTCGGTGAGCAGCTCGGAGGAGGAGGGCGTGTCCACGCCGGAGTACACGAGCTGCGAGGACGTGGAGCTAGAGAGCGAGAGCGTCAGCGAGAAGGGTGAGCGGCGCCGCGCGGGCTCGGGCGCGTGCGGGGCTGGAAGCGCGGGTGTGGGGATCCGAGGTCAGCGCGCGGAGCTGGGGCGCGTGTGCCGGGATCCAGGCGCGCGTGCGGGCCTGGGGGAGTGTGTGCCGCGATCCTAGGCGCGAGCGGGGTGCTCGGGAGCGCGTGTGCCGGGATCCGAGGCGTGCCTGCGGGGCTGGGGACGTGTGTGCCGGGATCCGAGGCGCGCGTGCGGGGCTGGGGACGTGTGTGCCGGGATCCGAGGCGCGCGTGCGGGGCTGGGGGCGTGTGTGCCAGGATCCGAAGCGCGAGTGGGGGGCTCGGGGGCGCGTGTACCGGGATCCGAGGCGCGAGCGCGGGGGTCAGGGGCGCGTGTGCCGGGATCTGAGTTGCGCGTACGGGGCTCGGGGGCTCGTGTGCCGGGATCCGAGGCGCGCGTGTGGGGCTGGGGGCGTGTGTGCCGGGATCCGAAGCGCGAGCGGGGGCTCGGGGGAGCGTGTGCCGGGATCCGAGGCGCGCGTGCGGGGCTGGGGGCGCGTGTGCCGGGATCCGAAGCGCGAGCGGGGGGCTCGGGGGCGCGTGTGCCGGGATCCGAGGCGTGCTTGCGGGGCTGGAGGCGTGTGTGCTGGGATCCGAAGCGCAAGCGGGGGGCTCGGGGGCGCGTGTGCCGGGATCCGAGGCGCGCGTGCGGGGCTGGGGCCTTGTGTGCCGGGATCCGAAGCGCGAGCGGGGGGCTCCGGGGCGCGTGTGCCGGGATGGCAGGTGCGCGCGTGCAGGATTTAGAAGTGCGGCTGGTCATGTCCAACAGGGTGACTGTGACTGTAGCTAACACTGCTCTACGGTATATTACAAACTGCTGAGAAAGTAAATCCTGAAAGTTTTCGTCACAAGAAAAATAATTTTGTAAGTGGATGAGGGCATGGATGTTAAACTTACTGTGGTAGTCAATTTGGCCTTCTATGTATGTCAAGTCGTTAGGGGTACACCTTAAACTTCCACAGACCTATGTGTCAATTATGTCTCAATAAAAGTGGGGGAGAAAAGTGGGACCTGGAATGCTCCGGCCCGCCTCGCAGCGTATGGAAGATCGTCCTTTATGTGTATATGTGTATATATATATATATATATATATATATATATATATATATATATATATATATATATTATATATTATATATATTATATATATATATTATATATAATATATATATATTTTTTTTCGGAAGTGGGATTTACAAAACGTAACCACAGGTGCCAAATTGGGGTTACAAGAGTTCTTCATGATTTTGGTTGCTGTCATTCCGGGAAATTCAGTACAGTCTTGTGCTTTTAATAAAGTTATTATTCGGGGGTGGGTTTATTTGGCTGACAAAAGGGCGTGTACCTTCTTTTACACCTCAGTGGGGTAATGCTCCAGTCACAGCGGTAGCGTTTTTCAAGTTTCAAATGAATCTTTCTTACAATTTGTAAACAAGTTACAAAGTTTCTATTATGCAGATGTTATATATCGTGTTTTGGTAGTAACTTTGGAGTACAGATTTCATTTGACCTATGACAGTCCAAAAGATTTTGGAACATTTTGTGATGGGCTGACTTTTTTTTTCTGTCTAAACCTGCACTGTACAATACCATAGCTATATGTAGATATTTAAATTAATTAAAATTAAACAAAATTAAAAATTCAATTCCCCACTCCCACTAGTGCTCAAGAGCGATCATTCCAGAAAATGCCTTTAAGTGGCACTGGTCTAGAAAATACTTCAATTTACTGTTAAAATCACATGTTTGTTTTGAAGATTCTCCTCATTTAGCTGCTGTTCACTTAGATTTAAACTGGCCACAGCAGTAAATTCAGTGATTGTGGTTTTCGTCTTTGTTGTAGTGCTGGGGTTCTTGGTGTTTTTCTTAACGAATTCATATATTGAGGTGACTGACTATTTTTACAGTTTTGGGCTTGCTTTAGAATCGGTAAATTACACAGTTAATATTATGTTTTATAAAGAGAATCACTTCCTCATCTTCTCTGCCTGCAAACCTCGTGCACGTGGATCCACCCTCTCTCCCACTGTTCTCTTCTCTTTTTCTGTCTCTTTCTTTCTATATATATATGTGTGTGTGTGTGTGTATATATATATATATATATATATATATATATATGTACACACATATATATCCCCCAACAATCTTATACTATATTTGGGAACAATTAAGAAAGCTCACTCTGTCGCTATTAGTACTGCAACTCAAGTGGAAATAGCTGTCTTTTGAATGCATGTGTGTCTGGGATGAGTTTGGTTTTTTTCAGCTCGCCTTCTCATCACTGATGTTTATAAATTGCATATGGTCTATAGGTTTTTTAAAAGTCAGATGGTGAGTAGCTTCTTGCTGTCTTTCATGCCTTAGTATTGTTTTGTGAACACGTATTTTTTCCGCTTAAGTCGTAAGGTAAGTGTGAAGTAAAAATGTAAGTGGATATGCTTAATGGGTGTGCAGATAACCCCCGATGGGGTTGGTATAGGTATAGTTATATATGTGTATTTTCCCGCTCCTTAAAGGAAGGGTCTACACCAGCTCCTCTTGAATATGTGTACTAAATCACAAGACACATGGAATTAGAATTGAGATTCAAAATTATTCACGGTAACAACAGATTATGAAAGAAACATGACTAGTGGTGTGGGTGAGTGGAGAGATGGGGCCGGGGTGATGTGAAGAGCATACTGCCTCTAGCCGCTGTCTCCCTTTCTTGGGAATTCTCATTCCGGGCACTTGGGTGACCACTTGGGGTTTATACACCTCTGAAGCAGGGGTTCGGTCTTCCCCTCCGGAAACATAGGAGACATCATCTGATACAGACTGCCCTGTTTTCTCTTCATTTATAAATAATCTCATTCTGAATGTCTATGAATGTAGCAGAGACGTTTTCCTATTTCAGCCTTCGTTAGAAATTCTACCATATGTAATATTTACTAATGACTTTATTGCCAAGCCCCACCATTGACAACTAAGGGCTCCTTTGGGGACCAGCCATGATCACTGCCAGCACCCTGTGACCCTGCACAAGTTTTTTAACCTCCTTAAGTCTCCATTTTCTTATTGGCACAGTGGAGATAAGAGTTGCTACTTTGTCAGGTTACTGAGTGGTTTGAATGAGCTCATGCATCTATAACAGGATGCTAAGTTAGCATTCTTCCTGTCCTGCTGTGCCTGTGGCATGTCTGCCATAGATCTAATACTGCAGTGAAGCTGAGATCACCACCCACATGTAAATATACAAGGAAGAGGTTAAAGAACCCATTTTAGGGCTTCCTTGGTGGCGCAGTGGTTGGGAGTCTGCCTGCCGATGCAGGGGACATGGGTTCGTGCCCCAGTCCGGGAAGATCCCACATGCCGTGGAGTGGCTGGGCCCGTGAGCCATGGCGGCTGAGCCTGCACGTCCGGATCCTGTACTTCGCAACGGGAGAGGCCACAACAGTGAGAGGCCCGCGTACTGCAAAAAAAAAAAAAAAAAAAAAGAACCCGTTTTATATCTTACAGGCTCTGGTGAATTTCCCTGATCACTCTTCCCAGGAGAGAACGGATGCTGTGCTGTGACCTTCAGGGTCAGGGAAGGTTATCCCCATGGAGTAAATATCAAGAGCAGTGGGAGAGAAAAGCTGCATTTCACCTATATTCCATGCATTTGCTTGTTCGCTTTATCAGTTACACGTATAAAGTAACTATTTAACACGTGCCTGGCTCTCTTAATCTGTTTGGGCTGCTATAACAAAAGCTCACAGACTAGGTAGCTTATACGCAACAGAACTTTAATTTCTCACAGTCCCAGAGGCTGGGAAGTCTAAAGTCCAGGCTCCAGCATGGTCTTGTTCTAGTGAAGGCCCTATTCCTGACTCATGTGAAGTCAGCACCTTCTTGCTGTGCCCTCACATGGGGGAAGGGGCTGGGGAGCTCTGGGGGGTCTCTTTTATAAGAGCACTAATCCCATTCATGAGGGCTTCACCCTTGTGACCTAAGCACCACTCAAAGGCCCCACCTCTTAATGCGATCATTTTGGGGGGGGGCTTAAGATTTAAACACATGAATTTTGAGGGGACGCAAACATTTAGACCATAGCACTGGCACAACATTTAGACCATAGCACTGGCACAAGGCATTTAGTTAATATGTGTGTACTTTTCTCACCATTTATATTTTTATCCTTATCATTATGCTGAGGAGTTGGTTTGTATGTTTATTAGCAAATGTGGATTTAACACTTTCAGTAGATATACTGATGTTAAAAATAAATATGCTTCATGCCCTTATGGAGCTTACATTCTGTTGAGAGAAATAAACAATAAAGAATAATTACAGGGCTTCCCTGGTGGTGCAGTGGTTAAGAATCCGCCTGCCAATGCAGGGGACACGGTTCAAGCCCGGGTCGGGGAAGATCCCACATGCTGCAGAGCAACTAAGCCCGTGCACCACAACTACTGAACCTGCACTCTAGATCCCGTGAGCCACAACTACTGAGCCCGCGTGCTACAACTACTGAAGCCCACACACCTAGAGCCTGTGCTCCACAACAAGAGAAGCCACTGCAACGAGAAGCCCACGCACAGCAAGGAAGAGTAGGCCCCGCTCGCTGCAACTTGAGAAAACCCATGCACAGCAGCAAAGACCCAACACAGCCAAAAATAAATGAATAAATAAATTTTTAAAAAAGAGAATAATTACACAATGAAGTACAATTTAATAAATGCCTCAAAGGAACATTCCTTACAGATATATTGATACACTTCTGCTTTGTGTCCAGACATTCAATTAAAAAGAAAAAAAAAAGGTTCCCTGGGCAAATGGCATCTGAAAGACAACACAGCATTGCTAGTCAATATGATGCTTCGTGTGTAGTGTAATTACACACACACACACACACACACACGGATTAACAGTGAGCTCTATCTAGTGGGCTTGTCTAAAAATTGAGCTCAGCTACCACATGTTTCAAAGTGAATGCTGTTTGTTCAATGTTCATACTGCTCTTTCTTTGCCAACTGGGAAAAATTGGGCATCTCTCATTTCTTAGATTGTAAGAATCACCTAATATAAATCTCTCTGTGCAGAAGACTAACAGTGAACTAAATCTTACTTGTAATAAGAAAGCAATTGGATTTACATGAAATGTGTAATAAGATCCATTGGGACAAAGTCTAGTGAAGATCTGTGCCCCTAAGGAAATGAGTCAAGAGGCTTAAGGAGAAAGAAAGAGATGCAGGCAGTGCCGATGTGGATGAGAGAAGGAAACAGCACCAGTGCTGAAAAGAAACAGAGCATTGCTGCCTGGATCAGGGGATTAATCCACTTATACTTACAAGGAACTTGAAGTATAAGTCCTTGGAAGAAGAGCCTGGCATTAGATAACAGGATTTCCTTCCTTTTTAATCCTCTCCTTCTTTCTGACTTGGAGTGAATGGGGAAAATACAACCCAAATTAATGTTGCCTTTGAACTTTTAAAGCACTCTGTGAATGGCTCCTGAGGTCAACCTGTGTAACAAGGGCTAAATGGTTTGTTTGTAACTGTTACTGCTAAGCATCATTTAGCAGTCCTTGTAGGAGCATTTGGTACCTGGATGACTGGTAAGAAATGATACCTGCAAGGCTAGCAAACAATGAGTTCTTGAAAAGTGAGACTGACAACACTTAATCACAGGGTTGAATTTTCCGACAAAGACAGTTTCAGGGCACCAGGGCGTAGGTTGTGGGCAGTGTGAACTATTCACTGTTAAGTTTGGGTACCTGACAAGTTAAACATTGTGGAATCAGGAACAAGAGCTGAGAACCCTCGCAACAATCAGGTACTAAATTATTTAAATGTAACTAATTCATGCAACACTTTATATTATTCTTTAGTCATTAAACTAAAACTACTGGGAGTTTCCTCTTTGGGCTCCAGCAGTATAATGCCTACTGCTCACATAGTACTTTTATTTTTCTTATAAAGTTATTTATTTTATTTATTTATTTTGGGCTGCATTGGGTCTTCGTTGCTGCGCGTGGGCTTTCTCTAGTTGGGGGGAGTAGGGGCTACTCTTCCTTTCAGTGCATGGGCTTCTCATTGCGGTGGCTTCTCTTGTTGCAGAACACGGGCTCTAGGCACATGGGCTTCAGTAGTTGTGGCACGTGGGCTCAGTAGTTGTGGCTCGTGGGCTCTGGAGTGCAGGCTCAGTAGTTGTGGCACACGGACTTAGTTGCTCCGCAGCACGTGGGATCTTCCTGGACCAGGGCTCGAACCGTGTCCCCTGCATTGGCAGGCGGGTTCTTAACCACTGCACCACCAGGGAAGCCGTCACATAGTACTTTTAATTCTACCCAGGAGTTGTTGATTTACTTCTGTTTCTTGAGAGCAGAAAATGCATTTTATATTCTTTTAATGCTCCTAGTGCTTTTTCTTGTAACTTCAAGGGGCTTTGCAATTAAAGAAGGTGGCCATCATTCATGTAGTCATGTTTTAATTTCTATGTGACATTACATAAATATTCCATGATTTATATGATGTTAAACAAGTTATGTATAAAGATTTGTGACGTTCCAGGCACAGGCTGCTAGAGGTATAGTGATTAAATAAATAAATACAGACATAAACGTAGATACATATAGAGACAGCCGTGGTTCCTGCCCCTGTGACATTTTTATGGGCTATCCAGAGGACTCTTATTGGGGACTTTACAGACAGGAAACCCCAAGATAAAATCAGGTTCTGTGGTAAGAATTTGGCTACAGGCACTAAAACAATTGTAACCTTTAAACAATTACAACCTAAAAGGGCTTCCTCTTTAAATGGCTGCTGAAACGTTAGCATTTATTTTTCTGACCCCATGAGACCCCATAACCGTGAGGAGGGAAGGAAGTGAAATGTGAGTAGCTGATGGAAAGAGGAAGTAGCCTGCTTTAGGACAGAGGAGCTTGCCAAGGAGGCGAGAGAGCTGGGGTGGAGGGCAACGTCCCCACCCGAACACAGGGATGTTCTGTGCAAACTATTGTTGACACTAAAAATAAAATAATAAATAACTAACTTAAATAATTAAATTAAATAATGTTATGACCAAACCTCAAAGCGAAAGCTCTGGGTACCTAGACTCATTGCACTGAAGTGCTTGGGCAGAGATATTTGGACAAAATGCAAGACCATGTATCTGGACTAAAGATAACACACTTGCCTGCAGGTATGGATTAATCTTAAGCAGGAAGTAAAGTATCGTGATCTGAGACCTTCAGATAAAAGCTGATATAAAATCTGTAAACTCCTTTGGGTCCAGAAAGAGGCAACCATGAAGATAACCCATAGGGAAGCCCATACAACCCTGGGGATGCCCAAAGGATGAATCCAGACATCAGCTATGAAACATAAGAGGAAATTTAACAACAGTAAACATGCCAATGAAACAGGGAAAAATCTATAAACTTTTGGAGGTTAAAAAATAAACTAGGTTGTATACAAAGCAATGAGCATTAACCTGTCTTTACACTTCTCATCAGTAATGGATTCTAGACTACAATTGACCAATGCCTTCAAAGTTTGGAGCAAAACCATTCTGAGACTGCTGCTCTATTCACATCTAAACCATCAGTCAACTCTCAGTTCTCAGAAAACCTACTTTGCAATCTGCTTATGAGAAAATGATTTAAAGATGTATGCACTCAAGAAAACTGAGAAGAATAATCATGAATGTGGGACAAATGAGAAAGAAGAAAGAGTGGAGCTGACCCAGGAATCCAATGCAAAGAAACCCCCGAATGACACTGTGTGCAGAAAGCAATCTGTCGAAATTAAAACTGGAGATCATTTCCAGGAAGCTCCAAAGAGAATATTGAGAAGAATATCCTGGATTCCAAGAAATATCCAAGGACTAATGACTTACATGATGTTATTGACCCGGTAAAGAGAGGCTGTTTCTTTTTCAGCAATAAAGAGGAACAGTCAAAAGCTGAGGGAGAAAAACTGTTAAGGAAAATCATGGTCCAAACATGAAGCAAACAAGAATGTGACATTATTTTATTAGTTGATACAGTCCATTTGACTATTAACCTAGGTAATGTTTCCTCTGAGTGAACAGGAAGCCTGACAGTTCATCTGTAGAAATGTCAATTATTGGTTTTTACTTGGTCCTAGAGCATTTACATGTAATAATATTATAAATGCCACTTACTGGTTTTCAATTTTTAGAATAAACCCCCTTCCACATTGAATATATGTGTCTGTGTATATATATAGTTTATATATATATTTTTTGTTTGTTTGTTTTTACACAATTGAAGGTAAATATTTTGTCCATGTTAAAATAAAGGTAAAACTGACAGATATGAGAGATGAGAGAATCTGGAGAACAGAGAGTTAGAGATAAGTGTATGAATATTCTCATCTAAAATGTTCAAGATCCTGTTCAAATTTTAGGCCAAGAAATAGAGGATTAAGCCCACTTAAAAATAGAAATATATAAGGAGAAATAAAAGTATAGGCTTTTGAAAGCAAAACGATATCAACAGTGAGCTAAAGTCTCTTCTTTCATTGGTTTTTACCGTAGATAACATCATAAAATTGGAAATCAATGGATAACATCCCAAATAAAGCGGTCAATGGATAGAGGAAAATTATTTAAAAATTAGAGAGCTTTTCATTAGAACAACTAAGAAAGTAAACACTTTAAAATAAGCTTGGGAAGTGGAATTGACAGTGTGGGCAGAATGACCATGAGGGGAAATGAGTTATTGTAGCTACATCGCGAGCCCTTATTTATTCTAATTTTCATCAGGTGCATGTGTGAAGTTGATATCCATTAACATAGGAAAACAGAATATTGCTGTCTAACATTCCCTTTATTAAGTTGTGAGTAACTCGTTTTGGTGTCTTCTGGGACCTCACATAATTTTACCCACCAGAACCTCAGAACAGCGGTGGATCTACATGGAACTCTGACAGCCTTGCCGTCTCTTTGACCTTTTATACATTAATCTTTCACTGATTCCTACTGTTGCTGTGGGAAAGAGAAATTTAATTCTCCCTTTCAACTACTGAAAGAGCCAGGATTTAGAGTGTTAGATGCTTCGTTTTAGATGCCTTCCAGGGAGTCTGAGAACTAATTTCTTCTTACAGTGGGTATGAAATGGACGTTAGCTGTTTTAATCATCTGTGTAATTTACATATTAGAAAGATACTGAGGGGACACAAATAACTGTGTTGGGGGCTCTGAGCTGGCATGCTAATTCCTAATGTTCTAAGAATATGAGATAAGAAAATTTGGGGAAACATCATGGTGAAGAGCTGGGTTTTTCAGAGTTACAATTTCTGCCTAATATATAAATGGCTGGAAAGTGTCCTTGACTCTAAAACAGGAGCTCTGACTAAAAAGAAGTTCTATAAAAAGAAAAGAAATTAAGTCTGTAAATCTAACCTGATTATATCCAATAATATTTCTCCCAGATTAATCCATGGCTAGAAATATTAGTCATTTAGTTACATCTGAAAGAGATTTCTATTCTGGAATCAGGAGACACTCAGTTAAATCTGGGTTACATCTCATTTTCAAAACTAATCATACAAATTTGACATGTATGCTTGCAATTTTAAAAGTGGAGTGTTTGAATGGATGTACAATTGAAGGACAGTTTAAGGGGAAACATTTGTGCTTCAAAGTGCGTTTAGAAAAAGATTTGATATTGAAGATTTCAGTGCCACCTATTTTCTCTCATAAGTTTGTGCTTCAACAGCCTCTTAAAATGCAGAATCATACTTCCGTGTTTGTGACCCACTTTTTCCAGTGAATGAAAATGTTGTCCTTACTTTGGGTTCAATTTCACAGAATAACCGAATGTTAGGCCTGAGAGAGACTTCGGACACAAACAAAGAATCTCCCCTTTCACACGCTGATGAACAGAGAAGGGAAGATGGGGGGTGTTAAGTCACTGGATTCCCTGCCCCTGCCGCCATTTTCCATTTGCAGCTGGGAGAGCTTGGAATGCATCCTGGCCCCATACCATCCCACCAGACCTCTGAGAACGAACACTTAGTCAGTCCTGATGCTGTTCTGTCCTCAGTTGAGGCCCAGCCCTAGCAATCTGGTTTCTAGTGTATTCCAGAGACCAGGCCCCCGGTTTGTGACTAGTTTTGGTTACTAGATCCACGTCCCTGGACGCTTGTGGCTGAGTCCAATTCTGTTGACCAAGTCCCTCTGGAACTAACACTTGGCCCTCACCAATCCCATCCAGGAATTAGGAGCTGGATCCCTGGATGCTGACTCCCTGATCCTGACTGCCGGATGGGAAATCCACGTGTTACCTTGTGTGTCATTCTTCTTCCTATGTTACGGGGCATCTGACTCTTAACTGCTGTTCTGCATTGAATAGTTACTGCCTATGGCCCTCTTCTTTGAGTGTCTTGTTCTACCTCCTAAGCTGAACTTCTGCATTTGGATCTTTTTAAAAACATCTGTTCCATACCAAGGGACATATCTAATTTTAATTCTGATAAACTCTTCTGCGGCTGATGTGTACATAGTAAGATTGTATCAGTTTCCTAGGGCTGCTGTAACAAGGTGCCACAGACTGGGTGGTCTAAACAACAGAAATTTGCTTTCTCCCAGTTCTGGAGGCTGGGACTGCAGCATCTAAGTGTCGGTACGGTTGGTTCCTTCTGAGTGCCATGGAAGGACCTGTCTAGGCCTCTCTCCTTGGCTTGTGCTTGGCTGTCTTCTTCCTGAGTCTTCACATTGTCTTTTCTCTGTGTGTTTCCATGTTTCCTCTTCTTACGAGGACAGCAGGCATGTTGGATTAGGGGCCATCCTAATGAAATCCTTTTAAACTGATTATCTCTTTAAAGATCCTATCTCCAAGTATGGTTGTACTCTGAGGTACTGGGGGTGAGGACTTCAACATATGAATTCTCGCAGAACACAATTCCATTCATATTTTTTTTACATCTTTATTGGAGTATAATTGCTTTACAATGGTGTGTCAGTTTCTGCTTTATAACAAAGTGAATCAGTTATACATATACATATGTTCCCATATCTCTTCCCTCTTGCGTCTCCCTCCCTCCCACCCTCCCTATCCCACCCCTCCAGGCGGTCACAAAGCACCGAGCTGATCTCCCTGTGCTATGTGGCTGCTTCCCACTAGCTATCTATTTTACGTTTGGTAGTGTATATATGTCCATGCCACTCTCTCACCTCGTCCTAGCTTACCCTTCCCCCTCCCCTCCATTCATATTAATAGTATTTGCAGGAGGAAAGAGACCAAGGCCTCCGCATGTTTGTGTTCATACTAATGAACATGGTAAATACTCCTGTTTGGAGTTTGTCTCCATTGGTTTTCATCTGTGAAAAGTATAAGATCCTCAAGAATCTTACTGGGTAGTTACGTTATGAAGAGGAATGCTGTCCAAGATCAGGAAGACACAGATAGTTTGAGGCACTGCCAGAGACTAGACCCCTTGGGCATGTTTCTTAACCTTGGTAAGCCTCAAGTTCATCCTGTTAGGAACTTGGAGTAAATAACTGTACACATTCTCTGGAGTCCTCATAAAGATTAAATGAGGTGATGGGTACGACTCTGTGTCCCTGATACACAGCAAGTGCTCAATAAGTGTTTCTATTTCTGTGACACCAAATAGGATATATAGATAATACATGTTACAGGAACTAGGGGGAAAGCTGGGATGCTGAGCCTCCGTGTTAGAGCTGGGGAAGAATTTGGCAGGAAGAATAGATGTGGCATTTGAGTCAGAGAAATAGGCCTGAGCAATGAGAGATGGGTAATTTGATAGGGATTGCATTGAATCTGTAGCTTGCTTTGGGTAGTATAGTCATTTTCACAATATTGATTCTTCCAATCCAAGAACATGGTATATCTCTCCATCAGTTGGTATCATCTTTAATTTCTTTCATCAGTGTCATATAGTTTTCTGCATACAGGTCTTTTGTCTCCCTAAGTAGGTTTATTCCTAGGTATTTAATTCTTTTTGTTGCAATGGTAAATGGGAATGTTTCCATAATTTCTCTTTCAGATTTTTCATCATTGATGTATAGGAATGCAAAAGATTTCTGTGCATTAATTTTGTTTCCTGCAACTTTACCAATTTCATTGATTAGCTCTAGTAGTTTTCTGGTGGCATCTTTAGGATTATCTATGTATAGTATCATGTCATCTGGAAACAGTGACAGTTTTACTTCTTCTTTTCCAATTTGTATTCCTTTTATTTCTTTTTCTTCTCTGATTGCCGTG
Source organism: Mesoplodon bidens (assembly GCF_964165515.1). Lineage (NCBI taxonomy): Eukaryota > Metazoa > Chordata > Mammalia > Artiodactyla > Ziphiidae > Mesoplodon > Mesoplodon bidens. Next base: position 12,507,264 of record NC_138168.1, on the reverse strand, counting down.
GCTAGGACTTCCACAACTATGTTGAATAATAGTGGTGAGAGTGGACATCCTTGCCTTTTTCCTGATCTTAGAGGAAATGCTTTCAGTTTTTCACCATTGAGAATAATGTTTGCTGTGGGTTTGTCATATATGGCCTTTATTATGTTGACGTGGCTTCCCTCTATGCCCACTTTCTGGAGAGTTTTTATCATAAATGGGTGTTGAATTTGTGAAAAGCTTTTTCTGCATCTATTGAGATGATCATATGGTTTTTATTCTTCAATTTGTTAATATAGTGTATCACATTGATTGATTTGCGTATATTGAAGAATCGTTGCATCCCTGGGATAAATTCCACTTGATCATGGTGTATGATCCTTTTAATGTGTTGTTGGATTCTGTTTGCTAGTATTTTGTTGACGATTTTTGCATCTATATTCATCAGTGATATTGGTCTATAGTTTTCTTTTTTTGTAGTATCTTTGTCTGGTTTTGGTATCAGGGTGATGGTGGCCTCATACAATGAGTTTGGGAGTGTTCTCTGGTCTTGGACTTTTGTTTGTTGGAAGATCTTTAATCACAGTTTCAATTTCATTACTTGTGATTGGTCTGTTCATATTTTCTATTTCTTCCTGGTTCAGTCTTGGGAGGTTATACCTTTCTAAGAATTTGTCCATTTCTTCCAGGTTGTCCATTTTATTGGCATAGAGTTGCTTGTAGTAGTCTCTTAGGATGCTTTGTATTTCTGCAGTGTCTGTTGTAACTCTTCCTTTTTCATTTCTAATTTTATTGATTTGAGTCCTCTCCCTCTTTTTCTTGATGAGTCTGGCTAATGGCTTATCAATTTTATCTTCTCAAAGAACCAGCTTTTAGTTTTATTAATGTTTGCTATTGTTTTCTTTGTTTCTATTTCATTTATTTCTGCTTTGATCTTTATTATTTCTTTTCTTCTGCTAACTTTGGGTTTTGTTTGTTCTTCTTTCTCTAGTTCCTTTAGATGTAAGGTTAGATTGTTTATTTGAGATGTTTCTTGTTTCTTGAGGTAGGCTTGTATAGCTATAAACTACCCTCTTAGAACTGCTTTTGCTGCATCCTGTAGGTTTTGGATCATCGTGTTTTCATTGTCATTTGTCTCTAGGTATTTTTTGATTTCCTCTTTGATTTCTTCAGTGATCACTTGGTTATTTAGTAATGTATTGTTTAGCCTCCATGTGTTTGTGTTTTTTACATTTTTTCCCCTGTAATTGATTTCTAATCTCATAGTGCTGTGGTCAGAAAAGATGCTTGATATGATTCCAGTTTTCTTGAATTTACTGAGGCTTGATTTGTGACCCAAGATGTGATCTATCCTGGAGAATGTTCTGTGAGCCCTTGAGAAGAAAGTGTAATCTGCTGTTTTTGGATGGAATGTCCTATAAATATCAATGAAATCTATCTGGTCTATTGTGTCATTTAAAGCTTGTGTTTCCTTATTAATTTTCTGTTTGGATGATGTGTCCATTGCTGTAAGTGAGGTGTTAAAGTCCCCCACTATTATTGTATCACTGTCAATTTCCTCTTTTATAGCTGTTAGCAGTTGCCTTATGTATTGAGGTGCTCTTATATTGGGTGCATATATATTTATAATTGTTATATCTTCTTCTTGGATTGATCCCTTGATCATTATGTAGTGTCCTTCCTTGTCTCTTGTAACATTCTTTATTTTATCATCTATTTTATCTGATATGAGTATCACTACTCCAGCTTTCTTTTGATTTCCATTTGCATGGAATATCTTTTTCCACCCCCTCACTTCCAGTCTGTATGTGTCCCTAGGTCTGAAGTGGGTTTCTTATAGACAGCATATATATGGGTCTTGTTCTTGTATCCATTCAGCGAGCCTGTGTCTTTTGGTTGGAGCGTTTAATCCATTCACGTTTAAGGTAATTATTGATATGTATGTTCCTATTACCGTTTTCTTAAATGTTTTTGGTTTGTTTTTGTATGTCCTTTTCTCCTCTTGTGTTTCCCACTTAGAGAAGTTCCTTTAGCATTTGTTGTAGAGCTGGTTTGGTGGTGCTGAATTCTCTTAGCTTTTGCTTGTCTGTAAAGCTTTTGATTTCTCCATCGAATCTGAATGAGATCCTTGCTGGGTAGAGTAATCTTGGTTGTAGGTTTTTCCCTTTTATCATTTTAATTGTATCATGCCACTCCCTTCTGGCTTGTAGAGTTTCTGCTGAGAAATCAGCTGTTAACCTTATGGGAATTCCTTTGTATGTTATTTGTCATTTTTCCCTTGCTGCTTTCAATAATTTTTCTTTGTCTTTAATTTTTGCCAATTTGATTACTATGTGTCTTGGCATGTTTCTCCTTGGGTTTATCCTGTATGGGACTCTCTGTGCTTCTTGGACTTGGGTGGCTATTTCCTTTCCCATGTTAGGGAAGTTTTCAACTATAATCTCTTCAAATGTTTTCTCGGGTCCTTTCTCTCTCTCTTCTCCTTCTTGGACCCCCTATAATGTGACTGTTGTTGTGTTTAATGTCCTCCCAGAGGTCTCTTAAGCTGTCTTCATTTCTTTTCATTCTTTTTCCTTTATTCTCTTCCATAGCAGTGAATTCCACCATTCTGTCTTCCAGGTCACTTATCCGTTCTTCTGCCTCAGTTATTCTGCTATTGATTCCTTCTAGTGTATTTTTCATTTCAATTATTGTATTGTTCATCTCTGTTTGTCCTTTCATTCTTCTAGGCCTTTGTTAAACATTTCTTGCATCTTCTCGATCTTTGCCTCCATTCTTTTTCCGATGTCCTGGATCACCTTCACTATCATCATTCTGAATTCTTTTTCTGGAAGGTTGCCTATCTCCACTTCATTTAGTTGTTTTTCTGGGGTTTTATCTTGTTCCTTCATCTGGTACATAGCCTTCTGCCTTTTCATCTTGTCTATCTTTCTATGAATGTGGTTTTTGTTCCCCAGGCTGCAGCATCATAGTTCTTCTTGCTTCTGCTGTCTGCCCTCTGGTGGACGAGACTATCTTGAATTAGTTGTTTTCTTAGTGGAGAAATAACTCATGTCCATGACTGCAGGAATCTATGTATTTAGGCCGTAGGTTAATAGAAAAAGCTATCATTATTCACCAGATAGCATTGCTTGAATTATAGTTCTATAAAGACAAATAAATATATCCCCTTAATGGATTTTGAACTTACCAATCAGATTTTAAACGGCCATCATAGCAAAGTGAAAACGCCAAGTAGCACACCATTTGAAACTATTTCCAGTTTATAGTTACAAGGTTGCCTAAGCTAAGGAAATTAAAAACAAATAGAGCCAATTTCCACTGCCAAAAACCTATAAATGGTGGATCTAGATAACATTTATTTAACAAGGCATCACTGAGTTTGCATAAAAGAGAAACATCCAAATGCCAGAAATGAAACTGGAAAACCATATACGCAAGGACAGGGGGTGATGCTTCAGCAAGGCTTCTGGTTGAATGAAACCTCATGGTGCCTGGGGCTTTGATCAGCCAAGGGCTGTGAGGGGCAGTGCTGCCCTGCACGAGGCAGGTAATTGGAACTGGAATCTCTGCACGAAACCGTGATCCTCCAAGAGCTTCCCCCACAAGGAAAAGAAAATTAATATGAAACTTCACACAGCTCGGGTAAATGAGGAACCTTGTTTTTGTCTGAACCCTGGGTGAAAAAACAGTAAATCTCTTGTAAGAAATTGAAATCACATTTTCTGTTCCTAAGGTAGATTTTGTAGACTGAATTTATATTGCCTACATTGTTATTTAATCTCAAGGCAAGAAATTAACATTACATTTGGTCCTTGGTCAGTGATATTTTCAAGCTCAAAAGACTTCCATTCCCTTTTAATCAATGGCTTAAGTTCCAAAGAACAGACAGGTGCTAAGAAATGGCCCCCAGAGAACCAATGTTTGGACTTTATCAATTGGATTTCTTTTTCTTTTGACATGTTTTCTGTGTTTTACAGAGCAGGGCAGTAATGGCTGAAGCATTTACACCAGACTTTAGGCTGAAATGGTCAACTTCTGATTATCCTTTAAAATATCTCAGCACCAAGAAAAGCACTGAATTTCACTTCATTTTATTTGATTAATGTATGTTATTGTAGTATAGTTGATTTACAATGCTGTGTTAATTTTTGCTGTACAACAAAGGGATTCAGTTATACACATATGTACATCCTTTTTCACATGCTTTTCCTTTATGGTTTATCGCAGGGTATTGAATAGAGTTCCCTGTGCTCTACAGCAGGACCTTGTTGTTGATCCATCCTATGTATGATACTTGGCATCTGCTCACCCCAGACTCCCATTCCGTCCCCCTCCCCCCTCCCCCTTGGCAACCACATGTCTGTGAGTCTGTTTCTGTTTCATAGGTAAGTTCATTTATGTCCTATTTTAGATTCCACATATAAGCGATATCCTATGGTATTTGTCTCTGTCTGACTTATTGCACTTAATATGATCATCTCTAGGGCTATCCATGTTGCAGCTAAGGGCATTAGCACTCAATTTCCACTTGTCCTGCTTTGCTAGGTCTCCTCTAGGAAATGTGTAGCATCAGTCAGAGGATATGGATTGAGGAAACATTCTGTGGTGGGTGAGTTGGGCTTCCAAAGTAATCACTGCCCATAGCAGTGATTCACCTTTTCTTTCTCTCTTGCCTCTCCCTTTCATAGCCCACTCATCTTTTCCCCTAATCTCCCTAAAGAGATCCTCCCTGAAATGTTCCCACCACACCTTGGCCCATACCCTACCACTACCTGACCTTTTGGCATATTTGCTATTCGGATCCCCTTTATTCTATGCCCAGATAAAGGTGTGGAGCATGGTCTGGGAGGCCTAGAACCACCAGCTTAGAAGACAGCACAGATCAAGGAAAGTGGTGTGACCAGCTCTCCCTGGGGGAGCCCTTTCACTCACACACTGTGAGACAGAACAGCAACTTTCCTAGGGGACCTGTATTCATTTATACAGCAAATGGTGTCATGAGAACAACTTGAACACAATGATTTTCATGTGTGTGTGTTTCAGAATTTCAGGGTGATTTGAAGTCCAGCAGAGACTTGACAGCATGACATTCTTTCTGTGTTTTTTTACCTTTTTCCACAACTTTCTCAGGCTGGACAGTTTATATACGGAGTTGCTTCCCGACTCCAACCTATCCCTGTGGGAAAACTATAAATCCCGATAGGTTGCAACCTTATGACTCAGGAAAGGGCACGTGTGAAAGAAGCTCTCAGTCCTGGAAAAGAAATGAGGTCGATATATTATTTCCCCAAATCCTAACCTTTTATTCACTCTCATGTCTTTAGAACTAACCTTGCCTGCTGTACTGCTACTGTTATCCCCACAAAGGCCCCTAGTTGTATTTCGAACGTTGCTTTATGGAGTTATTACACATACAATTAGGATCTCCCAGAAGATGTCAGGTGAACTTTGTGTTTTGTTTTGTTTGTTTTATTGTAACTTAGAATCCCCCACAAGTTTTGTTTCAGTGTGGTATGTAGATCTCAGTAAATGGAGGACCTTGATACAGTAGCATATCCATGTGGGTCAGGAAGGGAGGGTGTCTGGGCTGGGGCTTCATGACGGCAGAGTCACAGACATCCCAGCGACAGAGCAGGACATGGGACAGTGCCTGTCCCTACAGAATCTGCCCGAAAGGTCTATGTGGTCCTGAACATCAACTCGGAATCTACAAAATGGAATCCAATACTTACCTCCCTTGCTTTTTGCTTAGGGTGTCTTAACAAATCAAAATAAACAGTATTAATAACAGAGCATTTCTCCAACTAGTATTTCTGCAAAGCAGTGAGAGGTTTAGTAAGTGTGATGCCAAAAATAAGTGTTTGTGCTCAAATATCAGTAAGTTTGGCCAGTGCTAACTTTGGCTACAAATTTCCTTCATGTAGGACTTCTCACCACCTTTCATGGATGCGGTGCGTCCTGAATACATTTAATCAGGGTCACTTTCATTGTGCACCATCTGTTAACATTTCCATAAACTGTTGTTCTGAGGTCAAGGCATGGAGCAATGCCAGAGCCTCATGAAGGACCTCAGCCTGTAGCATCCTGTGCCTTTTAACTGGTGTAGCTTCATTGATCTCAATCACAAACCACCAAGAGCACAGTCTTATACTAATACTAGGGAACATTAGTTTCCAAATTTAAAGATGTGTGATCTAAAGCAAGATTAGCTTCAATTATTATTGTTATTCAGATTCTTCCTCTGCCACTGATGAGATGTGTCACTTATATGTAAGCCTCAGTTTCCTCCTTTGTAATATGGGAAGAATAATAGCGTTCAACCTTCAAGGCAGAGACCTGGCTTAGCTTTCTTCTCTTTACTTTAGTGCTTAGTATACTCATTGTTCAGAATTTTTGCTGGATGAAAGAAATTATGAATGCATGCATGCAAGGATCAGTGCAACTTGCAAGGAATAACAAGATAAAGTCCAGCATAGACTCTCCTTTTAAGACCTACAGGGAAATGAAAAACAATGAAGAGGTCCGTGTGGATTTAGTTTAGTCAATGGAAATATCTCAGAGCATGAACTTGTGTTTATGGCATAAACTTTCATGGAGAATGTATTCTGCTACTGGTAAAGATTAAGAACCTTGATTTTACTAAGAGGATATGGGTTTTACACATGTATAGACTGGCAGACAATATATTTATCCTCTTCTGCCCAAAGTTTGTCCTGCTGCTGATTCTTAAGTGCTGATGCATTAAAACAATACAGTGTGGCTCACAAAACAGGTAAAACCAGTAGAGAGAGTGGCAAGGTGTTATTTCCACCTGGACGGTCTTCTGTCTGTAGCCCCATAGAGAAGTAGATGCTTTACTTACATCCCATCAGGCGTTTGCAATGTAGTTTATTAGTTCATTATTTAAAATTACTCAGTATATTTGTCTACATGGAAGCATACCTTGCTTTTTCTATAAGATATAATTGTGAGCAGTCAAGGACATTACATAGACAAGTCTGTTGGGGAATAATATATACATTTACTGTGCAGTATTTCAGTGCTACTTTCCTTAATACACTAGTATTATATAGAACTTAGAAATTCAATACATATCGATTTTTACTTCAAAGTGTGCTAGTAAGAGATTTGGATTTTAAATCAGATTTTTTTTGAATTAATACTAGGACTGTGGAGGAAAAAAACCACCTGATTTCCAGAGTACTATATGGGATTAATATTTCAACATTAACAATATTGGCATTTGATTGTAATAATTTTTACCTCTATTTTCTGCCTGTTGTATTAGTATTGAAGTTTAATTTGAATATGAAAGCTTGGTGAAGTGGAAGCACTGGGTTGATGATGTGGGAGCTTAGTTTCCAGGACAGACCAGTCTTGGTATTTACTTCATATTTGTTTCCATAAATGGTTGATTCTCTTGTAATGCTCTCCATCCTGGTCACCTCTCAGATTTGTTCTACAACCCATGAACATGCTTTAGGAAATATGAAATACCTGCATATACATTATTTTTACAATTTACAGCATTATCTGTATTAAAATCCAAAAAAGTAATGATTACCTGCACATTCGTATGCTTAAATTAAAATTATGTGTACCTCTTGTTTTCATTATGGTAGAGGAAAATATAATCCTTTAATTCCTTTTTTTCCCATAAAGTAGGAGTTTGCATCTTATCTAAAAGAAGGTATAGCTCTTCATAGTCTGGAACTGTTGTACCCTGTCACATATAGTAGAAAAAAATCCCAGAGCCATATGTGTGTGTGTGTGTGTGTGTGTGTATGTATACAAATATATATATATATATACACATATATATATATATACATACATATATATATATATATATATGTATGTATTTGCCTCTGCTAGGAAAATACAACAATAGGAAGAGGGAACCTACCTTTAAAAGTTTATGTAATAGGAGGAAAATATATAAAGAATATATAATATGCACAAAAATAGCCTAACCTCAAATATTTCTTCAGGAAGAAACAAAACATTTTTTTCTTCACAAATCAGAGCTGTAATAATAAGGAATGCTCTTATTTAATTGATTTTAACAGTACTTCACAAAAGCAGAAGAGTTATGCTTTAAGAAGTCATCCTATGGGCTAATGGCCATTTGGTTGTCATAAAAGTCCTTTATTTAGCCCTCTCCACAAATAAGTGCACAGCAGGAGAAATGACACTAGTTAGAGTGACTGGGGGATAAGTAAACAGAAGGAATGGCTAGGAGCAGTGTCATCTGGCAGAGAGCTTATTTCCTGAATCCCGTGGATCTGGTTAAAAGCCAACAGAGATGCCAATATGCTTCTGCTCAGTAAGTGCTACCAGGCTCCAGGCCACTAGGCCTGGAGGCTTGTGCACGGTGTCCTATCCAGGCGGTGCCTGCGTAGCTGCTCAGTGCCCGCGATGACCTGAGCCGGTCATGCAGAGTGACTTTCTCCTGCTCAACCAGCATCCCTTCGCTTCCATCTTCTGCTGCTCCTGACCTCCGGGTGGTTCAACAGCCTAAGCTGAGGGCAGGAGGAGCCACTGTGTGCTCTTCCTGGATGATCCTGAACTTGTTTCAAAGCCAGGCTGACAGTCCCCAGGCTGGATTTCTCTGCGAGTTGCTGTCATGTGTGCCCCCGGCCTACCCGTGTCTTCAGAAGGGTGGGAAGATGTGAGGGCTACAGACCCTGAAGAGAGGACCATGGAGGCCCCGAGAGCAGGTGCCGGTAAGCTGGACCAGAGTCTGGGGCATGGGAATCCCACTTCATTGTTTCTTCTGGTTAGACGCAAGTCTGTGTTTAACGCTCCCTCTCTCTCTGTCTTTCCTCAGTAAATATTCCCAGTGTGTGTCAGGTAGGATGTGATTTTGTTCCATTTTCTCAACAGAGCCAAGTTTCCAGCTACCAACTTGATCGTCAGTCTTTCTCTCTGAAAAGACATGATGAGATTTACAAGATAGCCCTAAATACTTTAAGATGACTAATCAAATTTGTGATTTGTTTTCTTGCGTAATAGCTAAGTCCAGAAGCATGTAAATATTAAATGTCACTGTTCTCTGAAAATAAGGGAAAACAATAACTAGTTGTTTAATTGTGTGCATGACTTTTGTTTGTAGTCAACGTTTTCTGTGCTTTGTGATCGCCTGTTCAAACAAAGAATGAGAAAGACATAAGTTGGAGTCATTATTAGCAGGAAATCAGTCCCCAAATAGGAAGTTTGTGTCACTTTTTCCAAGTAATGGATTCTGAGTGCTTGTGAAAGAGCTGAAGGCTTTCCACGAACATGGGCCTTGATGCTGACCACAGCGCCATAGGTCGATGGTATATGTGAAGCAAGCTCACCATTGCGGTCGATGTTAGGTCTTGTATGTTCTCTCCTAAGAGAAATTAGTCTGCTGGTCTTTGGAGTGGCAGTGGTGTCACAGCTGAGTGGCAGGCTAGGAAACATGCAGCCCCAGAGGGATACGGGTGGTGCAAAAGGGACAGAGTGGTAGAAATATTTTCAATGAGTAAATATTGTTGACATAAATTTCTGAATTGACGGGTGAAGTTAGGATTATTTTTCCTACTTACACGTGGACAGTGGCCTCCGTGAAGGACACTCATTACTCATTCTTGGAGTATGTGGTACCCAGATATGAGTGAAAGGTCCTTTAAAACAAGGTCAACCTTATTAGCCCCTCCTAATTTTGAGGCTCTATTTTGAATCTGTAATTAGGAAAGCTGTGTGTACCATTTCAGAGACCTTACTTGGTTTATCAAACATCTTTGGTTAGAAATAAAATTTGTTACCATGTAAGGGACTCAAGATAGTTACAGCAAATTAACATAAATGTATAAGGTGGAATGAGAAGTAGATATTAGATGGCTAGCATTCAAATGATTTTATCATTTGAAACAAGCCCATTCCAGGTGCTAAATGAGGAAAAAAAGAAATAGGAGAAGAGAAATACAAAAAAGAAATATATCAAAAGTCAGGCACGACGATAGCCACATGTGGTGTAAGTAAGTGCTTTAATTCCATTGCCTATATAAGCATATAAGATCCACAGACTCCTATATTTCCTTCGAATCAAGCTCTGCAGTGCCAGGCTCAGCAGATGGACTTGGGTACATTGGTTGTTGAAGGTTTTGATTCTCCTTCCACTGGTTCTCCTTGGTATTCGTCCGTCTCTAGACCCTGCTGTTTGTGCGTCTTTATGACAGAGGCACAGTGGAAGAAACCAATCCAAGCCCCGTAAGTTTCGCCCCATAAACCTGCCTGGAGAATCGTCACCGGCCCCACAGGTGGCACGTGGAGGTGGATAAATGTCAGCCCCCTGGCCTCACTACTTTCCACACCAAATCACTGGCACTTTCACAAAAGGTGGCACAACTTTGAGGTGACCTACAGATATAATCACAGCAGCTCCTACCTACCAGGTGTCATGGAAAGCTGGGCCTCCCAATCACACGAAGACAAGTTCAAATCCCAGCTCTACTAGTGGTAAACCACGTGAACGTGGGCAAGTTAACTGGCTTCTCTGAGCCTCATCTGTAATATGGGGTAAATAATATTGACTTTGCCACATGCCTGTGAAAAAGAAATGAACACAATTAACATGCCTGTTTATCACAAGATTTGACAGAGATTCATTCACCTAATGTTTATTTCCCTTTCTCTTTCCAGCCAGCAACCATGTGGCCAAATTTTTATTCAAGCAAGTTTATGAAAGCATACTTGGAAGTTTGGGGTAAAGAAAAAAAAAAAAGATTCTAAGTAGAGATCCCAAAGCTGTTTTTTTAAGAGGAGAAAACAATGTTCGCATTAGTCCATTTGTTTCAGGCTCATATTTTGCACTTGCTTTGGTGACGATGAGTGATCCATAGTTCAGTATTAATGTTTTCCTTATCTGGTAATTATTTTTGACCAGTATCTATAAGTTAAGCAAACACAGTGCATTTAGTTTAAATAAACAAAACCTGGGTCTTAATTCTCTATTATCATTTGATCATTTCGTCTTCTAAAACAAACTAGAAGCAGTCTGCCCCGACTTTTCAATGATATTCCCTAGTGGATTAGACTAGAGAAGTTCGTTGTTTCTGGAAACTGAATGATATACCACAATAAACATGACATTGGAGCAGCGACATCATTTCAAAGCAGCTGTTCTGTGGTATATGGTCCAGGGGGATCAAGAAATGTTGGGGAGGGCTTCCCTGGTGGCGCAGTGGTTGAGAGTCCACCTGCCGATGCAGGGGACACGGGTTCGTGCCCCGGTCTGGGAAGATCCCACATGCCGCAGAGCGGCTGGGCCCGTGAGCCATGGCCGCTGAGCCTGCGTGTCTGGAGCCTGTGCTCTGCAACGGGAGACGCCACAACAGTGAGAGGCCCGCATACCGAAAAAAAAAAAAAAGAGAAAAAAAAGAAATGTTAGGGAACTGGTGAGAAGATGGTGATCCCGTCTCAGTGAGAAAAGTATAGTGGACCGTGAGTTGTGATTGCACAGTCATCAGAGACCTGCATCTTTAAAAATACTGGAGCTATGAGCCTACCCCATTCCCCTCGACTCCTGGCTACACCAGTTTGGGTTGTCCTTTTGCCCCCTGGAGACGATCCCCGGTGAGCGCTCGGCTGGCCGGCTGGCACAGCTGGACAAAGCGCTGTGTCCTACTTCCGGCAGTTGCTCACGCACTCCTGGCTTAAGCTTCCTTCTGCCAGTCGTCCTTGGGCTGAGTAAGGTCTCAGGTAAGGAGACTGAAGAGGGAACGATGGGTTTCACCGGGCTTGGCAGGACCACGGCCAGGGAATGAGATTGGACCTAAATCATCTTAGGTGAGTGCTCTGGGGTCCAGCAGGGGGCTGCTGGCCTTTGTCATCTTAGCCCCTGGGTGTCTCCATGAAATGTCCCTGGGGGGATAAGAGGAGGGCCTTTTCAAGCCTCTGCCTGAGTTTTCTCTCCAGTGCTGGCTTTCAGGGACCACTGTGTTTCAAGTCTCTGCCTGCAGGAAGGTAGCATCGTCTGTGCATTGTTTTAGGAAATGGTTAATCAGGGACCTACTGGAGCTTTGGTGTTTGCTAGAGTGGGGACCTCTTTAGCATAGCACAGCGCACTATAGATCAGTAATGCGGTAATCACTGAGGATCTGCACGCTGCGGAGACCTGTTTTGATGACAGCAGCACTTATGGCCTTGTTTAGTGTCACCGTTGTAGAATGTTGGACAGTACAGGCTTTTTTTTTTTTTTTTTTTGGTTTTGGTTTAGAATGCAAGGACCACAGGGGCTGTTATTTAACATTTCTTTTGCGCTTCCGTGGATTACGTATTGTGTTGTGAATTTGCTGCCGTTGCTAGCTACAATTTAGTGATCTGATGCCAGCAGCCTCTGTTTAACTCCTCTGATGCTGCTGTTATGTTTGCTGGGTTTCTACAGCTTCTACTCTATACGTTGCACTCAAGAACAGGTAAACTAAGCTCTAATATTAATCTTATGCATAAATGTAAAATTAACAGAATATTTGTTTAATTATCCAAAAGAGTAAGATATTAAAATGCTTCATTTAGATTCTATCAGTAGAGAATAAGGCATGTTTTGCTTTGAACATGGAAATTACACAGATATATTATCATTTTGAAATGCAGTGGTAATCCTCTAGTTGCATTATATGAAGTTATTTTCATGTTTTAAATGAATATCTGAAGTGTACATTTCGTTGTCTACAATTTAGTATTTAACTCTCGACTTGATGTATGTACAATAGACAATTAAGTCAGAAAGTATGCATTTTCCTTTCTGATTGACCCAAGGCAGTTGTTTTCCCTGTTTACTGAATTTTCCTGAAATCAGAAAGCTTCCTAGTTTAATCTTCTTAAAAACAGAAAGTTGTAAGTTTGTCTGTAGATTGTTATTTCGAAGTGTTTAGACAAAGGCTGCTGAGGGCAGGTTTCCCGTGACCGACAGCCCTGATTTTAGAGCACGTCGTGGAAATACCTATGTTTTTATGCGACGTTAAGCTGTGGACTGAAGGGAAACCTGCTCGAATAAGGGGACCAGAGAGCCCAGACAGAAAGGGCAAGGCAGTGCTTTGGGTGTGGCAGATTCGGGTGTGTGGCCTTGGACGACAGAGCAAGCCCTCCTGGTCCCTGTTTCCATCTGCCAGTTTGATAAGGACTCTGCTGGTCTTCTCAGTAGGGATGGAATCACATTTTTCAGGTGCTCAAGATCATCTGATGGTGATGTCTGTGCAGAAAGAGAGCCTACTGTTAAGGTTTTAAAGGGATGCAGTCTTCTTAATAAAGGGGGACCATAGAGCTCTTTTGGCCTTTCCTTCCCTTCACAGCATTTTAGCAGCTGAGGCTTTTCTGAAAGGGAGCTTATGGCTTTTATGAATTGAACTGGTAAATCTCTGGGCTCTGTTGAGAGTCTTTTGCCAAATAGGCGTTGAAGAGTTTGCAGTGTCCTGAGGGCACCTACTGGCAGATGGCCACCCAGGGTGGGGAGGGGTGGGAGGCACCGCGGTCCCGCGGCAGCAATGCGGTGCTGATGCAGAGGTGCAGGTTCTGGATGCCTGCCAGGGATGCAGGCCATCCTCCCTCCCAGGCAGAGTGTGTGCTCTTAGGGCAGCTTCCGCCTGCTCTTCTCAGCAGAGGACTTTCAAGAGGTCCCCTTCTGCGGAGGGCAAGCTTAGGATCCAAAGACCAGAGGCAACTGGAAGAGAAGCGTCTAGCCACCTCCCCCTTGAGAAAGTGTGAAGCAGTTGTTGCTGCCTGTCCAGGGCTAGTTCCCGTCCATGAGTCTAGACACCGTAAATGTTGCTTTGGGGAGAACAGAAGCGTTTGATTGCACATTGAGCCGCGTGCTTGCAGGGTGGCGGATCATCCCTCGCTGATGAAGATGGTGAATCCTGTGTTCACGGTCCTCATTAGTGGGTCTGGGTGACGGTCAGCCACCCTTAGGGGAAGCCTGAGGCCCGGATGTTTCTGCTCCCTCCCTGTGTGTGAGCGATGAAGGGTGAACAGCGTGGTGGACCTCTGTGTCCAGCTCTGAGGAGCCTGTCTGTGTGACTTACAGTCTCTACACATGCACGTAGGAGGGCAGTGACTTTATGAGTCACGTGATTCTCCATCGGGCAGGAGATGGTCCGCTCAGGTCTCTCCCAACTTTCTGACTTTACGTGGTGCAGTTAGTCGTTGTGCATGGTTGCAAAGCTCTTCAGGAAAAGGAGATCTTCTCATTTTCAAGGCTGTCTGGGAATGTTCCTAAGGAGAGCTCCATCAGAGGAGTGAAGGAAGGATTTGGGAACTGAAGACGAAAATCTCAGTGAACAGCAAGTGTATATTCTTCCCTATACTTCTCCAGATAATCCACACACTTTTAATAAATAAAATAAATACTTTCTGTTCTTCTCCATTTTCGAAGGCCAGGGAGATTGGGAAGAAGCACGTCAAATGACAACATAGAGGAATCAATGAAAGAACTAGCAGTTATCTTGTCATAATATCAATAATTAAGGAGACAATTATCTTGCCTGTAACTTGCAGGCTAGTGAAATGGGTTTAGTTTTTGGACAGCCTGCTTCAAGTAGGTGATCTTTAGTCATTAAGAAGGGAATTGTGGTAATCATGTAACGAGTTGGTCAATCTGTTGCAGAAATGCAACCAAGAACTTTGAATGCCTAGTTAATTTAAATTAGTTGTTTCAGAGGAGGTTTTATATGAGTTGTATACATTTTAAAGACCTGGCAGATAAATTCTGAAAAACTCTAAACATTGAACAAATGTTAAAGCTGACTTCAGAGAAAGGGGGCATATTGATAGTAACAGATGGTAGATTCTAGCAAACATGTTCTCAATAGGATAAGATCTGTCATAGATTTTAGACTTACTAATAGCTTTTGAAGGGGTTTTTTTTGTAACAAGAAGCTGTTAGCCTTGCAATGTTTCTTTCTTTCTATCGCTCTCTTTTTTTTTTTTTTTTTTTCTCTAGAGAATGCTTAGCCCTTGAAGCTTACTCTTAACTTCTAAGCAGGTCCAAATTGGAACAATTTTTTATCCACTTTGAAGTTTTACTTTTATTTAAAGATTATGTTTTCTCATAACTTATTTAGATTATATAAAGTTTATTACTTCTTCTATACTTTCCCTTTTAGCAATGTCTTTGAAATCAGGGCACTTGTCAGCGAAGAGTAGCATGTCGGTATATAGTATTTCTCTTGCCTATTGATATTCAAGGCTTTTAAAAATATGCTTTATTAGAGTCTTGATAGCTCACAAAATTGCTTTCTGATGTGAATTCCCTTGCCCTCTGTATGTAACCACAAAGTTCATTTTCCCTGAGTACGGTTTCTGCTTTTCCTGAGTGTCTAGCTTAAATAGGGTTCTTAATTCAAGCCTCCCGCTGAGGCTGGGGCCCTACAGGAGAGGATCATTCCGGGAGCTAGAGAAAAGGCACCTGGGCAGTATTGCAGGTCCCAGGCTGAGTCACTTCTTCATCCAGACTCATGAATCCTTTGCTCTTAATTTGGGTACAGATCATGGACCCTTAAGAGAAGTAGAGGATGCAACGTGCTCCCCCCAGAAAAACACTTAGGCACACAAAACTTTATACACAATCTTAAGGAACGTATGGATCTCCTGAGTCTAATCAGAGACCGTGTACAAGGGCTCACATAACCCAGGTTATAAAGCTTTCCTTAAAGATCACAAAAGCAAAGTACTTGACCTTCGGTGGTAGAAAAAGTCCTGCCTACCTGAAGGTAACCCATTTCTCTTCCACAGTTTGTGGATAAACCTGAGGTCCTCCAGCCACTGTGCAGGAATGGGGGAGAGGGGCAGGGCCCCTGCCAGTGGGTGCTGGCTGGGGTGAGCAGAGACCCTGGCCCACTGGAGATGGGCCCCAGGGCCCAGGCCCTGCCTGGGAAGACCTGCTTCAGAATGCTGTTGCTTAAAATAACTTAATTACCATTTGATATTTTCGTGAGCTCTGTTATTGCAGGTCATAGTAGAAAAAAAAATCCTTTCCAAGCTTAACTCTCTACAAGATAAATAAATGATTAGATATATTGATATAGGTAAATTGATTAGGAATGACTGAAAATTGAAATATAACAAAGCACGCCAGCATTATTTCACTGCACCTGGAGGGCCGACCAGGGCTTGTTTCTGTTTCATACGGCTTGACAGAGACTAGTTTTTTCCTGACAAGTTAAGTCTCTTTGACCAATATGCTGTGATGCTCTGATTTCAGAGGCTAGTCTTATTCTAGCTCAGATGCATAGTTATAGAAATCTCTGTGTAAGGTTTGCTTTAGTCTATGAGATTTTACTGTAATCAGCTATTCAGTGAAGGCATGAAAGTGATACAACAATTGAGCACAAATTAAAAGTCTCCAAAATATTGGTTTAATCTGAAGGCCCTTAGAGGACTAGTGAGAAACCCAGGTTTTGTCCTGAGGAGAAGAATCCCTCTTTGGAGTTTTTGCTTGAAGTCGTGCCTTTTGAGTTTGCTGTACAGAATCTCTGAACACACTGTATTTAGTCTCCACCAGCCCTGGCTGCTTTTACAAAGGTCGATGGTGGTGGTACATTGTTTGTGTCTGTGACTTAAAAGCACGTCTGGATATTTGATCTCAAATGTGATGCAATGATAATTACACTGAACAGAGATGGTAGCAGGCCCAAAGTAAGTGTGTGTGTGTGTGTGTGTGTGTTTGCGTGTGCATGTGTAATTTTTTGTCATTAAAACTATTTGTGCATCACTTTGGAAAACAAAACAGAGCTATCAAAATTCTTAGTAAAAAGTAAAATTGTAAAGGTTAGCAAGATGTTGTCTTTCAATGTTTCAGCCCCTTCCCACAGTAGAAAATGCAAATTAGCCAAGCAAGAGTAATAGAGAGTTTCTCATTTGAAAAATAAGTATTTAACCATTAAAATACAGTTGGAACAATTACCTTAATCCAAGTTCTCTAAAACTATATTTCGAATATGAATAATAAGCCATTTTTACCTAAAACTAAATGCTACTTACCGTCTTGCCAGATAGAAAGAAAATGAGGTTGAGTTTGGGAGATGTTACTAATTGACTCATTTTAAAATGGGGATGAGCCTTTAATTTGATTTAAAGTATGTATTAAATAAACCTCTGTGTATTTGGGGAAAGTTTAAGGTAAACTCTGATTTTTTTCTTAACATTGGAACAATTAAAATCACTATAGTATCTTGGTATTTCTTGTAGATTCTGTTCATTTCTCCAGCCCCTTCTTGCTGTGATCAGGAAGGCATTTTAGCTAAAACATAGGTTTCTTTATATGGAAATAGGTGCACTATAATGATCTTATGCTGTTAAGATCATTGAAGTTATTTGATCAATCTTGAATGTGCTCATATTTATTGGGAGAAATTATTTAAAGATTTTTTTATGGATTTATAAAATTTGCATTAGAAAACACACGTGAAAAATATATATATATATTTTTAAAGAAGATGTTGGGGGTAGGAGTTTATTAATTAATTAATTTATTTTTGCTGTGTTGGGTCTTCATTTCTGTGTGAGGGCTTTCTCTAGTTGTGGCAAGCGGGGGCCACTCTTCATCGTGGTGCGTGGGCCTCTCACTATCACGGCCTCTCCTGTTGCGGAGCACAGGCTCCAGACGCGCAGGCTCAGTAGTTGTGGCTCACGGGCCTAGTTGCTCCATGGCATGTGGGATCCTCCCAGACCAGGGCTTGAACCCGTGTCCCCTGCATTGGCAGGTGGATTCTCAACCACTGCGCCACCAGGGAAGCCCCAAAATATTGATTTTAACATTATTGAAATAACATTCAATTTAACCATTTCATGAAAGAGTTAAAGGTAATTTCAATTTTCAGATTCAATGTCACTGAAAATTTTACATATCAGTGCTAACAGCGCTCAGTTTCAATTTTTTCACCAAATATCTGTTAATTTCTTAATTTAATTCTGTTACATACTCAATCCCCTAGAAAAGATAGTTTTGTTTGCTTTTCTTTGTTCTTACTTGAGAGACATCAATTTTGGTAAGAATCTTTGGAAGACAATTTAGCCACTCTGTATATAGGACATTATACAAAGAGCAATTAACCCTATATTTTCCTTTTTTGTACTGCATTCACAAAACTGTCAAAATATAACATTCAAAGAGAGAAAATAAATAATATTTATAGTAGATGAATCCTTCCTTTAATACCTGATAAGTCTAAAACAGTTTTTGATAAAGTTACTACATGTTTCTGTTTTTCCTAGTATTGATGAGTAATGACTTAATTTTGGAATTGTGGAAACTCAACCTCAAATCCCTGATGGCTGATTTTTCAAATATGCTGCATATTTGCCAGCCACCTTGTTATTCATGCTATGCATTTATATTATCTTAATTAAAATATTTCTCATCAGAATTGCAGCTTACTGTCTTTTTTGTTGTTGTTTTAAAGCAGGAAGGCAGAAAAGAGTGTTTCATCTTGTTTTCATAAAAGTTTATATGCCATAAAGTCATTTGTTTAGTTGTCGCCTAATGGATATTGTTTTTTTGTTGGTTTGTTTTTTGTCTTTAACATCTTTATTGGAGTATAATTGCTTTACAATGGTGAATCAGTTTACGTATACATATATAACAAAGTGAATCAGTTATACATTTACATATATCCCCATATCTCTTCCATCTTGCATCTCCCTCCCTCCAACCCTCCCTATCCCACCCCTCTAGGGGGGCACAAAGCACCGAGCTGATCTCCCTGTGCTATGCAGCTGCTTCCCACTAGCTATCTATTTTACATTTGGTAGTGTATATATGTCCGTGCCACTCTCTCACTTTTCCCAGCTTACCCTTCCCCCTCCCTGTATCCTCAAGCCCATTCTCTAGTAGGTCTGTGTCTTTAATCCCGTCTTGACCCTAGGTTCTTCATGACCATTTTTTTGTTTTGTTTTTTAGATTCCATATATATGTGTTAGTGTACGGTATTTGTTTTTCTCTTTCTGACTTACTTCACTCTGTATTACAGACTCTAGGTCCATCCACCTCACTACAGATAACTCAATTTCATTTCTTTTTATGGCTGAGTAATATTCCATTTTATATATGTGCCACATCTTCTTTATCCATTCATCTGTTGATGGACACTTAGGTTGCTTCCATGTCCTGGCTATTGTAAATAGAGCTGCAATGAACATTGTGGTACTTGACTGTTCTGCCTATGTTTTCCTCTAAGAGTTTGATAGTGTCTGGCCTTACATTTAGGTCTTTATTCCATTTTGAGTTTATTTTTGTGTATGGTGTTAGGGAGTGTTCTAATTTCATTCTTTTACATGTAGCTATCCAGTTTTGGATATTGTGTTTTTTTTGTTTTTTTTTTTTTTTTTTTTTTGCGGTAGGCGGGCCTCTCACTGTTGTGGCCTCTCCCCTTGCAGAGCACAGGCTCCGGACGCACAGGCTCAGCGGCCATGGCTCACGGGCCCAGCCGCTCTGCGGCATGTGGGATCTTCCCAGACCGGGGCACGAACCCGTGTCCCCTGCATCGGCAGGCGGACTCTCAACCACTGCGCCACCAGGGAAGCCCTGATATTGTTTTAACATCAGTTTATTATGTTACCTGGTAAGACAGTTGTGTTCTCAGAGCTACTCACAGTATCAAAATGTTGAGGGCATGTAGACCCTTAACCAATTTGTTTAGTTTGTTTTTGTGCTTTTAAATTTCTCTGTCCCTTTCCCTGTGAATTCTTATTGATGCCAGTATGTTTGTCTGTAGCAACCCTTACTTGCTCTTTTACAATGTGCATCTTCAGTGGTCCTGTGGAGTCGAATGCCAGAGAAACTGTTTTATGATTGTGACTAAAATTATGAGTGAAGGCCTACTGGGTTTTTGAATGAATTAAGTCTGGGAGCTCAGATTTGTGATATTGGTTTTTGCCAGAAGGGAAGCCTTTTTCACTTGCTTTCCATTCTTTGGCAAGATTCCCAAGTAAGGTACAATAATTTGCTGTTTACTGAATGCTGTGGTTTAAGCTTGAGACAAGCTAACATCTGTACATCAATTGTATTTTAGCTATTTCTCATGGCAGGAAAGATATTTTGAGATTGATGGATGGAAAAATCTATATTTTAATGAAAGAAGGGTTTACAATAAATATATTAAATAATGTTTTGTGCATATTCATTCAGTTTTATTTTAATTCCCACTTTAAAGTCTACCTTTGTACAAAAAGTGACAACGTTTCTACCAAATGTAAAAATACAGCCACATGGAATCAGTGAAAAACATGTAGAAAAGATCCGTGAGAGAGAATGAAGATAGACATTTCAGCTGTAGATTTAACCATAAACATCCTAATACATGTGCTTTGAGAAAAATGTTATTAGTTAAAAATGTATAGCATTGGGCTTCCCTGGTGGCGCAGTGGTTGAGA
This sequence comes from Mesoplodon bidens, assembly GCF_964165515.1. NCBI lineage: Eukaryota > Metazoa > Chordata > Mammalia > Artiodactyla > Ziphiidae > Mesoplodon > Mesoplodon bidens. The sequence goes on along the minus strand of NC_138168.1, from coordinate 12,486,891 downwards.
GTCCACCTGCCGATGCAGCGGACACGGGTTCGTGCCCTGGTCTGGGAAGATCCCACATGCCGCGGAGCGGCTGGGCCCGTGAGCCATGGCTGCTGAGCCTGCACGTCCGGAGCCTGTGCTCTGCAACGGGAGAGGCCACAACAGTGAGACGCCCGCGTACCGCAAAAAAAAAAAAAAAGTATAGCATCCATAACACGAAAGTAAACCAGTTGTAGGAGTGCTCACTCATTTGTCCTGATACGGACACCAGAAAGACGTTTCTTGCGTGTGGTTTCATGGAGAAGATGCTCAGTAGCAGCAGCGTTGTCTGCGTGATGATCTGTATAATACATAACATGTTGAAGGACAACATGGTAAAAGAACAGTGGGGCAGAGGTGGGATACAGCGCAGCCCGGGCACATCGCTGGTGGTCTGGGTGAATGCACAGCTAGATTTTAGAACAGCTAAATGGATTCACTGCATCTCCCTCACCAAGACCTCTGTGCACATTATTGTTTTGAGCTAAACATTTCAGAAATATCCAGGGACAGGGTGTTCCTGAATATGTCCTCCCTGATCTGGGCTTGGGTACGTCAGTGCAGCTGGGTGACTGTGGAGTTCTTTGTTTAAACAGCCAGCGTCCTGGGCGTCCTGAGTGGAACCCTGTCCTTCTCAAGACGGCACCTGACCTATGAGCAGCCAGGAAACCACCTTGAGCACTTTGAAGGCCGGTGAGGCATCCTGATGTTTTAAAGTAACAAACGTTGGTATGAACGTTTAATCTAAGAGGACGATATTTTGTAATTATTATATTGGAAATGTAATTCTGGACTCATTCATCCCAACCTTAAATATTCAGGGCCTCTGGGAGAGAATCCCTTTCCCGTGTCAGTGGTTTCAGCTCCTCTGAAGTGAGATGTCTTGGTAATTAGCAGTGCGTATCCTGTGCACATGTGTTTGTGAGGATGCCTCTTCCCTCCGTGTGCTTTGTGCTTTTTTACTTGCATCGCTTGCTCCCGTCACCTGGAGTGGGCACCCAGCTGAAAGGTGGTGACATTGGACAGCTTGACTGCTTTGGTGCTGTGGCAGAGATCTAGCCCAGTGACCTTGCAGTGTTTTGCTACCCGGTTTCCCGTGACTATAATTTTGAAGGTGTACTTACCAGTTTTCTCTAGAATAACATGGAGGCATAAAATGTTCTCCAAATTGCTATGCCTAGTGATTTCCCACCACCAGTCAAGGAACTTCCAACTTAAAAAAAAAGTCCTGTAGTAGATCTATAAATTATTTGCTTGCATAGTCAAAATAAAAACAAAGACAAACAACAAAAGAAAAGAAAAAAAGAAAGGAGAAACCCCCCCAATATTTATGGTAACTGACTTGGCGGGAGGAAGCTCTGGTTTCAAAACATCTGTTTCTGTTACCAAAATGTTTGCTAGAGTGAACTTATTTTCTACTATTTTATAGCTTCACAATATATTTTTTATTTTTATTATTTTTTTTAATTTTTATTGGAGTATAGTTGCTTTACAGTGTTGTGTTAGTTTCTGCTGTACAGCAAAGTGAATCAGTTATACGTATATATATATATACCCTCTTTTTTAGATTTCCTTCCCATTTAGGTCACCACAGATCATTGAGTAGAGTTAGTTCCCTGTGCTATACAGTAGGTTCTCATTAGTTATCTATTTTATACATAGTAGTGTGTACGTGTCAGTCCCAATCTCCCAGTTCATCCCACCCCTCCTTCCCACCTTGGTATCCATAAGTTTGTTCTCTACATCTGTGTCTCTATTTCTGCTTTGCATATAGCTTCACAATATATTTTTAAATGGTAAGCAGTATCAAAAGAACTTCCGTTTTGTTCTGTATACCCTCAAAATTCATCTTTGTCATCATTTGAGTATTATTCTTGTTATTTATATCATTAAAACCAGGATAGTGTATTGATCTCCATTGATCTCCCTAATTTTCTGTCTCTGGGATGTAAAGGCAGGTGGAAGTTGATTGGACTGTCAGGATTATTGCAGTGAACGCTGTTTTGCTAGGGTTGCCTGGGCATGAGGTCTGGATAAAGACTCGCGTTTTCCTTGATCAGAGATATTTGCATCCAGAGTTCTTTCTTGTAATGTCTGTGCTGTGACCTCACCCAGTGCTACAGCTTCTGAAACCTTCAGGTAACACCCAGTCCCCAGACAATGAAAACAAATAAACCCCGGTTTTTTCCACAGGGTTTCCTGGCTGGTTGTTCCGAGACTTTGCACGTGACAGCTGGTCTGCCCGTGAATGGAGTGCTCAGTGTCACAGAGGAAGCCTGGTCAGTTGGAAAGTGGCAGGGACACCTCCCTCCTATAGGCAGCAGCCCCCCCCCACCGCCATGAAGGGTCCTGGTGCTGGGAAAAGGGAAGCAGCATCCCTAAGATTGTGAATTCGGGGATCTGCCCCCAAGGGTGCCTCGCTACGCTTTCTATGTGTAGATTCTGGGGAAGAAATGGCTCAGTCGTGGGGCCTCAAAACATGTTTACGCATGAAATTTATTTTTCTCTAAACTATGCTCCATGCACATCCTTTTGTACTGTCATCAGTGAACTCAGACCTTTCTTTAGGTACATGTGTATTGTTATGTAATATGGATAATAAATACAGTCTGCTCTAGATTTCCTGAGGACCATAAGCATCCTTATTTTATTGTTCTAGGACACAAAAGTGTGTGTGTGTGTGTGTGTGTGTGTGTGTTTTCTGTTGTTGTTGCTCAGAACTTTCAGAAATTTGAATTTACTGACTTCTTTGGAAGCCTGTGGCATCAGGTCTATGTGGAGGTAAAGGACACAGACATTACTGCTGTGGGAGTATTTCTGAACCCTGAAACTTCACAGAATCTCAAAAATATAAATTTCTGTGACCTTTAAAATTAGGAAAATCAAACTGTTTACTCTCTGAAATAGCTTTTTATTTCTCCATGTCTTTTAGGCCATTTAAAGTAAATCCACAAAATTTTCTGTGCTTCCCCAAAGCCCCAGCATCCAGAGCAACCCTGTTACAGATTTAAATTTACAGGTTTTTTTCTTAAAACCATCAATCTTGTTATGATGTAGATTATTTTGTTAGGAATATCAGCTAAAAAAAGGGAATATTGGAAAGTTAGGAATCTTATAGCCTATAAGTTTAACCTATATTAAACCTATTTTAATATAAATATTAAAATATATTCCATAACTAATGTCTGTATGAGATAATTTTAAGATAATACAGGCTGGTTTCAAAAAAAACATTTTCAGGGATATCTTTGAGTTATCAGAGAAAAAATACGAAGAGATAAAATAACCTACTTGTTTCGTGATATGGAAGATTTCATTCACAAATATGTTGCTTATACACCAAAAGCGTTTTATTTTCTCACATGAAAATATGATCATATAAAGAAGAAATGACAAAATGCTTATTTTCAGATGAAGGGTACATTGCACAACCTGGTCAAATTAATTACTTCAGATATTTGGGGTTAGGGTAATCTGTATACATCTCAATGTATAGACAACCTCACTAAAAAGATAACCATTTTCTCAATCCCCTGGGCTCCCCCCAGCTTTGTGGAAATTAACAGGCAGATTCCCACCACTGTTTGTGTGTGTGATGGCTCCTTTTCTCACCCTGTAACAATCAGGGTTAAAGAAATATTCCTTTCTTCTGAGCACTTGATCATCTGTTGTTACCAGGCCAATTAATCATTTTTATAAACAGAGTGACTTTAACATTTTTCTAAGCCCATTTCGAGTCGTCCAGTAGAAAGATTACTGATACTACTTGTATTTTAGCTATGATTGCTATCTAACTACCAGTCTGATCTCTAACACTGTGATTTCTTATTCCTAATCTCGATTATGTAATTAGACAATACAATCTATTTCTAAAGTCCTTTACAGTTTACAAAGCTGGCATATCTCATTTAAGCCTCATGGAACTTTTGTGAGGAAGTGGCATCATCCCCATTTTATAGAAGAGGACGAGGATTATAGAAATGGAGAGATGGTATCACGATAATGCCCCTGATATGGCACGGTTAGGGTGAGACTCACAAGTCTCTAGCTTCCAGTGCAGTGCTCTTTTTACACCACAGCTGGTTTTTATATGTTTTATAGAAACAACATAATTTTAAATATTAGGTTAGATGATACTGTTAACAGAGAAATTAAAATATAGGGAGGTTCTCTGACTAGTCAAGGTTTCAAAAAAGTAAACTGTGGGGCAGAAAAAATATTATTACGTGATGTTAGAATTGACAGAAACACTTATCAGTGTTATCACTGGAAATACTTTTCAGTGCATATTTTTACACTCCAGTGGCTGCTAGCATTTCTGGGGTGCTTTACAGTTTATATAACACTTCACGTGCATTATCTCATCCTACCCTCCAAAGAACACTGGGATACTATAGAAGTTATTATCTCCAAAGTTGAGGGATTAATTGATACGATGGAGCTCAGAATTCAGCCAGAAGTGTTGATTCTGAGTTGCACGTAACTGCTTTGTAGAATTGTGTGGTGGTCGGGTTGACATTCCCAAAATTAGCTCTCAAATTCGCCAAACAATACATATAACCACCTCTACCAAATATGCTTACAAAATTCCCCTTTCCCAGATCATCTACCAGCCTTCTTGCTCGTGCCCTAAGATTATAAATCACAGAGACAACATCGCAGGTCCTCAAGCAAATATTTAATCTTTCTCTAGAGATAATTCAACTCTGGAGGTTCTATTCAATATAAATAATTTCTGAATGCAAACATCTTTGACACTTCATTAACTTAATAACTAAGAGTTGATGCATTTACTTGAACTGTCAAATTAATAAACCAAAGAGAGAGAGACAGTGGTATTATTGGTTCTATGATAGAAACAGAGCACATTGTGAACAAATGAGGATTTTGAAAGTGAAACTTGTAAGGTGCATTTGGAGAGCAGCTACTTTTAACAAATCCCTAAAAGCTGGAGACAGTGTAATTCTTCCAAGGAATGACAGTTGGTGTGTGTGACCTGGGCCAGCGCCAGAAACTGGTGTTCCTTAGAATTATTCCAGTTCCTTAGAATTATTGAAAAGGTTTTTGCTTGAAGACCACTAGTTTGGAGATGCCACCAGCCCTGCCTCAGGCCTTGCGTTCAGGGGACACAAATCTGCGACTTAATTACACAGCATTTGCCATCAAATTGTGGAGTGGACATTGGATTCTGAATGAAATCACCAAAAAATATTTGAGGACCAAAACTTTTCTATACTAGGAACTTAGACGGACAGGAATTCGATTGTGAATGACAAGTTACTGATTTTGCATCCGTACACGTAGTATTTATTACTTCACAGATTATGTGGTTAATGATTAAATTTAACACATACATGTTCCCATTTTATTTTAATGCCTGGATACTAAATCCTATTAAATGATATTTGTTTCTTATCCCTGACTGTTAAATAAACTTTGGTAAATTTAGGCTTTCTGGGGCTCTGCTGTATAGAAAATTATTGCTGACTGATTTCACAGTTAGCTCCATTATTGTATATAATTTCAGGGTAGGAGTGAATATACTTGCCCTTTGCAGGCATAGAACTCTCTAAAATGAACTTCTAAAGTACGAGGAAACTATTCAAAATGGCATTTTCGTTATATGAATCAGAAGTTAAGATTTTACCTCAGTTCTTAGACTTCACATTTTATTTCCTGTTTATGAAAATGTCCTTGTACAGTATTAAAATGGATTAGAGTGGATATTTTCATCATATTATAACCAAAGCAATATTTGTTAACTTGTGTGCTGATCATGGTACACAGTGTTAAAAATACTCAACTTTGTCTCAAATTAAAACCTCGTTCTTAGAACTGAGTTGGCTTTTGCATATGCACTGTGTATAGACATACAATAAATGTGTTTTTGCCCAATATTTTAATTTGTCTAGTGTTGTGCTGTAATAGAGTACCCTAGGATTCATCTAATTTTATTGAGTCTCAACATATATCCTGCTGTAGATTATAAACAAAAATAAAAGAGTAAAAATTTAAAGAGGTGTATGAAAACTCTGGGAAGGACAATTCTTCTGATTTTTGGTCCATGATTTTTATAATTGTTTTGAATGGTGACAATCTGTTCTATGTAGGAAGAACAACAGATTTTTTGAGATGAGAAGTAGCAAAATTATGGATATGTATATAAATTGTTCAGAGTTACTGTGAGTTGATCTTGGAATCGGTTTGAGTCCCATCTTTTATCATCATTATAAGGACGTTAAAAATACATTATATATGTTTTCTGGTGATGGAGAAGTCCATATTTTCTAATGCTTCAAGGCTTTGGTGTCGATAACCTTTCCTTTACTACTTGCACATTAGATGGGCATTCCACTTGGTCAATGGTAGCTGCTATGTAAACTGTGAAATAGGTATTTAATGTGTGAAATTAGTTATGGTTCTCTCCTGACAGTTTTAATATACCCATACAGACTCAACCATGCATCTGTATTATTTAGAAGGTATTTTTGTTTGTTGCCTTCGATTGGTCTTATTGGAATCCACTGTGCTTTGACATTAGCTATCACAAGGTACAAAAATTTAACTCATAGAGATGCATGTTTATGCACTGTTAACATACTCTTACCATAATGACCTGGGTTTAGGAAAAGGTAGTTCTCTTTACAGAAAGCTCATGTGTCCTTAGCTGACTTTTATTTGTGCAATGAAAGCTGTCTGCTTACTTATGAAGTGTAATTAACCTGCTTTTTCACAAGGAATAGGATAAAAGTCTGTTTTTCATGTTTTCACAAAAAAATAATGCTCAAATTATAACACTTCATTGGACTTGGATATTTATGGACTTGCCATTTCAGTTGACAGAAGCATCTATATCCTGGATTTAAATTAATGACAATAGTAAATTTATTCCTTTACAGTTGTATCAAGCATTAGAACCAAAAATGCTTTTGCATCAATTCTGTAAGCAAATACCATGCATATATCATTTTGTAGCTATGCCACCTGGCAACCAATATCTCTAATCACCTATTAGGAAAGTAATCAAGGAAAATGATTTATATTAATGAAATACTAGAGTCTGAATATTTTAGGAGGGGAGTTTTGTTGAGTGTCACTTCTATTAATAATACAGAAATGTGTCTTATAAAGACAAATTAGAGTGCTTAAAAAGTCAATAATATCTTTACAATTTAATAATACGTGGAAAGAAGAAACGCATATAGTTTAAAACTACATATATAGATTATAGAATGTATTTTTTGTAAATCTTTAAGCAAAAATGTTATATTTTAATGGGTGATGATGAAATTAGTGCTAAGAAAGCTGTCAAAAACTGTTCAGAAAGTGAGGGAAATGTAATTGTGTACTAAAATATATACAACTCTTAGTGTATGCTGAAATACTTAATGTCTTTTTTAGATTTACATTTATTAGTCATTTTTAGTAGAGTTCCAAAACTGAAAAACAGAATTTTTAAAGCTGCAAAATTGGTTCCATTCATGAGCACGAATGTAAGAATTTGTTCTGACTGAACACGTGAATGGCCTGGCAAGCTGTATATATACATATGTATCTCCCATCTTAAGCCAGTTAAATTAGACAGGTAAATTAGACTCTCCATTCACGATCATTATCCTACACAGCTTACAGATGACAGAAAACCACTGCCTGAAAGCAGTCTTTTCATAATCAAGTGTGCTCAGTATCGTTACCGAATTGTACTGGAAACATCACCTTTCAGCTCTTTGCATATAAAGAGCCCTTTTTGCCCAGCAAACATTCATCAGATACCAATATCTAGATTTTCTCAGGAAAAGGTGAGTGAAACAAGGTTGGACCCCCTACGAGGAACTGGAGGATGAGCCAGCTAAGGACCCCAAGGAGTCCAGTTTCTAAGATCTAAGTCAGTTCCTTCAAGACACAATGAACTGGTTCCTTGAAGCCTTTAAAATAGGAAGGATTTTTGTCATTTCTTTAAACCTTAAAGACTTCTCAAAGCAGCTTCCACCTTAATGACTAATTTTTCTTCTTCAAGCCCCACACATATCTCAGTGGGTCTATTAATTTGTCACAGTATTTCAGAATGAGTCAACGTTTAATGAGTCATCAGCCTTATTACTAGGTTTGTGAAATTTTAGGGAGAAAGCCTTATGAATTGCAACAGTCTTTTGAATAATGTTGGTAGTTACTACTGAGTAGTAATTTTAATTTTATTATTATTATAAATAGTTTTTCTTTCAAGAGGAATGGTGCCATAATACTAAAGGCAAAGCAACTTTAGAAATAAGCACATGAAGTTTCACAAACAGTAAAAATAAAGGAGGAAAAAAACCTTTCCTTTTACAACTTTCCTTATATCCCATTAACTAAGGTGGTCCAGAAGAATATTAGAAATCTATAGTCGCCAAGCCATGTATACCTTTTAAAGTATATGATTATGAGAAGGATATGAACTCCATGTGGAGTAAATTTTAACAGAATATAGTTTCATAGAATATACTGCTGTTATCTACATGCCATATTTGAAGAGCATTTTAGTATTTATTGTAGGATATATATCATTCTAAGAAACTGAAGTATATGGATTTTTTTTGTGCCTGCAGATTTTAAACTTTTTTTTTTCATTTTCTATGATATTTCTTTTATGGTGCCTGAATTTACCATGCCTGTCATCTACATTAAATTCTTTATTTATAACCTTCACAGACAGCATACAAAACGTATTTTCCTAACAGTGAGCTAGACATCTCACTGTTAGCTGGCATGCTTTACTCACTCTCCTAATACATTTCTCTTTGAAGAAAATTTTTCATTGATTTAATCTGATATTTAAAATGTAAAAGGTCGGGCTTCCCTGGTGGCGCAGTGGTTGAGAGTCCGCCTGCCGATGCAGGGGACACGGGTTCGTGCCCCGGTCTGGGAAGATCCCACATGCCGCAGAGCGGCTAGGCCCGTGAGCCATGGCTGCTGAGCCTGCGCATCCGGAGCCTGTGCTCTGCAAGGGGAGAGGCCACAACAGTGAGAGGCCCGCCTACCGCAAAAAAAAAAAAAAAAAAAATGTAGAAGGTCATTTATTCTCATATGGTTACCCACTCTGGCCTTTCTGCCTATGCAAATACTCACAGCATTGCTGCTTTCCATTAATTTTTTTCTTTTTTTTTCTCGAACACTTTCTTTCACATTATATTTTGAAGCCAAAAAATCAAAATAAAGGTTCATAAGTTCATGTTTACAAAGTTAGGATTTTTTAAAGTCTTTTTTATGACTTTAGTAAAAGTGAATACTTTGTCATTTGTATGTACTCTTTTGCTGAAAGTTATTCTGGATATTTAACATTCAACACCATGTCCTAAAAAAATGTGTGCCCAGTTGTAGAGACCAGAGAATAAGTTTGAAAGATATGATGAAGTTCACAGGAGTTGAAGATGAGGCACTAAATTTTAATACTTAGTTCAGTGAATACAGTTCTAACCAACATCACTAATGCCAGTCTGTGCCTTGGCATGGGTAGTCCTCCGAGGGGAGGGGGGTGGAATAACCTAGATCTGTCTGTACTTTTTATGTGTTTCTGGACCGAGAGTAAAAGATAACCCTCCCCTTGTATGACGTGCATCTGTGGCTCACATTCATTCTGGGCGTTCGGGTCACAGCCTGTGCCGTGCAGGTGTGTATCATCCTGAGACGTACACACTCGAGATTATGATATTCATAACCCTTTACAGATTGAAGAAGTTGCATGTAAAGTATTCCTTGTCCACGTGAAAGCCATTACACTTTTCATTCTCTTCCTACTGTGCAGGTGACTTGGATTATTACTGGCTGGATCCTGCCACGTGGCATAGCCGGGAAACATCACCTATTGGCTCAGTAAGCATTCTGGGAGGGAGATTTGGGAGTTCAGGGACTATGTGTGCTGTTCGTTATCCTTTGCTGATACGTGATAGATAGTAATCTTATTCTGCTCCATTTTACATTTTATGAGAGTAAGTATTGATTTCATTTGACAGTACAGTTTTGAAGAAAAAAACAGTATCACTGAATAATAACCCATTTTAAAGTAACTAACAGCAAGTGTTAAATAACGGCCGTAGGTAGATGAGATATTATTTGGTTAATGATGTCAACATTGACAACTGAAAATATAGAATCGATTTGATTTAGGTAAGCAGATATATTTTAAAATTTCAATTCATTTCATTTCAGAACCCTATTTTAGAGAGGTACTTAGTTACTGACTACTTTTAGAACAATTTAGTATAGTAAGTACCTATTGCAAATAAAATATAGCACTAAAAGAAAATTGTTATAAGTCAAAGATAGAGCCCACCAGAATAAAGAATCCCCTCAGAGTGTCCTTAAATGAGGAAATCGCACCATGCTACAACCAATAATTATGGGTCTGTAGGAAAGAAAACAGCTGGTTTATCTTTTATGACTTTGTTCATGTTTTAATAGCATCCTGTAACGTGGCAGCCGTCTAAAGAGGGGGACCGATTAATTGGACGCGTTATTCTTAACAAGAGAACAACCATGCCCAAAGAATCAGGTGCATTACTTGGTCTGAAAGTAAGTATGCTGGTTTATAATGTTCTTAAAGGCTGAATTGCAGTGTGGACTACATTCAGCAAAGTTGCTGACAATGATTTTTTTTTGGGGGGTGGGGGGGCCTTAGGCCAGTGATGTTACAACGTACTTTTTTTTTTTTTAAAGAAGATGTTGGGGGTAGGAGTTTATTAATTAATTAATTAATTTTTGCTGTGTTGGGTCTTCATTTCTGTGCGAGGCCTATTTCTAGTCGTGGCAAGCGGAGGCCACTCTCCATCACCGTGCACGGGCCTCTCACTATCGCGGCCTCTCTTGTTGCGGAGCACAGGCTCCAGACGCACAGTAGTTGTGGCTCACGGGCCTAATTGCTCCACGGCATGTGGGATCCTCCCAGACCAGGGCTCGAACCCGTGTCCCCTGCATTAGCAGGCAGATTCTCAACCACTGCGCCACCAGGGAAGCCCACTGACAATGATTTTTAGGTATCTTCTCCTCCTCTTCAAAATAAAGTTCTTCTAGTGAATATACCTTGTTAATATATTGATGTCTTATGGTATATTTAGTACTTTTATTGGAGTAATAGTTGAAAATCATTTGCTAAAATGGCATACAGATGTCTTAGGAAGCTGCAATAAAATATAGGGAAATGAAATAATTTTTCTCTGAATATAAAGTTCAAGGACAATTTTAACATTAAAATGGTTTTAATGGAAAGTAGTAAAGTTAAATAACGTGTACATTATAATTTTATTATATCCTGACAGACAACACCAAACATTATTAAAGAGATTTTTCCTAAGTGCAATAAAATTTATGGTAATATTAAAAGAGTAAAATGTATCTTTTACAAATATTATCTGACTTCTAACAGATATAATCTTTAAAAGACTAATAAATTACAAAGATGTAATTTCGGTAAGAAAAAACATATATATACATTTTGTTTTATTAGGTGTGTACATGTGTATGAGTGCTGTTACGTGGTTTCATTTGCTTCCATAAACTTAAAGAAACATTTAAAGATGTTGCTTTGGGCTTCCCTGGTGGCGCAGTGGTTGAGAGTCCGCCTGCCGATGCAGGGGACACGGGTTCGTGCCCCTGTCCGGGAAGATCCCACATGCCGCGGAGCGGCTGGGCCTGTGAGCCATGGCCTCTGAGCCTGCACGTCCGGAGCCTGTGCTCCGCAACGGGAGAGGCCACAACAGTGAGAGGCCCATGTACCGCAAAAAAAAAGAAAAAAGAAAAGGAGGTTGCTTTAAAATTATTATTTACCAAGAGATTGTATTATAGTTGGGTGATAGTTTAACCTCTTCAAAATCATCAACTATTAATCCAACTAAAAATTTGTTATTCAGTTAATGTCACCTTATTGATTATTATCATTATTTTCTCTTGCTATGAAATAATTCTGATCACCTCCACTATCGGGCGTGACCCTAAGAATATGGATCAACCTCAACTTTTGACATTATCCCTACCATTTTTAATTATACACATTGAGCCCCTGCATTGCGAGAAATTAAACTTAGAAACTTTCAGATGTGTTTAATTTTAGTTATGGAGGAAAATCCAGGTGAGCGTGTTAATTATTCAGTGATATAACTCAGACTTGGAGAGTTCTATTGGGTCCTATATGTACTGATGTTTCAGATGAGGAGGTCATTCGAGTGGTCAGGAGCTGAGATAAACTTAGGCTGTTACTTTGGACCATGGTGAACTGCTTCCCCAAAGTGAGCTGTTCTCGGTTTAAATCCCCGGTCTTCGTCTTAGACCTACATTCTACTAAAAATGTACAAAAGAGATCAACATCTCACGTCACAGTGGGACATGATCTGAGTGTAGAAATTCAAGTGAATTTAGAAGGTAAAGAAAAAATGAATCCCAGTTAGTCAACTGTGTCAAACACCTGCTGTCTGATGGTGAGAGGGGGAGACCTCGTCTTTTGGGAGTGTGTTGTCCCTGGTGCAGGCTCCTTTGACCGCAAATGGATTGCACTTCATTTGTGTTCCTGCACCCCATCCTAAACACCTCACAAAAGCTGTAGGATTAATTCCTTAAACAAAGAAACTTATGTCTCAGTGTGAGTCTTGGGAACTTACAAATTTATAATTACCCAGGTTGTTGGAGGGAAAATGACTGACTTAGGACGCCTCGGTGCCTTCATCACCAAAGTAAAGAAGGGTAGCCTCGCAGATGTAGTTGGACACTTGAGAGCAGGTAAAGTTTCACTTTTAAACAGTTAAGTAATGTGTGCTCTGTGCATGGTGGTTTTCAATTTGGGGTAAGTTATTAAGTAAATAACTAATTTTAATGCATGCATACAGATTTGTTTCCCCATACAGATACTTAACTAGTAAAAGTAGGTAACTATACCTCAATGGCAGTTTGGAGAAAATGAGTAGGAGTCTTATTATTTACGTAAAAATAAATAGACACAAAATGCTGAAGGATTACTAATTTTTGTAGATGGCTTCCTAATGTTGCTACAAAAATCCAAAACAGTTTAGCCTGTGCAAAAAATAATATCACTGTTTAGTCCTTTATTTTATAAGCCATAGTAGTTATTAAAGTTCTTCATAGTGGTCCCCAAACACTTATTCAGTACCAGTGATTTTAATAAAATGTAATCATAATCACATTTCTTACACAGATTATGTAATATATTATTTATTAATTTAAATGTGACCTATATTGTATTCATGCAGATGTGCTACTTCTTGGTATTTGGAAATTTACATTATGTTACTCTGTAACCTTAATATGACATAATAAAATCATTTAATATATTGAAACGTGCCATACTTAGTAGAAACATACTTTAAAATTTATTTTCAATAAACTGTTTTTTTTTTTTCATTTTAGTAAAAATCATATTAACATATTGTCTCCAGTTTGCTGTACTTCAGAGTTTAGTAGAAATCTTTTGGTGAGAGTGTCTGCTCACCCATTTGCCAGACAATTACAGAGAAAACAGAGTAGGTTGACCAGTCGAAGTGAGGATTAATAACCCATAGCACATGGAAAGAGAACGTTTCTAGACTGTGTTTTCAGTTTTTATACCGTAAGGTTATAATTATTGAGACCTTTATAAAAATATTCTATAACTGTTAAGGACATTTTTGTTGTAGTTGATTATCAGATATCAGTTCAAAATCATTTAGATTTTTTTCTTCGATAGAGACGTGCTCTCCAGGTATTGTATGTGGAGAAAAACCAAATGAGGGATTTTTCTCCATCTGCTATACACACAGCTTTGAAGATGTGTACTGTACGCTATTGTTTCTTATCGAGGACTATTTATGATTCCATAAGAAAACAACTCAATCAGGAGCGACTGTCAATAACCTGAGTCTTTGCTTGTTTAATGACTTGAAAAGAAGCCTTGAAAACTATGAGTCCCTTGTTGTCTACTCAAGTGTAAAATACCTTTAGCTACAGAAATCTGAACTTGCAGATCAGATTATAAACATGATATCTTTTGGGTTTTTTCTTTGTGTTTTAATATACAATTTCTTAAGAAAGTCAGTGAAGGGGTTTTTCTATATTATATATCCCTTGTAGTGATTAATTTCACTTAACACCCTTACGTGCCTAGAGTCTGAGAAACTTTAAAATGTCAGAAGCTCAACTTAAATAACTATAAAACATATAAGTGTACTTGAAGCAGTTGATGTAACTGAAGAACATATTTTTAAAAATTAGATAATATATCCTGTTTGATTTACATTATTATTTAGGAACTACTTTCCTTCTGTTTGCATATAAACAGCATTGACCTTTAAAAGTACAGTTTTCTTTTTTTTATTAGCGTGACCTTTGCAGTCCACGAATTGACCTTAGCATTTGCAGTCTTGCTGTAGCTTTTTCTACTGCTGTTCCCCTAAGTCCGTGCCCTACCCCACTGCTTGACGTAATGATCAAACCACAAACTTGACACTGACACTCTCCTTCTTAAGACCCTTCAGTGTCTCTCAGGCACCATCTGCTCAGGTCAAAGCTCTGTAGTTTGCCCCCAACTTCCAGCCGCCTCCTTACCAGTCGTCTCATCCCCAGCCATGGTGGTCCACCCAGGCAGCTGTTTCCACCTCCAGGACCTGGCCAGTGCCTCTTGTGTCCGTGGTGGCTTTGCTGCTCTTGTGATCTGCCTGTTGAAGTCCTCACCATCCTTCAAAGCTCACGTAAAGTTGCTTTAGTTCTCAAATATTTCCTGACATGTCCCCTGAGCAGTAACTAGTGACATCCTCCCTGGCACTCCTTCTGTTCCTCAGATGAATTCCTATCATTGCATGTAACATTTGATTAAAGGTATTCATTTCTGTATTTCTCCTCCACCAAATTTAAGGACAGGAGAAAGTCTCTTTTATCTTTGTATCCTTATAATCTACATCCCTGCCTGAAAAGAGGACTCAGATATAAATAAATATTGTTAAGGAGACCACCGTCTAATTTAGGAGTTCTTGATTTGTAAATAATTAAATACATGCATTAAGTTAATTTGATATTGAAAGTTATGCTTCCAGGTTGCTGGCTATAAAAAGAAGAATTTTATACTACAGTGCTTTTGCAAAATGTTGATTGCAGCACATGACTGGGTAGCAAAGTTGATGTAAGGGGTTGTATCCATTATTTAGAAAAAAAAGAACGTAATAGAATAGAAAATATCAGGGTAAGTATTGTTTTAGAAAATATTCTTTCGTACACACACATACATGTATACATTCACGTGCTGTAAACTTTACTTCTTTTCTTGGTCAACAAAGTTAAAAGACTCCAAATATATTTTAAATTTGTATTATTATTTTTTAATATAGTGAAGTGTATTTGTTGCCTTTTTGAAAAACTGCTAGGTAACATCTTAGATCAAACGATCAGAAGTGATTTAACTACTAGTAATAACCATACTGTTTTCTCATACCAAAGCAGCATTATATGCTTTTCAAATATTTGCTTTTTTACTTCTGAGTAAGCAAACACTTGGGGGGGGGGGTTACTTTAAATAATCCTAGCAAAACAAAACTTTTCTACTTTTTTTAAAAGGCATAGCTAAAAACTAAACAATTCCATATTTATTGTTAGCTTTAAAATGTACAATGGTTTTACTGATCCATTAGTTCGCCACATATTTCCTTTGCTACTAAAGCATTATAGGCATTGAGAACAACAAAATAAGCAGAAACATAAAAAAAAAAAAAAAAACTAAGACACTCCAAAGTATCACTGAGGCTGGGATATTTCAGCTGAGCCTCCGTTGTCACTTGAAGGATACTGGGCGGAGGCATTTGACACCTAAAACTGCTCTAAATATTTATGAAAATAAATAATTTTTCCCAGATGGTCTTTGGTGAAAACTCTAGTTAACATAACAGGTTGTTTGCCTGTGTATTTTCACGTCGTAGTACTCTCCTTGATGACTCTTCAGTTATCTAACAACCTAATAAGCACTATAGTTTTATTACTTTAAACATATTTTCTAATTTTACTTTAATGCTCACAATATGTATTATGTATAGAATGTGTGTGTTATGAACATCTGGAAGTGGGTTAACTGTCATGCAACAGTTTTACATCTGCTTGCTTTGTAACTTGCCATATAGCTCCTTGCGTTACCCTCTGGGTGTGAATTCAAATCCTTTCATGCATTTTTATTCTGTTGTGCATCTGGAGAAGGCAATGGAGCATGACTTATAGTTGGAAAATTCATGCTAACAAATGTTAATTGCTATTTCTACTAAAAGTAAAGCAGGATTTATGCAGCGTTTAATAATCTTTCATGTATAGAGCCGCCTACATTTATTATATGGAGGGCATGCTGCTAATTATTATTTTTTAATGTTTCCAAATGAGCTGTGCTAATTCCATCCCATAGCATGAGATGATTTTTATATGATTTCTGATATTTCTCAAAAGATAAAGGTAGTTTGTATTGTGCTGTTTCCAGTGACCAGTAATATTCTATTGGGGAAAGAAAAAGGAAAAAAAAAAAAAAGAAGAAGAAAAAAGTGTCTAGAAGAACCATTTAGCTGCAATTATATGGCAATCAATTTGCTTTCAAGAGCAGAGCCTAGACAATTAAATTATTTGTATATGTTTTGCATTTCTTTGTTAAAAAAAACAAGAAAAGATAAGAAAAATAAACAGAATATATAAGGTAAAAAAATACCCTTTTTTTTAAATTCAAGGGGATGAAGTTCTAGAATGGAATGGTAAACCCCTGCCGGGAGCTACAAATGAAGAAGTTTACAACATTATTTTAGAATCAAAATCAGAACCTCAAGTTGAAATTATTGTTTCAAGGCCTATTGGGTAAGGCTAAAAAAACTTACTTCTTAAGTTTAGTAAATTACATGTATTAGCAGGGTTTTTAAAAGCAGTTTATACATTCATACAGTACATGTTAACATGGATAGTTTTTTCTTCAAATATGGGCATACATTTTAGACTTTTTAAATCTCTTAATTTTTAAACTTGAATACTGAATTTTCTTCACTACATTTTAGGAGCTCCACAATTTAACAATTTTAGTATCAAAAAGTATTGATATGTATTTTTCAGAAGTGGACTATAAAGTAAAAATATTTTATTTTAAAGGTAGAACTATTTATTTTTATTAATTCTAAATTATTATAGTATTTCCTTAAAGGGAGTCACTAACAAACTCATCTTCTTGTGATATTTAAAATAGTAATCATTTCATACGTCTACATGAACTTTTTATTATTCTACTAAGAATGGAATATTTTTTCTATATCTTTACCCTTGGGTAGTTCCAAATTTTATTTAAAATTAAGCAAGTTTGAAATATTTAAACATTTTAATTGGCCATAATAATTGGTATGATATTTTTGAAACTCCAGTATTCAGCATAATTTAATTATCTACAACCAATGGGATATTTTCTCTATCTGTGTATAGAGTTCCCATATTGGTAGATTTTCTTAACAAATCCACAGAGTCCAGAACATTCATTTTGCCTGTCTGTAATTTTTTGGAAGGCATTTTCAACTGTCTCATTATAGTTGGCTTAATGTTCGAGTATATTTTTGGAAATTATTCCCTTTTTTGTATTCTCTAAAATATTATAGAGCCATTAATTCAAGACTTTTTATGCTGGGAGAGTAGTAACCTTAAATTTTTGTTGTTCTCATGGATATATGTCAATGCAAAACATACCAGAAAATATAATTATCCCAATTCTCAAGAAACTGAAACTGTATGATCATATATTCCAAAGAAAAATATATATACAAAACTCTAAAATAAAGGCAAACTTATAATCAATTTTAAGTGGTGATTATTAAGAGTAAATACTGAAGGCATTTGCAGAAGTATTATACATTTCCATGCAGATTTATTTAAAATAGTGACACTATATAATTTATGCTAGTTTTACATGACGTGTTTTAGTGCTGAGGTAAATATGAGGCTGGAAAAGAGGTAAGTAAATTGGAAAATGAATCAAAAGTATAAAAAACCAAAATTTAAAATCAAGCATTGTGCACATTGCCAAATACTTTCAAATATATAGTGGTTTTAAAAGTAATCAGCTAGAACACCATTGATTCATGATGACTTAAAAATAAAAAAACTAACAGACAATTAAAGTGGACTGGAATAACCTTTTCATTATA
This sequence comes from Mesoplodon bidens, assembly GCF_964165515.1. NCBI lineage: Eukaryota > Metazoa > Chordata > Mammalia > Artiodactyla > Ziphiidae > Mesoplodon > Mesoplodon bidens. Next base: position 12,468,718 of record NC_138168.1, on the reverse strand, counting down.
TTTACTATTGTGCGAAATTAATTTTAAAAGTATTATTTGCATAGCCACACCTAAACTGTCATGGACTGTGGAATTCAGAGGAATATGGGAATATGAAGCTTATATTTAAATAAAAATCAAATCTGGCATCAACTTTCCAGTTAATAGGAAAATGATTAGAATCTTGGAAGAATAATTCTAGCTATATTTAATAATTATGTTTAATGTAGTTGTGTAATTAATTTAAAGCAGAAAGCAGATATTTAGTCATAGTTTTGTGGGATAGAAATTCCAAGAAGCATTCCAGTTGTAATTTACATGCACATTGACCAGCATGGTCCAACAGACATCAGCCGTACTGAGGTTCTGCCCACTTTTGCCAACCTACCTTTATGCTTATAATTGTTATTAAAACTATTTTACCACCTTGTTTGTGAGCAGAACAATATAAGAACGTTTGTGTAAATGTCAAGTGGACATTTATGCATTAAAATATTACTGAAGCAATTAACATTAAATATATTTTAATTCAAAATCACTTAAAAAAACTTTTTTACGACTTCTCCACAATTCTTTCACAGACACATAAAATTCAAATCTTGTATCTGGTTTTGGAGTTCCAAATTTAATTTTCAAAACTGACTTTGAGGCTGATTTTCAAAGAAGTTGTACTATCTAAAAAAATATCGTTTCTAGATTTTTAAGAATTGAATTTTATTTGCCTCGATGAATTCAGGAGAAGGTAGCAGAAGATAAATAGTTGGTTTCTTGTGTCTTAGGTATTGAAAATTAGTCTAATTATTACATAAAATGTATATTTCATACGAATTATTAGTTGTACATAAATATACAGTGAAATGTATTTATAAAATACACAGCACAGGATGAATTGTCATTTGTAAGAAGTATAAATTGTAGGTGGTTAGGAGAGTTACTTTGCACAAAAAAGTGAAAATGAAGAGTCAGGAAAATGAAGCAGAAAATGAGTTTTGTTTCAATTCTCCCCGAAAGTGCAAAGAAAATCAAAGTGAAGTTAGTTCACAAGGTAAGTGGTTAGAAATTCTTAAATAATATTCTGATAATTTTATTGGGACTAGCTAACTCCAGTCTGCTTTAATTTGTCTGTTAATATTTGCATATTGTTAATCTCCTTAAATTGATTCTAAAATATCTTTGAAAACAGAGGTTAAATAGTTTAATACAGTATAATTTCCAAACTAAGCTGGTCTAGGGTTCTAAGCCCACAGTGGATAATGGGTGAAGCTGAGGTCATGTTAAATATTCAGAAAAATTTGTGAGTGTGTCAGGAGTGAGTGTTCTCACAAGTCACTTTCTAATCATCTAGTAAATGGCCATATATTTAGCTAACTTCAGCATAGAAATATGAATCTCTGTATAGGGTTATATATGTGCATATTAATTATATATTCACATATATAAAATATTTTGGCTTTTCTGTTGCAAGCTTGAACCATTTTTAATTTCCAAAGCAATCCATCCTTTTCATTTTTTAACTTTGCCCATGATATTCACCATATTATTTTATTATCAAGAGATGTTTCCCTCCCTTTCATTCAGTAAACTCTTTCAGATGTGTTTGTAAAGCATATTACTGATTTGTAAGATATGTGTCATTTTGATTTTCTAGAATTGAAATAAAATATTGCCTTTGACATTTTTTATTTCCAAAACGTGCTGTTTTGGTAGTAAAAATATTGTGGTTATTTTAGCCACAATATTATTCTGATTGTTGTCATGTTAAAGTGTTTTGCTATTAAATGTATAAAAACTTATTTTTCCTGCAGTTTTTTTTTTTTGTGTGTGTGGTGTTTGACATTCATGCACATTAGAAACCGCCTTTATGGTAATTCCCGTCCATTTCCACACCTGTAAAGACCCAGAAGGGTTTTCCACACCACTGAGATAAAGTGTGGCTGTGATTGCCTCAGACAGGGTGGCTTAAGCTAATGGGATTTTCACCATACCCTGTTTCTTTTAGTGACATTCCACGGATTCCTGAGAGCTCCCATCCTCCACTGGAGTCCAGTGAGTATAAGATTTCCTGTCTCCTTTAGTTATTTGATGTAAATGAGTTGGCAATCATGGCAGTCACGGGAAACCCCAAGGAGTTCTGCTTTAAGATTTTTCTCTTTCTGCTCTGTGTGTGTGTGTGTGTGTCTATCAAAAGTTCAAAAGTCTTTATTGGCAATAACCTTCTGCATCATAGCAGTCAGGATGCACAGAGCAAAATTAATATACCGGTAACAGTTCTATTTGCTGTACATGAAAATGCATTGTGATACTGGATTATTCAGGTTGATTGGAAATTGGCTCAATGTCATGAGCAGTGAAGGAAACAGGCACATAAATAATTTTAATACAACATAACAGTGTCAGATATGATCATGGAAGTGAGTGGGTGGAGTAGAGGGGAATTTCAGTGGAGATAAAGGGCCAGGGGACTATGGGTAGAGGGTTGAGTTATCTACATGGGCATTAAAGGGACTGCAGATAAAAGAAGATGATGATGTGTGTGATGATGTTTCCAAGGACAATGTGGAAGTGACTCACATGTTTACTTTGCATTGGATGGGCGTTAAATTCATTATACTTGGGCTTGCTTATCAAATGTTATTATGTAATCCAGCTTATAAGAATAGAAAATACAAGGTGATTTAAGGGGAAAACAAGTGATGGTTATAAGAAGGTAGAAAATATATGGATGGGATAAGCAAGGAAGTGGAGATTAGGTTAGTAAATCAAATGCATAGCATCATATTCTGCATACCTGTTAGACATGAGCCCAGATTTGGTTTTGAGTTTTCTAATATAAAGAGTGAAATGAAACCAATTGCATAATTTATAGTGTTGATGTTATTTAAAAAGAAAAAAACTGGTATATTAGAAACATACTGACTATTAGAAGCAACAGTGTCATTGTACTGAGACCCAAGAAGAAAATTATCCTAAGAATACTTCATGAAAAAGACATAGTAACAAAGAATTTTATAGCACTGTTTCGTCTAGTTAAAAGTCTTCAGAAGGTACAGAATGACTCTGATTTAATTTAAATGTAAGTTGCATGTATGGAAAAAATGTGGATGACATACGCTTGGGAAATGGTCCATAAATGGTCAATAAAGCTGAGTTTTGAATAGCTGTAGGTTCAAGGTTATACTTGCTGGAGTAATAGCATTCTACAGACGTCCATATTGCTGGTTGTGAACACTTTATCAGTGACCCGAGAAGAGAGGACTTTCATTTAAAACGGGGGAGAAGAGCCTCACTGAGGGGCTGAGTGGGGAGCCAGCCTCCCTCCTCCACGCATGAATCACTAGACGGCATCCTGAGACAGGAGATTGGTCTGTAAGATCAAAATCAAAAGAGATGTAAATCGTATTTTAAAACAGTGATGAATTCTATCTAGGCTTAGACACAGCTCATAAATTATATGATATGTGCATTCATTTTAATGTCAGTGAGGACAGTTCATAATAGATGATCCTAAGATAATTAACACAACGGGTACCATCTTTCTTATCACTGATAGCATGAAACCTTTAACTGTATGCGAGGCTGTACAAGAGCATACACAGGCCAATACCCTCTAGAAACGCAGAAAGTCAATACTTACAGAGTGGAGCAAATAAATACAGTATTTGATTATATCACTTTAAATACCTTTAAAATAGACAATTAACCAAAGAAAGCACGATGATAACTTTCTAGGACTATCCCATTGAAAGTAGGTCCTACTCTTATGGATGCCATTGAATTATGGTTTTATACCAGTAACAGATGCATTTAGCATTTCATGAAAAATATGTATTCTCCACACATAGGTTACAAATATGTTACTAAAAAGTACTTGATTCTTTTTTCTCATTTTAGGTTCTAGTTCCTTTGAATCTCAGAAGATGGAAAGGCCTTCCATTTCTGTAATTTCTCCAACAAGCCCTGGAGCTCTCAAAGATGCGCCACAAGTCTTACCAGGACAACTTTCTGTATGTGTCTTTGGTACATGTTGGAGACCATTAGTATAAGCTCCCTGTTCTGAGTCTGTCTTTAAAATGTGTGGCTTTCTTTGAAGGCTGTGATACAGTCAGAGTCATTTAACAGCATAATCTACTTCATCCATTTTCACTAATTTATTATTAGATTGTTCTTTTACTCATATATCTGGAAATATTGATTGAATGCCTACAGTGTGCCAGATATTCTGAACAGTAAGTGATAAATGATAACATAAAATAATAAAGTATCAGTAGTTGGTTAGATGTAATAAACCTAGAGAGTCATGTTCTGTTCACTTAACAACCTCATGAGGCTGGATCTTGAGAAACTTAAATTTAAGATATTTTTTTAACTTCTTAAGACATTTGATGAAACTCTTCATTGCTGATACTAGTGTGAAAAAGCTACAGTTTTCTTCACGGTTGTTTTATATGTGATCTGGGAAAAGCTGGAGTAAAGAAAACATGGCTAATTATTAGGAAAAGCTACATTTCTTCAGATTATGGCAGAATACAGGACATTTGTATTAATAACTAAAAGAAAATCTTGCTTCACAGTGTTCTATAAATAGTTGATCATTTGCTACTTTGGTAATGTGTGAATTTGTATAGTCTGCTTTTGCTGCTCTTCTCTTAGTTTTAATTAAACAAAGAAGATAACTGTAAGTTTGCTATGATTTTTGAAACCCTTCCTGGTTTTAGCTTCTGTTTTTAGTAGGTTAAAGATCTCTGTCTAGTCCCTGTGCTATTTTACCTGCCCTGCCGTCTTTTTTATTTCAGTGTGTGTGGGAATCTCTCATACACTCCACCTATTTCAGGTTTATGAAAAACGCACCTCTGGTATTAATTAGGAACAGAGGTGTGGACTGATACAGATCCGGGTTTGAATTCTTAGCCTACCCCTTACCACTCCCATGTTAAATTAGCTTCTTTTGTTCTAATGACTCTTAAATGTGTTCTGATCTATACCTATTAAACAACTCATGATCATAGTTCTTATTTAACCATAAGCCCCAAACTAACTTCTAAATTAAAAAAAAAATTAAAGTTAACATTGTCCCCTGCCAGCACAAATACTGCACTGACTGCAGTAGGAGTTTGCAGGTAATATTTCAGTGTGGCATTTTCCTGGATTTTGTTATTGAGGCATCTTGTATCTTAGGAGAAATACCATTTGACCTTCGCTTGGTTTAAAGGCATTTATGCATTGTACATTCCTTTGTTCCTTTCCCCTTCTCTCATGAAAATTTATCTGTAATAGGTTAATTATAAAAATTAAAGAAGAAAAATATACCAGAAAATAGCAGTATCTGGTGTACAGAGGCATACAGTAAATGCGTTTCCTGATGTCTTCCAAGTTACTTGCATATATTTTTCCCAACATCAAACATTTTATATCAACTACAGTTGGCACTGCAGAATGCATTTAGTCATGCTATAATCATTATTAAGATATGTATAATCACCAAACACTTGCATTTAGCATTTAAAAACAAGGAAAATTATTTCAATATCCCCCCTTCCCTTAGTCTTTTCTAAAAATTTTATCATTAGTTTTATTCCATCGCATGATATAAGACACTATAAATCAACACTGCAGGCCTGCCTCTGGTAAGTCACACTTAAAATGCGTGAAAAGTCAAGTTCTAAAGTGGTTATGCTTTCAAGTTGGTATTCTTTGCAGAAATAATATCTAAAATTCAGTTGTATTTTGCAATTTGAAATTTCCTTTTTCAAAAATAATTTTAGTATTTTTTGTGAAATTATAATACCTCATGATTTTTACAAATGCTAATTTCTTTCTCCATTGCTCTTAGGTGAAGCTGTGGTATGACAAAGTGGGCCACCAGCTGATTGTAAATGTTCTGCAAGCAACAGATCTACCCCCAAGAGTAGATGGGCGTCCCAGGAATCCCTATGTAAAAATGTATTTTCTTCCAGATAGAAGGTATGGAATAATTTTAGAAAAAGTACGCAAAAATCTTTGCTAATTAGAAAAAAGTAGAATTTCCTCTCTTGGGATACAGTTTCATATGTTTTGAAGCTTTGTCGAGGTAGAATTGACATACCAAAAATTCCACATATTTTATATATATATATATATTTTGATGAATTTGCACATATGCATACACCTGTGATATAGCTTTAAAATGTAATAGATACTTCTCTATGAGGGAATAAACTATATTATCCCTAAAAAAATTCCCTCAAGCCTTGTGTTTCTTTAAAATAACCTGCCAATTTTAAAATTGTCCATTACCTTGTTTCCACATCTATTAGTCTTTGACAGCCACATCATTTAGAATGTACCTTTGTGTATGCGTTTCTATAATTTCTATAATCATAACTACTGCCTACATTGTAGTTAAAGCTAGAATCTTATTAAACTCGATAGTCTTTTCAGTCTTGTATATTAAAAGTTATGAATTAAAGAGAGTAAACATCCCAAGAGCAGCACTGCATGTAACTACAGTAGGTGGCAGTATATACTTGTGTTTGCTTTTTCACTGACAAAACATACTTATTTTTCAGTGATAAAAGTAAAAGGCGAACCAAAACAGTAAAGAAAGTACTAGAACCAAAATGGAACCAGACTTTTGTGTATTCACATGTGCATCGTAGAGATTTTAGAGAACGGATGTTGGAAATAACCGTGTGGGACCAGCCCAGGGTGCAAGAAGAGGAGAGTGAATTCCTTGGAGAGGTGAGGGGTGTCGTGAAGATCCGGGTCAGGCACCTCACGAGACTTCTGTGATGTGCATTATTATGGCTGCTTTTATTATATTTGGGGAACGGCGCTTGATCTAACCCGAGAGCTGCCCTTTCAGATCCTCATAGAGTTGGAGACGGCGCTTCTAGATGATGAGCCACATTGGTATAAACTTCAGACTCACGATGAATCCTCACTACCTCTGCCTCAGCCATCACCTTTCATGCCACGGCGACACATCCATGGGGAGAGCACCAGCAAAAAGCTGCAAAGTACGTTAAGGCTCTTTTCAGTTACCGGAAGTAATTGTGTCGTTATGATCGAAGCTGAGATGAACAATCCAGGTGTTTTTTCAAATGTGCATTAGAGATCGAAATATTGAAAAATCAGTTATCTATATAAAGAGACTTGGCAAAACCATTTTCTGCATTTTCCCAATGAAAGTAATATATACAATATAGTGGAGTAATTCCACAGCTGAATGCTTAAAAATTCTCAAATATAATTCTTTGCCCAGTCCTGATGGAGTTGTTCATTGGTTGACTGATGGGGTAATTTTTGTCATTATTGGTGGGTTGCTACATAGAACATCTTAATAACAGTATAATTCCTGGATATTTTTAGTATTATTATTTGTAAGAAACAATTTTTCAAAAGCATTGTAAAGTTTGTTTGCTGTTGTTCATCTGGTGATTGGGGAAAGCATATTTTTTTCTGTACTTATTAATTTTTGAATTAATGACAAAATCTCTTATTGAACAGATGAAATTTAGAAGGCTCATTTTGGTAATCTGGAACCAAATTGTTTTCCTCATATAATTAAATACTTCTCTGATCAATCATTTCCTCAAAATTAATGTTTCATGCAGTATGATGGCTAATTTTGAGGGCTAAACATAAATATTTTATAAAGGGCCCTGATGCCCTTTCAATAATATGAACTCAGTAGAGTTCCTGCCAAGAAAGTTCTCTGTGAACCTTTCCACTCAACCTCATCCTCCCTGAACTGCAGAGGAGGGCGCATAATTGGGTAGAAGACAGTATACACTGTGCTATAGACCTTAATTAAAAATAATTTGAAGAGTCAAAATACTCTTCTATGAAGTCCCCTTCCTTCTATGTGTCTTCAGGGATTATAAGGATGCTGAGAGTATGTTATCCTTGGATAACAAATATTTTTTTAAACATCAGCTCTGCATTAACTTTGTAGTATATATATGTATAACTGAATCACTTTGCTGTACACCTGAGACATCGTAAATCAACTCTACTTCACCGAAAGTGAAAGTATTTAGTAATAATGTAATTAGCTTTAAAATAAAATGTGACCATGTCCTCCACATTTCCTGACCCGAGTGGACACAGAGGTATCTGTTTGCCTTCCTGTCGTGCAGGGTCCCAGCGAATCAGTGACAGTGACATATCAGACTATGAGGTTGATGATGCCATTGGAGTGGTCCCTCCAGGTGCGTGGGGGAACGTGGCTGGCTTCACTGTGCTTCCGTGCTTGCTTTCCTGCCAGTTTCCAGACTTCCTTGGGTCCCATATTGGAGATTTAGAGCACGGAGAAGTCTGGATTATACTATTCCATGGTGACTTGTCTTCCAAATTATTAAGAAAGTTTGAGGTGGACTAGTAAATACTCATTAACGTCCCCACTTAAATTGGTCAGGGTCGCCCTTAGAAGCTAATGAAGTTCAAATCATCATTTCACGATGCTCTGAGCAGAAGTGAAAATATGACTTTTGTAAGGATAGAGTTAATTTTTAATAAAAATTCCATTCTCCTGTGTTTATACTCTATGTCTATGACTTTGCTTCCTCCGTTTCTGAAAATAATGTAGCCTTCCATGGAATATACTGAGACAGGTGCATGGCAGGGTTTAAAATTGCATGTGGCATGGCTTAGCTTTTAACGCTTTTGTGAAATGCTCAGCACTGATTATACCTAGAATGTGTCTGTATGTTTTAAAATAAGGAAATGCTTTAGAAAGATTCAATATTCGTTTGAAGTCAATGTCTTGTTGTCATTGTATAAATTAGTAAAATCTTTGTGACACTGTGCAGTTCAAATCCATGTTTCTCATCTGAGTCTAGTCAGAAAGTGAGTCAAACCAAGTAGTGAAGACGTATTTTCTTGGCACTAATCCTGTTCCCTTTATTTACTAATGAAGAGTAGGGAGATATTCAAATCAGAAGACATTAAAGAGAAAATCTTGGGGTATATAAATATGAGTTCTTAAAGACATTTCTTTGGGACAGTATTGACAGATGTTCCCTTAATTTACATAATTTCTCAGGTGGGGATGCACTTAATTTGAGGGCAATGATTTTGGTAAAGTCAATAGACATTACGAAGACTAGTGACCGAGGTTGCGATTTAGAGAGATACATACGACTTCATTAAAACTGGGAGAAAATTATGGAGAGTTCCCTAAAATTAGGCTTCATCTGCTCCATGAAACTCAGAGAAAATATTGTCTTTGATCACTGTATGAAAGTAGCAGGTATCTTAAAAACAATAAATCTGGTTCTGTGCATATCTGTGTACTTAGATATTACTCCTTGATATCAGACCATCAGGGAGAGTTTGAAATAATAGTGGGCAATTGTGGATAACTGTTCATGTTTTGCTTTCTGAGTTTGTTGATTTATAAAAGGATCAGAATAATTAGGCACACTCTACCCAGAAACTTTCACACAGACTTTAATAGAATATTGTCTTTATGGAATTAAAAGGGGGAAGGTAGTTGTCCATGGTACCCGTTGGCATATTTACATAGAATTCAGATGATTCCTCGTAGGAAAGGGGTCTTGTCAACAAACCTTTCTAACAAGAATCTTGGCTGTTAATTCGTCTTAATGTTGTCACTTCTAACTCATCTAAATAGAATTTACTTCTGTGGGTGGTTCTCACAGGCTATTCACCTAAAATTTCACATTTTTATGATGAGGCCGTATAGCGAATGAATGAATGAATGAATGAATGGCTAATTCAACAAATACGTACAAAAACGATGAGTTTCTTCTTTTCCCTGAGAGACCACATGGGTAACAGCCAAAATGGGAAGTATAGGACCAACTGCAGTGGTTTAGTGTTTGCAACCACCAAAGAACACTGAATTCTAGATATATCTATAATCCATCCTGATATAAACATATGATTATATATGTTTATATCAGGGATTATCCTTTTGCCATAGAGAAGCAGTGTCTGAATTGTCATTTCAAATGATATCCATTTTTATTTAGCATTTAGAATGTAACGAGGCAAACTTTTAATAGAATATAACTAATAAATTACATAAGCCAATCAGTAATATTTTATGTTCCAGAGATTTCTTCATAAATTAATAAAGGAAATAATGGAATTTACTTATATTTTAGGGGTGCTCTTCAGTGATTCAAAATGTATATATGGTAGCTTCTAAAGATATATATGTGTGGCAAATACAGTATAGCAAGGCACACAGTAATAAACAATACATTTTAAATGAAGAGGAAAGATAGTAAAATAAGGGCACGAAGCTAAAATAAAGTGAGGGGATAAGCTAATAAACAAGTGTGTTGATACATTGCCAGATATTCTAAGAGGCTGATTACAGATTTCCTTGTGTCCAGTATAGAGAGAAATTTGTTCACGCGTGGATGCCAGGTAGTTCTACATGTGTTTAACACACTCAGTGAAGCTTCTGGTTACGTTTGCTGAAGAAGCTGGAAAGTGTCATTTAGATGTTCTACCGCAGCTGGGCCTTGAACTTCCTAATACCTGGCTTCTCTAGGACCACAGGGTTCTATGTTCTCGTTTGATGTATTACCACCTTTAAGCAGTTGAGACCTCCAGAGCTACATCTTACTACCTTTGTAGCTATCATAGCCTTATTGTTACTTAGAATAAGTAATTTCAGCTGCTTAAGAAGAATAAAAATAACCACACATGGAATGCCCTCATCTGAGGCCAGGCATCTGGCAACCTCAACTTTCAGACCATCACTGCAAGTTCAGAAAATGAAAAAAAACAACAAAAACAACCCAATAACTTTGAACTAACTGAAACATTGAAATGAGCATAAAATAGCAGTTCCTTCTTACCTTTTTTCTGAAGGCAGAGTGCATGTTGTCAACAGTAGACTAAACATAGTATAAAAAATGAATTATTATAAAAAGCAGGGAAAGGTCTATGAATGCATATTAGGATAGGATAAAAAACATTAATCTCTATGTAAATACAAAGAATCCAAGAAAAAAATTAATTATAACCTTTTACAGAAGATGCCTAAAGTCTCTAAAAGTTACTTCAGAATAATTAATTATTCCAAATCTAAAAGTTCCATTTATATACCTTGACTATTCATTGAAATCTTGAAATAGTGCTCCCAATTCCATACTGACCTTCCATAATTATAATATAATTGATACCAAATGTTTTCAAATGATACCAATTGGTAATTTAAAATGTTTTAAGTAATTCAGACTTTGGATTAATTATCTTTAAAACAGCCACCATTATTTTTTAATATTGAACTATGAAATAAATTCACTACATGTAAATTTAGTTGGTATCGTTCTAGACTTAATATTACAATTTGTATGTCTGAACAACAAGGAAACTTTCTACATGAAATTCAAAATAGTACCTGAATTGCTCTTATTTTTGTCATAAAATGAAATTATAAATTATACCACTTATGTTTATATTATTTAGTCCTTTACCGATGTTTTTAGAGAGTAACAAAATGGCTGAGCTTCTTTGGTGTCAACATTGTCAAATTGGCCTTTATGTAATGTTTAGAGACCTTCCGTATATTCCAAGCTTAGTCAAAAGATTATACAATCACAACAAATAAACTGCTGGGGAATTTAGTCTGCCTTTAATAATAATGTTACATGGCATATTTTAAAAATAATGTGAGAGTTGTCAAGTAAATAAATGAGCAGCAGTTCAAGCTACCTTGTTAGACTTAATGTTTTCATTAATGATTGTGTACATTTCATGTAGTTGTAAATATCATTATTTTTCCTTTGGCCACAGAATTTTTTATTTTCCTTCCAATAATAGCAACAATAACCTTGTGAAAACATGTAATTAAACTGTTACTATGGTTTGCTGTTTTATCTTAACTAAATCAGAGGTCATAGAAACCTTTTGGTTTCAAGGGAGAATGACTTTTAGAATTTACTTTTAATTTTAAGTAACTGTATTAAAAAATTAATTATGTTAGGTTACTAACACATTTGTGGAATAGTTTCAGATGTCTGGGGTAGATTTGATAATTGTTTCTTTCGGAGGGTTGATTTGTTCTGCATTATTGCCATAGTCAGCTCCATCCATACCCTATTTTCATTTGAAAATTGCAGTATTATCTGTGGTCCTCAAAATTCACAATCAGTATTTGTTATAGTGAAGACCTGCTGCTCTTCTTTGTCAATTAAAATTGGTACGGTAGCATCTTTATTTTCTTATTAGCGAAGCCATCTGATATCCAACTAACATAACTTATCCTTTGGCAGAAAAATTCCAATAACATTCGAAAAGACACTAAATTTCTAAGCATTGACCTGTATATGAGTAACAGTTCACTGTCAAGTGCTTGATTTGTGTTGCTAAAAAAATCACTCACTCATTCCGTAAACTAGTATCCCAACTCATCCTGATGTCTTAGGCATCAGCTGTCATGTTTGTCATCAGTATCTCCATGGTAACCTTTGAGCCAAACTGTACCCGGTCCTCATGCATGTGTATGTTACACTCTGTACCTATACTTAGTAGTTTTGACGATAAGGCTGGTAATACTGACTGCATGGCATTTATCTTCATAGGTCAATGGCCGCTTTCCATATCATTTGATGTCTCCATATTGGCACTGACACTATAGAAGAATACTGACTCTTTCTTTGTGTATACTCTTGCCAGTAGGTTATAGGTCTAGTGCTAGAGAAAGCAAACCTTCAACATTAACTGTGCCAGAGCAGCAGAGAACAACGCATCACCGCTCACGGTCAGTGTCTCCGCATCGTGGTGATGACCAGGGGAGGCCGCGTTCCCGTTTACCAAATGTGCCATTACAGAGGTAGGCTTCGAGAAGAGCTTAGCATCCTTTACGGTACTCTTTATTATAATACAGTGCAAACTGCCACAAGACTCTAACAGAAATGAAATAATGGTTTGGTCAATCAAGTTTTTTTTTTCAGAATCCTTGGTAGGCAAAATGCCTTTTGCTTTATTACCCAGCCTATGCAGCATTCTGTTCTCTAATCTCAGGTGATCTCCCAGGGAGTGGAAGAAGTCAATGTTGCCAGCACAGTTTTTGAATAACTGTCTTGTATTCTGTTTGCTAGTTAAATTTCTCCTGTTGGGGGAAATTGTATGGTAATAAATAAGACCTGTGCAGAGAAGTGGCACAAATGATAAGGTTGAGGTGGAATGCATTTTTAAGAAATTTGGGATTGTCTCTTTGAAGCACTTTAAATGTTTGGAAAAGCATATAAAATGGAAGTTATATTGTGATGTATTTCATCTCACCCTGAAATACACTTCTGAAATTTTCACTAAGTATGCAGATGAAAATTGTGGTCCTTTTTTGGTGGAAGTAAACAAAGGAGGTTGGAGAAATACAGCACAGGCAAAGCCATGGTAGAGAATAAATACCTTTAAAACATGTACTTGGTGATGAGGCCAGCACTTTTCAAGCCGTGTCAGTTATTTGCCAGTTACCGTCCATTCTTTCCTGTTAGTCTGTCAGCCTGTTTGGGGAAGGTGGTACATTGTGATGCATCTAAATTTTTGCAATCATTTCAGGAGTTTAGATGAAATTCATCCAACAAGAAGGTCACGTTCTCCAACCAGACACCACGATGTGTCCTGCAGCCCAGTTGGTCACAGACCCGGAGATATAGACAGTCAGTGTCTATCAGAACAAGACAGGTATTCGTCCACATTATGATCTCAACACTGTATGTCTTCTTTGCTCTGTTTTCGTCTATGATAGGTATCTTGGCATAGTACAAAAGACAGGAAAAGTATTTCATCATTCAAAACTGAACTTCTCCCAAGGAATGACTCTTAAGATATTCTAATAGAAATGCAACTCTGGGAAATATTTGACTAATATTATATTGTCATAAAAGGTGCATTTAAAAAAGAAATCAGAATTTATGTTTAGCCAGTTTTAAATGTACAGTTTGTTGTTGACTTAGATACTAACCTAAATTATAGAAGGGAGTCTACATAAGCAATTTTCAAATATTTTAGTTTTTGTGGGCTGCAGTCTTTGGGATATTATTTATGTAATTATAAAATTATGTTTTTTCTGCAATAAAAAGTTTTTGGGTACAGGCCATCTGAAAGACAGTTACTATTGCAGAGTTTCTGTGAAAACTTTAGCAGTCATATTTTTTAGTACACCTACTTCTCATAAAACGTAGCTACCTAAAATGTCTATAAAGTTCAAAATATTGAAATGGATTCTTTCTTCTGTGGATGTGTACTTAGGCTTAATTCTGCATTTGTTTGATGTTATGACTCCATGGTTCTACATGCCCGCAGACTTTCTCCTCAGACCAATGCCCTTCCTGTAAGGTGGGCCTGACCACAAGCTCAGGATCTGTTTTGGGTTGTTAGAATCCCCAGCTGGTTGAATCGTGTCTTCTGGCTTTTTGAAGTGTAGAAACTTTTAGGGAAGAGTAGGGAATGAGGTTGGTACACAATGATTGATTTTTGCTGTGTAGTCAAGGACACAGAGCTCAAGGAGAGCCTCTTAGCTCCCTAACTGTCACCCTGCTGGAGCCATGACCTTCAGGAGATGAGGTTGTGGTACTTACTGGGACAGAACATTGCTTGGAGGAGGGGGTCCCCGCTGCTCAGGTGGAGTGGAGTCAGGTGAGGGTCCCTTTGTTGACATTCACTGGGGCCGCCATGAATTTAGGTGAGGAGGGGGAAAAAGAAGGACTTCTGGACCAGGGCATTCAATAGAGTGAAATTAATTTGAGTGTAGAAGAAGTATCAGTTTTAAGATAAAACATTCCTAATCAAGTATGTTCTTAGCTGGTAAAGGAGAAACAGAATAAGTGATGTTGCATTTTACAGGCTGTAAGAGCCAAGAAAACTGTCATGCTTTGAGTTGCTAAAAAGAAATTTAAAAATTTAGGGTTCCCATTAGTATCAGAAAAGCCAGATGTATAGGGCTTTTAAAAGTTGTTAAAATACCTAAGTGTCTAGAATTGGAAACAGATTTCTATGTCTTATTTGAGGAAGGTTCAGTTTAGTTTGCTTTTGCCTTGATACTCTGTGAAATCGCTTTGAAATACAATAGCAAATCAGCAACAGCTAGGACTTCAACCGTAATGTTTGTACTTTATTGTTGAAAATTTAAAAAGTACTGTCATGTATATTTTTGTTTAACCTCTCAAGCAAATATGCTAGTGTAGACAATCTGGTTTCTTCCCTTTTCGTGTTGTCATCGGCATACCATTGGCATAACCCATGTCATTTAATGCCTCATAACTTATCTGTTTCACTCACCACCCATCCTGTCTGTGCAGTGAGCTTCTCATGCTTCCCAGAGCAAAACGAGGACGAAGTGCAGAATGCCTACACACCACCAGGTAAATACAGGAATTTGGTGACGGTAACTGTGTGTGATGACTCTTTCCATTCTACTCTGCTTCCGTCTCCCCCTTAGCGGTATTATTACGAATACGTGAAATTAATTTCCCCAGTGTTCAAAACTGGTTTTGTTTTATATGGAGGTTGTGGAAAAGGTTCCAAATATATTTGAATTCTGATCCAGGCAGACTGCTTTTCTATCAAAATATTTGAAATCCAGAGGCTGCTGAGCCTCTGTGGAACTGTTTACACATTTCCAAAACCGAGGAACCGATTTCTGCAATTAAAATTCTATAACCTCGCTGTGAGCCCCACCACACACACACACACACACACGCACCCATCTAGGCACAAGAGGTCTGATCTGCTGTGCATGGCAGTGTTACTGTTTCCGTGATTATAAGTTCACTTTGTTTTAGCCTTTTTTTATTTTTATGCTTTGATTCTACTGTTGTTTTCCTTCTGTTTGCTTTTAATAAGATCTTTACCACTTCATTTTTAAGAGCTGAGCTTCAGTTTCCTTCTTGATAAAGAGTGCGGATATATGACCTGTTAACTTCTAAGCCCTCCCTTCCTTCATACCCTCACCAGGTCAGAAATGCTACACTACCAACTTTCCCATAGAGACACGTAACAGTATAAAGCCTCCTTAAAGATGAGAAGAAGAAGGGATACGTTATTGTCGTCTAAATTGGAGCTGAGAACCTAGCACTTTATTTTCATCTCATTACATCTTGGATCTCATATCCCAAATAAGTCCTTTTACAGATTACTCAAAGAATATAGTCTGTGCGTATTTATCCTCAATGTGAAGTTAATGGAAGGTACAGAAGTAATAACTAGGTGAGACAAAGGAACCAACACACAGATAAACTCTTTCAAATATTATGGCCAATAAAGAGTAAATAGGAGAGAGGAGGAACGAGCTGTACCCGGAAAACCTGTGACGCAAACACAAATGCAGCTTTATTGTGTCTGTGGACCTGGGCTTCCGCTCAGGAATGGAACATGATCTCCCGAATGAGAACTAACTTTTTACACGTATTAAACTCTCCTAGTCATAATTACTGCCCTGTGTGTGGTGCCACAGGGAAAAATGAGAGATGTTAGTTCTGTTTGCAAACTGGAGAAATAATGTAAAATCCTAACTATTGTAAAAATCAGATCAATTCCTTATAATTCGAAAGCCTCCAGCCTTACTTTGGTTGTCCTGACAAATAGTTTAATAGGAATGATTTCTTTACAGATTCAGAAAATTTCCTCATAGTCCTGTTGGGCTGACAACTATAAAACACAAACAGAACAAAGCTTTCATATTTATTAGGCACCTGGTGTGTGCCTGGCCCCCAACCTGTGGGTATTTTTAACACATTGGCACCAATAAGCTAAACAGAATCACTAAATATATTGTTTTTCTTTCCATTACATCCCACTTTCAAAGGTAAAATAACAGGATAGGCACAATAGAATAAGCTAGTAGTTTCATCATTTTGTAAAATCTTATCTTCAGAATACAACCTATCATATTCACTTACGACTTTTAAGAATAAAACCTGTGGATTAGGCTTCCCTGGTGGCGCAGTGGTTGGGAGTCCACCTGCCGATGCAGGGGACGCGGGTTTGTGCCCCGGTCCGGGAAGATCCCACATGCCGCGGAGCGGCTGGGCCCGTGAGCCATGGCTGCTGAGCCTGCATGTCCGGAGCCTGTGCTCCTCAACGGGAGAGGCCACAGCAGTGAGAGGCCCGCGTACAGCACAAAAAAAAAAAAAAAAAAAAAAAAAACCTGTGGATTTACTACTTTCCAGTAAACAAGGAAAATAACATTCATTGAGTACCAAGCACAGTGGTGATTATTTAATGAATTTTATCTCAATGTCCTGAAAATAGTTGTATCATATGAACATTATTATCCTCATTTCACAGATGAGGAAAGATGCTAAGAAAGTTTTATTTGACATGTAACAGAGCAAGGATTCAAAATCAGGTCTATTTGAAGTTTTCCACTGAACTAGTTTTTCCAAAAATGTGTTCCGAGGAGTTGGTTCCGCATGAAGTTCAGACAGTTTGAGAGTTTGTGAGTCAAACATATTTTGGAAACTTTGCAAATTAAAGCTACTCCCTGGAGATTTTATACGCACAGCATATCAAAGTCACATACTACAGAAATCTGTCTCATATTGTTTAATTCATCCCCCCCATTGTTATCATTATCAAATGCTTTTTCCATAAAACCTTTCCTGAGACAGTCATGTTGTACAGAAAATGCTGTGGCCTCCTTACTGTGTCCTAGACCCTATGTACCTGTTATTTCACTTAATCCTCACAGCATCCCTGTTAAAGATTGTTATTTCCTCCATGATATAGATGTAGAAAAAGGCTTGATGAGTTGAATCATCCAGGATCACAGCCAGTACATGGCAAAGCCAATGTGGACCTTCAAACTAAAAACTGTGGCCACTTTTCATTCTATTTTCATTCTCTGCTGACCCCTGTTAGACTGTACCCCCCCAAAAAAATTCACTTTTGAACCAATTGCTTAGAAAGGTTGTATAGCAACTTGTTACTAAAGACAGTTGCCTAAGGTTTAGGAGTTGAAAAGAAGATTCTGTCTGTGAAGCAGGCTGAATCCTTTGCTTCAGTAAAAGTGTCCTCAATCTGTGCTCGAAAGTGATACTTTAATACATTTTAAACCACAGCTTTAAAAGATTTCCTGAATCAACCATTAGTATAAACATGAATAAACCCATGGGGGTGTTTGATATTTAGTATGTCCTCAGCAAATGTTTTTTCTATTTCTCATTTTATCATACTTTAATTAAAGTAAGCCAAAATGGACAATAGATTTTCATTATTGACAGTTAAATTTTGTAGAAACATTATTAAATTACCAAAACATTCATTGACAGGACCAAGTTTACCCTTGGTGATATAGACAGTCCAGAAGTCCTTATAGGTTTTAAAGGAATTCAGATGATGTTGGGCCTTGTTTCTGCCAAATCAGAATTCATATTCTGGTTGCAGCTGATACCCATCCCACCCAATTTCTGGTGATAAATGTTACCTGCTGTTGGGTTTGTATCCAGAAGTTGACAAATGGAAAGGACTTGCCCACTGCAGCCACCTCTTTTTTTTTTTTTTTGCGATACACGGGCCTCTCACTGTTGTGGCCTCTCCTGTTGTGGAGCACAGGCTCCGGACATGCAGGCTCAGTGGCCATGGCTCATGGGCCCAGCCGCTCCGTGGCATGTGGGATCTTCCCGGACTGGGGCACAAACCTGTGTCCCCTGCATGGGCAGGCGGACTCTCAACCACTGTGCCACCAGGGAAGCCCTGCAGTCACCTCTTGATCTTCCTTCCTTTACTGCCTTCAGTACTGTGACCAGCCTTGTCCCTGAAATGCTGGTCAGCATTTTGCTTGTTATTAGACTATTAGCTTTTAGTCATATTAATTCCCAAATTTCATAAATTATTTGATTAGTACTATTAGCTATGAGTTATTTCCATAGAAGCAGGTATAATATTAAACAGGGATTAAATAGTAAGTTTCATGTTGGTTCCTTCATAGAGTGTAGTCCTCAAATCTTTTTCAAATTAAGGCTTTTAAACTATAATTTAAGTCTTCATCTTAATTATGAAGACATGTCTATGATTCCATATTTAACAGTTCTTTTCCTGCCTTCAAGTAATTATTGTGGTTTTTCTGAGAAAAATAAAAGATCCATCTGTGTTTGTAGCTTTCTAGGTCTCCTACTTTTTTCATATCCTGATAAAATTCGCTTCATATATATTTTTCTGTTTCCTGCGTGTCTGCGTTCCCATGTTCCAGACATCTTGTTAGGCACTATAAAACATTACCGCCCAAGATGCCCTTGTTAGAGAACTGTTCTCGCTGGAATATTTACAGGTAAGAGTCATAACAGTGAGTCTCAGTTATAAACTAATCCCTAACCCCTCACCAACTAAAAATAGCAAATTTACTTTCTAATAAAGCATTAGCATCTCCTCTTAAAATTAATTATATACAGAGAAAACTCATGATATCTAAAAATAGCTTTTAGGGGGAAAGGGGGGAGGGATAAATTGGGAGATTGAGATTGACACACACACTCTACTACATATAAAATAGGTAGCTAATAAGAATCTCCTGTATAGCACAGGGAACTCTGCTCATTACTTTTTAATTATATGGGAATAGAATCTAAAAAAGAGTGGCCATATGCATATGTATAACTGATTCATTTTGCTGTACAGCAGAAACTAACACAACAGTGTAAATCAACTATAGTCCAATAAAAACTAATTTAAAATATAATAAAAAATAAAACTAGCTTTAATTATAAAACCTATGCTAGAATATTTCTCTAAATGAAATCTACTTACTCAAATATCAGATTTCTAGTCGTTGTCTTCTTTGTCATTTATTTGTTGTTTTACTTGTTGATTTCAATTATGAGAATTGATTTTATATTATTTTATTTTTGGATGATTTTACTCTGTGGAGCTCAATTCTGCCTGCACATACTAAAACCAAAGCCCTTCACCATGAATGCTTTCACTCGAGAGCACTGAGGTTTACTGATGAGATTCTGGTTAGGTAAGGACGTTTGGACGTCATACCGTCCACCTCCCCTGTCTAGTGTTTGAACCAAAATAGCTGAGTTGTAAAATTTTCCTCCTCTGCTGTCCTTCATTTTGTTTTGGTGTGGCATCTGTCCTTGGTAATGAAGTGTTAGGCATTTTGTTTCAGTGCTTTCTGTATCCAGTTTTTTCATAAGTAGGTGTGACTTAGCCTCATTTTTTTTCAGTCTGAGACCCTTTTAAAAAAATTATGCAAAGCAATTCAAGCATAATCTTTGTTTAGTGTCATTTTCTAAACAAAACTGTGCACGGCCATCCTGTCAGCACTCACACCCTTATGAACCGACTCGCAGTGATTCTGCACTTTGTGTAAAGGGGACAGGACTCGATGCTTTCCTCTCTAACTGGTCTTCCTCTCTCTGTTTTCTCTGTCTTTCTCCTCCACCCTGGATGCAATGCACTGGCACTAGTGACCTGCAGCCCTCCCTTGACAGGGCGAGGAGTGCTAGTACCAACTGCTTGAGACCAGATGCTAGCTTGCATTCACCAGAACGAGAAAGGTATAAAGACTTTCTTAATTTCCTGTCATTTTGTACAGTCATTCTTTTCCCCTATCACTTTGTTTTGTGTCATTGAGTCTCACAGCTTAGTCATCCACATTCACTTGCTGACTGTCTGCATTTCCCCTCCCTTCCGTACACGCCTGTGTAGAGATGTGTGTATGTGGCGGAGCCAGAAGGAGCCCATACACATATTTCCGTGAATGCTGTTGCAAATGGCGTGACGTGATTTGTAACTGCTTCTCGCTGCTGCTTTTCCCCTTTTGTTGCTGTTCAGTGGTTTTCTTTACACCTACTCAGGGAGCCTTCAGTACGCTGATATGGTTGTGAGGGGCAGTGAGTTATCTGAAGGGGAAGATCACTTTCCTAGTACTTCCACTGATAAATAGTATTTATAGGTTCAACTACAATCTTCCATAAACGCAAAGCAAGAATCTTATTTAGATAGAATACTTCCCTTGTGCATCTATATTCATTTTTTTAAAATCAACTTGCTCTTTGATATAGATCGTTTTGCCTTAAATTATATTTCAACAAAAAATAGTATGTTTATCATAGATTTCCTGATGCCTTACAAAAATAAAGGCACATTATAGGCACACATACGAAATTTTGCTTAACACTTTAAATTGATTAATAAATAAATCTGACGTTAATTCAACGATCATGTACTACGCTGTCTCCTAATTGTGAGCCAGCTAATTTTTCCATTGTGGTGGAACTTTCTGTTCCAGTAAACTTGGTTATAATTGATAGTCTTGGTTATAAATGTTATCTCTTTTCAATTAGAAGTCATTCACCAGAAATTTGCATACTACCTCTTCACAAATCCTGAAGAAAAATGTTTAGTTGTGTTAATGTAACCCACTTTTCCTCTTCTTCAGAGGCTGCTTAAAGCTTTCCTTTAGTGATCTTTCTAGTCTGATTCTACTCATTTATTTATGAGATGCTTATTTCTGGAATTTAATGATTGGTACAGGTAGACATGTTCATTTTTTAGTGTCTTCATAAGATTCTACTAAAAAAATCTACTTTTTAATTTTGTATTCTTTTGTATTTGCAAAATTTGTAATAGAAAACAATGGAATCTAACTTTTTGTATTTCTCTACATTTGTAGAAGAAATTTTAGTTGAAATGGGGTCTTCTTTAGTTGAATGGGCTCTTCTAAAATCACAATTGAAATTGTTTCATTATTCTCATTTGTTGTATATTACCTCCCCAAAATATATACAAGAGTAGCAAGAAAAAATATTTTTTTATTTTTTTACTTGTTATTATTTCCTTATATGTTTCTGGTTAGTGTTAAAACAAGGGTAGAATGAAGTCAGTGGAATCTTCTGACTACAGCAATACCCTAACATCTTAAATGTCATCTATATTGGTTCTGTCTAATAGAAATACAGTTTGAGCCACATGCATAATTTTAAATTTTCTGCTTGCCATATTAAAATATGAAATTAACTTTAATAATTTAGTATATATCTGAAATATTATCATTTTAACATATAATCAATTAAAATCTGTTAGTAAGATATTTTGCATTCCTTTTTTCACAGTGCTCCTTGGCCACTTGTGGCTACTACATTGGACAGTACAGTTTTATTCTGTTGCTGAAGCCTGTTGAGCACGTGTTTTCTTGTTGCTCTGAAGCCAGAGAATTCACAGATCCATGTATTGGTGAATTTCATCTCTGATAATACCCTTAGAACAGGCCAACCTGTAGACAAATAATCTGACCACGATTCTTTTACAGGTCATAGTGAAGTCTGAGTGCACTCTCTTATGATACGTACTTTTGATAGAAGAAGAGAAACCTACATTCTCTCTATCTATTGAATAAAAAATAAATTTCCCCTTGAAAAAAAATGAAAGGGGACTGGAATTGGTATTACTAATGTTCTTTAACTTATTGGGGTCAATTTGTTGTCAAGAAGAAAATAAAGTGAGATGAGTTCTCATCAGGAAATTTACAGATGCTATAGGTGTGTCTTGGTGTGGAGGATGCCGTCCTTCTGTGCACAGACCTCTGAGCAGCTTCGAGACAGGACAGAGCAGGACCAGAAGTGGGGGCTTTGTGCTCTTTGGAAGATGCACCTGTAAGTCCCCAGACAGGACGTGAGGAGAGTAGGAACTGGGGAAGCTTTGAGGGTTTTCCAGGTTACTTAGTTCTTGTGACTGACCAGAGAGCTGATCAATGCCTGACATATACATAGTAGATAAGATATTATAGAAAAGTTGTTAAAGACATAACTTCATATTCTTGAGATGGTGACATATCAGTATTTCCACAGCCTTGTAACCTATCGAGGTCAAACAATTTGCTGATTCTAAACCATCTTGATGAACATTTGTATGCTGTTATACCTACTTAATGCCCTTTTCTGGAGTATCTTCACTAACTCTGAAAGCAAAGGAAGTTCTGTGTTAGTACAAAGGATGAAATTGTTAAAGCAGACTCAGTACCCCACACCACACTTCACTGATGATTCCAAGATAAAGGAGCACCAGGCACAGTTAGCATGTTCTTTTCCCGAAGGATCCCAAAACCATCAGGCCGACCTTTTCTCCTTTATGAGGATGGTTTGGCCCAGGTTAACAGGTGAATTTTGAGACAGGCACATGGAAACTGTTTGCAAAGGAAGTAATTTCTGTGTTTGAGCATCTCCATTATATAATATATTCTGCTGATTACACAACTAGCAAAAATACGTAGGGGTTACCCCATTGCCCCATCCAGTCATGACCCATAAGTCAGGAAATGTGGGGTTCATTTACAGTGAGAGATCTAGAAAGGCTAGTTGTACCCTGCTGAAGACGTTGAATATATAAGGACTCTCTTTTATCTTTTCTCTAGCAAATACCACTGCCTGCTTACAAGGAGGTCTGGTCAAAGTCACTGTACTTTCCTTCATCTGTGTCAAGGTCAGCTTGAGGTCATCGGTTCCCCCTTGGTCCCTGATTCGGAAGGAGTGAGTTACAGGCCTGCTGTTAACCTTTCCTTTCCCGGGTTTTACAACAAAATGTTGCTTACGTGTTCAGAAACACCGATTTCTAGAGCCACTGGAGAATGATTCCTTTCCTCGGATGTTTTATCTTCTTCCTTGACCTTTTCCAGAAATCTAAACTCTCCTTTCTTCAGCATCCTCTACAAATTCCCTAACACCTCTGTGCTAAGGCAGTCTCCTTTACAGGCTGCTTTACCTCCCTGTCTCCCCCTCAGCTTTCCTCTTTTGCCCCACCCATCCCTTCCCTGAAATTATATGTCTATCAATCAAAAGTTTCCACACTGGGACGTCCCTGGTCTCTCAGTGGTTAAGAATCTGCCTGCCAATGCAGGGGACACGGGTTTGAGCCCTGGTCCAGGAAGATCTCACATGCCGCGGAGCAACTAAGCCCGTGAGCCACAACTACTGAGCCCTTGAACCACAACTAAAGAGCCCGTGTGCCTAGAGCCCGTGCTCCGCAACAAGAGAAGCCACCGCAATGAGAAGCCCATGCGCTGCAATGGAGAGTAGCCCCCGCTCAACACAACTAGAGAAAGCCCGTGCGCAGCAACAAAGACCTAACACAGCTGAAAATAAATAAATAAACTTTTTAAAAAAGTTTCCACACTAATACCTATGGAGACAACACGCCACTGTAACTGGTCATGCCAGACCCTCCCCTGCAAACCAGGCCTACATTTCTCAGTGGTTGGTAGACCCTGTGTGCATCAAAAGTCTACATCAAATGCACTGTCTCCCTCACGTCCTCTGCCAGCAAAATGCTTTCTCTTCCGAAATGTCCCTCTACTTTGGCAGCTTTGACATATAACCATCCACATAATCTGGAAATACTTCTGCTCTTTCGTCTCATTTGATGAGACAAGAAGTCCTATCGGTTCTCCTTCGAGAATCTCCAAGACAGATCCCCCCCCACCTTCATTATACTATAGCCCATCCCCACTTCCGGTGCCATTCCAGCCCTGTTAATTTCTCATAAGCTCTATTAATCATTCTGTTCCTTTTTGTCTCAAGCCTTTTTCCCATTAAAATTGAAATGCCCTTTTTCCTTTGTTGTCTGCCTAAAACTTCTCCTCATTCTTCAAAACAGGAGGTCAAATAACCGTGTCATCTCTAAAACTTCTCTTAACCTCTCCCGCACATGCTTGCCTTTCCTTGCCAGGCAGAATTATTAACTCTCTTTTCTGGGCCCGTGTAATATTACATACATTCTATTTCACTTAGTCACGCTTGTTTCTTCCACTAGATTGTGCTCCTGGAGGTCAGGGATCATATTTCGCCTTGCCATCTCTTGCGATAGCATTATTTTTTTTTACTTAGTAAATGTTCCATCTGGGGCTTTGGGGGAACTTAAAAAACACCCCTTATTTTCTGCTCCCAAATCTGTGTCCAGTTGTGAACTAGACCCAAGAACTGCAAGGTGGGCGATCTAATTATCACCATAAATACAGTGAACAAGTTCAGAAGCTAGACTTCAGGTTGTAAGCTGGCTGGTGACTCACCAAGGGGCTGCCACATTTTCTGAACCACGAGAGGCTTCTGCCTTCTGAAGGCTGCTGTGCAGGTTTATTTGCTGTGGTGTCTGCTGTTTGCAGGAAGACTGATTAGGAAGGAGGAATCCAGAAAAGGCTAAGTCATCAGTGCCTGTTTCTTTAACACAAAGTCCCCCTCCTCCCTCCTTGGGGTGGAGAGAGGCCCAAAGTAGGACTTGAAGGAATTTCCCTCCACGTGGAAACACGAGGCCTAAGAGAAAGGAGGTTCCTACCTAAAACTTAACTGTAACTTGAATTGAAATAAATAAACTTTATTCCAAAGTGTAAACACCTATATTAATTTTCACTTAAAATAGGATTGGGGAAAATGTTTCAAAGGACTAAATGAATAATGGGAATAGACAATAAAAATATGTACTGTATAATCAGATCTCTAGTCTGTTCAGGTTTGGTGTCTAATATGACAGAACTTCACAGATATGTTTTATGTGTGCTATTTAGGGAATGAATGGTTTACATTTCCATATAATCTCTCTTTTAGATAGTTAAGCTGCTTAGCCGTGCTCTGCCAGGACATATGCACCACTGAAAGATGTGTAAATATGCAAGCATACATACGAATGACACATTTAAACACACGCACTTTTGTTGTAAGGTAAATCCTTGCTGGGGGAAGAGCCCCAACGTAAGAACTACTCCATTGCTTGCTGAGGAGTCCTTATATCTCCGCGGTGGGTCCCCTTACTGCTGTTGATTTCTTAGTTAAGTTTCTTATTATTTCTTACCAGTATTACCCCCAAACCTCAAACCTTATCCTCTATTATCTACTTAAATATTTGCAAATATTTATCCATTACTTATCCTGTTCTGGGTGTAGTTGATGTAACTGCCCAAACAAAGCAAAACAAGACACTGTAGCCCCTTATTTGAGGAGGCCCCAGCCTGTTCCTTCAGTTCCACAGCCACCAGAGTGACCCTTGCCCTCCTGTTCTGAGCACAGAGAAAAGGATGGGCTGCCAACAAATAGATGTTCCTGAATTAATGAGTTTAGAATACCTGAGATTAAAGCACTAACAATGCAACTAAGGTAACCTGCAGGCAAGACAGTTGGGAAGAAAAATCAAGAAGGGGCTGTTTTAGTTCCGTTTCATGAGTAATGACTTCAGTGTAGCCTGCCATGTTTGCTTCTAGCATGAAAATGGATGTGGAAGGTGTGTGTTTTGCTCAATAATAAGGGAATAAAGATTCTAATTTTGGTCCTTCTGTGTGATAGGAGAAACAGAGAAGTTGGACACATTTTAAAAACATATAAAACGTTAGTATGTTTCAAGCTCACAAATCATGATATTAAAACTTATGTCTGTTCTTTGGACAAAAATTGGGTATAATTTGATCCTACTCATCATATCCAAGATATGAGGGTAAAGCAAACATTTATGTTATTGGGACTACATATCAGCCTATTTAGAAGGACTTTGAGTGCACAGGTATATATGTATGATGCTAAATATTTCTAAAAGTTTACCTTTTAATAGCTTGCATTCACAATGCCTTGTTTCTAAATGTACACCCTCTCTTTCATGGTTTTCACTGCATATTTCATAATTATAGCATTTTTCTTTACTTTTCGTGTTTAAATAAACACAAGGACTGGAATTTTGCCTCAGGAAGCAAGGTTATTCATAATCTTGTCAAGTGAATATTACTTATTCCTTCAAAAATGTTTAAAGAAAAACATATTGACTCTGTATTTCTAAAGAACACCTTAAGTTTTCTCATGACTGAGTACAATTTCATGTGGAAAACACTAGCTATAATTGTTTTCAACTATTTTAGAAATGTTTTTCTTTATTGTGTCTGCAGAACAAAAGCCAGTAAAGTGCAAAGATACATTTTCAAGCATTCCGATTGGATTGACCAACTATATAATCATTTAAAATAATTCAATAATTTGAAATGAATGCAAATTTGTTTTTAATTTCACAAACACATAACACATTCCAGAGGACATGCCACACAGTTTTCTCTTCTGCCCAAATTCTGCTTTCAAGTATCTTTATTTGCTTCACGGCTTCCTCAGAGTCCTTCTTCAATCCATCCAAGGCTGAGTGATGACAAAGAGGCT
This sequence comes from Mesoplodon bidens, assembly GCF_964165515.1. Lineage (NCBI taxonomy): Eukaryota > Metazoa > Chordata > Mammalia > Artiodactyla > Ziphiidae > Mesoplodon > Mesoplodon bidens. Next base: position 12,441,653 of record NC_138168.1, on the reverse strand, counting down.
TCCCAGGGGCTTTCAGAGAAGAGCACCTGCTGACTAAAGGTATCCTGGTCACATGTTGATAGCCCTCTGCTGCTTTTGTCCAGATTGTCTAATAAATCCACGAAACCAAGTTAACGGCAAAAAAAAGATGGCTCTTAAAAAATGTTACGACTGGTCTTCTTTGGATTATTATAAAATTGTATAGTTAGACGAGTCTTAAACCCCATTCAGTGATCCCTTGTTGCATATGAAGCCAATACGCAGAGAAATGATCCCGCTTAAAATGTTCATATGGAATATATTAAAATTTCCAAATTTGGGCCGTCCAGTCCCTTACTGCTTCTTTTCAGTATTTGTCCGGATGTCTGTAATTTGTGGTTGGTTATGCAGAGACAGAATCTCAAGATAGTTTAACAAAAGAATGGACACAAGTTTCAAACTTTTATTTAGCTGTTAATCATAAAAACAGTATTCTTGTAAATGCTGAAATAAGAAAACAACTGTTTACCCCATGGAGCGATACCTTTGCAAGTAAAGATTAGCAAGATTTTTTGAAGGTAATGCTATTTTACCATCGCATTTATCTGTATTTCCCACTTTTATCCATCAGTGGTTTTTGCTCACAATTTTTTCATTTCAGCTACTAACCCTGCAGTTTTCCCCCAGAAAACTTGTTAAGACTTCACTGGTAGCATTTCCATGAATTATTTCTTCATGTTATTGTTTCCACACTAGAGAGTAGTTTTATTTCTTCAACTTAAACTATGCTTCTACTTTGTATTAAATTCACACACCTCATTTGCCACTTTATCCAGTAATTTCAATACCTAGTATCAAACAAGCATTGGTGGCTTCTTAAATCTATTTTATTCAGACATCTACCTGATCCTTAAGGATGTATCTTTGTAAAGTTATATATATGTATTTATGTGTATGTATAGTTTTGCAGACACACACCACATTTAAAAGAACAAAATTACACAGGAGATTTCAAACATCTTCCCAAATAAGTTGTTTCTCTATTCACACGTAAGGCTACAAGTTTTATTTTCTTACAATATTGTCATTTATCTTTCCAAGGCCTGCAAAAATGAAAAGTAAATTATGGAGCAAAGAATCTACACTTTGACTTTTTGGGGTGATTTTCCAGTCCTCCTGTTCCATATATTCTTTTATTTTAGGAGTTACTAAACGTCTTGTTTTTTCCTGTCTTGTTCATTGGGCAAACAGGGGTAGATGGTCCCCCTCTCTAGATAGGAGACGGCCTCCTAGCCCCAGGATTCAAATCCAGCATGCGTCTCCGGAGAATGACAGGTACTAGTCACTTCCTCCCCACAGACAAGTGGCTTCCAGAGGCTGGCAGGCCACCAAGTGAAGGGTAGCCAAGAGCCATGTGGTTATGATGCCTTCTTTTTAGGGGCCAGAGTGCAAGAGGTGGTGACTCCAAAACTAAATGCATCCACCTCTGATAAAGCACCTTAGAATGTTTCCTGAAGTGAAGCTAGCATGCACAGGGCGTGGTTTAAACACAGTAAAGTTGGGTCCAGTGGGAGAGTTCTCTCTTAATGGGCATTTGTCTTAGGGTTTCGATTTTCTAGAAACATATTTAAACTATTGATTTTGTCTACACTTGACTAAATTAAAATTCTCAGGTGCTTTAAAATGTATTAAAATCTATCACAGAGCCTATTCTTTTGTTATACTGGTTGATGATCTGATCTTCATCGTCTTGTTAATAATGAAGTTTAGGCTTTGGGGCATATTCCCTGATTTAAGACAGAATACCTCATTCTTACCTATTTTATGAATATTGTGTTTTTAAGCCAAATATTGTCCAGGGCTAGGGTCAGTCAACAAGGTAGGTTTTTAAAGATAACATCAGTGCTTTGAATCTACTTCATGCTGTGATGGCACAAGTGCCACAATACGTATTTCCATTGCTTTGTTTTCCTTCTTGGGCGTTGTTCACCCAGTTCTCCTCTTTTGTGATGGCTCTTATACGTAGGCCATGTCATTTCCCAACTGGCTACAAAAGGTTATGGGTGTTTTGGCTGCTTCTCTTCTGGTGAAGCAGAAATTCAGTCAACACATGGGTGACATTTTATTTAGTATATTTCAATTTGAAAGAAAAACTAAACGCCGTCACTCAGAAAAGATTAATAAGTCGTCTTACAAATGTTGGACCCCAAGGTGGTATTTTATGGAGGCTTTTTGAATATTTTATTATGCTTTAATCTTTAACACTTTTACCTCTTAATATGACTTACGTTTTTGGAATTTAAATCTAGTTCCTTCTACTGCTAACTGATTTCTAGGATAGAATTTATGAGACTAGAAAAATTAGTAAAATCTCGAATCTAAAAATTATTATAAACTTAAAGTCTTTTCAAATAAGAATATAAAATAATAGTATAAATAAAAATTTTAAATGTGCATCCACATTGCTACCCATTCATTCAGCAAAACTTTTTTGTGCATTTACTATGTGCACTTTTCTAATGGCTAGAGTCACAACAGTGTTTAAGAAAAGCAGTGTCATGGCCATCAAGGAACTTAGAATTTCCTCTTATAAAAGACTATTCTGGATTTCATCTTATGTAATGATTGCTAGAGTATAAGATGATTAAGTATGATGGTCTCTGTAGTGAATATAAATGTAAGTTTATCTGGGTTTAGGATAAGCAACATGGAAATCCAAATAGTAGTTTTAGTTCTTACATACATGAGATGAAGATTAGTTGAAGATTAGTTGTCTTTTAATAACATGTGAATTACGTTATTTGATTTCATAGATTTTATATATAATTTTAAAGGTAGATTTTAGAAGCAGAAATAGTCCTTTTAGATAAGATTATTAAAGGAAACTCTTCCTAGTACATAATTCTGAACATACATTTTACTTTTCATTATGATTTATTTATAAGTAAATTCTGTGTTCAACAAAAGGAAATACATTTTAAATGGCTTGATACTACGATTTATTACTGTTGGGAACAGAATGTTATTTACAATACGTTTTTATTATTAAAATGTATAAGTGCCCATAAAAATGAGAGAGAAATTACTGCGTCAGCCGATGCTAAATTCATAGGTAACCGTGGCAACCGCTCAGGAACACAACACTTGCATTTCACCTCCTATTAGCTTTATTTACTCGTTCAGAAGTTTCTGCCAATTCACAAATGAGGTGAACATGGCGTCAGATTTGGAGACAGTGAATGTTCTTAAGAATTTTGCCATCAGGTGACTTTTGCCCTAGGTCACTGGTTGGGGTGCTAAAAAAAAAATATGCTAAAATCAGTGACAATTTATATAATCGCCTTTGGATGTCCGGTATCAAGGCATATTTGATTATTTTGAAACTAACATAGTAATACAGTGAGTAAATATTTGCTTAAGAGAACTCTCTAGTAAGTTGGAAAGCATTGAGTTGCCGTCTTATTTTATACAATGCGTGTGTTCACACGCACACACAATTTTTAATGTACCATTTCTCCATAATTTAATTTCAACAGTAAGAAATCTTGATGTCATCTCAAGTGGTACAATAGCTTTATTTGGAATTAACGTGGAAGCATGTTTCTCTAGATGGAGGAATTTTCCTAGAAGTTGTAAGATTTTGTAAAACAAGGATGAGGAAAAAATACGTAAGTTTGTTACCCCAGGGAATGTTTGTGACTTTAAAATTCTAGTGAAAATTTTCTTGCCAAGTTTTAAAAATATTGAAAATTTTAAGAATCATCACTCCAATAATAAAGTATTTCCTTGTAAATGGCATTATTTTAATATATAGATAGTAACTTTTATGAACCTGTGTGCACATAACTCTGTTATGAATCTTAGTAAAATTGAGAGCTACATGTGGCTTCAAATTCACCAAAATTTGTGAGTGGTAAGTTAGAAAAAATGTATCTTAATAGATCCCTGAAGCATTGAGCTTCTGAGTTTAGTGCTCGCAGTTGAATGAATCATCCTTAAGTGTGAAAGGCAAGTATAAATTGCTGTTATTATTAATATTATTATCATCATCTAATTCAACTTTTTGATACATATTTTTTCAAGAAAATGCAACATATTCTTTTTAAGTTAAAACCAATGTTTTGATAGTGACCATTCTAATAAATGTGAGGTGAAAGTTCTTACTTGGTACATTTTGAGATGTATGTTAATACTTCATTGGCTTGAAGTTACTGACTCCATTGTTTTGATTGAGAATGTTTTTGCATCATTGTACATGATACTTTTAAGGAGGCAATTTATTGATGTGACTTAAATAAAATGGAAAATATTTGATAAAATAACGTTATTTTCCCGGAGTTTAAAGTATCCCACTGTGTTTAAAATTAATTCCTGAATTATTCTGCTAATCTAGTTCTAATTTCTTTTGCAACTTGGAAGCAGCTACTTGCCTATAGGAATCTTTATCCTTAAATATCAAATGGTTTCTTTTTATTCAAAGTGAATGAATCTTCTTTCTCCATTGAAAATATTTATGAGATGAAGAAATTACCCACTTTTTCACTTCCAGGATTCATGATACTTGCCATGTAGATGCAGAGTTAATGTAGAACCACCTATAAATTCAGGGCATTACTAATCATTTTTGTTTGCTTTATGACATCCTTTATCATCTGTGCTTTTCAAAGATGTCCTTTTTTTAAATGAATGAAATGTACCCATGTACTGAAATACTTAGTGAGTCTATTTAATGGCTATAGTCATACACATAAACATCAATAATAAACAAAAGGGTAAATATATCTTAATTGTATGCATCCATCTTCACCATATGTGAACATTTCTTATTTAGGTAGATTCTGTTTAAATTTAATTTTTTCCTTCCCAAAATTATGAGGAAACAAGATGATGGAGATTTGCATTTCACTTTAAGCTATCTGGATAGGCAACGAAAATATAGACAGAAATATTCTTATGATATCAGTGTTAATTATAACTAAAACATTATATGGTAGAATTTATTAATTTTCCCCAAAGCAGACTATATTTTCATTTTATTAGCATGTTAATTTTCCACTTTAATAGAATTGTACTATCTTCAGAAAAGTTTTATTTATCAGTGTCTTCAGGGAGTTGCTTTAACTGAATTTAGTTATAGATGAGGAAAGGAAAGTGGCCCAGAAACAGATTTTAACAATTGCCTTTCTTTTCATTAGTACATTTCATGAATCTTCACACTTAATCTAATAGAGAATAATAATTAAAAATGGATCTTCCAGAAAATTAGACTTAATTAGGAATGCCCTCACTTTTTGATTATTACTCTTGCTTCCATTTAATAATACAATAATTATTGTTATACCTTACATTTGAATATACCTTTATAGCTTTTAAGGACCTTAATTTGTGCCCTGTGAACCGGGAGGCATCAGGCCAAAATCATACAACTGTAAGTTGCGAAGTAAAAAAAAAAAAAAAAAAAAAAAAACCTCAGGATCTCTGATTCTTGCACATCTACACCAAAGAAACATTCTTTACATGTAATAAAATAATGATAAAAATTTTTGATTCAACAGAACACATGTTAAAGCCCCAAATAACTAAGACGTGATGGAGACACTGTCACTGTTTTGTTTTCTTTTGTCTAAGGATCCCTGCAGCAAACATCGTCATTCAAAGTCACTCGATGGCAGAGGGGCCGGGAACCTAGGGCCATGGGCCACGACGGTGCCTCACCAACTGACTCAGACCCTTATGCCCTTGGACAAGTCACTTAACCTTCCTGGGGCTCATTTTCCTCATCTGTAGATTTAGGTGGTTGTAGATGGACTAGCTGAATGCTGATGGCCCTCAAGACTCTAAAACTGAGTCCATGCTGCCCGGTTGCATCATGATGAACATGTGTTGGGCCAGTAATGATGACTGACACCTCATTATGCATAAGGCAGTAACCAGAGAGCATTTCTTATTTATGGTATCTTAGGTTTTAACAGAGACCAGAAAACAATTCCAAGTTTTATGTCTACATTTATTTGATTTGATGTAAGCTGAACTGTATAACCCTGATAAGGTTTTTACTTGTCGTAACCTTTTAGATTCTCAAATTCCAGTAGAATACTCAACATATTACTTTTTTAACCACCTAGCCAACATATCTTTATTGAGAAGCTACTATGTCCTGGGTGTTGATGTTACAGTAATAACCCAAACACAGTCCCTGCCCATGAAGAACTTAGGAACGGGTAGTGTAAGGCAGAAGGTAGTTCCTTTCACTGTGATCCATTTTATGATCACATGATCAATAGTTTCAGGGAAATAGCACAAGAATATAAATTGATAGTTTTAACCTCTCCTGTTTACATATCATAAGACCCTATTCCAAGAAAGAGCTGTGTTTAAACATACAATATATTCATAGCTATAACTTAGGATCTGGGGTAGAAAAGACAGTAGGACTTTCTACTCTCTATTCTTGCTTTACACTGAATTATTACAATCAAGTGAAGGCCATTTTAACTCAACATGAGGATTCTTTTAAGTGGTTAGAAGAATTATAAAGACATGTCCTTTGTAGAAATCTTTAGAAGAATCTTCAGTAAAGTACGTTTCTGTGGCATTTGAAGAGAAAAAAAAGGGCATCCATAACAAGAGGGTTAAACACTAAAACAAGGACAAAAGTTAGATACGTGAACCTCTGCATGCATATTTGTCATCCAGTTATGGGACATTGAGTTTGATACTCTTACACGTGAATAAGAGCCTTTATCTTCAAGAAACAAATATATATTATTATCATTTTAAATAATACTTTTATAGCATTGATCTCTTCCTATTTCAAGTAATGCTAAAAGCGCTACAAATCCTTGTCCTATGTAATAATGCAAAAAACTGCAAATACTACAATACCAATACTGAGTAATACTGAAATATTTAGAGTTAGCAAATCTGTAAGGTGATAGTAGTAGTATTGCCATTTTGCAGGTGGAAAAAACTGAGGCCCAGAGAGGTTAAGTAACTTGACTAAAATCATCCAGCTGGTCAGAAACAGAGTAGAGATCAAACCCAGTTTGGCTCTAGAGTCCATGCTTTTAGCTACTATGATCCAGTGTCATTTATGCCACAGATGCAACACGTTCATGGACATTGAGATTATAGACCTTAGTTTGGCATGTAAGGACCATGTGAGTGAGAGCACATGCCTTAACCCCTCTAAGCCTCAATCTCTTTATTCTTATAAAGGCTGAAAGCTTAGTACCTCCTTGTTGGATTGGTGCGCTTAGGTGAGATAATGCAGCAAGTTCTTAGTAAATATTAGACACTGTTAGTATCATCATGGTTGTCATTATAACCATCACCAGGTACTGTGATGATCAGCCTTGCATCCAAACCCATTAAGTTTAGGGATGATCAGCGGAAGAAATGGAAGTTTTATAGAAGAAATAAGATCTCGGTTGGGTCTAGACAGACTCATAGAAATTACTAGGGATAGGAGAAAAACAGAGAAGTTCTAAAAGATTCTTGTCACCTTTCTGGTATAGGAAGGTAGAAAGTTGGTACAAAGGCCTGCAGGTGCTTCTCGTGCCTGCCCTCCACCCACAAACCCTTCTCTCTCAACACTTTCCTGCCTGGTCCACTTACTGTCACCTGAACATTCCAGAGCATCTCCCTTCAAACTGCAATCCACACCTGTCCCCAGGCACACATCCATCCCCCCACACCTCTGAACCTCCTTGCCCTGGTTGACTGTTCATCATTGATGTTGTTAGCACTGATCCCCTTCTGACATGTTATACAATTTACTTGTTTGAGGGTTTCTTTTTTTTCTGTTTCTGTCTTATGGTTTGTCTTCTACCACTAGAACATGAATTGCTTGAAGGCAGAAATTTTGTCTGCTTTGTTCACAGACATATTCCAAGCAGCTAGAGCAGTGCCTGGCATATATACACATGCAACAGATATTTGTCAGTGAGTGAGTAAGTGGGTGAAAACCCTTCATGACCATGAGCTTCATGAGTTGACCTTAAACTCTGGGTTCTCACTTGGCTCTCACAGCTCTGCCAGTCCCTGGGCACTCCTGGGGCCAAGCATACATTTCCCCAGATGATATAGGGCATTTAATTTTGAGCTCAGGCCCCAGGGTCTGCAGACCTTCTTTCTCTGCCTCTGCCATCACCCCGCCATGAGCACTTCCTGTTCTACACCTGCTCACTTCCCTTTGCTTTCAGGAGCAGCTTCTCTTCCCCACAAGCTCCGCGTTGAGTGCAGGCGAGTGCTCAGGATCTCTCTGCTCCCCTGCATCCTGCGGTCCCCTCTCCCGACCACACGATCAACAAGTAGCTAAAAGCTACCCCCTAGTGTCGGAGGAGCACCTCCATGCCCCAGCCTGTGCCTGGCATTGTGGTCTCTTCTCTCTGTGAACACGGGTGCACCACCCAGAGGGCAGGCGTCAGAGTCAACCCCTGCACCCTCTTTGCTGGACAGTGTGTGACAGAAGCAGCTCAGGAGCCGGACTTAGCTTCTAGCCCCGGCTCTGCCACCGGCCATGTGGCCTGCCCCGAGCCTGTTTCCTCATCTGTGAGGTGGACCCCTTCCCAAAGGATCATCGTGGCAATAAATAAGGCAGTGCCTCCCTCAGTCCTGGCCCAGAGTTCTCCTGGGGAATAGCCTGGTTTCCAACTAGTCAAGGGACGTGGTAAGGAGAGATGCCCCTCCTCTGTCACATCCCTTTTGCCAGCTCAGAAGCAAGATGGCAGAGTCATGAAAGTCTCAAGAATACACAGCTGGAACCCGAGTTCTAAACCCAGATTCTGAGTCTGAGGGCAAACTCATGTGAGCCGAGCAAGTGGCAGCAGGGAGAGAAGAGGGGCAGGACGAGCATCCCCAGAAGTTCACGTGCCCTGTGACGCAGACCTGGCACTTTGATGTGCATCCCTGTGCCTGGACCTATGCTGGATATCAGAGCATCTGGCCTTAATAAGTAAAAAGAGTAGAGACAAGAGACTGGCTCTTAAAGTTTCTCATCACAAGAAAAGAAAATTTCTAGCTAGTGGTGGTGGGTGTTGACTAGGCTTATTGCAGTGGTCATTTTGTCATATTCACAAATATTGAATAATTATGTCATACACCTGAAACTAGTACGATGTTATATGTTAATAGTATCTCCAAAAAAAGACAGTTTTCTCCTAACATTGTTGGAAAGAGGGGATATCAGGAAATAAAAATAAGGATAAACTGTAGACAATCAATTATCAAGATAAACCATAATGTTTTTTATGGTTTCTCTGCTTTGTTTTAAATAAGTGAGTTTCTTGACCACAATATTTTTTTTTTCTTTCAAATGTATTGTAGTCCAGACACATTTTAGGTTGAATAGACATATGTAAGCTGCCTTGGGGAGATAAACTCTATGTACAAGCATTATTTCTATAGGAAAATGCGTTTCGGGTTTCAAATGTTCGATGTACATACCTACTTTTAGAACATAGAGTAAATCAGGAACTTTATTAGTTCTTTGGTTTGTGACGTATGATTACGTTTGTAAAATGCTACGTGACTGCAAAAGTATCTTTATGACAATTTTTAAAGTAATTTGAATAGTTGATTTTTAAATACTTTTATTTATGTCAAACACGTTTCCCTAGAGCATTTTTCTTCTCTTTTCTTCATAATTTTGGGGGAGAAAAAAGCAAAGGAGAACATCTTTGTAGCCCCAAGTTTCAACCTGTCAGACTGGAGGGCACTTCCCCCCTGTGTGGTCTTTCAGCACCTAAACCACAACTGTCATCACGTTTATCATCACTGCGTTTCACCGTTGAGTTTGTTTCTTCCTCAGGAAGGCACAGTTGCCAGCAGGAACCCCCATGACATCAAGACTGTAGACTTAACGCATCTACACTGATGGGGTGTCAGCTTCTCTGTTTCCTGTTGGGAAACTTGTGTCTTCCACACAGTGCCAGTTCTGGTTTTTATTTTCATTTTATTTTTAAAAGTATGGGCTGACAAAACCATTTAGGTAAAATAGTTGCCATTTTTCATGTCTATTGCTTTTATCATTGTATGAGATGACCATAGCTTGATTCATCATATATTTTGTATTTCTTTAACATTTCATTCCACAGGCACTCCAGAAAGTCTGACAGATCTAGCACCCAAAAACAGACTAGGAAAGGCACTGCCTCTGATGCAGAAAGGTAGGCTTGGTGTTGTGCTGTGCGGCATCTTCTGTTTCACTAAGATGTTCTGGGGCGCCTTCTCTATCATTTGACATGTGCTTAAACACAGTTGTGATGCTTAAAGACATTCGTGTAAAGAAATACGGGAATAGCCTCATTCAAAAACTGAGGTGGGTACTTTGAAGGCAGCCCTTAAATCTTAGGGCTTAAGAAAAATCTCATGCATTTCTCTTAGTGATCATTCCGATTACTAAAGAGGATTAAATCCAGTGCATTCCTATATACATATTAAGACATCAGTATTTAGTTTCTGAAATCATTGAAATGTTAGCAATGAATGTATTACCTGAAATATGCAAATATTTTGAGCGTCTGTTATTTATCTGAATGACGCCAATTTCTTAAATATCTCCTCTACGAATGGATAATCTAAGAGTCTACTTGTAATTACAACCTAAGATATTTGTTGAGTTAATATAGAAATTAAGGGATTACTGATCTTTTGTTTGCAATTCATTCATTGCCACAAATTTTTAAAATACTTTTAGGTACAAAATACTGACAGATTTTTTTTACGTAGCTGTAAAAAAAAAGAAAAAAAAAAAACCAAGAAATCCAATTAACGTATATCCACTCATCCAACCAGTACTGAGAGCATGCAGGGTGACATAGCTGTAAGTGAATGCGTGCCTTAGAGTGTCACTGCTGCTGTAGAGGTGTGCACAACGTACAGTGAGAGCACAGGGTAAAGAGGTGGCTGCAATGAGATTAGGAAATAAGTCATAAACAGGTGGCACTTGAGCTAATCCAGGTGTATGAAAGTACATGTGAAGAGCAGCGTGTTCTGTGAGAAGGGAACAGTATGAGAGAACACTGAGCCTTGATATATCCTCTTGAGTTTGGGGAAACCGTACCCATTTTGGGAGGGAAAATAGGATTCCTATCAGGAGTTGGGAGAGAGGGCTGGAAACAAAACGGGAGAAATCCTTAGAGACTGTTATACATGACCTCGTGCGCCATGGTGTAGAACTTCAACTTCTACCTTATTCATCCATGAGCCACGGACAGGCTTTAAACGTGAGAAGTAGATTATTAGTTTTGAGTTCCAGAATTATAGATCACTTTAACAACACTTTGGAAGGTGAACTGAAGGACCCATGTGTAGATGCAAGACACCAGCTAGGCTGTTACAATAGGCTTGGTTGAGAGGGAGTCCGTACACTTCAGTGATCCATGCAGTTAACGAATATGTGCACACTATGTGTTAATTTCAAGGAATAAAATAGCGAGCAGCAAAAAGGGGAGCTTCCCAGAAGATGTTACCTCTGAGATGAAGTCAGGAAACTGAGTCCATATTAGTCACATCAAGGTTTGTGTGTGAAGAGGAGATGGATTGGTTCCTGGCTAATGGTCTGTGGAGATATTGACTATTTAGGGAACTTAACTAACAATGGAACAAGAATCCTGGGAACCAAAAAAAGTGTTGAGTAGAAATTCAGTTTTATAGGAGTTGGATGGATGGATAGATAGATAGATAGATAGACAGATACATCCATCCATACATACATACATAGATGGACGGACAGATAATACAGAGAGAGGAAAAGAGAGCGAGAGAAACAGATAGATGGACAGAAAGATAGATGGATAGGTAGATAAATATTGATACATACATACATGTACAGAGAAATTGATAGATAGACTGATGGATGGATAGATAGCCAGATAAGAAGTAATGAAACAATACTGATTATGTCACTGTATATATATTTTTTACTGTCAACGCAGCTAATAGCAGTCTCTTTACCAGCATGTAAATGATTTTAAATCTTCAGCCATCATTCACAGCCCCCCGAGTCATAGGCACACACAATTCCAATTATTTTGACAAGATTGAAATTCTTCCTCAAAGTTTCATATTCTTTATATTCCATTCATTTAACAATTCTTTCATTCATTTAACAATTACTAGTTGAGTGACTGCTGTGTGAAGTTTTACAGTTTCAGTGAACAAGTATTTTGACAATAAGATACTGTTTTACAGAATGTTAGATGATTCTAGAGTCCACTGCCCATGCTTATCTGAGCATCTGCCATGCAACACTGAACACGTCTGTAAGCACAAGTCTTCCCTCCAGTAGGAGCAGCAGGGAATCAGCCGACTTCTCGTGCCAAATGTTTGCTTAAGGACCCTATTCGTATTCCTCTTACCATTACTTACTTTGCTGTAGGTTTGATATAGAAAACTCAAACCTTTTAGGTATGCGGATTTGTTTGATTATAATTAAAGCTCTTTGTTGATTTTTATTAGAGTGTAAATCACATGCCTGGCTTTTGAGTGAATTGTTGAATAGCTAGTTACAAAAGAAGAATTGGCCTAGGTTTACATTAGCTCTCACTTCTTTAGAAGATACCTTGAGTTGACATGTAGCTACAGATGAATTGAGACCAGAGTATGAATGCTAGGATGCTGATTCTTGGCCTTCAGGAGTTGACTTCTTCCCCAGAGGAGCCCCAGCACACAGACACACCTTGGCCTCTGGCAGAATTTGCTGTGATGATCATACTTTTTGAAGGTCCTTTTTTTGGCCTCAAAATTTTTGACCTTTAGAGAAACAGACTTGTAAGAAAATATTTTGAAAGATAGGGTAACCAGTTCTAGATAGAAGAGAGGCAGAACCTACTTCTGACCTCGGTGCCTCACCATTGAAATAGAGCTTCAGACCCTCTGAAGAAGCTCCTTAGTAAATAAAAGTGTAACTTTTCACCCTGATGTGAGTTGAGCTTTGTAGATTGCTAGCACCACTGCACATCCTGTTCTGGGGTCTTTTCTTCTTGTGGAACTTGCTCTCTGCATCCTAACTGGGGGATGTGGGGTAACAACTGGTATTTAGAATTGCTTACGTATGCATTTTATGTTGTGCTGGCACTCCGGAAAAAAGTCCATGTAAGCCTGAAATGACGATGACGGGAGGAACCATGGTGACCTTAAATACCACATGCATGTCTATCCTTTAACAAGTAATTAAAAAAAAAAAAAAACAGAACTCTATTTTTAAGCCGCAATAGAAGCAATTCACTGCACGTCTGCTTGCAGCAACAGAAATGTCTAACAACCTAAGGTTTTGGTGGGAAATGTGTTTTACTTAAGTTCAAGTCACAGCACCCAAGACTTTAGGTGAAGAGAGGAGGCATAGGTTGAACTCAGTGGTAAATATTTAGCAATGGGTTTGGAGATGGTGAACTGGAGTTATAGTCAGGTTGGAATTCATACTTTGCTCTAGAACCCTCATTATTTTTGTTTCAAAAATATATTATGTATAGACATATAAAGCAGAGTAGATATTCAATTCAATACCATTTTCCTCATATTTTTTCCTATAAACTCTCAAAAAACGATTCTATTAAACCTTGTCAAGCAATTTGATACCTGCACATATACTTATATTTTGTTTTACAAGATTAGCAATACATCCAGGGATGTGAAATTACCATGTTTCATCTCATGATATAGAAACCAATCCTGTCTCCAAGGCAGAAAAGGGAGCAGTGTTGGAGCTTCATAGACCTGCGTGGGTCCCGCCTTTATCATGTTAGCTCTTTGCCTGTTTGCAAGTCACTCTGTGACCCCCAGTTTTTCCATCTATAAAATAGGAAACATAGCACTTCTTAGAGCTGCTGTGAGAATGCAAAACAAAAAAAGGACACGTGTGTAGGTATGTGGTATGCATGCATACACACACGTCTATACACGTGCATACACACTAGTGGCTGACGTGTGTAGACGGCGCCATGTGGATGCCCAGTGAGAAGAGCTGTTACCGTCATTCTCCTTCTCTCTCACTCACTCCCCGCTTCGCTCCCTAACATGCTGGTTTTTGATCTCTTTCCCTCCGACACCCTTACATCCTTAGCACATGCCATTGTATCGAAAAGCCTGGATTCTCTCATGTTTCGCTCCTGAACCTCAGCATTCCTTGATTAACCCTCCTTTCCTCTTGTCTGAAACAAACTCTACTTGTTTCCACCTTCTCTTTCTCCAAAGCCTTGCTCGTCTCTCTCCAGCCTCTGCATTTTCACTTTCCTCCGTTTCCCCTCCTGTGATCCAGCCTGCTGCCACCCTCCTCGGTTTTCCTCAGACAGAGTGGTTTCTTTGTCTCCCCTTGGGTCCACGCTTTCATATTGGTTATCGTTTGGCTGGTGGCAGGAACTGTTTTGTTATTGAAGGACTTTTAGTTTGTGTCAAAGGAGAAACAGCCCTGGGGCAAAATGATTAACCCCCAACAGGACGCACTGTTCTTGGGCCCTGCAAGCTCATGGCTTGGGAAGATCTGTGTAACATTCATCTAGAAAGCCACTTATTTGCCTTTGAAATTGCTTTTAATATTTGTGCCATTTAGTTTGGGGCCACATAAGGCTCCCTGAAATTATTCACATTTCAAGTTGCAATTAAGAGGTCCTTTTAGTGCTTATGAATTGCATTAAGAAATGAAGCAAGATTTTAGTGAAATTGCAAGATCCATGAATGCTCTCAGGACTAGGGTAAAAACTGTACTATCCACCTTTCAAAGCAAGTATTTTCAAGTATATTTTGTACAAGGAGTGCTGAAGTTTATTCTCATGATAATGGCTTTTAAAGAGTAATAGATAGAAACTCATTATTTATCGGTGGAAAGGACTTGATCACACCTTGGTCCTTCCCACATAAATTAATTCTGTAGAGTTGAGTTCATGTGAGAAGGCAATCCAGATGGAATGAACAGTTTTAATAGTCCTTTCTTCTATTAATTTTGAAGTCGAAGTGACCGTCCAGGTTTTGGGATCTGCCTTAGGGGCTGATAAAGCATTAATCCAGAGCTCAAGAAGATAAAATGCACATTAAAGACCTAAGCTGTACCTTTTTATGCTCTAAAATATGACATTTTCCCACTTTATTGTTTAGAAATAGAGGAGATATCTTGAATCAAAATAATTATACCTGTGAAAATCAGTCTACTTGAGAAAAATTGTCAATCTGTGTACAAGTTGAATAAATCACTCAATAATTAATGTACTTCCTGTGATCAATATGGATTCTTGACTCTCACACACTTTAAATTACTTAATCGAATTTTATAGCATTGTTTTCAAAAGGATAAAGTGTTATTTCTTGGCTTCTGTCACTATGAAAAGTAATACAGATTAGGTATTTTAAATGTGCATTTTATTTAAAATACTTACTGAAAATGACGAAAACAGCAAAAACATGTGTCTGCTCTAAACAAGCATATATATATATATATATATATATATATATATATATATATATATATATATATATATATATATATATATACATACATACATATATATAGTCACATATAAAAATCAGTTTTTAATTCTTGGTCCTTAATTTGGAAATTGGCTTCATAATAATTTTGAACATTAAGATAGCTGTCAATGTATGGACAACTATCTTTTCAGCTACTTTTATATATCAGAGGACATATTTTTATCCATATATCAGCCATCTGCATTTAGTCAGTTCAAAAATGAAGCATTCCCCATCTTACTTCATCATTTTAATTTGTTGGTCTACTTAAATCAACCTTAGAAGACAGCTTCCCTTTGCTACCTATTTGGTATGGACTTCCCTGTTGCAGAGATAAATTATGAACATTGTAAAAGGACATACAGAACCCACCAGTGCATTGCTTCTTCTGGAAGGCAAGTGCTTGACGTGTCCCTGAGTTCACTGTTCTGATTGTGTTCACTCATTCAAATCCAGATCTCTCTACTGAGCTCTTGTTCTCTGTGCTGCTGTGTTCTAGGCACCAGAGATACAGCTCAGTAAGAAACAAGAGACAGAAGTCTTTGCCCCTGTGGGACTTGAGAGGCTTGTTACACTGGAGGACAGGCCCGCTCAGAACCACCAGGCGTGCACATTCGCGATAACGCATCAGTTTGATGTGAGGTCCATTTCAGTAACTGTGTGATGGGTTTGCTCCTGGGTTTTAAAATCACTGTCTTGTAAGAGTAACCAGGTTTTCCTTGGACAGATGTGCTGGTATCAAAGTGGATGTGACCTGCTGACTGAAGATCTTTTCTGACCCTAATGTTTTAGGGTTCTCCCACCATGTCTTTCTAGAAGGGGATACGCAGCCCCGAGAGCGACTGATCAGCTAGTCCTTAGGGGAAAACATCCCGCTCGCTCCCGCTCGAGTGAGCACCCTAGTGTCAGAACACTGTGTTCTATGCACCACCTTGCCCCCGGAGGGTCGGCGCCACCTTCTCCGCTCCTGACAAGGTCGCTGTTCCGTGTCTGCCTCTGGGTCTTGGTGTGGTGTTGTACCTTCCTGAGCTCTTGACACTGTCACTCATTATGACACCATAGTTCTTAATCCTTTCTTTGTGACACTTAACCTCTCCACACCCTCCCTTACCTGCATCTACCTTCACTGTGCTGGTGGCATTCTCTTCTATACTTCCTGCCAACTAGCCATCATCGAAAATTAAATTTGCCTGTGTTATGTCCTTCCATCTGTTTGTGGCATATTCATATATATATATATATTTTTTTTTTTTTAATTATGTGAAATTCTGTATAAGAAATTACCTGGAATTAAATGTGTACTTGCTTTAAAAAGTGTAAGAGGAATTAGAAAAAAAAAATTGAAAACTTTCATCTTTGTTCAGTAAAAGCTGAGAGTGTTTTAAAGTTCTTCAGTTTAAAAAAAAGTTTGAATACCAGCAGATGGAGGTCAGCTTACTTCTGTACAATAGTGACGTATCTTCACACTTCTTAAATTTGTATTTGTAATTTTGATCTTTTCACCAGGATAGTTCATAGCATGTGCCCAAGGTTATTTTTATAAATATCTTTTCAGATTTTTCCTATTTAAGCATAAAGTGCAAGGGAATGGTAATTTATAAAAGTCTGCAGCCAGAACTATTCTTATCACTTATATGGATTTAATTGTAGCAATATAGGCAACAGCCTTTCTTAAATCGTTTACCCATGTTGTTAAGATTCATAGGCTGTGAGTAGATATACTAGGTCCAGCACTACCAAAAATGGATAACTTAACAGAAAGTCACAACTTCATAGAAAGTTACTGAAAAGTACGTTCCCTTCTGCCCAGTTCAGGAATTCATTCTGCAGAACTACGTGGCAGACGTTTCCCTGTAGCCCCTTTTGGTAATATTCCTTTTACACACATCATAAAGAGTACTTGATTTTGCTTCCAAAGGCCCAGGTAGGGTTTTACGTCTGTTTTAAGAGGTACAGTAGGAAGGAAGAGATCCTTGTCAGGCCCTTTGGGATTTCATCGTTTCATTTGCCCTGCTTCTTCTCCCCACAGAGTGCACCGGCAGGCCAGCCCGACGCAGTCCCCGCCCGCAGACACAGCCTTTGGCAGCCCTCGGGGCAGGCAGCTTCCACAAGTGCCAGGGAGGAGCGGCAGTGCAGAACAAGGTATCCATAGAGAGAGCGCTGACAAAATCTCGGATTTGAGAACCACCTCTTTTTATACTCCTTCTATTGAAAGAATAGTATTTTGATGATACGTAGTGTGATGAATCCTAAGAAGTCAAGTGTCTTAGAGTTTTATTCCCGGCACCAAGTTATAACAGTTCGTGGCCTATATGCTGTTTTTGCTGAGTGAGTGAATGCATGAATTTTAGATGGTCAATGAAAAGAATAGATTGAGCCCTAGAGATACCTTTTCCAAAGGTGCAAAGGGAGAAAATAAAACTTTAAAAACCTCAGTACAATGTGGTATTTTATATGTTAAAGGAAGACATTTTTAACCTTGTTTTAAAAATATTTTTAAATGAGGCAATCGTATTGAATACTTTGCAGTGTTTTTTTTTTTTTAATTTACCTGCAGTATCCTGTATTTTTTATAGAACTTTGATGGTGAAAAACTGACTTAGAACACACATTTGAGTGTTTTTTAACAGTTAACATCACTTAAATTTCCCTTATTTTAAGCATGTACACATTGTGTTTTATCTTCCTAGAAAGAGAGATGTTGGGGGGGGCAGGTTTTAGTGGAAATGAAATTCACTAAGCTACCTAAGAGGCCTAAGAGGATTTAAATACCAGGTTAAAAGAGTCACTGTTTTCTTCATGTGACCAAGGTGCTATCCCATTTCTCAGTAAGTGAAATGATTTGTTATCGGTAAATGTTATCACATAAGTATTACCAGAGATTTGTTAAGCAGTTTACTGAAATACTGTTTAATTTGGGGTTGCAATATGCATGCAGTGGACTTCTATTTAAAACATGCATTGAAACTCTTCGTCCCTATGAAACAACTGAAAGGTTAACATTTTGCATACTTTTCTCAACAGTGTTTGTTGTTTCTGATGTAAAACTTGTTTATTTCCTTCTGTACTGAGGGTGCTGGGTATGTGTTTTACTCACTCAAAGAGCTTTACTGAATGTATCACCGAAGTGTTAAGTGGTCTAAGAAGATAAATACATTGTTTCAAAAACTGATCAGGCAGAGTTTGTACACAGAGTACTTGGTTATAGAAAAATTAGTGTAGATTTGATAAGTATCAGCATATTGACACAAAAATGCTGCTACAGTAAATTCTGGATTTGTATTATTTTTTTAAAATCATATATCCTGTTGCTATATCATACTTTAGTATTCAGGGTCATTATAAGGGCATTCATTTAGTTAATCAAGAAAATATGAGGCTGACTTTCTTTTCTGAAATAACAATTAATCCTTTGGAATTCTCAGTTCATGTGTTTAACAAACTTTCTCTTATCTGGGAACATTTTGAGAAGATCATTCATAATTAATGTTATTAAGACTGTAATTAGCAGTAGCCTAGATGAAATTGTTTTCAAATTTATTTTTTAAAATGTGGTGTTTATTTAAATTATCCATTCATGAACTCCTGTTGCACAACTAAAAGAACTACAGGTTCTAGTGTTCAGCTACAAACTCAGTGTTACTGACCATAGTGTGCTAAAGATTGATATCCAAAAAGTCATTTGTTTCTAAAATTCTTTGCATTTCCTCCAGTTGCTAAAACACTTCTGGTTCAAAAGTATATAACGGTATTGCATATAACGCTCATATAGTGAGATTATAGTTTTATTATTCTGTAGAAATAAGAATTGCTTTTACAAAGTCAGATGGATTGTATGCTGGACTTTGGTTTTTATAAAAGCTCATGTTCTGTTGTTGATATCAGTCAACATTACTGTTTATGATATTCGTATTCACAGTTGTCTTTCAGAGAAATCACCAATTTGTAAAGATTGAATTGAGGTGGGAAGAAAGGAGTGACTGAGGATGAAATTGGTGGAGTTATTTTGATAGTTAATATCACAAGTACATTCCTAAACACTTGCTACTTGAGGTTTCTGAAGTTTATCATCTTAAGAGTCATATAGATACAACCTTTAAAAAATATGACAACAATCCTGTATTATTGTCACTATGTATTCTTCTATAATTAAAATGGATCTGGTTTACTGTATGATAATACTATGTGCTTTGGGGTGTTTGGTAAATGATGATACCGTCCTCCTTCGTCTTATTATGGATCTATTTCAAGCTGAACAGTTTACATGACATCTTTGTGTGTCCTGGAATATGTTTTTAAAAGTAAACTTCTAATTTGATTCATGGATTAGACAGAATTTAGCTGTCTAATCCATTTGAGATGGATTTCATTGATGTTCTTAAGGCTGTGGAATCATGTCATGTTTTTCTTTCCATAATATATGTTAAAATTTACTTCTGTCTGCCATGAAGACTGATGCAGAATGCAGTTTATTTGCAATCAATGAAAGTTCTACCACACTTGACTTCTTTTCAGTTTTCTTTTATGTATATTTGTGGGTTTTTTTTTTTAACAAAGGGTAATTTTCTTTTTTAAAAAAGATAACTGAGTTGATAAGCAGTTGTTGGTTAGGAGCAAATATTTCAAATGGTTTAGATTCCTGAATAGTGATACAACTTCCTGATGAACTTATAAAATAATTTTATTCATACACAGTTTCTGGTTACAATTATCTACCTTATTTTGTTTAGGATCCATAGATTGTTTGGATGCTTCTTGTTTTTTGTTTTTTTTCTTGTAATTCAATTTTACTACTCTCTCCTTGTGCGATAAAACAATATATATTATTTTAAAAGCTAACATATAATTAGAAAAGATACATTTACTTAATTTTTGAAAAAGTATTTTATAGTTTCTTTTAAAAATTAGTAATGCTAGCCTATTTGCTACATGGAATCTGATTATGTTGAAGTATAGTTAAGGAAAAAGTAGAGGTGTGATTACAATGCAGATTTTGAGATAAAGTCGCTAAGAAGTAGCCTTAAAATTTAGGTAACTCAAATGGTATGTGATCATTGAGAACAAAGACTTTCAGGAAATTCCTCTGCATATGTTCCAATGTTGTATTACAATGTAGCCCTTAGGTAGAGTGAGACTGAAGGCAACATAATTGGTTGCATAAAAATGTATGGTTTTCTGAAACCAACCAAGTGATTTTTGTGTGTGTGTGCAACCTAGTTGTCTTTTTTAAGAAGACGTATTTAAAGATCATTCATAAACTATAAACTAACACTTGAGGTGCCAGTTATGTTTTATGTATTCTGTTATTAATTCTGCTACCTAGAACTAATGGAACTACCCTTCAAAATATCTAGGTAGGCCATTATTTCTCAGTAAATGGTGCACCAACAAGGAGGCAGAGAAAGGCTTAAGAAATGTCTGAGAAATACTGTCTGCAAGGAACAATTTCACTTTGAGATATTTGAATATAATTACAGTAATTTGAGAAGGAAGAAAGGATTACTTAAATTAAAATATATTTTTTTCCAGGTGGAAAATGTTCCAGAATATTTTCCACAGTGAAGAGAAAATGCCTACTATCTAGCAAAAAATGGAATTTTTTTTATTATATGCTTTTTCAAATTATCTGAAATGCTATCATTTTTGAAATGAAAATGTTAGTTATGAATGTTAAATATGCTTTTAAGTACATTTACAATAAAAAGTCACAATGGATTAAGGTTAAAATGTCTTAGTAAAGTGAGTGCTGTAATGCTTTGCAATTCTTCAAAGGCCAGAAAAAAATAACACAAAATATACTTTTCAATTGCCAAGTATACAATATTAATTTCCCAATGTTTCTGTTTTTATTTAAAATCTTTAAATTGTTTCATTCATTCTTTCTTTGATTGATTTTAGTACCATATTTGAGATTTCCTCATGGTTTCTCATTGCAATTTACCATGTCACATTATATGTTATGCATTTTTATTATTCACGCCATTGTGTTGATTCACAATTCCATGTCTAACTATAAATTTGCTGATTTCTTTCTTTTGTTTCCATCATTATGTGCATTTAATTCATTGAAGAACAAGAAAAATATAACTCATCCACAAAAGGTAAATATTAATGTAACTTTTTTAACAACTTAATATTGTTCCTTTTCTCTCATAGTATATGAATTATATAACTGTATTTATTGAAATAATGAGCCAAACTATTTAACAGATAGCTTTTGCCGTGCAGTGATTTGGTAGGGCATTTGGTATTAACCGTTTTGTATTGTGAGCAGTTCACATCAAAGAGGAGAAGATTAAAATTAAGAGTATTTTTGCTTCAAAATGTATTTATCCACACTGACAACTAGAAAATGATTCTCTTTGGAAGAGAAGAGCATATTTATAATATGTTTTTGTTTATTTGCATTCCCCTGCTCTCATAGATAAAGGGTTTAAGTCTTACATTCTGTGGTGCAAAGGAATAGAAAATCCCTGGGTTTTCCTTCTAAATAGCAGTAACCTTATGGCATATTTGGCCCGCTGCAGTCATGCATCTGGGAAGTAGCTGCCGGGATGCTACTCCTCTCGGCCTCAGAAGGGTTAGAACACCCATCAGTTCTTTCTTCCTGAGGGACACAGGAAGGAAACCGTTCAGCCTGCTGTGTCGGCACGTTGTTGACCTGCCTTGTGATCCTTTGGATCACATTTGATGTTTGATCTTTGGACTTGAGTCCCACGTAGATGCAGACCTCCTCCGACTGTCTTGGGCCACCCTATTTGGTGTTACTGTTGGCTTGATACTTAAATATTTGAATATGAGTTTTCAGCTTAATGAAATAATATTAACAATATTAAAAAGTTATATAATGCTGCATAATTTAATAAAAGTATTTACCCAATATTTATAGATTCATGATTGAATTAATTTGTTGTCCATAGTAACCCTCAAAGTTAGTCCCGAGAGGACCATCATCCTTATTTTATGAAAGGTAAAACTCAGATTGAGAGAGATTAAGAGACTTACCCATTCATACTGGTGATGTGACCTAGACTGCAAGCCCAGGTCTCTTACTTTGGACTTCCTTCCTCTGTACTTTAGTGCATCCTATTTTAATAGGCGCAAATCCCAAACATATATCCCTAACTCCGAATAGACTGAGGTGTGTGTTATGTCTCTCAGTGTCATAGATTGAAAGTGGGAGATAATATTCAATTACTTATATCAGTTTGAATTTATAAAAATATATTTATATTCTGGCACATAATACATATTCTGGCACATAACACATATTCTGGCAAAGTGTCTGACATACTAGGCAATAAATAGATATTAATAAAAATAAAATGTTATTCAGTGAGATCAAGATGCTTTGGTCCCTAGGTTTTACATAGATTTCTGGCTATCTTGCATTTTTAATTCAGGTATCAGAAACACAAATTTACGTTAAGTAGTACAAAAGTGGCCAATACATTGGTACTTATATTCAGAAGAATTTATTTAGATTTGCAAGATAAATTTTAGTTTGCTAAAAGCATTAAATTTTATGTTGGAGATGGGTCATGACCTCATTCATTTAGCCAAAAGGAAGAAAAGTGTAATAATTCTTCATCTGGAGAGCTCTTCCTTCTATATTATTACTAGCCAAAAGCTATAATTTGCTAATCAAAACAAAACAAAATTCATGGGTTGTAGAACCTCAGGCATATGAAGTGTGCCCCTTTACAGCCTCACTACACAGCGCAGCAGGTTGTTGCATTTTAACAAGGTCACTGTGTCCTGGCTGAGATGTGTCATCACTGTACCAAGTCTGCCTTGGACACAGGGTGTGGATAAGCTTCACGGAATGCACCCCAGGGCTGAAAACCACCAAAGAGGCACATCCCCAAATGCCGCTGGGAAGGCAGAGAGCAGCCCAGGATGCTGTACCTCCCCCTTGGGACTTAAGGGAGCACAGCTTAGCATGAAAAGCTTGGGAAGCCAGGAAAAGACAGAAGCAAATTCAAAAGATTTCTTTAGAGTCAAATTTTAGACTCACCTGCCCCATAGGAAAGAAAACGTTTTGTTTTGCATAGAAACCCTGCTGCTGTGAGCTGATCTTTTCTGGGGTCGCTCATATTGGAGAATTGAGTTATCTTGAGTGCTCCCTGGGTGATGGGGCCTGGCCCAGCCATGCTGAGCTAACTGCACAGGCCACCAACCCCTAGGGGGAGTTGCTTTTTGATGAATTGAAGACGAACTTGTAAGATGTTCCCAGTTCGCTGAGGATTACGAGGTTTCACAAGATGCAAGATTTTCAGTGTTAAAACCAGGACAGCTCTGGGCGAACTGGGAAAGTTGGTCACCCTTACTGAAGGGAACCACTATATAATGGTACAGCATATTTTGCAAAGCACTTCCAGAGAGGTATAAAATACCATGAACATTTTTAACGGTAGATAGAATTTATCGGGCACTTCCTCTATGTCAGTGACTTGACTGAGCGTGTCATGTATTCATCTCATATTTGTACAACAACCTGAGACGTAACTATTCATATCCTCATTTGCCAACTGAGGAAGCTGAAGCTTAGAGAGATGCAAAACCTGGCCCTGTGTCAGTCTTCATTTGAGAAGTGGTAGGACAGGGAACTGGGCTCGAGCCTCACTCCAGAGACCTCGTTCTCAACCTCTCTGATAGGCAGCCTCTCCCACATTCAGCATTGACCGAGCACCCACTTGCATCAATACCACGTAATTACGGTAATAACCTGGGCACAGCCCTAAGGAAGGTGTGATGACTCCTTTTATAGGAAGAGGGCACAGGGGTTACGAGGTTGCTCACAGTAGCAAAGCTGCTATAGGACAGAGCTGGACAGTGACCCCACAGCCTATGTTCTGTCCACTGCCTCATGTCACTGTCACATCTTCCACTCACAGCACCGGGAGGCCATCTCAGGGGCCCTACCTCCCCCAGTGACCTGATTTTGGGCCGTGCATCTAAATCTTCCAGTCCCTGGCTTGCTCTTCAGATGAAGCTTGCACTTTGAGAACAGGAAGCCAGTGTATTTGGACAAAGATAACACAAATTTTGGGCTGAAAATTTAACTGAGGAAATAGAAATGTTCCTAGCAGGTTATTTACCTTTTACCTCCCCCTTTTATGTTGGAAACTAATAGACCCTATCTTTTTAGGATTCACAGACTGTTTTATAGGCATATTTTAAATCATTCATTCTAAAAGTAAGCCGATTTTTCCCTCTCTGCTACATTTCTTGGACAGTTTTAAAGAGCCCATGAATGTAGTTTGGGGGCATCGAAATAATGATATAAGAAGATCAAAACAGAACCAGAAATTAAATGACTTCAAGGTGAGAAAAAATGTTATTATCATAATAAATTTCTAATTTATATGCCTTTAAGATAGTATTTCTTAAGTGCCTTAAATTTTTGCCTTTTGGAGGCCATTTGGAATCATAACAAAACACATTATACTGCCTTTTCTACCAATATGAATTCCCTTAATCATAAAAAATGTGTAATTTACACACACAGAGGATGAAAGGCAGAGTTCAAGTGACTAAACGGTTCGAACAGGAATAAAGAGCAAATAGCATCTGTTGCATTTTGTCTTCCTGTTTTGCTAATAAAATATATAATAATTATTGCAACCAGGTCATTTAAGAATTATCTCTAGTCAACTGAATTTTTAAGTTTCTATTTAAAAAATGCTCAAATAAATTACCTATATCTTCTTTATGAAATGTTGACAAGAGCAGTTTGAATGTTAAGTCATGCAAAATGTAATTTTTATGGAACTATTAGCATGAAACTTAATTAGATGTAATTCATATTAAAAAGTAAAAATCATTTTAATAAATTTCTGTTACATTATTTATTGTTTAAGTAGTTGCACACTTAGTAGTATACTATGGTTATGAAACACATTATAGGAAAATATTATAACTTGACTTTTGCCAAAGTAAACTAATTTGTATATTCTTTACAGGCAGCATTATTTTAACTGTCATTAAGTAGAAAAGGATTTCAACTTTATTCACATTTTTCTTAGGTGCATATTGAGTAGGTGCATATTACCCGGGTGATTGATTTGTTGTTATTGTGTATTAAAATTTCAAGTTCCTTAACCTTCTAGGGCTTTGCTTTTCCTGAACACTTATTATGAATATTCATGAATATTTACTCATAAATATTTAGAGCTCCATTAGTAAAAGTGTCTAATTGATCCATTTCTCTTTTTGTCACAAACCCATAACTATGGCTGTCATTCTAACCTTCCCTTTAAACTTTAGGGACGTAATAAAGTGACCCATGTAAAACAGTTCCAAATTCTTGGCTTTGACCCTTTTTTTCCATTCTGCTGATTCAAATGTGAATATTTATAATAGTAGTAAAGACTTTTAAAACTTCAAAGTATTTAACACTTAAATCAACCAATGGTCAGATTGTCAGATATGACCCCTTGAGGGAGAACATCATTGCGCCTTCCTCCCTGGGGTCTGTGGGTCATGCAGGAGAGGATGCTGAGAAAAGGCTGATGTCTAGCTATAAATAGACCCTTTGATTTTTCTCCTCTAAAGCTGTACATTTCCCCTAAATATCTTACTTTTTTTTTTGCAAACTTTAAAATTTGTAAACACTTTTTACAGAAAAGAAGGGAAGAGACATTGAATTTAGTAGTTATGCCACATTGAGCCTTTCAAGATAGATTCTGTTGCCATCAGTATAATGGGAATAATGAAAAATGATGGATAAACATATTAAAGATACAGGGGATAAACAACACGACCCCTTGGGGAACGAGTCTGTTATTCCCCAAGAAACCTTAATTCCATGGACTATGCTGCGTACTGAGTGTGTTCTAAGCAGTGCCTCGTAAGGAGGACAGTGCTCCCTTTCAAGACGGAAATACATTTAAAAACTGTTTACTACATCTGTAACTCTATTTCTACTTTGTAGATAAGTTCATTTGTACCCTTTTTTTAGATTCCACATATAAGCGTTATCATGTGACATTTGACTTTCTCTGTCTGACTACTCAGTATGACAATCTCTAGGTCCATCCATGTTGCTGCATATGGCATTATTTCAGGGAGGGATAAAGTAGGAGAGTGGGATTGACATATACAAACTACTATACGTAAGATAACTAACAAAGACCTACTGTATAGCACAGGGAACTCTACTCAATACTCTGTAATGGCCTACATAGGAAAAGAATCTAAAAAAAAGTGGATATACATATATGTATAACTGATTCACTTTGCTGTACACTTGAAACTAACACAACATTGTAAATACTCCAATAAAAATTCTAAAAAATGAATCAAAACAAAAATAAAAGCAAGAGGTATGAGACTGAAAAAAATCATGTGCCTAAAACCAGAGAGATGTTACAATGTAGATTTAAACAGAAAAATTTTTAAGCCAATTTTTAATGCCTCTGTTCTGTTTAGAAACACCATGAGCAAAAGTTTTGTTTTAAAAGACATTTTGTTCAAAGACATGATATAGGAAAATAATAAATAGAACAAAACATAAAACTCTTTAAAAATAAAAATTTAAAAAGATAAAAAGCTGTTTAACTCTGTGTAACACAGATTTTCATCTGACATCCTTACCTGTCCAGTATCTGATTAATATTTTCAGTGTTACTCTGGGACTTGGCAGCTTTGACACTGAAAGTGAGATCTGGGTCTGGAAATCCTGAGCTTTGTTTTAGGTAGTTGAGTGAAAATCAGCTAAAACAAGAGACAGCCTTGGGGTTTGGGCTGCAGCGAGATTTGAGTGATGATACAGACAAATTACCTATTTCCCCTATGTCAATATTCCATTTCAATTATCTATACTAAAACACAGGCTGTTTTCTTTAAAAATCCTTAAAGGCAGTGTGGTTTTTCACTAAATGTGTTACTTACTTGTTGTGTTTTATGTTTCTCATACTGGATAGATGTTATATTTTATTTTATTGTTTATGTAACTGTAGCATAATCCTTAACATTCAAGAGAATCATACAAGGGTGCAAGGGAAACAGTTTTGCACATTTCTACCCTTGCAAATTGAAATGCATTTTATTCTAGGAAAATGACCCATTTCTGGCATTTCTGTATAGTCAAAATATTTTAAACATTTAATCTTTATTTATACATACTGTATATGTCAGGGGAAAGGAGGTGGTGTGTAACTATTCTATCAAAGTTGCTTATTATACTCATATGACTCCAAAGATAAGGATGAACATGAAAGGACTACATTATCTTTTAACTGGAAAAAAAAAGATAGAAAATAACAAAATATAACCAGTAAATTTTTCCCCTTAACTTCCATGATTTTGGTAAATTGGCAAATAAAAAAAAAAAGTAAAAATGCTGGAAATTAGTTAATTGAGCAAGAGAGTAAGTCAGTGTAGTTTTCCATTTTTTGAAAATGTGAAAAAAATATCAATACCCTATTAAAATAATACAGAGTCATAGACTACAACAGCGGGAAGTTACTCTAAATTACTTTCTCTTCCCTTTACAAATGAAAACTCCGCAATGGACAGATTTCAGGACTGATCAAGGCCACGGTGATGGATGCTGATGCCACTAAGGTTGTCATCTCTGCCGAATCTTTCCCAGTCCTGATTTCCGACCATTTTACTCCATTGCTTCCAGATATATGGAAAATGTTCACACATCTTAACAATTTGTATTCCTCTAAAGTCTAGAAAGCTGTGTGTAGAGACTAGCATTGCAGTCTTGAATTTTCAAATATAAAACCATCTTTCTTTCTCTTCAGGCTGCGTATAGCTTATAATGATTACAGATTCAGTCAGCTAAATTTTTTCATCTTTTATTACTTTATAATTTTCACGTTTCCTATTATATTGTTTCTTGTATTTGAGTGCCCACTAGTACTGATTTTTGACAATAAAATGCTTCAGAGAAGGGGTTTTGTCAGTGCTGTCAGTAACTGAGACATTGCCAGTGCCTCCTCTATCTGTTTCATTCTACCTGACAGCTTTCAGGTGTGTGGTCATTTATCATCGCTCTTTCTGAGACACACAGTGGACCAAGGTTGGGGCTTGACTGTCGCCAAACTCGCATTGTATCAGTAACAGCAAGGAAGCAGAGGCGTTAACTTTTCTATCGTAAAGTGTGATAGCACTTTGTAGTTAACTAGATGAGCTTAGTTATCCTGTGCAAATGTTACCATGTTTCGCCTTTGACACATGAACTATCTAACCTTGTTAGAAAATAAAATACTCATAATCTTTTTACTTCAATATATTTAATAATATAGAAAATTTCATTATTCCTATTCTCTTTCACACTGTTTCACCTGGAATACTTGAAAATAAAGGCTTAACAATATATTACATGGATTATCTTTTTTGCATATAAACACAAGCATTTGAAATTTCAACTTCATGTTAATTTCTAGATGCATAGGGAGAAATGTGAAAGATTTAAGGACTTTGAAGAGCAGAGCATATATATTTATTGTATTTAAATATTGTAAATAATTGTATTTATATAATTGTAAATTTGTGAATAATACTTAAACCGCATTTATGAAAATTTAATTTTTAACATAATTATCAAATTACACAGGACCATACTATTCACAATATTTTAAAGCAAGTCATGAATGTCTGCTAAGTCAAAGGAGTCTCCCAGAAAATCACATTTCTCTTTGGAAAAGGTGGTACTACAGAAATTTTTCAGTGGTGGGTTAAGGAAGATTTATTAATGATTCTTAAGCTTTCTTTTTTTTTTTTTAAGTCACAGGCCTCTTTAATAATCTTATGAAAGGGATAGATCTAGAAAAATGCACATAGACACAAACACAGTATTTGCAAATGACTTCAGCTTCTTCAGTTTCACCAAAGATCATCTATAATACTAGAATTCATAGCAAAACATGGGGCATGAAAAGAGAAGTAATTATTTTAATGTCTTTATTTTTAATAATATCTAAGACTTTCCATTAGAAAACTCTAATAAATTACTTTTTAAATTGTATTTACTTTTCTCACCTTGCATGCTGCAATCAGTTATTCTCGCTGAGTTTAGAAGACAAGAAATTATTTCATAAGTATTGTTTTAGCTTAACCTCTAAAAAAAGTTCTAGTTTTATACTTTCTTATTTGTAATGTTGAGCTGATATTTGATATATGTACATTCATTGGATAAAAATACCAGAGTTTAAAAATAACAGTGGATATAGAGTAAAGTTGATCTAAAGGAAACAGATTAAGTTCAATAAATATTTTTTAGGTAAATTAATATGTGCTTTTTAAAAAGCACAATTTATTCAACATCAAACACATCAGTCAGCTTGTAGAAAGCATAGTGGAAAATTCCAGCTTTTTAAAAAAAGCTTCTGTATAAAATTACAATGTTAATTACACCGTAGGGGCTAGGAGAAATAACTTGTTACTATCACTCTATGGGCAATTATAACTGAAATAATTGTACTATATGTAAGCTATATTTTCATTAAAAGACTAAGTGAAATTACATGATAATTATATTTGTCATAGAAAATGAGAGGGGTTATTTCACTCTCTAGTATGTAGTAGTGTTTGAAATTAAAAAAAAAAACAAAAAAACCCAGGAGTCCCCTAATTTAAAATCTTTTTAAAAAGGAATAGTAACTGGCAGTTTAATGATTTTGTTGGTTTCCAATGCTAGCAGTATTCAGAATGCTCCTAAAATGTGAATTTAATGCTAGGATTTGTGGAATAATTAGAAAATATTTTATTTCATGTTTTAATTTTGCTATTGGTATTAAAATTGTTAATATAAAAACTTTAAATGATCAGTAATCCTTCTTTTCAAATTAAGATATTTGAGCTCTCTGGGCTGTGGCTAATTTTACTTTTAGTGAGATACTTAACAGACAATCATATTCCAAGGATTCAATTAATTTCTAATCATTACCAAATATCTATTATTCTCTCTATAAATCATGTACATTAATAATCATGTCTTCTGGTTCAAACTTGTGATAAATATTCTATTTGAACTCATAAATTTTTCTTACTATTTAGAATGACACACCCATAATCCAGAAATGATGTCAATTTAATCCACAATATACAGTTGAAAAAGAAAATGCAAAGTAAGCAAAATCTGTAGAAAAGTTAAAGAACTGCCAAATTAACACTGAAGCCTCTTCATTGATGTTTATGAAAAACAGTTTTACTGAAACATGATCACTTGTATAAACAAGTATTTTAGAATACACAGTAATGTACACATAATCAGGAAATAATGAGAAATTTTTTTAAATGTTAATTTTATGTAATTATCTGGCATTTGCTATGAGTAGGTCAGTGATAAGCTGTTTGCATTTTGCTTCTGATCTTGGGATCCGAGAGCAAGCAGTGAGGACATAACAAACTACACTTTTGCTGGCGAGTCAAGAGGTCTAGTCATGATTTTGAAAAAAAAACTAATTTGGAGATTTCCTTTCTTTGACGGATTAGAAGATGTCAAATTTCACTTGTTTAGGAACAAAGATAGTACATTAATCGTTTTTGGAAAGTCAAAGCGAAGTCATTTAAAACCATTTTAGGGATTCAGTTTGTTGTTGGTATTTTTTAAAGTCTTTAAGAAACCTGCTACTGCTGCCATTTTCCTTTGGTATGGGCCTTGGTCCTGTCTGTTCTGCCTCTGCTTCCACACCCAGTGAGTTTACTCTGAAAGCAGAATGACAGCTGTCACCACCAGCAGGTCTTCTTGAGAGCGATGCAATACAGAGAGCAGCCTTGTCCAAGAGTAAAAAAAAAAAAAAAAAGACCACATTTAATAAAGGGAAAAAAAGAAATGAAATGAGTAAGAAAGAAAGGAAATCTCATTTACCTTTGTAACTTTAGAAAAGCCTTCAGAATTGCTAGTCTGGATTCAGTTGGTTTTAGAAAAGAATAAAAACAAAGTATAACTGAAAGTATCTAGCTTTTGACAAGACAATCTGCCTGGAGAGTCTTCCACGTTCATTAGATGGAAAGCCATCCTTAATTCTTGGAGATGGAAATCGTGGTCTTCTCTAAGGGGCAGCTGGAACCCACAG
Organism: Mesoplodon bidens; assembly: GCF_964165515.1. Taxonomy (NCBI): domain Eukaryota; kingdom Metazoa; phylum Chordata; class Mammalia; order Artiodactyla; family Ziphiidae; genus Mesoplodon; species Mesoplodon bidens. The sequence goes on along the minus strand of NC_138168.1, from coordinate 12,410,196 downwards.
GTACTTTGCTAATTACACACCGCCTTGAAAAGAATCTGAATTCTCTTGCTTAATTTTGTCATGGCTTCTTGGCCACCAGCTGCTCTGTCCTTCAGGCTCACCCAAGGAGTTCAGTGTCCCCATATCTTTCCTTAATAAGCTTTTTTCCCAAGCCCAGGGGAAAAAAAAAATAGGATTCATTTCAGTTAGGCTACCACTGTGTTCTTATGGTTTAGTTTTGAGGTTTGCAAGGTAAAGATTTAAAATCAACCATATCATAAGCTAAGTAATTCTATTTAAAGCAATGAGGTGTTGTCCTGGCAAGGCTAAATCACCAGAACTGCTTCAAGCTGCTGCAGGCAGTACCTCTTGGGAAATAATCTTTTCAGTGTCAAGTAACTGACCCCCTAAGACTTACATGATGCTAAACGTAAAGGTCAAAAAGCTATGGGCTAATCAATGTCAAAAATTTATTAAAATTAATATCATTGCTGAGAAGATTAAGCTAACATCATTTACATTTGCTTTTATCACAAATAGAGATTACTTGGAATTGCTTTAAGCTTTAATTGTAGAGTACAGCTGATCACAGTTCATTTGACTTCCTCAAAGCTCGAAGCAGCTGATCCAGGAGGTACCACGTCACAGGCAGATGGCAGAAAGAAGACACATGTACATTTTCTCATTGGGTATACGGCCTTCTATAAATACAGCTCACATTATTCAATAACTTGTCTCAATTCCTAATTCTCTTGAGTAGCATTTTGCTTTATATTACTTATTATGACTCCTTATATATTGTCAAGTAATTAATACATTTCTGAACTGCTTTTCTCAAGATCTCTATTGAACCATCCTTTAATCATGATAGTCCTCACTTATGGTCTCAAGTCAACATTTTCAAAGCAAGTGTGCGTGATTGCTTCATCCACATAACTGTCACATTAGGGATTGATAATCGTCTAATTTACTGAATTTAAACAAAGCTAAACATCCAACAGCTTGGTGTGAAAATTACAAGTAAAACATTTACCCACACATTTCACAGCATGTATTTATCTCCTGGGCTATGAGCCTGTATTTGAACACACAGTAAAAGCTACATATTTATTGAATATTTATAATGAGTGTCAGTGTCTTTTATCAGGGATCACAGGCCATGTTTAATCACTGCAATGGAAAAAATGTGTCAACAAGTGTCTTTATAAACTCCTTGTAAGACAGGAAGTCAGCGCTCACCTCAATCAGACGTATCAAAATGTCCACTATCCTTTAAATCACAGGGCCTCTTAGCAGAAGTCCCAGTACATGAATTACAAAACAGTATGGGTTGTGGTCAGATACAGGTGTATATACACAACTTCAAAATAAATTGTAGCACTTGTTTCAGAGACTGGCAAGAGATAAGTTGTGAAACATAAACGTAGGTCTCACAATGCAGGTATACGTACACGACTATATTCTTCGCTCTTCATTTGTAAGAATGTAAAAATTAAAGGCAGGGTTTTAAAGCCAAGCTGCTTGTGATGGATTCTGACTTAAAATAGCTCATCCTTTATTGAAGGCTGTAATTCTTCCCATCTAAACCATCACTCCCGTTACTTAGGAGATGATAAAGGCATAACTGGAATACACATGTTTATTTACAAATTTAAATTAAAGAGCTGAAGTTCTATATCACATTTTCAAAAAGTATGAATTTCATTTATGTTTTCTTCAGAAATAGAAAACGAATCTTTTCTCTTAGCAAGTCCATTTTTAAGAATGGCAAATATTCATGAAAAGCAGCTGGTAGAAATGAAGGATTTAATAAGAATGCCTCAGAAAAGCAGGCGCTCTTCCATTACAAGAGTTTTTAGGTGACTCCTGCAGCTGAGGGTGACACATGGTGTGCATGCATGTAAATAAACACGTGTATCTCTCTGTGATGTGTTCTATCTATATGTACAAGCAACAACCAGTTCATTCAACAGGAAGCATATTTTCACAATTAAATTCGGTTTCACTTAATGACTCATGAATGGAACTGAGATTATTTCATATCCGATAAAGACATAGGATCCTTAGCTTTTGTTACTAACCTTTGTGTCCCCCATTCTGTGTGATTTGAGTCACGTTCCTCTGTAGAGCGACAGTTGCTAGCATTGTATCTTCTGCCTTTTTTTTTGTTAATCGTGTGATTTCGAAATTTTATTTGGTTGAAGTCATATCAAAAGCATTGCAATCTTAAACCATTCGGTTCCTCAGAGGTGCTTCGGTGTTTTAATAGACTCCCGTTGTGTGTTTTTGCAGCAAGCTTAGTAGTGGAGGAGCGAACGAGACAGATGAAAATGAAAGTGCATCGATTTAAGCAGACAACAGGGTCTGGTTCTAGTCGAGAACTTGATCGCGAACAATACTCCAAGGTAAAACCAGTAACCAACCAATAGTTCCCCTGGTAAAAAAGTACATTATGGGTAGCAGGTAGGACCAGTGAGCACCAGGTTATAGGAGAGAGGTTATCCTTCAGGTGATGGTCTTGCATCATAACCTCTCTCCTCTTGATATTTTCACAAGATATAAGTTTAGTAACATATTGTCTATTAACCTGGATTAAATGTTTTATCTAAAAAGAAAATGGAAATACTTGATATTAAAGTCACTTGATGATTGATTGTCGTGGTCAAATTCACATAAATAAGCAAGATATGTGAAGCCATTTTAAGCCATTTCATTGCTTGAATATCACTTAATATTGTATTTGAAATATTAAGATATAGATGTATACTCTTAAATACTATTTGAAGTTGATATTCCTATGGAGATTTCTTAGTGAATGACAGAAATTATGTGATGTGAGGTTTCTTATTGATCTGTCTTTAGTGAGAAAAATAACTGATTTCAAAGTCTCAGAAACTGAAATCCACACAATTTCAAGTGAATAAAAATTTAATTTATATTTCAATATTATTTTGTATGGATGCAATAAGGAGTTTATAAACTGCTAACTAGCATCTGATCATTTTGATTAAAATATGCATAAAATTTTATACTTCATGAAGCAATTTTAAATTTATTATCTGGTTTATTTAAAAACATTTTTTTTAGAATACTACAAAAGTGGCAGCAGCCACTACAGGAAAACCCGTGTTTTAATCTGATGTCAAGAATACTTTTGGAAGTAATGACCTTTTTGAAATTCAAAATTAAATAAAACGTTGTTAGCTTGTTATATGAACCTAGAAAAACCTACTCATTTTTAAATATTGGAGGTTGTTCATTATATAGCCAGATATTCAGGGACTAACACAAAAATATGGAGGTGGTGACAAACATCTGATTTGTCACCAGCCCACCACAGAGCCGTATGTGTTGGATGCCGTCTTATCACTTTATATCTTAGTTAATTTCAGAAGGGTTCCAACTGGACAATGTCCATGGTCGCTGTGATTCAGCAGGGCTCAACTCCCAAGGAGTCTGAAACAGTATTTTAAAAAGTAAAATCAGTAAAGAAAAAAAAAATCAGTAAGCAAAATATCTTGATGTTGCATAGAGTTGCTGATTCCAGCTCCACATATTTTTCCTCCCGTTTGTTCCTTATGATATTATTACTTCATCTGCTATTTGTCTGTCTTTATGGATATCATCATCATTTTTGCTTGCTTTTACCACAAATGCAGTAAGAATTGGGAAGCAGCATAAGTTAGGTTTTCTTCCTCCACTGTTACATGTTCTTATTTAGAAACGATCTTTAAAGCTGGAAATATTTTCTTGATTTCTTAGCATTATGTCAAAGGATGAGGTCAAATAGAACAGCAGGGATAGGCAGAGCCACTGCAGGAAACAAGAAAGAGATAAATAAAGAATCAGCATAAAAAGACTGAAAGCCTTTTCTGAACTAGGCCTCTCATCATTAATCCATTGATCAAAAAAAAAAAAAAAACTATAAAATGAAGTCCCCTAGAAGTCTAAATCACCACTAACACATATTCAGAATGAAATCAAAAGTAGGTTTATCGGGCTTCCCTGGTGGCGCAGTGGTTGAGAGTCCGCCTGCCGATGCAGGGGACGCGGGTTCGTGCCCCGGTCCGGGAAGATCCCACATGCCGTGGAGCGGCTGGGCCCGTGAGCCATGGCCGCTGAGCCTGCGCGTCCGGAGCCTGTGCTCTGCAACGGGAGAGGCCACAACAGTGAGAGGCCCGCGTACTGCAAAAAAAAAAAAAAAAAAGTAGGTTTATCTTGGTTGGGAGATTCCAAATTCTCTGATGGGTCGAAATTTAGAACTTGAAAATACCTCAAAATGATCTTCAGTTCCAGTTCTCTTATTTACCAGATTCATGAAAACTGAGGTCCCCTCAGAAGAAAGCAGGTGCTTTCCCAACATTAACGAAGCCTTTCTAGGACGTGGTGAGCCCACCAGCTCCTGATCTGGGGCTTAGATGCCCTTCGATTCTCTTCTGACATCACTGAAATGTACACATGACTCCAGTTTGATTCAGAGATTATTCTATGGCTTTTGATTTGCACTCAGTTAAATTATCATATTGTATCATTCCTTCCTTATTTGCACAGACATTCTTTTCCTTTTCCTCTCTCATTGCATTTAAATATTAAAAAACCCATTACTTTCAAATACATTACTATTGCTCTTACTGCATCCATTGATACTACTATATTACATAAATAAAATTATTATAAATTATATTGATAAATGTGAGATCAAAGATATGGTCTCTTGGGCTTCCCTGGTGGTGCAGTGGTTGAGAGTCCGCCTGCCGATGCAGGGGACACGGGTTCGTGCCCCGGTCCGGGAAGATCCCACATGCCGCGGAGCGGCTGGGCCCGTGAGCCATGGCCGCTGAACCTGCGTGTCCGGAGCCTGTGCTCCACAACGGGAGAGGCCACAATAGTGAGAGGCCCGTGTACCGCAAAAAAAAAAAAAAAAAAAAAAAAAAAAGATATGGTCTCTTTAAAAACAAGACTATAGGACAGGAAAATATATAAGATAACATAACAAATAATTAGCTTATTTTTAATTTTATATGTTAAGTAAAAGGTAAGTACTCTCTGCAATTCTAAGATTCCTAATGCTTACAATAAAATTTTAAAATAGTTTCCAGTAGCAATTCCAGTTAAACCTCTCACATTTTTTTCTTTCTTAAATTTATCCTTTTACCTCAACCTTTTAACAATTTACTTTACAAAGATCTATTTTTATTTATATAGTTGAGAACCAGTATTTTCATAAATTTAATGTACATTAAATTTTGAACTTTATTCCTTTGTTGACTTATTTTTAGTGTTTTAATCCATTTGGCATTTTGGATGAAACAATGCACCTTAGTTGAAATTCTGCCAGATTAGAAATTGGTTAACAGCTTTCAAAATATTTATAACCAAACACCAACAGAACTAGATTTTCTTCAGGGCAAAGGATTACCAGACACATGTAGTATAATTCCTAAGATGTTTCAAACCTGGCATCTCCTTTAAAGTATTAAATAAACCTAATTCCATCCTGAGTAAGGAATTAGCACTAACTTAGCTTTTGAGAAAACACAAAACTTCGTATCTCTGAAATGTGACACTGTGCTGATTGTTCACTGATGTTAGACAGAGTCGCATGCCTTGGTGATGGAGTAAAATTCATAACTGGAGAGTGAATTTGCATGTAGGCCTCACATTTTAAAGAGCACTTGTGTTTCTGTAACCCAAGAGCAGCAAGCAGAATTGTAGGTTTTTGTAGGCAGCTGCCAAGAGTTTATTATTACTTATGAAAATAGCAGCCCTGTTATTAGAGCTTCCCCTCACATCAAGGACAAATTTCCCTGCTATGTGATCAGTGTATATTTCTCCTGATGAGGCTACATTTCTCAAAATATAATTAATGTATTTCTATTAAAATATTTAATTGTTAAATAGGAAATTTAAAGAATCATGCTTGATGAAAAGTCAAAGTGATTATTTAAACTTTTAACAGATTTTGAAAATAAGTAGATGTAGTAGTATAAAGTGAGTATAAAAGCCTTTCCATTCCTTCAAATAACCAATGTGAAGAAAACTGTGACATGGCATCAGAATGGTGGATTATTCTTTACTCCAGTATAAAAGATTTTTAATATGACAAACAATCTTTTAAAATCCCTTGTTTTATGTCTTGGCTGGAATAGCAAAAGTCTATAGACAAAAAGGAGAAGAAGACATGATTTATAGAAAAGGAGGATTTGTTTAGTTGGAGAAATAATTCAAACACACTCACATGATCTTATGTTATAGACTACACTGCTTATTATTGGCATTTGCCAAATAAGGGGAGAGTTTGTGCTGGGGTCATGCCATGCCAGAAAATCTCTTACAGCTGGGCAAATTTTTATTGTATTAGAAACCAATTCATTCATATTCTCTCATGGACAAGCTATCATTTCAATGTTTGGAGACATTATAATAATCACATAACATATTTACTTAGCAAAATAATTTCAGAAACAAGTAATATAGGAAATATGTTTGTACCCCAGTAACAGAATTAAATTCAGATTCCACTATGTGAGCATATTTTTTACATCTATTCTGTAAATAAAAAACAGTTCTTGGGCTTCCCTGGTGGCGCAGTGGTTGAGAGTCCACCTGCCGATGCCGGGGACACGGTCCGGGAAGATCTCACATGCCGCGGAGCGGCTGGGCCTGTGAGCCATGGCCGCTGAGCCTGCACGTCCGGAGCCTGTGCTCTGCAACAGGAGAGGCCACAACAGTGAGAGGCCCGCGTCCCGCAAAAAAAAAAAAAAAAAAAAGTTCTTATTGAAATGAATCCTGTCAGTCAGCACCATGCTATCAGATAGGAAAGAATTTAATGGTAAAACATTTTCATGTTACTTTATCATAAATCATATTAATTTTAAATCATACATGAAGTTATATAAATAGCTCAGTTCTGAACATAATAGCATATTGCATGTCCTTTTGGATTATAATGAAGCATACGGCTTTCAAAAACAGATCATCCAATTATGAAAAAATTCTTTGGAAAGATAATTTTATAGATATTCTATGAATTTGAAATTGTTTTCATGCTTGATGTGAAATTCTTTGCCCAAAACATACACTTGAGAGATGAAAAATTAAAACTAACATTTAAATACCTTAGGCCTGAACTACTAGCACTTGAGGAATTATTAAATAAACATGATCCTTTCTCTAGAAGTTTTTAAAAAGTATTATTATATAATACTTATTATTATATAATACTTATAATACTTATAGTTCTTTTTGGATATACAGATCTACAATTTAGCATCATTTTATTTAGTACTTGTTAGCAAGACAATTCTTTATACAAATTTTTAGAAATAGAGTGTTTGGATTATTTTAGATATATTAAAACTCATTTGCTATGGAACAGAGAGGATGGATGAGTTTTTCTATAAGTTTAGCAAACATTTGATATTTTCACACCTTAGGACATAAATGCAAAATTAAATTGCTTGATAAGAAACTTAAATACCCAATGTTCGGTCATGTGTCCCTTCAGTTATGTGTTCTTTTATTTTATATAAGAAGTTATATTATCTTACCTTCCAGTACCTAGCAATAGAAAATCAAGTATATATTTGTTATTTTAAAGTTGTAGATACTTATATAACCTTACTATTTATTATGATTAAAACACACAGATAAAAATAAAAATATAGACTGTATAAAGGTCTTCACTGTGTGATTCTTTGCAATAAGAGTGAAGTAGAAAAAGAGTAGATTAACTGCTTTGAAACCTTCACAAGTTTTCATCTTTTACCTAATGATATCTAAGACCTCAGGTAATGAATACTAAAGACAAATATAAAGACACATTTAAATATGAGATATAGTGTATCTTGAAATTTTAATAGGAATCCAGTTTTTACTTTCAGCACTTAGTTGATAGTTTAAACCTGAAAATAACTAATTAAGCCATAATAGCAAGAAAGTCAAAGTCCAGTCTTTGCCTCCTTCTCTTTATTGACTTTGGCACAATCCTTCTGCTTTCATGTCAGTGCTTTTTTGCAGAGAGATGTGTTTTTTGGTTACATTTGAAAGAATGTGATGTCTTAGAATAGGGAAATTGTGTAGGTAAATCGAATATAAGTTTTAGACTCAAGAAGCACAGACAGATGGAAGCAGTCTACCCCATGGATAGAGTAGAAGGTGAGTAGACTCTGTAGGCAACGATGAAAACCAGGCAAGGCAAGAGGAACTGATGTACTAGAAAAAATAAATAATACAATTCTGAGGTCTTAAGTATGTGCAAATCATTTATTCAATGAATTTTCCACCCAAGCATTGACACTCTTCGTTTTACGATTCAGTCCTTATAAACCACTTCTTACCATTCGAAGGGGGGCGGTTTGTAATCCTGGAACCCATGTATCATGCTAGCGTTTGGGATCTTTTAGACTCCACACCTATGTTTACGAAAGTGCACTTTTGCTTGATGTGGGCTGAGTAGCCGTTAGCCTCACCATGTGTGTCTCTGTTTGCCAGCCTCCGATGACAGAGCTCACGCTCTTTTGTTTTCCATCCTTAGTATAACGTACATACAGATCAGTACCGAAGCTGCGACAGCGTCTCCGCCAGATCCTCAGACAGTGACGTCAGCGACGTGTCTGCCATCTCCAGGACCAGCAGCACCAGCTTCCTGTCCGAGCAATCTGAGCGGCCCAGGGGCAGGACCAGGTGAGTGGATGCCACTGTGTGTACAAACCGGGTAAAAATGCACCGCGCTTCCTGAGCGTTCTCACTCAAACAGAGTTTAGGTCAAGTAGCAGAAATATTTCATTGAAACTACTGGGACCAGAGTGAGTTCAGCGTTGATTCACTGTTGTGTAACGTTGCCTGGATTCTTTGGTACTTAGTATAAGATGGGGCTGTAACCAGAGTCATATTTTAGAGACTGCTCTAAAATTCCTTCTAAAGTGATTAAATCCACAAAGCATTCTTTAGTCCAGTGTCAGAAAGCTCTCTCTGTAAAGGGCCCCATAGTAAACATTTCAGGCTCTGCAGGACAATCTCTGTCTCGACGCTCTACATTGCCACTGAGGTGCAGAAGCTCTGCAAACAAGTGAACACAGTCCTATTCCAATAAAGTTTTATTTACAGAACAACCGAGAGCCGGCTGCATTTGCCCCTAGGCTGTAGTTTGCTGATCTTGCCTTCAATCACATAGTAGTTGGTCCGCCTTCAGATGGGTGTGATAACAAAATACACACCCCTCTTTTACAGTAGGGGAGTTGTAAGAAGTTTGCATGGAGTTTGTTTAAATCACCGACAGTTATCTTGGTTCTCACAAGGCAAATAACCCTGCTGAAAGGGAAAAGACCTCAGGAATCTGGTGCCATTTTCAGTACAGCAGACTCAGTATGGACCAGGCACATTTTATGTTTGTTCTTAAGTAGTTTCCAGAAGTAGAAGTTTCATTGAAGGCATTTTGGGGTTGATGAGAGGACCAAGAAATATAAATGTTCAAAACAGAAGCAACTATCTTCCTAATATTCCAAAAGCCTCTTATGATCTCACATTTTGATGATGTATCCTGAGGCATTCCGTCTTCCTGGATTTCTCTGCACCTAGCTCACATGTTGAAGCAAATTGAGACCAATTATCTTACTGTTAATTAACTGTGCCACACTGAGATTCTGCAGGAGCAATTCCGAGATAGATCAAGATATTAAGAGAATGTTTTATCTCTATTTTGAATATTCTCAGCATCTGGTCCTAATAGGATATTAAGTTCTCTAAAATTTAAGAAAGAATGAAAAGAGCTAAGGAATGTAGCCATATTGAGCTGCTAGGATAGAGTGGTAAAAATGATTATAATCAATTCCTTTCTATTGAAATATTATTAAGATATTATGTTTCAAAACCTATTTGGTTTAGCAAGAATATTGATAAATACGGCTTAAACAAAGACTTTTTTCACTTTTAGTCACTAAAAACAATTTACTCAATAATTACAAAACCATAAATCTTGAAGTAGTTTTATGTTCACAATAGAGCCACGTACCCTGAGTCCTATGCTGTAAAGTATGACTAATGAACAGAATTCATGTTACCAACCAACTGTGAGAGTAATATGTGGGTCCACTGTCATTCTCTTGAAATTTCAGGAGAATAGGTTCTTCAGGGAAAATTTAGCTGTATGATTTTCGAGGAAGAAAGCAAAGAACAGAGAAATTTTAGGGGGCTCAACAACAAGGGACTATGATTTTATAGAAAGGAGGAGAAAGAACTTCATGGTAGTGATTGGAGCCAAGGTTACTCTGGGAAAATGCCAGTTTATCAGATAACAGTCATTATAACTAGATCATGACAAGAAGCAGAAGATAGAAGATTTTTTGCCTCCTTGATTCATATAACTTTTAGCATGTATTGAAGGTGGTGGGGATGGAGTAGACCTAGGAAGGGTGCAAATAAATTTCTTAATGACAAATCCGTTTTCTGAGGGCATTTCCCTGTTTCTGGCTTCCCTTTCCCTTCTCTGTGGTTTAGAGCACATTTGAGCTCAGTTATTTTTATGTAAGTGGATTATGTAAATGCAGTCAGTTAAGCTAATGGCTAAACAAGTTTTCCCTGAAGCTAATGTGAAGAAGTATTTTCCTGTAGTCCCATACTTTATTTTTTATATTTTTTTATTTTTATTTTGTGTGTGTGTGTGTGGTACGCGGGCCTCTCACTGCTGCGGCCCCTCCCGTTGCGGAGCACAGGCTCCGGACACGCAGGCTCAGCAGCCATGGCTCACGGGCCCAGCTGCTCCACGGCATGTGGGATCTTCCCGGACTGGGGCACGAACCCGTGTCCCCTGCATCAGCAGGCGGACTCTCAACCACTGCGCCACCAGAAGCCCCAGTCCCATACTTTACATCAGGGATTCTCCATATGTGGTGCATGTTTGATTTCTTAGAACACTTAGGAGGAACAAAGAGGGTAATATGAGCTATGGGAGGGGCAGGTCTTCCTTCTTACATCTTTTCATGTATGTTCTTACCCCGAAATATCCTCACAGGTGCACAGACACACATGTACACCCCCCCAACACACACACACACACACACACACAAAGTTACTTTGGGTCCACCATCAGCCCCATGGTAAAAACCTGAGCGGAGGGTTTGTGATGAAAAATAAAAATGACATCAAAAAGTTGCAGGCTCTTCAGCTTTAAATATTCCCATTTCTTATGACACTATGAATAATGATTTTTCTCAATATAGAACTGCTTTGCATTTCTGTTTTTTTTTTTTAGTAACTAACACCTGCATAGGTTTTAAAATTTTATTTACTCAGGCTCATGGATAAAAGATGAAAAATGTGATCAATATAATAATAGATGTATTTACATTTCATAATAGGTACCAGCAAACTTTTGAGTTCCTATCAAGCGTAAAGGCTATTATTTTCCAAACCTTCATGAAAGTATACTATCTAGGCCGCATACTCAAGGAGATTATAATCTGTTTAAGAGTTTGAAACCTGTTTTTATATCATGATTCCCTGCACAGCTGACCCTTGAACAATGGTTAGGATAGAATCGGGACTCAAACCCTAGTTCTTCTGATTCCACATATTGTGATCTCTAACTGAACACAAAATTTTCCCCACACTTAGTTAATTTAAAGTTCTATGGAATGAAAATATAAGTACTATATTTATTGAAAAAATCCCCATATAAGCGGATTCATGCAGTTCAAACCCGTGTTGTTCAGGGGTATGTGTCTTCATTCACATCTTCCTGTAACACAGGAAATGTTTTACTATGCATTGCCTTGGATGGGTTTTCATCTGGAAGTCATTAAAAGGATTTAGAAGACACTGTAGCATCCCCTGAAGACACTGCTCAGTACCTAAAAGTCAGCCAAGTGTCCACTGTCCTCCTGAAGGACCATAGGGAGAAACCACTGACTTGATCTTACCCGTATCATATAGAACTGTAGTATGTAGGCCCTTAAAGTACCACGTATGGTTTTGACTCCTTCTATCCAAGTATGCTATAAACCAAGAAGATGTCAAGATAAGCACATCTGAAATGAGCAGTGGTCTGCACAGTATGATATACAGGCCAGTGTTTCCCAAACACTGCTTGCTACACTTTCCTGGTAATGATTCATAGTACACAATATTGTTCTTAACATTTTGAGAAGTTCTCTCTTGTAACAACTTGTTTATCTTTGCTTATTCCAGCACATACCAAAGTTATTTCATTCTGGAATGCCTGTTTCACAGGGACATCCATTAATGTGTTGCATAGTTTTTGAGTGAAGTTTGGGAAATTCTGTTTTAGATAATCATCATCCTTCTGCCTAAGAGATAAAAGGCTGTAAAGAAAGCTCTAAAAAGCCTGTTTGGGGGATGAATAAAATTAAGCACTTATAAGATGTGTATAGGTTGAAAAATACAAATATATTTGGATGATCAATCTCTAAAAGATCTTTTTCAGAATATTAGGAACTCATGGGCCATATTCTGAATCTTTTGTGTTTGAGATAATGATTAGGCAAAAAATGCCTTGACCACTTGGGGATAGACCAGCTAAACCATATGTTTCTGTGTGAATTGAAAAAGGGCATCTCTCCTCCCAGATGCATTCTAAATGCTTCATTCAAAAATAGCCTAAAACATACTTCATGTTTTCAAAGTTTCTGTATACAGGGAACTATAGTAGAAAAACATACACTATAATGTTTATATTAGGGTAATTAACCTTTTGTAGATATAAAGAATTAAAAGTTATTCTAAAATTGTTGTCACGGATTAAAACTACTTAAAATCTCAGTAATTTCTAGGATGATTCTTACAGGACAAAATCAACACTTAATACTTCAAAATAATAAACATCAATAAAGATTTAAGATTTGAAATTCCTAGTTTTTCAGACTTGTTCTGCACGTGAGTTACAATTTTAATTTCGTATTGGCTTAAATATTCCTCGAAGAATGTTTTCTTATCCAACCACAAAATATGCAAAGTATATTAGTAGAGGTGGCATAATTGATGATAAAAATGCACATATACTAGAAACCCAGAAGGAATATGTTGAGTTTTTGAGTTCTCTATGCTTTTTTTAACATCAAAGAAGATGTTCACCTCAAAAAGAGGCTGAATTTTCATGACATAGCTCTGATTTTTTTTTTCATTTTTATCATATAACCATTTCTTTCCAGGCAGACAAATTTCAGATGTTTTATACAAAATCAAACTATAAAAGCAAATGCAAGCATAATCCTATAATTGCTCTCAGATGTTATACAATTTTAGAAGTTCTGTCAAAAGCAACAATTTCCCAGCAGCATTCACGTTTGTGACAAAGGTTTGCCTTGATCTATAAGGTTGCCTTTCTATATCTAAGTGAATTTTGATGCAAATAGTTTTTGGTCTTCTTATCATCTCCTTTTGAAAGAATATTTTCAAAAGCAGTTATCTTTTTCTGCATTCATAGTTTGAAAGACGAGATCTTTTTAAGAGAAGTTGTCTTCTACACACAACTATTAATCTTGCAACTGTTAATTTACTTAAATCTGGCAGTTGATGTCACTAGGCATAATAATTAGTGTATACTGAAGGAAACATGCTTATATTTATTGGGGGATTTTAAAACATTGTAGGTTAAATTATTTGATATTTTAAATTGTGATAGAGAATGAGTGCCTAGGTTAATATCTTCCAGAAAATCAAGCTTATTATTGCAATTATGCTTGAAAAATATTACAGAAAATCTCAAGTGCCCTTTATTTCACGATAGTTCTTCAACTCAGCAAGGGAATACAGGACACCATTTAAAAAGAATCTGGATTTTTTGTGATGGCATTTGAAAAATACTTAACTGCAAAATCATTTGAGCAATTACCAGCTCAGAATACCAAATGAAGCTTTCATTTTATACCCTTATTAATTGTTATGCCTACTGACATTGAATATAGTCAAGAGTGACCAAGAGGGAATTCTTAGAGCTAGTCACACAATTTTGCATGCTCGCCTGTTGTACTATAGAAAAACAAAGTCTACTGAGATCTCCAAAAGTACTAAAAAGAAAGAGGAAAATGACATGGAGATTTGGTGATGAGGAGAGAACAAACTGGAACACAGTGAAAGATGCTGGATACTGAATATCCGAGAAAGGAAATATATTTTGGCGATCTTCTAGTGGCTTCTTTTATGGCATTTCTTCATTTTAATTGTACAAGACTGATGAGTGGACTGTTATTATTTCCTGTGACTAGATTAAAGCTGTAGAGAGATGGAAAGACTGTGCCATGTGCCTTTTAAAAACTCTCTACCTTTATGGTAAAATTACTAAACCATACTTATTAATATACCATATTACTGAATGTGCCATGCATCTGAATTTTTATACCGCACCATATCTGTAACATAAACAAAATACCCTTGACTTATGACTAAGTAACACGACAGTCCTTAGAGTAGCCAGTTAGAGCTCTCCGGGCAGGTGAGTAGATTCTCCTGGTGAGGGCGTGCCTTGCAAACCTTTATGACAGTTTAAGGGGAAGCTGCGCTGGTCCAGTTTGAACAGCTCCAGCCTGCTTTGTTCTTACTGTTCTACTCTGTCAATACATTTTAGATTTACTAAGATATGTTTAGTTAAATTCTGGGAAGGTCAGCAGAGTATTAGAGAAATGCTTCCTGTATAATAAACAATAAAAACAGTCAGTTATACTAAAGTTTTCAAAATTGAATAGAAACCCAGGATATCTTATGAAGATGGGAGTTACTTGTTGAAATGATCACTTGTAATTAGATCTTAGAGACAATGTCTGTCTATTGGGAAAAAATAACTACTCTACACATGGAGTTTTAAAGTACGTTGTAACTTTTTGTTATTTGTAGAAATCTATTTCCCTGTAGCTTTATTTCTTCTCTTAGGATTAAATTGATCATTTTTAACATTTAAAAGATTTTAAAGAGCATGTTCAATGGAAATTGTAGATAATGATAATTAGAAACTTTTCTTTAATGAGAAAAATGTCTTAGTGTGTGTTTGGAAGAGGGTGTAAAAACGTATCTTAGTCAAGCTGAAATAAAATCTTTGAAAGCTCAAAAACAAACCATATTAATAACTTTACTTGTAATATATGTTAGTCTATTTATGCTATTGTCTATTTGTACTATTGTCTATATCATAACTGATTGTGTACAAGTGAGTATAACTTTCCAATTTGATTTACTTATCCTAAAAGAAGTTACACATTTAATTTAATATTCCATTGTTAAATAAAATAACATAATTCTCCCTGCTTAATTATTATTTTCCCCACAATATACAGGAAATTATCAATAACTTACGTACTGCTAACAGCACATCTTCAGTGTAATAGATTATTAGAAAAGTATAAAGCTTATACATCTTTTAAGTGCAAGGAAAATAACATAGGTGATAAATCCTAAAGTGAATTGATGATATTAAAGCAGCTTTCAAATACAACCAATTTATTCCCTAGGAATAGTTTTCAAAGAGAAAATAATTTCAACTTTGGGCTTCCAGTTCCTGTTCACGGTACAGGATATGTTTGTAGCTGTGATCTTGGTTTTTGACACAGAGGCCAGGAGCAGTGCATTCACTCTGGGGCTATGACCCAAGTCCAGAAGTACCAGCTTTGGATTCAGGCTAGGCTCGGGTGTAAGAGACCCACTCCTTTGCTAAGACACTGACTGACTCTGCTTCAATGCTCTGTAGTTTCCACAGCATATGAGGGCTTCCTCAAGGGCCACTTATGCCACCCTTTTGTCTTTGATGTGCTCTAATTACCACATAGACCAGCTATGTGAAGGATGCTCTGTGCTCTATTAGAGATCAAATAGCAGGGTGACTGATTTGAGAGGCTGTCAAATTGTTACTATATTTTTATGCCAAGACATATAAAATGGGAATTTTCTAACAGATTCTTAAGTTTCTATTTATCTTCTGTGTTTATGTGTTTATATCTGCATGTTGGAGGACTGACTGCTGATTATAAACCTGGCAGTATTATGTGGGCGGATAGCTAACAGTTTTAATGGTCACCAGGCATGAACTCTGGTTATCAATATTAAATACTGGTTCTTCAGGAAAATCTTCATATTTCTGTGGTAGTTATCCTATTATTTGAAATGGATACGATATCCTTTCACTCAAAACCAGTGCTTCCCAAACTTCACCTATTTCACGCGGCACTTTCATATTTTGCCATGAGTGCATAACACATATATACAGCACACAATATCATGAGTGCTGTAACAGCCCAGGAGTGTAACAGCTAATAATCTCATTTTATAAATAAAATAAAATGAAGCAACCTATTAACGTTACTTGGCAGTAGGCAGTAGAGCTAGAATTGAGAGCCCTGTGATTTAACCCCTTTATTTTTATGTAGTGAATCTCTTTATCTCTAATAATATTTTTTTGCTTTAAAGTCTATTTTGTCTTACATGACAAATTTTAAACTAGTGTCCAATCTAACTTTTCACATCCTTTTATTTTTAATCTTTCTGTTAAAGGTTATGAGTTATGTGTGTGTTATATCTCTTGTAACCATCATAGAACTGGATTTAGATTTTCTTTTTTCCTTCTAGCTTGACATTCTGTATCATTTAATTAGCTAACTAATGCATTTACATTTATTTTGATTTCTTACATATTTGGAATTCTTTCTACTATCTTGTTTTATATTTTCAATATTTATTATTCTATTTTTTCCTCTTTTCTGATTAGTTTTGAATCAAATTGTTTTTATTTCATTTCTTTCTCTATTATTCTGGAAATTATAATATTTCTATGATGTTAGTGCTTAATTTAGTGTTTTGAGAATATATATTTCGTTAAGTAGTAAATCTAAAAGTTAATAATTACTTCTACTCCCCACTAGAGGAAAAAAATAACTCTATACACTTTAGCTCCTTTACCATCCCTCCACCATTTGCATATTTTTTGTCAAGTGTTTTAATTATATATTGTTTTCTTTCTCCCATTATTGGATGTTATTTGTTTAAATGCTTTAGAGTAACCCACATATTTTCTAGTTTCTTTGCTAACCATTTTTCTTGCATCTTAGATCTTCATTTGGGAAGCATTCTCCATCTTCCTGAAATATATGCATTGTATTTTTAAAATTATCTGTTTGTTTATTTATTTATGCAAATCAATTCCACCAGTGAAGATCCCTTGGACTTAGACCAGACCCACATTGTCCCTTGTTCTCCAAGGGTCTTGGCTTATGCAGGGATTTCAGTTCTAAGTCCCCTCTGACCCTGGACCCAAGGCTCTAAATTTCTCATCTGCAAAACCTCCCAAGACATTCATAACTCACTTAGCAATCTGTTTTCAGTCCCCTCTTGGTCTTTAGGCCACAGAGATTTGCCTTTCTTTCCTGTGAACTTAGGTTTGTATTTTAACAGGTATTTGTTGTCATTTTCCCATCATTTCTAGGTATTGGGGAGGGAAAGGATTTTTCAGATTATCTCATCTACCACTTTGCTAGAAATAGTAGTTCATATTTAATGTGCTACTATTTTCTTAATTTTTTAAAAATTTACTCACTTAAAAGGATAATATTTAAAGCAAAATAAATAAATAAATGTAGCAAGAAGAACCGTGGCCCTAGGGACCTTATCCCAAGTTAGAGGGCAAATGCCAGGGCAGGGAAAAAAGAATTGCATCTTGAACTGGTGGTGAGATCTAAGGCACAGGAGGACAAGTGATGGGGATGGGGGCGGGGATGAGGTGGAGGGAGCTGAGGACTAGGAAATAAGGGAAGGAAGGAAGAAAGGAATGAATGAACCAAAGGAAGAAGGGAGGGAGGAAGGAAGGAAAGAGGGAGCTCCAGCAGAGAAAGGCCCCTTGAATGGTGAGAAACAGAAGCTGGGAACGGATAAATGACATGGGGGCAAAGGTAGATTACAGCCCAGAGGCAGGCAGAGATTCGGGGCAGGGGTGGAATTTAATGAGGGAGCCCAGGTGGGCCATAGATTAAGGGAGCAGTTAGTGATCCTGGAATAAAGGGTCCTTAGAGGCTGCTTTGGACTCAGATGCCAATCTTCGATTCAGTCAGCTGTGGCCAAGGTGACAGGACACAAAGCACATGAATCTGGGCACAACAGATACCAGGGACCCCTTTATTCAAACAGTGGCAGTGTACCTGGGGAGCATGGCCAGTGCAGGATGCTGACAAGCAAACAAACAAACAAATCAAAACAACAAAAAAACCCAAACCTTTAATATCAGGACTTCACATTCTATAGATTGATACAAAACCATTTTGCTACACCTAGAAGAATGCCCACTGCACCACAGTTATTAGAATTTCATAGACAGTAAGGTAATGAGGCTTGGAATAATAATATGGGGAGCTACTATTTATTTTACAGTTGAAGGTAGTTTACAAAGATGATTCCTCATCGTCCAACAAAGTAGATGTTTCTGTTTATTTTATAAATGAGAAAATGAGATATGTGAGATTTGAAGAAATTGTCCAGGGCCATAAATAGCAAATAATGATTTTGTCAATAGAATCTAGGTCTTTCTTATTTTAAAGCTCATAGATTTGTTGTTATTTTTCTTTTTCACTCTGCACACCTATCTTTTAAAACTAGTGAAGTTTTTAAAGGCAGAAATAAAAAAAGTAAATTCAGTGCTAAAATGACTTCAGTGATAAGACCTGTGAAGCCCAGGTCATATTTAGAAAGTTTCCCATCCCAACAGCCATATGGACAGATGCAAAGTCTGACAAATGCTAGAGCTTTGGCTCTTTGGAAGGGTTTTGTCCAATAGTCCTCCTCCCTCTGAGGTCCCTATTCTTTAGTGAGTGATGCTGAGAAACCCCAGATGTAAGTGTGTGAGTTTGTGCAGATGTCCAGTTGTTTTCATAGGCTCTAGGAAATACTGAGGTGAGCCTTCCCCGCTCCAAACGCCTGACTGCCGTGAGAGATCACGTAGACTTCATTCCATCCAGAGCCCAGCCAATCGAGGCTGCCCAGCCCTTTGTCAGCTGCATGCCGTGTAACCCAGGAAAGAAGCCTGGTAACAGCCACTGAGATCCTCGGTCTGAAGTGCAAACTTAAGGGGTGGAGAAAACCTTGCTGGTAACGGGAACGGGAAGCCAATGGGGACGGCAGGTCATCTAGCTCTTATATGTTTATGATCGGAGTAGACGTGTATAAAGAGGTGTTATGTATGACAACTGAGAACAATCCTGAGGAGGAGGCCTTATCCAGATTCAAGAATTCTCTGAAAGGCTGTGTTTTACAGACCCTTAGGAAAGATTACTCTTCTGGGCAGAGTTCTCTACGGCCTTTGGCTGCCTCTGTCATCCTGCATCTTCATTGTTGCCCCCTTTAGAGTGGGACAGGGTTGACGGACCCTCTAGTGTCAGGCTGTGCTCAGTGTGGATGGAAACGTGCCCACAGGACCTACCATGTCATTATGAAACCAGGATTCGGAAGGGAACTCTGATAGGTCATTCTCTATCAAATCACTGCAAAGAGATTTACCCTTATTTTCAAAACACTGTCAGGTATTATTTCCTTCTAAAACTTTTAACTAAATCTGCCCATAATATGTTTCTGTATCTGTGCATGAATTCTTGATTTGATTTTATCAAAACGTATAAAAGATAAAGCTATAAAAGACTCTTACTGTTTACATTTACTTTAGTGATACAAAATACATGCTAAATGTCTAATTTTAGTGATATGTTTCCCACATATTAAATAATAAAAGTGATTTAGTTGTAGTATCACACTTACAGCATTAGTTTAGTCTGTAGTTAGTTATATCTTTTATGTGAGTTAAGTTTCTAGTTCCAGAAAGTGGTCAGGCGTGAATCTCAGATACGAAAAAGGACATTGGGGAACATAACCAGATCAAGTGTGAGGAAGTTGAGGGGTGCAAGAGGGTGTGGAAAAGGGAATATTTATATGATTAGTTAGTAGGAAATAAAGTAGGAAATAGATTATATATGCAGAAGTAAATAAAGAACTGAAAATATATGCTGCCAGTATCTATCATCTATCTATCTATCTATCACCTATCTATCATCTATATATATATATATCTGTCATCTATCATCTATCTATATCTATCTATCATCTAGGTATTATCTATCTATCTGTCTCTCTATCATCTATCTGTATATCTAGCTATCAGTCTATCTATCGATATCTGCTTTGATACTATCACTAACCAATACTGAGACCTTCACCAAGTACACAGCTTCTGTAGAACTTAATTTATTTTCCTATTTAGTTATTCATTCACTCATTCACCCATTCACACCAGTCATTTATTGGATGCCTATTATATGGAGGTAGGATAGTTGATACCTACTGTATGGTGCAGAACAAACCAGACATGATCCCTAGCTCTGTGGTTTTAAGTGAATCTTTATATATGTATATAATTATGTGTATAGTCATCTGAGAAATGAGAATCATACCTGCCACTCCTGCCTCACAGGACTGTGTGAGCATAAAACGATAGTGTATATCAGATGCTCTGGAAGGGTAGTTATGCTGTATGATTATAACTCAGTTACTGCATACGAGGTGCGAAGGATTAAATGAGTTACTTTGTACTTTTAAAAGTTCTCCGTACATGTCTCACAGGCCAGATGACTACCTAGGGTATGACACAACACCTTTCAAAATCTAGATTTTGATTGTTAATGTTTAATTTTTCCACTTGGTTGTGATTTATGATGAGCTGGATGAATATGTGCTGGCCCGGAGAAGTTCCATTGCATTAACGCGGAGGTTTTTGGAGTCATGCCCTTGGACTGTTGGTGTTCTAAGGAACATGACTGTCTGCAGATTGCCATGTACATGTTTGAAACGGGGGAAGAACTAAAGGGTGAGGAGGAGACTTAGATAGCAGGGCTCAGGGCTTTATCCTTCCACGAGAGCAGTTTTACTAGTATTTGTTTTATTAATTCAAGACCTATGAAATATATTATTAAAAAATAAAGAGGAAGTATTGCTGCCTTAAAAGCATATTGTAAACCAAATGTGGCACAATAAATTCTGGTGCTATGATTTGGAGGAAAACAATGAAAATACGAGATCTGGTACTAATTCTTTAGCTATTAAGTATTTTGAATTCAGATAATACCATAATTTGGCTAATGGTTTGTGTATTGTGTTGCAAGTCTTCGGTATAATACATTAAGAAAAAAACCTCAATTTCAAAGAAGAGGAAAACTTGCAAACTCTTTGGTCTGTATTGAGCTTAGTTGGTCTATTTTCCTACTGTATACTTTGTTTATGAATCATACACTTGATGTATGAAGTAGAAGTACTTGGGATTGCTTTGTAGCACGTTAGCTTTACACAGTATGATACAAACTATCCAAAGGAATATATTTTATTTTCAAACTCATTGCTTCAGCATGCATAGCTAACAGACTTGTAGCTGCTACTCTTGGCAACTGTTACATTTAAAACAATATGGTAAAAACTTTAAAGGCTTTTTTACTTTATCATTATTTTAAGAAAATAATCATTTAGAGCTACAGTACTCTACTCATTTTTAAATATGATTACATTGATTTCACCTAGGCCATCTTAAAGCATAGACACAATAACCAAATTTGTATAAATCAACACTCGCTGAATTAATATATAGTACATACCCAGTGCAGTAAATCAAAAACCCTAGACTTTGAAGGATTCTCAAAAAGCCTTATATGCTAGTTTCCTATAATTTGTGGAAATGTTTTCTAAGTTATCTGAATCATCCAACATAATTAGTGGTCTTCTTTGCTCCTTTGTAAACTAAAACAACAGTTACATCAAGAAATCACTTGTGTGTGTCTGTCTTCAGCTTTATGAATTTATAATTTTGTGACTCATTTATACTATTTTATGGTTCAGAAATAATATGAGAGATTTTTTATATATGTTTTACTGAAGTATAGTTGACTTGCAGTGTGTCAAGTGTACAGCAAAGTGATTCAGTTGTATATATATATATATATATATATATATATATATATATATATATATATATTCTTTTCAGATTCTTTTCCATTATAGGTTATTACAAGATATTCAGTATAGTTCCCTGTGCTATACAGTAGGTCCTTGTTGGTTATCTATTTTACATATAGTAGTGTGTATATATTAATCTCAAACTCCTAATATATCCCTCCCCCACCCCCTTTCCCCTTTGGTAACCATAAGTTTGTTTTCTATGTCTGTAAGTCTATTTCTATTTTGTAAATAAGTTTGTTTGTATCATTTTTTAGATTCCATATATAAGTGATACCATATGATATTTGTCTTTCTCTGTCTTACTTACTTCACTTAGTATGATAATATCTAGTTGCATCCATGTTGCTGCAAATGGCACAATTTCGTTCCTTTTTTTGAGTAATACTCCATTGTATATATTTATCACGTCTTCTTTATCCATTCCTCTGTTGATAGACATTTAGGTTGCTTCCATGTCTTGGCTATTGTAAATAGTGCTGCCGTGAACATTGGAGTGCGTGTATCTTTTCGAATTATGGTTTTCCCCAGACATATGGCCAGGAATGGGATTGCTGTGTCATATGGTAATTCTACTTTAGTTTTTTGAGGAACCTCCATACTGTTCTCCATAGTGGCTGCACCAGTTTACATTCCTACCAACAATATAGGAGGGTTCCCTTTTGAGAGATGACTTTCTAATGTTTCACTATTTACTGAATATTGTACACCAGCTTTTGTTGAACCGTGTGTGTGTGTGTGTGTGTGTACGCATATATATTTAACTGAATTTATGGTAGACTGGAAATGCATGGATATATGTTTCACTCATCATTTGGTCCCTAAGGTCCCTAAACACTAAGGTCCCTAAACATTTCTTAGAATACATAATAAACAAATTATTGGCTTATTTAATATTTAAACAGAGTAATTACATTTTTTCTACCCCATTATCCACTTAGTTCCCAAGTCAAAAGCTGGAAGCTGCCCTAGTTTTAACTCTCCCCAATCCTCCTCCTAATGCTTTGTTTCTCAATCTTTGTACCATTATCAACCCCCAAGGAGACTTTTGGATGCTCTTTCCCTAAAGCCCTCCCCACAGGACATTTTAACCTCACAGGTACTCTGTGTTTGTACACTGTGGCCCCTTAGAGGACCACAACCATAGTATTAACAGATCTTTTTATCCATCTAACCTCCACAAAGAGCCAATGATCACCTTTGGAAGCTTATTACTCACATTGAGAATTTGTGTTCAAATCAGTCATCAATTGTATTGATTTTACTTCCTACATAGAACTCATGATCACAGACTGAAGATTACAGAGGACAGTTGTTTTTATTCCTCTCTAGTTGCCAACTGAAAATTACCCAAATTTTGCAAGAAAAAGACTGAAAATTTCATCTACTATGAAACTAGGAGACAACTACATCCTTAAATTATAAACTATAGAAAAAAGCCTTCAAATTCAGTGAAATCTGGACTAAAATGAGGAGAAATACCAAGAGTAGACACTGACTTATTCAGCTACTGAATATAATGTAGAGTTCTCCAAAGTAAATGGCACAGCCTTAAAAAGCCCAATCAAAAATGTGCACCTAGGATCTGTGAGAACTAGGGAAAGCTCTAGACCTGGGACATCCTGAAACAGTGTTTCATACCTCAGAGGAGCAGCTGACATCTGCTCAGAGGAGAAGCCTCACTGGTCTGCCAGGCTGTCTGGGAGCTGTAAATAGGAATCAATTTGGAAAACACTACTCAGTGTAGTTTGCAGAGGAATAAATTGCTATAGCACAATCATAACATACATCTTCATTACTAATCATGTGGAGATTTGGATAACATCACTGGTCTGGATGATTTTAATCTTATCTGAAAATAAGCCATAAGATGACACAGGCTTTCCAGCTGTAGGTGTGACAGGATGGCTTGTATCAGATGGACGGTCCCACCTGTAAACCTACAAAAGCTAAACAAGAAAAAACAAACCAATGAAAAACTATTTGGCGGCGCTTGGAAGCAACATAGCAGACAAAGAAACTGGAGGAATTGCAACCCTTGAAAGACGGAAAGAACACAAAGTGATGCCACATGTACCCATTTTTCTATGGAGGAACTTTTCAACCCGGTGACACAGATACTGGAGCAAAGCAAAAAGCAGCATCTTCCCGGGCTGAGGAGACAGATGTCACTGTTCAGGAACTGACAAAGAAGCTGGAAACTGTGAGTGGAGGGTCCCAACATTTGCTACAGATTCCCCTAATTTGTTGACTGCTGAGCTGTGCATGCACAGAAATTAACCGAGAAATTAACCAAACAGCAGCAGCTGGAAGCCGAACTTCTGAGCAGAGCTTCCAGCAGCTGCCGGGTGCTGGGAGAGGTCCATCCACTT
This sequence comes from Mesoplodon bidens, assembly GCF_964165515.1. Lineage (NCBI taxonomy): Eukaryota > Metazoa > Chordata > Mammalia > Artiodactyla > Ziphiidae > Mesoplodon > Mesoplodon bidens. The sequence continues at coordinate 12,385,870 of NC_138168.1, read as the reverse complement.
CAAGTGCGTGGGAAACACCTTGGTGTCCTGGACAAATTCCAGAAGGACCAAACTGGGAATAAGCGTCACACACTATGAGTAAGGGCAGACCTTCAAGCCCAGCTCTGAACAGGAACCGGATTAATTCTCTCTGCCAACCAAAAGCAGTTTCACCCTTGTTGGAGGAAAATAATATCATCCAGAGCCTCTGTAGGTAGGTTTTCACCCACAATGTCTAATTTAAATTTACAAGGCAAGCTAAAACTTTTAAATTAATAGAAAGAGGACCAACCAACTAAAAACTAACAATAGAGTTATCAAAGAGGGACCTTAAAATATCCAAGATTAATATGTTCTAGCAAAAAAAGGAGAATGGATGCTTTCAGCAGAGACCTGGAATCCATTTTTATAAATTGAGCAATAATTCTAAAACTAAAAAATAACAAAAAAATAAAAATAAAAACACTAACAACACATTTAAATAGTGGGTTTAATTAATTAATTAATGGCATATTAGAAACAGCAGAACAGAGAATGAGTGAGCTGATCAGTGGAAAGTATATAAATGGACACAAGAGAAAGAAGAGAAGTTTCAGGAGAACAGGACAGATGTGAGATGTGGTGGGAAGGTCTGAGTGTGTAACTGAGTCCCAGAAGGAGAGGAAGTGCAGAAACAATACTTGAATCCTGAAGGGCTGGCTGAGAACTTTCCAACTTTATAAATCCAACGACCTTTCAAATTCCAAAAATATATGAAGAGAAAAATAAATCTAGCAATATCATGATCAGAGTACTGAAAACTAAGGAAAAAAACTTTTCTTAAAAGAATCCTAGGGGGGGAAAAAGAGATTATTGGGCCTCCCTGGTGGTGCAGTGGTTGAGAGACCGCCTGCCGATGCAGGGGACACGGGTTCGTGCCCCGGTCCGGGAGGATCCCACATGCCACGGAGCGGCTGGGCCCGTAAGCCATGGCCGCTGAGCCTGCGCGTCCGGAGCCTGTGCTCCGCAGCGGGAGAGGCCACAGCAGTGAGAGGCCCACGTACCGCAAAAAAAAAAAAAAAAAAGAGATTATCTTCAGAGAAGCAGCACTAAGATTTTGGCTAAAATTTCAACATATGTTATGAAAGCCCCAAACCAATGGAATGACCAAAGGAAAGAATGCCGCAAGAAAAAATAAAAACATCCAACCCCGTGTTTATACTTAGTACATGTTACCAGCAAAAATAACCTTCAGACAGTGCACGGATACATGAATGAAACAGCTAAGAACTCATCACCAGCGGACCTGCTCTTCATGGTGGGAGAAAATGTCCCCAGTTGGAAGCTCTAAGCTGGAGGAAGAAGTAGGGAGAGTTAGTTAGTAATCATAACAGCAACAACAACAACATACTGGGGAGAGTTAGTAATAATAACAGTAACAACAACAACATACGAGGAGAGATAGTAATAATAATAGTAACAACAATAACAACCAGAGAGTTAGTAATCATAACAGTAACAAAAACAACAACCAGGGAAAGTTAGTAATAATAATAGTAACGACAACAGTACCCAGTGGTAGTTAAGACGTGTACAAGTAACACCTATAAAATACCCATGTGAAAGGTGGGAGGGGAGTAAAGGAATCAAGCTGCAAGTAAAGGAATCAAGTTCGTGCATTATTCTAAAAGTAGTAACATTTCTAACTTAAGGAAAATTCTGATAAGGGGAATACTTTAATCTTGAGAGTACCCACTAACAAATACTAGAAGAACACACAACTCAGATCCTAATAGTGGAGGAAAATATGCCTAACTAATCTAGCTAGGTAAAAAGGAGAGGTGAAAGGACAAAAGGATGTGATCGTTAAAAATAAACAGCCAATAGTCGACTTAACTCTGGCCGTATCAGTAATTGCCTCAAATGTAAATGGACTAAATGCTTATTACCAATATCATGGAATGAAAACAGGAGATATCAGTGCAGGTGACCAAATATTTAAATGATATGAACAATTTTATGCAGATAAGTTTTATACCTGATATCAAGTCAGCAAACGGACCAACAGGCCAAATCTGTTTTTGTGAATAAAGTTTTATTGGGACACATCTGTGCCCATTTGTTTATATATCCTCTGTGGCTCTTTTCCCACTACAATAACAAAGGTGAGACTGTTTGGCCCACAAAGCCTAAAATATTTACTATTTGATACTTTACAAAATAAATGTACCTAACCCTGACTTAGATGAAATTTACAAATTCCTTGAAAAGCACAGCTTACTAAAACTAACATAAGAAGGAATAAAAACACGGAGGAGTCCTATATCTATGATTAAAGATGACCCTATAATTGTTTTAAACCTCCCCACAAGGAAAACTGCCGACCCAGATGGATTCACTGGTAAGTTGTTCCAAAAATTTAAAGAATAAATGCTCTTAGTCTTACCCGATATTTCCAGAGAGTAAAGAGGAGAAATACTTCCAAACTCTCTCTGTGAGTCAAACCTCTACTTGATAAATTTGATAAGGAGAAGACAGGAAAATTATAGGCCAAAATCTCTTATTAAATTAGACAAAAGACCTCAAGCAAAATTTTACCAATTGAATCCAGATAGAGAAAGAGATCACTTTGTAAAATTCCATCTGTGGGATTTTGGGACATTTTTGAACATCGGGGGTCTGTTCAACCTTGGTGGGACCTTCCTGGAGACCCCCTGTGGGTTGGGACCCAGCCAGGCTGAATATGATCTCGGGCACTGCAGGCCAGTGTTGCCTGCAGTGTCTGGTTAAAGGGAGGCTTCCCGTATGTGTCACAGGGTGATCTATCTGTCAGTCTGTCTGTCTCTAGCCATCTCTATGAGACAGAGAAATTTTGAGAGAGAGAATGAGAATACATTATGAAGACAACAGTTTTGTCCTGTAAGTGAGAGACTGCCTTAGCATTATCTCTATGTAATTCACTGTAGAAGGAAAGAAAGAAATCCTCTGATCCTCTCATCATCACAGTAGACAGAGAAAAATTTTTAATAAAGTTCATTACACATATATGATAAAATATGTTAGTGAACTAAAAAGAGAATTTTCTTAAAATGATAAAGGTAATCTACCCTAACCTTACAACAAGCATCATACTTCATAGGGAAATACTGAACACTTTCCCCTGAGTTCACTGAAGCCACTTTCACAACCTCTGCTCAACATTATTTGGATGGTCCTAGCCAATGTTGGACCTGGCAGTGTGGCAATATAGCAAAGAAAAATAAATAAAATCAATAAAGATTATAAATGAAGAATGTAAACTGTCATTATTCACAGTCTATATGATTGCACATATAAAAAACTCAAAAGAATCTGCCACAAAATTATTAGAATTAATAAACGAATTTAGCATTCACTAGATGCAAGGTCAGTATATAAAAATCAGTTGTATTTTTATGTACCAGCAACAAACATTAGGACATGAAATTTATAAAATACATCAATACAATATAATCAGAAACATGAAATACCTAGGAATAAATCTAATGCCTAATTAAACTAAGTAGGTAAATGAATTAGAAATAAACTAAATAAGTAGGAATAAATTAACAATATGTAAGTCCTCAATATGAAAAGTACTTATAGCTCATGTGTAGGTGAAATTCAATAATTACACAGGGACAACTACTTCTGAAGGTCTGGCTATTTGAAGGGATCAAATGTAAATAGTGGTCTAACTCGAGTGCCTCCCCTTGGTTCTAAGTGATACCTGCTATCAAAATAGGTCCACTAGACATGCTTAGGAAATTTGATGCCATCTTGGTTATCAGTCAACAGGTCCAGAATTTTAACTCCTGGAAATTATGAGCTAGATTCCTAGGGATGGTCTCTTGATCAGCAGGTTCCTTTTGTATTGACCATTTGTGATTAGTAACTTGTGTATTGATCCAAACTAAAGTGTAGGACTCAAATAATTTGAGTTGACTTCTAACATTTTTTGTAAACAGTGTAGTGAATTTATGTGTATTACAACCATCTTTTAATGCACCTTAAATTACTTGTCCCTTTTTAGGCTTACTGTGGAATCATTATAGGCTTCTATGTTCTTTTGGTGTGTTGAAGATATAGAAATTGATTATAATTGTTTTTAAGCTAAATTTTGTCCTTAATTTAAGAGTGGGAATCATTTTTACATAGTACCTCCTAGGCCTTTCCTGAAAGCATCCTTACTTTCTGAAGATGAGAAGATATTTCAGGCCCGTATTTTTTCATTCTATTCCAAAATTTCATGCCAGCCACCTTACATTAGAATAGGGAATCAAAATTTGGCAACTAAAGGTGCAGATTTGATTGCTTATATGATTGATCCCTTGCCTGTCTATGGGTAATACAGAGTCTTTTTTGTCTATTTTAGGGAACATGAGCTCATGATGTTTCAATTTTATTTTATCAATCTTCAAAAAAAATTCTTGTTTGAAATGAGTTTCTACATTGTCTATTACCATCATTTCATTGATTCTACAATGCACACTGGTCTGTACTTTATCATATATGAAAATCGTATGTATTTTACAATTGATGGCATGACATGGTTTAATTAGCAGCATTTTTCTTTCTTAAAAATCCATAAAATAATGCTATATCTTGATACTGATGACATAATTGATTTGATTCAGTGCATAGAGATTATCCTCCCACCTTTGCCATATTATGGTGAGTTTCATCACACCAAGTCATATGTGTAATTTATTATTGGGCCAAAGCAATATTACCACCAGGCTTTCCTTGCAGTACCTACCAGTATGAGGTCCCCCAGATTCTGCTAAAGTTCAGGATATGACCTTCTTCATTACCTGTAGTCCCAGGACCCTGTAAGTCATGGAACAAATACTAGACCGGTTCTCTGTGCAGCCTTTGTAGGTGTGCAGTCTATGTATGAAGTACAACTCTTGTCCCTTAATGGTAAGCTGGCCATCCCTGATTAAATAAAATTTGTTCTCAGCTAAATATTTAAGATCAATTATTCATTTTAACAGAAAACTAAATTCTAATCTTGCATTAATGTAATATTTTTCAGTAAATGACTCATAGACCTTCCCTATTATATTATGAATATTTCCATCAAATAGAGATAGTCAAAGTTCTATTGTTTTGCTCTTTAGATTTACTGTTTAAGACTACAATAAACCAGGTAAATAATTCACTTTTCCTCAAACCTTTGACAATTTAATGTTTTCACCCAAGTTTTGTCTTTTACTCTCCTCATTCATATTCCAGGTATTTTACTGTAAGAAACAATTTCCTTCTTTTCCTTTGATAAATAAAAACACATCTACTACCTTGAATATGTCACATATTTTTGTCAGTTTTTTCTAGTTTAGAATGAACCATCCATATTAATTGCAACTTTTAACCTAAGCTTCTATTTTGTAGAGAAAACCTGGAGGTAGATAATTGAGCATAACAGGCTATCTGTCAGAGGCAAGCAATGAAGCAGCCTAACAAGTTACAGCAGACATAATAAAACATCCTACAAACAACCCAAACAAAAAATGGGCAGAAGACCTAAATATACATTTCTCCAAAGAAGACATACAGGCATACAGATGTCCAAGAGGCACATGAAAAGATGCTCCACAATAATTCTTTGCTAATTGTTAGAGAAATGCAAATCAAAGCTGCAATGAAGTACCTCCTCACACTGGTCAGAATGGCCATCATTTTAAAATCTATAAACAATAAATGCTGGAGAGGGTGTAGAGCAAAGGAAACCCTCCTGCACTGTTGATGGGAACGTAAACTGGTGCAGCCACTGTGGAGAACAGTATGGAGGCTCCTTAAAAAAACTAAAAATAGAACTACCATATGATCCAGCAGTCCCACTCCTGGGCATATATCTGGAGAAAACCATAATTCAAAATGATACCTGCACCCCAGTGTTCATTGCAGGACTATTTACAGAAGCCAAGACATGGAAGCAACCTGAATGCCCATCCATAGACAGATGAATGGGTAAAGAAGATGTGGTATATATACACAATGGAATATCACTCAGCCATAAAAAAGAATGAAATAATGCCACTTGCAGCAACATGGATGGACCTAGAGATGATCATACTAAGTGAAGTAAGTCAAACATAGAAAGGCAAATATCATGATATCACTTCTATGTGGAATCTAAAAAAAAGATACAAATGAAACATTTGCAAAACAGAAATAGACCCACAGACCTAGAAAACAAACTTATGGTTACCAAAGGGCAAAGGACAGGGGAGAGATAAATTAGGAGTTTGGGATTAACATATACACACTACTATATATAAAATAGATAAACAACAAGGACCTACTGTATAGCACAGAACTATACTCAATATTTTGTAATAACCTATAATGGAAAAGAATCTGAAAAATAATATATATATACATATATATGTATAACTGAATCACTTTACTGTATACCTGAAACAGTGCAGATTATACTTCAATTTAAAAAACTTAAAAATAACTAACTAAATAAAAATAAAACATCCTTACAACCTACAGTATCCTATAAGTTGCAAAAATGAAGATAAAGCTTTGCATCATCCAAAGGCAAATACACTGTATAACTAATTAATAACTTGGATTACGTTTAAGCTGACACTCCAACCAACTTAATTACTGTTGATATCAGAGTTTTTTCAGAACTATAGGTCAATTTATTTATTATGTAATTCTACATTTTAATGTAGAATTAAAATGTAACATCTTAAATGTTACTGGAAGAAATGCTAGCTTATCCAATAAGTAAAATCAATATAGAAAATATAGGAATTTTAGATTAACTAGTCTGTTCATGAGAAAACTAACCTAAATCTTAAACAATAAAATAAAATTTTGTGCTTGTATTACATACTACACTGATAAAATCTGGAATAAGACATAATGCTGTTTTTTAAAAATTTGAGTTATAATTCACATACCATAAAATTCACCCTGTTCAATTGTACAGTTCAGTGGTTTTTAGCATATTCACAATTCGTTGTGCAACCATCACTGCTGTGTAATTTGAGAATATTTTTATCTTCCCCCAAAGAAACCTATAACTGTTTGCATCACGCCCCTCCCCCCTCCTCTAGCCCCTGGTGACCACTAATCCACATTTGTCTCTGGATCTGATATTTTATTTAAATGGAATTATTCAGTATGTAGCCTTTGGTGTCTGGCTTTTTTCATGGAGTATAATATTTTCAACTTCATCCATGTTTGTAACATGAATCATTCATTTTTATATGTGATAATATTCTATCATATGGATGAAGCACATTTTGTCCCCATTCATCAGTTGATGGGCACTTGGGTTGTTTCCTCTTTTTAACTGTTATGAATAATGCTGATCTGAACTTTCCTGTGTAAGTGTTTGTATGGATATATATCTTCAATTCTGTTGAGGATGTACCTAGGAATGGAATTACTGAGTAGTACGGCAACTCTAGTTTAATTTAACTATGTTTATGTTTAACTAAATTGCCAAACTCTTTCCAAAGCAGCTACATCATTTTACACTCCCACCAGCAGTGTATGAAAGGTCCAATTTTTTCAGAGTCTCATCAGCACTTGTAGGCATCTCTTTTTTACTGTAGCTGTCCTGTGCATGTGAAGTGGCCTCTCATCGTGGTTTTCATAAAGCTTTTTTAGGCCAAATTTATCAAACTAGTTTGATATCTCAAAGGATTCACTTTGATTGTGGATTTAGATTCTTATATTAAAATTCTTTTGAGTTAGCCATTTCTTGAAAATGGATTTTTCTTGAAAGACAAGCATATTCAAAGTATTAGAAGTTCAGTTTCTTTTCTTCTCTGGGAATTCTTTAGTTAACTGTACGAGAATTATGTAAGTGCTCATTGGTCTACATAGATCAATCAGAACGGGAGCTCTGTTCAGTTAATATCTGTCTGCCCAAACCACTATCCCTAGGGTGCAGAGAAAGTAAGAGATTTTTTTCACCAATTGAAAAGACTATCTTTTCTTATAAATTTATTTATTTTATTCATTTTTATTTTTGGCTGTGTTGGGTCTTCGTTGCTGCGTGCGGGCTTTCTCTAGCTGCGGCGAGCAGGGTCTACTCTTCGCTGTGGTGCGCAGGCTTCTCATTGTGGTGGCTTCTCTGGTTGTGGAGCACGGGCTCCAGGCGTGCGGGCTTCAGTAGTTGTGGCATGCAGCCTCAGTAGTTGTGGTGCACGGGCTTAGTTGCTCCACAGCATGTGGGATTTTCCCAGACCAGGGCTTGAACCTGTGTCCCCTGCATTGGCAGGCAGATTCTTAACCACTGTGCCACCAGGGAAGTCCCGAAAAGACTATTTTTTAAACAAAGAGAACTAGCAGTTTCAGTTTTATCAACTTTGGCATAGACAGAAATTGATTCAGAAACCTAACCCTAGAGTTTAAAGGGCTGTTCTTTATCATGGACAAGACATTTTCTTAAATGATGTGAACTTTTGTAACATGCCAATGACCAGACATGCAAAAAGCCAAACAAAGAAGATTTTCTGTCATCCATCACCCAGCTCTCAGTTCATCCCTGAGGTCTGCCATCCAACAGATTTCATCCGTAGACGGATTCCATATTGTTGTTGCTACTGGTGAGGAATGTATTATCCATCACAAACAGAGCAGAAGAAGAGACAGATTTACCAAGACCCAGAACCAGCAGCAAACAAAACAAAACCAGAGTCAAAAAAAGAAAACAGAGACTGAAAGTAATGTTCTCTTGCCTCTTGATATTAAATCCAGGAGTCAGGAAAAGGCATCCTTGGGCTCAGAGCCCTCATGGGGCACCCTGCTCAGAGGTCCAGCAGAAGGCCATCTGGGCATTTTGACGGGACCTCCAACACTCTCAAAACATAATTCTCAAAATTAAAACATAATTGTTAGAAAAACAGATAGGAAATGTCAAAGTTTTAACTCATTAGTGAGAAAACTGAGAGGGTGACAAGCTGGTTCCTAAGATGATGTACATATAGACATATAGTCATTGAAAAAAGAGGGAATGCTGAAACATTATTCAGTTCGATTAAAAACTGGATAATGTTCTCTAGATCAGTAAAACCCTAACCTTGAGGTTATCCTCACTACTAAGTAGTGGTTATTTGCTCCTTATCAGTTATCTTCAAGTTAACATCTAACTTTTACAGAGTTATAAAATTTTTGGACCATAATTATTATAAGAGTAAATAGTAAGTCAAAAAATGTTCCATTCCCCTAGAGAGTCAAATGCCCTTAGGCCCTTAGAGAGCTTATTAGTTAATCCTTAAACAAGGCATTAACCTGTAAGGCAATTTTTTTCTTAATCTCATTTCCAAGTTTAGATATTTGTTTTCTTAACAGAAAGGAGACAGTTACTACTCTGAGCAACTGGGTGATTGGAGTGTCTTTAATGTGATACGGAAGTTTAGAGAAGGAGTAGTTTTTTCCTTGGGTTGAACACATTTTTGAGAGCCTTAGCAGTTCACAAGTAGGTACATAAATCTAGAGTTGAGGGCTGACCCAAGGTGGAGAGAAGCCCTGGGAATCAGCAGCACATAGAAGGATGTAAAGCTTGGGACCAGATGACACATCGAGGGAGCAGGTCTCATGTGGGGAATAGAGGTCAGGGTTGGGAGGGTTGAAGAGCTCCAGTGTTTAGTGGTGATGAAGAATAAATGTCCAGGGTGTCCCTGGTGGCACAATGGTTGGGAGTCCGCCTGCCGATGCAGGGGACGCGGGTTCATGCCCCAGTCCGGGAAGATCCCACATGCCGCGGAGCGGCTGGGCCCGTGAGCCATGGCCGCTGAGCTTGCGCGTCCGGAGCCTGTGCTCTGCAACGGGAGAGGCCACAACAGTTAGAGACCTGCGTACCGCAAAAAAAGAAAAGAAAAGTATAAATGTCCAGCCAGGAGGCACTAGGTGGGAAAATCTATGAGAATAAAGCATCTCAAGATCAAAAGAATCAAACGCTTTGTCACATGCATGGTGTATTGAGAGGTGAAGAGGGTAAACACTGAGAAACGACAGGATTTTGCTACATGGAATAATTGGTGACTGTGATGAAAGGAAAAGGCTATTGGGTGAAGCGGCAGGGGCAAAGCCCGCTTCTGTTTAGTCCGGAAGAGAATAGAAAGAGAGGACGTACAAACAACTCAGGTTCTTCAGCAAAAGGTCAGTAGCTAGGAGAGGGGGTGTCAAAGAAGAAAGGTGGGTTTTTCATTTGTTTGGTCTTTAAAGGTGGGTTATATCACAGTCTATTTGTATAGTGAGAATTCACTTTTTTTAACTTCATCAGTTCACAGCAACGGGAGGGTGCTACACACATTAGTGATGCTTAAGGTGTGTGCTGATAGAAACTATCCAAATCTTAACGTAACTGATACAAAATATATCCGAGGGCTGGGAGGCAGCAGTCATGACTCTACAGAGACCCTGAATAGCTTTATAAGGCAGAAAGCTTTACAGTGCATCTTGAAGGATTCAGGCACATCTAAATGACAGGAATAGTCTTCCAGGCAATTGAAGCAGAACAAATAGAAGGCTAAGAAATAGGAGAGTAGAAGTAGATTTGTGCTAAGACTGTGACCTTCACATTGATTTAATTAATCTGGGTGGTTAGACCCCCCTGCAAACCTCTCCCCTCAGGTAACAGAAAAATGGAAAATGCCCTAACACATTCCACTTAAAATATGGTGTTCTAGGTTCTTCAGGAAGCTATGCACTGTCCTCAGATCACATAAGAATACTTTAGAGCTTCTAAACAAAATATTTTATTTTTTGAAGAAAAATTGTGCCTTATTCACAAAACTTTTTTTAACATAACTTCTTTTTTTTAACGCTTCTTTTTTTTCTTTTTTTTTAAATTAATTAATTTATTTATTTATTTTTGGCGGTGTTGGGTCTTCGTTTCTGTGCGAGGGCTTTCTCTAGTTGTGGCAAGCGGGAGCCACTCTTTATCGCGGTGCACAGGCCTCTCACTATCGCAGCCTTTCTTGTTGCGGCCCGCAGGCTCAGTAGTTGTGGCTCACAGGCCTAGTTGCTCTGCGGCATGTGGGATCTTCCCAGACCAGGGCTCAAACCCGTGTCCCCTGCATTGGCAGGCAGATTCTCAACCACTGAGCCACCAGGGAAGCCCAACATAACTTCTTAATTCACCCCCGCAAATGGTAATCATTTGCTGTATAGATTTCTCTAATTTTTTTTCAGAATTTTTATTTGTTGATATTGTAGAACATTTCATGGCTGTAATTAAGTATCCATGAAAAAGTTTGTGAATCTTCCTAGCTCATCTTGGATACATTTTCATAGTAGAACTTTATAGAAAACATTTCCCTGTTCTTTCAAACTTCTCTATCACTTAAACAACACTGTCTGAAATTTCACAATAGTTTTTTTGTGTGTGCAGTGATTTTTAAAATACAGATTGAGAGTTGTGATGTAATTCTGTTTTCACGGGAATAATGTGGAGAAAACAGTACATGTTAGTTTATCCATACTTTACTGTAAAGGTAAAAACAAGATCACTGAAGAGAGGTTTTCAATAACCACTGTGGTGAGTGTGCTAAGGAGATGAAAAACTCGCAGGTGTTTGATTGAAGATGGATATTATGATGGTGAAACTGACCAAATCCTGTCATTTCTGTATATCCTTCAGCAGAATTGTGCTAGTAAAATAGTAGAAAAAGCAGGTACTAAGAGTAGACTTAAGGAGGGTGGCAGAGTTAGGAAACACATTCAAGTGAATAGGTGAGAACACGAAAGAAATTCACCGTCATACTTATCCAGAAAGAAAGTCCACTAAAGTTGCGAATATAAACCCCACAGGAATCAGTGTTGAATTGGTCGTCTGTAAAACTGTCATCATTACTGTTTGGAAAAGGAGACTGCATAAAACGCATAGCAAGATTACTAGGCTTGCAAATGGCTTTAAAAACTTTTGAGTTAATGAAAAGATGATTAGAATAAATTGAAAGAATATGAATACCTTATTATCATCAGGTGAATGTTGATGTGGACCAATTCAAGAAACGCAGCTAGGGATTAAACATTCCAAATGATCCCTGTCAAATCAGGTCCCAGTTTCCATTCACTGTCGCTGAAGGGATCCTAAGGTCCAAAAAGTCCTGTCTTTTCCATGGATTCCGAGCCCCTGCACCAATTTTCCTTTCTGCTGAAGCACTCGTTGTGTATATAGCCACAAACATGTTGCGTGATCCTAAGACTTTCTGTTGTATTGTTTCTAATCATATTAGGGTTTATTCTGATTTGCGTATGAAATGTCATCACTTAAAGAAGCTATATTCGGTAATATATTTCATTTTTCCAAAGAAGAAATATAGAAAATCAAGATGGTGGTAAAGGTCATGTGAGCCAGTTTTTGCAAATATTTTGAGGACACATAAAATTAAGAGGGTCATTTCAGAGATATCAAACAGGTCTTTATTGGACCAAAAAGGGGATAGTTTAAATGGACACTATAACTTCATATGCAGAGCAATTAAAAAGACTGGAAGAATCCTACCCTCCCTGGCCACCTCCCCAGTTGCCTGCCCTACCTATAACTCTGACTCACAGACACTCATGTACTTTGGCAAGTAGAAAGGATATTTTCCCTCAACCTTCTACGGTACCTGAAACTCTCAACAGTAATTTATTCATTTGGGAGAGAAGTACCATGATCTATTCAGATAACCTGATGCAATCTCAGAACATAGACAAGTAAGTTTTGCAGAAAAGAACAACAAAAACAGGAACATCTGGACCCAGAGCCTGTGAGTTCGGAGAGTTGAAAGTTGAAAATGAGAGGAAACTTAACGTGGAGGCGATGGGGCAGGAGGGGGTGAAGAAAGAGGAAGGAGAAGCAAGGCTTGTCTCCTGAACAGCATTTCCGAGACTCACTCAGCCTCGGATAGCAAGAGACACCTCTTAGCTGGAATCCCAAAGAGAAACCAGAACAAACACTGGTTTCATTTTTTAAACCGTGTCGTGGCAAATTAAGAGTATCCGTTTTGAACAATATTCTTTCCTCAGGAATGTATATGAACTTTTCTCACTGATTGAATTATTTTAGCTTTTCTCTGAAAGTAACAGAGGAATTATTTATAACATTGGTCAGTAACACCTCTCCGTCTGTAGCCTCGGTTGCAATTCTTTTTACTATCTTCAAAGAGCTTATAGATGATGCCGCCTTGAAATGCTCGTTTCAAGGCTCATCTGGTAAATAAATACTGAGGGCGGTGATGTGACCTTAGAATATTCATAGCTGTAGAACTACTACTCAGCCGTTTTTTCCCTCTAAAATTTTGCCCGGATTATTTCAAAATAAGTTAGATTGAAAGTTTTGATTATGCTGACCTGTAATTTATGGATGCATATATGTTTTTACTTTGTAAATATAGTTCATTTACCCCTAAAATGCAAGGCAGACGGATGGGGACTTCAGGAAGAGCCATCACCAAGAGCACGAGCATGAGTGGAGAGATGTACACACTGGAGCATAATGATGGCAGTCAGTCGGACACGGCTGTGGGCACTGTTGGAACAGGTGGGAAGAAAAGGAGGTCCAGCCTGAGTGCCAAAGTGGTTGCCATCGTGACTCGAAGGAGCAGAAGCACATCCCAACTAAGCCAAACAGGTGAGTGAAGTGAATTCAACTTACACATCTCAAGTTCTCGCTGGAGAGACAAATGTCGACCTTCATGCTATGGCTTGGGATGGGATTGTACAGTGTATGGATTCTTCTTTACAAAGAACGTTTGTTTCTCTGTTTCTGGAAACCTGTTCCGTGTGTGTGTGTGTGTGTGTTTTTTGGGTTTTTTTTTCTGTACAGCTGTCTAAAAAGGTATCATTTGTCAATCCCTGAAGTGGTCAGGTATTTTGTGAAAAAAAAATAATAAAGCCATGTTTACAAATATGCAAGGAAATGCAAAGAAATATTAAAGAACCAAATTGATTGAAATACAAGAAAAGCAACAGGATTCTCCTTTTCAAAATGTTCCATAAGACAATTACTTCTAATTTAGGCTATCTCCATATTGTTTTAGAAAAGAAGGTCAGTTGTGCAACTCGAAATACAGTCTTCAGGGGGCTGTGTGAATGTAATAATTGAACTGTGACTGTTCTATTTTCAATGCAAGTAAAAACCCAGCAGTTATTTTTACTTTACAAAAATGGGTCAGTGGATTCATGCAAAGAATAATGTCAATACAAATTTGAGTTTCAAACATTTTCTACTGCTTATAAATCTTAAAAGCTTTATATCCTCAAGGTATGTAGAAAGAATCAAACAGAAGGGAGGATGATTATTTGTGTATTATCAAATACAAAAAACTGCCTAAAATTATATAACATTTGATCATACATGTTAGATAATTCATTACTAGGCTTAGCACTACGGAAAATTGAAGGTAAGTGAAATATTGAACTGATTTAAATTGTCAGCACCTGTTTCTCTTGCCATAATCTTAGTTCCGTTTATTGTTCCTTAAGAGTGAAAGTCTTGCACAAAAGTTAATTAGGCTAAAAATCTTCCATGAAATCCTTTTTATAGTTAACTTGGCATCCTGGAAAGTACATTTTTTTTTAATTTTACAATTTTATTTTTTTATACAGCAGATTCTTATTAGTCATCCATTTTATCCATATTAGTGTATACATGTCAATCCCAATCTCCCAGTTCATCCCACCACCACCACCACCCCACCACTTTCCCGCTTGGTGTCCGTACATTTGTTCTCTACATCTGTGTCTCTATTTCTGCCCTGCAAACCTGTTCATCTTTTTTTTTTTTTTTTTTTTTTTTTTTTTTTTTTTTTTAAATTTTATTCATTTATTTATCGCTGTGTTGGGTCTTCGTTTCTGTGCGAGGGCTTTCTCTAGTTGCGGCAAGTGGGGGCCACTCTTCATCGCGGTGCGCGGGCCTCTCACTATTGCGGCCTCTCTTGTTGCAGAGCACAGGCTCCAGACGCGCAGGCTCAGTAATTGTGGCTCACGGGGCCACCCGCTCCGCGGCATGTGGGACCCTCCCAGACCAGGGCTCAAACCCGTGTCCCCTGCGTTGGCAGGCAGACTCCCAACCACTGCGCCACCAGGGAAGCCCCTGTTCATCTTTTATATGCATTAATATACGATATTTGTTTTTCTCTTTCTGACTTACTTCACTGTGTATGACAGTCTCTAGATCCATCCACATCTCTACAAATGACCCAATTTGATTCCTTTTTATGGCTGAGTAATATTCCATTGTATATATATATACCATATCTTCTTTATCCGTTCATCTGTCAATGGGCATTTAGGTTGCTTCCATGACCTGGCTATTGTGAATAGTGCTGCAATGAATATTGGGGTGCATGTGTCTTTTTGAATTATGGTTTTCTCTGGGTATATGCCCAGTAGTGGGATTGCTGGTCATATGGTAATTCTATTTTTAGTTTTTAAGGAACCTCTGTACTATTCTCCATAGTGGCTGTATCAATTTACATTCCTACCAATAGTGCAAGAGGGTTCCCTTTGCTCCACACCCTCTCCAGCATTTGTTGTTTGTAGATTTTCTGATGATGCCCATTCTAACTGGTGTGAGGTGATACCTCATTGTATTTTCATTTGCATTTCTCTAATAATTAGTGATGCTGAGCACCTTTTCATATGCTTCTTGGCCATCTGTATGTCTTCTTTGGAGAAATGTCTCTTTAGGTCTTCTGCCCATTTTTGGATTGGGTTGTTTGGTTTTTTAATATTGAGCTACATGAGCTGTTTATATATTTTGGAGATTAATCCTTTGTCCGTTGATTTGTTTGCAAATATTTTCTCCCATTCTCAGGGTTGCCTTTTCATCTTGTTTGTAGTTTCCTTTGCTTTGCAAAAGCTTTTAAGTTTCATTAGGTCCCATTTGTTTATTTTTCATTTTATTTCCATTACTCTAGGAGATGGATCAAAAAAGATCTTGCTGTGATTTATGTCAAAGAGTGTTCTTCCTATGTTTTCCTCTTCCTATGTTTTCCTCTTCCTATGTTTAATAGTGTCCGGTCTTACATTTAGGTCTCTAATCTATTTTGAGTTTATTTTTGTGTATGGTGTTAGGGAGTGTTCTAATTTCATTCTTTTACATGTAGCTGTCCAGTTTTCCCAGCACCACTTATTGAAGGGACTGGAAGGTATGTATTTTAAATGATGCCTTCTACTGGGCAAAGCGACAAATAAATTAGAGACAGGGAATTTTGAGCCATTCAAAAATTGAACTAGTGGACACAGCTGTTTATCAAAACAGAGGTTTGTCTCTCTGAAAATCACAGGATTAGAATGGCCCTCGATTAGCCAGCATTTCTGGTGGTAATTCCTCTCCACTATCTCATGAGGATGAGCTGTTCATTGTGAAGGGGAATCATGTGTCTTCCTTGGGCTCAGGTTTCTTCCTTAGGAGTAGGAGTTGTTTTTCATTTCTTTTACTTGTTTTGTTTTTGACGGTGGTGCTTCTTGGTTTGTAATGTTCGTGCAATACATGATGCTTTCCAGTGTGGGGTGTGGATGGACTTTCACCACCAGATTTCAGATTACTTTATCACTTGGATGATATGGAAATTCTCTTTGATGTCCTTTTAGGGAGCCAGGGATTCCTGCAGGTTCGGGGATGGCTTATCTTCTTCCCCAGCCTCCACAGCCTGTCTCTTCTCATTTTCCCTGATAGTTAATTCCCTCTCTATCTTTCCCTGGTTGAGTAGAATTACATTTTCTTAGAATAAAGCACAGCAATAATTAAACATAAGAACTATACCTGAGGCACAGCTTTGTAGGTAATAGATTCAAATGATTGTCATTGAAACACTCAGCCCCTTTTCTTTGTTAGTTTAAATTTTATTCCAGTTACAGGCATTGCTGAATTTCGAATAATACCTACCTTCCCAAAAGTTGCATTCTTAGTAACGTGCATGGAATACCCCACTTGCAAAGATTAGGTTGCAACGTACAGGAGCAAAAAGGATTACAAAGCCAAGATAACAAAATAATTCTAGCCCAACGTGACTCAAGGAATAAACTCTGACTTGCTCTCTGGGGCTCAGCTTGCCTGTTTATTGGGTGGATTGGACTGAAAGTCCTCCTCTGAACTTGCCAGGTATAAGAGTTTACGTTTCTCTTTCTACATCATAATTGTACCTTTTATTTGGTAACCTGTGTTCTCATTCTTCTTGATCTTCCCAAAGCAAGTGACCAATGGTGACAAACCTCAGTTATCACTGCTCTTTATTTCACTGGATGCCCTGGTTTTTCTCCCTATTCCTTCTACTACAAGTGATGTTTCCCTCTTTATCAATGATTATATGTCCTCTCTCCTGTGAAGAGTCATGAAAATTCAGAATTCTCATTCTAAGAAATCTTGTTTTTTATTACTTCAGCTTTTTCATGTGATCATCACATCTGTATTCTAATTCGTCCTCACCCAAGTAATATTCCTTAATTTTAATTTCCTATAAGAAAGCCTCTTGGATGGCCTACTTTAAACAAGCATAGCACTGTCACGAATCTGAATTTCCAGCCCTTCCTTTCAGTAATACCACAGTTTTTATAGTTATAAACCCTTAGAAGAGTTTTCTACTTTAAAAAATTTTCACTCAACTCTCTCTTCCCCAGGTCCATCATCCCAGAGAAAACTATGTGCTATTTGTCCAATTTTAAGAAACACTAATATAATTGATTTAAATGTCTTTAGTGTGTAGTGAATCCATTAATCACAAACTGGTGAGGCTTTTCAGGGGGTCTTCTAAATGCATGGATAATTAAGACATAGTTTTTTTAAATTTATTTTATTGGAGTATAGTTGATTTACAAAGTTGTGTTAATTTCTGCTGTACAGCAAAATGATTGTTTTTATATATGTATGTACATTATATATTCTTTTTCATATTTTTTTCCATTTGGTTTATCACAGGATATTGAATATAGTTTCCTGTGCTATACAGTAGGACCTTGTTCTTTATCCATCTTATATATAATAGTTTGCATCTTCTAGCTCCAAACTTCCAATCCATCCCTCCCCCACCCTCCCCTTGGTAACCACAGGTCTGTTCTCTGTGTCTGACTCTGTTCCTTTTCTTGTAGATAAGTTCGTTTGTGTTATATTTTAGATTCCACATATAAGTTATATCATATGGTATTTGTCTTGCTCTGACTTACTTCACTTAGTGTGATCATTTCTAAGTCCCACCATGTTGCTGCAAATGGCATTATTTCATTTTCTTTTATGGCTAATATTCCATTGTGTATATGTACCACATCTTCTTTATCCATTTAACTGAGACAGATTTTCTAAAGGTGTCAATTAATCAAAGATTGGGGAGAGGCAAACATCATTGCTTATCTATTAAAACAAGCTGGGTGTTCTATGGAATAGCATGTATTATGTTTAATGTAAATTTTACTTGTGCTTAATGTAAAAAAAGACTTTAACTAATGGCTTCTTCAGCGGTGAGTCTCGGATCCACCCCATGCGCCCTGGATAATGGGCTCTGTCTCCTCTGCCACGCAGATGATAGATAATCAGGAATACAAGAAGCATTTAGAAATAATGCTTAACCAGCTCTGTTTCGAATGGGAGATTTCAAGCACATCGGTTTTCTGTTTTTGTTTTCACATAGCCACAAGTTTGCTCACAGAGTATATTTGATTCTTTGTTCAAAATAATAAGTAAAATTTATTTCCAAAACCTGAAAAGCATAGCAAACTGTATATACAGATATATTTATATAGTAAATTACATATGTGATATAAAAATGTATAAAATTTACCTTGCTTTTCTATGTAATTTGTTGTGTGCTTCAATATATTTACTGTGCTTTTCAATTATATATAATTATTTATGTGGAATATTCCAAGGATAAATAACATTAATATTTTAAAGTCACCTTTACCACAGTATTTATTCATAATGAAAGTAGGAATAAATTTGTTAATATACTTTTTAACTAGGAGAGTGACAGAAACAGGAAAGTTTCCAAAAATGCTACTGCCGGTAAATGGCTTCAAGCAATCAAGCACATAACTCAAAACCTGTTCAGTACACAGCTACTGAATTAGATTGAAAAGGGTGTGAGGTATGGAAGGAAAGGGAAATTTTAAGAAAAAGCTCCTGATCCAGGAGCTTCTTGGGACTGAATGAAGCTCTGGGTAAACGTAGTGCCAGGCTTTAGGATGTGAGGGAGGTTTTAGCCTTTGTAGGTTTAGATGCCCGGCCTGTATAGTGTGAGGTTTGCCTCACTATGAATGAAGGCTTTACTGAGAACAATCACCCCTACATACACCCTTGTAACTACATACAAGTAAAGATAATTATGATAATAAGTATCATAAGAATGATAAGTATTCATGTGTCTAAGTGACTAAAACCAATAGATTTGCATTTCTAGAGCTGTTTCCATGTACCCCTAAGTCATACGTGTACACGTTTGTGTGTATAACTTCCCTCCATGTTTGATCACAAAAAAATCGTGATTAGAACTTTCAGCTTTTTTGAAGAAAACACCTATAAATGTAAAAGCATCATTGGCACTATGGACTAGAAATTACTTCATTTACTTTATCTCATACTGTTGAAGAACCCTATCTCCAGGATTATACCAGGGACAGTGGGTGTTTCAAAATTAGAAATATCGCCCCGATGGGAAGAAATCATTCACACTTGAAATAAACAAGAATCAAAGAACTAAATAAGAAAATGTAAAGCCAAATGCCAAACATAATAAAACCCGGTGTACCAAAGGAAGTGGGAAGACAAATTGGTCAAAGGTCTAAATTTCCCAGGATAAGAACACATGCAGAACTGAGAGCTAACTGTAGCCTAACCATTTAATATAATCATTATTTATTGTATCATTAACAGCTGATGATACTTTGTTAAGTAGATTAATATCATTTTTTCCTACATACTGGCAGGATTTGGGTAGTTATGCACTGATTAAATTATGGAAAATGTTGCAGGACTCTGTTATACTGTCAAATAATTAAGAGTCAATTATCATGTACTAAGAACATACTAAAAAATCACTTCTAAAAAATACTAAAAGAATCTTTCTTTAAGAATAGATATTTTGTGCCTTTCCAACATTTCCCTCCATCCACATTTCTTTTTCCCCTGTCCAAATCCTTTCCTTTAAGACCTGCTCAAGATCCTCTAAGTCATCCCCTGTTATTTCAAGATTTTCTAGTGTCTCTTTTTCCTCTGAATTCCTATAGATCCTGACTTCACTGTCAACTTGCTGCAAACACAGACATTTTGGGGCCACTCCCATGAGCAAGATAGTAAGGTTATAATGGTTAAGGAATAATATCCCACATGGACACAGATTAAAAAAAAATTTCAGTGACTTGAAAATGATTCAGAGTCCCTCTGAGTAGAGGAATCTGAGTGTATATATAAAAATACCTTCCAGCCATGTTACCTTTCTGGTATATTCTTCCTCTTGTCCTGTGTTACACCAGGGTGTGTGTAGCAGGGCTCAGGTCCCTACAGGCTCCACCAGCTCTAGAGGCCCGGCTAAGCCTTCTTCT
The DNA here is from genome assembly GCF_964165515.1 of Mesoplodon bidens. Taxonomy (NCBI): domain Eukaryota; kingdom Metazoa; phylum Chordata; class Mammalia; order Artiodactyla; family Ziphiidae; genus Mesoplodon; species Mesoplodon bidens. The sequence goes on along the minus strand of NC_138168.1, from coordinate 12,365,389 downwards.
GCCCTCCTGATATGGCACATTTAGCATCATCTGTTCTAGGGTCTAGGCATTTACAAAAGACTGAAGATTTACTGGTGCCTTCCCACTGCCCTGTTTTCCTGCAGGAATCCCTGAATCAGGGAAGCATAACATAATTTCGTGGAAATTATTAAGAGGCTAATAATTTTGTGGAAAGGAGAAAAACACAAATAGATATTTCCATAAATTTTCAACCCAGCCTATGAACACAGTTTGATTCAAGCAAAGGTGTATGAAAGGGCTGTCATGGGAAATCCATTTAGGAAAAAAGGTTGGGGCCAGGTCTTAAAAGCCCTGTAAGGGACTCTGCTCAGTATATGTTGGAGAACTTTTAATGGAGAGGATAGAAGAAAGGAAGCTGTGTTCCTAGAAGCTCAAGTGGAAGCAAGATGTGCAAAATCGGTGAGGAAGCAGAAAGGTCAGGGTGAGGCTAATGGATGAAATGAAAAGCTGTGACGTGGGTGGAGAAGGAACCATGGAGGTGGACATGGGTGAGCTTATTCAGGAAAAGGGGGGGGGCGCTGAATGAAGAGAGGATAAAGTGAGATGCCCAGGAATTCAGGAATAACTGCTGAGGAAATGGGAGGGCAGGGTGCAGGTCCAGGGAAAGAGGGAGTGAGCAGAGAGGCGCAGAAACAGATCCAAGGGGGGCAAGGATTTCCCAGAATGGCTGCCTAATTCACAGAAAAATGGAAGAGGCCAGGGAGTGGAATAAGACCACTGGATATGGGGCCAGAAGCATTGCCCCTGACATCAGTCTGCCTGGAGCAGTGAGGAAGGATGGGTGTGCCTCAGTGTGGAACGACCCACCAGGGGTGGAGCCTGTTCCTCTCTCCATTCGGTCCTCATTCCACCTGGGACCATCGTCTCAGAGACTTGGGATGGAACTCATGTCCTGGGTGGGAGCCCAAGAGGATGGGGCTAGAGGGTCTGCAATGGGATAGAGCGAGGGCTCCCCCTCCACCTTATTCAGATGGATGGGGCTGGGAAGATGCCTAGACGGACAGATGTTATGAACGTGTCTTCAGAAAGCGTTCAAAGGAAAGAGCTCAATGTGAACAGTCTGTCTTTCATTCATTCTACCAGCATTTCCTAAGTATTTTTCACATACCAGACTCTGTAATTGAGGGGGTATTAGGGGTAAATAAGGGGTGGGGCTGTGTGTGCGCACTTGTGTGTCTCAGAACAAAGGGGATCTGAGTGTTCTTCCAGGATGACTGTGGAAGGAGCACCTCTAGGTGAAGAGATGGAAAGATACAAGATACAATACAAAGAAGTTTAAGGAACAGAGCAAAATCCCAAAGAGCAAAGGAGTTAACTTAAGGACGAAAGGTTATTCTTGGAGAGAGGGAAAGACGGTTCTTTCCCTGAGTTGAGAGAAAAGAGGACATGTTGAGATCCAGAGGCACATTGCAGTGGAGTCCTGGAGCCGAGGGAGCGCGTGTCAGGGCGATGTGGATGGGGAGAGGATGCAGGATGAGGAAGAATGTGTTAAGACATCCTATCCACTGGTGTGGATTAAAGTACAGCCGAGCCACGTCCACGTTCCACCTGAGTTTGGATGATGCAAAATCTCTGAAAGTAGCTTTAGGAACACCTACCAGGGTCAGTGTCACCCCTGCAGGTGTCTGGTTCATCTTGGCTGTTCTTATGTCTTTCAAGTCATTCCCCAAGTTTCTGCATCTCTAAGTCCTCCCAGGATTTCTGAGATCATTGTGGAGTCTTTGAGATCATGGATTCTGAGATGAGTTTTGGTTCGATCTAGACTCTTGGGCTCATGTTGGAAGTTCACCTGTCTGGAGCTGCCGTCTACTCCTTACCTTGACCCTTTCCATTGTGAAATTTAGTCTCTTTGCAGGAAATGAAAGCCCTGCCTGTTCTCTTATCTATTGTTATTCCCCCTTCCCAAGGCAGCCAGCAGATCTTTTTCTTACTCTTACTCAGAATATGGGTCTAAAAGACATTTATTTTTTTTGCTTTGGCAATTTATCTCAAGGAAATTAATTATTTCACTTTAATCATGGGGATGAAACATTTCAGAAGGGCCATAGAGTGTTGAAAACTATATAGATAGAGTTCATTATCCTACGAGATTTTATAGGCAAAAACATAAGCATTCTAAGGAGTTTTAGCTAGACTTATGTATATTTGATTTCAAAATATCTTAATAAGAGTTAATGAATTTCCAAGGCATATCTCTAACTTTTCAAGATGAAATCACAAATCGAAACTAACAAAAATGCCCTTGTTCCACTGTCAAGAATAGAATAATATACGTAAAACTCTGACTGTAACCCACTTATACCTAAAGGGATAGTGCTTGAATAAGCTAATTTTCCCATGAGTTCAAGACATTATTTTTAAATTTACATTGTCCTTAAGCAATAGTCATTTCAAGAAAATGTCCAAGATTTTAAATCCTCTTCTGCTCATCTTTTTTCAGTTTTCTTCCTCAAAGTCTCACAGTTAAGGCAAGTCAGAAAATAAGCCAAGTGAGCGCCAGCTTGGACCTCGTACCTTCTTTACCTTGAGAAAATGATTGTCTTAATTTGCCTTAGGACTTGTTTTTAATCTTTCCAACCAATCCAATTTACCAAAATGTTCTATGTATTTTAAATCTAGTGCTTCTTTGTGCAGGCTCTCTGCCTGTTCCTTTGCGCAAGTAATTGTACAGCTTGCAGGAAGGGGGATTACAGTGATCTTTTTGATCATTCAAAGAAAAGTTTTCTTGCCTCCATTGATTTTAACAACAGAAGCAAAACATTTTTACAAAGGATGGGCGCCCCCCAAAAGTTGCAGAAACTGAAAGCTACCGTGGATGAAAATCTTCTGAAATTGAAATTCCTGTCTGTGCCTCATTTATTTGATTCATTTAATAGCACAAGGAAAACATTCTGAGGAACATCATGTTTCATGTTCTTTGTCTCCTGAACGCACAATTGTGCTGCCAGAAGTGATTCTCAAGTCTGCAAAACCATCAAATGAATGTAAGCATGGGTTCTTTTATTTACCATTGCTGTCTGGCTTAGGAATTCACTACTGTTAATAGAGATTTAATGCAGCTAAAATAACTCATCTGCTCAAGAGATGCCCTAATAAGGATTAGTATTTTCAAACATACACCAGCTGCTCTATTTTTGTTCTTTTGCTTGCTCTGAACTATAAATTTTGAATGTGGCTACTATGTAGATAGACTTTTAGTTTGGTTTGGTGGAAAAAAAATTATTTGAGTGGAATTCATTTTTATAATTAATTTGGATTTTAGGATTTGGAGGAAGAAAGGAAACACATCTATTAAGTGACTTCAAAGCACAATACTGAGTATTCAAATAATTATATATGGTGATAATTCTTGTTAGCTGTACTAAGATAATGTTTAAGCATGAGATCAATTTCAGAATGGGTGTCATAAAACACCTCAGGTAGCTTAAATGTAACAAGAAGTGTGTCTGATCATTCTTCCAGCAGATGACCAATTTCAGTGCATCTTCATTTAATGCAGACTGGTTTTCAATAAAGATTTTTTGGTTGATTTCTTTTACTAATGATTTTTCCAGAGTTTTAAAAACAGAAGAGTAAAAAGAAGATCCATCAAACTCCTGTAATACCACCACTTATTGCAAATTCACTGGGAAAATATTAGTATATTATTAGCTAATCTTTGTATGCATTGTTGCTATTAATATTGATAAAACCATCAACAATCAAAACTATTATTTATTAATCACCATCTGCCAGCTGGTGTTTTAATTATTTTGCATGTATTAATTTCTCTAGTTCTCAAAACACAGCCATGAGACACTATTGTTAATATGATTGTCACTTTACAGGTTCCATGACTCGTCCGATAACACACAACCCTTAGAATTCAAGTAGAACTTATGTTTGTAACCACTTCACTGTAATCTCATTCAACTGCATGGACACACAGAGAGATACCTTTCTTAGGTAGCTTTTTAAAACAATCGTAGGTTCATAATCTTTCATTTTGTCCTCTGATAATTTTTTTTTTTTACTTTTAAAAAGCATGTATATGGGCTTCCCTGGTGGTGCAGTGGTTGAGAGTCCTCCTGCTGATGCAGGGGACACGGATTCGTGCCCCAGTCCGGGAGGATCCCACATGCCGCAGAGCGGCTGGGCCCATGAGCCATGGCCGCTGGGCCTGCACGTCCGGAGCCTGTGCTCCGCAACGGGAGAAGCCACAACAGTGAGAGGCCCACGTACTGCAAAAAAAAAAAAAAAAAAGCATGTATATAGGACAACCACTTAGGACATCATTGCAGAAGGCTTGTCCGGAGTGGATTTGGAAAAAGGTGGATGAGTATAAAATGAATCACAGTGTTTTGTATCCAGGGCTCATGGGGAGGGGATTTCAGAGATGAGTGTGTGATGTTGCCCTTTACTGAGGGAGCAATTGCCAGGAAAGGACGTTATTTGTCACTTCTGGCCAGCTTGCAGTGGGGACAGTGGTTGGAAAGGTTTTTTAGGCAATTGGAGATCATCATGGCAAGTGGGGTCAGTGAATTTGCTTAGTAAGGAGGTGCAGAATATGAGGAAAGAAGATCTGGAAAACAAGCAGTGGAGGGTCTTTCTGAGCCTCAGCTTCCCAACTATGAAATGGAACAATAAAGCATACCGACCTCAGAAGGTTGTTGTGAGGATTAAATGAACACGTATGGCAATAGTTTAGCAAAGGACCTGGCGTATGAGAAGGGCTCAGTAATAATAATTAGTGATTTCAATTCATTAATTAATCTGAGAAACCAAATAAAAAAGCAGTAGGTAAGGAATAGTTGTAATGGCATCGCTCATAGGGTGGTGAGTTCTGATTGGCGCTTCCGAAGCTCCTCCTGGCAGGTCCCCCTCTGAGGACCCAGTGAGGTCGTCAGCCCCGCCTCAGGGAACTGCACGGGTCACACACAGCACACTGTGCACACCCTGGGGTATCTGAGCCGCGCGGGCCTGACCTGCAAGGGCTGCTCCAGGACCTCTTCTCTCTGCCTTGTTACCTAGCCCTTTCTATAGGAGGCCTAGGGTCAGCAAACTCTGGCCCAAAGCCTGTTGTTTTTTTAATGGCCCTTGAACTAAGCATGATTTTTATGTTTTTTCAAATGGTTGGAAAAAATCACAATATTTTGGGACCCATGCAAATGATATGACATTCAGTGTTGGTGTCCATAAATACAGTTTTATTGAAAAACATCCAGGCTCATTCGTGTATGTGTGGTCCATGGCTGCTTTGTTGCTACAAAGGCAGAAACCGTATGGCCCGCACAGCCCAAAATATTAACCCTCTGGTCCTTTAAAGAGAAATTTTCATGACTTTTACGCAGGCCCAGGAATTTAGTGCCTGGAGTACAGAATGCAGTTTGTTCTATTAGAGAACAAGGATCATTCCTGTAGCTCACTAAACACTTGCCCTGCATCTCAGAGGCAGTGGTTAATTTACACTACTCCCAGGAATTTTGTTTTTTTTCCTTATAGAGTTTTGTTTGTTTGTTTGTTTTTGGGGTTTTTTTTTGCGGTACACGGGCCTCTCACTGTTGTGGCCTCTCCCATTGCGGAGCACAAGCTCTGGACGTGCAGGCTTAGCGGCCATGGCTCACGGGCCCAGCCGCTCCACAGCATGTGGGATCCTCCTGGACCGGGGCACGAACCCGTGTCCCCTGCATCAGCAGGCGGTCTCCCAACCACTGCGTCACCAGGGAGCCCCCCTTATAGAGTTTTTTTCCTGTAGAGTTTACATTTGTACCATGGACCCATCAATAACATCTCTCATTAGACAAAATGAGTCTCCCAAATGAAGACATATCCCCCCCAAGGATAAGAATCTTCAGCTCTTCAGCCTTGCCCTAAAAATTGATCCCTGACTTAGCTGCTGACACAAAGTAGTAAAAGCACTTTCCCTCAAAAGCACTTCATTTTCCCAGTTGGGAGCTCAGGGACTTTTTTTTATTTCACTGGTGATTACATGCCCAACGTTTAGCGCAAAGCCTGGCCTGGGCACACAAAGATTGTCTGAAATGAATGAAACTTTGGAAAGAGTTTTCTGTGTTCTGTCTCTTTCCTCACAAGCTGCTGAGTCCCCCTCACACTCCAGTCTGAATTATGCCCACCCAGTTTCCCCAAACTGTCCTTGCCAAGGTCACGAAAAGGCCATAGGCCTGAATTTGATTTGGAGAACATTTAACTTACAGTATAAATCACAGGTATTCTGCAGTCATAAACCAAGGAGATGTGTATAATAGAAAAATATTGGTAAAGATGTTTATTTTTTATTTGACATCAGTAAATGATTCTCTCCATGTGTCACTTCATTTCTGGCAATGCTCCAGCCAGACTTCCCTTCCTTGAGTTCATAAAATACTCCTTAAAGCCTCCTTCTTTGTACCGTTACAGGTGCTGGAAAGTTCTTTTATTTTTCTAATTAATTTTTATTGGACTATAGTTGATTTAAAATGTTGTGTTAGTTTCTGCTGTACAGCAAAGTGAATCAGTTACACATGTACATATATCTACTCTTTTTTAGATTCTTTTCCCATGTAAGTTATTACAGAGTATTGAGTAGAGTTCCCTGTGCTATACAGTAGGTCCCTGTTGGTTATCTATTTATATATTGTAGTGTGTATGTCAATCCCAGTCTCCTAATTTATCCCTCCCCTCTTTCCTCCCCTGGTATCCATAAGTTTGTTTTCTACATCTGTAACTCTATTTCTGTTTTGTAAATAAGTTCATTTGTACCATTTTTTTAGCCTGTCAAAATCCTTCTCTGCTTTCAAGCCCTACCCAAATCCCAACTTCCTATCAGGGCTAAAAGTTATCTCTGAACTCCTGTAATACTTCTTTGGTTCTCCTGTGGTGCTGTTTAAATACTTTCTGCCCCGTAAGTGTCTGTGGAAGTCTCATCACAAGACGAACTTCAGAGCTACCCCAGGGCAATAATCATGCAGCAGGTATGTTTTGCTCCCACAAAACATACCTGCTGCATGATGCCTGATGCCTTTAATGCAGGAGGATCTTGGTAGACGTTTATTGGATGGACGTGATGTTTGCTCAGTCAGAACATCATACTCAGATGGTGACTAATTGATCCTTTAGCATTGCAGCCTGCTATTTTCAGTGGGTAAATTTCAAAGGCAATTTTTCTTCTATGTTGGGTTTTCTTATTTTTAGGAAATCCATACATCTCTTTTTTAATAAGTAGAAGTGATTTTTCTATTATTTTTCCACTCCCTTTCCCTTTCTTTCTCTTCTTGGCTTATACATCACTTCAGAAGCACCTAGACATACATCCGGATACATTTTACTGGATAATTGCACCTTTTTTGCTTTTAAGTTTTAATCCTTCTATAAACAACAACATATAATTATCATTTGAAGGTTGTTGTGATGGTAACTTCTTTACCTTTACAGTAAAAGTCAAATAAAGTACCATTTTATTAGAAAATTACCAAGAGACAAAAATTTGCATTGATGATTTATAATAACGCTATAGTTTTCAACACCCTCTCGTGTATATCACTTCATTTAATAAAGGTCTGACCATTAACCTTGTGAAAATACTTAGGTAAGAAATATAAAGATGTCCTTTTTTTAGAAAACTGTCTTTCAATGGGGATGGAAACAGAGGATCTTTCTGCATATAATGGACCTACCATAACTACTTTGCAAGTCAGCTAGCGAATTCTTACGTGGAAAATAAAACTTCTAATATTGGGCCAGTACATTGTGATACTTATTATAAAATCATTTACATTGTAAGGATTATTTTCCTTTAACTAAAGAATGTGTACACGCAATGATTAGTCATAGTTGTAGTGAGGCTTAACAGACTTTATACTCTAGGACTGCATGAGAAATGACAGTCAGTATTACAGACTCAAACTCATTACCTTGGGATGTTTTTGTAAATGGAAATAGCACATTTCTTTAGCTCTTAATTGGAAACTCTAAAACCTCTGATGATTTATCAAATAGTAAGTAAATAATCATATTATACTTAAGAAAGTTTCAAATGAAAAAGGTTATAAATTCTACGTAATAACTAAGTAAATTTGTATTTATAAATAAACATAGCTGCATTGAAACACTTTGCTATTATCTAATGAAGTAGAGGTATATTAATTGGGAAATACAAGCAAATTGAGGAAGATGGTAATATATTTTTATCACTCTGAATTTGAATGTGTAAGAAAGAATCCTTGATCTACCTCTCTGCATTCTGGAAACTGAAAATCGATGCAAAACCGCTAACAAGGGAGTGTTCTTGAGATGAAAACCTATTGATTAGAAGGCACAGGAAAATACATCCAAGAGCATTTGATTGACTTTAGGTGAGTCAACCTGCTGCTAAAACTGCCAATCTTATTTACAACTTCTACCTCAAGAAATTCACCTAAACAATTATTCAGTTGTTTTTTGAAGGAAAATAAAGAAAACAAAAGAAGGGAGGGAGGGAAGGAAGGAAGGAGAGAGGGAGGAGGAAAGAGAGAAAAAGAAAAGTCATTTTAAGAAAGATTACATAAAATTTCATGGAGATTCTTAAGTCTTCAGCAAATCATTGACCAATTGACATGTATATTGGAGACCTACAGCAAGATCAGAGTAGGAAAATTTTACCTCCAAAGTAAAAATTTACTTTGAATTTTTCAGCTTTCTATAATGCTTAATAATAATTCTGTCTACTCATGGATTGTTCTTTACTGTTTCTTTTAAAGTAAACACTCGGGCTTCCCTGGTGGCGCAGTGGTTGAGAGTCCGCCTGCCGATGCAGGGGACATGGGTTCGTGCCCCTATCCCGGAAGATCCCACATGCCGCGCAGCGGCTGGGCCCGCGAGCCATGGCCGCGGAGCCTGTGTGTCCGGAGCCTGTGCTCCGCAACGGGAGAGGCCACAGCAGTGAGAGGCCCGCGTACAGAAAAAAAATAAAAATAAAAATAAATAAAGTAAACACTCAAAAGCATTATGTTTTTGTGGGGAAAACCCATCTACTCACATAGATTATGTGAATAATTTTGAAAATTTAGTCCGAATTTTGTATACAGAAACATGAAAGAATAAAGGCTGAATTCAAATATATTTTAATGTTGCATTAAATGCATTGACCAGGATGATACAGCATTTTTCCCAGAGATGCTTGAATTTAGTCTAAGTGCAATTGCACGTATTGATTTTCCTTTCAAGGTGTATGTGGCCTGAATCCTGGGTCCCTTGGTGAGAGTGCCTGCATCTGAGTGATAATAAGTCAGTGATGACGGGGGTCTGATGACTCCCTCGGCTTCCCCAGACCCCTGCCTGGGCTTTTCAATTCATATTCCACACGTCCTAGATTATTTGGCCCAGATAGCACAGTCTGAGCCAGAGTGCACATCTTTTCACTCTGTAAACGGCTTCGTACTGCTATTCAAAGTAATGCCAGTTGCTTTATTCTTTTGTTCTGCTTTTATATTTTTAGAGTTGTCGCTCATTGCATACCCTTTAGCTAAGCATTTGAGAAAAGCCTCTACCCTTTAGAACGCTGCACCGAGTATTCTCCCTGGTCCACAAGAAAGGGAAAGCACTTTCCTTGCCCGCCCTTGAGTTGTTTACAAGTTCATTCACTAAGTAGTGTATCAACAGGCAAAGGACTGCCCTTTTTATAAAACTTTACAGTTTATAAAGCCTTTCATACTTAGCACCTCATGAGTGCAAACTTACTGAAAGTTTTTAAACTAAGAGCCTGATCATATGAGGAAAGATCAGAAATACATTAATTGAAGAAGGATTCCTGAAGAAAATGAGTTTTAAAGTGAAAAGGAATATAAATATATGCTCTTCATCCCTCAAGGTTTTCATAAGATTTAATACATTCTTAATTAATTTTCCTTTCTTTCCATCCAGAAAATAACTGTGAGAATTAAATACCATTGCAAGGAGCATAAATATTTTGAATTTTACATACATATCACCTGAAATTTTAATTTGTAAAATAGTCTGTTTTTAGCGGCATACCATCCTAACAGTTGTCTTGTTCATTCTTAGTTATGTCATACTCACTTCCCCAGGGTAAGAAGAAGGCATCATTTTTGTTTTAAGCTTTACCTTTTTTTCCACCATTAAATCTTTAGGTCAGTAGTTCCTGAAACCAGCAATCGTTCCCCAGTGAATTTAAGTGACGACCGTTTTTATTCCCCCTCAACACTGGTGGTACTGCTGGGCGATGCCAAATACTTCATTCACTCCATAGGTATCTATCACGAGATTATCAATAGCTAATACAAATGGTAATACTTGTTCAGGCCATGTCCTGTGACTGGCCCTATGTAAAGCACCTGATGTGCATTGCCATGTTGAACTCTCTCAACAATCCTGGGAGGTTGCTATGACATAGTATGGTGACTATCGCTGGATTTTCAAGGGCAAAACAAAGGCTGAGAGAAGTGAAGTCACTTGGCCAAAGTCACACAGCTAGTAAGTGGCAGAGAGGATGGGAATCTTTGTGCTCAGGGCCTCAGTCTTTGCTATGGGCTGGAGCCTCAGTCCTTGAGGCTCCAAGGAAACCTGATGCCCAAGGTGATGGTATTAGGAGGTGGAGCTTTGGGGAGGTGATTAGCTCATAAGGGTGGAGCCCCCATGAGTGAGATTAGTAACCATATAACAGAGACCCCCCAAAGACTCACGGCCCCTTCCCCTGTGAGAAGACCGTTGTCTTCAAGGAAGTGGGTGCTCATCAGAGACCAGATCTGCCAGCACCTTGATCTTGGACTTTCCAGACTCCAGAATTGTGAGAAACAAACATCTGTTGTTTGGACACTTAGTTGATGGTATTTTTCTTGTAGAATCCTGAATAGACTACGATAGTCCTTAACCACCACACTATGTGGTCTGGGTATTTTAAAGTGGTTAGTGAAGTGTTTAATTATCTATAAATATCCAGAATACCCAGTGTCAACAGTTAGCATTTTTGTCATTTCTAGATAAGTTTATATAACCGGAAAAATATTTCATTCAGATTTCATTTTCCTTTATAGGGAGAAAACTATAAAACTATAAAATCCATACTATTTTACACACTGAGGCTAAAGCTAAAGACTGCCACTATTTTTTCTTCTTCGGTGATATGTATTACTTCGCTATTAGTCCCTCTTTACTCATGAGGAAAGGAAAACATAGGTTATGTAACGTGCCCAAGTTCACACTGGTAAGGGCAGAGCTGGACCTGAGTACAGCAGTGGGGCAGGCATCCATGCTCTAGGTGGGGCTTGCAGTCGGATTTCCCCCAGAAGGGGACAGTGTCAGCCAGCTGTGTGGCTCAAGATCCACCAGCGACATGATGGGCTCCTTTAGCTAATACTATCTTAAGACCTGCCAAAGAGTTTTGTTCATTTCACAAAAACAAGTTTGCTGGGCATCTATGGGCTTACTAAATTCTACTAGATTTTTCTGTGGGGAAGGGAGAATATGAAGAAGGGATCATGCCTCAAATTATATAATCTCTCAAAACAGTGAGTCATATTCAGAATGGTGCTGGCTTTTCTCTGGATGGTGTCAGTCCTTTCTGAGCACTGTGTGGGGCGGGGGAGATATGTGAAGAAGAAAAGATTTCCTTGGGGGAGCAGGGAGGGAGCTGGCAAAGGGAAGTGAAGGGAGACAGGAGTTCGCAGACTGTCCTGTATGAGCTGTGCCCTGGGGTCCTGTCTGAGCTGTGTTCAGTCAGGCTCCAGCAGAAGAGACGAGCTGCTATGGGGCAGTGGTGTGGCCATAAGGTATCAGGTCATCGTCTACAAGGTCCCCTAACAGAGTAAGTCAGGAACAAGACCGTTGTGTTGGGACAAGAGGGGAGAGTGCTATAAGCAAGTCATTCGTACCTTGAGGAATGCCTCTGCATGCTTACTGGAAAGCTGGATTCATTTGTTCTGTTCACTCAACTGATCCATTTACCCACAAGGATAAGCCTCATAGATATTAATAAAGGCTGAGTTTATTGGATACTTAAACTATGGCTCATTCTAGCATTTAAACCAGGTACCATTCTTACCACCATTTTCTAGATGAGGAACCCCAAGCTCAGGAAGATTAAATAATTTGCCCAGGGTCACATAGCCAATAACTGGTCCATTCAGGATGCTAACATTTATATTTTTAACCCTCGTACTGTGCTGTCATCCTCAAATAACTGGATATATTAGTTAAAATACTTCTACTTTATATAAAAATTGACCCTAAAACGTGTAAAGCCTCAAATCCAGTAAAATGATGTTTATTGTTCATTCAACAGCATGAGCAGGTGCTCGTAGCTGACACCACTCTCCTCCACACAGTGTCTCAGGTACCCAGGGCCTCACATCTCATGCCGTTGTGTCATCTGAATCCAAATGGCAGAAGGATGAAAGCAGATGGAGGAAGTACATCTGTTCTTAAAAGCCTCGCCCTAGAATGGCCACACGTCACAAGTCACATGGCCATGCCTGCCTGCTAGGGGATGGGCCCTGGGAAATAGGATTCTGGCTGAACAGCCCTTAACATCAGTTTTATACAGTGGAAGGGGATGGACAGCTAGCTGGCTCTCACACACGGGCCTTCAAATATCTTCCACTGTAATTAGTTAAAGCATTTGAGAGTTTAATTTTTTTAAGCAGAGTCTGGAAATATTGGTGCTTTCTTATGTTATCGTAAGGTTCATGCACAGCGGGTGTGATCCAGGAGCCTCCTGATCCCAGCTTCAAAGCCTGTCAAACTCCAAAACTGGCCCCAGGGTTTCTGTTCATTCCTCAGTTTCAAGTTTTCTTGGCCTCTTCTGACTCTTGGAATCCGGCTTCCTCTGTCCCATTTTACATAGACCACTGTGTGAAGCTCAGCCATTTCTTTCCTTTTTTTTTAATTTTATTTTTTTATTGGAGTATAGTCGATTTACAATGTTGTGTTAGTTTCAGATGTATAGCACAGTGATTCAAATAAATATATGTGTGTGTGTTTATATATATTCTGTATATCTGAATATATGTATATATTCTTTTTCAGATTCTTTCCCCGTATAGGTTTTTACAAAATAGTGAGTATAGTCCCCTGTGCCCTACAGTAGGTCCTTGTTGGTTATCTGTTTTATATAGAGTAGTGTGTATATGTTAGTCCCCTTTCTTTGTTTTTTAAAACTAAACAAACAGAAAACTGGCACTTGCCAGCATGCATGAGCTCAGCAGCGTGTGGTGAATATGTTATCGGGGGCAGGGATTGGAAGAGAGGTGATGATGGGAAGTGGTCAGATAGATCACGGGACACACAGGTCTTGGTCTTCTCTCTCTCAACTCTGCTCCTGCATTATTTCTTCTGGAACATGTCAATATCTCTAAACAGCAAGCATGTGCATTTATATATCACTCTTCCAAGTTACTTCATCAATATCTGTTTAATCTTTATAACAGACCTAAGGGGTGGGCTCTGTTAACATCTTTCCTATTTCCCAGCGCGGACCCTGCAGTACAGAGTAAATGGCTGAGCTGGGACTTGAACCCCGAACAGTTCGGCTGTAGCATCTACCCTCTTGGCCACAAGGTTATTCTGCTTCTCAACAGGGACAGCGTTTTCACTAAGGAACATTCTGGTGCCAGCTCTTAAGGTCGAACTCTGTTTTGTTAAATTTGTTTCTGATATGAAGCTGAGTTTTAATCCAGCTCTTAAGTACTTGCTTTGGTTAATATAATTGTAAGGACCACATTAGCACTTCCTACACTTTAGCCAAAAAGGAAACTGTGTTATGTGAGCCAGCATTGGGTATTCTTAGCTTTGTTCCTTACGTGCTCTGTAACCCGTGCTTATTGTTAGTTCTGAAGAGTGAGAATTGCTATCGATCATTTTAACTATGGGGTAATTTTCCTAGTATTCTTTTACAGGTGAGAATAAAGATTTTGACGTGTTGGCTTAGTTTGTGCACCTTGTGTATGTACCCCCGTAAAGCATGTAGCCACATCCCAGCGTACTTGGCAACCTCTTTTGTTCTTTAGACCTCTTTTGGGCTTGGCACACAGTCAAGGACCAGAAGTAAGTCCAGACACCATCCAAGGTCTTTGATGCAGCTACTTTGTGCATAGAACCCAGCTACCAATTTTGGCTTTCATTCCTTTTTCTGAAAATCCATTTTTTTGAGCTCGGTGTCATGTTCAAACATTAAACATCTAAGGAAAGCTCATAAACCTACATGGCCAAACAGGAGGGAAAAAACTATTATGGGTTGTGACTCTGCCTCCAAAGTATCACCATCGAGTCCTAAGGTAGTACAATATGGAGGTAAGAAGGAATACTTTCGCTTTGTAAGCTTAGCTAAAGTTTTCTTTTAAATTTTTAAAAGACAGTTATGGGTCACTTTATAATTTTGACAGAATGCAAATACAAGGGTAAGGAAGAATGAGGTTATTTTCTAGTCAATCTATGTTGGATTTTGTGCCCTTTATAAAGTTTACACAGTTCTGTACTTATAAATAGATCCTCTAAGGATTACAGTTTACATGTCCTTTTTTGAACATTAGTTTATTATAGAGAATTTCACTTGATATAGCTATTACAATTAAGCCCTGATGCCTCAAAACAAGAGAATATATGTATTCACACTCAAAGTACGTAAAGCAAAAATAACCTGAAAAGCAATGCCATTATAATTTAATGGGGCTTGAAAAGATTTTTTAATTCTTAAAAGTATTGTCCCTTGATTGTTTCTCTTGCCTTTATATGCAAGAGCCTAATTCTGTCTCTCTTCTTTTGTGTGCGTGAAGATGCCTGAAACCGCCATTCTCATGAGCAGTTTGTTTTTCACACTGATAAACAGTGCTGCAGTGATGTTCTAGGTTAGAGAATGCCATGTCAAAAGACACTAGATATTTCCACTTTTAGATTGCATGACATTTTAGTGAATATAAATGCCTACCATCTATGCTTTGCCAGTAGTTGATTGCTATGGTTAAATGAATCTTCGGGCTGTTCATAATTTTCTATATCTCAAGTTCTATAACCATTATTTATATCCATTTTTCCTCCCCCCTCACAAAACTTGAGTCATAATGAGCGTGATCTCATGTTTGCTGATACAACACAGTTTTTTAATTCAAGTAGAATTGGTTTACAAGGTTGTATTAATTTCTGCTGTACAGCACAGTGGTTCAGTCATACACATATGTACATTCTCTTTTATATTCTCTTCCATTATGGTTTATCACAAGATATTGAATGTAGTTCCCTGTGCTATATGGTAGGACCTTGTTGTTTATCAATCCTGTATATACTAGTTTGCATCTGCTAATCCCAGACTCCCAGTCCGCCCCTCCCCCACCCCTCTCCCCCTTGGCAACTACAAGTCTGTTCTCCATGTCTGTGTACTCACATTTTATAGATAGGTTCGTTTGTGTCATATTTGAGATTCCACATATAAGTGATATCATATGATATTTCTCTTTCTCTGACTTACTTCACTTAGTATGAAAACCTCTAGGTCCATCCATGTTGCTGCAAATGGCATTATTTCATTATTTTTCATTGCTGAGTAATATTCCATTGTATATATAAACCACATCTTCTTTATCCATTCATCTGTCGATGGACATTTAGGTTGTCCCATGTCTTGGCTATTGTAAATAGTGCTGCAATGAACATTGGGTTGAGTGTATCTTTTCAAATTATAGTTTTGTCCAGATATATGCCCAGGAGTGGGATTGCTGAATCATATGGTAGCTCTATTTTTAGTTTTAAAACACACTTTTGACCTTCTTATCGTGCACATAATAACTCCTGGTTGTTTTCCAGAAGATTAGATCGATGTGTACTAGATGGTTCTTAGTCTCAACACACATAAAGGAGATTGGATATCATCACTGACCTAATTCTTCCTCGTAGTCTGGAAGGTGATCCCAGCCCAGTGTATTAAGCTGCCCTGTGATACCCCAGAGATGGGTCAACATTCTACATCCAGTGAGTTGTCATGTTGCTATCTAAGATATGTCCATTTTATGCTGATTCCAGACCCTACTGCTATCTTCAGGACATAATTCTTTCCTATCTGTGGAATGCATGAACTGAGAACTACTTTAACTCCAAATCACTGAGCTCCAAGAAGATTTGAAATTCTATCACTTGCTGGAATTTGGAAATGTGCTGCTAGGGCAGATAAAGAAATGGTCCACGTTCCTCTAACTCTTCCCCTGAAACACCTCTAGTGGCAAAGGAAAGCCCATCTTCAGAAGGATGGAGACCAGAGCCTGAAACGGCAGGAAGGAAGATTTTTGAAGTCTTGAGTTTTAGCTTAAAAATTCATGAGACTTTAGCCTTCCATTGACTACATACTCATGTTTATTTGACTATAAAACTTACCTAAAGCTTCTAGCAAATGTGGAAGAGCATTCTTCTCTAAATTCCATGCTTATTCCTTACCTTCAAATATCCTCTGAAACACTGCTTACATTCCCCGGGATCACTAGCCAGGATCTGAGTGCCAGATGTCCATACCTGGGTGTTAAACAGCAGAGGTTTTCAGTGCAGTCCATGGCTGCAGAGCAAAGCACAACTAACTGGACAGCAGGGGTGACAAGCTGGAGACCTCATCTAGCACCACAATCCAATGGTCAGAGCTAACAGTAATTCACCCTGAGTCAGCTTAGCTTGTAGCCTAAGGACTGAAGGTTCTTTTCCACAGATCTTCCTGAGAAAAGAATTCTATTTGCCCTCCTGGTTCTCAGGAAGTCTCAAAGACTTAAATCCAAACCTCCTTTACTTGAGTTTTAAGCGTATGTACTATTCAACACTTAGCATTTCCGTAAACCTGGAACTAAATATGCTAATAACTGTCTCAGGTATAATGCCACGGAATCCCACAGTCATTCCGCTAAAGGTTTTGTTGATTTTTTTCCTAAGCACAAAAATATATTGAGTCGGATTATTTTCAGAGATTGGGAAAAGAAAAAAGCAAACCATTAGCGTTTTTTTCCCTTCGTGGCTCACTCTTGTGCAGCCCTAACCTTCACACATCATTCACTGACTCCCCCAAATGCAGCCACTGCTGGTGAGGGAGATGCATTTGCAGGGGGTCACCCCCTTGGGTAACAGCACAGCAAGTTACCAAAGCAGGAACTGGATCTGCGCAATTACAGGAACGTAATTTGTCCCTCATAGAAATGAGTGAAGTTAGGGTTAGGGTTAGAAAAAAATCGTGCTCATACTGATGATAAGAAACATAGGCTTCAGAAAATATAATAATTCAACACAATATAATTAAAGACGGTGTCTGATAGGTGAGGTGGATTGATGAAAGTGATGGAGAGATGTTTACAGGTCTGGGGCAACCGTCATTGTCTCAAAAACACTCCACTGAGTGTTTCTAATGCAAAGTAACATTGTATGTTGGCATGAGAACTGGAAGAAATACTTAGAAGGGGCTGCTGAGATCCCACAATTTCTGATTGGCCAAGGCTGCTTTGCTAAATTCGGGAGAAATACTTATTTGCAAAACATTAAACTTACCTAGAGATTATATGGGGACAGATAAAGGAAACATTATTTAAATGTAATTTCCTGCGATATGAACACAGAAGTAGGGCCCGTTAAGTTTGCGAGGGAAAAGTATAGGTTTTGAAATACTTAAGTTCTAATGAAAGGAAAATGTTAGGATAAAAAGATGGAGAGGGAACGTACTTAATAGAGCTTGGTTCTGGAGAAGGCAGGAGGGAACAGCGTCTAATCAGACATGAGGAGAGACCCTTTGCCTTGTGGGAGGAGAGAAGGAGGGAAAATGTAGATGTGGAGGTTGAGAGGCCCGTGACCTTCTGGTCCATCATGCTTCTGGTGCACACCTGCTGTGTGCTGTCTACATAGATGTGTCTCCAAATAACACGATAACTGCCTCTCAGGGTGGATAACCCAGCCTCAGCCATTAATATCAGACCAGATGGTACATCTTCAGTGTAATATGTCACTTAAGGCATTTAAGAAGCCACCTAAGTCAGGATCTCCACCTCCCATTCATCTGTGTTCTGTGAGCCTCGTTTCATGAGAAAACAATTCACCTTATTTTTGTAAATAATGACCTTTCCAAATATTACCTGGACACTTAGGGCACATCTTCAATGGTCCTCCTTAATATTGAGTGTTTCAAGTAGTAACATAAATGGCAAAGTGTATTAAATTAACATTTAGCACCCATGGAGTCACCGAAACCTTTTGAAGACAAGGAATTTAATCATTATATTTTGACTTGCATTTCTTCTAATTCATGTGTAAAATAACAAAGGTTACCCGTCTAGGTGACAAGAATTTTCCCTCAAGGGTCATGTGAAATACATAATGCTCCTGAGACATTAATTACAAAGGTAAAGTACTTCCCAAGGTTGGGTTTCAAATATATGTTCTTGTGTTTTTAAAGTAACCTTTTTCCCACAGGTACATATCTGAAAAATTATTTTTAAAAATCATGAAAATGACCAAACATAAAAAAAAAATTAGTTTTACCCAACTTCCTGGAAGCATCTTGTATTTTCTGTATTCAACCTTACATGAGAGACTTTTAATGTGCAATCATTTTCATGGACTTTAACAGAAGTTGTATAAAATTTATCGGGTAGGCATGTCAGCTTTAATGGGGGTGACTTGGCGAAAACAGAAAAATCTACACATCAGAGTCTTGTTGACTCTTCAAATTCAAAGGTTACAGTCCTTCCAGATCCCTAAGCAGTGGGTTAGTAGTTTCTACTCACTCACTGACCTGCTTTCCTACATTTCACCCCGCCCCTCACCATACCTTCAAAGCAGCAAGTAGCATCTAGCCTTCCTAATATTCTAATTTTTGTCAAGTAATGGGTTAGAAACACCCTTTCAATAATCGCAATTAATGCTAATTTGAAGTTCCCTTTTGTGTAAGGTTCATTTATGTTTTATTTTATCACCTGGCTTCTGACCAGAGCACTGTCTTTATCTTCCTTATGAAATAGGCCTCTGTTAAAAACTGCCCTCAAGCATATACGGAAATGTTATTAGTGAAAGTCCTTATTTGTGAGAAAACAGAGGGTTGGCAGTACAATGTTATTCCATGTAAAAATCCATAAATACCAAGTTATTATTAATATAATAGCTACTTGCCTTTTAGGTATCAGATCCTGCCCTAGGTAGTTTACATATATCATTTCTACTTCTTCCAGAAAACCAAGCTGTTTCCGCTTTACACAAGAGAAAACTTAAGCAACTTACCAAAAATTATAGCAGTGGTAGTGTTAGGATTTAAATGTAGGTTCGTGTAGTCTTAAAAGGAAAATGTGTGTGTGTGTATGTGTATCTAAAGATACGAGAAAAGGCAGTGGTTTTTTTTGTGTGTATAGTTTTTCTTAGGTACTGAATAAACATTTGACTAAATGGGTTCTAATTACAAATGACTCTATTTTCTGTAGGTGTGAACTTAATAGCATTTATAGTAGATTATGTTTCCTGGCCTTAGAAATCCTCCTCATCAATGGTAGTTTTTTTCAAAATTATTTGGAAACCTTCTATAATTATTCTCAGGATTTGGATCATGAGATCATCTTATAAATGAAAGAAAATTTTAGGGAGGTCTCTTTTGCAGAGTAATAACTTTCTGAGTAGTCTCCTGGTAGGGGCAGTGTATTCGTTTCTTTTTGCTGCTGTAACAAATGAACACAGATTCGTGGCTTAAAACAACAGAAGTATGTTATCTTGCAGTTCTGGAGGTCAGAAGTCCAAAATGGGTCAAGGTGTGGGCAGGGCTGGGTTCCTTCTGGAGGCTCCAGGGGAGAATCCACTTCCTTGCCACCCAGAACCAGAGGGCTGCTGGCATTCCTTCACTCACAGCCCTCTTCCATCTTCAAAGTCATCACATCACTCTTACTCTGACCTGCATCTCTCTTCCTCTCCTAAGGACCCTTAGGATTATACTGCCCTCCACCCTGAAGATCCAGGATAAACTCCTTATTTTAAGGTCAGTTGATTAGCAAACAATTCTATCTGCAACCATAATTCCTCCTTGCCAGGTAGTGTAGCATATGTTCTAGAGATTAGGACGCAAACATCTTTTGGGGGATGAGGGGAGCATTATTCTATTTACCATAGGCATATTTAGATTTTGTAGGGTCTGAAGATAATGGAAAGCCTTTTTAAGAAAAAAATGAGCAAACAAAATTACAAATGCAAATTGGACGCTAAAGCACCTACTTATGTATAATGAGAAGAAAAAAGTGACGCCACATACAGACTTTTTAAAAAAGCAAACTGCATAACTATGTACCAAATTTAACCCACACTAATTTTATCCTCAGTTATGTTATATATCCATATATCAAACAAAACAGCTGCATGATAAAAATTCCTCATTCAAAACTTCCACTTGTTTGGGGTAAATTAAAAATAAATAGGTAGTTGCCAAATTTATGTCTTCCAGGTTGGGTTTCTAACCAATTTTTTATTCATTTTTATTTGTGTCATTCTCTTCCCATCAGTTTAATTGTCTAACTCCTCATGTTCTGAGAGAGATGACACAAAGAATATGGAATTCGGGGCCAGAAGACCTTGCATCACTGGTTTGTTTATTCATTCGTTCAGAATATATTTATTCAGCATCTACCGTGTGGCAGTCACTGTGCTGAGCTCAGAGAATGCGCCATAAGCAGAATAGATCCATCAGGATCTCACAATGTCACAGACAGAGAGACAGACACGGAAGGTCATCTCAAGCACGTTAGGTGTTAGGAACGGTTGTAGGGTCCAGGGAGAGCCCTGCAAGGGGGCCTGACCTGGGCTGGAGGCAGTGGGGTTTCCTCCCAGACCTGAGGGATGAGATGGGCGGTCCAGGCAGGGGGTGGGGTCAGAGCAGAGGAAGGAGATTTCAGCAAAAGAAATATTATGGGTAAAGACCTGCGACGGGAAAGCTGATAGGGATTTTGAGGAGGTGAAAGGTCAGGAGCCTATAGTCTAGGGAGAAAGGGAGAGAGTGGTGTGAGGCCCTTCCTGAGAGCAGGTTGGGGCCAGGTCCACTGGGGCCTCGGGACCACGCTTACGATCTTGGTTTCGTCTTAAATGCAGCAGGATACCATGGAAGGGTTTTAAACAAAGATGGGGAATGATCTGATTAGCGGATTGAAAGCTTTTCCTGTTTATATGGAGCATGGGACCAGGAAGGGGGAAAAGTCAAGAGAAGATGCAAGAATATGAGTTAAGATAAAGGGAAGTATTTGGATTTGAAATGAAAACTTATTCACTAGCTCCTCCTCTTCTAAAGGATTCTGATATATATATATGCCTTTTCATTGACAATGACTCCCTCTTTTAAAAAGTGATTCATTAAGCACTATTTAAGACATACAAAAAAGATAGAAAGCGTATGATTGGTTGCTTTTATGCTGAGAGATGCATTTACACTTGGTTTCTTTGACCAGGTGTTTGCATTTGATTTCTAACTGTATAATGAACACAGTTTCCTTAAATACAGGCATTTGAGACATCAACGAACTGGTTAAGGGGATAACTGGGGAGTTAGAAAGTTCCTTAAATGGCACTAGGCCTTCTTTAGCTGATTGTAAAGGTTATCTGATTTAGGACTTGCTGTCGGCGTGGGGCGGGCACTTTTCATACAGCCCCCCCGTTCTGGTGAGACTTGCAGTTACAGGGGCTCCCGGCGCCTCCCCACCAGCTTCCAAGGAAACGCACCTTCTCATCAGGCATTGACTTCTCCCCTCCAGGTGTCTCCCCTCCTGGTTGCAGCCTGGCTGCAGGCCAACCCCTCTCCCTGTTCCTACTAATATACCTCAATTCTGGAGCCCCTATTTTTTTGCCCTAAGATTGCCAGAGGCATCGTTTATGTTTTCTGTGTGGTCTGTGCATATCTTTAACTTTGTCTCACTCTAGTTTCCCTTCTGATCTTGTTTCTACTTCTGCTTGCTACATTAGGACAAGGAAACAGACCATTGGCATATAGTTCTCGGTTGACGGAAGTATACTTATGCCTTTAGAAACAGTCAAGATGGACAGCCGTACAAGAATGTCCACGCTGTAAAAGAGGATGAATACCTGAAGGAAACTGTGCCGTATGTGCATTTGTCACACGCTGTCTATGGAAAGCTTGTCTTTCATAGTTTACGTCAAGTAAAACTTACGTTATTCTCATGGTTATAAAATACTGATCAGTCGGCTAAGAAAAAATTTTCCACATTTTTCAAACATCGGCTAAACCACATATCTCTCCAGCCTTGAAAAATAAAGTAAGCTTCTCTTTGGCAGCCGTGCAGGTTGGGCTTCACTGAAAGTGGACCCTGAGACAAAGGTTTGAGTGCAAGTAGTTTATTGAGGTGACCCCAGGGCAACGAGACAGGAAAAGGAAGTCAGTATAAGGTGTGTTATTTAGTAGATGAGTGCCCTAAGCAACTGGGGCTCCATCCCACTGGGATTCTATGGGAGACAGCATAGAGGCATCTCCCCGAGGGAGAAGAAGCTGACATTTATCCAGGAAGCCCCACTCTTCATCAACAGGGCGCTTCTTCCAGGGTCCTCAGCTTCCTGGCACTTGATGCCTCTTTTCCACATGGGGGTCCTGCAGCCAGAGCCCCTGCAGAGAGTCACGGGTCCTGCAGGGAGAAGGCATCCTTGCAGACGGGAACAGGGAGGGCCAGGGCGCCGGGGGCAAGGCTCCCATAGCACCTGCTCCTGTGGTTTCTTCCCGGTGTCTCCCCCCAGGGTTGCAGGAAGGGCGCCCGGCCTGTGGGTTCCTGCAGCACCAGCACAGGCAGAGGTGGGCAGCTGTGCCAGCCGCAAGCTCGGTGAGGTCACTTCCCCTGGTCCTGGTTCGCCCAGGCATGCAGGTTTGCTCATGGAGGCCCCTCCTCTTCCTCCGCTCTCCGTGCCTTCCGTTCCCCGTTGGGGCTCAGGCCCGACTTCACTCTTGACCTTCCGGCTTTGTCCAGAACATTCCACACAGATAAGCCTCCCCCTCTGTCGACCCCCTCCACGTGCCGCCGTGATGCATGCTGAGTTTTCAGTAAGGCTCGTGCCCACCCATTTCCAAAGCCCTTGGGTTAGTTTTCTCTGTAGTCCTCATGTTGGCTCTCACAGGGAACGCATCTTATTAAAGAGATTCTCCAAACAGACACGTTGCACCGTCAAAAGTCGAATGACTTCCTATCGTTCCTTTGAGGGCAGCTGCACTTGATCAGAGGGATGAGGGTCTCATGGCGGGATCTCAGGGGGTCATGCGTGGGCTGCCATCCCCACCCCATTAAGAACATCCAAAGGAAGGAAAATAGCAGCCTGAGAGCTTCCACGCTGGTCGTGAAAGACTGACCAAGTGCCATTTTATATGTGAAAGCTTGGTTATAATCTTGTCCCTTTTCCATTACTCTGGCTCCAAGATAACTGCTTCGGTTGTGCTGACAGAGGTGCCTCCATCATGCACAAATGTTTCCTCGTGCAAGAGACCCAGGTACATCCCTCAGGGCCCGGGAGGCAGATGCACAGAGCCGTCAGGCTAGAAGTCTTGAGTTCCGCGGACTTCCCTTCTTCGCCGTTTTCATCCCGTGTAACTTTAACGACCGTGTAAATGAAATTCCAGAATATCACGTGGGACTGTTTTCAGGCAGGGTTCGTTGAATTTAACTGGTTATTGCTCTACTTCTTACATATGTATGTGGACTATGTCATTTATCATCCAGGCTGGGATATCTTTGAGCGTGAAAAGGGAACGTTATTAATAATACGCTACAATAGCGGGCATAAACCAGGACTGTCCTGAGTTACCAGCAAGTATGGTCACCTGACTACCTCTTACCTATTCATGCTCGTTTTGGAAGCAAGGAGGGACCATAGGAAAAAACACGGTCGGGGTGAAAAACAAGACAAGCGGCTACATACAGTCAATTTCATATTTATTACTCATAAAATACAATAAACTTATTGCCTACTAAGTAATGTTAAGATATTATAGGAATTATATAATTGGGACCACTGTCTGTAACAACAGCGTTTTAAAAATGTTTTTGTTTGATTATTTTTAATTTTTTTTATTTTTATTTTTTTGCGGTATGTGGGCCTCTCACTGCTGTGGCCTCTCCCATTGCGGAGCACAGGCTCCGGACGCGCAGGCTCAGCGGCCATGGCTCATGGGCCCAGCCGCTCCGCGGCATGTGGGATCTTCCCGGACCGGGACGCGAACCCGTGTCCCCTGCATCGGCAGGCGGACTCTCAGCCACTGCACCACCAGGGAAGCCCTGTTTGGTTATTTTTGACAACTTACTCCTCACTCCGAAATGGTTCTGCTAAAAAAAAAAAATCATATTTTTCAAATAAAGGTTTTTTCTTACCCCAAAAAACCAAACACGATGGTGGTAAAATGGTTCTGTTGCTACCATTTCTCCTTCCTCATGAAAAGGGCTTAAAGAGCCGCTTAGGTTTAAAGGATGGGAGGCTTAGTTGGAATTTGATTTTGTTTGGGGGTTTGGTTTTGCTGGTGGTGGTAGTTTTCCCATATACTAACTGCTACCGAAGTCCAGAGCCCAAGTTCTCATACTTGTAAAATACAGCAACCCCAGCAATACCGGCCAGTTATGACGAGGGTTAATGCAAATGTGTGTAAAGCACTGAACATCTGGCCTTATGTGTAAAAAAATGCTCAGCAGAAGTTGGGCCCTTTTCCTTTTCTGAGCTTTACCATCTCCCTTGCCCTGGCGCTGTCTCCTGGCAGGGGGATGGGATGCAGAGGAAGCAAAGGAAACCTCTGAGTGCATCTTGAAGGTGATGATTTTGACAGCTTTCATGTATTACACATGTATTACAAGTGCCAGGCAGGAACAGGGCAAGACATTCATATGAGACCTTCCTCTTGCCCCTGCAAAAGCCCTTTAAAGAGGTCTACCCTGGAAATCATCTGTTAGCCCTGAGCTTGACTTCTCCAATATTTCTTACATAACCAGGGAAACTGCACGCTATTTCATAAAGTAAGCAACAGATTTTCATTTCATTTGACTTAAATATGTCTTCATTATATAGTTTGCTTAAAATTTTGTGACTGTGTCGCAGCTTTCCCATTGTGACTATTTAGCAGTTTTTCAAATTTATGAGATGATGCATAGCAAGTTTACTGAGTGATTTTTCACTTCGTGGTCGTATAATATAATAGGATCGAGAAAAAACACTCTTGGCAGAAGCAATTTAATCATCCTGTGTGTGTGTGAAAAGGAGGGGCGGGGGTGGGGAAGGGGAGACAGAGAGAGACAGACAGAGAGAGAGAGAAAGTAGAGCTTCCCAGAGCTCCGATATTCCTTCTCAAGGCAGCACAAGTTACTTAAACGAAGTCAAAGCTTCTTTGGCTTCAGTTTTCCTCTGAGAACAACTTAATGCTGATTCTTCATTTTTTCAAGATACACAAGGTAAGTGTGTGTTCTGTAAATGAATTTACTAAGTCCTAATAGGATTTTGTTAGTTAATGTATAGCATCTCAGAAAACTAAAACCAAAAGCCAAATTCCTGTTTGCCTGAAGCTTTCAAAACTGTGTGAACAGTTTGCAAACAAAGGTAGTATTATACTTGAGATTACTAACAATTGAATGAAAAAGAAAAAATGTAAAGATGATGTGGCGGATGAAGTACTTATAGAAGGATGTTGCTACTATAGGTATATGTATAAAATTGTAAGGTCTAAATATGATAAACTTTAAACCTAGGCTTACAAGATTTTAAAGCTGGATTTAAAATTGGGCAGTGCTTCACCTCAAACATACCTCTTAGTGTTATCACAGAATTATATTTTTCTTTAAAGCAATTTCATTTGTGTTTAAAATTGCATCGGCTGTTCTGCATATCACATAACCCTTTTACATACAATTAAATACAACTACTTTTATATGGACATTTATTTTGGAAATTTACAAGTATATTTTCATTACCTTTTAAAATTATAAATCATATAAGGCTCCAAAATTTTGCCTTTCATGTGTTATAGTCAGGCAAGGACCAGAGAAATGTAACTTGTTTGTGTGAATAACTTCTGATGACTCTTATCAAGTGTGTTATTTAAGATAGTTTGCACTTTTTTTCCTAACCCTACCTATTTATGAAGTTCGTTCTCAGCAGTATTTCAGAGAAACTAATTAAATTCTCAAGTAATAAGTATGTTTTAACTATCTTTAGATTAGAAGAAAACATACATGTTGCAAATTTAAGGAAATTTCAAAAATAGCCTCATTTTGTGCTTTCAGATAATTCACGTGGAGAATTATAATATGGTGATTTTTTTTTCCTAATCCATTTTCTTATTCACTCATATGCTGATGTCACAAAAGGTCTGGCTGCAATTGCAAGTATAGTATTGTCATCATGAGAGCTGTGTCACAGCCATTCTGAGAACCCTCTGGAAAAGGGCAGTCTTATTTATATATATTCAAAAACAGTGCTGCTTTCCAAAGACTAAGTGTATAATCTGTGTGGTAAAATCAACACTTGTAACTTTCTTGCTTCTTTCTTTCTAAAAAAACAAAAAACAAAAGAAAACATAAAAAATCATAATCTGATGGAGGACACTTGCATATGAAGGGTTTTATACATTAGCAAAGAAAAGTCTTCACCACAGTGTTTCTGTTTTGTTTACATGTTTATTTTATATTCTGAGTAACACTTACATGGGACTAATTCCTAATTTTAGTTCCAATTGACACTTAACTTCAGAAGCAGGGCTCGTCCATGGAAAGAAGGCATAAATATGCTTAGGATGGCTGTAATACGTCGTAATTTATATCTCTCCCTCCCCTAATTCCCAATTTAGTGTAAGTCATTTGTCTCAAAAGGAATCCTAACATCTGTTTGATTTCACGCCATCCTCACCTTTAAGCAACTGAGTGAAACATCCTCTTGTTTCTTACCTCTGCTTATTATTAATGGGCAGCAAGACATTATTTTTCTAACCAAGTAAAAAAGTGTATTTTTTTTCTTCACACTTTAAACTTGGTGTAAGACCAACAATACAGAATCAGTGTGGTCTGGAATATTTTTTTATCTCATTGGCCAATTATTAAGAACCACTCTGGGTTTCGTGAAGGTGTGTAGTTAATGCTCTGAGCTTTAGTTTCTAAGATTCAGTCAGCCATTCACTCGTTAAACATTTTTGCAAGAGAGTCGCGTCTCACAAAGCACTCTGACCAGGAGAATGCTGAGGGGAGAGATTCGGATGAAAAGTGACCTGTAAATGAAGCATTTTATTAAAAGTCCATCCCATCCATCTAAGTGTTTTCATAGAGCAATTCATAGTCAATTACCAATTAACTTCTAAGGAACCCATTAATTCAGGAATCAAAAGAGCAGCTTCACCGCAGCTTAGGCTGGTCTGACCTGGTTGTAGATGGAGATGCTTGAGGCTGAATTAAAGGGCTGGCAGGGGAAGCCGGGCAAGGGGTGCGCCCCAGGTAGGTGGGGCTGTGAGAAGCTTGGAGGCAGGAAATGTCAGCTCATAAATCAGGAACAGGCTGAAAGCAGCCTGGCTGGAGCAGAAGGTTGCCATCAAGGGAATCGAGAGAGGCAAATACGGCAGAGTTGGTGGAGATAAAACATGGGAACACGGGCCAGTAACATGGGAGCCGGAGGCTGACATCTTTATGAAAATTAGTCTGCTGTGGTTGTACAAACCCAACTGAAATGACAAGAATCTCAACATGACGAGACTAACTGAAGCAAGAAGGAAGGAACAGGTAGGGGTGATAGGCAGGGTAGCCACAGGCCCTGGCTGAACCTGCGGCCCACATATGGGGCATCTCCACCAGGGCAGCCTCACTTCTGCTCTCAAAGCCTTTAAATCACCCAGATTATCTGAAATGGTCTCCCTTATACAAGTCAACTGATTATGGACTCTAATCACACCTACGAGATACCTTCACAGCAACATCTACATGTGTGTTGGATTGAATGACCAGGAACTATAGCCTGGCCAAGGTGACACATCATAAAAGCAACAGAAACTTCCAACATGTTATGAACTCCAAGAGGCTGGTAGGATTCCTTAGGTGAAAATGGGCAGGAATATATTGGAAATTCAGGAAAGATGCTGAGATTGGAGAAATCATGACAGGAGTTATCCACATAGAGATGATATATCCGTGTCAGTCAAGAGAGTTTGGGAGCTCCTCAGAGGAGGCTGGAAACTTCCACATCAAAGATGAATTCTTGGGAGAAACCAGTTTTAAGGAGCAGTAGAAAGAAGAGATGACTAAAAGATACCAAAAAAAAAAAAAAGATTAGATTAAGAGCTAGGAAGAGAGCCATAGTAGCACATGGCCTTGGCTGTCCATCTCTTTGCTATACTTTATCACCAATTTCCCAAGGTTGCCAGTGGGTCAGGGAACACTGTAGTTCCCTGATTTCAGCCTGTGTTGGGGATCTTGCTGCCAGAGATCCAAACAGAATTTGCACTGAGAGGCCAGTGTTTTTTACTGTAAACTTTGAAAGTACAGTTTTGAAATAAGATAAAACATTCCAGATGGCAGGTATTACAGACATAAAGAATCAGGCGCATATTCCAGACAATGAAGAATTAGAGGCACAGCTGTTCTGATACTTAGTGAAGAGGCTTCCGGGGGACCCTCGCCCCACCGTCCTGAATGCCTTGTGCCTTGCTCTTCTGTCCAGCAGTTTCTTTAACCCTCAATGTACAGCTCATGCATCTCCTCCTCTGTGGGAAGTTCCTTAACTCACCTCGAAAGGGATGTTAAGTCTGTCCTTTGTCCTGTCACTCACGTGGGTATAATTACACTTCTTATCCTGCTGAATTAGAATTGCTGGTATGTCTTCCTCCCCCACCAGATGGCAAGCCCCTTTCAATTTTTGGTTGTTTTTTTTTTTTTTTTTTTACATCTTTCTTGGAGTATAATTGCTTTACAATGGTGTGTTAGTTTCTGCTTTATAACAAAGTGAAGCAGTTATACATATACATATGTTCCCATATCTCCTCCCTCTTGCATCTCCCTCCCTCTCACCCTCCCTATCCCACCCCTCTAGGTGGTCACAAAGCACCGAGCTGATCTCCCTGTGCTATGTGGCTACTTCCCACTAGCTATCTATTTTACATTTGGTACTGTATATATGTTCATGCCACTCTCTCGCTTTGTCACAGCTTACCCTTCCCCCTCCCCATATCCTCAAGTCCATGCTCTAGTAGGTCTGTGTCTTTATTCCCATCTTGCCCCTAGGTTCTTCATGACCTTTTTTTTTTTTCCTTAGATTCCATATATATGTGTTAGCATACGGTATTTGTCTTTCTCTTTCTGACTTACTTCACTCTGTATGACAGACTCTAGGTCCTTCCACCACAGTCTGATAAGGATGCCATTTAAGTGTTAACGTATATTTGGGAAATGAAGGGTGGCCGGGTATGCACGTATATGAGAGAACAGTGTGTAGAAGGCAGACAGTTCGTGGAAGGAGAAACTTTGAGAGTTCCGGGGTTTAAAGAGCAAAATTAAAGAGAAGAAGAGGAGGGAAAGTGAAAGGCAGGGATGCTGCCAAGGTGAGGGGGGGGTACCATGGTCCCCGGAAGAGGAGGACAAGGGAGTTGGCTGAGATCGGGATGGAGTCGGAAGAGAGGAAGGATGGGAGAAATCTGTCTTCCCAGGAAAGTGAAAGACAAATGGATGTGAGGGGAAATGTGCCTTCTTCTAACTAAGAAGAGGGCAATTTTTCTGATGTGAAAAACTTGAAATTTTTAAACTATATTTGTCAATTTAACTTTGATCTAAAACAGTTAAAGAGCTTGTAACAATGAAAGCTGCTAGTCCTTTCCTTTGTCTTTTCCTGTGTGTGTGTGTGTGTGTGTGTGTGTGTGTGTGATCTGAGGGTCTAGTAGTTCTTACACATTTTGTTTAATTGACATTTCACCTGCGTTTCCCCCCAGCCATATGCTCTCCTAGTGTTGGTTACAAATCCTAGTAAGTCAAAACATGGTTCCCTCATCAACAAATTGAAAACATTTTGCAAATAGTGGAATTCTTTGTGTATATAATTATTATGCTGTAGGTTGCAAGAAAACCAGAAAAATGGCTTTCCATATCAACATTGTTTTGCAGTGCCCTTGGAGGAGAATATAAAAGTTTAAGAGAAGTATCTCATTCAACAATTGAAATTGCTGGTCTCTATTTCCACGGTATTTAACTTTTACAAAATCAGACGTCATTTCTCATCAGAATTGTTTGTTTATTCGTGAGATAATTGTCTTCACCGCTGCCTTCCAAAGTTTCATCTTTTTCAATTTTTTTTTGTTTTTGCCTTTAACTTAGCAAAAAGTAGATGAAGTTTTCAAATCTATAAAAGTGGTGTTTTTCTCAGATTGATTTAGAACTTGACTGCTTATTCTCTTTCAAAAAATGTGAATTTGCTTGTTTGCAGAGAAATACAGCTGAAATCAACTTACCAAGCATTTAGGGTACCAGGGACATACAGCACTTCTGTCCTTTTGCACTTCTTTAGGGGGGTAGAGCCTTTTACTATAGTATATTTCAGAATTAGATTTGCAAACAAAATCCTCTCAGAACTGCAGAATGGAGAGCCATCTCTCTGGACCTTGTCTAATCTGCAGTGATTGGGTTCCTTGTTCACTATATACAGCTGCACCCAGGTGGCACCACCTGTTAGATAACAATTTATTGTAGCACAGATGCTGGAGTCTCTGGAGGTTGGACTTGGCCTGTTAAAGGGTGAATAAATGGAGTGTGACAGTGTTCTTTCTGAAACAAACAATCCACTCATTGTCTCACTGCTTTCATGATGAGACTGTTTACAAAATGGGAATTGAAGTTTTATCTACAGTAAAGGCCAGACAGAGAGAGTTTGCAGCAGGAGATTCAGGCTCTAATCTTCACTGTGGCATTAGAAGCTGTGTGACCACCAGCTAAGGATTACTTACCATACCTTGGGTTCTTTGAACAAAGAGTTTAGGTGAGATCACTTATTTTTAAAGTTCCGGTGCGAAGTTTCTGGTCTATTCTGTTCTAAAAGGGACCAGTTTAATCCGCCTATCTTACCTATTTCAGAATTTCAGCTCAGTGTTTATTTTTAGTATTCTTTTAATCCTCATTTCTGTGGACTGAAAATAAATAAGTATTGCCAATATGAAATTATTTTACTGCTTTCATACCATGTAAGCCTCAAGATATATTAAGAAAAGTATTTAATATTCTTATAAATTTACTTCTGCTCTAGTGAAAAAATGTCAGGTTTGTTTTCAGTTACATCAGGATGTTTTCCTTCTGGAAAAGAGTTACAGCTCTACAATCTTGGCCATGTCTATCTGCTCCCACCTGACGAGGTATAATGTCTCAGTCGATTTGAGCTACTATAACCAAAATACCGTAGACTGGGTGGCTTATAAACAACAGAAACTTACTTCTCACAGCTCTGGAGGCTGGAAGTCCAAGGTCAGGGCACCAGCATGGTCTGCTTCCTGGTTCATAGATGGCCATCTTTTTGCTGTAACCTCACATGGTAGAAGGAGCAATCAGGCATTTTGGGGTCTCTGTTGTAAGGGCACTGACCCCATTCATGAGGGCTGCACCTTCATGAGCTAATCCCCCGCCAAAAGCCCCATCTTCAAGTCCCACCACACTGTAGGTTTCAATATATGAATTGGGGGGCTGGGAGACACTTTCAGTCTACATATGCTGCTAAACCAAAATCAAATGTTTTTGTCGTTACCACCTACTGCTTCTCTAACTCCTTAAACTATCAGGACCATCATTATTTTACAATCAAGTTAAGGACAATGCTTTGAGAATAATAAGCAATATCAGGAAAAATGAGAGGCAGATAGGAATTGACTTTGTTAAGGATGTCAAATTAGTGTCAGTAATATGTGCATAACTCCTATCCCTCATTTGGTTAACATTTTCACTCAACGCTTAGATGTCCACTTAGGCACATTTGTTATTTGCCTGCAGAATCTTTTTTCTTTTAAGATTTATTTTTTATTTTTTGTATTTTTCTTCTTATTTTTTTATTCTTGGCTGCATCAGGTCTTATTTGCGGCACGTGGGCTTCTCTCTAATGGTGGCGCACAGGCTCCAGAGCACGTGGGCTCTGCAGTTTGTGGCTCGCAGGCTCTCGAGTTGAGACGCACGAGCTCAGTAGTTGTGGCACACAGGCTCTCTAGTTGAGGTGCGCAGACTCGGTAGTTGCAGCACGCGGGCCTAGTTGTTCCGCAGCATGTGGAATCTTAGTTCTCTGACCAGGGATCAAACCCGCGGCCCCTGCACTGCAAGGTGGATTTTTTACCACTGGACCACCAGAGAAGTCCCACCCACAGAATCTTTAAATACTGCTTGACATAGTTCAGTTAACTCCTTATATGCCTTAAGAGATAGGGAACACCATAGTGTAGATTGGTGAGCCTTGGCCACCAGAGTTTCCTGTCATCAGCACACATTTTAGGCTTTTATCCTATTGTATATTTCAAGTTCTTGTTCACCTAATTTTCTAAAGATGGATGGTAGAAGGGTAAAAATTAAAGACCCCGGGCTTCCCTGGTGGCGCAGTGGTTGGGAGTCTGCCTGCCGATGCAGGGGACGCGGGTTCGTGCCCCGGTCCAGGAGGATCCCACATGCCAAGGAGCGGCTGGGCCTGTGAGCTATGGCCGCTGGGCCTGCGCGTCCGGAGCCTGTGCTCCGTAATGGGAGAGGCCGCAACGGTGAGAGGCCCGCGTACCGCAAAAAAAAAAAAAAAAAAAATGAAAGACCCCAAGTTTTTAATATTCTGATTTACCAATTTTTCTATCCAACAAGCATTTTCTTTTTATTTCCTAAGGGTTTTCTCTTGCTCTTTGGATGTGCAACTTTATGTTTTATTTAACACTTATACTTTTTTTAATTGAAGTATAGTTGATTTACAGTGTTGTGTTAATTTCTGCTGTACAGCAAAGTGATTTGGTTATACATATATATTATACATTCTTTTCCATGTTCTTTTCCATTATGGTTTATCACAGGCTATTGAATAGAGTTCCCTGTGCTATACAGTAGGACCTTGTTGTTTATCCATCCTGTATGTAATAGTTTGCATCTGCTAATCCCAACCTCCCACTCCATCCCTCCCCCACCCCCCTCCCCCTTGGCAACCACAGGTCTGTTCTCTACGTCTGTGAGTCTGTTTCCGTTTTGTAGATAGGTTCATATGTGTCGTATTTTAGATTCCACACATAAGTGATATCATATGGTATTTATTTAACACATTTTCACCACAGTCAGTAGAGAAGCTGCCAGCCAACAGGTTCTCAAATGGCCCATGTTGACCCTTTTGTACATAAGCGATGTCCCTGTCACTCATGGACTCTCCATCACTGGGGCACAGCCAGCCCCCAAATTACTCCCAAGACCTGTGTGGCCAGGCCTGCAATTACCACTGTTTACTTAACTTGCCCATTTTGCCGCTTGTTTTGTTCCTCCTCTGAGGCATGGTTTGATCTCTGTGCCAGCCTGAAATGAAATTGTCAGAGCGCTTTGCTTTACAGAGACCAGCTGCTCAGAATCCACCGTGCTGATGGCCACCCTCACTCTTGTGGTCATTTTTGCCCCAGGAAAATCGGTCTCTCTTCTCTGTCTCCCTCTGCCCTCTCCCACCGAATAATTCACTCTCCTCTTTCCACTCAGAATCTGAAATTGTTCTCTTGAATCAACTTAACTCCTTCTGTGCCTACTAGTAATCTTGATATATTTTACCTCCTCTTAAAGCGTAAATTACCTTTCTGATCACTCAGTAAATAAATATAACTACTTTTTAAAAAATATTTATGCCCATCCTCTAGAACAGGTGTTAGAAATTAAGCTGATGAACTAATTTGTACAGTCAGATATAGTTAGTAAACAGAAATCCAAATAAACCTCCAATTATGATATAACAAACTGAAGTGAAACATTTCCAGATGATAATATTTAGGGAGTTTACAGCCACCTTCAGCAGTTCTTACTTTCTCCAGGTGATTTTGCTTCCTCTGCAATGGCACACGCAATCTCCATTGTTTTTATGCAGGTCTCCGTGGTAGTGGGATAAGGTCTGGGTAGGATAGGGCAGTGAGTATGGATAGTTTTATAGCTAAGTTACCACCTGTGTGAGATTTCTGCAGCATTTTCTCTCTGCTGAGCCCCT
Organism: Mesoplodon bidens; assembly: GCF_964165515.1. NCBI lineage: Eukaryota > Metazoa > Chordata > Mammalia > Artiodactyla > Ziphiidae > Mesoplodon > Mesoplodon bidens. The sequence goes on along the minus strand of NC_138168.1, from coordinate 12,331,258 downwards.
GGAAGTTTGCCACTGAACATGTCTGTAATCTTTGCTACTGAATTGAAAGTATCCCATGGACCAATGAAGTTCTGAATGACCTTATTAATAAAAGGGAAACTGGATTATTTTTTAAAGCTACCAATAGGAAAGAGGTCTCTCTGACAATCTGTTTCTTACCTCTTAATTTTATAAGTGCGAAAGAATAGAGATGGCTGTTAGCGCCTCTGAATTAACTTTATTAACTTTCTCCTGAAAATTTTGGAGTTAAAAAAGAAAGACAGTTTCCAAATGTATAGCTTCAAAAAGATTGATCCCAGTGCCTCCGTTTTCTTTGGATTCTCTGCTTAATCAAATCTTAGCAAATAATGCTTTCACATACTATTAAGACTCCGTAGAGAAATACCCAAGTATATGAGGATCATAAACCAGACATCACAGTATGTGCCAGCACATCCTGTTTTACTCTGCGAAGTGTAAATTCTGCTGCCCTGCTCTTACGCCACCTGTTTCCATGAGGAATGTTCTCTCCGGGTCTATAGCGTCCCAACATCGTGGAGATCACCAACCAGAGGGCCAGAGCGGCGAGTCTTCAGAGAGACGCACACCCAGTGATTACTCTCTGTAGTAACTGCTGTGATGCACATCTCCTCCTTACTTCCCCCCTCCCAAGTTTCCTGAACTGATGGGATGGAAAACCTTGAAAGAGAACAGGATGTTGTGACTCCCACAGACCTCCCCTGGGGGTTTATCATCAAACTTTATCGGAAGTGTTCCAGAGTCTGATCAAAACTCCGTATAAAAATACCCAGCAGGGGCTTCCCTGGTGGCGCAGTGGTTGAGAATCTGCCTGCCAATGCAGGGGACATGGGTTCGAGCCCTGGTCTGGGAAGATCCCACATGCCGTGGAGCAACTGGGCCCGTGAGCCACAAGTACTGAGCCTGTGGGTCTGGAGCCTGTGCTCCGCAACAAGAGAGGCCGTGATAGTGAGAAGCCCACTCACCGTGATGAAGAGGGGCCCCCACTCGCCACAACTAGAGAAAGCCCTCGCACAGAAACGAAGACCCAGCACAGCCAAAAATAAATAAATTAATTAATTTAAAAAAAAAAAACTCACTTAAAAAAAAATACCCAGCGGATTTTTTTCTAATGATAATCCTTCACGTGAATCAAAGAAAGGTTTTCCTTGTATTATGAAGTGTGAGACAGTTTTATCCGTAAGAAACCCTAGGCTTGGGCCTGATCAAGAAACAGAAGCCCACATACCCTACGTCACTTAAAAGTTGTAAACCAAGCTAACAAAGTGCTCAATAAAAGGTCTTTTAGTTTCCTACTGACAAAAAGATCTTTGTAATGACCAAGGAAGTCAAGTTTCACTTTAGAATTCTGACTGTGCAGAGTTCTGTGCTTGGCCGTGGCTCATCTCCTGCTGGGACCTCCACCCACAACCTTCTTTTCCCACCCGTTGGCCCTGTCCTGCACCCACCTGGACTTTGGGGCATCCACATTGGTGGCGCTGTCCATCCTTAGGAGGCTGGACCCCAGAAAGATACATGGGCTGGCCCCGGATGTGGGCTCGGGGCCATCTGGGTAGGAAATTCTAGTCTCCCAAGGATCTGGAGGCTTAGTGTAGAAGGGGGCACATAGGAAGGTGGGTGGGCACATCCTCTCGATCCCCGAGGACAGAAAGGCTCCATCCTCTGTGAAGGAGCAAGGCCATAGGAGGGACTGAGCAGGGCCCTGGAAAGCACAAATGGAGGATTTAAGGGTCCTACTGAGATGATCTTTTCTTAGTGCCTAGAATATCATAGGTTGTACTTAACTGTACTGATTAACTCATTTTGTAATTTGATCTTTGTCAAAGTTTGTTTGATATGCAGACCCTTTATATCCATCCCATCTGTTAGGAAATCACGGCTCATGCCCCTGTGATAAATGTGCGTATCTAAAAAGGTGGGAGGGAACCACAGATTCCTCTTCACGTGAACTTTGCCTTTGGGAGCTAGTTAAACCCATTTTATTCTGTCCAGTTTCTCTGGACAGTATTTATTCCTTCCTTTTAGTAATTGTCTTGTAAGCTGTTCTAAGTTTATATGTCCCTCCCTCTGTACAGAGATGCACAGACACATGTGCTGCCTGATTTTCCGCTGTGGATTGGGAAGGTCATACGACTGAACGCAATTAATTCCTGCTCTGTGGCCGGTTCAAGCTACACTGAGTCCCCAAATAAGAAACTACCCAATTGGCCCATCACCCACTATTTAGGGTGCCTGATGCTCTGACCTTGAGTTTCAACATTGGGCCCTCTCCATCAGTGGTGACCGGTTACATAGGACAAGTCTCCCCGAGATCAGCTGTACCCCTGGCTCAGAGTCTCTCAAGAATTCCCACCTGTCTCTTTAAGTTGTCCTGCTGGGCCTCTGAAATTCCTGAAAAGAATCTCAAATGTGCCACGTAGCCCGTATTTCAAATCAGACTATCCTGATGTTGATGAAAATCCATACAAATGGTTGGAAGGAACGTGGTGAGAAGCAGAGAACCTACTTTGTTTTATACAATATAGAAAAAAATTTATTCATGTCCTTTGTGATCTCAAACTCTCTTTTCTGCCCATAATAGCTAGTGCAGTAAGGTCATTGCCACACAATAATTAGGAACTTCGTTTGTGCATATTTGTTTCAAAATATTAAGCTACTAGGAAAGGAACCCTCTATGTATTGTATCCTACAGAGTACCTGACACAATGATGATATTAACATTATTTATTGCTAGATTCTCCCCCTCTATCCCCACATTCTCTGAAACAACACAGAGAAGAAAATTCTCTACTAACTCTATTGTTAGAAGAGGAGCCGTATTTGTCTAAATAGGAGACTGTCAAGGGTCGATTCAGTAATTCAAGTCTCAGATCTAAAGTTCGAGAATTCAGCATACTCTTCACAAAACTACTATTTTATCTTTGTTTAAATCCACACTGATTTTATTTAGAATACTATGTACTATGGTACAGGATAGGCTGCTGTAACAAGACACCTACAAATAGAGTGGCTTAATCAAGACCCTCATGTAATAGTGCAGGTGGACCATCCCATCTGGGGCTGACCCAGGCTCTGCCAGCTTCAACACATGCTCCCATACTGACTTTCAAAGTGGCTGCTTCAGCTCCTACCATCATATCCCCATTGAGAGGGGAGAGGGGAAGGGAAATGTGGCCAGGCCTTAGCTGGGAGGATGGAGGAAGTTCTATCACTGGAGAAAAGGGTAAGGATGGATACTTGGGGCATGAATAGTCTCTGTGACATGTTGCCACTTATGCTTCATTCTAAAGAGCATTTTGAGTTAAATATGTGAAAGATACAGAAAACTGTGCTTTGAGTTGAACACGGGGAATTAGAGTCATTCAGCTTGGAGACATAATCTATGCAAAATACCTTGAGGTCTTACAGTGTAAGAGTGGGTAACTTCAATAGTGCTGGGAACCGACCCTAGAGCCTTACCTGATCGTCTCATTTACTGCCCAAGACAATCCCCCCATTTCATAGAGGAGGAAAGGGAGGCACCGAGAGACTAAGTAAGCCGCCTGCAGGCTCAGAACTAATACGGGGTGGGGCTGGGACCTGAATCCAGATGGTCTGTCTCCAGAGCTGCCCCTCAAACCATTTCCGATCCAGCCAACGTGGAGTGTATTAGGCTGCCTTTGGAAACTGGAAGAGAGGAAAGATTCCCTGAATAGTAATACCTTGAGTTTAAACATTTTTTTTTAAAGAGAAAACCTGAAACATGCAATAAAACATTTGCTTTTTGGTAGGTTTCAGCCTGAAGTATTGTTTTATTTTACAGTCAGTATGGCAGATAGATAAGTAGCTATTCTAGGTTTACACTCAATAAGTGAAATCCAGCTTCAATTAAGGTGTTAATTTAGAACAAAGAGTTAAAAAAATAGATTTGATCTAAATGTGATATATTTCACTCCTGGGCAAATAAATCTGAGGCTTTATTTTCTAAGCATCAAATTGGTTTTTTTTTTTTTTTTTGGTTTGGTTTGGTTTGGTTTTGGTATTTTTTGTCTAGGAGGACTTTTACTGTATTTGCTCATTCTTTTTTTAAAATTTTTATTTTATATCGGAGTATAGTTGATTTATGTTGTGTTATTTCAGGTGTACAGCAAATTGATTTAGTTATACGTATACATATATCTCTATTCTGTTTCAGATTCTTTTCCCATTTAGGTTGTTACAGAATATTGAGTAGAGTTCCCTGTGCTATACAGTAGGTCCTTGTTGGTTATCTATTTTATACACAGTAGTGTGTACAGGTCCATCCCAAACTCCTAATTTATCGCTCCCCTGCCTTTCCCCTTTGGTAACCATAAGTTTGCTTTCTACTTCTGTGGGTCTATTTCTGTTTCGTATATAAGTTCATTTGTATCGTTTTTTTAGATTTCACGTTTAAGTGATACCATATGATATTTGTCTTTCTCTGTCTGACTTACTTCACTTGATATGATCGTCTCTAGGTCCATCCATGTTGCTGCAAATGGCACTATGTCATTCTCTTTTACGGCTGAGTAATATCCCATTGTGTATATGTGCCACATCTGCTTATCCATTCATCTGTCGATGGACATTTAGATTGTTTCCATGTCTTGGCTATTGTACATAGTTCTGCGATGAACATAGGGGTGCATGTATCTTTCTAAATTATAGTTTTATCTGAATATATGCCCAGGAGTGAGATTGCTGGATCATATGGTAGCTCTATTTTCAGTTTCTTAAGGAACCTCCATACTGTTCTAGGGGCTGTACCAATTTACCTTCCCACCAACAGTGTAGGAGGGTTCCCTTTTCTCCACATTCTCCCCAGAATTTATTCTTTGTGGACTTTTTGATGATGGCCATTCTGACTGGTGTGAGGTGATACCTCATTGTAGTTTTTTTTTTTTTTTTTTTTTTTTTTTGCGGTACGCGGGCCTCTCACTGTTGTGGCCTCTCCCGTTGCGGAGCACGGGCTCCGGACGCGCAGGCTCAGTGACCATGGCTCACAGGCCCAGCCGCTCCGCGGCATGTGGGATCTTTCCGGACCGGGGCATGAACCCGTGTCCCCTGCATCGGCAGGCGGACTCTCAACCACTGCGCCACCAGGCAAGCCCCTCATTGTAGTTTTGATTTGCATTTTTCTAATAACTAGTGAGTGACGTTGAGCATCTTTTCAGGTGCTTTTTGGCCATCTGTATGTCTCCTTTGGAGAAATGTCTATTTAGATCTTCTGCCCATTTCTTGGTTGGGTTGTTTGTTGATATTGAGCTGCATGACCTGTTGGTATATTTTGGAGATTAATCCCTCTTCAGTCGCAAATAAATCTGAGGCCTTATTTTCTGAACATTGAGTTGTTAATAAACAATTTAGTCATATCCATGTAATACTTCAGACCAGGGATCCCTAAGCTCCAGGCCATGGATCAGTACCGGTCTGTGGCCTGGTAGGAACCGGGCCGCACAGCAGGAGGTCAGCAGCGGGCCAGCGAGAGAAGCTTCATCTGCCGCTCCCCGTCGCTCCCCGTCTCTCCCCACCGCTCCCCATTGCTCCCCACCGCTCCCCACCGCTCCCCGTCGCTCCCCGTCTCTCCCCACCGCTCCCCGTCACTCCCCGTTTGTCCCCACCGCTCCCCACCGCTCCCCGTCACTCCCCATCGCTCCCCACCGCTCCCCGCCGCTCCCCGCCGCTCCCCACCGCTCCCCGTCGCTCCCTGTCGCTCCTCACCGCTCCCCACTGCTCCGCGTCGCTCCCCATTTCTCCCCACTGCTCCCCACCGCTCCCCATCGCTGGCATTACTGCCTGAACCCCAGCCTCCTTCCCGTCCACACCCCGCCCCAGTCCATGAAAAAATTGTCTTCCATGAAACCGGTCCCTGGTGCAAAAAAGGTCAGGGACCGCTGCTTCAGATCACTTTTTAATCAAGACAAGCTGCAATAAGTCCATCCCAGTACTGGGGGCTTAATTTCATCCTCAGACAAATTAGGTGATTATTTATCCCCAGGTGCTTTAACTTGTATTTAAATCATCACATTTATTAAACAAGATGACCTTATACAGTATCCACTCCCTAGATGTATTGGTTTGCTCGGGCTGCCATAACGAAATACCATAGACTGGGTGGTTCAAATAACAGAAATTTATACTCTCACGGTTCTAGGGGCTGGACGTCCAAGATCAAGGTGCGGTTTCCTCTGAGGCCTCTCTCCTCAGCTTGCAGGTGACCGCCGTCTTGCTGCCTTTTGGCATCGTGGCCTCTCTGTGCGTCCTGATCTCCTCTCCTTGTAAGAACACCAGTCACATGGGATTGGGGCCTCCTTAGGGGGCTGATTTTAACTTAATCACCTCTTTGAAGGTCCCATCTCCAAACACAGTTGTACTGTAAGGAACTGAGGGTTAGGACTTCAACCTATGAACTGGGGGCAGAGGGTGGGGAGTGGGACACAGTTCAGTCCAGGCCACGGACACGCTCTGGGAAGATGGAGGCTGTGAAGTCAAGCGGTTTGCAGCAGTGAGGTGTCCAGCATGTGAATGCCCCTCCCTGATGCTTCCGGCCACAACAGGATGTGGGGCAGATGGTGTGTTTCTGTGACTGTCCACCTCTTTACCTAAATATTTGGGGGCAGCCTTATTAAGCTTAATATGCAGATTATGTAAAAGCCCATCTTGGACTTGGTCTTGCTCACGTTTTCACCAGCTGGGCAAGAGGAAAGGCTGAGGTCTCAGTAGCAAACGTTTTGCTGGAAAGCTCAGTATGGTGAGTGGACTAAGCTGGTCTGACAGCAGGTGTTCTGGGAGCTCAGAACGATGTGGGCTTCTCACCAGAGAACAGCTGTTAGCCACAGATGGGCTGGAAAGCAAAGGTCAGTGATCAGCACGGACCAGCCCCTTTTCTAAAGCCATATCTGCAGATAGCTTAAGGTGCATGGCAGCAAAGGAAACACCTCGCCTCTTTCGGGTTATGGGAATGGAATAAGAGAGCTTGGCTACATCACTGGGAAAGACTGGAAGAATTCTGAAAATATCATCAAGGGCACTTATTCCATCCACCTCACAAAAAGATTCTGAACGATCCTATTTTTAGCTTTTTGAGCACTGTGTATCTTTCATTATAAACCTCTTTGGAAAATGGGAAGAGGAAAGAGAAACAGTAGACGTTATGGCTCGTAGGATTAAACTGGAGAATGAATGAGGGAAACCATAGAAGTCCAAGAACCCTCATGCGATGTTCTAAAAATATTCTTCAGACCTATGAAACTTTTACAAGTTGCACTTATCTTGCATGGGATGAAATATAATCAAGAACCTTGGCCCAGCACAAAAGGAACATTTTTGTTTGTTTGTTTAAAAATTACCCAAAAACCCTACTATGGCACTGTTGGAACCGGCTGCCTAATAAAACTTTCCAACTATGTGGTCACTACGACAATGAAAGCATCTGACACCAACAGAATTGCTGGGTCTTTTCTTGTAAAGAATGGTCTCTGGAGATCTGTGGTGTGTTGTACATAATACAAAGTACACACAACTGTGTGTGGTTAATGCTGGGACTGGGAGGACCAAGACCTTGAGGTCAATAAGAATCAATACTAATATAACAGCCGCCCCAATGGTACCTAACCATGCATCCTGAGAGCATCAGATCAGAGGCCACGTGAGGGCCTCCCGGGCTGCACCCACCACTCACTGAACTCGGGTCAACCTGGAAATGCATCCATCTCAAGGGGCGATGCTCCCCATCACCTCAGGACCTTTACCTATGCTGCTCTCTTGGCCTGAAATATAAATCCCCCTTCGCCATCGGCGTGGAGTTAAAATTTCCTTTAAAAATCCCTTGGATTCCAACCTGCGGTGTCTCAGGGAGTCCAACCCTGTCAGTTGGATTGTTTTGCTGCTGCTTTGTTTGCACAGCAGATGAAGTAGTTGGTTTGTGTTTAGGCAGATGATTTTAGAGCTCATCATAAACTCTGGAATTCTCCTCAGGAACTGAAATAAAGGGAAGGAAGAGAACGTCTGCATTTCTCACCTCCTGATTCTGCTAGTTTATGAGCTCATTCAGTGGCAGACAAGCCACAGGCCCCCCTCACTGTTTAAACTGTTCCTTCTCTCGCCCTCTCCTCCTCTCTCTGTATTATTGCATTTACGTAAGGTAAATACCTAAAGCCAAACAGATATAAAATAAATCCTGCGTGTTGCACTGACACTGAATCACAATTAAACAGGTACTTGCCAGCCTCTCCTACGAGGCCACGAGCTGCTTGGAATCAGGGCCTCTTTCCTTTCCACGTTTATATACACAGCGCTGGCCTGAAGCACTCAGGAAACAGTTCCTTGCATCAGTCAATAAAGGAGTGAATGAACAAAACATATCAGATTACCCACAACAACTTTCCTGTTTAAAAATAACTGAATTTTGTCACTGTACATATAAAAAAGTAAATCTTATTGCTGATCCCATGTGTTACTTTCAGGGTCACCAAAAGCTTGCACTTACTCTGTAGGTTTCTCTGTGTGACTTGACGGGACATTATTACTTTTATTAATCTTTTGGACTCCAATTGTTTAATCCATTAGGTGATATTCTTTTACTGATTCTTCCAGTTGATGGATGGAATTGACTATTTGTTTGGCATTAGAGACTGCTCTGACTGAAAGATGATTTATCGGACATGATCTATCTTTATCCACCTCTCCAACCAATAATATTAGACCCGGAACTGTTGTGTTTCATCCTGTGCATTTGTCGATTCCCCTCTGCATAGAAACAAGCTCTGATATCACACGTCTTAAAACATAGACAACCTGCTCTCATCCTATGTGACTCTCCAGATACTCTCAATGACTGCAGACCTTTCGGAAACGGTCCAGGCGCTGCTCTGCAGTCTCATCTCTCGCCCTGTCTTCTGATTGATGGTTCCCCTCAGGCCCCCAAGCCCCCTCGAGATCAGCGACACCCATGGAGGCAGGCACTGTCATCGTGTCTGTGTGTCTGTTCCGAACTAAAATTCTAAGTAGTAATCGAGCCTTAATTATTTTACTTCCTGTAACACTTCACTCTTCTGATTTGTGCACCGCGACACTTACCTCTTTTTCTCCGAACCTTAAAAGGTCTTCCCTTGGAGACCCCTTAGCAGTCTTGATTTTCTTCTGGACCTTTAAATGTGGATGTCCCCCGGGCTCCGCTGCGCTGCCCCCTGTTAAACACTGGTCTTTGTCCCACCTGCATGCCCAGGCCGGTGCGTCCTCTCTGTCTGTCTGCTGCCCCCCAACCTCTCCAGCCTTGAGCTGACCCTCGTGCCCGGACTTGTACATCTTCTTCCTGCTTTACTCTCACTGGCGCCGCTATCTCGGGGACCCCCCCGAACGTCCACCAGAGAACTCAGAATGTCGACCCCCTACAACGAGTTCCTCTCCCTTTCCAGTAAGTGGCACCGTCACCCAGCTAGTTATCCTAACTGAAAACCCAGACGCTCGGGATTGTTGCAGTTTTCCTGGTCCAGAGCGCGCTCGGGCTGTCAGCTCCACCGCAGGACAAGCTCAAAGCCCCTCCTCGCGTATCCCTGCGGCTCCCCCAGCCGCGACCGCCGTGTTTTCTCTCCTTAGGTAGGAAAGCTTCCCCGTCCCCTGCTTCTTCCACTCCTACTCTTGCAGTTTAGCTCGAGGGGCCCTTGGAGAAGGGAGATCAGACCGTGACCCTCCCCTTGGTTTCACGGTCAGCGCAGAGTCCCCGCGGCCGCCCAGCGCACGTCTCAGACCCGCCAGGGGAGGTCAGGCCCTCCTCAGGGTCCGCCTCTTGCTCCTCTGCCTGGAATATCCTTCCATCAGACCCTTGCACGGCAGCCTCCTTTTCTACAAGTGGCCTGCCCCGCCCAGCTGATCAAAAGGAATTCACTCGACTGAGACAGGCTCTTCTTTATTTTTTTATGATGATTACCAGTATCTAAAATTATCATTTTTAAACAATGATTTATATTATCTTTATTATATAAGTTATATTAATGTATGCTATCTTTTTTTAAATTGAAGTATAGTTGATTTACAATATCATGTCAGTTTCAGGTGTACAGCAGAGTGATTCAGTTATACATATACCTATCTATCTATATACCTATCTAATCTTTTTCAGATTCTTTTCCATGATAGGTTATTACAAGATACTGAGTAGAGTTCCCTGTGCTATACAGTAGGTCCTTGGTGTTTATCTATTTTATATATAGTAGTGCGTATATGTTAATCCCAAACTCCTGATTTATCCCTCCCCCTTTGGCAACCCTAAGTTTGTTTTCTATGTCTGTGAGTCTATTTTTGTTTTGCAAATGAGTTCATTTGTATCTTTTTTCTCAGAGTACACATGTAAGTGATATCATGTGATATTTGTCTAAAATTATCATGTTACCCGACCTGTTTCAGTTATTTATGGTATGTGATATCCTGTCTTATTACTGGTGTAGCTCCAACACCTAGAACGATGCCTGTTAGATTATAGGCCCTTGGTGCTTAATGAGTATTTATAGAATGAATTAATAAGTCGATAAGTTATTTCTAATTATAGCATCTCTAGGGCTTCGCTGGTGGCGCAGTGGTTGAGAGTCCGCCTGCCAATGCAGGGGACGCGGGATCGTGCCCCGGTCCGGGAAGATCCCACATGCCGCGGAGCGGCTAGGCCCGTGAGCCATGGCCACTGAGCTTGCGCGTCCGGAGCCTGTGCTCCACAACGGGAGAGGCCACAGCAGTGAGAGGCCCGTGTACCGCAAAAATAAATAAATAAATAAATAAAATATACCATCTCTAAATATGAAAAGTGAGAGTTCATATATAGATAGGACACATTTTGAAACATTCTGTGAGAGAAAATCTGCTCTTCTAAAGCATGTGTAAAATACTTACCCCCAATAATTGGATTTTACTAATTTTTGTGTGTTTGTGAATGTACAAGCTTTCTAATCCTTTTGTTCTTTGTATAGTACTTAGGACAGAAGTTTCAAGTCAAATGTTTCATGACATAATTTGATAGCAAACTTCATGTCTTTATCTGTTTAATGATTCTTCAGTGGATACAAGTTATTATTAAATACTGGTGGTATGTTTAACAGACATAACAGTATTTTCTAATATTTAATGGTTTAATATATTATATTGGTATTAAAAATGACATGTAACACATTTATGCTATAATTATAGAGAGATGAATACAAATAATTATGTACACTTGTATAGAATATATGTGCTTCTAACAATGATTTCAGATGAACTTGTAAGCCCTTATGAAAATGTATACATGAAAATATCTGTGTAGCTAAACTATTATTCTGTTTGTAAAATTAATCAGATCAGACGCTGTGTTTTCCTAAACTGTGGTATAGTGGAATGATCACAAGACTGTGGTTCAGAAAATCAGGTTTCTCATCCAGCTTCTGGGCTAACGAGGAGGATGCTGAACAAGACTTTGTTCCCACTAGAATGTAGGCTCCATCAGGCAGAGGTTTGTGTCGGTTGTGCTCACTGCTGTATCACCAGCATCCAGAAAAGGCAAGGACCAGTGCAAGTGCTGGACAGATATTTGTTGCATGAATTATGCTTCTCCAAATGTACAGTTTCCACATCTATAAAACAATGTTCCTTCCAACCCTTACATTCTGGATAATAAGAGAGCCCTTTGAATATAAATCAGACAGATTCATGGCTGGAATTGTTTACCCAGCTGTTACCCGGGCCTTTCTACAATTGTCTAGTGCATCAGAACTCTTTGTGATGCATATTTATTAACACGAGTAAGACAAGCGATAGTCCATGATTGCCATCTTCAGAAGGACTAAAACAAAAACTTTAAAATTAAAAACTATTATTCAGGGCTTCCCTGGTGGCGCAGTGGTGGAGAGTCCACCTGCCGATGCAGGGGATATGGGTTCATGCCCCGGTCCGGGAGGATCCCACATGCCACGGAGTGGCTGGGCCCGTGAGCCATGGCCGCTGAGCCTGCGCGTCCGGAGCCTGTGCTCCGCAACAGGAGAGGCCACAGCAGTGAGAGGACCGAGTACCGCAAAAAATAGCAAAAACAAACATAATAATAATAATAATAGCTATTATTCAAATCCACAAAATTAAATAAGTATAAAAGAAAGTTCAATAACCAACCTCTTAAATGATGGTCTTGCAAAGTGTGTAGCACTTACATTTTGAAAGCTATGAAGGTTTAAAACTGTTGTAAGGATTTGGGGACACCCTGTAGATACACCTTTCTTTGAGAAAACTTGATATCGCCATAAAAAATACAAACTGATAAAGAACTCTTCACTTTTAATTTTTTTCTTTTCATTCATTGAACAAATATGTCATGACAACCACATGTAGCCGGTGTTAGGAAATGCAGGAGAGGCCAGGCTCTGACAGCCTCTCCCCATCATCTGGATGGCCAGGCACACAGAGCCTCCTGGCCGGACTCAGGATCAGCACCGGAAACACTGCAGAGGAAACCTGAGGACTGGGGACTGCTGACCAGACAGCGGCCCCTCCTGACCGCCATCACTCACAGCCTCCCCAGTACAGCCACCAGGACCAACCCAGCAATGGGGGCCACCATCCAGTCCCTTCACACCCTCCAGACCGATGCTTGATGAGACCCTGACCCCCTTTTTAATAAAACCACTGCTGCTCTGCCCCCAACGCTCTCCATCCCCCTTCTCCTGCCTATTTTTATCTGTAGCACAGATTACCAGGCCTATAATGTATATTTGTTGATTTGATCATTGCCTTGCTTGTATACACACACGTACGTAAGCTTCATGATGGCAGAAAATTTGTTACTCATCAGTATATACCCAGCACCTAGAACAGTGTGGGACACCTGGTTGGTGCTTAGTAAATATTTGTTGGATGGATGGATGCATGGATGGGTAAATAAATGAACAACTGAATGAACAGATACTCTAACCGGAACCCCTTGCAGCTGATTCTCTTAACTGTTTCTCTCCAGTTTTCAGTATTCCCCCACCATATAGATTTACAATTTGCCCTCATTTTTCTAGCTATCAACCTCATTATTTTCAATAGAATTCGGTGTTCTACCCTTGTTTATTGCCTCAGGCTGCCTGGGGTAAACATTTTTCACGATTCTAGTTGGCTCACTTGGGTAATATGCCCTGCGAGCTTGACCCTTCCCCTCAGGTGGGGTGCAGCCAATATGCATGCAGGGATGGAACATTGCTCTACATGGTGACTTCATACAGGAACTACATCTAAGAAGGAGGCACAGGATACACATAAATAAACACCCAAACTAAGCTAAACGGCACCCAGAGTGGCCAAAGGTGAAGTCCCTGCCTTGAGGAAGTGTACAAATTCTACAATGACAAGTCCAGTGGGCAACACAGAGACCAGAAAGAGGACAGGTGGAGAATCCAGAGCCATAGGTGAGAAAATGGGTACGTCCATGGGAAGGTTGCTACCAAAGTTTCTAAACGGCAAGTTAGAAACAGTTAATAAGATCAAACAGATTCCCACCCCTTCACTAGCATTTCAACTTCTAAAAATTTATTCTATAAAAACTCCTGTAACAACTGGAAACATCCCAAATGCTCATCAGTAAAGAGATGGTTTAATTGTGATGCCACATAACCATACAATGAAACAGTACCATCTTTAAAAGAATATAGACCTGTTTGTATTGTATTGTAATTGTGTTAAGTGGGATGAGAAAATGCACTTTCTTATGAGAGCTGTGATTCATACCACTGTTCTAGATACTAAAGAAAACGGTGAGGAATATTCCCCACGTCCCCCTCCTTGTAGAAATTAAATTCAAATTGGTGAAACAAACAAACAAATGAAGTTTACTAGCAGACGGAGCAGCGTCATGAAGAAATATAAAGCGTGGCAAGGGGATAAAGAGTGATGAGGGTCAGAAAAAGCCTCTCTGAGGAGGTGATGTTGGAGCAGAACCCTGAATAAACAAGAAAATCAGAAGGACAGACAGAGGGCAAAGGGCCCAGAAGCAGCATGCTTGGGGTGCCCAAGCAAATGCAAGGAAGGCAGAGTTGAGGGGAGGACAGTGACCACGTGGGATGGGGGGAGGGAGGGTCTGAGAGGCAGCCAGGGACCCGACCATATGCATTTTGGAGCCATGATAACAGTTTGGACTTGCTTTTAATTTTGATTGATAAACCATCAGAAGATCTTGAGTAAGGGAGTGACATGTTCCAATTTACTCAGCATGGCTGTTATATAGAGAATATTCCACATTGAGTCCATAGGATATAACCCATGACATCTTTTATTAGACAATTTACAAAAGTGTTGCAGTGGCCCAAAATGAGAGGAAAGCGTTCAGTTTTCATACAGTTTATTTAGGAATGTGTTTAGGCATCTTCTTCACAGAGGTTTTATGAGGATTGAAAAGGTTATGTGTATAACGTATGTATGTATTTTATGCATGTGGTTATGTACATAGAGCATTTTTCATATATTATTCATGGGTATTAAATGATACTATGTGAAAATAAAATGGAAAGAATACAAGAAATACATATAGAATGTGTAGGTAGAAACAGCATGACAGGTTGTAAAAGTCTAAGTTTGTCTAACCTTTCGATATTGCTCTAATCAAATAAATGTTTTAGAATTCCATATCCTTGCTATGAATAGTATACTGGCTAGTGCATTTCAAAGGAGCTCAAGAAAGTTGCTCTGAACTTAGAGTTTATCAAAGAAATACTCAGCCAGTATGATTCACAGTGCAAAAAGAGACTCAGCCCAAAACTGCAGTCAGAAAGCTACAGCTGGGTCGAAAGGCCATGCATAGCTGTGAAGCCTGGAATTAAGATAGTACCTGTACTGCCTACATAGGTAACCTCTATGTCATGTCAGATGAGATCGTCTGTGTTACGGTGTTGCAAAAATCTTTAAATAAAGTGATGCTTTTTTTTTCTTTGTGAGGATTGCCGATACCTGGCAGTACCAACACAGCGGTATTTTTCATGCTGAGTTCCAGGTGCCTCTTCTCTTTTAAAGGATATGGTCCATTCATTTAAGTTTGTCCCTATGCAGTTGGAGCATCCCAGATTAGGAGAAACCTGTTAGGTTCCGCAGAACAGTTCAGTGCAAAATCCAGTTTTTCACTGAAGTTGACAACTTCAGCAGCAGTAATACAGGGAGTGCATTTTGCCTCATTGGGATACAGGCAGCTGGTCTGCCTTCCGCCGCTATCCCTTTGGCCAGAGCATCCTTTGGCAAAGAGATTTAATTAATCAGAGTATTCTCTTAGACACTACTTTTCTGCGTAGATTTTTAATTACATGCATAATTAACTATCGTACTTGCAGAATCAATCGACATTCAGGGGGAATCGTCTAAAACAAACTTAGAGTTTCTTTTACTCTCTCCTGCCAGAGTCAGGCCACAAGAAGTTAAAAAGCACCATCCAGAGAAGCACAGAGACGGGAATGGCAGCCGAGATGAGAAAGATGGTAAGACAGCCGAGCCGGGAGTCTACGGATGGCAGTATCAACAGTTACAGCTCCGAGGGAAAGTAAGTGGCCTCTGCACATCCACGTGGCCCGGGGCCAAGGGTCCTGTAGTCACAGGGCAGATAACAAGGCCCCCAGGGTGATCCTGCACCTTCTTTATACAGCCAGGAGGTCAACCATCCATTTGAAAACAGCCTGACCTCTTTGGATACACACACGGACACACCTCTGCACCTGGTCACACAGACATTTCAAAGGGATGAAGAAATTGGCAGGTGAACGAATAAACTGACTTCTATCATCCAGAAAATCTCAGAATAGTCCATGACCGGATGTTTATTGTAGACATGCCACATTTAATGGATTCTTTTATATGGGAAATTCATTGTCTGGCCCAGTTACCAAAATCTGAATTAAAACTTAGAAGTGTGGAGCTAATTGCCCATATTCCTACTTTTCTCCAAACTATTTTGGGCTCTAAGATGTTGTAAGTCTAACATTCTCATAATAGCAACTTGAAACTTCTTGTTTTTAAAACATCACAAATTCATTTTTACCTTAGGAAAAAAAGCCCAGGAACTATCTGCTTCATTATTTTTCTGATTAAAGAATTTTAGCTAATCCTGAAATTAATTAATTTTGAAAAAATATAACTAGATTTTTGTTTTGGTTACTTGACATGATTTTTACCATTTCATATAAATCTTGCACAAAACCTGCATTTTCCTATGCTTGAGAATTTTTTCTGGTAAAATTGAACTTTTACTAAGGTGATAGATAACAAGTAATTCATATCCTACAGTGGGTTACTTGGGGACTGACCATGTACAAGTGTTCTGTAATTATTTATTACCATTCAAATATCTTTTACCAATTAATATTAACAATTTATTTTATTTTACTGGCATTTTTCTATTCTGTTCAGAAAATGAAGTACATTCTGCCAAGTTAATGTTCATGATAGGCTTTCCCATTCCTAAAACTAGTGAATCCCTTTATTTGCTCCAATGAGTGATATGCATACTCCCAGCAAGATACAGCCAAGAACAAAAATCAGCAGGCATGATGTTATGTAGTTAAACTTGCTGACAAAATACCAATATTTGCTGAAGTATCATGAAGCAATCTACAAATAAAAAACTAGAGACACTATTTTCAGATATAAAAATTAACAAATCTAGATTGAGATTGACATATACACACTACTGTATATGGAATAGATAACTAATAAGGACCTACTGTATAGCGCAGGGAACTCTACTCAATACTCTGTAAAGTCCTATATGGGAAAAGAATCTTAAAAAGTGTGGATATATGTATATGTATAACTGATTCACTTTGCTGTACACCTGAAACTAACACCACATTGTAAATCAACTCTACTCCAATAAAAATTTTAAAAAAGTAAAAATTAACAAACCTAATAATATTTACCTAATAATATTTACCATGAATAAGCCACTTAACCTCTCATAGATTTATTTTATAGTCTCTAGATGGGATAATAGTTAATACTCTATCTAATTCCTTTGATTGTGAAGAAATAATATATGTGAAAGCACACTGGAAACAATCAATCCTTATAGAAACCTGTTTATTCAAAAAAATACTTATTGAAGTCCAACTATGTAACAAGCCTGGTTCTTGTTACCCAGGAGATGTCAGTAAACAAGAGCACAGTCACTGCTCTGGGAGAGCCTGTAGCCGGGGGCTTCAAGCAGTCCTGGTGTTGTGAGAGATGTACGTTAACCAATTCATTTCCATTTGAATTAAATAAAAATCTCAGGTAATATGAAATTTTAATTCTTTCAAAAATGAAGAAATTAAACATTTTGATTTGTAAATAAGAATTTGTACCATGCTATAATATTTATTCAAGGAATTATTAGCCATTTCTTAACATTTAGCATTAATGTTACTTAATGCTCATGAGCAATTATTTATGTATTAGCTCATGACATAAAATTTTGCACCTTGTATCTTATGTCAGTGATACATTTATGTAGGGATTTGTATTTTCAAAGTGTGCAGAAAAATTACTACATTAAAAACTATAACTGAGCTCTCCTGAATAGAAGATCAGGTCTTTTTTTAAGCTTTTTATTTTTTATTGGAGTATAGTTGATTAACGATGTTGTGTTAGTTTCAGGTGAAGTTATGGTTACCCGGGGGGAAGCAGGGGAGTGATAGACAGGGAGTTTGGGATTCTCCTGTACACACTGCTATATTTAAAATGGATAACCAGCAAGGACCTACTGTATAGCACAGGGAACTCTGCTGAATATTATGTAACAACATCAGGTCTTAAATTGATAGTTTAGACCTTTTCGCAATCAGTGCTGAGCTTCGTGGGCTTGGTTCAGAGGAAATGCAAAGAATCAGTAAGTAAACCAATTGCCTGAGTACTGTTTGATTCATGATCAGAACTCATCATCTAATGGAAACTAATGAAAAGAATTCTAGAAGATCTAATGTCTTGATTTTTGTCCTTTTGGTAATAGCTTGATATTTCCTGGAGTGAGACTAGGAGCGGATAGTCAATTCAGTGATTTTCTCGATGGACTGGGACCAGCCCAGCTTGTTGGCCGCCAAACCCTCGCCACCCCTGCAATGGGTAAGAATAATGTTTTTCTGTAGGAAAACTGATGTTTCATGCTTGATAAGATGATTTAAAGTAGCATAATAAAAAATAATAAAAAATAAAATAGCATAATAGTAATACAAGTGAGAAACAACATTTTAGCTCAGGTGTTGCTGGTTTCAAATGACTATTCTAATTTCTAATGCATTTTTCTAACTTGAGATATGCAAAATGAATAAAGTTAGTCATTAATCTCTGAATTATCAAAATTCTGTTAAGACAGAGAGTCTACAGTAAGTCCAAATGTAGGAGAAGGGTAGAATTTTATAGCACGGAAAAAACGATGGATTATTCAATAAAGGAGATTGGCATAAGTGTCTAGCTATACAAAAAAATATTAATGAAATTACCTCCCTACTTCAGAGCTTAAAAAAATAATGTTTTGGGGGCTTCCCTGGTGGCACAATGGTTGAGAATCTACCTGCCAGTGCAGGGGACACAGATCCAAGCCCTGGTCCAGGAAGATTCCACATGCCGCAGAGCAACTAAGCCTGTGTGCCACAACTACTGAGCCTGTGCTCTAGAGCCCGCAAGCCACAACTACCGAAGCCCGCGTGCCTAGAGCCAGTTCTCTGCAACAAGAGAAGCCACCGCAATGAGAAGCCCGCACACCACAACGAGGAGTAGCCCCTGCTCGCCGCAACTAGAGAAAGCCCGCGCGCAGCAACGAAGACCCAACGCAGCCGAAAACAAATTAATTAATTAATTAATTTTAAAAAAATTTGGACTCAATTGTAAAGGAGAAACAGGGTGGAGAAAGACACTGGAAAATACTGAAAATCACTTAAGTTAATGTTTCTATACTCTTGGAGTGGGAAAGAACTTCCAGACCAAAGCCAGATAAAATTCTACTAGCAAAATATGCCATATGTAAAGTTTAAAAAGATGATAAATGGAGAAAATTATATGCAGCATGTGAAATAGGTATTTCCTGAAGGACATGAGATTCCAGCTTGAAAGAACCCATAGAGTAGTCAGCAAAATGCATGAGAATAGGTCAACACAAAAACATCATCGTGAGATTTTACAGCACCAGAGGTTGATAGAACACCCCACAAGTTTCCTAAGAGGAAAAATAATTTTATGCAGACTATCAAAAATCTGCTTCTCATTGGACTCTTCAATAATAATACTGGAATCCAGAAGATGAGTATTGCCTTCGAAATTCTGAGTAACAATTGATTTCCAATGAAGACTAAAATAGCCAGTCAAATCAAGTAAGTATGAGGCTAGAATAAATACATATTCAGACAGGAAGGGTCTCAAAACATTTTCCTTATACCCAACATTGCTTGGAAAGCTATTGGAGGATATACTTCAACAAAATGAACTAAGTGAATGTAAAAATTGTGAACTAAAAAAGAGGAATATGACATCCAGTAAATAAATGCTTCCACACAAGAGAGAAATGGGTGGGATACCCAGGATGGTAG
Source organism: Mesoplodon bidens (assembly GCF_964165515.1). Classification (NCBI taxonomy): domain Eukaryota; kingdom Metazoa; phylum Chordata; class Mammalia; order Artiodactyla; family Ziphiidae; genus Mesoplodon; species Mesoplodon bidens. Next base: position 12,311,711 of record NC_138168.1, on the reverse strand, counting down.
TGAAGGAAAATGTAATAAAACAGCTGCAACGGGCTTTATAAGCAAGCTGTCCAAGCTGTATCAATAGTATGTCAGATTTGTAAGACAAAATCTATAGAATACCTAATATACTTGATTTTGTGGAAGAGATAAACAACCAGGAGAGAGTAAGGGGTTGAATGAGTGATACATCCATAAAAATGTCAGCAAGGGCTTTTTAAAAGACACTTAATGGGTGTAGGGAAAAAGAAGAGTGTCTAAGAAATGAGAAGTAATCATGGTACTCCAGTTCACTCGGCTACAAATAAAGTTGCCTAATCATGATATAAATATAATATTGGGAGAAGAGGGTGACAGAAAATGTCAAGTATATGGTGGGGGTAGGAAGCAGTGAGAGAGAGCAAAATTGGGGGTCAATAATGATATCTAAAACTGAAGAAAAAAGGAAAATATATGTACGGTATTTAGAGATAGGGATGCAAATGCCAAAATGTAAAAAATAAATCAGTTAAAATACTGAGGATTTTGAAAACAGTGACCTTTGGAAGGCAAGAGGTTGAGAGAAAGGCCGGGTATATTTTATACTAAAAACAAGTCTTAGAGAACAGTTTGAGTCTTTAAACTATGTGTGTATGTGATTGAAACAAAAACAAAAGCCCAAGAGTCCAGGAGCTAAGGTCTGAAACAGAATTATTATAAACAATAAACGATAAACAATCCAGAACCACAACATTGATCAATGGACCAGGCAAGTAAAAGGAATTCACAACTGAGAAAGTAGAGATGATTCAACCAACTAAAAACAACTTAGAAATAATTATATTTAATATTTTCGGGGATAAAGTATCGTATCGTTCAGAAAAAGTTGAGCATCTTATAAAAATAGGTAAAGGACATGAACAGGCAATACAAAAGAAGGAATGAAAACTAAAAATATTTAGAAATATGTTCAACCTCTCTAATAATCAAATAACTTCTAATTATAACTTTTTGAATGTCAGATAGGCAAAAAGTAGGCATGTTTCTCATAACAATATTGTGGGCTGTGGGAAATGGGAAAGACAGATTCTTCTGGTCACAGTACAAACTGGCACAACCTTGCTGAAGGATGTTGGCAATACACGTGGCATTTTTAAATGTCCATTCAATTAGACCTAACAATTTAAAATCTGGGAATTTATGCTCAAGAAACAATTGACTAAGGGTGCAAAAATTCTTTGTAAAGCTGTTGATTCTAATGCTGCTTATGATGACAGCAATGTAGATAACCTGTATTTCCATCCAGAGGGATCTGGTTAAATAGGTAATGACATGCCCATTCAGTGGTTCATACAGTCAATAAATTGAGGATGTATGGTCATGATGGATAGATAGATAGATAGATACACATATAGTTAGAGAGATAGAGATGGATAGATTGATATAGTGATAGAGAGAGAGATAAGGAAAGAAGGAAGGAAGGAAGGAAGGAAGGAAGGAAGGGAGGGAGGGAGGGAGGGAGGGAGGAAGGAAGGGAGGAAAGGAAGGGAAGAAGGAGGAAAGAATGAGTGAACTTGTGAAATTGCTAAGATATTTACCAAAACATTAATGGAGGTTTTCTCTGGATAATGGAAACACAGATAATTATACTTTTTATTAAGAAGTATTATATAGTAGATGACATAAAGGATAAGAAATCTTATTAGAGTACAAGAATCACTTAAATACTTCAGTATTGTTGCAGTTAAGTAATTTGTAAACCAGTATGAGACTCTCGTAAGTTAGATTAGCACCAGAAAAATGAAGAGAAACATTTCAAAACCTGACTTGGAGGTAGGGAAAGAAAATGGTGGAGGGGAGCTCAAAATAGTAGTTATTTATGAAGATCATGGAGATCATAATTTGGAGTCTGTTATGGACCTCTATTTTTTTAACTGCATGTGACTGCAAAGAAGCTGAAACATTTTGCTTCCTCCACTCACAGGTGATATACAAATTGGAATGGAGGATAAGAAGGGCCAATTAGAAGTTGAAGTGATTAGAGCACGAAGCCTCACGCAAAAGCCTGGTTCCAAATCCACACCTGGTAAGGAGCGGTGTCACTCTTTGGACAAGAGAGTCTTACATGGGCAAAAACTCAAAACATTTGCTGCATTTGAATTTCACATGCTCTATTTTGCATTATCTGATTGATTAACAAGGCAGCTTTTCTATGTTCTTTCATTGTGGATCAAAGAAAAGCGGATCTCCGGAGCTTGTGCTCATTGGCGGGAGGGGCCACAGCAGTGAGAAGCCCGCGTACCGCAAAAAAAAAAAAAAAAAAAAAAAAAGTAACAACAAAGAAAAGCGGATCATAAAAGTGGATCTGGGTTTTGCTTGCACAGTTTTTCTGTCAAGAAGTATTAGGTAGAGTCTTGTTGTATTAAGACAAAGTTTAGTTATGATGGCTTCTTAGCTGTGTCAGTTTTTTTTTTTTCTGCCCATTTATAAATGCGGGATAAAAATTCAGTTCTAATCACAAAAAGGATGAGCTTTTAGATATAAAATGTGCTTTAAGATATAAACCTGTTTTGAATTGCCAGCCATAAACCAAGTCAGTCAGAATCTTATGATAACTTTGCATGCATTTACTTCAGAAGAGGAAAATGGCGTTAGTGGTAACATATGGGTTTTAAGGGATAGAATTTATGGAGCACTGAAAATTTTAAATGGTTTAAATAATCAATGGGAAACTTTCAACAAGCATCTCTATTTGTCTAAGGAAGCATTCTCTAATAAAAACAATTTAACTTGAAGGATTAACTTCTTATCTGTTAATGTTACCTTTGTTCAGCTCCATACGTCAAAGTGTATCTTTTGGAGAACGGGGCCTGCATAGCCAAAAAGAAGACAAGAATTGCACGAAAGACCCTTGACCCCTTGTATCAACAGTCCCTGGTTTTTGACGAAAGTCCACAGGGTAAAGTCCTTCAGGTCAGTAATAGCTGGTTTGACTTTTTACACTGTAACAGGCCCATTATCCATATCAACATTGAAGAGGTGGTCCAACAGGAAGAGAATAAAGTCCAAATTGTTCATTTACAATATAAGTAATATATAATATCAAAATATCTTTTGGTTCTAATGGAAAACAAGATTTTAATTTTCACTCTCCTTTTCTTCCTCCTCTCCATCCTCTCCTTTTACTTCCACTCTATTTCCCACCCATTTCCTCTCCTAGATAGATAGATAAATAGATGATAGATAGATAGATAATTGATAGATAGATAATCAGGGCAACCAATGCTAATACTAGTTTATTGAGCGAGACATGGGATTCAAAGAGAAAGAAAGGAAAGGACCAGAAAATATTCAGGATGGGTTGAATGTCAGGTGCATTGTTAGGTGCTTCCTTTTCTAAATGTTTTGACCACAATTATTCCCATTTTAAAGATTATGTCTGAGGATCACAGGGATTAAATAATTTGGCAAGGTTACTCAGTAAATTGAAAAGGCAAGATTCACCATCCCTGCCCGTGTAAAGCAGTTGAGTGAGTTCATTTGGGAACCCCCACTGGGGATTAAAGTGTTGGAAACAGAACCTGGAGCAAGTGTAATGGAAATCTTACCTGACACCAAAAGGAGACAGAAGGTGGTAATTGTCGGTGAGCTCACTGACTTATTAACCTTCTGATCAAGTCAAAATTGTCAGGCAAGTCCTCAAGGGCACCAACTTACAATTATTTTTCAACTTGCCCCTTCACTAACAAGTCTATAATATAAAAGAAATTTAATGAATATTCTCATCCTTTGCACATACTCCACCATCCACACACACCATGGTACAGGGAGTTGGGTTGTTTCGCCCTCCTAGCTTGCACACATTTTCATTTGTATATCTCTGTGACCCTGCACTTTGCTTACTAGATCATAGTTGCTAAAGATGGTTTTGAATTTATATATACATAAACTTGTGTATTTATTTTTAACATGGTTTATGTAGACAATACCCTCATTGACTAGGGAAACATGATTTGCGTTCCATCACACCTAAAAATTCTGGTGAAGTGTCTCTCAGAGTACCTGAAGGATAGTACCTTTTTATTATTATACCTCCTTGGTCTTAGTTATATTCACTTCCCCCGCTTCCCTCACTGGCTCACTTTTACAGAATAGTTTGCTTTAAACTGTTCACACATGAGGGAGAGAAGCTCAGGCTTTACTGCTGTTGTCTGTCTCTGCAGGTGATTGTCTGGGGAGACTACGGCAGGATGGATCACAAATGCTTTATGGGCGTGGCCCAGATCTTGTTGGAGGAACTGGATCTTTCCAGCATGGTCATCGGCTGGTACAAGCTGTTCCCCCCATCATCACTGGTTGAACCCACGCTCACCCCTCTGACCCGCCGGGCTTCCCAGTCATCTCTGGAAAGTTCCACCGGGCCCCCCTGCATCCGGTCCTAATGAACTCACACCAGTAAGACTCTGCCTTCAGGATAATAATCTGAACCAGATATTTCATGATCGAAAGAATGGTTGGAGACAGACAATCAACTTGTATTTTGCTGGTAGTCGTGTTTCAATAATACGTCCCTATCATTGTTTAAAACCTGGCTTCACATGACAGAACAAGGCAGTTATCAAATACAGGAAGTCCACGTGCTAGTGAGAACCACTGATGCTTCTGACAAATGAGAGAGGGGAAACTGCAAATTCACACACACACACACACACACACACACACACACACACACATCCCAAATTGAACTGGAAGCTCTCACTCTGTGAAAAGCTGTATTTTAGCTGTTTTTTGCACAAATCACAAGCAGTGTTATTTCCCTGGGGTTGACAAGTTTTGTTTATTTGTGTGTTGTTTGTTGATTTCGGTTTCTTGATTTGTTTTGTTTCGATTTGGTTTTCACTGTATTTGTTATTTCCACTCATTTTTGGCTGTGTCATGACAGACAGGCCTAGTGATAATTACAGAGACCCTTCCTTTCTTTTTCCAAAAGCACCAAAAAAAAGGGCTGAAGCAGGCTCTGTAGCATCTCCGCAGAGTGTGTGCACCAAGACAAGATGAGGCCAATGCAGGGTTTCACTAGCTTTCGCTTTATAATCCTTCAAGGTTTTATGTGTAGAAACCCAGAAAACAAAAAGTTATCTTCCAAAAGCAAATAACAACAGAATCACTTTTTTTGAATGAAGCGCATATCTGTTTGCATTCTAAAACATTAATTTATGTTTTCCACTGTTTTGCATTGAATACTTTTACAGAACTGAGTCTGCAGCTAGTGCTGGGAGCTAAACTAACAGCATCAGGGTACCTTGGAAACACTCCTGGTAATGCCTTTTCCTTCCTGACATCCAAAAAAAAAACAAGACAAGTATATGCTCATGTGTACAAACCATATGTTGACTTCCCAAAATGGTGACTAGAAATGGATTTGAGCCTCAGACACTTTGAGCAATGCCCGGGCTCCTCAGCCATGTCTCAGTGTAGACACACCACCTGTCCCGGAAAGAGCATGGTATGGGCTGTTAATATTCCACTGGAAATTCCAGTCAAAATATTCTGCACTAAACGAATGTTTTTTATCCAATTTTAATTTACATTTCTTTGAGATTGATGCAAGCACAAAGCTTGATTTTTTTAATGCAAAGTATCTTACTTTTGGGGGGGGAAATGAAACAAAGTCCAATTTCAATTTGCATTTTCTTCATCTGAGTTTTTCTCAGCTTTGAATTCCCTTGTGACCTTCTGTATATGTGCTACCAACTGCAGTCTCTGCAGGTGCATTGAGATCTTCTCCCTCCTTTTATGGGTCCGTCCACTTTTGTGATTTCACAGATAGAGCAGCATGACTTGGAACTGTTCAAAGCTGCATGCACGTTTTGTAAAAAAAAAAAAAAAAGAAAAGAAAGAAAAGAAACAAAAAGAAAAAGAAAGAAAAAAAAGAAAAGAAATAAAAGGTTATTTAATAATGTATGTTAGTTCCACATAGGCCAGCTTGTATGTTGCATGTACTTGTACAGTTTGCTTGTTAATTACTCTACTGAAATAACCAAGAAATCTAAGCCATCCATTTTTTTGTTATAGACATTTTGCAGGTTTCAGCCAGACTCAGTCTATGAGCCAGGAGTGAAATGTCTATAGATGGACTTTATTTTTTACCCTCTGGAAAATGTGATGTAGTATGGACCAAATTCCTTCTAATAAATATTTTGGTGTAGACTCCTCCTGTGGGGCTGTAACACATGTAGACACTGTGTACACATAGATTTTAATCCATAGACATACTGCCTGCACCAAGTGAATTATTTATTATTTACACACGCCAGAACGACCTGCCCATCGTTCCCAGGGCACAGATTGACCACTGGTCACCATGCTGAGCAGGAAGGACTGAAGCATTGGTGTACTTCTACTAGATTCCGTTCTGTCTTAGTGGCCAACAATCAACTGATTCTAATTGGGTAGTATCTTTCTATTTTGACCACTTGTCTTAACACTCCCCTGTGCTTTTAAATGAACTTCCAACTCATGTATGTAAACATGTTTAATAAAATTTACTTTTCATGTCAGTCGGCAGCCATCTGTGTTCTGTGTTTTGCCAGATATTCATTGTGGGTTCTACGGGGCAAGATGGGAGCCAGATCACAGGAAGGGAGGTGGGGTTTGTCATCTGCTGGGGGCACTTGACTTGTCACCACACCATTTGTGTCTTAATCTCCGGCCCAAAGGGTACTTTGCATCACGTACAAGTTTTCACTTTGTCAGCCTGTCTAAGTGAGCACGTGACTATACTTCTGAAAAATGGCATTATTAAAAACAATAAATCTCAGTAAGAATCAAATGGAAGGTTGTTTTTCTGCTGCTGTTTAAGTGTGCTGTTGTCCAATTGCCAAATCATTTCAAGTACAATACAACATGTCAAAAGTATTAATTCTTGCATCTCTCGTGGAGGTGTCTGGTTCCTCTTTCCGTCGGTTCCTTCTGGACCCCTGACCGATTTGTAGAACTTTGCCTTAGAGTTGGTCAACTTAACCAACCAAGCAATGCATTAAATCGTCTTCAACAGAATCTTAGGGAAAAAAATATATCTTCAAAGATAATAGATGAGCCTCCAAAAGTAATATGTTAAAGAAAAATTATCGACTTTTTAAATTTAATTTCATGATATTTTCTTTTCTTCCCCCAGAATGTGTTCATATATGATGCTAAACCTGGTCTCTGTATACCTACACCTAATTAAATCTCAGAGACAGAGTTTTGAGTGAAAGAGGAAAGAATAGCTTTATTGCTTTGCCAGGCAGAGGGGACCACAATGTGCTAATGCCCTCAAAACTGTGTGCCCTGCCCTGGAGTGGGTAGTGAGTGCTCAAGGAGCAGGGCATGATCAGCTCGTGGACATTCTTTTGATTAGTTGGTGGTGAGGTAATCGGGAGTTGGCATCATTAACCTTCTGGTTCCAACTGGTCTGGGGTCTACGTGCTTATGGGCAGTGTACCGTTAACTTCTCCCATCTGTTGGGGGTTCTGGTATCTGCAAAACAGCCCAAAGACATTGTTATGTGTATCCCTTGAGGGGAACCAGGACCCTGCCACAAGGCTGCACTGTTGTTTCTTGGCTGCTCCTCCTGTGTCTCTGCATCCCCTCCCTTCCCTGATTAGCAGCTGTTTGGACCTGCCCATTGGAAATCAGGGAAGGTTCTGGAGGCTGAATGAAGCCTATTTCCTGTAATCAAGAAATGGGGGACACAGGAAGGCTTGTGTGCCCAGAAAGGCTTTTGCGCCTAGGGTCCTGCTCGGTTTCATACATTTCATCACCATCACCCTCACAACACTTGGTGATCACTGATTTCATGATGCATTCCTGTAAAATAACTGTTGTGATCTAGTCGACCCATTCTAGGAGACCTTAAATTTTTATAGACCACACGGGCTTTAACTTTGTAAAGCAGAGTAAACACAACTAAATCGAAATCAAATTTGAGGCAATCAGTTGTTTAAAGTTTTTTAAACAGTTGACTGAATTTTACCCTATCAAGTCAGCCATTTGTTTGGCCTAAACGTCGTGGAATTATCTGTGAGGCCGGGTCAACAGGAGACAAAAACAGCTTAGATCAGTTCATTGTACAACACACTATCAGAGCAGAGCTGTTTAACGCACCAGCAGTCAGACGGCACAGGCTGGAGGCCGGCAGGGGCTGCCACCGAAAGAGAAGGCAGCTGAAGGCGGCTCGAGAATTCTTCTGTCTAGACAAGCACAGAAGCAGAAACCGCTCTTCACATCACACAGGTTTGCACAGCATTATGATTTCAGGGCCTGCGTGATGGAGAGGAAGTAACCGAAAGGACAGTCATTTTGCTAAATCCTCAGGGTTTCTTGCCGACTCTGACAATTTAATTTCTGGAAATCCCAGCCCGAGATATGTGATCGGATTTTACTTAACCAACAGTATTAAGGACTTTGTTGTGTGCTAGATATTAAGTAAGTACTTGGGATATAAAAATAAAAACAAAAAAAACTAAATGGACCCTGTCTTAAAGGACCCCCCTGTCTACTAAGAGTGATCATTACCTAAAGAAATAATTACAATGACATATATTTGATTTGCATACAAAGGGCTATGGGATTCCAGTTAATTCTCACAATAGCCCTATGAGTTACGTATTCTTATGACCCCTATGTCACATAAAGGATCTGCAGCGTGGACCTGTAGCTAAGGTGCAGGTCAAAGTTTGCAGTGCGGGTCTAGTGATGGAGCTGGAATAGGCACCATGGTCTGCTGACTCAACACTCGGCATCATGCCTATGTGCTCACAGCTGAGCTCGACCTTCAAGAGCAGAGAGTCCACTAGATGGGAAAGGATGGAAACCCAAACCATTCTCCCACCTCAAGGTGGGAGTAAAGGAATGAACAGAGGTGTCTTTGGCTGAGTCCCAGACTCATCCTTGGGTTCCAAGGCAACATTGTCTTGGGTACCCTCCCCAACTGTCCCCAGGCCCAATGCAGCGACTGTACCCCTCAGTTCTGCATCAGTCACAAAAATCTGCACCTTGGGGTTGAATTCAGGCCCATGGAGCTGTCGTGTCCTCCCCGACTCAGTCCGCACACCCTCTAAGTTATTTGCTTCCAAAGGAGATTCCATGGTCATCAGCTAGGTGTAGAGTGCCCTGTCTTCAGAGGCAGCCAGTGGTCATCTGTCCGCTGTGCAGCCCTCATGCCCAACCTGTGCTGCCACCCCGAGTCTCCTCGGGAACCTCTCAACAGGGCACAAAAGACAAGTCTTCACATCTGTGAAAACCAGAGGGGAGCAAGTCAAGGCCACCATGTAATGACATTTTTAGTAATTGGTCCCATGCAGGTTACTCTAAGCTCATAGCTTGGGACAAAGTCTTAGGAGTCATGTGTGGTTTGGTTTTAATTGCCACAAAGAGATGCTCTGGGGTCACTGTATCCAATTACTGCTCAAATTTTTTCCTTCATCCCATCAGCTCCCAAAATGTGAAATGTTAGCCCACACACACCCACCATGGGTGTATGTGAGATGATCTCTGATAACGTGGGTTAGTTCTTCACTACTAAGAGAACCCTTCACTACTATATAGACCCTCCAGTTTATCCCACCCTCCCTCCATCACCAAACTTCAAAAATGGTCTTTTCGGTCCTTCTTCCAATACCTCACCTTCTGCTCATTCATGACCCCAATGTAAGGCTGCCAGATCAAAATACAAGATACCTATGTTAATTTGAATTTCATATAAACAATGACTAATTAGAGCTAAATATCATTTTTAAATTAGTTTTTGTTTATCAGCAACTCAAAGTCAACTTGGGGGGCTTCACTGGTGGCGCAGTGGTTAAGAATCTGCCTGCCAATTCAGGGGACATGGGTTCGAGCCCTGGTCCGGGAAGATCCCACATGCTGCAGAGCAGCTAAGCCCATGCACCACAACTACTGAGCCGACACCCTAGAGTCCGTGAGCCACAACTACTGAGCCCACGTGCCACAACTACTGAAGCCTGCGCGCCTAGAGCCCGTGCTCTGCAACAAGAGAAGCCACTACAATGAGAAGCCCGTGCACTGCAATGAAGAGTAGCCCCTGCTCACCGCAACTAGAGAAAGCCCACACACAGCAATGAAGACCCAACACAGCCATAAATAAATAAATAAATAATTTTTTAAAAAGTCAACTTAGGGGCTTCCCTGGTGGCGCAGTGGTTAAGAGTCCACCTGCTGATGCAGGGGACACAGGTTTGTGCCCCGGTCCAGGAGGATTCCACATGCCACTGAGTGGCTGGGCCTGTGAGCCATGGCCACTGGGCCTGCATGTCCGGAGCCTGTGCTCTGCAACGGGAGAGGCCACAACAGTGAGAAGCCGCAAAAAAAAAAAAAAAGTCAACTTGGCATCCTATATTTTTATTTGCTAAACCTGGCAAGTCTACCTCTATTGCTGCGTGGTTTGTGCCCTCACCACTTTGCTGAAATGCTCTCCTAAATGATACCTAACCACACACACATCCAACAGCCTTTCCTCAAGGTAGGTATTGACCCTCTCTGCATCTACTATTGAAGACTTCCTTCTTGGAAGGAAGTCTCATTGTCCTAGTTCTCCAACTTGAAGACTGGATTTTCTGTCCGATTTCTCCCTCTTCCTGAAAGGATCACACACTCAGACCTGCCGCCGTGTTTTTTCCAGCCCCTCACAGTAGAGAAGGATGAGAAGAAACATCTTTGGGCCACTGACTTGGGCTTGGCCAGATGACTTGCTTCTTTTTATAAAATTTATTTTATTGAAGTATAGTTGATTTACACTGTTGTGTTAATTTCTGCTGTATAACAAAGTGATATATATATATATATATATATATACATACACACACACACACATAGTAGTTGTGGCTCATGGGCTCAGTAGTTGCAGTGCATGGGTTTAGTTGCTCTGAGGCATGTGGGATCTTCCCAGACCAGGGATCAAACCCATGTCCCTTGCACTGGCAGGAGGATTCTTAACCAGTGTGCCACCAGGGAAATATATATATATATATATATATATAACTGAATATATATATATGTATATATGCATTCTTTATTCTTTTCCAATATGGTTTGTCACAGGATATTGAATATATTTCCCTGTGCTATACAGTAAGACCTTGTTGTTTATCTATTCCCTGTACAATAGTTTTCATCTGCTAATCCCAAACTCCCAATCCTTCCCTCCCCCACTCACCTCCCCACTGGAAACCACAAGTCTCTTCTCTATGTCTGTAACTCTATTTCTGTTTTGTAAATAAGTTCATTTGCGTCATTTGTTAGATTCCACATATAAGTGATATCATATGGTACTTGTCTTTCTCTGTCTGACTTACTTCACTTAGTATGATCATCTCTAGGTCCATCCATGTTGCTGCAAATGGCATTATTTCATTATTTTTTATGGCTACGTAATAGTCCATTGTATACATATATAACACATCTTCTTTATCCATTCTTGTGTTGAAAGACATGTAGGTTGCTTCCATGCAGATGACTTGCTCCTGTGTTAGTCGGTGAGTTCGTTGGTTAGTTCCCTAACAGGGAATGTTAGTGAGTGTGACACAGCTGAGGCCATTCCCCAAGGGAGGGGCTTTCCGCAGGTGGGCTTGTTCAACCTGCTTGTTCAACCTAGTCCTTGAATGAAAGTCACGTGGAGCAGACCTGCACCCACCTCCCAGACTGAAACAGAGCTGCTCCCAGATCTGTGCACAATAAAAAGTGTTCTTGTCAGCCACAAAGATTTAGATGTTGCTTGTTATGCAGCATTGTTACAGGAAAATCCATTACAGCATCCTTTACTGGGTCCTCTTCATCAGCATTCACTATGTATAGTTATTGTGTTGGGCGCTGAGTAGGGCACAGAATTGAGCAAGACACAGATTCCATAACAATCTTTGATGTTGTTTATTCCACAATAGTATGACTTTTTTTCTCTTTTTCTGCCCTCTTTCCAGGATCTAATGTACTCCCAGATTTCAGTTACTGCCTCTGTGTTCATCTTAGCACAGCCGTTTCTACAGTTCACAGGTCTGACTTCCAGACTGTTTGCAGGATATCTTTTTTTTTTTTTTTTTTTGCTGCATTGGGTCTTCATTGCTGTGCACGGGCTTTCTCTAGCTGCAGTAAGTGGGGGCTACTCTTCGTGGCGGTGCACGGGCTTCTCACTGCGGTGGCTTCTCTTGTTGGGGAGCACGGGCTCTAGGCGCACGGGCTTCAGGAATTGTGGCATGAAGGCTCAGTAGTTGTGGCTCGCAGACTCTAGAGCACAGGTTCAGTAGTTGTGGCACATGGGCTTATTTGTTCTGCGGCATGTGGGATCTTCCCAGATCAGGGATCGAACCCGTGTCCCCTGCATTGGCAGGCACATTTTAACCACTGTGCCACCAGGGAAATCCCAGGGTATCTCCTTAATGACTCAGTATCACAAACTGAACACAGCTCAAGCAAAAATGTGATCATATACCCCTAAAGTCATGTTATTTCTGTTGTCATCACCCTTTCCCGGTTTCTGATATTTGATTTAGTCTTGATATTGATGGTAGAGGGAGTGAGAAATAATTAATGATTAAAGCCCATGAGGAGTTGGAAGAGGATGGGGTCCTTGTACACCTTATCCACTCAACAAATTTTTACTGAGCATTTTCTACCAGGAATCTTTCCAAGTAACCAACCACATGATGTTAAAGAAAATGAAACAGAGCCCTGACCTAAAGGAACCTATAGTCTAGGAGGGAACTAAGATAGTAATCAAAGAATAGCTCACATATAAAATGGCAAATTATAATTAATGCTATAAAGGAAAACTATATAAAATATAAATATAAAAATACATAAAATGGTATAAAAATATGAAATGGTTATCTTGCCCATTCTTGTGACCGGACTATGAAGGCTTTCACGGAGAAGCAAAGTTTCAGTTGTGACTCACACAGAGGGAGGAATGAGACGTTCTAGGCAGAGGAAATGTGTGCAGAAGTCAGAGACAGGAGAGAACCTGGCACATTCTCCGAATGGAAGGAGGCCCCTGTGAGTGAAATGCAGAGAAGAAGAGGCTGCCGGGTGGGCAGGGCAGGTCATGCAGAGTTCCCTTCAGCCTCGTGGAAAACCCAGAGGGGTTTATAAGGCTTACCACAGAGCTGCCTTAATTAACAGCATATGCCTATCTGACCTCATACTTGGTGCTCAACACATTTAGGTAAATGTATTAGTTGGGGGAGGGTAACTATGGTAAAGGGTGGACCCCAAATGTACAACAGAAATTTACCCCTTCCTGGGCAGCAATACTGGGAGAGTGAACAGGTGACCACAGGGTTTGGGGACCCAGGTTGGTGGATGCCCAGGCATTTTGCACACGGGACCTTGAAGGCTCCCTGGAAATTGGCCCGCTGCACAGTGTGAGTGGGAAAAGCCATGGGAGAGTGCATGAAGGTCTGAAGGGGCACACGGCTTCCAATTCTACTCCATCCGCTAGAATTCGGTCACACGGCCTCACCCAATTGCAGGAGAGGCTGTGAGTGATGGGAAATAGAAGAGCAAGGGCTTTGATGAGCAACTCAAGGGCTCTGTCCCAGTGAACGAGTGAATACACGGAGGTCAAAGCAGACTCTGTACCCACACTAGAGTCTGTGGGTTTGAGCCCTTTCCCTTTGGTTTCGGCAGCATGACTGGCCCACTTGACACAGTTAGAAGACATCCTGAGGACAGGACGACCATCCTATGACACATACGTCATCTGTTTGAGAAACACCCAGCTTGGGAATTACTGGTCCCAAGACATTCTCTCTTTTCTTCAACAGTATCCAAGCAATGGGATCCACATTTAACCAGTGGTCAGTATTTTCAGCTGTTCTGGTAAGTTCTGTTCTCTAGGAATAAGCTTTCTTGGGCAAAGGCAGGTTGCTTGGGCCCAGTGGGTACTGGGCCAAGCAGCACGTGAGGATGACCTAACCCACTGCAGACGGACCACTGCCCGGAACCAGCAGTCGGCTTGCTACCCTTCATGCAAACACCATCCCAGTTGCCTCCTAACTGAGATGTCAAACAGGCTAAGGTCCTGGGTCAGAATGCTTTGGGATGGAATGATCAATAGAAAGGTGAAAAGGCATATACCAAAAAGGGGATCTGCAGACTCACATGAGTGAAAAGTCTACAGGTTGATCTGGTTTCCGGCACAGGCTGGAGTTAGTGTATAAGAGATACACCAGAACCTGGTCTCCATCTTCTAATGGTGATTCCTCTCTGCTGGCTTCATGCTCAGATAGGCACTTCCAAGGTACAGCAGCTGCTCGCAGTCCCAGACTCACAAATTTTAGCTTAGCAACCTCAAAGGATAAAACACATGGGATGGGATGTCTCCCCATCATCCCAGCAAAATGCCAGGCTTGACCCTTGTGGACCAACTTGAGTCATTGCCTGACACTGAGCCAATATCTCTGGCCAAGGAGATGAAACACAGATGGACAGGCTTGCATCAGGAATCCCACCCAGAATCCAGAGACTCTGACAGTCCACCTAACTACACGGTGCCCCGAGACCAATCCAGATACTATTTGAAGGAGAAAGATGCTGGAAAGTCCTGTCTATTCTAGACCCGTTCTTCCTCTTCTCTCAAAACCTGGGGCAGTTGGGACAAGAGTTCTCAAGGCCAACCACACCCAGTCACACCCACCTCTCTCTCCAAGGACACCCATCTTTCCCTATCTTCCAAATTAAGGAGTCCTTGTCTGGTACCTTGAATATTCTAAGATGCACGGCTAGAATTTTGATGGATATGCCATTGTAAAAATATCAATAGTAATTGATTTATTTTTATTTATACAAGAACTTCTAAGACTAAGTTAATAATTTCCTTTGTTCCCACATCTGGGAATGCCTGAAACTGGGGAAGCTGCCCTCACCACAAAGTTGTATTAAGAGTGGAATAAACAAACATACTAAAGAACATATCTGTTCAATGGAATAATGACACCACCTGGAATGACACCACCCATTTCCAGGTTCATAGCATTATTTTGGAGATTGAGGTAAGTAGTAAATATTAAATTCTTAGGACCAAATCTTAATTCATAGTAAATAGCCAATAAATGTCAGCAGTTATAACTATTATGCATCCTTTCACCAAAGTCACCACTGTTTTCTTTCCCCAACCCTGGACCAGGCCCAGTCTGGACTTCTTTGAGATGCTGGATCCTGTTTCCTCTTCCTCTCCAGGTGCTTTATTCCTGCACTGATTTCCCAATCGTATGTCTCCACAAGACACGGCCACGGCCTTTCTGACCAGCTTGTGTTTCGTTATCTCTTCATTCCTCTAGATTTTCAAGTTCTATCAACGCATAAAGTAAAATCCCAAGAAACTGCACACCCAGTTCATGCTAACTTGTTCCTGCCATTGTGTTCACTCCACCATAAATTCACTAAGTTTTTCCCTAATGCTTTGCCTTTAGTTTTTATTAAATGTTAATTAAAAATTCTTCTCACATTGACCATGCATTTTTGTCAAAATATTTTCCAATACGTCCCTCCGTATCTTTCTTTTGCAAATAGATGCACATGATATTTTTGTTTGTGTGTTCTACACTTTATTATCTTGTGTCTGAAGAAGATCTTTCTTCTGTGGACTCCGCTTCTTTCTACCACAGGTTTCTTTCTTTTTTTTTTTTTTTTTTTTGCGGTACGCGGGCCTCTCACTGTTGTGGCCTCTCCCGTTGCGGAGCACAGGCTCTGGACGCGCAGGCTCAGGGGCCATGGCTCACGGGCCCAGCCGCTCCGCGGCATGTGGGATCTTCCCGGACCGGGGCCCGAACCCGCGTCCCCTGCATCGGCAGGCAGAGTCTCAACCACTGCGCCACCAGGGAAGCCCTCTACCACAGGTTTCTTGACCGTGTGTATGCTTTGGACCCCAGTGGTGGCTGGTGAAGCTTAGTGGATGCCTCAGCATAATGTTAAACTCATTGTGAAAATACATAGCCAATTAGAGGCAGGAAAACAGGAGTAAAGGCACAGTGTTTTCTCACCCAGGTTCACAGGCCTCCTGCATCCACTCTGGGACACTGGGGGAACCGTATAACCCATCGTCCGGTCCCCATTCGCCCCAGAGCCCCAGAGCACCGCACGACAGCTACACTGTCATATGACACAGCACAGCTCACGGCTAATATGGTTATTGCTTCTCTCTGTTTAGGCCTTATTCCAAGAACGTGATAACGGAATGGCTTGGAACAACTCTTAGTAAATCCTTCTGCAGTTATTCAAGGATAAACACAATGACATGAACTAGTCCTTCGGCGACAGGCGCATTGAATGTGCACGAAACCAAGATGGCAGAAGGAATGGGTGCGGGACGGCCGAGAATCGCATGTTCTCCTGGATCACTGCTTCTCAGGCTGTGAAAACTCCATCTCCCTTTTGAGAAGTGAAACGTTCTCCTCCAACACTGCTGCAGTCACAACACTCCAGGGGCAGTAGACCCCGAAAGAGCTCTTTCTTCAGTTGAGATCGTAAATTCTATACTTTTTTGTTGCCTCTAGCCAAGAGTTTTATTGCCTGCTGTTCTCTAGCTTGTATTCCAAAAACAATACTTCTGCTTTGTTTGGTGTGCCTTTGCTTTTCCTTTATCTAGTTGCGTCGACACATCAAAGACGTTGCTTTAATTTCTCAAATGATGCATACCAGTAGGGAGATTTCTACACTGGAAAGGGAACAATCCGGCTCCTTAAAACTGCAGGGACAACCAAGATGAACCAATATTCCTAGTCAAACATTGTTTGTAATTATTGCAAGTGTACAATTTTAGATTATAAACCGATTTAAGCTCTATAAACCCACCACCACTATTTCTAGCAGGTGGCCTATTGGAGCCTTCTCCTGGGAGATTTTGTGTTCTTTGGAAAGCACTGAAGCCTGTGGTCAAATTCTCTCCCAATCTGTTCTTCTGTAACTGTGGAAATTCCCTGATGATGTAAAGCAACGTGTACCTGTCCAGAGAGAAAGAGGAGCTTTGAGAGCTAAAAGGGAAATTGAGGGGGAATTTCCTAGAAAGAGTGAGGATACAAAGAGGAAGTTGCCCCTAGTAGCAGGGATTCCTGCCCCATTCCAGGAGAGAGCAGTAGCTCATCAGCGGTCTGACTAGCCCCAAAGTCAAAGGCTGGGCCCATTCACTGTTCAGTTCTCCTTTTCTCCTCTAATCTTAGAACTGAGTTGCTCAAATCTTCTGACAGGTCACTGAGATTTAAAGGAAATGGTTCTGAAGAAGCTGTTCCCTGGATTATATAATACTTTCCCTTACTCTCCTTCTCTCTCCTCCAATTTAATCATCTCCCAACTTCAGATTCAACTTTTGGAAGTCTGAGGTGGGGCCTCAGATTATGGATTTCTAACAAACTCCCAGGCAGGACCTGCTGAGTAATTTGAAAGGCTCAGTGCAAAATAAAAATGCAGGGGCCCTTGTTAAAAAATCATTGAGAATTTCAAGATAGCGTCAACAGAGGAATATGCCAAGCGCCAGGCCTTTCCAAGTGCAGGGCCCACGGGACTGCACAGGTCCACGCCCTCCTACAAGGCCAGCCCCAGCTCTCAATGTTGCAGGTGTAGGTGGAACTCACTCTGAGGAGAAAGGTGTGAGAAGAAAGGCCTGGAAAGCAGAACCCTGTGGTTGGCCATCCTTTCCAGGGGTAAAACTGGTCATGACTTTTCAGCCATTTAGATCCCTGATTCATTTGATTGAAATTGGTAAATAGATATCCCTGAAACAATGCTGTAGGAATTCTCTCCCCCACCCCCAACTTTGGAACACTTTCTCTCTCTCTCTCTCTCTCTCTCTTTTTTTTTTTTTTACTGAAGTATAGTTGATTTTCAATTTTGTGTTAATTACTGCTGTACAGCAAAGTGATTCAGCTATACATATACACTGTTTTCTTTATATCCTTTTCCATTATGGTTTATCCCAGGATATTGAATATAATTCTCTGTGCTGTACAGTAGGACCTTGTTGTTGATCCAGTCTATATATCATAGTTTACATCTGCTGATCCCAACCTCCCAATCCCTCCCTCCCCCAACCCTTGGCAACCGTAAGTCTGTTCTCTATGTCCGTGGAACACTTTCTCTTGACAAGAGCTTTTCATGTGATGTTCCAGAGTACTAAGGAACAGTCTCGGAGCTTGTCTGCAGGTATTGGTGGAAAAGGTAGAAGGCCCCAGAACGTCACCCTTGCTCCAGCCAGAGCTCTGAGCTTTCACCTGCCTGGCAATCTCACTGCAGGCTGGACGGGGAACTGGCACAGGTCCGTCAGGAAAGTTCCACTCTTGTGAAGTTAGGTGGAGGCCAAGAGAGAAAGATTCTTTTAATCTAGTGGCAGCCACGCAGCAAATATTTCTGAGCCAGGTAGATTCCATTTCCAAGGAAATCAGGCCATCAAAACCCTAGTTGTTGGAGAGTGGAACCAGCACTCAAAAGTTCCAGCCGTTTAGGGAGAGGTGACTGTCCATGCCAAGTGTCACAGAACACACAGAGCAGGCAGAGGAGGTAGTAGCGAGGCTCTGACCCTCATCCTCTCCCCAGCCCAGGTGCCTGCATGCTGGCTGCCGCTGCAGCAGAGGGCCGGTAAAGGATTGGAAAGGCAAACTAGCACCTCCAGTGGTATGTTTCACCTCCGGGGAAGCCGCGCGGTGTTTGTGAATTTCCACAGCCTTAATGACAGGCAAACAGACGTCGTATTATATAGTTCTTCTCGGTATTCAGTTTCAGATAGCACCTTGTCCTCCTCGCTAAATGCCAGAAGCTCAAGGTTATAAACAAGGATTTCAGTCTCCAGTCCAGAGCCTCAATCCCTGCCTCTGGATCAGAGCGAGAGCCAGCCCAGTCTGTGTGCTGGTGCATCCCAGCCACACGATGGCAGTGGTACTGCACAGCTCAGGGAGGTCTCTAGGATGGAGGACCTCCTATGGCTACTTAAGACGCTGTGCTGGTCTCAAGAAGACTGGGACCAGGGCGAGCTAGATCTTAAGGTTAAGGACAAAACCTGTGGGGAAACAGCCTTTTTGAAAGTATATAAATATTTGAGAGTAAAAACATTTGCTGACAATAAACAGGCCCAAAGCTTTTCCCTGTTCATCTCCATCAAGAAGTCATCAAGATGCTGCACTCCTGAAACAAACACAATATTGTAAATCAACTATACTTCACTTTTTAAAAATTATTGAAATAAAAGAGCCATGTTGCAATGGAACCAATTTACTTAAAAAAAAAAAACAGAAGAAGTAATCAAGAGGTCTTATTTTGTTGAATGAATTCTGAGTTGTGAGTTCCCTTCCCTGAGGGTAGGGCAAGCTCGTTTTCCATCTGCAAACGTGTCTGGACAGAGACTATCATTTCCATGTATCGAACTGTAAGTTACCCTGTCCCCAGGGTTGGGCCCACCATACTCCCCGACGTCACCATGTGGACCTCCAAGCTGAAGCCCAGAGCCTGGGACACCAGGACAGGGCAGCCCGGGGACAGGTCTGCAAGGCTGGACCACTTTGACCCTGGCTTCTCAGGGAGACCCCAGCAGATTGCCACCACCTCCGTGGCTCAAAGTAACAAAAAAATGTATTGTTCTACAGTTCTGGAGGCCAGAACTCTTAAATCACAGTGTGGGCAGGGCCGCGCTCCCCGCAAAGGCTCTGGGGGAGGCTCCGTCCTGCCCCTTCCTAATCCTGTTGCCTCTGGGCACCCTTGACTCCTGACAGCATCACCCCGTCCTCTGCTTCCATCTTCATGTGCCTTTCCTCCCAGGGTCCCTCTGCATCTCCTCCTTTTCTGTCTCTTAGAAGGACACTCATCACTAGATTTAGGGCCCACCCTAATCAGGATGGATCTCATCAGGAAACCCTGGCCCAAATTAAACCTACAAAAACTCTTCTCTTCCGAATCGGATCACATTCTGAGTTTCCAGGTGGACTTTTATGTTGGGAGAGGGGTACACCTTTCAACTCACTACAGCTTGGAGGCAGGTTATTCCCTGACATCTCTCAATTATCCTCACCAGAATTATGGAATTTAAGTCAAGCTGGACAGCAGCCAGTAAATACTGGGCCAAGGCAACATAGTCCACTTGACTATGAGTATGGGACTTTGAGGGGTAAAGAAACCCCCCTCCCCAGAGGTGTCTCTGTGACCCCCCACTGTGATGTATGAAATAACTTCCTGGTAACTTAAGCCCACTTAGATTTAGAGCATTTCAATATTATGTGTGTGTGTGTGTGTGTGTTTAATAGCAGCCATAATACTGATGTTCTCATTTATATACAAATACTATAATAATGACCAACATAATAGTGACAAAAATATTCTATTTGGATTAGTCTTTTGAGGCAAAAAGGTGTGAAGATTTGGATCTGGAATCTCATTGGTTATGTGTCCCTGGGCAGAACAATTGGACTAATTCTACCTACTCTGCTACCTAAGAGGCACATACATGAAAACGCTTTTTTGACAACACTGCAGAATGAAAGCCGAGCTTTCCTTTCTCGTCCACTTTCGCAGCGTGAACTGGCACACATGTGGTCATGTGAACACAGACATGGAGCCTGAACTCTGGCTCCTGTGAGTTCAGCATCACCGGAGAACTTGCCAGAGATGCAGACCCTCCGGTGCCACCCCAGACTGATGACACCAGCACCGGCTGTTTAACAAGCTCCCTGGGCGATTCCTACAGACGCGAGGGCTTTGGGAAGTCCTGCTCTGGATGGTCCCTGTGTGGTAAGTTGCATATTCCACGACAGGGACCCTCAATCTTTTTCTCACCATTAGGGGCTGGCTCTTTAAGGACACCCCAGTCATGAGCAGTGATGGGGGTCACCCTTGTCACTGACAATCCCCCCCCCCAGCCAGAGCATGAACTGCAGCCATGACACCTGGCTTGGACATCAGTGCTTGGGTTCAGCTTTGATTACTGTGGAAGATCGATGGGGGTAATGATGGGGAAACACAGAATATTCTATGATCTTCACCCCAGCACTTTAGTGTGACATTTTCACAGGAAACTGAAAGAGTAACTACCAGGGTGTGTCAAGGGCATTGCTTAAAATGATAAAAAAAAAAAAAAGGAGAGAAAATGAAAGAAAGGAAGGAAGAAAAAGAAAGAAAGAATGAATGAAAGAAAGAGAGAGAGAGGGAGGGAGGGAGGGAGAGAGGGCGGGAGTAAGAAGGAAAGGAAGGAGGAAGCAAAGAAAAGAAAAGGGAAGAGAAGAAAAGAAAAGGAGAGGCCAAAAGAGCCCTTTGGAGAAGCCCTTATGGAACTACGTGAATAACGATGCTGCTCCTCTCAACAGGGTGAGGCCGGGCTCTGAAAGCATTCCTGCTCTGAGCTGCCCAGATGGAAGGGGCTCTACAGACACAAAGTGCTGGCAGCTGCGCTGGCAGTTTTGCAGGAGAACGTGTCTCCAGGGTGGTCTCTTACTCTCTCTTACTTTTCTCTCAAAGCAGAAAGCAAGCTGACACTCCCGCAAGGTTTCACTTGGTCCCACTGTGGCTTGGCGAGCTCTCTGGCTGGACCCTGGTTGCCAAGGAAACTGCTGCCAGCGAGATGGGGCAGCCCAGGTTCTTGGTTGATGGGTTGAGCTGGGAACAGATTTCACGTAAAAGACGTGTATTTCGAGTGACCCAGGGCGATAGCAAATTATGGCCAATGAAAGGGACCCATCTTCTGCCCCAGCAGACCGCATTAGGACAGGGAGGGAAGTAGCCTTCTCAGGAGGAATAAACAGAACAGAGGATCCTCAGGTCTGGACTTAACGTGCTCTATGGGGAGCCATCGTCAGCCAGACGTGAAGTCTTCCCACTCTTCTGCAGGCAAACCTGGGAACACACAGACGAGGGCAGCCTCAGATCACATCTTTGCCTTGTCTTGGCATGATGCTCATGAAGGTCCACAGAGAAACTGTCTTGCCGTCTTCTTCTTCTGGAGGGGCTCAGGATTTGGATCCGCTCTTTATTTGCCTTGCTGACTGCACATCTGTGAGCTCTTCTTGACTGACCCCAGATATAATTAGTTGTCCCTCTGTGCTCCCAGGTACAATATTCCAGCCTTCATTATCACATTTGACTGTAACAATTTTGGGTCGACTCCTTTGACCAGTCAAGTAATTTCCTGAAGGTCAAGGATGATGCTTATTTCTCTATCCTGAGCGTCCGGCAGAGTGAGTTCTCAATCTTTATTGGAATGAATGACCCTCCCTCAGTTTAGGCTGAGAAAAGGGGCAGCAAGCACAGCTAAACAATGACGAGTTTTTCAGAAAACCTCAGTGAAGCAGAAACAAAACAATCATCATATGGAAGCCTTACTAGCTTCCAGGATTTTATATCATTACTGCATTGAATACTCATGTCCCCACCAATCCTGTAAGGTAGGTGTGGCTGCCTACACTTTTAGAAAAGGAAACAACCTCTGCAACTAAACAAGTAACTTAGATGTGCCTCCCAACTAGTCAATTCCTGAGCTGGGTTTGTACCCAGGTCCACCTGATGTAAAGTAGTATTCTCAGCCATTACGCCAGACTGTTCAGGGTCTCATGACAAGTCATTTGGGGCCTCTCAGATGGCCTTCTCCAGAGGGCAGGATGCAGACCTCAGGTGGTGGTGAAACCATCCTGGGTGAGAGGGCGTGAGCTCAGATTCAACTGAGAACGGGTGATGTGTGGTCACTAACCCGGCACCGTTACAGACAAGGCACAGTGGAGGGAAATCCACACTGCAGGAATCACTAGCTTTGGAGTTTTTGCAAATAAACACTGTTCTTTAGATCCCTCACACCCAGACTGAGGCTCACAATATTCCTTTCCTAAAAGGATTACGGTGAGAATTACATTAGACGATACATGCAAATATGCTTAGTACAATTTACAACACATAATAGGTGCTCAACGAGTTATTTTTATCATCTTTATTATCAACACATCATACTAATTCTTGAGCTTACTTTTATTATAAAAAGTGGGGTTTTTTAAAGGCTTAAAGCAATGGTCCCCAACCTTTTTGGCACCAGGGACCAGTTTCATGGAAAACAATTTTTCCACAGACTGGGTGTGTGTGTGTGGGGGGGGGATGCTTTCGGGATGATTCAAGTGCATTACATTTATTGTGCACCTTACTTCTATTATTATTACATTGTAATATATAATGAAGTAATTATACAACTCACCCTAATGCAGACAGGAGGCGGAGCTCAGGCGGTAATGCGAGCGATAGGGAGCGGCTGTAAATACAGATGAAGCTTCGCTGGCTTGCCTGTCCACCACTCACCTCCTGCCATGTGACCCGGACCCCTGGCTTAAAGAGCTGCACAAATTTGAGTGTCACTGGAGTATCATTTCAAAATCACCCCTCCTTTAAAATCTTAGAGAAGCCGGAAAGGTGCTCCCCGAGAGAAGAGGAAGCGTTCTGCCTGGTGAGCCAGCATTCTCATCACAACCTGCCAACGAATCATTGTGGGATTCGCATCAGTCCTTCGACATCCTTTCTACATCTGTGAAAGGAAGTGGTCAGCGGGAAGAATAATTTGAGGAAGTGCTCTGAAAACTAAGAAGTACCGGGCTTCCCTGGTGGCGCAGTGGTTGGGAATCTGCCTGCTAATGCAGGGAACACGGG
Source organism: Mesoplodon bidens (assembly GCF_964165515.1). NCBI lineage: Eukaryota > Metazoa > Chordata > Mammalia > Artiodactyla > Ziphiidae > Mesoplodon > Mesoplodon bidens. Next base: position 12,288,104 of record NC_138168.1, on the reverse strand, counting down.
TTCGAGCCCTGGTCTGGGAGGATCCCACATGCCACAGAGCAACTAGGCCCGTGAGCCACAACTACTGAGCCTGCACGTCTGGAGCCTGTGCTCCGCAACAAGAGAAGCCGCGATAGTGAGAGGCCCACGCACCGTGATGAAGAGTGGCCCCCGCTTCCCGCAACTAGAGAAAGCCCCGGAAAGAAATGAAGACCCACACAGACAAAAAATAAATTAATTAATTTTAAAAATAAAAGCTTTAAACAAACGAACAAAGAAGTACCACACAGAGGCTCTTAGTCCCTGTTCACCAGCTCAAATTCACAAAAAAAATTTCCGTTTTTCTTCCCTATTTAATGTGGACAGGTGGGAAAACCTGTCGGATCTCCTCACCCTTCCACGTGCCCTGCTCCAGCTTGTCAGGGCCAGGAGAGGAGGAAAGCGTGCTTTCTTTGCACAAAACTCATTAAATAACAGCTTTTTTAAAGGACGCGGTCTTTGCTTTTTATGTCTTGGTGGCTTTGCTATTTCTGTAAATTCATTATCACACACTAATCCATGTACCCCGTAAGTAGAAGACTGCACCCGGGAGAAGCCCTCTAAATAATTTGATGGTCCAGACGCAGCCTCACCGGTCACTAGGCAACCACCAGCTGCCAATCAGCAGCCCCGCCGACTCCCGCGGCACCGCCTCCTCCTTGGAGAAGGAGCCACTTTGGTCCTTAGGACTTACGTGCTCACCGATGATGGACAGCTCCCCTTGCTAGCGTTCTTCAGCACCATCACTGTGCACTTTAATCGGGCGTATTGGTAACATCCCCAGAAAGCTAGTACTTTCTCCAACCCAGTGGTGGCTTCCTGGGGGCTTCTTGACTGCCACAGTTCCAGAGCTGGCTGGCCTTCACCCTATAGAGTTTATGCGATTACGTTTGCTTTGCTCCCAATTTTGCTTGTTTGTTTGTTTGTTTGTTGCACACTGCAAAAAGGTAATCTATTTACGGAAGACTGATTTAAAGATATTATATTTTCTTTACAAACAGATGTAAGAACAGGGATTGTCCACTTTTAAAAAACTCTACATTTCAACTCTCCACTATTATTATTATCCATTGAATTTCCTGTATCAAAGGCAGGTCCCCCTTCTCCGCAGCCTGCATTTGACTCTGCAAACACAGTTCCATCCTTTCACCATCATCCCTGGTTGAGACTCTCCTGAAAAGTCTCTGGGCACAAGCCATAGAAGGGCAGGTTTTCAGCCTGCAATTAAAACCAAAACTAGAGATACCTTCCCACACCCTGGCCCCCCCAAGACGCCCTCCCTGTGCAGCTGGAGCACCACCATGCCACAGCACGTCCTGCTGTGGTAACAGCAGCGGGGTTCCCGAGCCCAGACCCTGTTCCTCGGTGAGGGGCTGCTTGTCCTCAGAAGAGGAAGCATCCCACAGCCTGAGGGTTGTGAGGAAACCAGTGGAGCCTTCTGAGGCCCACATGGGCACTTGCCTGTGCGCCTCCCACCCTCTGAAAGTACAGAGGAGACCCGAGAGGGCCAGTCGGTTCCTAGGTGGTCTGGCCCAGAGATGGAGGTGGGGATTTCCTGCTGATCAGTTGGTGGGACCCTGGTAAATAGAGGCATTTCAGCCCAAATATTCACTCAGTTAATAACAGCCCTTTTCTTTGCAGTTTATCTGGTTATTCAGACTGTAGCCCCGCTTGAGATTCCTGCTTCTTTCCCATGGACAATTCCAGAAAGCTTGCAGTTACAGGCACTGCAGTTTGAACGTGCTCAGCGCACCCGGCTGTCTAGCTTTGAACCAAACAAGCTCATGTTGGCTTAGTCAAAGGAGCCATAAGCAGAGACAGAAATGCAGTTGGAACTTTATATTTAGCATTGCATATGCTTAGGTCAAAAGCAGCCTTACAAAAAGCAGTGCCAGGAATCTGATTTAACTCCCTAAATGTGACTGAATCTGAAATTGCTAAAGCTGGCAGGAACTCCTCATTTTCTAGAGAAAGGAATGAGAGCTGGACAGGTGAAGTGATCTTCTCGAGCTCCTTGTTGGAGAAAGAGCCAGGACTATAGGACCAGCCATCCTGAAGCCCAGGGACAGCCCCCCTCCACTAGATCTCCCGGTTCAGACTCTTCACAGACCTTACCTCGTTTGAGCACGCGCATGTTGTATTGATGTCTACACAGCCATCTTAAGTGAAGATGGAAGCTTCCTGAACTGACTTTTTGATTCCCTTCCTCTGCCTCTGGAGAGATTCCATTTTGGGGCCATTCTGGGAACGAGGAAATGCCAGGAGTCACATCTCCGTGTGCACAGAGGTAGCTTGGCCGCCTTCCTTCTCCTCAATACAGGCTCAGGGCTTTAGAGTGATGTGAGCCAGCTCTGGGAGCATTATTCAGTGACAGCCACACAAAGGAAAAAGACAGAAAGGACAGCGCATGAGAGAGGTTTGTTTTGGAAGTCTTTGCTGCACATTCCTGGCTTTTGTTGACACACAAAGGGATGAAGACGGAATGATAGAAACGTGACTAAGCCGGAAGCCTGCTCACCTCCACGGGTGCAGTTCCTGCGGGTCCCTGCGTCTCAGGGTGGGTCGGAAGTGGGCGGGACCCCCGGGGAGGCAGCCAGGCCAACACACCTGCACAGACCTGCGCCCAGCATGGTAGGAGCATTGGAGGTCTGCACAGCCCGTGCCATGCTTGCGCAAGTCACCCACTCCCACGGAACCCCTCTCCCAGGACGTGGGAGAGCTGAACCACATCAGCCGTTTTAAAACATTATGATGACTGTTGTTACTGTTATTATTATTCCTCTTTGCAGCAGCAGCAGCCTGTCTTCCAAGGAAAGCAGAAGCCTCATCTGGAAAAGGGATCTTGTCACAAGAGTGGCTTTCTGCCTGTGGGTCCTCCCTGCTGGTCCCTGGAGCAGCCCCACCCGCTCTGCGGGCAGAGCCTGAGCAAAGGGTTGTTCTCTGAGAGGCTCCCTTTTCTCACCTTATTATTTCTGCTTCTGTGGAAATCTGTTCTCTGTGCCTTCTGACCTTCTGACACGTCACCAGGAGGGCATCCAGACGGTCCCCAGAGTCAAAGGGAGCATTGCCATCCGGATGCCACTGCAAAGAAGACTCCCTGCCCCCAACCCAACTGGGTGGTTTAAGAGCCATGGCTGAGAGGCAGAACTTAAGAAGATTTTGCTGTTCTTAGGTATAAAATGCCTCGGGATTTCTAAGCAGCCATTTGCTGAAAGGCTACCCCTCTTAGTGACTACAGGATAGGAGGTACATGTAAGTTGACATGACAACCCCTTTTCTAATAAGAGTGATGTTGAATACCTCAGCTCATCTCTGGCCATTCCTGGTACCCGAGTTTCACTAGGTCCTGTATCTGCTGTTGGAACATGAACTTTCTCTGGTAGGTGTTAGTCCCTGGCATCTTCCCCTCCAGCCTTTTTATTCTTGTCTTATTTTTCTGCATCTGGTATGAAAAAAGTGGGGTCCTATATCATGTGTATCATGATTTAATGCGACAAAGATTTTTCTCAGTTGTAATCGGTGGGGTAGTAATAGTGAGACTTCCCCAACCTCCATGGATATCTCCCCATCCCAGTCTTTAAAATCTCGAATCCAGTAATTTGTCGATGCAAATTGTCAGCCATCTTCTGTAAATGCCTGCATCTTTCTCTCAGTGTCCTGCACCTCTGATGTTTATTACCCAAAATATGATTTTCACTAAATCCTAAGAGGCTTTACAAAACAACCACAAATCACACTGTGTAACACATTTGTGTCTTCTCCTGAAATGTCTTGGGTACCATTGCCTTAAAATAATCTCAAACGCAAGCCAGGAGGGCGCTAAGTTTGATTTCCCTGTTGTTTTAGAATTTTGGCTGAGGTTTCAGAAGGAAGCTGATAAGGAGGGGTGTTAATTGCCTTCACATTCTAAGAGGAGATGCCAGAGCACTTAGGCAAAATTTGCAAAGTGGTAATTCAAAACACAGTTTGGCCACCTTTAACCCAACTCTCTGCTTGTAGGGTATTTACCAAAAAAAAAAAAAGAAACTGTGAGAAGGTTAGGAGTGAAGATTTTCTCTGGGGAGAGTAACTAGAGTGCAGAGTCTCTCCTTTTGGGGTAAGAAAAGAGGGCTGGGTAGGGAGAGCTCCCAGGACCCGCTCCTGGGGGAAGCTGCCTCCCGGCCCAGGCTGGTTTGTAAGAAGCAAAAAAATACAGGCCCTCAGTCTCCAGTTCTTACAGATGCTGCCGTGCTTAGCTGGAGTGAGGGCCCGAAGGATGGGCATTTGACTCCTAGCTGAGGGGTCTGGGGTCTAGATCCCCTCCAGGCAGGGAGAACAGAGCCCTTGCAGAGTGAGCAGTGCTCCTATTCTGGGTTTCTCTCCAGCCCAGTGGATGCATAAAAATTAACTGATCTTGAGTCACATTGACAAAGACCCTGCTCTGAGGCTCCCTCCAGGACTGAGGCATCCCTGGCAGAAGGAGACTTGGGGCACAGAGTTAGAGGGGCTGAAGGTGGGAAGGGTGTTGCAAAGGGCCAACCAGAAATGGACCTCACCACTGGTCTGGGAATTAGGGCTGAGGGGGGAGGTGGGCGGGGAGGACTGGGATACACCCACCCTGTGGAGGGCAGAAGGCTGGATCACCACCCTCTCAGGTCCCTCACCCTCTCACCAGCTCTCAGCACAGCCCTGGAACAGCTGGGAGCCACAGAGAGGAGGATTTAATGGAAACAGGAGAGAAACTGATCATGCCCCACTCAGCACCGCAGATTTCTGAGCAAAAGTGAGAAGCTTAAATTGGGTGAGAGGTTGAAGTTTTGATATTAGACTGGACCAGAAGACTTTTTTAAACTTATGGAATGCTCAACTTCACTAATTATTAGAGAAATACAAATTAAAACTACAACGAGGTATCACCTCACACCAGTCAGAATGGCCACCATCAAAAAGTCTACAAACAGGGGGCTTCCCTGGTGGTGCAGTGGTTGAGAGTCCGCCTGCTGATGCAGGGGACGCGGGTTCGTGCCCCGGTCCAGGAAGATCCCACATGCCGCAGAGCGGCTGGGCCCGTGAGCCATGGCCACTGAGCCTGCGCGTCCGGAGCCTGTGCTCCGCAAGGGGAGAGGCCACAACAGTGAGAGGCCCGCGTACCACAAAAAAAAAAAAAAAAAAAAAAAAATCTACAAACAATAAATCCTGGAGAGGGTGTGGAGGAAAGGGAACCCTCTTACACTGTTGGTAGGAATGTAAATTGATACAGTCACTATGGAGGACAGTATGGAGGTTCCTTAAAAAACTAAAAATAGAACTACCATAAGATCCAGCAATCCCATGCCTGGACGTATATCCAGAAAAAAACATAATTCGAAAAGATACATGCACCCCAATGTTCATTGCAGCACTATTTACCATAGCCAAGACATGGAAGCAACCTGAATGCCCATCCATCGACAGATGAATGGATAAAGAAGATGTGGTATGTATATACAATGGGATATTACTCAGCCATAGAAAAGAATGAAATAATGCCATTTGCAGCAGCATGGATGGACTTAGAGATTATCATACTAAATGAAGTGAATCAGACAGAGAAAGAGAAATATCATATGATATTGCTTATATGTGGAATCTAAAAGGAAATGATACAAATGAACTTATTTACAAAACAGAAATAGACCCACAGACAGAAAACAAACTTATGGTTACCAAAGGGGAAAGAGAGGGGAGGAATAAATTAGGAGTTTGGGATTAACATATACACACTACCATATAAAAAATAGATAAACAACAAGAACTTACTGTATAGCACAGGGAACTCTACTCAATATTTTGTAATAACCTGTAAGGAAAAATAATAGATACATATATATGTATAACTGAATCACTTTGCTATACATCTGAAAATAACACAATATTGTAAATCAACTATACTTCAATAAAAATAATAAAAAGTAAAATAAAACTTATAGCAAATTTCAAACATACCAAAGCAGAAAAGTATAATAAACTTTCACCTAGCACAAATGGCCATCATCTATTTATACCCAACCCACACCTGTCTGCATATTAAGTTGAGCCAAACCATGCATGACTATTTTCACACCTAAACGCAGTGACTCCATTCTGATGTTTGACCCCTGGTGGCTCCCAGGCCCACTCTTCCCTACCCAACTTGCGCCCCAGCAGAAACCAGTAAGGAAGTCTGGGTGCAAATGTGCAATTGGACAGACTCTGTAGATCTTCTGGTCTCTTTCAAGTATTAATCAGCAGTCTTAGATTTAGAGTTTTGTGGCCATCCCACTGAGGGAGGGATGGATCCCACACTCAACATTGGTTTGGGTGTCAAGACCAATGGTGCCACACGGGCACCCATGATCTCGGGTGACCTCAGCCTGCAGCGGCTTGAAGCACGGTTTCAGTTCCCGGCCAGTGATTGAGGTCGGGTCGCAGCAGTGAGAGCACCAAATCCTAGCCACTAGACCTGTGGTCAGTGACAAGGCCCTGACCCTACGGCTTTGCAGAAGAGGATTCCCACAAAGACGGAAAGTAGTGAAACAAGAAAAAGAAGTACAGTATGTGTGGACAGACACAAAGGCAGGTTCAGAGAGAGAGTCGCTACCTCATGGCAGTTTGAATCACTTTTATGGGGCATTTCTTCTGGGTTTCCTTTGGCCAATCATTTTGATTTGTCTGGTTCTGAGTCTGTATTTGGTATAACTCAGGATCATCCCATATGTGCGTGAGCCTCTCTTAGCCGAGATGGATTCTACTGAAGAGCCCTATGGGTAGCTTAGCACTGCTCCCCTTTTGACCTCCAAGAAGCCTTTCTGCACATGTGCAGTAGGGGAGGTCTCCTGACTTCGAGAATGAGGAATATGTGGTCTCTTATCTTCTATCTGAGCAGGGCCCAGCCTCCGCTCTCCATTGTCCTGTTATTCCCTTCTTGGAGTATCAGTCCACGGGAAGGAAATCCAGCCATCTACCCCAGGGGCCCATCTGTCTCCTGCCTCACCCCGAGGCTGTGAAGAGGTTTATTTCTCACATGCTCACTCTGGGGAGAGCGTGGCAGCATCTGCTGTCCTGGAAGCACCCAGCAACTTGAGGAACAAGTGTTTGGGTTTTGGCTGTAGCAGAGGTAGAGCCTGGGTGCGTGTCCTGCAGCCCACGGAGGCACCACACACCCAGGTATCACCTGGGAGTACGCAGGGTTCCTGTGCTTGTCCTCCTGGCCGGCTGGGTCCTGAGCATGTGAACGGAGAGCTGAGAGTTGCTGCAGAAAGCGGTTCTTTCCAGCCCACAGGGCTGTGCCAGGATGTAGAGGCCAGCGGTGGGATGGCACCTGGCCCAGGGCCTCTCTCACTGGGAATGCTAAATGTACATCACAAGTTATAGCCCTTCACAGACGAGTTTCTAGGAATATTTTTGTTTCCTACTTTCATTACTGGTTCCTCCCTATGAACAGATGCTAGGGCCCTAATTGGCCCACAGGAGAATTAATTCAGCAAATCACCCAGCAACATCAGACGTCTACCTCTGGCTTCTGCAGCTGGATAGAATCACTGTTTGCAATCCCAGGACTTTGGAATCAGCACATCACCTGAGAAACTACTCAAAGCCCTGCTAGGTTTTGAAAGGAATACCACAAAATCTACTAGGGGAAATTGCTTCTCTCTGGATACTCAATGTACCAAAAATATAATAGGGCATAAACCTCTCAACCCCCAGTTTCCTTGTGGAATTTATCACTTCTCAACGACTAAGTGCCCATTCTGATGGGGTAAAAACAATGGTGTCGGAGCCAGGTTACAAGAACGAATGGTGTGTATGACTCCCCAACTCCGTGTTCAGTTAGATCACATTGGAAGCTTGAAATCAGCCATGGTGGGAGTGTTTACACCATGGAAATTGGCAAATGCTATAAGTCGGGGCTTTTTATAGAGAAAGCATACCATCAGTTAAGGTAGAATGAAGATGGGGAAGGAAAGGAAACTTTGAAGATTTTACTAATATGTGGCAAAACTGTATAACTTTTCAAGTAGAATGATTTGATTCTCATCTCTCTTTCCTTAGCTCTCACTCGACTTATTTCCCTGCTTCTTCCATTTATGAGAACAAAGTTATGCATTGCAAAGCAGCTTCCTAATTCCAGGTTTAATGAGGCAGTATGACCTCTGTTTTAAGAGCTTGGTCTCTGATCAGAATCCTAGCTCTGCGTCTCTCTAATTGTCTGATGATGGGAAACTTCATTAAGCTTGAAAACCTCAGGCTCCTTGTCAGAAAATATGGATAATAAGAGCTCTTATTTTATGGAGTTATAATGAGAAATAAATAAGATAATGCCTGGCATATAGTGGGCATACATTAGATGTTTGTTTAGTAAATGTTGTATAAATGCCTGTAAATCATTTTGTCAGTGCCTGGAATAAACTAAATGCTTCATAAATGTTAAATAATATAAAATTAATTTCGATAACCTAGAATTACTCTCATTATTCCTTCATTCATTTTCTTAATCTTTTTTCCATATACACGCCGGTCTCTCAAAATGTTATGGCAAGATCCATTTCTGAAAATATTTTAACTAGTCATTCTCAGATGAAACAATAGACATTTATTTCCCACCCAAACAAATGTCCATTCACAGCTCAGACAAGCTGGAGGAATGGAGAGGCGAGCTTAGGGGTGGCAGGTGAGAGCTGGTGCCCCCACCCAGGACGGCTTGATATTCTGGGTGTACTGAGCATATTCTCAGGCAATAGTCATCAACCATCCCTCGGACCTACAGCTTTATATATTTGGCAACATGACCTTTGGGCATGCTCATTGCAACACCCATTTTTATATTTGAATTTTAATTGTATCCAGACAAGCCACTAACAAATTTAGCTCTGAAGGTATTGGATTATCTTAGAGATTTAAAAAAAAAAAAAAAAAAGATTTAACTAAAGAATACAACCCATTGCATATAAAATAACATTTTAAAAACCATGTTCCTATCTTTTGTTTTTCTAATAGACTTTGTTTTCCTGAGCAATTTTAGGCATACAGAAAAATTGAGCAGGCGTACAGAAAGTTCTCATGTGCCCCCTACCCCCTCACCTTTCCCAGGCTCACCTATTGGTAACATATTGCATTAGTGTGGTACGTTTGCTACAATTGATGAGCCAATATTGATACACTATTATTAAGTAAAGTCTGTAGTTTACATTAGGGTTCATTTTTTGTGTTGTACATTCTACGGGTTCTGACAAAAGTACAATGACAGGTACCTACCTTTACAGTATCACAGAAAAGACATTCACTGCCCTAAAAATGGTCTTTGCTTCACCTGTTCATCCCTCCCTCCCTCCCTCCTTCCCTGTGAAGCCCTGGCAGACAGTGGTCTTTCTACTGTCTCCACAGATTTGTCTTTTCCAGAATGTCACAGAGCCGGAATCATACAGAATGTAGCCCTTTCAAACTGGCTTCTTTCACTTAACAATATGCATTTAAGGTTTCTTCTTGCCTTTTGGCGGTGGGATTGCTAGTTTTTAAAAAATAGCTGAATAACATTCCATCATTCGAATGGACCCATGTGTTTATCCATTTACCTATTGAAATGCATATACCAATTGAAAGGCGTCTTTCAAATTTTGGCATGCTCATCTTTTAGAACTGAAACGCTTGAGTAAATGAAATGTCCTAAATTTCATTTGTTTACCTTATAGAACAGATTATTTGTTATTTCTTAATGTGCAGGAGTGTGTAAAAGGAGTCATGAGTAGTCAAATAAATTGATATACAACTTTTCAGAAAAGAATGCAATCCAGCTTAAAATTGCATCATTTTAAATTTAAGTATTTATATATTTCCTTGAGTGTCTATCTTATCTGGTATTGAGGGTGGATTTATGCCTCCCTGTAAAACTTATTGGAGAGATTAATGGTAGCAATATCTGTTACAGAAAATAGAGACAATAACAGCTATTTCCTTTGGCTAAAAAAAAGGAATAATAGAAACAAATTGCAAATTTACTGCACTAGCAGTCAGCTGTCAGAAGAAGCTATGCTTTCACATAGCAGTGAGTTTTTAGAAGCTTATAAATCATATGTAGGGCAGAGAGCATTTTCATAGGAAAAGTCACAAGAATGAATGAGAGTCTATCCACATTTTCTTTATCTATTCATCTGTCGATGAACATTTAGTTTGCTTCCATGACCTGGCTATTGGAAATAGTGCTGCAATGAACATTGGGATGCATGTGTCTTTTTCAATTATGGTTTTCTTTGGCTATTTGCCCAGGAGTGGGATTGCTGGGTCATATGCTAATTCTATTTTTAGTTTTTTAAAGAACCACCTTACTGTTCTCCATAGTGGCTGTATCAATTTACAGTCCCACCAAAAGTGCAAGAGGGTCCCCTTTTCTCCACACCCTCCCCAGCATTTATTGCTTGTAGATTTTTTGATGATGACCATGCTGACTGGTGTGAGGTGATACCTCATTGTGGTTTTGATTTGCATTTCTCTAATGATTAGTGACATTGAACATCCTTTCATGTGTTTGTTGGCAATCTGTATCTCTTCTTTGGAGAAATGTCTATTTAGGTCTTCTGCCCATTTTTGGATTGGGTTGTTTGTTTTTTGTTATTGAGCTGCATGAGCCGCTTGTAAATTTTGGAGATTAATCCCTTGTCACTTGCTTCATTTGCAAATATTTTACCCCATTCTGAGGATTGTCTTTTCATCTTGTTTGTGGTTTCGTTTTCTGTGAAAAAGCTTTTAAGTTTGATTAGGTCCCATGTGTTTATTTTTGTTTTTATTTCCATTTCTCTAGAAGATGAGTCAAAAAGGATCTTGTTGTGATTTATGTCATAGAGTGTTCTGCCTATGTTTTCCTCTAAGAGTTTGATAGTGTCTGGCCTTATATTTAGGTCTTTAATCCATTTTGAGTTTATTTTTATGTGTGGTGTTAGGGAGTGTTCTAATTTCATTTTTTTTTACATTTAGATGTCCAGTTTCCCCAGCACCACTTACTGAAGAGGTTGTCTTTTCTCCATTGTATATTCTTGCCTCCTTTATCAAAAATAAGGTGACCATATGTGCATGGGTTTATCTCTAGGCTTTCTTTCCTGTTCCATTGATCTATATTTCTGTTTTTGTGCCATTACCATACCAACTTGATTACTGTAGCTTTGTAGTATAGTCTGAAATCTGGGAGCCTGATTCCTCCAGCTCTGTATTTCTTTCTCAAGATTGCTTTGGCTATTCGGGATCTTTTGTGTTTCCATACAAATTGTGAATTTTTTTGTTCTAGTACTCTGAAAAATGCCAGTGGTAGTTTGATAGGGATTGCATTGAATCTGTAGATTGCTTTGGGTAGTATAGGCATTTTCACAATGTTGATTCTTCCAATCCAAGAACATGGTATATCTCTCCATCTATTTGTATCATCTTTAATTTCTTTCATCAGTGTCATAGTTTTCTGCATACAGGTCTTTTGTCTCGTTAGGTAGGTTTATTCCTAGGTATTTTATTCTTTTTGTTACAGTGGTAAATGGGAGTGTCTCCTTAATTTCTCTTTCAGGTTTTTCACCATTAGTGTATAGGAATGCAAGAGATTTCTGTGCATTCATTTTGTATCCTGCTACTTTACCAAATTCATTGATTAGCTCCAGTAGTTTTCTGGTAGCACCTTAAGGATTCTCTATGTATAGTATCATGTCATCTGCAAACAGTGCAATCTTTACTTATTCTTTTCCTATTGGGATGCCTTTTATTTCTTTTCCTTCTCTGATTGCTGTGGCTAAAACTTCCAAAACTATGTTGAATAATAATGGTGAGAATGGATATCCTTGTCTTGTTCCTGATCTTAGAGGAAATGGTTTCAGTTTTTCACCATTGAGTATGATGTTTGCTGTGCGGTTGTCACATATGGCCTTTATTATGTTGAGGTAGGTCCACTCTATGACCACTTTCTGGAGAGGTTTTTATCATAAATGGGTGTTGAATTTTGTCAAAAGCTTTTTCTGCATCTATTGAGATGATCATATGGTTTTTCTCCTTCAATTTGTTAATATGGTTTACCACATTGAGTGATTTGTGTATATTGAAGAATCCTTGCATTCCTGGGATAAACCCCACTTGATCATGGTGTATGATCCTTTCAATCTGTTGTTGAATTCTGTTTACTAGCGTTTTGTTGAGGATTTTTGCATCTATGTTCATCAGTGATATTGGCCTGTAAATTTCTTTCGTTTGACATCTTTGTCTGGTTTTGGTATCCCGGTGATGGTGGTCTCTTAGAACGGGTTTGGGAGTGATCGTCCCTCTGCTGTATTTTGGAAGAGTTTGAGGAGGATAAGTGTTAGCTCTTCTCTAAATATTTGGTAGAATTCGCCTGTGAAACCATCTGTTCCTGGGCTTTTGTTTCTTGGAAGATTTAATCACAGTCTCAATTTCAGTGCATGTGATTAGTCTGTTTATATTTTCTATTTCTTCCTGGTTCAATCTCGGAAGGTTGCGCTTTCCTAAGAATGTGTCCATTTCTTCCAGGTTGTCCATTTAATGGTATATAGTTGCTTCTGGTAATCACTCATGATCCTTTGTATTTCTACATATCCATATCGTGTTCTACATATTCATGATCCTTTGTATTTCAGTTGTTACTTCTCCTTTTTCATTTCTAATTCTATTGATTTGAGTGTTCTCCCTTTTTCTCTATATGAGTCTGGCTAATGGTTTATCAATATTGTTTATCTTCTCAAAGAACCAGCTTTTAGTTTTATTGACCTTTGCTCTTGTGTCCTTCATTTCTTTTTCATTTATTTCTGATATGATCTTTATGATTTCTTTCCTTCTGCTAATTTTGGGGGGGTTTTGCTATTCTTTCTCTAATTTCTTTAGGTGTAAGGTTCAGTTGTTTATTTGAGATTTTTCTTGTTTCTTGAGGTAGGCTTGTATTGCTATAAACTTCCCTCTTAGAACAGCTTTTGCTGCATCCCATAGGTTTTGGGTTGTTGTGTTTTCATTGTCATTTGTTTCTAGGTATATTTTGATTTCCTCTTTGATTTCTTCAGTGATCTCTTGGTTGTTTAGTAGTGTATTGTTTAGCCTCCATGTATTTGTATGTTTTACAGATTTTTTCCTGTAATTGATATCTAGTCCCATAGTGTTGTGGTCAGAAATGATACTTGATACGATTTCAATTTTCTTTAATTTACCAAGGTTTGATTTGTGATTCAATATATGATCCATCCTGGAGAATGTTCCATGAGCACTTGAGAAGAAAGTGTATTCTAGTATTTTTGGATGGAATGTCCTATAAATATCAGTTAAGTCCATCTTGTATCACTAAAGCTTGTGTTTCCTTATTTATTTTCATTTTGGATGATCTATCCATTGGTGAAAGTGGGGTGTTAAAGTCTCCTACTATGATTGTGTTACTGTCGATTTCCCTTTTTATGGGTGTTAGCATTTGCCTTATGTATTGAGATGCTCCTATGTTGGGTGCATAAATATTTACAATTCTTATATCTTCTTCTGGGATTGATCCCTTGATCATTATGTAGTGTCCTTCTATGTCTCTTGTAATAGGCTTTATTTTAAAGTCTATTTTGTCTAATGAGAATTGCTCAGCCAGCTTTCTTTTGATTTCCATTTGCATGGAATATCTTTTTCCATCCCCTCACTTTCAGTCTGTATGTGTTCCTAGGTCTGAAGTGGGTCTCTTTTAGACAGCATATATATGGGTCTTGTTTTTGTATCCTTTCAGCCAGTCTATGTCTTTTGGTGGTAGCATTTAATCCATTTACATTTAATGTAATTATCGACATATATGTTCCTGTTACCATTTTCTTAATTGTTTTGTGTTTGTTATTGTAGGTCTTTTCCTTCTCTTGTCTTTCCTGCCTAGAGAAGTTCCTTGAGCATTTGTTGTAAATCTGGTTTGGTGGTGCTGAATTCTCTTAGCTTTTGCTTGTCTGTAGAGGTTTTAATTTCTCCATCGAATCTGAATGAGATCTTTGCTGGGTAGAGTAATCTTGCTTGTAGGTTTTTCCCTTTCATCACTTTAAATATGTCCTGTCACTCCCTTCTGGCTTGTAGAGTTTCTGCTGATAAATCAGCTGTTAACCTTACAGGAATTCCCATTTATGTTATTTGTTGTTTTTACTTTGTTGCTTTTAATACTTTTTCTTTGTCTTTAATTTCTGTCAGTTTGATTACTCTGTGTCTTGGTTTGGTTTTCCTGGGGTTTATCCTGCCTGGGACACTCAGCACTTCCTAGACTTGGGTGGCTATTTCCTTTCCCATGTTAGGGACTTTTTCGACTATAATCTCTTCATATATTTTCTCTAGTCCTTCCTCTCTCTCTTCTCCTTCTGGGATCCTTATAATGTGAATGTTTGTGCGTTTAATGTTGTCCCAGAGGTCTCTTAGGCCGTTTTCATTTCTTTTCATTCTTTTTTCTTTATTCTGTTCTGGGACAGTGAATTCCACCATTCTGTCTTCAGATCACTTATCTGTTCTTCTGCCTCAGTTATTCTGCTATTGATTCCTTCTAGTGTATTTTTCATTTCAGTTATTGTATTGTTTATCTCTGTTTGTTTGTTCTTTAATTCTTCTAGGTGTTTATTCTTTAATACTTCCAAATCTCTTTTAAACATTTCTTGCATCTTCTCGATCTTTGCCTCTATTCTTTTTATGAAGTCCTGGATCATCTTCACTATCATTATTCTGAATTCTTTTTCTGGAAGATTGTCTATCTCCACTTTTTTTAGTTGTTTTTCTGGAGTTCTATCTTTTTCCTTCATCTAGTGCATAGCCCTCTGCCTTTTCATTTTGTCTGTCTTTCTGTGAATGTGGTTTTCATTCCACAGGCTACAGGATTGTAGTTCTTCTTGCTTCTGCTGTCTTCACTCTGGTGGATGAGGCTATCTAAGAGTCTTGTGCAAGCTACCTGATGGGAAGGACTGGTGGTGGGTAGAGCTGGGTGTTGCTCTGGTGGGCAGAGCTCAATAAAACTTTAATCTGCTTGTATGCTGATGGGTGGAGCTGAGTTCCCTCCCTGTTGCTTGTTTGGCCTGAGGCAACCCAGCACTGAAACCTACCTGGCTCTTTGGTGGGGCTAATAGCAGACTCTGGGAGGGCTCATGGCAAGGAATACTTCCCAGAACTTCTTCTGCCAGTTTCCTTGTCCCCATGGTGAGCCACAGCTGGCCCCCGGCTCTGCAAGAGACCCTCCAACACTAACAGGTAGGTCGGTTTCAGTCTCCTATGGGGTCACTGCTCCTTCCCCGGGTCCCAATGCGCACAATACTTTGTGTGTGTCCTCCAAGAGTGGAGTCTCTGTTTCCCCCAGTCCTGTCAAAGTCCTGCAATCCAATCCCGCTAGCCTTCAAAGTCTGATTCTCTGGGAGTTCCTCCTCCCATTGCCCGACCCCCAGGTTGGGAAGCCTGACATGTGGCTCAGAAACTTCACTCCAGTTGGTGGACTTCTGTGGTATAAGTGTTCTCCAGTCTGTGAGTCACCCACCCAGCAGTTATGGGATTTGATTTTATTGTGATTGTGACTCTCCTACCATCTCATTGTGGCTTTTCCTTTGTCTTTGGATGTGGGGTATTTTTTTTTGTTGAGTTCCAGTGTCTTCTTGTTGAAGATTTTTAAGATATAATATCTGCCCTTTGTTCCTGACACAGAGATCCTGAGACCCTTGCAAATTCCTAACTGATAAGAACACTAAGAACTTCTTTTGTTGCAATATTTGGTCTCCCCGGTTCCTGATGTAGGGTTCCCAAATCCTCTTTAATTTTTTGGGCGATACAAGTGTCTTTTATTCTAATGAGGTGAGTCTGGGTGGGCTCCTAGATGGCTCCTGGATGGTGATCTGTCATCAGAATGACCAAAGCCATGATTAGAAGCTTGGAAATTTTAGCCGCACACCCCACCCTCCAAAGACAGGAGAGGGGGCTGGAAGTGGAGTTAATAACTGATCATACCTCCATGAGGAAGCCTCTGTAAAATCCCAATAAAATGGGGTGTTGGGAGCTTCCAAGTTGGCGACCAAACCCCTGTTCCAGGAGGTTGATGCATCCCATCTCCACGGGGACAGAAGCTCCTGCACTGGCGACCATCCCAGACCTCACCCTTTGTATCGCTTCACTGGGCTGTTCAATTTTATCATGTCCTTTAAACTAGTAGATGTAAGTAAGTGTTTCCCTGAGTTCTGTGAACTCTCCAAGGGGGAGGAGGTCATAGGAATCTCCAGTTTGTAGGGAAGTCGCAGTAGTGGGTAATCTGGTGACCTACTACTTGGGACTGGCATCTGAAGGGAGGCAGTGTTGAGGGACAGAGCTGTAACTGGTAGGACCTGCTGCTGCCTCCAGGTAGATGGTGTCAGGATTGAGTGAGATCGTTGGATACCCAGCTGATGCCACAGCATCGCTAGGTGCACCGAAAAGACCCTACACTACACACCTGGCATCAGAAGTGCTGAGTGTGGCTGTCAGGGAGAAACACAAGAGTAGTAGGGCTTCCTACACAACACACCGGGCAGACAGAAGCACACGTTGGTAAGACTTTGAGTCATTAGGAAGGACCCTTGAAATGGTCTGACCATAATATATAAGCCATAAAGCGAAGCCAATAAGGAATTGATCAATCAGAATTAGAGAGCAAACAAAGACCTAGAGGTTTAGTCAGTCAAAGATCAGATTTGGTGAAAGTAAATGAGACTGGGAGACAAGGAGGGTGTGGTTGCAGAGGGGAAGGTCACAGTTACTGTTTTTCATTTAATAATTCAAAGAAAAATATTGATTCATAAGATAAAAGTAATTTGACTAAAAATGATCATGTAACAGCTTCATCCATGGGATATTTTTTTTCCTTTGGAAATTGAATTCTTCCAGGTTAGGGCAGGAGTGGTGGTGGGGGTGGGGAGATGTGAAAATCCTTGCAGTGTGTGTAGTGAAGTGATTACGGTGTCTGTGACCAGGGAGGTGGAGCTGCACAAAGTGAGCCTGGAAATAATTCTTTATTTTTTTTAGAGCCATGTGGGAAAGCATGGATTCCAAAGTGGCAACGGAAAATAGCATAAATATCTTCAAGATGCTTTTAGGAGTGGGACAAGAAGAATACTGTTAAGAATACTGCTAAGTTGAAATGCCCTCCAAATAAATATAATATTTTTAAATATGCTACTTTTTATAACTCAAATGTTTCATTTTTAAGGTACTGTCAATATTTGGAAAACAGAATAATAAGTAAAACAAGTCCTTAAATTTAACTATGAGGGTAATGGAAGGCTTACTGTCTTGTGAGGAATCAGACCTATTTGGTGCTAAATTAGGGGGTCATCCTCTTTGTGGACAGAAAAGTCATCAGTTCCTGCATTGTTAACATTTTACGTTAGCAATAGAAAAAATATCCTTGAAACTCCAGAAGGGTTGCCACCTAATAGTGTACCTTTCCAAGTGACCTGGGGTAAGAGGTTGTTAAAAACACCAAAAAGTAATGGAATGCCCTCCGGAAACTATTTGTAAGAGCAGGTGGCTTTTTGCTTCAAGGAAGTCATCATTTCACTTGTCAGTGTCCTTGACATGCTTCTGTGAGCAGGGGCTTCGGGAAAGAATGACATTTCAGGCTTATAGAGCCAGGCCTGAGTGCCCACAGCTCAAAAAAAGAACTTTTCTGGCCTCTGTTTCCAGTCAGGGAACAATTAACTAATGATTACATTTATGAATGGTTATGTGTCATTATAAAATGTTCAAAATATTAGAGAATCCCTTGATAAATTGTCAAAATATTAGGAAGTCATTCTTTGGGAAAAAATTTAAAAACAGAAAATAACACCAAAATGCAAACAGAGGTTATCTCTGGGTTGAGGGGTTACAGGTGCTCTTTTCTGTAGCTTCTAAATTCTCTCTCTTGTAGAGAGGTAATGAACCCCGATCAACAGGTTCCTTTCTGATGATTGCCAACTTCTGATGCTAAATGTGGAGCATTCCTTTTGTAATCAGAAGTAAGCAATAACTGCTACTAAAATAAATAATAAAAATAAAAGATGAATTATGTACGCAGAAAGTTGTTTCTAAGTTGCTAGGTACAAAATTTGGAAAAATGCCAAAAAGAGAAAAATTTCTAATATTTGGGTTTTTCATCAGATTTGGAAAAATGAAATTATGTTAAAGAGAGCTCAAGTTTAGGTGTTTGGTCATCCCCTTATGGTCCCTCCTTCTCTCCCCAGGACCAACTCCAGTTGCTCGCATCCTCCAGCCACCTAGACCCCTGCAGCACTGGGTGCATCACTTAACTTAGCACTTAAGAATTTTGTGATATTAAAGATAAAGTGCTAATAAATCCACACCTTCCTTTACAAAATACACACACAGATGTGCACGCGGTACCAAGGCCATAGGTTCTTCTTGCTAATCGGCTGCTGACAGTTGTCTCCAGAACCCTGGCCAGTTTAGGGTTCTCTCTGGGTTGAGAAGAAACTGAAGCCTGGGTACACCAAAGGCTGACTGAACACTTGCACCTGAGGAGTCACCCATCAGCAGAGTCAGCTCACTGAAGAGTGGGGAAAAGCATCCTTTTTGAGAGAAGCCTGAAGACGTGCCACTCTTTCTGCCTGGAGATTAGTGGCATTAAGATATTTAGAAAGAGAAAACTCTGGCTTTGACGGCACCAATTAGAACATTTCAAGAGCTTGCTCGGAGAGTAGCCAATTTGTAGGATGGGATTACTCTTCCCAGGAGATTTGCTGAAAAGCTTCCTCTGCCCTAGGCCACCCAAATACTAATCCTGTATAGACATACTTTTAACAATTTAATGTAAGAATTCATAGCTTTTTTTCATTCCAGAAGAACAGAGTGCCTTGCTGTTGTGTGCATATGTGTGTATTTGGTAAAGGAAAATTGTGGATTTGTTAAGCTTTCATCTTTAAAATCACTTTCAAACACAGCAAGCAAGCCCTCATTGCTTGGCAGGTACTTGGCATTTGGTTTTGTTGACCCAGGTAATGCACAGAAAGGAGAATTAAAAACACTCTGAAAGTCTAGATTAATCTAGATCACAATGAAAGAAGAACATTTGATGGACAGTTTAAGAGAACAAAAGATGGTAGAAGGTACTTGACCTAAGAGAAACTTAGTTTGGAGACAGTGTTGTAGGGTAGAGAAGAGAAATTTCCCAACAGCTTGCTGGATAATAGGAGAGAGATGGGGAAAGAGACTTTGAGGTTATTTCCTGTGTGATATGAACAAAAAACCCTTTTGACAGTGGGTTCAGCCTCTGCAGTAGAGATGCACATCACTTTTCAACTATTCTGGACTTCATACTTGTGTTTCTGTGACTGACACTGCATGTTGAACCTGACTTTAAAGCTGCCTGGCTTTGTGCAGCTGACACCAAACCATCAACTGGGAAAGGCTTCCCAATAATCTGAAATACTAAACATGAGCGAAGGTGTCACCCTACAGATAATGACTGTCCTCACTTCTACTGAGAAGCAATTTTCCAACCGGGAGTTTCACAACGTGTGAATTTCCGGGGAAAATGCAACGGTGGAGATTCCTAAGCAAACGGAAGAGATGACATAGAGGTGGGGGCATCCTGACAGAAGGAGACAGAGGGGAGAGCTCCTCCCTGCCTCATAGGCAACTGAGTCCTCCTGAAAAGAGCAAGTGCATCCAAAGGCACAGAAGGATGGAAAACAGGGGAGGTGCCGGCTTTCTGGGAAGGGACGAGCTTCTGCATTGGTACAGTGAGTTCCACCCCTTAACTGTGCTTAATTGATCTTGATTCTCTCCTGCTGTCCCGCTGGCATCTTTTAATACTAACAGATAGTTAATTTCCACCTTTCATTTGGCTTTGTCCTTGGAAAAACTAGTTCACCATTTTCTCTCATCTTTACTGCTGAACCACTCAAGCCACAAGTGACACTGTCAGGTGTCCTTGTTACTTGGCCCTGAGGGATGCGGTTCAGGAAGCAGCCCTTACATTCTCCATCCCTGACCCCTAAATTATGTCCCTTCTTGTCCAGTCCCCCTACTACACAAAAGAAATCTGTGCATTTTTTACCTAAGTTAATTATTGATGTCCTGACCACAGATGAAGAGAGGATTCTTTTATTTCTCTGCATCCAAATAAGTTATATAAAATTTTTTCCGAAACTTCACCAATAGGGTTATACTTCTGTTTTTTTCAGAAGATATACTGTTCTGATAAGAGTACCAGGGAATCACCAAAGGTAAGTACTAGCAAGAAGGGAATTTGGGCAAAAGACCCTTCCTCGAGGCCCTCAGCCCTGTCTGACAGAGAGAAAAGAAGATAAATATTTCTAAACAAGGGATACAATCCAATGAAAGTCATTCCAGAAGAGCCCCATATGGTGCACAAGACAGAAGGCTTGTGTGCTGAGTGAAGCACACAGATTCTGGAAATCAAAAATGAAAGCCCCACCAAACAGGTCATCTCTCATAATCAGACTCCAAGACCACATTTCAATATGCACTGACGTCTTATAAGCATGTCTATTAAAAGCAAATTCAATTCTCACCTCAGCATGGATCATATTTGTGCTGTAGCTAAATGGCTTCGTCTGATGAGTGATGTCGTGGAGCATATGTTATTCAATTATAATAGCATCTTCTGATCTGAGCAAGAAATGAGATAGAGATGCACGTCTGAACTCACTTGGCAAGCATTTATATGCAACATTACTACCTTGTACAAAAGCACCTAGCATTGTCACAATGTTGTAAGCAATAGGTTCAGAAGTAGGAAAATAACTTTTCTTGCTTCCTTCTGGACAAGGTTTTTCTAACTTGGTCCTATTGACATATGAGGCTAGATAATTCTCTTTTTTAAAAAACAGACGATTTTTTAGAGCAGTTTTGAGTTCACAGCAAAACTGATCAGAAAGTACAAAGAGTTCCCATTTACCCCTTCCCTGCCATAATTCTTTTTTTGTAGTGAACTGATGTATGCATTGTAAAATGTTTAGCATAGTCCCTGGTCTCTGTCCTCTAGATGCCGGTAGTATCTCCCAATTGTGAAAAACACAAATGTCACTGGACATTGCCAAAGGTCTCCTGGTGGACAAATTCATCCTTGGTTGAAAACTGCTGTTTCAGAGTTTGACCTTCTCCCTACAGGAAAAATAGAAGCTAGATTCTGTCTTCAAGTTTCTTAAGAGGCATCATTTGAGCCCTGGTTGACTTAAACAGAAGAACGTGGCTGTTTTATATTTATTTAATCTCTTCAGACAAAACAAACTGATTATAAATATTAGAGAAAGACAAGATAATTGGGTCGGGAAGAAATTATCGCAGGGAGGAGACCAGAGATGAGACTGCCCGCAGGGATCATCTGGCGTTTCTCCAGCCTTGCATATTCACATGTGTGATACACTTAAAAGAATTCTTAAAGAATTGATCGGACTCGGGGTTCCAATTCACAGGAACACAGCTCACAAGAGATTAGTAAACAGAGCAACCAGAACTATTTGTTAATTGGCAATGAGAAACATTCTGAAAAGAACGGAACATCACATTGGCTGTATCAGTCCCCTCCAGTAGGTTAGCTACAGGGGAAACTGAATTCCAGAGGGTTCCCAGTGAGCACGGATTCGAGACATGTAATCTGACAGTTTGAAGCCTCCGATGCCCGTCTCCACACGGGGACCCTCCCCCTGTCCGGGGAGCTCTGGGCAGGGGCACGTCTGAGTCAGTGCTCCCAAGGCTGATGGGCCAAGGAAACATCAGAGAAACGTGCTAAAACTCAGATCCATGGCTCCACTGCTAGAGATTACGATTTAGTGACACTGAGATGGGGCCTGGTCACCAACATTTTTTTTTTTTTTTTTCTGCGGTACGCGGACCTCTCAGCGCTGTGGCCTCTCCCGTTGCGGAGCACAGGCTCCGGACGCGCAGGCTCAGCGGCCATGGCTCACGGGCCCAGCCGCTCCGCGGCATGTGGGATCCTCCCGGACCGGGGCACGAACCCGTGTCCCCTGCATCGGCAGGCGGACTCTCAACCACTGCGCCACCAGGGAAGCCCACCAACATTTTTAACAAGCGCCCCAGGTGCTTGAGAAGCACAGAACTGTGGTCACCTTTGTAAGTGCCCTGCTGTCTGCTTCTGTAGGATTCTGCCCAGTCGGGCCCTGGTCAGCACAGTCTTTCACCCTATTGACACCTTCAGAGGTTACAGTAAAGACGGCCAGCCTGGAAAACTCTGTCTCTGTAGGTGACAATCAGAAGTTCAGTACAACTCCCTTATTTCCTTACCGGAAACAGAGAGCAGCGGGTGGGGACAGCACAGCCTTAGCCCCCAGGTGACACCTCACGTACTAAAAATTGTTCTCCATAAAATAGTGTTGAAGGCAATTCACTTGAAGGCAGGACATTCCTCTCTCTTAAGCAGATTGAGACTTTTCTGTTGTTGGTTTCAGGTGATTGGTTTTAGTGATATTACAAACGGGAGAGCGGATCTTACATGCTGGGTGGCGGGCATCTCCACTTCTCTCCCAGGCCCCCAGTTACTGAACAAAATGCTCTGTTTCTCATATTAAAAACCCATCTGTTCATTCGCTCTAGAAACATGTATTGAACGTTTATGGCGGGGCAGCTGCAATTTTCAGGTTTTGAGACATAAAATGAGTTGTAGGCCGAGGACCAGGAGGGAGCAGAGAAGTGAGCACAGGGTCTCTGGGTGCCAGGAGGGAGTAAGACGTGGGTGAGGAGGTGGGGGGGGGGCAGGGCTACTCAGAGCACGTGACAGCTGAGCCGAACCGAGAGGTGGAGAGGCGCTCACAGCAGAGCAGGGAAAGACAGCACGTCAAGGAAGGAGAGGCACCTGCGAGGACAAAGCTGTGTGAGGGATCCTGGTGCTTCCCGAGACCCCCAGGTACTGGTTTGGCTGGAGCGTGGATGCACCAGGGACGTGGGATAGAAGGGCGTGGGTAAGCAGAAGCCATCCATCAAGGACCTTGTACAGAATACCGAGGACGTTTGACTCTGTGTGACAGTGAGGACGTGAGTCCTTAGGTGCTTTTAAGCAGAGGAAAAGGACGTGCTCCAGTTCATGTTTAAGAGCAATCTCCCTGTGGCCAGGAAGAGGTTTCGGAGTGAGAGACTTGAGCAGGGTTGAAAGTTTGTCATGTGTCGGAGAGCATGGGCAAGGGGAAGGCACAGGATCGCCCAGGGGTGTTGAGCATATTGCTGCAGGTTTTTAAAAGTTTAAATGCTTTGAACAATCCATTTGTTTGGGGGACTTTTTCTGGCAGTGTGCAGAAGTCCAGTTGTAGAGCACAGAAAGATGGTGGGTGAGTTAATTCACGGTTGTCACATGTAATTTTTGTATAAATCGGGGGGGGGGGTGAGAATTTGTAGGTTTAAAGAAGAGATGTGGTAGAAGGGGTGATGGAAGGAAAGGAGGGGGAGGGTCTGATCTACGAGGCCTTCACGAATTTGAAGTTAAAATGCTGGGGAAATAGGCTGTGACAGAGGAGCACTGAAGAGCAACTCTATACAGGCAGAACAATTCCAGCTGACAAGTCAAAACTGTGTATGACGTTCGTGGGAAATCCACGCAGTAGGGACATTTTTGGGTAACTTCCTAAACCACTACTCACCGCCTTCCTTCTCCTACCCCTGAAGCTACAGCAAGTAGGATGCAGGACCCTGTTTTCACAGTGCTCATACTGTGGAACCATTGACTAACTGGACCCATCAGTGTCTCACTCCTGAAGATGTAAAAGCAGAGTGTCATCGTTTCGCTTGCACTCTGGTGCTGTGGTGCTTCGTCATCTTTGCCGGTATCATCTAGTTCAGCAGAGAGAGCTGAGTGAGAGAGAGACAGAGAGAGTGAAAACAGAACTGACAGCCCTTAGAGCCACGAGAGGGAAACTCCGTTTTTCCCAATGGCCCTCCAGTTCTCAGTCTATTTCCTTGGATGTCTTCTTTACAATTGGTTTTGTGAGCTGGTCCTGAATAATATCATTCCTTAAGAAAAAAAAATGCTCACCCACACTCATAAATTAAGCAGTTCATATCTAAACATTATTCACTCACGGGATTGGCTGAAGTGTTACCATTCAGTACAGGTTCAAGGGTCTGGGAATTCAGTCCCTCTCTGGACAGTCCCCTCCTAACAACAATTTTACCCTTTATGTAAAAGGCAGAGTGAAGCTTTAGCTGCCTATGTCACAGCCATCTATGTCATCTGCTCCCGGACGTGGAGAAAAAATGAAAGAAAAGGTACAGAAAATAGAGAAAAAGTACTCTCATATTCATTTAGAAAGGAATAGGAATTGGAGCCATCTTTTTGAAGGACAGTTTGGCAACATCTTATAAACATTTCTTTTTTATTCTTTAAAATTTTTTTCTTTTTTTTTTGGTTTTGTTTCTTTTTTTCTTCCAGTTTTATTGATATATAACTGACATACAGCACTGAGTAAGTTTAAGGTGTACAGCATAATGATCTGACTTACATACGTCATGAAGTGATTACCGCTATAGGTTTAGTGAGCATCATCATCTCATACAGATACAAAATTAGTGAAATAGAAAAACAATTTTCTTTGTGATGAGAACTCTTAGGACTTACTCTTCTAAGAACTTTCACATATAACACACAGCAATGTTAACTATATACGTCATGCTGTACATCAAATCCTAGTAGTTATTTATCTTATAGCTGGAAGCTTGTGTCTTTTGACCCCCTCCATCCAGTTGCCCCCCGCCTCTGGTGACCACAAATCTGGACTCTTTTTCAATGAGTTTGTTTGTTTGTTTTTGAAGTATAATTGACCTACAACACTCTGTTAGTTCCTATTACACAACATAGTGATTTGATATTTCCATGCGTTTCAAAATGATCGCCACAATAGGATGTTACAACCTGTCATCATACTAAAATATTACATTGTCTTTGACTCCTCACGTTGTACATTTCAGATGTGTGATTCTTTTATTTTGCAATGAGAAGCTTGTACATCTCAATCTCCTCACCTAATTGTTTCCTCCCCCTACCTGCCTCCTTTCCAGCAAAAAACTTTTGGCTCTCTGTATCTATAAATGTTTCTGTTTTGTTATATTTGTTCATTTGTTTTGTATTTTAGATTCCACATATAAGTGAAATAATACAGTATTTGTCTTTCTCTGTCTGACTTATTTCACTTAGTATAATACCCTCTAGGTTCATCCATGTTTCCAGAGATAGCAAGATTTCATTCTATTTTTATGGCTGAATAACATTCCATTTTATATGTATATGTATAACTTCTTTATCTGTACATATCTGTTGATGGCCATTTAGGTTGCTTCTATATCTTGGCTATTTTAAAGAATGCTGCAATGAACGTAGGGGTGCATATATCTCTTTAATTAGTGTTTTCCTTCTCTTTGGATAAATACTCAGGATTGGAATTGCTGGACCTTGAGGTCATTCTTTTATAATTTTTGAGGACCCCCCCACACTGTTCTCCATAGTGGCTGCACCAATTTACATCATTCTGACAAGTGTGAGGTGATGATATCTCATTGTAGTTTTGATTTGTATTTATATAATAATTAGTGATGTTGAGTGTCTTTTCAGGTGCCTGTTGGCCATCTGTATGTCATCTTTGGAAAAACGTCTATTCAGATCCTGTACCCATTTTTTTAATCAGGTTTTTTGTTTTCTTGGTGTTGAGTTTGCATGAATTCTTTGTATAACTTGGATATTAACCCCTTATCAGGTATAATGTTTACAAATATCTTCTCTCAGTAAGTGGCTTTTTCATTTTGTTGATAGTATCCTTTGCTGCACAAAATCTTTCTAGGTTGATGTAGTCCTTTTTTTTTTTTTTTTTTTTGCTTTTGCTTCCCTTGCCTGAGGAGACACATGCAAAAATATTACTAAGATGAATGTCAAAGAGCTTACTACCAATGTTTTCTTCTACGAGTTTTATGGTTTCAGGTCTTACATTTAAGTTTTTAATTCACTTTGAATTTGTTTTTTTGCATGGTGTGAGAGAGTAATCCTGTTTGGTTCTTCTGCATGTAGCTTTTCACTTTTCCCAATAGTATTTGTTGAAGAGACTGTCTTCCCCATTATATATTCTTGCCTCCTTTGTCATAGATTAATTCTCTTATAAGTGTGGATTCAGTGTTCAGTGTTCTTACCCTAGATTACCTTTTTTTTTTTTTTTAACAGCAGGAAGTACTCATCAGCTAAGGAAGATGAGATTCTTATTTTCTCAGTTGGCCTTTGTACGAATCCATAAAAATGTATCCCGTTTCTACGGTTCCCATCTTATTCCCAACTCTTGCTTCTCCCTCTCTCTCTGTTCTCTCTTTCCTCTGCCTGATCTTACTTAAACTGATATTATAGGCCTGCAGCCCCATAAATCAAATTTGTTTATGCTAATGGAAACTTGAATTGGTGACTGTCATTTGCTCTCAGTCTTATTATAAGTGAAATTGATTCTGGATTTCTAAATTTCTCCGCCTACAAAGGGTGATCTTAGATCTCTAGTCTTTTATATGTTATTGCTTTGTACGATGGGCTTTTTAAAGAGTTGTAGACTTTTACAGTAAATCTCTTATTGCTCACTTAAATGTGATGGTTATGTGTTTAATCATTAATGGTTATATCAAGCAATCTCATATGTATGTAAGATATGTATGTCTTATAGACATATTTAAAACAAACAAGCCATTCCACCCATGTTTGACTGTGTAGCTTAGAGGATCTGTGTTTAGAGTTCAATCTCCCAGCATCAAGCTAAACTGGAAATTCACAATCCTACTACTCTTCTTCCTTCTTCTATCAACTTGTGCTGCTTTTTTTTTTTTTTTTTTTTTTTTAATTTCTCTGAGTTTCAGTTTCTTCCTCTGGGAAATCAAGAATATTCAACTAAATAGTTCACAATGTCCTTTCTAACACCAAAATTCTTCTTACTTTGTTAATAAATCAGCAGATTTTCCTTGATACAAGCATCTTTAGAATCCCCACAGAGAACTAATCCAGAGTATGTGCTAATATTGTGATTCATTACCCAAGTCATTTCTCTAAGCGCTAGTTTTCACATAGGTAGAATGAGATGATTTTTAGACCCATTTAAGACCTATGATGCTGCCATACACATGACAGATTCTTGTTGCCATTTCCATTTAGGACTTTTTTTTTTTACTAGAGACAAATTTATATGTTTTCTGTTGTCAGAAACTGAAAACTCCAGAACCCTAGCACATTTCTTGGCTATACGAAAGCTTACACTCAGATTCATTGTCCAAATGTCACAATATGCTCAATGCTGTGTCCAAAGAAAGCATCTATTCCCTTTCAAATGGATTTGTTCTCTGCTGTCCTCAAATGCCTTACTTGGAGAGTTGTAATTCGAAGGTGTGAGCAGAATGCAAGACTTCAGTTCAATTCACAGTAGAATCTCCAATTTCATGCTGATACATTTTCAGGTTCTTGGTTACAAATTAACCCACTCTCTTCCCAGTCTCTTGGGACATTGGAAAAGTGGACCAATTATCCAGAGACTGTAGTGGTTTATGCAAGAATCACCTGCTCACCTATGCACTAATGGAACTGCTTTGCATAAGCAGATCCTGTTCCCTGAGGCTACACAGTTTCCAATCTTCTATACCCCAGGGGGCATTGCCAGTGATGCAAAAGTGCCTCTGTTCTTAGGCTGAGAGCTACAGATACTTGGTTCCTTTCTATCTCAAAGGACTTCCTTCTGGGCACAGGATTATGGTGTTTTCTCATCAAGCCATAGCAGCCACATACAAGGTTAATAGTGCCCTGAAGATGTACAGTGCACAACCTGTACAACTGTCAACAGCTGCTTTGTGGAGTTGTTGGGGAGAAAATATTTTCCTCTAACTCTAAGTCTGGCTGGTCTGAGGATTAATTTACATGAGACAGATTAACATATGTGTACATGGGAGAGACCCAGGAAGACTGAGCAGCTGGCTAAAAAGTCTGAAACCCTCCCCTTAAATACCATCTTCAGCTAAAGACAAAAGAGGATGTTGGGGGGCGGGGTTTGGAATTTCAGAGGCAATTCACATGGAGATGGAAAAGCACATGTTTGCTAGGACAGCAGAGACCCTGGGACACAGAGTGGCCTCTGATAGCTAAGCCCCTCTGGTACCCCCCACACACCCTATTCTTTGATGGCATCTCCATCCCAGGTGATGGCACCTCCATCCCAGGTGATAGCATCTCCATCCCAGGTGATGGTACCTCCATCCCAGGTGATAGCACCTCCATCCCAGGTGATAGCACTATTCCTTTATCTAAGTTCTTCCTGTAGCTAAGGGGAAGGTAAAGAGAGATTTACTGAGTCTTCTGTTTCTTAAAAATAATCAGCCTAAATTAATCCTCATGCCCAGAAGACACATTTTGGGCTGCCAGATTCTGCTCCATCACGGTCCTGCCTTTGAAACTTCTCCAAGAAGTCTCACAGTCCAGAAGCTGAGTTGGTAGATTGTTCCAGCTCATTAAACCAGTCTCATAGTCCTGACAATGAGTCAGCCCTGTTAAGTTCATTTCAGGAGGCTATGAGGCAGGTGGTCTTCCAAAGTTAGGCCTATGAGGTGCAAGCAATTAAGTTTTAATATGAGCCATTTCTATGGAGATGAAAGAAAAACAACAGTTATTGATCAGAGCAAATTATAACGCAGTGTCTGAGTCCTGAGAGCTGCCAGTTGAGAACATTTCTAGGTGTCAGCCTTGAAGCATCTTGAGATGGAGTGAGGACAGAAAGTGACAATCTGACAGATTTTCTTGGTTTATCATTTTAATGTCTCTGACGATGTCATCAGCGTGGAGGTAAGCTTTCTGAGTGGCTTACCCAGCAATAGGCACGAAGACTGTCTAACATGGGCTATCATGGTGATCCCTCTTCAGTTTGTATCAAGTTGTTCAGCTTCAGTTTTGAGGGCTTCAGGAGAAGGAAGCTTTAGTTTTCAACAATCCCAAACCGAAAGTGGGAGAAAAGTTGGAAACGTTAGTTTGGAGAGCTATGGCTCAATATTTTAGGAAAATAGAAAAATTCAGGGTTCAGTCCAGTTTACAGGTGGAAAAGCAAAACCTCAAAGAAAATTAACAGAACTAAAATCTAGTATCTATGATTGTGTATTACAGTTTCCACTGAAACACAATTTTTCTCTCTAAAATTACCCTTATTTTTACCAAAGAGAGCCAAAGTAAGGCTAATTTGTTTGCCAAATAAGTGTAGTTTCAGTAAAATTGGCCTGATTATTTGCATAAGGCCAGCAAGAATAGTGATTGACCTTAAAGGCTTTTTAAAATCTGCTTTGCTGGAACTTTTCATAAGGAATCTCCAGATTGAATTTTAAATGTCTCTTGAGGCCGGGAAGCCAAAGCAAAGATTTACCATCAGACTTGCCTGTAATAACTATAGATTTAGGTGAATTCCTCTCTTCTTGAGATCCTCCCAAATATCCTGAGGTTTCTGCACCTACCAGGAAGTGACCTTCCTTACTCACCTGGTAGGGCTGCTGGGAACCCTGTAAGCAATGTGCCTGCCTGTTTTTCCAAGGGGCAATATTGCTCCATAAGGTCAATCTTATTTCCTTAAAGCTGTCTGGTCATATCTGAGTCTATGCACATCCTCAAATATGACATTCCAATCAAAGCCTTGGTAATGTAACCAATGTTTGCAACTGTGTCCTGTTATAAGAACAAATTCTTAGTGAGCTTATGTAAATAGCTATATTGTCATGAAAATAAAATACATACTAAGAGTTTCCAAATTCTGGAGGGATCAGGTAGGGAGAAAAAGATAAATGTTTCAGTTCTGCTTACAAAGGTATAATTTACCAAATTGCTGTAGGTCATAGTTAGTCTAAGAGGAAAGATTTCCTCATATCTGGAAAATAAGGATTAAAAAGTAATATTTCAGCCAAAAGTCATAAAAATTAATATCATATTCATCAATTCATTCAGTCCCATGTGCACTAATTAATTCTTGTTGATCTTGATTTTTTTTTTCTTGGCTGGACCACGTGGCTTGTGGGATCTTAGTTCCCTGACCAGGGATGGAACCCAAGCCCTCAGCAGTGAAAGTGCAGAGCATTAACTACTGGACTGCCAGGGAATTTCTGATCTTGATCTTTTGTTAGCAGTTTATGAAGCCAACCGTTTTTTCATTAGAGTTCTGTAATTTCTTACCCAGTTCAGCGGTATAATCTGAAAGTTATCAAAAACCTATATTTATCAAAAAATCTTTTCTGTGAATCTTCTTGAAGATAAACATTTTTGCAAAAACATGAGATTAAAACAGTAGCTGTCTATAAATGACAAAGACTTAAAATGGCCTGGTTAAAGATCTGATTCATTATAATACAATTGACCTGGAAATTTTGTTATTTCTGTGACACACAGCATTATAAGATAATAACTAGAATTATGACTGATAACATTATACCAAGACATACCTGAATTTTAGGAATTTTATATAATTTCCAGAGCATTTATATTAAAAAACATTTACCCATACAATATAGCCTAGGAAGGTTTATCATTATTCATTTGACAATGCTTACCATGTAATTTAATACACCAAATAAGCCTAATTAGATTAATAATGCTCTTTTATAAGGAAAGAAAACATATCTTTTCAAGTGTTCTAGGGGCTGTCTGGAAAATCCCAAACTTAGTTCCAGGTCCATAAGACTTCATTTAAAATTTGATTTGGGGGAAGTTTGTCAAAAATACCAAAAAGGTCTTAAAACACTTGGTCAAATAAGAACATAGGTCACTGCAAAACAATTTATCCAAAACGGCAAAAACTTCACAGGCAAATACAGAAGGTTTAAAAGTTGTAAAAAGCCATAGCTCTTTTAATATTGAAAAGGTTCAGTTTAAGCATTCAACGACCTGATAAAAACAACATAGGAAATTATTTTGATAAAATATAATCCCTCCCTGATGTTTTTAGGCAGACTACTAAAGGTAAAGAAAAACCTTTTACATTTCTTTACAAGCGCAGACTTCTTTTTAACAGAGAGAAAAACAAATTGTAATTTTGCACCAACTTACTGTGATATTAAAATTCATTCACTTAAATTCTTTTCGATCTTAACCAGCTTAAGCATGCATAAAACACTTTTCTCAAGGTTTCTTTTTGACAAACCTTCTACAACATTCTATTTCCATTTTAGTTTATCCCTTGTCCTTTTCTTTTTTTCCCATTCTTGAAATAACCAGCCTTATTTTAGGCAAGATCATTTTCATTTCCCTCAACAAAATTGTATCTCCATTTCTCATATCTTTCTTACCCAAAAATACAACTTACTTTTCTTACATACAGAGATGTCTTTCATATAATTTTCAGTAACTTTAATCACATATATTAATTATAAATCTTAACCCCTAGAAACCTTAACTAAGAAGTAAACAACTCTGAACTGTCTTTTACATTAGTATTTTATGGCTTGGTAAATTTATAAATACATTTTATAATTCTAGAGACATAGACTACTTCATACTATAATCTTTCAATAAAGCACAAGACATGTTTACTAATAAACGCAAATTTACCTTTACTTTGTAATAGGAAGCTAAAAGCAGATATACCTATGTTTAGTAATTAATCTTTCACCATTATGTTTTATTTGGAAATCATCTAGACATTCAATAAATTTACTTTATAATTTAACTCATCTTAGCGAAACTTGAAGGTTTCTAGTAACCAAAATTATTTTGACAGCTATTTTTAAGAACACATAAACCATAACACATAATAAACATTTATAAGTTTACCTAAAACCCTTTTATCATATATCTATTTAACTTTACTTGCTCTTAACAATTGTTTATATAACCTGTGAAAACTTCATGACACATTAGACAAAGTCAAACATCATCTCCAGCTATTTCTTCTTCTTTTGTTGGCAAATTTTTGTAACAGATAACATGACTTTTAGTAAACTTAGATAGAATAAAAGTATTATACTTAATGCTGATAATTAAAGACTTGTTTTAATTAAACTAAAAACCTTAAACTTGCTATTATTTATTAAAGATTAATCCTAGACCACATGGACTTGAAAAACATTTGGGTTGCTTTCTATGATACTTCTGAGACTTAGAAATATTTATTTCATAAGCACTCTTTTTAAGCCAATTAAATTGAGCTACTTTACAAAGTGATTTTTGTCAGTTCCGTCTGAAGGTAGAAAAAGGCCCTATGCATAATGTACAAAGACACACATACAGATGCAATCAGAGATTTCATAGCTTTCATTTTAAGACCTTAGTCATGAATCAGGTATAAATATAACACCTATGTTATATAAAAGTCACTAGTTTATAAATAATGGTTGGAATAAATTAAGTTTATCTGTTCAAATGGCCAAGCCTCTTTACTTTTGTGGAAAAAAATTTTAAGATTTGTATTTGTCCTTGACAAATAATCTTAAGGAAGCTGTAGGCTAGATTTTGGGCAAGGGAGATTTTCCAGTAGTTTGTCCTTTTTTAAAGGGCACCTTTCCCTCCAATTTTTCCCCCTGGTGTCAGGTTCTCCCAATTGTGTTAACTGGGCTCAGTCTCAGGAGACAGTGGGCTGTGTTTACATTTCTGATTTTGTAGATATTTGCAAGACAAAGACAGCTGTTTTTAATTCCCCAAAGAACTGGGCTGCTTCCTAAGTGATATCAAAAGTCTGTTTGCCCATCCAACTACATTTCCTTTAATATGCTTCTTTGTATCAGGGAGAAGATTTCCAACTAAAATTGCAAACTGAAAGATTTCTATGTTCTAGAACTTCAGGGTTCAATTATCACACCTAAAAAAAATCTGCATGAGGCATTCAACAATGGCCCTTTGTTCCACAGCACAATTCAATAGACCAATTCCCCCCAGGGGGCAAAAAGCCTCCACCATCTCCCCTATTAGGCCTTGACTATCAGTCCCACATTCTGGGGACTCAGGCAACCCTACTGGCTCCCCTTGGCAAGTTCACTTAACATTGCCTGAAGGACAGACTCCTGCACCCTGTTTGACAATTCCAGGAAGGGGGAACATTCCCAGTGACACACTATGTCCATCCCTACAGTACAGTCAGGCAAAAGAGACACAACCACTTTACAAAAAGCTTTTTCAAATACACCAGATTGCTTCCAAGCTTGCACCTCAATTTCATTACCTCTAACCAGGACCCTATCAACAGGCCTCAGTCTTACATACTGAGAAGGGGGAGCATTCCTAGCCAGACAGAACCCCTAGGCCCATAAAACACTCAGGCAACACTGACCTGACCTTTTCACACAACTCCTGCACAAACATTCCAACCTCTGTCATCCTCTCAACCCTTGCACTTTTCATTTTTTCAGTCTAACTGCAGCCCAAGCCAGGGCCCCGCCAGCGGGTTTTGGTACCACAGCTCATGGGGCTTCTGCCTCAAACACTCCTGGAAATTCCTCCTCTTTACCCTTCAGCCATTTAACCCCCTCCTGTGAGAGGGAGCTTGAGTCCCCAGAGAGGGGTGGGGCCAAGGGACCCTTTTGTCAACTTTAGCAGGATTCATTGGTCTCACTGCTGCTTCAAGCAAATTCTGGCCCTGTTTCTCATTGTAATTTTTGCCTCAGGCATTTAAAATTTCTCCAAACTGGGGTAAATAGAGTGGACATTTTGGGGGCCCTTTCATGTTGGGGGACCACTGGGGCCCTTTTGGCTCACCCAAACTTAGGTAGTACTGTATTAAAACCTTTGTTTTTACCCCTTCAATGTCCATTTCATTCATCCCATGTCTTATTAACCAACTAAATATTTCCACCTGTAGAGATGAGTCCTGTGGCTCTTCCTTTCCTGATTCCTCTTTGCTCCACCTTTTAATACTTGCTTTATTTACCTTATTTCTTAATAAATTTTATATTTCTTTAAAAATGTCCACTTGTTGGGAAGAGTCCCTTGACTTTCCCCTTGCCTTCTTCCCATTCTCTTGTTAGTTAACCTAATGACTTTATTAGCATCTGTGAGACCCATGAGGGGAAGCAAACTTGATAATGTTCCCCAAACCATTCTTTAAATTAAGCAAGTTCTTCAGACTAGCTGGTATATTTCTTTGTATCCACCTTT
This sequence comes from Mesoplodon bidens, assembly GCF_964165515.1. Lineage (NCBI taxonomy): Eukaryota > Metazoa > Chordata > Mammalia > Artiodactyla > Ziphiidae > Mesoplodon > Mesoplodon bidens. The sequence goes on along the minus strand of NC_138168.1, from coordinate 12,254,023 downwards.
TAATTTAGTCTTTCCATAAGTACCAATGAAACAGCCGTTTGCCATGAGAGTTCTCTAAAAATTTACCAATTTAGAAGTTTTTCCAATTCAAAGGACCCATTGTCTGGCCATTGATGAGGAGGATGGTAATAGTGAATCAAACCAATAAGATTTTTTATGGCTTAACCAAGGATGAAAGATGTATTTCACAAGAGAGTGCAAGGGATGCAGCCCTCACAAGATCCAGAAAGGTAACTTCCCCAAATAGCCTAGGAAAGCAAAGACCCTTGTTGCCCAGGCGTTAAGGATGGTGTAGTGCCAGCACTAACAATGCAAGGAAGGTTGAGATGACAAAGGCCCTTTATGGGACCCCTTATGACAAACTACACTGAGCACCGGCACAGCTCAGGTTGTTACCTGTGTTTCAGACCGACTGGCTACAGCTGCTCAGACCCCCAGCCTACTTGACTGACTGCCAAGTGCCCGCTGGCACACACACCTTTCTGATGGCAGAGACCAGAGAGAATATTCTCCCTGGTCATAGAGTCAAGCTCTCAGGACATAAGACAAGACAAATGACACAACAGACAGAGACAAAGAAAAACAGTGACCATCTCTGGGAGTAAAAGGATCTCTAAGTCCACCACATTTACCAGAGTTGCTAAGTCCAAGGAACCAGCACCAAAAATACTTTCTCCTGCTAAATCTAAATTTAGAAAAGAGAAGAGAAGGGAGGCTTTTGTCGGTTGTCCCAAGATCTCTGAGCCGCAGCAGCTTCAGGGTGAATACTGTTCAGCCGGTAAAGTTGAATTCTGTCAGCTGTGCCAACTGTTGGGGACGAAGACTTTCCCTCTGCCCTTCTGGGTTCTTCTGTCTGGTGTAAAGATTAAATTGACATGAGACAGATTAACAGGATAAAATCAAACAAGAGTTTGACAACAGGTATACACGGGAGAATCCCAGGAAAACTGAGTAATTCCCCCAAATGGGCAAAACCCTCTCATCAAACACCATCTTCAGCTAAAGACAAAGGAAGATGTTGTGGGTGCTAGTTTGGGACTCAGAGGGGAGAAGCGCAGTTCACACGGGGATGGGGAAGCGGGTGTTTCCTGGGCCAGAAGAGGCAAGGGACAGAGTGGACTCTGGTCTTCAGGTCTACTGAGTCTGTCTCCCGACGCCTGGCCCGTATTCCTTGGAGACATTTCTGATGACAGCTCTATTCTGGGAACAGAGCCTTTATCTCAATTCTTTGAGGCAATTAAGGTATAGATGATAAGAAACCAAAAACAACTTCCTGAGTCTTCTGGTTCTTAAAAACAATCAGCCTAAATTACTCCTCACGCTAAAGAGACACTTTGGGGGGCAGATTTTGCTCTCTACAGGATGCTTCTCATAATCGGCTTCAGGAGAGCTCTTTTTGGTTCCCTCTTGCAGTTTCGATCAGTCCAGCACTAGTCAGACTCCAATAAATGCTCAGAAGTCTGTTTGTAACTAAGGAAACTCTTGATGCCATTCAAAAATCACACAACAGATACTACTCCCTGAAAACAGTAACCAGTTCTTTTAGAAGTACTGGCATTCCTGTATCTCTTATGAACACAGCAGCTAAGGAGAACAGCAACAACAAACTAGTGATGGTGACTTTTGAGAAACAGTTAAGAAAAAAAGAGATGTGTCAGCTTAAACTCAAGAATGTATTCAGGCACTGTTTATTTTAAAAATAGTTGTCTAAAATAAGTGTTATTCATTAAGTACTAGAAAAGTGGATATGGGTCCATTTTTTTCTACTGGAATTTCGTTTAGTTTAGACTTCTAGTTAAGCTGTGAAAATGTCTCCAAGAAAGACGTAGGCATATCCATCTGATGCTTGCTAAAAAAGCAAATGAGACCTAAGAAGTTTTCAGACTTATAGGTGCTTCACCTCCAAGTCCTACAACAAGGGCTAAACTCGCGGGCTATAAATAACCTTTGCTCAAATCTTTCAGGTTTTGAAAGTGCTTTTATTCTATGCATTTATTTGTTTATATTTGCTATGTTCCAGTTTTAGGGAGAAGGGGTGCCCTATCACAGAGATCATGTTGACACTCGTCAGAGGTGGTCCCAGGCTGTACACATCTAGTTTACTTCTCTACTGCATCCAAACCTAAAGATGGTCAGCTGCTGTTGAAAACAATGTCACAGCATACGAAGGTATCAAACATCCACACATGGTTTAATCATCTGGATTTAATCATTCTTTAACAGGCAGCAGTTTAATAAAATAATTGCACGATTTAGAAAGAATTTCAATAGTAAGAGAAAAGAAGTTTTTAGCTGACCCCTGAGTTATTTATTACTTCCCAACTTCGTTCCTTAGAAAATAAAAATCTCATAATGTTGTGTGAATATAGCAAAGAGCCCCACAACCTCTTATTGAAACTAGCTCACGGAAAGCCTGAATTGAAAAAGGTGGATGAGGTACTAGCTTATTTCTTGAAGTTTGTCTGAGAATCAAATAGAAATTTTCCCCATACACAGAGTTTGTACCTTTCCCATTCCTGAAGAATACCCAGTGTCGAGTAAAAAATTGTTCACAAACTAAAAGTTGAGAGTAATGTTTTCTTGGGTGCGAATTCCTAGGACTTCAAGCCTGGGAAGCAGCATCTCAAGTAACCCTGAGAGAACTGCCCCAAGGAGGTAAGCGGGGAGCCAGGATATATTGGAGTTTTTGCAACAAAGACTAGGTAGTCAGAGCATCAAAAGATCACTGTTAATTAAAGAAAACCAGACATCTCAAGTTAAGGAATGTAGTGCTTTTCTGTGTATGGGAAGATGCAAGAGTCTGGGCTCACTGAAATCATTCCTTTGATAAGCACCTCAGCTACCTGGGGCCAGTATCCAGTGCTTTCTCATCCTGAGTGTCCTCAGGGCTCACCATTGGGAGTGGCTGCAGTCTGATGGCGGCTAGATGGCAGGTATTCTTTCCTTCCTGAGTTTCTGTAGGTCTCACACATTCACGTCGGAGGGCTGCAATCGCTGATGACTGTGACGTCCTTGGTTTACTGATATGGCAGGAAATATTCCACTTCTCACCAGCCTTCCATACTCCTGGAGACACTTCCAGCATGCAAAATCCATCTGCTTTCTGAGGAATTGCCCTATCCACCTCACAAGAAGATCCACATTCAGCATTCCACCCTATCTGGGTTTGTATCCTCACCCTCTCTCTGCCCCTCCATCCTGCTTTAGTTGTCTTCACAGCACTTATCACTGCCTGACAAGATTTTAACTATTTGTTTCTTACCTGTCTTCCAAATGTGAATGCAGACTCCAAGAGAGCATGGATTTTTGACTGCTTGGTCTGTTGCCATAAACTGCACACTTAGAACAGTGCGGGGTGCAGAGAAGTCACTTGATAAATACTTTTGGAATAAATGTATAAATACATTTTGGCAAATTCCACTAGTGAATTGTCTCTTATTCAGTTTTATTATATATCTAGGAAGAATCAGAATGCTAGCTGAGATTGGGATTGACATACATACACTAACATGTATAAAATGTATAACTAATAAGAACCTTAATCATATGTAATATGTATAGGAAAAAGCATAGTATATATGGGGTTCAGTGCTGTCTGTGGTTTCAGACATCCACTGGGGGTCTAGGAACGTACCCCTCCGAGGATAAGGGGGATGACTGTATACCTCCTGTACACATGGGAGATACTCAAGAGAACCAAGTAACCCTGAAATGGCCCAAGCCTTCAATTAAATAACACCACTAGCTAAAGACCAAAGAAGATGTGCAATGGGGGGCAGTTATGGGAGGTGACCAGGGAAAATGCTGTAAACAAGAGTGAGGTTGTTATGCGGATTTCAGTCCTTGCCTTCTCTCTTGATAAAAGTTTCTAGAGCCAACCTTCTCTTCCTGGTACAGAGAGAGAGACACCCTTACAAAGGGAGATTTCCCTTACAAATGTGAATGTCTCTTACAAAAGGGTAACTTTTACTTAGTTGTCAGAGCTTCTCCTGTGTCTGCAGTTTCTTAAAAAATAACCAGCTTAAAATAATCCTAACGTGAAAGAGGCATAACTGGGTGACATATTCTGCTCTCCTTCAAGGTTAAATTTGTCTCTCTCTCTATATATATTTTTTTAATTGAACTATATTTGATATGTAATGTGTTAGTTTCTAGTGTACAGCAAAGTGATTCAGTTTTATATATACATATATATATACTTTTTCATATTCTTTTCCATTATAGTTTATTATAAGATATTGATTATAGTTCCCTGTGCTATACAGTAGGACCTTGTTTTTTTATCTATTTTATGTATAGTGATTTGTATCTGCTAATCCCAAACTCTTAATTTACCCCTCCTCCCCCTTTCCTCTTTGGTAAGCATAAGTTTGTTTTCTATGTCTGTGAGTCTGTTTCTGTTTTGTAAATAACTTCATTTGTATAGTTTTTTTTAGATTCCACATATAAGCGATCTACTGTGATATTTGTCTTTCTCTGTCTTACTTCACTTAGTATGATAATCTCTAGGTCCATCCATGTTTGCTGCAAATGGCATTATTTCATTATTTTTTATGGCTGAGTAGTATTCCATTATGTATATGTACCACATCTTCTTTATCTATTCATCTGTCAATGGACATTTAGGTTGTTTCCATGTCTTGGCTATTGTAAGCAGTGCTGCCTAGGGGTGCATACCATTTTGAATTAAGGTTTTCACCAGATATATATATATGTGCAGGAGTGGGATTGCTGGATCATATGGTAGCTCTATTTTTAGTTTTTTGAGGAATCTCCATACTGCTTTCCACAGTGGCTGCACCAATTTACATTCCCACCAACAGTGTAGAAGGGTTCCCTCTTCTCCACACCCTCTCCAGTGTTCATTGTTTGTAGACCTTTTGATGATGGCCATTCTATGCCAGCTCCTTGTTTTGTAAGGTTTTATAGGAACATATCCATGCCCATCACTTAGAAGGGGATAAATAAAATTGTCATTATATGCAGATAACATGATATTATAAATAGAAAACCCCAAAGACTCCACACAAAAATTACAAGAACTGATAAACAAATTCAGCAAGGTATCAGGATACAAGATTAACATACGGAAATCTGTTGCATTTCATTACACTAACAATAAAATATAAGAAAGAGAAAGAAAAAATGCCTTTTAAAATCACATCTAAAAATATAAAATATTTAGGAATAAACCTGATCAATGACATGAAAGACTTATACACTGAGAACTTATAAAACATTGATAAAGGGAATTGAAGATAATTTAAAGACATGGAAAGATATCCCATGCTCTTGAATTGGAAGAATTAATACTGTTAAAATGGCCATACTACCAAAAGCAATCTACAGAGTTAATGCAATCCCTATCAAATTACCTGTGACATTTTTCACAGAACTAGAACAAATAATCCTAAAATTTATATGGAGCCATAAAATACCCAGAATTGCCAAAGCAATCTTGAAGAAAAAGAATAAAACTGAAAGCATAACCCTCTCAGACTACAGTCATTAAAACAGTGTAGTACTGGAACAAAAACAGACATACGGATCAATGGAACAGAATAGAGAACCCAGAAATAAACCCACCCACCTATGGTCAATTAATCTTTGACAAAGGAGGCAAGAATATAAACTGGACAAAAGACAGTGTCTTCAGCAAGTGGTGCTGGAAAAGCTGGACAGCTGCATGTAAATCAAAGAAATTAGAACACTCCCTAACACCATACACAAAAACAAACTCCAAATGGCTTAAAGACTTACACATAAGATATGATACCACAAAAGTCCTAGAAGAGAACATAGGCAGAACATTCTCTGATATAAATCATACCAATGTTTTCTTAGGTCAGTCTCCCAAGGCAATAGAAATAAAAGCAAAAAACATGGGACCTAATCAAACTTACAAGCTTTTGCACAGCAAAGGAAACCATAAACTAAAGTCATGAAGATATTGTTCTATATTAGTTTGTGAAAGTTATTTTGTTTTGATTTTCATATTTATCATATATCTACATATCATATATCTATAGATAGATAGATATATCTATCGTGTATCTACAATTTTTTGTGAATAATATAAGGTAGAGGGTCCAATATTTTCCCCATATAAACCCAATTGTTCCAACACCATTTATTGAAAATGTTACCATTTCCAAGTGCTCTGAAGTGCCACTTTTATCATAAATCACATGATCATATATTTATGGGTCTGTTTCTAGGCTCTTTATTATATTCCATTCCTCTTTTATCTATTCTTATGCCAATTCCACACTTTTTTAATTGCTATAGTTACTTAGTTCTGAATTGCTAGAACTGGGGTGGGGAGGGCGTGTCTAAGCATTGAGGAACCTGAAGCTTATACAGTTTTCTGCTCTTCTACTAGAAAAAAATCTAAAATTAGGCACGGAAGTAAATGAGAAAATAAACCACAACAAATTATAAACTTTTAATAGCTGACAAATACCATAAACATCATGAAATCCAAAACCACTTAAGAGATTTTTCTCTATATTTTTGGCTCCATATTCTTTGATTGACTTTTCCTATAATTATAATTTTATAATACCATTTTCTATTTAAAAAATGAAAAGCAAATTCAGTCTTTCCTCTAGCTAATCAAAATTTATTTTTTTATTTTCATGAATTTAGGAAGGTTTTCAACGCATTGTTACTTAAAGATTAAATATTTTTGTCAAATTTCAAAAACATCCACCAAAATTTTTACGTCTGAGTTACAGATATACTCACCATTTGTATACTGCTACAAGTTTGTGCCCTACAAATGGAGGAACTTTGATCATTTCTGCTTTGCGTGGTCCCCATAAAAAATGTATAGTGGGGCTTCCCTGGTGGTGCAGTGGTTGAGAGTCCGCCTGCCGATGCAGGGGACACGGGTTCGTGCCCCGGTCTGGGAAGATCCCACATGCCGCGGAGCAGCTGGGCCCGTGAGCCATGGCCACTGGGCCTGCGCGTCCAGAGCCTGTGCTCCGCAGTGGGAAAGGCCACAACAGTGAGAGGCCCGCGTACCACACACAAAAAAAAAATGTATAGTGAACTTATGATTATACCCTGCATTGTCAGGTATATGCCTGAAACAAAAGAACTTCCATTTCGATTTAATCATCAATGAGAACTGAATTCTCTTCTTCATGTTTTACATGTGTGTCATTGGGAAACTTTCCCACAGAGTAGCTTTAGGCACCACTTTTTCCATCTGATTTCTCCTCCTCCACCCACCAGATATCACGAGGAAAACCATGCTGTGATGTAGCCTCCGGTCTCACCTTCAGGTCACATCACTGATGAGTTAGCGCAGGGGCCTTCAGTGCATTCCTAGAAGCCATTCTTCAGCTGAAGGCGAGCCATTAAGTAACTACATATGGAAGTCACAGAGAGGTACATACATATACCACTACACTAATTTTAAATAGATCCCCAGCTCAACTCTTCTCATTCAAACCCCTCAAATGCCACAGCAATTCCAAAGCCAGCCAACATGAGTAGGTGTATAATGGAGGTTAATTTAGAGAGAAAAGACCTAGCAGTTAACTGTCTATGGTTAAGTTACCTTGTGTAAGTTACCTTACACATTTTACAGAAACAGGTGATCATGTGCACACAGTGTTAGGACAGCTCCAGGGGTCCTGAAAGTGGATAGTGTAGGCTCCATAGTAAATCTGCCTCTGACCATACCTTTATAATAGGAGTTAGGAGCCCTTAGAACCTGTTCTCCCACTTTGTTCTGCAGAGTGTTTGTGTTACTCTTGACCTCTGCATTTTTGTATGAATTTAAATTCACTTTCTCTTGTTACACAGAGATCTGTGTTGGGATTTGGATGAAGATTCCACTGAATTTATAAATCAATGTTGGAAGAACTGACATCTTTACAATATTATGTTCCCTGATCGATGCACATAATATATATCTCCATTTATTTCAGTCTTAAAATTTCACTTAAGTGTGTATGAATTTCTACAAAGAGGTCTTACACATAGCTTCCCAATTTCATTAATAGTTCATAATATTTTTGTTAGAGCCATTTGGGCTTGAAGTTTTCTTTAAGGTAAAAAAATTTTTATTACTATTTCTTTAATAGTTGTAGGGTTTTGGTTTTTTGGGTTTTGTTTTTTTGTGTGTGTCAGTTTTGGCAAGTTATATAAATTTTATTATCTTTTAACAGGACAAACTTTTGGCTCTTTTCATTCCCTCCATTGTGTGATTAGTTTATATTTCATGAATTTCTGCTCTTATCTTTTTTTCCCTCTTTTTACTTTCCTTGGCTTAATTTGCTTTTCTTTCGATAACGTCTTGAGATGGTTGCTTACTTCACCTATTATCATCATTTCTTTTCTAATAAATGTATTTTAAATGAAATATCCTCTAGGTAATGATTTACCAGGATTTCACAAGTTATGAAATCTTATATTTTCATTGTTCAATTTGAAATATTATTTAATCTATTATGATTTCTTATTTGAACCATACATTATTTTCATGATTATTTCTTGAATTTCTAAGCATACAGATATGTCCTAGTTTTATGGTTGCTTTCCATTTCTAACATAATTGCCTTATGATAAGAAAACATAGTCTGTAATATTTCAATACTTTAAAGTGTTGAGACATACTTTATAGCTAATATATTGTTAATTTTATAGCCAATACATGGCTAATTTTTCTAAATATCAGTATGTGCTAGAAAAGACTGTGATTTCTGCAGTTAGTTGTATAAAGTGCCATGTAATACTATCAAAGCAAAAAAAATCAAGTTACCCAAACAGAATTAGAAATTTCTCTTGTTCTTCCTTTGCTCTCTACATTCCTAGAATTTTTTAAAGCTGCTGTCGTGAGATAGCAAAGAAATGGCCAGTTTTGTTTGCATATGAGTCTTCCAGCATTGCTCTGCTTAGAGACACACAGCAGTGTGGTTATGCACAAATTTTGTTTTATTTTTTTTTCCCATAAGCCAAGAGACAGCATATTTTTATTTATTTATTTTTTTGCGGTACGCGGGCCTCTCACTGTTGAGGTCCCTCCCGTTGCGGAGCACAGGCTCCGGACGTGCAGGCTCAGCGGCCATGGCTCACGGGCCCAGCCGCTCCGCGGCATGTGGGATCTTCCCGGACCGGGGCACGAACCTGTGTCCCCTGTATCGGCAGGCGGACTCTCAACCACTGCGCCACCAGAGAAGCCCCAAGACAGCATATTTTTAGAGTTTCAATGTCAGTAAATAAATGATGCATCTGGGAAAGAAATTTTGCTGTTAGTAACACACCTACTAATCTAAAATGAATAACTTATACGTTCAATGCGGTTCCTTAGAAAGAAGTCTCAAAGGGTAATATTTGAGATCACTAATTTTTTAAACCTGGGAATTCGTTTTTAGATTAACACTTGAGAACAGAGTCAGTTTTATTTTCCACCTAACGTTCTAAAGAATCTTTTATAGGAAAAGTCATTTCATTGTGTATTAATAACATACATAGAATACAGTGTTATCAAAACACTGGGGCTGCCATATTAAAGGCAAGAAAATGAGACACCAAAGCCCCCAAACACTGAATTTCCTGTGAATTTACGTAACCAGAAATGCATAAGACCAGTTCCCATGTCACTGATTGATGTCCAGAGAGCACCAAGCATAGTGACAGGATATGTCTTGTGAATCTTGTTTTAAGTTGCCCAAGCTCAGGTAGGAATCCCTGAAAGCAGCAGCTCCATTTTTATTCCGAGTGAAAGGGCTGGAACAATAGCCCCTGAGGATGGTGGTAGTAATAGGAGAGTGGGAACAAAGAAACTGAGTGGAAATGACTCTTCCTTTCCCTTCCCCTGGTGGCTGTGCGACCTTGAACAGGAGACAACTTTTGTAGCCTCGTTTTTCTCATCTGTAAAGTTAGAAAAATCAGACAAACGTTGCAAGGTTGCTGCTGAGAGTTACATGTGAGCAATCCTGCACGTGACTACACAATGTACACAGTCGTGTGTGCGTAGCGTTCTGAAGATGGGATCGTTTCTGTGATTATTAGATTAGTATTAGCTTCTGGGTGGGCGCAGAACCTGCCACATACGGGAACACTTACTGGTATTAGGAGACAAATGGATCGAGTCTTTTAAATGCAGGCTTGAATCCTTATGGCTGTTTCCCAAAAGCAACAATTTCCACTTAAATCTTTGGAAATGCAACTAGATGAAGCGCTTTTCAGACGACAAGGTCCACTCCAAGACATGAGTGGCTTTTACACAGAAAATAATGGGATAATGAAAACAATATCCAAAGTCTCCTGGCAGACATCGTCCTTTTCCTGATTCATTTTACTGCAGGTACAGACGTCTCAGTGTCATTGTGTGGTCTGGTTCCTTTTAGACATCCTTCCCAATGGAAAGAAAAATGATTGTTTAGGTCTTCTCAGACAGAAAAATGAAGCTAACTTATTTATGAGTCTATTTTGTTCAACTCTTTTATTTATGATTCTATTTTGTAAGTGTATTTTTTAAACTTTGTTCCAGAAAAATAAAAATATGGTTCTCCTTATCAGAAAGATTTGAGAAGGGAGTGCTTTCTGAATGCCACCAAGTAATTAATCGTGTTACTTAGGAAAAGCCACCAAGTTGCCTCTCTCTGACATTCTACCATAGAAAAATGATAAATTTCATTGGCATATAGAAAGACACTGAATGCTAGGGCTGAACACATTTTACATGTATAACAACAGTTAATAAAGTTTATTAAATTTTCAAAAATTAAATATAAAAAAGAAAAATGGATAATAATTTGTTTCTTCTTTAGGCAAAAAGAGGCAAAAAGACGAGGTTAATACAGTCATAATAGTAGCTGATAATTATTGATCACTACCTACGAGCCATGTACTAACCCAAGCACCCCACATGTAATTAATTATGTTTAATGGGCTTCCCCGGTGGTGCAGTGGTTGAGAGTCTGCCTGCCGATGTAAGGGATGGGTTTGTGTCCCGGTCCGGGACGATCCCACATGCCGCGGAGCGGCTGGGCCCGTGAGCTATGGCCGCTGAGCCTGCGCGTCCGGAGCCTGTGCTCTGCAACGGGAGAGGCCATGATAGTGAGAGGCCCGTGTACTGCAAAAAAAATAATAATAAAATTTAAAAAAATTATGTTTAACCCTCATTATAACATCATATAGAACGGTCCCCATTGTCAGATGAGGAAAGAGGGGAACAGAGAGGTTAAGTAACTTGCCTAAAGTCACAGAACTAGTAAGTGGGATATTCAGACCCAAGCAGCCTGTCTCCGGAGCCCAGAGAACTTTGCTGCTTTTCCAGCGAAATGACAGCTCTCAGTTCTTTTTTTTTTTTGACTGAGGAGCAGGTTATTTTATTGGACACACTGGTTTCTTTACATTGAGATTTTTTTTGAGTAGGTAATACATTCATATGTTTAAAGAAATCAAAATGATAAAAAAATGATAAACCTTGAGAAGCCTTACTGCAGCCTCTGACTCTATTCTATTTTTCTGGCCCAGTAGGTCTCAAAATATGATCCCCTGACTGGTAACCTGGGAACTTTAGAAATGCACAGTTTGGGCTCCATCCCAGACCTACTGAAGCAGAAGCTCTGTGGATGGGACTAGTAATCTGTGTTGTAACAAGCCCTCCAGGTGATGCTGATGCATGCTGGCATTTGAGAACAACTGCTCTAGTCTAATAAACATTTCTCTTCATTTCTGACGTATCCTTCCAGTGTCTCTTTTGTAAATAGCAGTAACGTGAATATTCATTCTTGTTTTTCCCCTTCTTATACAATTACTATTCTGCACCTTAGTTTTATTACTTAACATGTACTAGAGATCTTTCTATTTAAACACAAAGTTCATTATTTTCTGTACGTTCCTATGCTTTCGTAGTGTGGATATACCATGGAGTATTTAACCATCTCCCGCTTAATGACTGTAGGTTATTTCCATCTTTTGCTATTACTATTTGCTATTACAATACTTAATCAGCTCTCAGTTCTAATGCCCAATACCAGACATTTAGTGCATCAGCAGAGATGCAAAACTTTCAGTGTTGGAATTTCTCTGCTAAAGTTTGTTTAAATATGGTATGCTCCTCGTGGCTTGGCTAAAGCTAGGTGTAGGCTTACTTTTCTCTTCTGACAAGTAAACCTGGTTCTTGGTAAACATCCTGACGCACAGAGGGTAAACTTCAGTGTGGTCCATCCTCTGAGTTCTAAGGCTTTATTTCACATACTTTCTTGTAAGCTTTTTTTCTGGAAATTTTGGTTCAGACTGACATGCCCACCTCTCAGCCCCCTATCCACGTACCTGGAATCACCACAAAGCCAGGGCCCGCTGGGCTTCGGTTACTGAACCCGGTTTGTCTTACGTGAAAACCCTGAGATGGTGAGGTTTGCAGCAGAGAGAGGGTTTATTCACAAGGTCGCCGGGGGAAGGAGACAGGAGAACAAGTCTCAGGGTCGCCTCCCCAAGGCAAGGGGCTGGGGCATTTACGGGGTAATGAATAAAGAAGCAGGGCCGCCCAGGCATGGGGAGCACGGGGGAAAGATGATTGGGAAAAGGTGCAGAAATCATCGTTCTGCCTCAGGCGTTAACTAAGCTACAGGCCTCTCCACGATCAAAAATGCGGGTGCTTAGCGCGATATGCAGGGGGCGTTCCGGCCCTCAGATGTCAAAGGGCCACCACAGCAGACACTCACGCCGGCCGGATCGGAGGGTCGGTGGTCCTATCCAGTCGTAACCAGCTCAGCTTGAACTGGGCGCCCGTAACTCCAAGCTCCTAGAAAACACCTGGGGTTAACATTTTATTGTTTAGGGTCCATGCCCCTTGGAGGACACACAGATCCTAAAGCCGCCCGGATGAGTGATCTCACTAATCATTACGCAGGGATTCCCTTCATCATATTCTTGCAGAGGCACCCCACGCCCACAGAAGCATCGCGCTGCAGCTGAAAACAGCGGGCACACGCGCCCACCAAGCCGGGCAGAGGTGAAATTGATGCCACCTCACTTGAGTTTCGCTTCTGTCCCGTCTCACATTCTGCTGTCAGGGTGACCTCTCGTGAGAAGCAGGCAGCTTTATCGATTTCCATTTTCCTATCACAGAAAAGGAATGTATCCCTTCCTTCCCGGGCCTCCTTGAGCGGATTCTGCCCTGACCTCCACCCTTAGCCTTGCATCTCTAGTTGGGCTAGGGTACTGCCCAGCACAGTTTTGCCTTTGCTGGTGCATTTATTTCAGTAAATATTTCATGAGCAGCTACTACGTCCCAGGTGTAGAGCAAGCCCCTTGTCAGGGATGACTTCCTCTCCGGGTCTATCCTCACCCATATTTCAAACTCCACTTATTCCATCCTTCCCAGTAACACTGCCTGGATTTTCCAGGACTCACGCTTCTTTATGAATGTAACTGTCTCCTCAATTAAGAAATAGCTAGATGCTCATAGGCGTTAGACCTCTGCATCCTTCCAAAGGACTTAACATGTTGCTAGGTAGATGCTAAGTGAGCAAAAAGTGCTTGTTAACAGAGGAACTTCAGTGAAGCCTTAGCCTTATTAGAACTTCAATCCAGTGAGGGTCTCAGCCATAGCTTAGAGCATGCTGGTGGCTTGTTCAGAAATGGATGAATTATTGTTCCATCTGTGCAGATATAAGTGGGAGACATGAAGTCTCTTTGCTCTTTAAAAATGTATGGTGTTGACGTGTGTCTGAGGACAGTGGTGGCAGGATGAGGGGAGAGAAAGAATGTACTTTTCCGGACGCGCAGGCTCAGCGGCCATGGCTCACGGGCCCAGCCGCTCCGTGGCATGTGGGATCTTGCCGGACCGGGGCACGAACCCGTGTCCCCTGCATCAGCAGGTGGACTCTCAACCACTGTGCCACCAGGGAAGCCCAAGAATGCACTTTTCATCTTACACAGCCGGGTCCAAATCCCTTGGTTTTCTACGTTAGCATCTTTCCACCAGTATGAAACGGTTTCAGTACCTCCTGGTTTCCATTTCTCTGCATTTTCTAATCATGGTTTTGCATGTTCTTTATGTTAGAGCTAGGAATTAACCCAGCCCTCTGACCCCTGCCTTATACCTCAAGATCGACTTTCTACAATTCTTATTTTATGCTGGCCCAATCTAGCACTGTACACATAGTGTTTTCTTCACCTATTTTGCAATCTCTTTAGCCATTCCAACACATGATCATCCTGAAAGGAGCCTGGCTTAACTCATTTAGTCAAAAGCCCACTTTATTCTTTTTACTTTGTAATTCAGTCCTCCGTGTGTCTTTTGCAGTACAATTGTGATGAATTTTCAATGGATTTTATATCTAATTTTATAACTGCCACTTCTACAATGTGGCAAGCTTTTTCCCCTTAACGTTAAAAAATCATTTCCGAAAGAAAGCTGTTCTGAAATCTGGCTTTTTCAGCAAACCGAACACCCACACGATAAAGACAGAATGACAGGAGTTAGAGGTGGAAAAGATGAATAAGGTCACCTTGTCTAATTTTTTAGCAAATACAGAGATGTGTGCACGGTGGTGCTTGAGTCTACATAACCTAGCATTTTAACTTTAGAAAATATTGCTGACGACCCTACAGCCCCCCACCATTATACAGTCTCTTATCTGTGGGTTTTGCTATTAGTTCACATTTTCTTTGAAATCAATTTTTATCTTTGTGATAGAATGTAAGTCTGATTGAGTCCAATTTTATTTCGCCTTTTAAATGATAATAATAACTTTATTTTTACCCCCTCCCCCATTTTTAAGAGTAGCATCCTCCTTACCTATGGAAACAGACCACCTCAAAACCTTAACCATTTAAAATCACAGCAATCTCTTCTTCTTATTTCTCATTGTTTGTCAGGGAAACTGGGCTCAGCTAAGGAGTCCTTGTCCAGGGAGCGGTATGCAGCTGCAAACACTTGGTGGTGGCAGCCGGCATCATCTTAAACGCTTTCTCACGCACCTGGCTGTTGGCTGGAACCTTCGCTGGGCCTCCAGCCAGAATACCTACCTACACACGGTCCTTTGGGGCGGCCTGGGCTTCCCTCCCAGTAGGGAGGCTGATCCCAAGGCAAACAGCCCAACACAACAGGGAGGCTGACTGCCCTTTATGACTCAGCCTGTGAAGCATCATCTCACCAAACAGTCACAGAGGAGCACCCAGGTGTAAGGACAGGGTGAGGAGTGGAGCACGTGCAGAAATCAACCTGCCTCTGGATGAGGACAACGGGATGAGAGGTTTGGGTACCACCATCTTCTTCCATGAGCAGTTACACAATCAACTGCTAATTCTAAATACAAAGTGGATACGAAACTGAGAAGGACCCTGTGGGGCTCCTGGGCACGGAAACCTTTCAAACAGTCTCTAATCAGGGAAGGGAAGAGATGCAGAGACAAGGGAGGAGCAGTCAAGAAACAATAGTGCAGCCTTGGGGCAGGGTCCTGGTTCCACCTCAAGGGATACACATGAAAATATCTTTAAGCTCTTCACAGAACTAAAACCCCCAGCAAATGGAAGATGAGCTACTTGATGAAGCATTCTTCATTCCAGAGAGAAGGTCATGGCTTGATAGACTCAAGAACCAGGGAAGCTCATCAGGAGACCACCTGAGACCAGATTAAAGGAGTGCAGGTCCTGTGTGCACCCTGATCCTTGTCAGCAACCCCACCCTTGAACTACTACTGTAAAACTCCTCACCAAATCCCCCCAGGTTGGGACACACAGTTCTCCAGTGCACAAGCCTGCTGTGTCCCCCTCTGCCTGGCAAAGCAATAAAGCTATTCTTGTCTACTTCACCCAAAACTCTGTCTCTGAGATTCGATTCAGCACTGGTGCACAGAGGCCAAATTTTCGGCATCAGAGAGAGAAGGAAAGATTTTGGCTTAGATACCAGTTTCAGCTTCTTTTCACACCAAACCACACGCAGTGCTCATAACAGATCTTGCAATGAGCACAGCGCTTCACTGACCCTGCCTCAGTGTTTCCTGATCTCTCCCCCTAAGATAGTGAAGAAGATGAGAAGGAAGGGCTTGCTGTTTCCTAATCTGTACACCTGTCTCTGGTCAGTTGGTTCTCATCATATCTTCAGTGAGTCTGGGCTATTTCTTTACTCGCTGTGTGACCTTGAGTGACAGCTCACTTCCCTGGTTAAATTGCCCCCAAGTTCTCTTTCAGTTCTAATGTTTTGGAATTCTAACTTATATTTGCAGGTCAAAATCTATTTTCATCTGCTAATTAAATATCATTACCAGGGGCCTCCCTGGTGGTGCAGTGGTCGAGAGTCCGCCTGCTGATGCAGGGGACACGGGTTCGTGCCCCGGTCCGGGAAGATCCCACATGCCGCGGAGCAGCTGGGCCCGTGAGCCATGGCCGCTGAGCTTGCGCGTCCGGTGCCTGTGCTCCACAACACGAGAGGCCACAACAGTGAGAGGCCCGCGTAACGCAAAAAATATATATATATATATCATTACCAGTATCACCAGATAATTATCTTAATTCACATGCATGTGTTTATTTTTCTATTTTGAACCCCATGGAAAACCATGAAATCAATTCCTATCCCATGCTCCCTTTTCACAAATAAAAGGATTATGTTTCTACTTGGAGTAGAGTTTATCTAAATTACACACATTACTTTTCCTTTCCCTTTATCCTAGAATAAGGCATCAAGCCTCAGAAGTTTCTTTCCCATGAAAATAATAATAATGCATGGACAAAGTGTCCTTACTAGGCTTGTTGAGAACCCCTTTCTTCATCAAACATGAATCTGTGGACATGATGAATTGAAAAATCTGGCATCTGTCAGAAGCATGAAACTCACTTGGGGATCTAGTGATGAGTGTGTGGGGTTTCTCACAACACAGCAATCACCCTGTGGGTTTACAGAGAAACATGAAACCCAAATCTCCAGAACGGCAACTCAAGCTATTTGAACCAATGTCTGGCAGAGGTGGCAAAGCACTGGTCTCCAGTGTCACTCATGGCTAATCTTTCATTACCTGGTGCAGTCACGCTGAATAAAATACATTGTTAAGTATGGAGAAGATCTTCTCTTTCCCCATCAATTACAGCTTTCAGAGCTTAATTCACATGTTCCTCCATTTACTTCAAACATTTCTTTATCCTCTCAATCAAGTGATTTACTCTATCTTGCTGTTAAGGAGAGGATTCACGGCCACAATTTTCCTTTACCATTTTGCCTTGAAACCAATAAGGCCTTCTCCCAGCTTTTCCACCATAAACTCTTCCCTCTAACAAATTTTTCTATTTACACCTGTGTCTAAATCCAAATTACAGTCATAGGTCAGTTCCTCTGGGAATGCCTCTGCCTGCATACAGGGCTCTACTTAGAAGCCGTAGACCAACATGGAACTAGATGTTGGGGAAACGGCTCATCCTTCCCATCTCTGTTCTAGCAACAGTCTTGACTGCGCCCTCACTGACTCATGGGAGCCCCGCCACAGCTGGCTGAGGACCTGTGCAGCCTGGGTTGAGGCCCAGGGCACTGTAGGAGCATCACCAGGAGACTGGAGAATGCAGACTGTCAAGTCTCTCCCTGAGCCACCCTGACTCAGCTTCCGAGAGGGGGAACACCCAGGGCTGTGCTGGCTTCTCTCTCCATACCCCAGCACTCCCGGTAAGGACGACATTTCTAAGGGCAGCTTGAAATTAGGGGGCAAAAATGATTGCCACAGCCTGTTGTCCACGTCAGTGTTTGGAAAATGGTGGAATCAACACCCCATCAGCGAATCCTGTTTACTTAATGACTCATCCAGAAATATCTGGCCAAGGAAAGAAGGGGAAGGGATACAGCTGCCCTGACCTGATCCACGAGCTGTACAGGGAGGGCCCCCAGGGCAGGCAGACCCCCGGGTCCCCCACTGCAGCCCTAATGCTACTCTTCCCCTTGCTGGAAAAAGTCCTTATTAAGCAGCCCGTTAGGGAATATACGGAGGTTCCTCTCTTCTTACCTATCTCTGAAAGCAAAAATGCTATTTTCAATATATAGAAAAAAAAGATCAAAAATTCATAAAAATCAGCTTGTTCTTATGCTTCTTTTCTGCCATCCCCTCAAAACTGTATTTTTAAAAATAGCCAGCGAGAATCCATAAATATAACTGGATTAAAGATATGTTCTTAAAATGTGCAGAGAATACTTATAGTGTGAGAATATTCTGTCAAAAAGAAAAGAAATAGGCACAATTTCCCTAAGACACATGGTTAAAATAAAAACATGGAAAGGAAATTAGAGGAAAGACATACACACAGCCTATACTGATGCTAATAAAAATTAAAATCAAAAGCATATTGGAATACACAGATAGGTCTGGCTGATAGAGAATGGAAATGAAAAAATATTTAGGAGCCTTGGGAGTTTACATTGTTTCTTAAATGTGTGTGTATGTCAATATACATATGTATTGATACATATATATGTGCGAGCATCTGTGTGTGAATATAAATATATAATACATGTATAATTTTAAAATATTGAAATTGCAATCAATTTCAATTGAAATCTAAAAAACAATGATACAAATGAACTCATTTACAAAACAGAAACAGACTCACAGACATAGAAAACAAACTTACGGTTACCAAAGGGGAAAGGTGGTGGGGAGGGATAAATGAGGAGTTTGGGTTTAACGTGTATGCACTACTATATAGAAAATAGATCATCAACAAGGACCTACTGCACAGCACAAGGAACTCTACTCAGTCCTCTGTAATAACCTATGTGGGAAAAGAGTCTAAGAAGGAATAGATGCATGTGTATGTATAACAGATTCACTCTGCTGTACACCTGAAACGAACACAACATCGTAAAGCAACTCTACTCCAATATTAAATAAAAATTTTAAAACATATTGAAACTGAGTTGAAATTCTGATGTCTCTAATGTGACCTGAATTTTAAAGAACGGATATGGCATTGAGGTGGGACCCAAGCCAGTGGCCTCCTCCCCTTGGAGCTCTGGGGTGGAGCAGCCTACCTCCCACCACCCTGAGCGGCCCACCCAGGGTAACCTACACTGGGGCTAATGAACACCTGTCCCTCAGGACCACAGATACCGACTTGGCTTAGCCAGTGAGAGGCAGCCATGTTTGTGGCCAAACACACACACTCACAGACTGGAGCACACAAGCCAGTGATGCTGATGGGTGATTCGGGGGGAGAGGATGAATCCACACATCATAAGAAGTCACGGATCACTACTCTTCCTGGTATAAGAACATGTTGGGCAAGCTCTAAGATGACGTGATTAAGTACGGTATAACCTTTACTCTTTTTTTATATATACAAATTTATTTATTTTATTTATTTATTTTTGGCTGCATCAGGTCTTCATTGCTACACTAGGCTTTCTCTAGCTGTGGCGAGCGGGGGTTACTCTCCGTTGCAGTGTGCAGGCTTCTCATTGTGGTGGCTTCTCTTGTTGCAGAGCACGGGCTCTCAGCACGTGGGCTTCAGTAGTTGTGGCTCATGGGCTCAGTAGTTGTAGCACGCGGGCTCAGTAGTTGTGGCTCGTGAGCTCTAGAGTGCAGGCTCAGTAGTTGTGGCACATGGGATTAGTTGCTCTGTGGCATGTGGGATCTTCCCGGACCAGGGCTCGAACCCGTGTCCCCTGCATTGGCAGGCGGATTTTTAACCACCACGCCACCAGGGAGCCCTACACTTTACCCTTAAAATGTCAAATTTGCCCGAGTTTGTGTTCTTGAATGGGTCTGCATATTTCTGTTTGGATGTAAAACAGTGGGCTACTGGATGTCTCAATGCTTATGTTAGGGTGTGGGGTGGAGAGCTTCTGACAGGAGGTGATTACCCCAGAATGACAATTCTGATCACCCAGAAGTCAAATCAAAATTGACAAGATTTTATTAAATTTACTAAATAGCTGTATGTTTTGACCTCTGTCTACAAAATGACGTCCCATCAATTTTAAGATCCCAGCATCCTCTCTCGTGATGGCAGCCTCTTCAGAGGGTCCAACAGTGAGTCGTCAGCGTCTCCAGAAGGAGGCTGGCAGGAAAACAGCAATGGTCGGTTGGCTGCAGCTCTGGGTCAGCGGCTTCCAGCTGGTTCTCTGGCCCTAGCGCCCACGCGTCCATCGTTTTTGGCCATGAATTGTCCTAGAGACCCACAGGCATTGCTGACTGTGCTCGTGGTGAGGACACCATTGTACACACCAAAGCCGGGTCTCTCCAGTTTCCCGAAGCTGCTGGTCTCAGGGTGTCGGGGTCACCTAGTTCTGTGAGGGAGGCGGACAAGAATGTGCACACCTACCGTCTATCTTTCCATCCACTGAGACGCAGCTCCCTGGAAACAGTTTCTCTCTGATGGCATTCTTTTCCCTCTGAAGAAAATGTTTTTCTGCTCAGAGCCACAAAAGCAGTGCAATCTCCATTTCAGCTGTCGGCTTTCCCTTACCTTGGCCAAAACAAAACAAAGCAGCATGACTGGCTCCACACTAAAAATTAAAAAAGAAAGAAAAAAAAAAGACAGCACTCTTTGATCTAAAAAAGTCTGGAGCAAAAGAGATTTCCAGTCTTTAGCTCCGATACAAAGTAACTGGAAGTTTTGAAATTACAGGGTTTGGGAATTTTTTTTTCTTTCATTTTCTACCCACCACCCACCACCCACTTCCCCCACCAGAAGGTTCTTGGTTTAATTAAAGCTACTTACAAGGTAATGTGTACTTCTCTCCTTGGCAGCCTCTGATAACACATGGTCTTAAACGAAGAGCTCAATCTTGGCAATGATGATGGTGGATTCTCAAATGATGATCCATCCAAAGCTCTAGAAATCATGGCCCTTTGTTCTTACGTATGCTAAGTACCATGCCAGATGCTCTGAAACATGCAAAGACACCTATTCTCCATGGGCTTATAGCCTAGAAGAAAAGGGGGATGTATATTCAGACCTGTGTGTATGTGTGTGTGTGTGTAATTCCAAGGCAATCTGTGAATAATCATGATTATCTAAGGTAAGAAGAGCTCACATTTGAGTTTTTAAGACAAATTCTTGGAAGAGTTGAGTTTCGACTTACGAGTTGAAAGATGATGACGCATTGCCAGGCAGCTGTATAGGGGACTGGCGCTGTGGGCAGCCCCGCATCCATCGATGGTCAGAGGCACGGATGCAGCCAGGGTGAAAGGATGGAGAGAAGGAATGTGGTGAAGGTCAAAGGCAGGTAACTGGGGTCATCAAATTATGAGACATTGAGCATCTGGCTGAGATGTTTGAACTTTGTTCTTATTTAAGTGAATGCTGTTGAATTTTTGGAGTAAAGGAATAATAGATAATAGAATAAAGATTTGAGTTTTAAGAAAAATATAAAACCTAGAGCTTCAAAAGTAACTGACAACCTTAAAGTAGAGAAAATGGGACAGGACAAAAGTATAGCATTTATTCCAATGTTAAAAACAAGGGATCCATACCAGAGACACACAGCCTCTGGGGATTGCCACACAACACCCAACAGTAATGACTACTGATAGGAAATATGTACCCAACCTCACTTAGCTCAGGGTCAAATCTCAATTTATTTGATTCTTGGGAAGAAAGCAAAGATGAATGTTGTGTTGAATTACATGAAGTTAAATGAATCGCACTCAGAAAAAAACTGCCTTGTTTTCTCCAAACAGTTTCATTGTTTATAATCTAGTAATAACAATCATGAATTATGCTTGTAGGCTTCAGTATGGAATTGTCTTTAGATACCATTACCTTGAACCATACTATGGCAGTCTGGAAATATTTTCAAAACTGTTATCCCCTGGAATCTAGAAATATGCCTGATGACCGTTAACTGTGAGACCAGCTGAAAATGTAATGCATATTATTTTTTGCAGAGACGATTAGGCTAGTCATGCTGTAATCAAACTATCAGTCTTATATAGAGCTGCTCCTTTTCCGTGATGGCTTCATTACACAGCTAAGTCAGAAGGAAGATGCTATCAGTAAAAGGAAGAATCATTTCCCTTAAAATCAAAACCACTGGACGTGGAGATGCAGGAAGGGAGAAGTAGCTGATGTATCCATAGGGAAAATTTCACTTCCTTACTGAATTATCAGGGCTATACTTAACTTCAGAAAGTTTAATTCCAAAACCTCTTCATGATATTAATCTCTGGTTATAATCAGTAAATGTTGCTTAATGATTAATTCAAGCAGTGGGCACTAGACATTCACATAGCTCAAGAGGTTGAAATGATTAAGTGTAGTTTCTTGATATTTTGCTGTTAGTCCTCAGGGTTTTACTTGGTGTTCTTACAGCTTTTCCATGGGAAATAAACAGTCTCCATAGAGCTACAGTGTTGTTTCACTGATGCCTCTGTATAGCACACACTTTCTCTAATTGAAAGAAATGTGTTAGTAGCAGAGGTCAGCAAACTACAGCTCATGGACCAAAATTGGCCTGCTGCTGCCCGCTTATGTAAGGCCTACAAACTAAGAATGGTTTTTATATTTTTTTAATGGTTGGTAAAAAATCAAAAGAAGAATAATATTCCATGACACGTAAAAATAATTAAAAAACTCAAATTTCAGTGTCCATAAATAAGGATTATTGGAACAAAATCATGCCCGTTTATTTATGTGGCTGCTTTTAAGCTACAACAGCTGAGTTGAGAAGTTGAAACAGAGACCCAATGACCCACGATGGCAAAAATATTTATTATTTATCCCTTTACAGAAAGAGTTAGCCAAACTCCAGTTTACAGCATTCCTGGAACAAAAATTTATATAAGAAAAATTGAAAGCCGCTTTTTTTAAAGCCAACAAGTTTTTTTAAAAAAAATTATAAGTATTTAACAAGAGAGTAAAAGTTGCCTTTAACAAGGTTTTGGTTTGTGGGACATCAGTGAACTCTCACTCAAAGCTGAAAGTATGTGATTTTGAACCATGTGGAAAAATCCGGGTGTGCCAGTAAAATAATGCATGAAAGCACACAGTGTAGGCTTGAATCCCAGGGAGACTTGAGAAAACACAGCGAGCTACAGGAGGCTGGCCTGTTTATGTTTCATGCTGGCAGGCACGTGAAACTGAGTTATATATAGTGTCAGGCAGTGGCTAAATGCATGTTAGCTGCACAACCACCTTAGAAAAGAACCCGAACAGTTCTTAGGGGAAGGGAAGGGGCACAGAAAAGTGTCCCTTAAATGATCCAGAAGAGAAAAACGTCAAAGTAAAAGGAGAACGTGATACATACTTGGAAACATGAGAGGGCATGGCCAGCATCTAATGGGAAAATTAACTAATTCCGAGGACCTAGCTGTCCCTCCAGAGTGTCACCGGCACGGCCAGGAGATGTTTAGGGGCTCCATCCTCCGATCGGGCACCTAGACCCACTCCAGAACACACAGCTTGTGTTCCCAGGGCCTGTTCAAGGCATTTCTCTGACAGAACTGGGAGAGCTCCGTCCAGACAAGGACCAATGAACCATTGGAGCTCAGCTGACAGCAAGCACTCCCCCTTAGGAAGCAGGAGAGGAGACAGAAACAACCTTTTGAGGTGTCTGTGTTTATCTTCTGTTTCCTACAGATCAAGAAAACAGAACCAGGCTAAATGGCTTCAGGCCTCCACGGCAGGTTGTGGGATTTACTGACATCACAGCTCAAATCAAATGAGAAAATCCAGACGCAGGGCCTCCTGGGGCTTCTAGAGCCGAGGACCTTCACTGTGAGCACATTTTAATAGACATCACTAGGATGCATCTTCTTCTTTAGGTCACAGGACCAGCTCCGTGCTTCTGGACTCAGGCCCCGGACGTCGGGACCATGTGTCCGAGCAGCGCAGCTGGCAGCAGGGAATCAGAACATGCCACTTTGGGGACAACTGTTGCTCTGGGGCAGGCACCATCTTATTGCTTCCTCGGCATGGCCACTGGCTGTGTGGTAGCTTAGCTTTGTGGCTGTTTTGATTTGATTGCCCTGATTTTTCCTTCAGTTCATTGAATTTGAGCAGCTGCTCCAAGGTCCACTCAGCCTTTTCCTGCTTTCAGCTCTCTTTGCATAAAGCTCCTTGATTCCCAAGCATTGAAAGAAGAAGTATTTTCCTTTTGCTAAAACAAGTAAATTGTTCTTAACTGGGTGGGTTGAATCTGATAGATCTGATTCTACACTTGCCCTGGGTTGATTCTACCGTTATTCTGAGGTCTTGCGCTAGTTTTGCTGCTGTTTCCAGTAATTGAACAGGCAACATAGCATAATTCAGCAATTTGCTTTTAGCTGCCGGTTACCTTTTCTCCAAGTGTAACCCCTCAAGTCTTCATCTCTCGCACACAGGCTCAGTTAGGACCTTCACTTAAACTCAGAAAGTCATTGCATGAACCAGTAATATTTTTAGCACTGTTGGAAAACTGACAATCACCACCCACAATGCAACGAAGATGAAGAAGGAAGCAATAATGGGAAATGAAGTAAGTGCTTTTCATTGCAATCAATGAAAAGTACTGAGAATGCCAGTGTGTCTGACACTTGCAAACGTGAAGTGGTTAAGTCCAGGGAATACAGAGGAAGATTCTTTATCTACTAGGAACATTATATGAAGTGTACACGTATAAAGTGCTGGAGGTGTACCAACTTTATTTTAGAAACAACACATAGAGAAGAGAATTTTAAAATTACCCCTCATTCTATTGCATTGTAAACTCTAAAATAACACTTATCTAGAATCTACCACTTTAGCCAATGGTTCAGTACTGTGTTGATGGCTAAAAATGGAATTACCTCTTTGTGGAAAAAGGAAATACAAGGTATTCAAAAGGAGTCATTACCAAATCTCTTCAACTAATCAATTGAAAGTGGCAGACAGTGAGATTGTGTGACGGTTCCAACAAATACAGAAGCAATGTCTAATGTGTGCTAATTGGTCTGTAAAATTATGACGGCTGAACCCACAGGATTTGGAATAAAAGGGCCTGTGTGGTCTTGGACAAGTCACCTAAATTTCCCAAATCTTAGTTTACTAGGTTTTAAAAGCAGGTATAGAAATACTGGCCTCCAGAGTTTGAAAATGAGATAAATATGTACAAGGTATTTACATAAGATCTATTTGTAAACTGGGGAGCAATTACATGAAAGAGAGTTTGGTTCAACAGACTTTCTTCTGTCTGATGCCAATGTTACTGACATTGGTAATACTTTTTGTTTCTTGAGCACCTGTTATATGCTAGGTCCTCTGCTAAGGGCTCATAGCACACTTTTTCTAATCTTTAAGACAACTTTGAAAAATTAAGTATTATTATTACTACTCTGACTATAGGACACATTTTCTAGGACCTAAGTTTCTATTTGTTGTACACACGTACCTTCTTCACCTGCTGGGTTTAGATAAAGACCTAAATACAGAAGCACCTCTTATTTATCTTTTTATTTTTTAATTGAAGTATAGTTGAACTACAACGTTGTGTTAATTCATCTTTTAAAAACTAGCTTCAGTGTCATCATGTCCCCCATGATGGGCCTAAGACCCATCCTCTTTGCTCCTTTAGTGGCAATTCTTCTCTCCTGTGAGAGTTTCGACAATTTCACAGACAACAAACGTGAGGGGTACATAAGGACTTTTGGGAGGGAGAGAGAGAAAATCTTCTCAGTTTATACATATGACAAAAAAGCAGTGATCTGGGCTTCCCTGGTGACGCAGTGGTTGAGAGTCCGCCTGCCGATGCAGGGGACACGGGTTCGTGCCCTGGTCCGGGAAGATCCCACATGCCACGGAGCGGCTGGGCCCGTGAGCCATGGCCGCTGGGCCTGCGCGTCCGGAGCCTGTGCTCCGCAACGGGAGAGGCCACAACAGTGAGAGTCCCGTGTACCGCAACAACAACAACAACAAAAAGTAAAAATCATTTAAAATAGTTTCTCCAGATTTTGGTAACTATTACTTGCCTCTTGGTTGTCACTAGAAATTAAGGTTTTTAAGAGTCGGGGATTCTAATTTAAATATACAATTAAAGCTACTGAAAATAATAAAACATTTCAGTATGGTAGAATGTGTGTTTTCAGTTAAGAAGGTATGAGGAATGAAATTACATTTTACTGAGAAACTTTTGTATATGGTCAGGATTAACTCAATTTAGACTGCAGTTAAGTAAATGGGTTTTGTTAAGTAAGCTAATAGGAGACTGGAATTTGATCTCCCTCTCTGTTAGAAGTGCTCCTTTTGATAACAGATTATATGAATTTCTGTGTCCTTAGGTGACCCGTATTTGCTTTCTTTTTTTTAAATTTTTTAATTAGTTTCTGCTTTATAACAAAGTGAATCAGTCATACATATACATCTGTTCCCACATCCCTTCCCTCATGCATCTCCCTCCCTCCCACCCTCCCCATCCCACCCCTCCAGGCGGTCACAAAGCACCGAGCTGATCTCCCTGTGCTCTGTGGCTGCTTCCCACTATCTATCTACCTTACGTTTGGTAGTGTATATATGTCCATGCCTCTCTTTCGCTTTGTCACAGCTTACCCTTCCCCCTCCCCATATCCTCAAGTCCATTCTCTAGTAGGTCTGTGTCTTTATTCCCGTTTTGCCCCTAGGTCCTTCATGACTTTTTTTTTTTTTAATTCCGTATATATGTGTTAGCATACGGTATTTGTCTTTCTCTTTCTGACTTACTTCACTCTGTATGACAGACTCTAGGTCTATCCACCTCATTACAAATAACTCAGTTTCGTTTCTTTTTATGGCTGAGTAATATTCCATTGTATATATGTGCCACATCTTCTTTATCCATTCATCCGATGATGGACACTTAGGTTGTTTCCAGCTCCGGGCTATTGTGAATAGAGCTGCAATGAACATTTTGGTACATGTCTCTTTTGGAATTATGGTTTTCTCAGGGTATATGCCTAGTAGTGGGATTGCTGGGTCATATGGCAGTTCTATTTTTAGTTTTTTAAGGAACCTCCATACTGTTCTCCATAGTGGCTGTACCAGTTCACATTCCCACCAGCAGTGCAAGAGTGTTCCCTTTTCTCCACACCCTCTCCAGCATTTATTGTTTCTAGATTTCTTGATGATGGCCATTCTGACTGGTGTGAGATGATATCTCATTGTAGTTTTGATTTGCATTTCTCTAATGATTAATGATGTTGAGCATTCTTTCATGTGTTTGTTGGCAGTCTGTATATCTTCTTTGGAGAAATGCCTATTTAAGTCTTCTGCCCATTTTTGGATTGGGTTGTTTGTTTTTTTGCTATTGAGCTGCATGAGCTGTTTATAAATTTTGGAGATTAATCCTTTGTCAGTTGCTTCATTTGCAAATATTTTCTCCCATTCTGAGGGTTGTCTTTTGGTCTTGTTTATGGTTTCCTTTGCTGTGCAAAAGCTTTGAAGTTTCATTAGGTCCCATTTGTTTATCTTTGTTTTTATTTCCATTTCTCTAGGAGGTGGGTCCAAAAGGATCTTGCTGTGATTTATGTCATAGAGTGTTCTACCTATGTTTTCCTCTAAGAGTTTGATAGTTTCTGGCCTT
The DNA here is from genome assembly GCF_964165515.1 of Mesoplodon bidens. NCBI lineage: Eukaryota > Metazoa > Chordata > Mammalia > Artiodactyla > Ziphiidae > Mesoplodon > Mesoplodon bidens. The sequence continues at coordinate 12,226,560 of NC_138168.1, read as the reverse complement.
ACATTTAAGTCTTTAATCCATTTTGAGCTTATTTTTGTGTATGGTGTTAGGGAATGATCTAATCTCAAACTTTTACATGTCCCTGTCCAGTTTTCCCAGCACCACTTATTGAAGAGGCTGTCCTTTCTCCACTGTACATTCCTGCCTCCTTTATCGAAGATAAGTTGGCCATATGTGCGTGGGTTTATCTCTGGGCTTTCTATCCTGATCCACTGATCTATGTTTCTGTTTTTATGCCAGTACCACACTGTCTTGATTACTGTAGCTTTGTAGTATAGTCTGAAGTCAGGGAGCCTGATTCCTCCAGCTCCGTTTTTCGTTCTCAAGATTGCTTTGGCTATTCGGGGTCTTTTGTTTTTCCAAACAAATTTTGAAATTTTTTGTTCTAGTTCTGTGAAAAATGCCAGTGGTAGTTTGATAGGGATTGCATTGAATCTGTAGATTGCTTTGGGTAGTAGAGTCATTTTCACAATATTGATTCTTCCAATCCAGGAGCATGGTATATCTCTCCATCTATTTGTATCATCTTTAATTTCTTTCATCAGTGTCTTATAATTTTCTGCATACAGGTCTTTTGTCTCCTTAGGTAGGTTTATTCCTAGATATTTTATTCTTTTTGTTGCAATGGTAAATGGGAGTGTTTTCTTGATTTCATTTTCAGATTTTTCATCGTTAGTGTACAGGAAAGCCAGAGATTTCTGTACATTAATTTTGTATCCTGCTACTTTACCAAATTCATTGATTAGTTCTAGTAGTTTTTCGGTAGCATCTTTAGGATTCTCTATGTATAGTATCATGTCATCTGCAAACAGTGACAGCTTTACTTCTTCTTTTCCAATTTGGATTCCTTTTATTTCCTTTTCTTCTCTGATTGCTGTGGCTAAAACTTCCAAAACTATGTTGAATAAGAGTGGTGAGAGTGGGCAGCCTTGTCTTGTTCCTGATCTTAGTGGAAATGGTTTCAGTTTTTCACCATTGAGGACAATGTTGGCTGTGGGTTTGTCATATATGGCCTTTATGACGTTGAGGAAAGTTCCCTCTATGCCTACTTTCTGCAGGGTTTTTATCATAAATGGGTGTTGAATTTTGTCGAAAGCTTTCTCTGCATCTATTGAGATGATCATATGTTTTTTCTCCTTCAGTTTGTTAATATGGTGTATCACGTTGATTGGTTTGCATATATTGAAGAATCCCTGCATTCCTGGGATAAACCCCACTTGATCATGGTGTATGATCCTTTTAATGTGCTGTTGGATTCTGTTTGCTAGTATTTTGTTGAGGATTTTTGCATCTATGTTCATCAGTGATATTGGCCTGTAGTTTTCTTTCTTTGTGACATCCTTGCCTGGTTTTGGTATCAAGGTGATGGTGGCCTCGTAGAGTGAGTTTGGGAGTGTTCCTTCCTCTGAAATTGTTTGGAAGAGTTTGAGAAGGATGGGTGTTAGCTCTTCTCTAAATGTTTGATAGAATTCGCCTGTGAAGCCATCTGGTCCTGGGCTTTTGTTTGTTGGAAGATTTTTAATCACAGTTTCAATTTCAGTGCTTGTGATTGGTCTATTCATATTTTCTATTTCTTCCTGATTCAGTCTTGGCAGGTTGTGCATTTCTAAGAATGTGTCCATTTCTTCCAGGTTGTCCATTTTATTGGCATAGAGTTGCTTGTAGTAATCTCTCATGATCTTTTGTATTTCTGCAGTGTCAGTTGTTACTTCTCCTTTTTCATTTCTAATTCTATTGATTTGAGTCTTCTCCCTTTTTTTCTTGATGAGTCTGGCCAGTGGTTTGTCAATTTTGTTTATCTTCTCAAAGAACCAGCTTTTACTTTTATTGATCTTTGCTATCGTTTCCTTCATTTCTTTTTCATTTATTTCTGATCTGATTTTTATGATTTCTTTCCTTCTGCTAACTTTGGGGTGTTTTTGTTCTTCTTTCTCTAATTGCTTTAGGTGCAAGGTTAGGTTGTTTATTCGAGATGTTTCCTGTTTCTTAAGGTGGGATTGTATTGCTATAAACTTCCCTCTTAGAACTGCTTTTGCTGCATCCCATAGGTTTTGGGTCGTCGTGTCTCCATTGTCATTTGTTTCTAGGTATTTTTTAATTTCCTCTTTGATTTCTTCAGTGATCACTTCGTTATTAAGTAGTGTATTGTTTAGCCTCCATGTATTTGTATTTTTTACAGCTCTTTTCCTGTAATTGATATCTAGTCTCATAGCATTGTGGTCAGAAAAGACACTTGATACAATTTCAATTTTCTTAAATTTACCAAGGCTTGATTTGTGACCCAAGATATGATCTATCCTGGAGAATGTTCCATGAGCACTTGAGAAAAATGTGTATTCTGTTGTTTTTGGATGGAATGTCCTATAAATATCAATTAAGTCCATCTTGTTTAATGTATCATTTAAAGCTTGTGTTTCCTTATTTATTTTCATTTTGGAAGATCTGTCCATTGGTGAAAGTGGGGTGTTAAAGTCCCCTACTATGATTGTGTTACTGTCGATTTCTCCTTTTATGGCTGTTAGTATTTGCCTTATGTATTGAGGTGTTCCTATGTTGGGTGCATAAATATTTACAATTGTTATATCTTCTTCTTGGATCGATCCCTTGATCATTATGTAGTGTCCTTCTTTGTCTCTTCTAGTAGTCTTTATTTTAAAGTCTATTTTGTCTGATATGAGAATTGCTACTCCAGCTTTCTTTTGGTTTCCATTTGCATGGAATATCTTTTTCCATCCCCTTACTTTCAGTCTGTATGTGTCTCTAGGTCTGAAGTGGGTCTCTTGTAGACAGCATATATATGGGTCTTGTTTTTGTATCCATTCAGCCAATCTGTGTCTTTTGGTGGGAGCATTTAGTCCATTTACATTTAAGGTAATTATCGATATGTATGTTCCTATTCCCATTTTCTTAATTGTTTTGGGTTCGTTATTGTAGGTCTTTTCCTTCTGTTGTGTTTCTTGCCTAGAGAAGTTCCTTTAGCATTTGTTGTAAAGCTGGTTTGGTGGTGCTGAACTCTCTCAGCTTTTGCTTGTCTGTAAACGTTTTAATTTCTCCATCAAATCTGAATGAGATCCTTGCTGGGTAGAGTAATCTTGGTTGCAGGTTTTTCTCCTTCATCACTTTAATTATGTCCTGCCACTCCCTTCTGGCTTGTAGAGTTTCTGCTGAGAGATCAGCTGTTATCCTGATGGGGATTCCCTTGTGTGTTATTTGTTGTTTTTGCCTTGCTGCTTTTAATATCATTTCTTTGTGTTTAATTTTTGACAGTTTGATTAATATGTGTCTTGGCGTATTTCTCCTTGGATTTATTCTGTATGGGACTCTCTGTGCCTCCTGGACTTGATTAACTATTTCCTTTCCCATATTAGGGAAGTTTTCAACTATAATCTCTTCAAATATTTTCTCAGTCCCTTTCTTTTTCTCTTCTTCTTCTGGAACCCCTATAATTCGAATGTTGGTGCGTTTAATGTTGTCCCAGAGGTCTCTGAGACTGTCCTCTGTTCTTTTCATTCTTTTTTCTTTATTTTGCTCTGCAGCAGTTATTTCCACTATTTTATCTTCCACCTCACTTATCCGTTCTTCTGCCTCAGTTATTCTGCTATTGATCCCATCTAGAGTATTGTTTATTTCATGTATTGTGTTTTTAATCGATGCTTGATTCATCTTTAGTTCTTCTAGGTCCTTGTTAACTGTTTCTTGCATTTTGTCTATTCTATTTCCAAGATTTTGGATCTGGGAAATAGAATCTTGGATCATCTTTACCATCATTATTCTGAATTCTTTTTCAGGTAGACTGCCTATTACCTCTTCATTTGTTAGGTCTGGTGGGTTTTTATCTTGCTCCTTCTCCTGCTGTGTGTTTTTCTGTCTTCTCATTTTGCTTATGTTACTGTGTTTGGGGTCTCCTTTTTGCAGGCTGCAGGTTCGTAGTTCCCGTTGTTTTTGGTGTCTGTCCCCAGTGGCTAAGGTTGGTTTAGTGGGTTGTGTAGGCTTCCTGGTGGAAGGTACTAGTGCCTGTGTTCTGGTGAATGAGGCTGGATCTTGTCTTTCTGGTGGGCAGGTCCACGTCTGGTGGTGTGTTTTGGGGTGTCTGCGGACTTTTTATGATTTTAGGCCACCTCTCTGCTAATGGGTGGCGTTGTGTTTCTGTCTTGCTAGTTGTTTGGCATAGGGTGTCCAGCACTGTAGCTTGCTGGTCGTTGAGTGAAGCTGGGTGCTGGTGTTGAGATGGAGATCTCTGGAAGATTTTCGCCGTTTGATATTATGTGGAGCTGGGAGGTCTCTTGTGGACCAGTGTCCTGAAGTTGGCTCTCCCACCTCAGAGGCACAGCACTGACTCCTGGCTCCTCAATTTGGGATGATGTGTTGTCTATTCATGTATTCCACAGATGCAGGGTACATCAAGTTGATTGTGGAGCTTTAATCCGCTGCTTCTGAGGCTGCTGGGAGAGGTTTCCCTTTCTCTTCTTTGTTCTCACAGCTCCTGGGTCTCAGCTTTGGATTTGGCCCCGCCTCTGCGTGTAGGTCGCCGGAGGGCGTCTGTTCTTCGCTCAGACAGGACAGGGTTAAAGGAGCAGCCTCTTCGGGGACTCTGGCTCACTCAGGCCGGGCGGGAGGGAGGGGCACGGAGTGCGGGGCGAGCCTGCAGCGGCAGAGTTCGGCGTGACGTTGCACCAGCCCGAGGCGCGCCGTGCGTTCTCCCAGGGAAGCCGCCCCTGGATCCCGGGACCCCAGCAGTGGCGGGCTGCACAGGCTCCCGGAAGGGCGGTGTGGGCAGTGACCTGCGCTCGCACACAGGCTTCTTGGCGGCGGCAGCAGCAGCCCCAGCGTCCCACGCCCGTCACTGGGCTCCGCGCTTTCAGTCGTGACTCGCGCCCGTCTGTGGAGCCCCTTTAAGCAGCGCTCTTAATCTCCTCTCCTCGCGCACCAGGAAACCAAGAGGGAAGAAAAAGTCTCTTGCCTCTTCGGCAGCTCCAGAGTTTTCCCGGACTCCCTTCCGGCTAGCTGTGGCACATTAGCCCCCTTCAGGCTGAGTTCTCGCCGCCAGCCCCAGTCCTTTCCCTGCGCTCTGACCGAAGCCCAAGCCTCAGCTTCCAGCGCCGCCCGCCCTGGCGGGCGAGCAGACAAGCCTCTCGGGCGGGTGAGTGCCGCTCGGCACCGATCCTCTGTGCGGGAATCTCTCCGCTTTGCCCTACCCAGGTATGTGGGGAGTTTCTTGCCTTTTGGGAGGTCTGGGGTCTTCTGCCAGCATTCAGTAGGTGTTCTGTAGGAGTTGTTCCACGTGTAGCTGTATTTCTGGTGTATCCGTGGGGAGGAAGGTGATCTCCGCGTCTTACTCTTCCGCCATCTTACCCGGAAGTCATTTGCTTTCTTTTAATCATTTTGTGACTTTGGTTAAATGAATAAGTACTGCTTCACAGTGACCTATGATCCTGTTGTGTTTTAAAACCTTCTTGATATTTTCAACAGACTTCCCAAATATCAAAATCTGACTAGAGCTTTTTAGCCTCTGGGATGCTTGGAAGGAATATCTCTGAGACATCTCAGAGAGAGATGTCAAACTAAGTTTATTTGGTATGTTAAATTACTTCAAAAACGTTGTCAAATAATTGGAGATGAACCTTAGATTATAGTGTATGGATAAATGTCATTTATATCGATATTCCAAAATGTATATGGAATCCCTAACTTCTGATATGTCCTGATATGTTATCAATCATTATACCAGTTATTCTAAAATGTTATATCCAAGTTTCCTGCTAATTGCATTGTACTCAAATCTTTAAACATGCTATTTTAAGTTTTTTGTCCCGATGCTTTTACAAAATAAAATCTTTTTCAAGAAGACTGACAAAAAGGAAATTTTTGACAAATATAAGTTTCTGATAGCCTTTAGGTGATATCACTGGACTGGGTAACAAATGACAAAACTAATGGGAAATGTGATTATTTCATCCAGATCAACGGGAATTAATGACATGGGACTGAATGAACTGGTAAATATGATTTATAACTTAATGACTTTGGGAAATATATTAGCTTTAATCTTTGTTTTTCAGAAAAACCTTTTCTCTTATGCTATAATCTGCAATAGGTTGATAAAGTATGTCTTTGTAAATAAAGATGAAACATTTATCTTTTTCTCTCTACTTGATCCTGCCAGAATTTGTTGTCTCCAGCTGGCTCTCCTGTGGATTTGATACTATGGTAACCATTGTTTTAATTTGTTCTTTTTTTTTTTTTTTTTTTTTTGCGGTACGTGGGATCTTCCTGGACCAGGGCACAAACCCGTGTCCCCTGCATCGGCAGGTGGACTCTCAACCACTGCGTCACCAGGGAAGCCCCTAATTTGTTCTTTATTTCCAAATTGTTTGTGCTTTGTGTCTCCCTGCTGCAATATGTCTTTGTCAGTGTTAACTAGCTACATCACTTATATTGTGTATATTTTATAAGATTGTTGTCTCTTGCAGTACCCAGTGTGTATCCAGGACTCCAATAAAACTTCTATGGCTAAACATCTTAAAGAAATAGATTACATTTATAACATAAAATAATTGTAATAACGTGATTCTAGGTATGGGAAGAAGCAACAAGGGAAAATGTCTCCTGGATCATAATTAGACAGAGAATCCAGAGAATCTTTAATTATCAATAGGGCTTAATCCGAAAATTAGCACCTCGAGTGGCATGTCAAGAATTTTCGTGTGAACTGGTGTGAGCCGCCCAGCACCGTGGGACCAAATTTGGTCATGAATTGTCACCCAAATATTGGTCAAATTCCTGACCAAGAGGAGAGGATCAGTCATCAGCGATTGCAGCCCTCCAATGTGAGCTGCTGAACCCTGAGGAAACTCAGGAAGGAGAGAATACCTGCCATCTAGCAGCCATCAGACTGCAGCCACTCCCTATGGTGAGCCCTGAGGAAACTCAGGATGTGAAAATACAGCACATAGGCCCCAGATAGCTGAGGTGCGTATCAAAGGAATGATTTCAGTGAGCCCAGACTCTTGTATCTTCCCATACATGGAAAAATACTAAATTCCTTAACTTGAGATGTGGTCTTCTGGGCTTGAAGCCCTCAAAATTTCTGATAACTCTCAACTTTTAGGTTGTGAATATTTTTAAGTCTACAGGTGTAAAGTAGACACTTCCAAAGAGGAACAAAAGACAGATCTCAACATTTGGGACACTGACACCAATGGCAGACACTCCCAGAAGGTTCCATCTTATGGAGCACTTAGAACATTGTCACCCCTTTTTCCACATGATTGTGGAATGGACATTGACAGTGGGGAAGTGTAAGAGGGAAGAGCCAATTTTCATTGCTTTTATTATAATCATACAATATGACCTGCCTCAGGGAACCCTGTCCGCCTGTGAATGGCTGCAAGAAAGAAGAAATTAACACCTCCCCTCCCTGAGGCTGGTCATTCCAGGAAGTGTTTTGCAAGACTGATGGCCCTTTTACATGACTTCCTCACCACCTCTCCCTCTCTGATTCTGTAAAAGAAACTGGCATCCAGACCCCGATAAGATGGTTTTTCGGAGACACTCGTCTGCCATCTTCTTGGTCAGCTGGCTTTCCAAATAAAGTCGTATTTCGTGCCCCGGACACCTTGTCTCTGAGATTCATTGGCCTGTCTTGCGGCGAGCAGAGCGAGCTTGGACTCAGTAACACAACCTCTGGAAAGACTTTCCTTCACATGCCTCCTTCATCAGCCTCGGGGGCTGTTGGATGCCCCATGGTGGATGCCAAGTTCCATGACAGTCTGGACTCTTCACCCAAGTTATTGTGTGACTGGCACACTTCATTTTGCCTTTTGAGACTTTTCAACTTGCTCACTTGAAAAATCAGGGTTCTAATCAAATAAGGTCTAAGATGTCTTCTGTCACTGGCATGCCATGATTGCATGAATCTTTGCCATTAAAGATGTTTCCTCAAAATGAATTTGGTTGTGTGACAACTATAAGACTCCAGCATTCCCAGTACCTGCAGATAAGGCCTGATATTCATATTTGATCTTACAACATACAGCATACACTCTGTCAGCATGTACCTCTTAAGAATTGTACATTGTGTGTCTTAAATATTACAACTAAGATACATTTCCAGATATAAAGATGTATACGTAGGCTGTGGCCTTAGACTTTGTGGTTTAACTTTCATTTTTTTGGATGAAATTAAAAACACTTTGAATGGATAAAAGAAATTATTATGTACATTATAGTAAAACAATATTGACTAGAAAAGAAATCTCCTTTTCCTATAAATCTCTATTTTGATATAAATAATTTGACCTCAAGAAAAATAATACTCAATAAGTTGACAGGAATACTTTTGGCAAATAAGAGGTTAAAATGGTGTATAAGGCACACATCAGCCTAGAAATCATAATGCTGGTGAATATTTTTGTTGTGCTTTGTGGATTTCAACTTCCTCTCTCTACTGTTAATATTACAACTGTGCCTTGAGAGTTTCTCTCATCTCTGGAAGCAGAATTCAATTTTTCTCCTTCTTCTGATTATGATGGAAGAGTGATTTATGAAGAAATATATAAAAAGAAGAAAATATTTGTCCAAGTGTGATGTCTCAGGCATTCTCTTATCAATCACCTCATCTCATTTTCACACAGTCTTTCTATCCTTATTATTATATAATGAAAGAAACTGAAACTCAGAAAAGATAACAGGCTGATAAATGGGAGAGAAAAAATTGAACTCTAGGTGTGTCTGACTTTACTATATGTAACATATAATAAGATTCTAGAAGGAAATAGTAAAATGTCCTTTTCTTGTAATTAGGAAAGTGTGAACAGTTTGTAATATGATTTATAGAACATTTAGAAACCAATACCAGCTTCAAAATTGATTGCAAATCAATTTTTGTTTTTGTTTTTGCTTTTCACCCATAGTAACAAACAGCTGCCATGCACTTACTGAGCTTCAGGCATTGTATAATACATTGTATGTGTATGACCTCATTCAATCCTTACACAAACCCTGTGTAATAAGAACTATAATTATCAACATTTCATAGATTGATATTTTAAGATTCTGAGAAGTTAAGTAATTTAATTTGCCCAAAGTGCCCTGTTAGTAAGTGGAAGAAGTGAACCTGAACCTCAAGGGCTTCCTGACTTAAAATTCTAAGCTTGATCACTGGACTATAAAGTCAGGCACGAGGTCAAGTGGAGAACTACTTCTATGCTGGCCTTCTGCTAACACATTGAGTAACTTCTTATAATGATTTTATCTTCTCTTGGCCTTGGTTTTCTCCTCTGTAAGATTAGAAGGTAGAACGAGAACATTTCTTTTTAAATAAGCTTATTTATTTATTTATTCATTTTTGGTTGTGTTGGGTCTTCGTTGCTATGTGTGGGCTTTATCTAGTTGCAGTGAGCGGGGGCTACTCTTCATTGCAGTGGGTGGGCTCAGTAGTTGTGGCTCATGGGTTCTAGAGTGCAGGTTCAGTAGTTGTGGTGCAAGGGCTTAGTTGCTCCATGGCATGTTGGATCTTCCCAGACCAGGGCTCGAACCCGTATCCCCTGCATTGGCAGGCAGATTCTTAATCACTGTGCCACCAGGGTAGTCCCTAGAATGAGAACATTTTAAGAGTTTCTTCCTCTTTTCAACATACAATGAGTTTCCATGGCCCAAAACAATTCTCAAATGTACAGCGATCAAATTAAACAGACTTCTTCCATCTGCCTTTTTTTTTAATTAAAAAAAAATGGCTTGGCCTACCATCTCTGAACTTGAGCCCCATGTGAACTTCTGATTTGGGAAACACCATTGGTTTCACTCTACCTATGAAATAAATGCTGATAGAATACTTCACTCTCTCTCTACAAGCTATCCTCCTGAGCACATTTAAGGCGGGGCGGGGCTGGTCGTGTGATGAATTGGGAGATTGGGATTGACATATATACACTAATATGTGTAAAATAGGGAACTAATAAGAACCTGCTGTATAAAAAATAAAATTAAATTAAAAGAAAGGATTAGTATGAGAGAGTGTAATGGTTTCTAGAAGAAGGACTTTGTTTTTTTGTTTTTATTTTTTTATTTACTTTTGCTGTGTTGGGCCTTCATTTCTGTACGAGGGCTTTCTCTAGTTGTGGCAAGTGGGGGCCACTCTTCATCGTGGTGCGCGGGCCTCTCACTATCGTGGTCTCTCTTGTTGCGGAACACAGGCTCCAGACGCGCCGGCTCAGTAGTTGTGGCTCACGGGCCTAGTTGCTCCACAGCATGTGGGATCCTCCCAGACCAGGGCTCGTACCCGTGTCCCTTGAATTAGCAGGCAGGTTCTCAACCACTGCGCCACCAGGGAAGCCCAGAAGGACGTTTTAAAATGTTGACTTCCTAAACAGCAGAGAAACAGCAAAACCTACAGCAAGCCCACTAGAATTTTTAACCTTTAAATAAAAATTAGGATAGGAAGTAGAAAAGTCTCCATCCATTTTAATCATAAAAGTTGTTGGTTGGTAGAGATCACAAACTGTCCTTTTGCACATTTCCTCTTGCAATTTCTTTGAAAATTGGGAAATATACACACAGGTATATTATACATGCACATGCAGTGTATCCACATCATCCATCTTAAAACACAGAATATCAGGAGCACCTTAGAATGTGTGTCTCTCTCACATCTCATCCCCACCCATCCTCCTGAGCTAACCTCTAACCTGAGTTTTGTGTTAATCATTCCCTTGCTTTTCTTTATATTTTTTTTTATTCTTGTATGTACCATTGATATAATTTTTGGTTTTGCCTGCTTTTGAACTTTATATAAATGGAACAATCATACTGTATGCATTCTTCCACAACTTGCTCTTCTCACCCCCATCATTCCTTTAAGACTCATCTATGTAGAGGATTTAGCTGTGGAGTTTTCTTTTGCTACTGTTAGTAGTATTCCATGGTATTAAATATAGTACAATTTATTTACCTGTTCTACTGTTAATGAGTCTGTAGCTTAGTTCTGTTTTTGTTTTGCTATTATGAATATACATTTATCTGTTTCCTGGCACACATATACCACATTTTCTCTAGCATTTATATATGGAAGTGGGATCGTTGGATTTTAATATATGTGCATTTCAACTCTACTAAGCTAGTTTGGTATCATTGATAGCTTAAACTTTTAAAATTAATTTATTATAAATATTTAACATCCTGAAGCATGAAAGAAGTCATAATCCTGTTGGACTGTAAAGTCTGGCTTCCTAGCTGTACTTCAAACACAGCAAAAGAATACTGTGCTCAGTTAGACTTAAATGGCTTTAACCAAGATATTAGTAAAACCTACTAGAAGAGCAGGTTGTTACCTTGAGCTGGGCTACTGAAATAAAGAGAAATTGTCATTGCATAAAAACTAAAAGAAAATCAGCATAGGAATCGGTAAATGAAGAATACAGGAGACCCTTCTGTTTCCAAAAAAATAACTTAGAAAGATGGGCAGTCTTGCTTCTTCTCTGTTACTATGTAGATATTTATGCTATTTCAGCCCCCTGAAGATGATCAGCGTCCTGTGAATTCTAGACCAAGGAACGCAAGCTTACAAACCGGGACCACCAAGTAAAGCATCGACACCGAATCCGCTTCCCCATCCTTCTTGCCTGTGCCCCAGCCTTCCCCTCCCCTGCCACTTCCATCTATTCCCCTGTAGTCATCATGGATTCCAGGGATAACCCGAGTCACGCTCCTGGTGAAACTCCCTGAGAGTTACAGTGCACAAGGGAAATAGTGCAGAAGTTTCTAAGAAATTGACATCTTAAGGAGTATGTTCTTAGACATGTAAAAGGTAATACAGAGTTCATGTTCACTTCATGAGTTTAAACCTTTTTTTCCATTATGGAATCTCTTGGAAGTCATCCCAATGGCCCTCAGAAAGAAATGCCTGCGTGTCTCTCTTCAGTAAATATTTCCGGCCTGGACGGATGCCATGAACCTTGGTGGGCACTGAGCTATTCCTAGTGAGTGGTGACTCATGTGCACAAATACCATTGTCCTGGGCTAAATAAAGGATAAAGAGCATCTCACACACCTATGGACAGTGGCTAATCCAAGTATGTAGATAACATTGTGATGAATGAAGGACAAAAGTATTTAACATCATACATTAATCCTAGGTGGTTTTTTATCCTCTCAATCAATGGATATATAGATTTCAGCTATTATGGAAATGAGAAGACATTTTTGATATTAAAATTGTTTTTGAGATCTAAAAGTCTGGGAACTACTGCTGTGTAACATACATCTGCACCTCTAACATTATATGTGTGTGTGTGTGCACATGCAAACACACATGTACATATCTCTAGATATATTTTATAAAAATCCATATTGCCAGAGGATGGGAAGACATTAAGAAAAATTTTTCTGCAGAGATGTACCTTCCAGCCCTCTCTGAGACAGCATTTTAAATTATTAAACAGAATACTTAACTTTGTACTTGAATCTTGTTTGTAAACAGAAACATTAGAGTACATCATCATTCAACAAGATTTCTCACACTGCAGATGGAACATAGCATCCATTTGAGTTACATCTTTGTAAACATTATTTGTAAATCACTAAATACTTAATAGAAAGAGGATCAAAAAGCTGATTTGCTTATATATGAATCAGAAAATAAAATGAAGCAACAATTGAATAGCAGTAAGTATCTTTCCTTATTTATTGTCCAGGTTTTGAAAAACTGAGTTTCATTTTTTTTTATTTTGCCAATTCAGTTTTGTTTTTCAAAGACACACAATTTCTTCCAGACCAGAGAGTAAGTATTAGCAGCCCTGAATATACATGTGGGTGCATTGATTTTCTCTTGATTTGAGGAAAAAATTTCCTTGAGTGAAAGAGACTGATCTTTCCTAAGTAGCATAAAAATGACACCCTTCCTTACAACTCAATTTTATAATTAAACTCTCAGAAGAAAATAAAAATAAAAAGAACGATTCCTCACATAGCTAAGACTCAGCATAAGGATTTCTCTTGTTAACGCCCCTCAAAGAACTAAATCACTAAACCAGCTTCTGACAGTGTTTTCATATTTAAAACAAAACATAAATGACAGTATTTTCATTACTGCTAATAATGAAAATATTGATGTCTAAATGTTTATACTCTGGAAAAATGTGAGACAAGAGCTTGACTGAATAAAACACTTGTTGATCACTGAAATAGATTTTTTTTAACTTATAAAACAATCAGCATCTAATATCTTACGTGGGGTTACGTCTTCTCCCCTGATGATGCTTAGGAGAGAGAGAAAGAGTAAAAAACAAAGTGAAGCAAATACACCAAGGAAAATGATAAACTTAAAAACTCATAATTAGATGACCCATGAGGTGCCTACCCTTGCTTGTATTTCTTCCCCCACAGGTGATTCAATAAATCGCATGCCTGAGAGCATTCATGTAAGCAGTGTCTTGGCACCAGGGAATGGTAAGTTTGGAACTGACCCCTGCAGTTGGTCCTGGCAGCCCTACTAAACTGAGCAGTTCTTTGGTGTGAGTTGATGCACAGGAGATCATGTGCAGGACAGATCATCCTTCATATCTGCTGTATCTACAGATGTGAAAATATAAATACTGTAGCACATGAAGATGAATAACCCATGTGAAGTTCAAATCTATTCCTCCTTGAACAGAATTATTCCTTGCTTTGGCCCTTCGGTAGAAACTTTTCTCTTCCCACATGCAAACAAAATGTCGCCATGCAAAGACCTTGCTAATGAGAAGTGAGTGCTTGCCGATGCTTGTTTGGAGAATGAGGGTGGCTTTTGTGGAAATGTCTGGAGTCCCTGGCAAGCCCTATCTGCTCATAAACAAGGGGCATCTACCAAGTCTGGCTCCTCGTAAAAGGATGAACCTGAGTCTTAGAGGGAACCACCCCAGAGGAGTTTATCTACTAGGAAAGACACAATTTCCTTTAGAGCAGACAGTTCCAGACAGGTAGCAATTATTTCTCATTTTGAGAGGATGATGGAAACCCATATTTTCCTTCTAACACTTGCACATTGCTTCCACGCTGCAGCAGGATCCCCTTGGCTACCAGATACCTACCTCACAGGAATTTTATAGTCTTTCATCCACTAGAGTAAACCATTTTCTCCCCCAAAGCAAGAGGGTGTGTCTTTTTACACTTTCAAACTTTGCTTCTACCTTAAAGATCAACTTACTCAACCTGGTTTTGATTAGGCATAAAACAGACTTAGAATGACAATGCTTTGCTTCTATTTCCTAAAAAATGCATAAACAAGCAAGCACGGGCCACTAGCAAACCATTCCTAATATTCCTTGGCATTTGAAGTGTTTTAGTTGTTTTTTTAAAATTAATTAATTTTTTGGCTGCATTGGGTCTTTGTTGCTGTGCGCGCGCGGGCCTTTTCTAGTTGCGGCGAGCGGGGTTTACTCCTCGTTGCGGTGCACGGGCTTCTCACTGCGGTGGTCTCTCTCACTGCAGAGCACGGGCTCCAGGTGCACAGGCTTCAGTAGTTGTGGCACGCGGGCTCCAGAGCGCAGGCTCAGTAGTTGTGGCACACAGGCTTAGTTGCTCCGTGGCATGTGGGGTCTTCCCAGACCAGGGCTCGAACCCATGTCCCCTGAACTGGCAGGCAGATTCCCTACCACTGTGCCACTAGGGAAGTCCGAGGTGTTTTAGTCTTGACTTCTTTAAATGCATGCAGATTCATGGCATTGTAATTTAGGATTTGTCTGAATACAGTGTTGAATTGTGCCATCTTCACAGTTAATTTTAGGAACAAGTCACTTGGGCCAGCTGAATGGCCTGGAGTAAAGAATTACCTAATTAAAATTGACTCATGTTATAGGGTCCATAAGTCTCATGCAATGATAGAAACATTTTTTTTCTTGGAAAAATAATTCTCCAAAGAAGCTATGCCTAAAGTTACAGAAATCCTCCAAACCAAGGATGTGAGAGACCCAAGACATACCTTGCAAATATCAGGGGTCTCCTGAATGAATGAATATTCCATGTTTTCATGGTAGAAATTCTTGAAAGCACCAGTATTAGCACTCTGAGTTACAAGTGACAAAAAATAAAAATAAAAAATAATAACCCTTCATAAAGGATAAAAAATACAAAGGGAATCCAATGCTTCACATGACTGAAGAGGTCGGGGAACAGGAGGGTTTCAGGAGAGTCTTGATGCCAACAAGGCTAGGTTCTTCCTCCCTGTGGATTCTTCTTCCATGTGGAATCTTCTTCCACGTGGATTCTTCTTCCATGTGGATTCCTCTTTCATGTGGATTCTTCTTCCAGGTGGATACCTTTTCCATGGAAGTAGGATGTCTGCAGCATCTACAGTCTCTTGTCCTTCCAGCCTCAGGTCTAATGGAAAGATGACCTGTCCCTGTCTCAATACCCCAACTGAAAGTTACATTCTGTCTCATCACTGCCCATCCTTCTATCAATTACTGTGAGCAGGGGATTATGAGAACACAATGCACTGTTAGACTTGGGGCTCTGTCACCCTATGTTCCACTTTAGAGCTGAGGACGGAGGCCCATCCGGCCTAAAAGAATGAGGATGGGGACGAACCTTAAACTGAAACTAAAATTGGAGGCCTCTGTCATGAGGAGGATGGCCAATGGGGATGCAAGCCCCACTCTCCCAGAACCCTTTGCCATCAGCTCATCTCCTACTGTTCCTTACACCACAAGGATGTTTAAAAATGCAGGGACTTCCTTAGCAGTCCAGTGGTTAAGACTCTGAGCTCCCAGTGTAGGGGATGTGGGTTCCATCCCTGGTCAGGGAACTAAGATCCCACATGCCGCACAGCCAAAAATTAAAAAAAAAAAAATCGTAAGTGGGGGGATAATTTTATAAACCTAATAATTAGTACTCTAACACAATGTTTAAATTTTTAATATAATTATTAATTATATTGTACTCAGTATTAGCTATTTCTTAAGTGGGTTCTTTATATTAACATGCACAAGTACTTGCAATTTTCATCCAGAATGCAGAATTCAAATTTCATTCTAGTCAATTTGAGGCAAAGGATACTGTTAGGACAATTTACACGTGCATAGTTGTAAACTAAGTCATTAAGCTCTTCCCTCCCTGCCAGGAAAGCATTCTGTGATCCTGTGTTTAATTTGTTTTATTAAGGACCCCTCCAAAAAATAGGAAAAGCAAGCATTGATTAAAAACAACATGGCCTACAAATAGTAGAGAATGCAGAAAAAGCATATTACTTGGTACAAACACTCCAAATAAAGTATAAAGACACTCATATTTAATATCATATTAAGTAGTAATTTTTCATGGCTGGAAGGACCACAGAGATCATTCAACCCTAAAACTTCTTAATAAAGATGCTTTCTCAGTAAGCTAGTTGTCATTATTTTTCCCAGTTGTCAGGATGGCCAGGAACATTCACATCAGCATATCCTGGGGCTGGTTCCATAAAGAACTCTCTGCTCCTCCAAGAGGACACCTGTGACCCCAGCTCAGCTGATTGCTTCCCAGGCTCCATTCATTCCAAGTGGCTTTGAGCCCCTCCGTGTTCCTAGCTCTGTGCCAGGTGCCGGGATACAAAGATGAATAGGATGACGGTGGCCCCTGACCACCTGGTTCTTCCAGCCCAGTGCAGGCAACAAACATCACTCATGTTATCACACAAGTACATTCATCAGTACAAAGTGTACTTTGTGTGATAAAGGGAAGTTTCAGCATCCTGTGATAGGGTCTCAGGGCCTGTCCAGCCCGGCCCAGAGACTTAGGGAAGTTGCCTTTGAGCTGAGAGTAAGACAAGGATGAAAGTCTGAGCTGTACCACACACTGAAGGCCCTCCCTTCCCAGAGCACAGGGAAGGAAGTTCTGTGGGCCACATCATGCAGGAACATGTAGACTGCAAGGATTTGAGTCTTTTTTTTTTTTTTAAGAGAAAGGATATGTTTTATTTAAAACACCAATGATTTACAGCCAAATAAATAGCTGAAGGAAAATTATGAAATACACTGTATATTATATTTAGCAATTTAGATTTAAAAATTTAAGATAATTAGAAGGATTTGAGTCTTTATTCTGAAGTTTTAAGCAAAGGGTGA
Source organism: Mesoplodon bidens (assembly GCF_964165515.1). Taxonomy (NCBI): domain Eukaryota; kingdom Metazoa; phylum Chordata; class Mammalia; order Artiodactyla; family Ziphiidae; genus Mesoplodon; species Mesoplodon bidens. Next base: position 12,209,485 of record NC_138168.1, on the reverse strand, counting down.
CAGAATCAGATTTGCATTTGGAAAATCACTCTGGCTAGTGTGCAGGGAACAGATTGGTGTGAAAATGATGGAGAACAGTGAGGAAGGTAGCAGGTCAGTCCAGGTGAGGGAGGACGATGGGGTGGTGGCCTGTCCTACTGGAGAGGAGAGGTGGGACAGATTTGAGAGAGATTTTGAACATAAAATTAAGAAGACACGTTGGTTCTCACAGTCTGAAGAGTCACCAAATGCTGGAATGGTTTTTTTGCAGTGTACTTTCTGAGAGGTCCAATAACCGATCCCAGTTTCCCTAATGAGACTGTCATCCTCCAGCAGCCACATCCCTGCAGTTCTTCACCATGTGTAGACGCTCCAGGAGCAGAGATGCTCACACTCTGTAACTTTCTGGTCACTGCAAAAGCCTTTGGATTCCCAGCCCTGTTCATTCAAGTCGCTTTGCTTCTGATTAACTCATAAACGTCTTCAAAATGTGAAAGCATCCAAAAACCCAGGGTGCCTATGTGTCTGAAGATCTTTTGAGTCATATCATAGTTTCTAAATATCCGTTCCTTAAATCCTTACATCAGCGTGGTCTGGAGGACTTTACAACTGAGCAAAGATAGCTGACCTCACATAACACGCCGTTTGAGTATCGTTCCTTAAGTGGATACTGGGTCTTGAAATTAAACATTCACATTTACACCAAAGTGATGCAGACCTTCCATTCTTCCTCCACTTTCCCTTCCCCTCCCTGCTTCCAACTGTACCGGTGCTGCCCGGAATCTTCCTGCAGGCTGTTTTCTCATTCTCCAAAGCAGAGGTTCCCAAACCACTGATGCTGGTCCTGAGCTTTCCACCTTCAGGTTCAGATGCTCATATATCTGTTCAGCCAAGGCATGTTCTTCAGAGCCTATTCTATGCCAGCCCCTATTAAATATCTCCAAGAGATGGTCCTCCAACAACTCTAATCCACATATCAGAAGTTAAATTGATCATAGGACCGCGCCAAATCTACCCCTTACTTGTGTTCACCGTCTCAGCGAAGGTTAACATAACCCACTTTGCTTTAGCTCCACCAATGCCTACGCCCATCCCTCCCGCCCTCCACAGCCCAGTCACCAAGTCCTCTTTCAAGTCCATCCCCTTTCCTGCCATCCTTCCCTGCCAGGGCCTCTGTCCATACCCTTGTCATTCCTAGTATAATAAGCCACACCGAGTCTCCCACTGCCAATCAATGTTTCCAATGCAAGCCATCTATTATAAAGACTGATCCTGTCACTTCTGTGCCTGAAAATCTCCAGGGCGATGTTTCCTCATCTCCTTTAGGATAAAATCCTAGCATCCCCGTATAGCAAACAGGACCCTTAGGACTGTGCTCCTTCGCCCTTTGGCTGCATCCTAGCATCCCCTTGGCAGAGCAGTCATGACTGATTCCTCATTCTGCAGTTTTACAACAAGGTCAAGTCCATGTACATGCTCTCTGTGCCTCCTGCTACTGACCATCACCCTCATGGTCCTGTTCTAATATTACTTCTCTGTACAGGATCCTGGGGGTCAGGTCCACGTGTGCCCCTGTCATTTTACTTTGTCCATCAATTTACTAAGACACTCAGATCACCATTTACTCTGATTCTGTGTCCTGTCTCTCTCTCTTTCCCACTCAACCCAACCTTCTGGAGCACAGACCTCTGATCCCCTAGGACCGACCACCATAGAGGAAACGCAGTAAGTGACCAACCAGCACTTGCTGAACCAGCACTGGTGATTGTAATAAACTTAAAAATGATCAAATGCTTTTGTGTGCTCAGTGCTTTAGCAAGTTCAGGAGAAATGCACACACACCCGTTAAGGAAACAGAATTAGATCTTGAGTGAGACAATGAACAGGTAAGTGTAAAAAAACTCAACTAAAATGACTTTCAAGATATCTTTTTACACAATCAATAGTAAAAATACTTTTTCTATCACAAATTCTCCCCATCCAATCATGCTTAATAAAGAAATTTAAAATTTTACAAATATAATACTTCCTCTCACTATATAGGATGCCTTCCGATATTTTTTCTGTAACTATTTCATTTTTTAAATGTTGGCTCTAAGCCACTCAATTTATTTTATGACTCATTTTGGAAAATACTGCTTTAGTATATTTACCATATTTGATTTACACAGATTTCTATTCACCCAACTTCTGTAAATAATTAAGGCTGTATGTAAAAAGTAAATAAGTAATTTCTCTAACTTTTAGGGCTGCTTGAAACTCATCAACTTCCTTAACAGGAGATCCTCACTGCCAAAGCCACACTACTTTTTTTCTTTTTATCATGAGATTCATATTTGTTTATTTATTTATTTCTGGTTGTATTAAGTCTTTGTTGCTGTGCGTGAGCTTTCTCTAGCTGTGGTGAGTGGGGGCTACTCTTTGTTGCAGTGTGTGGGCTTCTCACTGTGATGGCTTCTCTTGTTGTGGAGCAGAGGCTCTAGGCACGAGGGCTTCAGTAGTTGTGACTTGCGGGCTCTAGAGTGCAGGCTCAGTAGCTATGTCTCACGGGCTAAGAGCACAGGCTCAGTAGTTGTGGCGCATGGGCTTAGTTGTTCCGCATTATGTGGGATCTTCCCGGACCAGGGCTCAAACCCATGTCCCCTGCATTGGCAAGTGGTTTTTCAACCACTGTGCCACCAGGGAAGTCCTACACTACTTTTTAATGACAGTAAATAGCTTGTGATGAGAACTTTTGGAGATATTTCACACACATTGAACTCAATGGAAGCAGGCTGAGACTTGAAGCAGTATTTGCCATCACCAGGTTGCCATTTTCTGTCTTCTAGGTCGATTATAAACATTTGGACCATATTTCCTATTATGAAAAGCTCTCTGATTGTTCTCCTTTTCTATTAGTGTGATTTATTTTTTTATTTGTTTCTTAACATGATACTTTAATGTAAAATACGATTATGGGATAGTTTTCTTGAAATGAAGCTAGTGATAGGAATAATTCAACATTGATATGAAGAATCATTCCAGAATATTATTCTTTTTTTTTCCTATTTCTAGACAACTCTATTACTCAGAATAAATGACATATAGCTATCCTATCAGCATGATACTTGGTGAGGAAATTTGCAATGTTTCTTCTTTAATCTTAAGAAACACGCATCTGCCAACCATTATGTTGCCTTGTGAAAAGTAATAAATGTTACACTTCATATGTCAGCATTTCAGTTCCCAGTAAAGGAGAGTGTTCATTGTTTTCTAAATGAAAGAGCAAAAAATTGAGAAAGATAAAAAGATTTTGCCAGTGTTTCACGGTAGAAACATTTTTCTCTTAAAAAAAAAACCACCTGTTACAAGAACTATACCTGAAATGAGGATATTTGTCACTATATATGTGCCTTCATGACTAAAATTGTGAATATTTTAAATTGAGACTTTGAAAAGCACACTTATATAAATAATTGTTTTGTTTTTAAATAACTTATATTTCAAAACAAGATTTAAGCTCTGTTGAGAAATTTGTCAAAGTTAAGTTTCTACCCATCTTTCTGCAAGTATAGTAGCACAGCTGCCGTGAATTCAAAATCTGAATACACAACTTTTATAAGTGAGACTTAGAACACCATTTTCAACATATAGTATGGGGACCTCTTGATGTTTCAGGGCCATGGATTTCCTAACTACATTTAGTGGTGATGCTACCTCTGAAGACTTGAGAAGAGTATAAAGAAGGAGGCTATGTGATTTCATATTCATGTAGGTATTGTTCTATTTCAGGTGAATTAGAATCGTTTACACAAAAAAATGTCAAAACTATTTATTGGGAATTTTCCATATTGTTTTGTGGACCATTGGAGGGCAGCCCCCTGCCCAGGGTGGGCAGCGTCCACGTTGGGGGGAGGACCTGCAGAGGCCACTGTCCAGTGAGGTGTAGTACCCGAGTGGGGGAGGGGATGTCTGGAGTGCAGTGATGAGGATGCTGCGGCGGCCCTGGGACCTGTAAGTGGCTGGGCAGGGGACGGCAGTGCTGACAGCCCGGGCAGAGTAAGGAGGCCACTGGTGCAGGGAGACGGGGTGGCAGCGGTGATGATCACAGGTCACACAGAGGAGTCTGATCCAGTAGAGACTCTGCCAGGGCTGGTGAGAGCCAGGTTTCTCACTGTCAGAGGAGGGGGCACAAATATGGAGAGGGAGAAGACGAGAATGAATCTTGCGGTGTGGCATCAAAATTGGAGATCTCGGCATGAAGTCATGTTTTCCAACATAGGTGACATAGAAATAGATGCAGAGGTAAATGTGTGTGTATCAGGGTTCTCCAGAGAAACAGAAGCAGTAAGATGTTCGTGTGTGTGTGCGTGTGTGTGTGTGTGTGTGTGTGTGTGTGTGTGTGTGGTTTACTCTAAGAAAATGGCTCAGGTGATTATGGAGGCTGGCAGGTCTCAGGACAAGCAGTTGGCCAGCTAGACCTTGGGAGAGCTGATGGTGTACTTCCCGTCTGGACGTAGCAGGCTCAAGACTCAGGAAGAGCCGGTGTTTAGGTCTGAGTCCAAAGGCAGGAGAAGCGGATGTCCCAGTTCAAAGGCAGTCAGACAGGAGGAGTTTCCCCTTGTTTGTGGGAAGGTCAGGGTTGTTCTATTCAGTTCTTCAACTGATTAGACGAGGCACCCACACTGCAGAGGGCAACCTGCTTTACTCAGGGCACTGCTTCACGGGTTAATCTCACCTGAAACACCTAACACCTTCACAGACACACCCAGAATAATGTGTAACCAAGTGTCTGGGCACCCCAGGGCCCGATCTCATTGACACATGGAATTAACCATCACAGTGTGTGTGTGCTTGTGTGTCTGTGTTTAAAATACCTACCACCCAGATCTTGGTTACTAAATAGTATTCTCCCTTAAAAGAGCTCCTTGGAGAAATGACTGAATCCATGGCTGGGCAGGGAAAGCATAAGATAATCCTGGACCACCTTGCTGTGCTGTAAACAAGTGCTGGAGGAATAGTGAAGGTGCGTCAAAGGACACAGGGGCCAGCCTGAAAAGACTCCCACTGGCCAAAACCAGGACAAAACAAGTAATAATAGCAACAGGCTATAACATCAAATAGAATAAGAATCCATGAGCCCATACTTACATAAATTAGTTGAAAGTTTGATGAGGCCACTCTCATACTTACATAATCTCAAAGTACATACACACTAAATATGTAGTAGTTACAAAGGGAAAATTGGTAATTTCTCATGCCGAATCCTGGCAGACACCATTTTATACAAATGATTTACATTAATAGTCAATAGGACAAATCAAATCAAGGACGCAATGAGACAAATGTAGTGCCCCTTCTGGGGTACTCCTGCAAGGCATAAAATGCATATTCTGAATCTAATTATGAGGAAACACAAGACAAACCAAAATTCAGGGACATTCTACAAAATAGTTGACCCTTATCTTTGAAAGTGCCAAGGTCATGAGGTCAAGGAAATATTGAGGGTCTGTCCCAAATTGAAGGAGAGTAAAGGGATATGACAACAAGAAGCAACATGTGATTCTGAACTGAATCCTTTTCTCGTAAAAGACATGGTTTGACAAAATGTAAATGAGATCTGAGATTATACATGACTGGTATATTTATATTAATTTCCTGATGTGGGTGGTCTGTAGCAACATAAGGTAATGTCTTTATTTATAAGACACACTCATTGAAGTACTTGGGGTGATGGAGCACCACGTCATCAACTTACTCTTTGCTCTGTTCTTGCAGCTTTTCCCCATGTTTGAAATTGTTTCAAAATGTATATATATATATATATGGAACATTTTATTCCATCAGCAATCTGAAATATTGCTGGTTTCTTTGAGAATACAGTTCTTTGGCTATACTCCCTTAACCATTATGTCTGTTTACTTTGGAGCGAAAAGGCAGTAATTACTACACTCTCATCTTTTTTTTTTTTGCTGTACGCAGGCCTCTCACTGTTGTGGCCTCTCCCGTTGTGGAGCACAGGCTCCGGACGCGCAGGCTCAGCAGCCATGGCTCACAGGCCCAGCCGCTCCGCGGCATGTGGGATCTTCCCAGACCAGGACACGAACCCTTGTCCCCTGCCTCGGCAGGCGGACTCTCAACCACTGCGCCAGCAGGGAAGCCCCACTCTCATCGTATAAATTACTAGTTATGATTTTTTAAATCTGAAACAAATTCTTGGGTTTGGATTTTCATTATGCAAAACCTTATCGAGCTAGTCGTGGTACTTGAATACATGTAGTTGTGAGGGGACGGTCTCATTTTCCTCTTTGTGTTACCGAAAGTGGGGTCCAGCTGCTTGCCACTCAAAAGCCAATAAAGAGGTAAAGTTGGTGGAAAGGAAAGTTTGCTTTATTTTGGATGTCAGCCACTGGGCCGGTGGGCGCAGGGCAGATGCCTGTCCAAAGGCCGACTCCCTTCACTGACGAGCAGTAGTCAAGAGCTTTTATAGGCAGAGGGAGGGGGCCACATGCAGAAACAGCACAGGCAGCTCTGACCATCACCTTGAAATTGGTCATCGGTGGTCTGACCAGTGTCATCTGGATTGTTTTAAGAACAGATAATCTTCAGTTCCAGGGTCAGTTTGTTCCCCTTTCCTTGAGGCCAGTTCTCGGAATTGTGGCAGCTTGTGTCCTGGCTCCAGTCTGGTCTTCATGTAGTTAACTTCTTCCACCCAGTGGGGCTTCTAGTATCCATAAGATAGCTCCCAGGATATGGCTCAGCATATTCTCTATAGCCCTTGAGAAGGAACTAAAGGGTCCTTGATTTTGCTTAATGACTAAACTTTATTATTTAGCCTTGTTGGACTGTTTCCCTTTGTTTCTGCATTTTCTCACTTCTCTGATTAAACTTATTCTTTGGCTAAAGTTTTTCCACAGGCAAAAGGCAGGCTGAGGGCATGGGAGGCAAGGACCATAGGGTCCTGCTTGTTTCACTTAGATATCCCTCTTCTTTTTAGAAACTTTGCCACTGCCACTTCAGTGAAATTGCTTTAGCAGTTGTTCTCACCTATCTCTTTATTATTAAACTCTGAGGACACATCAGTCCTTGCTTGATGTCTCCAAAACTTTTATACCCTTGACCTCAATATCCTTGAAACTCTCTTGTCACTGGCCTCTGTGACAGACCTCCTCGGTGCTGGCCTCTCCAGGAATTGCTTCTCCATGGCATCCTTAGACTCTGTCCCTCCGATAGGCCCTGAAATGTCGATGCTCCTGAGTCCTGTTCTCCTGTGTCATCTCATCCCGTAATGCACACCTTTCCTGACTGCCTCTTCAGTCTTGGTCACCACCTGCTTGCTGATGGGCTCGAGTCTCTCCTGCAGCCAGAGACCACGCCTGAGGATGACCTGAATGGCCCACAGCCTGCTGGACACACCCACATTATGTCCCTCGAGCATCTCAGTCTTTACATCATTTACGCCATCTCCCATCCCCACCCCCTTAAATCCCCTCCACCAGGCTTGCTGCTCTGTTTATCCCTCCCACAGTGAATCGCATCACCATCTACCTAGGGGCCAATCAGCCAAAAGGATCTTTTGTAACTTTCTTATTATTTATCAAATCCATATGTTTCTTTCTCTCCCCTCCCACCGTCTCAGTTCAGACCACCGTTACCTCTTCTCTGGATGACAGCCTGAGTTGGTGTCCTGCACAGAAGGTTGGTTTTGCCCTCCTCCAATGTGCCTTCATGGTGATGCCAGGTATGCAAGTGACAGTACCGTCCTGCCAGGAAAATCCTCTGATCACAATATCCTCTGCTGTCTTCCCATTGCCTTTGGGCAGAAATGTGAACTTCTTAGCAAGACGTGAGCAACTCTTCCCAATCCAGTCACCACTTGCCTCATCAGCTTCATCTTTTCTCACCCTCACCGTCTCATCAACATTGTGTCCCTTGCTGCCCCGTGACAAAGCCATACTTTACCCAACTTCTGACTGGAACACGTTTCATGCCCCATTTCTTTTCTCCTTCATCGTGTGGTTAATTGTTGGCCATAACCAAGAGGCCCCAGGTGCTTCCCAACAGTCCCTCAGCCCCTGCTTCTTCCCTCAGAGTCCTGTGATTGTCCCGTCTTTCAATCAAAACACTTATTGTACCGTATTACTATGTTCTGTCTTTACCCTCATAACCACAATCAAGCTTCAAATCCTTCCATAGCTTCGCACAACTCTCATAATGAAATCCACTTCTTTCTTCTGGTTCTCGTAACTTCACATTATCTGACCCTTCTACAAATCTCCCACGCCCCCCAGCCCACTCCCTACCATTCCCAGTGTCCTCACGTGCTGCTGGCCCATGTTCACTTGGAGGTTAGCTTGCGTACCCTGGTCTTTCCGTGGGTGATCCTTCCTGCCATGCATACTGACCTTAAATGTCATCTCAGCAGAGAGGCTCCCCAGACCACCCTATCTGCGGCAGCCCCTCCATCATCCTCTGCCCTCTGCACCATTTCAACTCTCGTCATTGGATCCATCACTACTGTTTATTTATCTTCTTTATTAATCTGTTTATTTCTTACCTGTGTGCCCCCAGCCAGAAGGTCAACTCCATGAGAGTGCACACCTTGTCTGCTTTGTATCTTTACATGTTCCTAATGCCAAGAAAAATGCCTCAATAGATAATTAGTTGAATGAATGACTGCCCTATAGGACTACAGGCTTCTTGATGACAGACTCTATCATCAATCTCTGTTTATGTGACACCATCCTTAGCATATCAAAGGTAGGACTCTCACTAATTCATTCAACAGATACTTGGGTTATCTGTGGATCCAAGCTCTGTGCAACAGATGCAAGTGAGCAAAACACAGTCCAGTGACAAAAACTCATCTTCCGATGGAAGAGACCCCAATTATGCAAATGCAGCCCAGTTTTCCCAATTTGTCCAGCCTTCCAGAATCACCCTTCACTTTGATCACATAATATAAAATCGTTCAAAAGTCCAAGCCAAGTGAAATCCAGCCAGCTGGCTGATGCTGCTAAAAATCCATCAGGGGACAGGAGTGACTGGTTTCAGCAGTGCTTTGTCACCTCTTTGCTCTAATCCCTGCCCCACGTTCCACTCTCCACTTCCTACAGCTGCTGCCCTCTGTCCCCCACAAGAGAATTTCCCTTCTTTCTTCCACCAAACACAAGCCTGCTGCACATTACTGATCTGTAATGAAGATTTGGGGATTTAAGGGGAAATTGTAATTCAGAACAGAAAACAGTCTACTATTAAATAGCAATTCCGAAACCTCACAGGCTTTTTTCCAACGAGAAAGCTCTCACTCATCTTGGTCTTTTTTTTCCTTAGTTCCCAGCCTGCCACTGTATTGCTAGACCCTACGTCCACCTACAAAGACCTTTCTCCCAGAAAGTTCCCATTAGTTTATTATCCAGAGCACTTAGCTTCCCCAGCATCCCACTTTCTCTCCTAAATAAGTCACCTATGCCATTCACAGGGGGCCACGAATAGGTTCTCTTGAAGGAAACAGCTGCCCACTCCCCTTGATGGGAGGTTGGCTGTGTTTAAACAGAGCGGAGCTATTACCTCCCACATTTTAGATAATGGACTTCTCTTAAAAATGCTTAAAATTCCATTTAATTTGGGGTTAAACGTACTGCATGACTGACTCACTGACACAGTTGAGAATGAAGTCTTTAAATCTTTCGGAAGAGCTGCTTTTCAAGAGAATCTCTGCCACTTTGTACTTGTTGATTTGGAATTCTAACCAAAGTACAGACGTTTATCCCTATTCAGTTTCATCTTATTATATTTGGCCCATCATTTCAGACTGTCAAGATCTTCCAGGAGCTTGGTTCTGGCACACAGTAAACTCACTACCCTGCCAACTTTGTGTCAAATGCAACTTGCTGAACTACGTTCTCTATCCTCTCAGAAGCCACCAAAAATGGCTGGTAGACATGTGCTGTTCTGTTACAGGATTCCAAGAGCTAAAGAAGATGAAAATCACCAAATGAGACACATAAGGACAAATATCTTTAGATGAAGGGTGAAGATCTCACGTTCAGGCGTGTGTCTCCCATTTCTCTAGAAAATCCCATCACTACTTATCTTGAGGTCGTTCTGGGGGAGGGGATGAGGCTGGGAGCAGGCAGCTGCCCTAAAACACGCTTTACTGTGGCAGGAAGGGCAGGGTGGTCTCAGGCAAGTGTCAGGCAAGAGCAGGGTGGACTTGCATGGCTTTGGGAGGGAGCAGCCCCTGAAATTGTGCAAACTAGACTCCCCACCTGTCATCCCATCCAAGGTCCCAGAGTGTGGAGAAACATTTACTTTACAGAAGGTGTCTTTACCAAAGTTTACCCCATCAGCCCAAGCTTGAGCTGTCAGATTACCATCTTCTTTTCTCTGCTGGCTGAAACCCCACCATTAAGCTCATTTCTCTAGGGATCCAAGACCACAGTTATTGACAGAGAGTTCCAGGCACCAGAAATGATAATAGGGTCAACACACCTTTTTATTAAGAACCTAAACCAAAAAGGCCAGTTTATTCAATGCATCTTGCAACCTCCTGTGTCAGCCTCTGTATTATTTTCTTTGTTCTGCTTTTCCCATTTCCTTTCAGTTGGGTCCATCAGTACCATCACTGCCAAAAAAGCCAGGTTTGAAACCAATTCTGGCTTAGTTAGGTGTGTTGGGGTCCTCTTGGCAACCCTGTATTCATGCATGCAATTAACTTGCTCTATCCAAACCTGCTCGGCCGTGCTTTCTGGGGGTCTGGGTCACTACTCTGTGCCAAAATCTCTGTTCCCCAGGACAGCCGCCTAAGTGCCCCTATAGCTGCAAGTCACACTGCCCCCTCTCCTTCCCCACACCCATCGCTGTGACACCAGTGCTACTGAGCCTTGGAGGTTGTGTTCTCGGCTACAAAATTGTGTCTCTTCACCCATGCTGTTCTTATATAGCTGTTTACTGGGTTGAATACACACAAATTCTCTTTTACATTTTACATAGTAGGTAATTCATAGTTATTTGATGAATGAGTGAAAGAGCAGTAGTCAGTGGGTGTTCAACACTCAGGAAGCCGTGAGTAAATTAACTGAGTGGCTAATGGTCCTCACAGTGTGTGAATACTTGGGAGCCGGACAGAGGACAGCTCTCCTGGCCAGGGGTCTGCAGTTCAGTTATGCTTCACCAGCTCTAAGCACTGCTTCACTTAACACTCTAGTTGGCAAAATCATGGTTGACAAGTTCAGTGCCTAGTGAATACAGGGAATTCGCAGAAAAATAACAAAACTGAGTTTGGGATTGACAAGTACACACTGCTATATTTAAAATGGATAATCAACAAGGACTTACTGTATAGCACAGAGAACCCTGCTCAATATCATGTAACAACCTAAATGGGAAAAGCATATGAAAAAGAACAGATACATGTGTATGTATAACTGAATCACTTTGCTGTCCGTCTGAAACTATCACAACAGTGTTAATCAACTATACCCCAATATAACATTAAAAATTTTTTAAATTCTTAAAAATAACAAAAATGTATTATGTGTAGCAGACAAACTTATGGTTACCAAAGGGGAGAGTGGAGGTTGGGGTTGAGGGAGGGGAGAGATAAATTAGGAGTTTGAGATTAGCTGATACTCACTATTGTATATAAACTAGATAAACAACAAGGTCCTACTGTATAGCACAGGGAACTATACCCAATATCTTGTAATAACCTATAATGGAAAAGAATCTGAAAAAATATACATATGTATAACTGAATCACTTTGCCATATACTTGAAACTAACACAACATTGTAAATTAACTATACCTCAATTTTAAAAATTTTTAAATAAAAAAAAACACAGTAGGGTTTCCCTGGTGGCGCAGTGGTTGAGAGTCCGCCTGCCGATGCAGGAGACATGGGTTCGTGCCCCAGTCTGGGAAGATCCCACATGCCGCGGAGCGGCTGGGCCCGTGAGCCATGGCCACTGAGCCTGCACGTCCGGAGCCTGTGCTCCACAACAGGAGAGGCCACAACAGTGAGAGGCCCATGTACCGCAAAAAAAAAAAGAAAAAAACCACAATAAATAAATATGACATCCCACTGGGGGGAAAAATGGACCATGCACGCATTTGCACGCACACACACACACACACAGAGATGTAAATTCTTAAAGGGCAGTAGCTCCAGAACAGGCCAAGTTCTTTTCCACTACTCTTGCTCCAGTATTGCTCTTTTCAGTATACAGAAACAAGATGCTAAGGTCGGCTCTTATGTTAACTTTTTGCAAGGCAGGTTGTATCCCTTCTTACTGTTTTAAAATTTGACCCAATGACTTAAAATGTTTTAAAACAATTAATGTCTAAGATGTGATTAAAAACAGTGGTTTTATTTTTGCAATGGCACTTTCCCTGAAGATGTTTTCACAAGTCCTATTTGCTCTTTCAATAACTGTATTTCTAAAATTAATTAATTAAGTAATTTATTTATTTTTGGCTGAGCTTGGTCTTTGTTGCTGGGGGCGGGCTTTCTCCTATTACGGTGTGTGGGCTTCTCATTGCAATGGTTTCTCTTGTTGTGAAGCACCGGCTCTAGGGGCGTGGGCTCAGTAGTTGTGGTGCATGGGCTTCAGTAGTTGTGTCACGTGGGCTCCAGAGCACAAGCTCAGTAGTTGTGGCACACAGTCTTAGTTGCTCTGCAGCATGTGGGATCTTCCCAGACCAGGGCTCGAACCCATGTCCCCTGCATTGGCAGACAGATTCTTAACCACTGCATCACGAGGGAAGCCCCAATAACTGTATTTTAAGATGTTATGTGACATTACTATAGGCACTAGGAATACAGCAGTGAAAACATCCATAATTTCTACCTTCATACAGGTTATAAACTAGAGGGACAGGCAGAATAAACCTGCACCTAGGAAACATGTGGTTAAAGATGCGTTACATCTTATATCCAACACCCCCATTAAAATTTTATGAACCTGCTATTTAGAAAAAGAAGAGGGGATGGGTCATAAACATGAGAGATTTTAGCAAATTTATGGAATTCATAAAAGAGGTGGAGAAGTATTAACTGGGAATTAGGTCAGAGAAAATCTCAAGCCTGGGATACACAGAGAAGCTTATAGTCTAAACTCATCTGTAATGCAGAATCCAGGTGATGCTTAGGACTGAAAAATGCTACTTTCAATTGAGAGCAAAGTTAGGCATGAGGCTAAAAACAGGAGGGAGAATAGAAAATCTGTATGTGGACCAGGGACTGCACCACACACCCATCTCCCCAGCCTCTACATGAAGTACACTCAGAAGCAGGCTTCTATCCACTGAGCAGGAGGGAATTTCTCTAAAGAAGCTGAATGATACTATTAAAAACAGCTTATTTAAAAGAAACTTAGGGACTTCCCTGGTGGCACTGTGGTTAAGAATCCACCTGCCAATGCAGGGGACATGGGTTCCAGCCCTGGGCCAGGAAGATCCCACATGCCGCGGAGCAACTAAGCCCATGTGCCACAACTACTGAGCCTGTGCTCTAGAGCCTGTGAGCCACAACTACTGAGCCCACGTGCCACAACTATTGAAGCCCATGCACCTAAAGCCTGTGCTCTGCAACAAGAGAAGCCACCACAATGAGATGCCCGCTCGCCTCAACTAGAGAAAGCCTGCACCCAGTAACAAAGACCCAACTCAGCCAAAAATAAATAAAATAAAAAAGAAAAGAAAAGAAATTTAATGTTGGGTTCCCACCCCCCTATCCTGCCCCCTCATTACTCTAAAGTGTTTGCCTGTCCACTAGCCCTGTCCACATACAGAGAGCTACCAATCAGCCTTTTTACCAGGTTATTTGTAAAAAATAAACAACCAAGATGCACCAGAAGACTGAAGAAAGCCTTCAATGTAAAAGAGTGACCAAAATAAACTAACATAAAAACCAACTTAAAAAAAAAGAGAAAACAACAAAATGCTACTAACTGTTATTCTGAGAGATGCATAAAGAAATCACATCCACAAAACAAGAACAGGAAGTTACAAAAGAAGCAACCAGAGAATTAAAATGAGCTCTCATCTAGGAAATACTTTGCTGCCCAAAATGTCACAGGTGGATTGAAAGGTAAAGATGAGGAATTCTCCCAGAACATACAGCAAACAAACAAACAAACAAAACCCCTAAATACCTAAAACCAAAATAAAAACAAAAAAACAATGGACTGAAGATGTGAGAGACAACAGAAGCATGGAGAAACAATCCAGAGGGTTCAAACACCTGATTAATAGAATAGAATCTCTAGAGATAAAGAGCAAAAGAGACAAGAGAAATTACCAAATAAACACTGAAGACAAACCTCCAGGGTTAAAAGATGCAAAGTCTCCAGGTGAAAGAAGCCACTGAAAAACCAGAGCCATGAATTAAAATAGACCACATCGGGATTCCTCCATTCTAACATTTTGGAGCACCAATTACAAGGTTTTAAGACCCTCCAGAAAGAAAAAGTCTGCACACGTTCAAAAAAGAGAATCATGAGCATGAGCTTTTTTTTTTTTTTTGCAGTACGCAGTCCTGTCACTGCTGTGGCCTCTCCCGTCGCAAAGCACAGGCTCCAGACGCGCAGGCTCAGAGGCCATGGCTCACGGGCCCAGCCGCTCCATGGCATGTGGGACCTTCCCAGACGAACCCGTGTCCCCTGCATCGGCAGGTGGACTCCCAACCACTGTGCCACCAGGGAAGCCCAAGCACGAGCTTTTTTTGTTTTCGTCAGAAACAGTGGCTACTGGAAGATATGGAAGCAATGTCCTGGGCACTCTGGGAGACAAATATTTTCAGCCTAGAGCTCTATAATATACAAGTCATATCAGACTTATCAGGATACCAGTATCCTTCTCTCACTCTTCCTCAAGACAAGAGCCCTCTGGGCTTTCAGGTGACTGCTGCCCAGCCCTGTTGTTGCCACATACTGCATCAAACCCCTAAAACCGAAAAGATGCCCCTCTCTGTCACCACAGAGCTTACTGTCTGGGGAGACATGTTCATTCTCCCTGAGGTAAGAAGGGAAAACCTTCCATACCTAAGAGACAGTCTCTAGGGAGTCACGAGTCCCAAGGGACTTCCCATCTCAAAGCTGAGAAGAGCAACCCATGCCCCAGCAGTGAAAAGCCAAACCCATGTTCAATCTTTATCAAGTGATAAGTTACTTTTATCTTCGCCTGGACTGCCTGCTACAGACATTTTTCCCAGTGAATTTAACCAAAGACTTTATTTTCGGGCAAAACTGTTAATATGAACAAGTTGTCCTGGCAATAGGCTTTTATCTTCCTAGGAATAGGTCAACAAAAGCATTTTGTGAGCGTGCATGTGTGTGCAGGGCACCGAAGGAGGTGCTGTGCGATGAGAAGGAGATGGCGGTGACTAACAGCAGCTAGAAAATATTTATGAAGAGGCATCTAGAGTCTTCGCGTCCTCTCCCCTGCACTTTCTTTAGCCTCTTGAAACAGTGGCAAAGGCAGTTATGAAGAGGAAGCTATTAGTAACCAGGATATTTGAGAGAAGAACATGATGGAACATGGCTTCTCAGAGGAATTGATTACTAACAAGCTTTAAGTTCTGTGCATTTCCGATAAGACTCCTAACACCAAAGCTTGTGTTCCGCTTTATATATAAGACATCTTGTGACGACTTCACTTACCTCAGCAACCATACTTCACAAGAACCAGACAAGCTTTGGACTCAAAATATATCCCCCCTCTTAGAAGGGAGTCTTGCAAAGCTTGAATCATTTCCTATTAGTTCATTTCTGTCTCACTAAGTATTTCTCACTTACTCAGTTCTCTAAATTCTCAAGAAGCATTTTTATTTTTCCTCCCTCCTTTGGCTTTTCTTCCCATGTCAGTAAGAAATCCCACTCCCACACTTGTTGCCTTCTTTTCTGCAGGAGTAAAGAGCTCAAAAATTATTGCGTTGTGGCCGGTGGTGAGGTCTCTTCAACCTCTAATGAAACGCTGTTCGCAGAACTTAAGCCAGTGTCACAAAACGTATAGTTTACAGACTCTTCCCTCATTTGTAAAGTTAACATTTTACCTTTCAAAACTCTGTTCCAAGTTGAGCGTAGCTACCAAGAATCAAATAATGTGTGGAGAGTGAGGGGAGAGCTCTGAGGTCTGGCCCAGAAAAGCATAGGAGTGTTTCACATGCTAAAATATCTATATGTATTTAGAGAGATGTAACTGTGCGTTGCAAATGTCAAAGAAAGTTTATTTACGCAGAAGGATTGTGGTCACTCACTAGATCAAAATTAGGAGAATGATCATTGGTACAAATTACATGAAAGGGGCTCTTTCACCTCAAACAGAGTTTAGCAATTACCTTTTTGCAGGCTCTCCACTTGAAGGATCTCCCAGCAATTCAGGATGGGAGGGCTTAAACAGTCCCCAGATATAACCACATCCCTGAAAATTAGATCTTTTGGCCTATTTCTAACTACCTCTAACAATGGAAAACACCATTGCCAAACACTGCCTTTTTCCTTGGATTTGTGGGTTTCCTGGAGTCACTCAGTGCCTTTAAGTATAAACACAGCAAATAAACACTACCCCCTCCTCATTATCTATAACATTCCTCGTAGCAAGCCAGTAGTTTTATCCCTAAAACTTGGACCCTTGGGTTCCCGCTTTTCCTTCTTACATCACCCAGAAGAAATGGAATCCATCTCCTGTGTGAAAACAGTGTCCTCGAGGGCCACCCATCATGGGCTTTCCTCAAAGTCCTCATCCTGCTCTCCTACACATGGGCTCTGATTTCTAGACGACTCGCTATTCCAGACACCTCCCACTAGACACCTGTCAGGAGGCTCTTGACCTCTCCTTGAACAGATGATTCCTGGTGAGGTCTAATCAACACAAAATCCAGCAAGACCACTTAGACACTTTCTATAAACCCGGACTAACCCCCCAGAGCTTTCTTAGCAAACACATCTGCTCGTTGTTCATTGAGCTCACAGTTGGCTAAGCCAAGTACCCTCTAACCTAGAAACATCTTACTTGACTTCTGAACCAGAGCACATCACTTTGCATTTAGACCTCTTACATGTCTTTACGTTCTATTTAAACGTTCTAGCCTTTAAAGTTATTTTTGATTCCTGCTTCTTTAGCCAATGCATTATTTATTCTTCCTAATTTTTTAAATTTCTGAATTTGATTAACATGCCGTCAAAAATATGCATTTTTTAAAATCCATTTATTTAAACTGTTCCATAGAACAGGATGAAACAGAATCTTTTGTCATGTCTCTACAGAAGTAAGCCTGGATTGAGATCAGTCCAGTAAACTTTCCATTCTCTTTTGGGCATAGCCACTCTGGCCTCACTATTCCAGCCTGAGCTTCTGAAATAAGCACCCCTCTCCACCGTTTCCTCAAAACATGGGAAGAAATAGGAACTTTTATCAATGCTACCGAGTTTTTATAGACACATCATCTCTTCTCCCAGGCCCTCAAAGCCATACAGACCTACACCCTGCAGGACACAGCCTGGATGGTTATTAATTACGAGTAGCTGGATGCATACATATGGGGATTCTTTTTGTTCCAGCATCATTTGCATCCTGTATATATATCATCCCAGCTGCCCTATACTCTGTACAGAAACAAAAACAGATGCTACATGTGTTTGACCCTAAACCAAATTCTGTGTGGTCTAAAGGGACAAAGTTAGAATCAATGAGTCCAAGTTTTATGGGGAATGATTATAGATCAGTTTCCTGGCTGAGGGGAGTGGTTATTTGACATATTCATATTAAAAGGCACTGAGTTACTGCAGGGAAAGAGACATGGGTAAGCATCATCGCATTTCCTGTCTGCACTGTATCACTCCCAGCATCTACGCCCTGTCCACGAAAACAAGCAAGGGTCTTCATCCCAACTATCACCCTTCAAGCTGAGTGTGAAACCTGAATCCTTCAACACCAGGAATGCCCTCATACCCCAGACCTTTCTTTACTCCACACATCTCCAAACTGAGAGGATACAGCCCATGTCAAGTGTTCTCCTAAAAGCTGAGCCTATTACTAAGTCGACCTTATATATGCACTTGAGTTAAGGGGCGAATGTCAACAGTAATGAAAACATCAGTGTGCCAATTAATATCTGCACTTTAACAAAAGGTGTCAGTGCCTTAAACCATATTGTGTATGTTGTGGGTCCTTGGCAACCCTGTCAAGAAAGCAGCTGTGTTCCTCCACTGACATGCAAACCAGCCCCTAAATCATTACCATTCCTGTGAAGCTGGAAACGCTGACCCATATGTGCACACTCCTCGCAAGTACGATTGATTGCTATCTTTATTTCTATTTTACGTATTAATGATAAGCCCCATTAACCTCCCCTAGTTAGAATTAAATAGATGATTTTATTTTAAAAGGGGCGGGGGGAGAAATTGGGAGATTGGGATTGACACATACACACTACTATATATAAAATAGTTAACTAATAAGGACCTACTGTATATCACAGGGAATTCTACTCAATACTCTGTAATGGTCTATATGGGAAAAGAATCTAGAAAAGAGTGGATATATGTATATGTATAACTGATTCACTTTGCTATATGACAGAAACTAACACAACATTGTCAATCAACTATACTCCAGTAAAAATTAGTTAAAAAAAATAAAATAGGGCTTCCCTGGTGGCGCAGTGGTTGGGAGTCCGCCTGCCGATGCAGGGGACGCGGGTTCGTGTCCTGGTCCGGGAGTATCCCACATGTCGTGGAGCGGCTGGGCCCGTGAGCCATGGCCACTGAGCCTGTGCGTCTGGAACCTGTGTTCCACAATGGAAGAGGCCACAACAGTGAGAGGCCCGCGTACAGCAAAAATAATAATAATAATAAAGTAAGTTAGAAAATTAAAAAAATTAAAAATAAAGCCTGCCTGGTTAGTAAAGAGCTTTTACTCCAAAGTTCGGTTTTCTATATATTTAAAACATCTTCACTGAGAATAAAAATCTCAGAAAGATTTCAGAAGTAACACTCCAAAACCAAGTATACACAAAAACAATAATAACAATACCAATGTCACCAAGGCGTTGCAACAACCGGACTAGAATGTCAGCTTTCGTTATAAAAGATCTCAAGCACCGTCCCCTCGCCCAAAGCTGTAACCCATCTTCACATTCAAATGTAATCAAGTTTTTAAAACTGTCCCAACCACATCTGTTCCCACAAAACAATTTACCAGATCTTGAGTGTTTTAGGATACTTTTCACCCATTTGAATTGGAATTAAGCTAGTTCCTATGTACGTAAACACAAATGCACAGTTTTGGATTGCTTACAAGAGATTTCAGTCAAAAGTTCATTAATCTTTAAAAATTTTCTGGTGATCCCAACAAGTTTAATAATAAAAAGGCTTGTTTTCAAGGGTTTATTAAAGAAAAATTATCATTAAACATGGATAGCATCACAGTGTCGTAAGGATTTAGAAGGGATTTAGAAAGTCATCTTCCACTATGAACCCCATAGGTTTAAGCCAAAGCTAATCTCAGAGAGATGAGAAGTCTTCCCTTCTGTGGAGGCTGACAGGAAAGATTTCATAAGCAAGAGCTTCCATGGTGTGACATAGTCTCTGTTATTTAATAAAGGTCCTAGTCACTGACCTGGATCATAGCAACCCTTCCTTTCTGCCTCCCCTCGTGCTGGCTGTCCTAGTGCCAGGGGCACATGGGGAAGCAGCTCCCTCCACCCTCCAGGGTGCACTGGAGGCTCCCCTTGGCTGAGTGTGGATTCAGCAGGGATCCCAGGGAAAGACAGAGAAGGGATTGGTACTGCTTTTGTCTCCCAGAAGATTGTTTGCGTGGGCTCTGTAGTCTTAGATGAACCCCTGAGTGTGTCTCGGGGTGCTGACGTCTGCTCCCACAGCCCCTCCATATTAGTTATGATCCCCATCTTGTGGGAGGATGGCAGATCATAGCACGGATCATAGAATCAGACCCTGTGGGTTCAAATTATTAACTGGTTCCAATACCGGTTAACTCAGCAAGTCATATAAACTATGTAAGTTTCTGTTTCCTCATTCAGAAACCAAGGACGATAAGCAGGTTGATGTGAGACGTGAATGACAACATGGATAAGACTTAACCCCTGAGTCACAGACTAGGGGTCTAAGCTGGACCCTCGGACTCTAAATCCCAGGCTTTCCCCCTTACCATGCAATCTCCGTTACGTGCAACCTTGAACAGCATCAGGGCAGGACAGAAGATAAAATAAATGGAGCGTCACCAGGGAACCCTTAAACTAGTAGGTGAAATGCACCACTTATCAAGAACCAGCATGATCTAGTTCAGTGATTCTATTGTAATGAGGGCAAAACATCACCTCACCCACCACATAGGAGGGGACCCTAAATCTCCAATGATGTGACTTCTCTTCTGACCCACACAATCACCTGTGAGTCAGACAGGGCAGGCAACTGTATCCTGGACACGGGTCCAGAGAAGATCCCCGAGCTACTAAATATGAACCTGGGACCCCAAATCAAGTCTCTGGCTTCCAAGCTTGGAGCTTTTACAACTGCCTATTACCCACATTTCTTACCACAAATTATTTGCTTGAAGCCTCACTTTACTTTCATCATAGCCACAGTGATCTGTACATAGTGGGCTGACCTTGCTCAGTAAAATGGGTTCATTGTATTTCCCAGAGGAAGCATTACCATATAGAGCATCACTGGGGAAAATCATTTCTCCATTCCAAATGTAGGAAAGCCTGCTGCTTTTCACGCCGCCCGTGAGTTTTCCGCAGGTCCTACCTTGACTCAATTAACATTGGTCTTTCTGTTGATGGCAATGGATTTGGCTGACAGTTTACCAGATATGCAGTGCCAGCATCGTCTGAGTCAGCATCCCATACCACTGCGATCTTGGCCCCAACTATGAATTACTTAAATAGTAATTATTTGGCTATGAGACTTTCAGTATAGTTGGTTGAGTCTAAATCGTGCTGATCAATCTTTTTTGCTTTTCTGTTTTTAGCTATCTATGTTTACAGTACTGTGTCACCCTCAGGACTTTTTTTTATTACAAAAGAGTTGCCTATATAAAGATTTTGTAAACCTTGTAGAGTTGAATTTTGGTACAAAATCAGATTATCTTAGAGACATATGTTAAGAACATTCACAAGTGCATTTATTAATATTTGCTGCACTTAAAAAAACAGAGTGAGGGTGGGTGGAAGCATCTGTGGTGAGATGAACATATGTAGCAACTTTGTTCATTGCTTGTTTGAGACTGGTGATCTGTCAATATATACACGGGGTAATTACTCAACTTGCAAGTGTTCAATCTGGGGGATCTGCTAAGAGAAGAACTACAGTAAAGCAGAATAAGTTAGCTAGTATCCAATAAGAGAAACTATGAAAATGTATAGAGAAAGATGTTCCCAACTCCGTTTATAGTTATCCTTGTTCAACCGTGGAAGAAACCATGGATCTAAATTATTTTAGTCAACACTTAAGAAGTAGAAACAAGGGCATAAGGGAGATATGATGTTTTCATTTCTTATGAAAAAGGTTTCTGATAAACTTTGATGCTACCCTCTAAATATTCCGTGCAGTGTGATCAGTTCTGCAAAGAAATGGAAAAAGCCATGAGAGTGCATTAAAAGCAGAATGAACGAGATATGGAAGCAAATGTTAGAAAGCAATTTGGGGCTTTTGGGGGGAAGAAAAGTGATGTGTGTTTACTTAACATCACCTTTGCTTAACAAAACGCTGATATTGCAGCTGGCCTGAGGAATGCGCCTCCCTTGAAAGGCTGCATTTGGACTACAAGCTACCCAAGGTTTGGTTTTCAAATACAAACATAAGCATACATCACCGCAACAATCCATATTCCCCCAACATTATTACATCAAGTTTCACTTTATGCCTAGATATTTTTAGAAAAAAACCTATTTCTTTTGCCAACACAGTATGGACTGATTATTTAATTACTTTTAAGCTTCATGTGTTCACCCAAAATGTGTCCCTTGTGCAAAGTATGTAATTTTCTAATAGAATGTGTGGCTACTTTTCAAGATGCTCTATTAAGCCAATTGCTCATGAAAACCCTTATTGGCTCTTTCCTCTTCACAAGGGGGAGGCAGTTAGAAGTTTACCACCACCAGATGGCGTGGGAAATGTACGCCCAGGCTGGGTAATGCTACTCTGACATTAAAGGATAGAAGAGTTTCTAGAAAACTCTCTGAAAGTGGAGGAAGTGCTCACTCCACTTGTTTTGTTTCTTTTTTGCTGTTGTTTTCCTTCCCTTGCTGTTTTTAAATTGGAGTATAGATGATTGACAATATTGTGTTAGTTTCTGCTGTATAGCAAAGTGAATCAGTTAGACACATACATATATCTGCTCTTTTCTAGATTCTTTGCTGAGTGAAGTAAGTCAGATAGAGAAGGAAAAATATTGTATTATATCGCTTATATGTGGAATCTAAAAAAATGGTACCAATAAACTTATTTACAAAACAGAAATAGAGTCACAGGTGTAGAAAACAGTCTTATTGTAGAAAACCAGGGGGGAAAGGATAAATTGGGAGATTGGAATTGACATATACACACTACTGTATATAATATAGATAATAAGGACCTACTGTACAGCACAGGGAACTCTACTCAATACTCTGTAATGGCCTATATGGGAAAAGAATCTAAAAAAGAGTGGATATACGTATATGTATAATTGATTCACTTTGCCATACACTTGAAATGAACACAACATTGTAAATCAACTATACTCCAATAAAAAAATTTTAAGACATATCTGCACCCCCATAGTCATAACAGTATATATATATATATATATATATATATATACACACACACACATAATAAAATTTTACTCAGCCATAAAAAACTGAGAAACCATTTGTGACATGGATGGACCTTGAAGGCATTATGCTAAGTGAAACAAGTCAGACAGAGAAAGAGAAATACTGTATAATCTCATTTACACATGAAATCTAAAACAAACAAAAACCTCTCTTTGATATGGGTCTTATACAGGACTGTGTGCATAAGCCACGTTTCCCAGATTACTGCCCCTAAGTGAGGGCAGAAGCCGTGGCTTCTCAGCGGCACGCATCAGCGCCACGCCATCTGTCCCCCACGTGGAGGGTCCCACGGCAGCTCACAGCCATGCCCTACTTGCTGTTAAACCTGCTGACCTCCTGTGCCACAGCCAAAAGGCTCCGCACTTCCGCTCCCACCCGCAGGGCTTCTTTCCTCTGCAGCAGTGCCGTTCTGGCTCCCATGGTGGCCACGATGAGAGGCTCTGGGGACGCGACCCTGTGCCCCCAGCCAGGGCTCTGCTGAGGCCACTCCGTCTCCACGTGTCACACTGCTGAGCGCTGGATGCGTGCAGCCAGGCTGTCTTCCTCGGGTCGCTGACAGCTTGTTTGTGTCCCACGGACTGGACCAGCGCTCTGGGGTAGAGTGTGGGCTTTGTCCCGGGGCTGCTCTGTTTCTCCTGGACGTAGGTTCCCACGCAATGCCTCCCCTCATGCTGTGGGAGTCATACCTCCTCTCTATTCCCAGGAGCTGGGGGGGACCCTCCTTCAACTCTACCCTCAAAGTCTGAAGTTCTCCTCATCCTGCCCCGGAGATGATTTTCCATTACTCTAGGATTTCTTCCTGCAGCTCAGCAGCATCATAATCTTAATTGTTTTTTATGTTTTTCTTGTGAATTTCTCTTTCATTGGAAACCTAACTTAGAGCCAGAAAGAAAAGTGAAGTTGATTCAGCACCCAAGGTATATAATATAGAAACAGAGCAGGACCCAATGGTCCTTGCCTCCCACGCCCTCCGCCTGCCTTTTGTCTGTAGAAAAACTTAAGCCAAAGAATAAGTTTAATCAGAGAAGTGAGAAAATGCAGAAGAAAAGGAAAACAGTCAAACTGGACAAAATAATAATAGTTTAGTCATTAAGCAAAGTCTGTGACCTTTAGTTCCTTCTCAAGAGCTATCGAGAATATTCTGAGCTATATCCTGGGAGCTATCTTATGGATACTGAAAGCCCCACTGGGTGGAAGAAGTTAACTACATGAAGACCAGAGTGTAACCATGACACAAGCTGCCACAATTCCGAGAACTGGCCTCAAGGAAAAGGGAACAAACTGACCCTGGAACTGAAGATTAACTGTACTTAAAACAATCAAGAGGATGCTGATCCAACCACCACAGGACCAATTGCAAGACGACTGTCAGAGCTGCCTGTGCTGTTTCTGCACGTGGCCCCCTCCCTCTGCCTGCGCACCCCTGAAACTCCCTTTTAAAAGCTCTTGCCTACTGCTTGTCAAGGGGGGTGCGAGTTGGCCTCTGGACATGAGTCCACCTTCTCCCCCAATTGCTGGCCTCTGAAATAAAACAAACTTTCTTTTCCACCAACCTTGCCTCTTGAGCACTGGCATTAGAGCAGCGAGCAGCCAGATGGGAAAGGAGTGAGGCCTGGGGATGAGTGGCACAGAGGTACGTTTTTTAGTGTTGACAACAAAGGCTCCAGAGCCAAGTTTAGAAGTGCTGTCTCAGATTTGCTTGGGCCCCAGAACTCATGTCTACCTTCCCTCTGCTCCCATGTTCAACTGAGTGACTCAAAAATCCTCCAGAAGCTGCATCACAGACATCCCCCTCTATATTATAAGTGTGAAGCAATTACTTCTCTTGATCTTGCTGGAGCCTCCCTTTGGTAGCCTGTGAGTGACTCAGTGTTGCTCAATCATCTGAATTTTAGTGCTGTAGACAAGAGAAAGTTTTGTCAAGGTTAATGAGTCTTCATCAGCTCTACTGCAGTGTACTGGGCTGACTTCGCTTATCGGCACAATCAGAGTTTGGGGTCCCTAGAGACTATGTCCCATGAAAATCACAATTGCCCTTTTCACCACAGAATCACTGGTATGTTAGCTTAGCACCTGGTACCTAAGAGGCACTCAGTCAGTACTGAATGAATACATGAAAGAATGCTTTTATTTGAAAAACATGTATGTGTGAGTGAAGAAAGATGTAAAAGTACAATAAAATATTAAATATACTGGAATAATGATCTCTGCTGAGACCTGACTACACAGTAATGTACACACCAGACACCTCAGTCTACTGTGTTTCCCCCAACACCGATCCACTCATGAGTCACACTTCCCTGAATATCCTCATGTTCCCCTATCCTGACTCACTGAGGGTCTCTCATTTGTTCTCCCTCAGTACCTTGCTCTTAAGGCTTACAGTACACAGCATGTACTCTATTCACCCATTTACTTACCTGAATCCCTCACTGGTCTGTATCCTTCTAGAGGGCAGAGTGTCCTACCTGTGTCGTACTCATCACTGTATTTGCAGCCCCCAGAAGACCGCCTCACTGCCTAGTACCTTGCTGGCTCTCAATTAATATTTGTTGACTGAATAAATGAACACTTGATTGACTCAAGTCTTTCAGGGTTTTAGCCCCCATTGAATTTTCTTGACCTTTTTACCTTACATTGAGAGAGATTAGTCAAAATCACATGTAAACAAAAATGTGTGGGGGAAAAGGTCTATCTTTCCAGTAGTTTTAAACTCTTTAAATCACCCCTAAAGCAGTGGGTGGTGGAGTTGATCATGTGTGTTTGTGTGTGAAATGGGAGGAGAGCAGGACAGAGAACTGGCCTGAGCACAGGGACTGAACTTTGCCCCCGGACTGCAGGTTGTCTCTCAGGGGTGACAGCTCAGCTTCTGCCCCGTGAGATGTCAGGTCCTGTCACGTGAGAGGTAGACCCGAGTGTCCCCTGCTTTAATGACAGCCCGCACTCTCCCTCGGGAAGCATGTCCCCTGGACGAGCCCTGGGTAGGACGGCTCTCCAGCTCTTCAAGTGTGCTCACAGGGTTTAGCTGTGTATGTTCTGAAAGAAATATTCTTAATCCCCATAAAACTTACAAAGCAGCACTTTGATAGGAAGGTTTTTTTTTAATCTAACAGATTTTGTTTTCTACTACTTTATCACCTTTGTATTTTGCCTATTTGCTTGGAACCCCAGATGTCCTTTTGAGTTTAAAGACTACCCTTGGGAAAAAAAGCTGATATCTCCATATGCCTAATGCCCTAAAAACACTGCTGTTTGCAACTCAGCCAAACCATAGTCTGAAGCTTCTTCCAGAATAGCTGCTAGGGCAGACTCAAAGAGAGCTCCGGCGAGCTGTCAAAATAGCGCAGTCATCTCATCTTGAGGTTCACTGAGGTGGTGAGCAAAAAAAAAAAAAAAAAGGAAAACTTGGACATGAAATGGCAAGGATGCCCCGTAATACTGTGTTATAGAACAAGAAAGAGGATGGATAGACAAGAAGATGGAAGAAAGCAGGAGTTGGCAATTTTCTAAGTGAAGCAGCAGGTGGTTAAAGCTGAGGCTATAGAAATGGAGAGATCTCTGGGGGAGGGATTCGCTGTTTTCACTAACCACTAACATAGCTCAGGGATTCACTACCCATTTCCAGCACCAGCTTATGAACCCGGAGATCCACATGGCTCCATCTCAGAGCAAGGTTTTTTGTTTTTGTTTGTTTGTTTGTTTGTTTTTGCGGTACACGGGCCTCTCACTGTTGTGGCCTCTCCCTTTGCAGAGCACAGGCTCCGGACGTGTAGGCCCAGCGGCCACGGCCCATGGGCCCAGCCGCTCCGCGGCATATGGAATCCTCCCGGACCGGGGCACGAACCCGTGTCCTCTGCATCAGCAGGCAGACTCTCAACCACTGCGCCACCAGGGAAGCCCTAATTTTAATTTTTACTCAAAGTCTTTACTCACATTTTTCTAAGACAATGAAAAGAATCCAGATATATAGGGTTAAAGTAGCATGCAGATCTTCCTCAGCTTGTGATGGGGTTATATCCTGATAAACCCACTGTAAGTTGAAAATATCATAAATTGAAATGCATGCAATACACCTAACCTACTGAAGATCATAACTTAGCCTAGACTAGCTTAAATGTGTTCAGAACACCTACGTTAGCCTACAGTTGGGTAAAGATCATCTAACACAAAGCCCATTTTATAATGAAGTGTTGAATATCTCATGTAATTTATTGAAGACCGTGCTGAAAGTGAAAAACAGAATGGTTGTCTGGGTCTAGAATGGTTCTAAGTATCTCAGTCATTTACCCTGTGATCACGTGGCTGATGGAAGCTGCCCGGCATCACTAGAGAGTGATCATCACCACAAGAGCTGGCCCAGGAAAAGATCAAAATTCAAAAGTCAGAGTATGGTTTCCACTGAATGTGTATCGCTGTTGCACCACCATGAAGTCGAAAAATCGTAAGTCAAACTGTGGTTAAGTCAGGGACCGTCCGTATTTAGATCCCACGTGTCCCCTGTGCTCTCCTGCACACCCTGCTGCACTGCTCCAGCATCCCTCTTTAAATCCCCCCCCAAATCCCTTTCCCTTTCCCTCCTTTCCCAGCCCCAGCCCAACTCTTGATCTTTGTAACCCTCTACTTTTCTTCTTATCTCTCTATCTTCCCCTCCCTGTTAACTTTGTTTTTTGTCACATGATTCCAAAAAGCTGCTTGGGCATCTTCAGATTATTTCTCAGGGACTGGAGGAAGGAGAGTCACTGGTGGGCAAAGTCAAGACTTCCCTTTTCAGGGAGATTGAAAAAGCAAGACTGGATTCAGAATGTTTGTCCTAACACGACAACCCATCTCCCTGCCTTCAGTTTCTTCAGGGTTACATGGTGCAGAAGGCGGAAGGGTCATCAGGGAGAGGCACAAGCTGAGGATTCCTCAGATGGCAGAGTAAGCGAGCGGATGATGCTAACAGATGATGTAAGCATGGCCCCTGGTTCTCCAGTTCCCACCTGGGAGTGTAGACTAGAAGGATCCTGAGTGCTTGGCTCTCGGTCCTGGAACGATTGGAACCCATCACACTTCCTTTGTCTTTGCAAGTGTGAGCTTACATACTTTTTTAGTAACCATCACATTTCCTTCACAGTGGGTGATGGGTAGACTTTCCTGGTTTGCTTTCCAACATCATTAGGTAAAGTACTCATAGATACTCTGAATCCAGCCTTGGATTTTCATTGCCTGGGTTGTTGGTAAGAGTGAGACTAGTCCGCGATGTTGGTACCTTTCTCCCTATTTTTGCCTTGACTTGAATCTGCTTAGTGGTACGATCATCTATACCTTTGTATGTTGATTGTGTGTTGTGTATACGTGTGCGTGCATGTTTTGAGCAGCATAAAAGCCTTGTAAATGTTTGCCTCAAGAGTTTTTGATGATCACAGAACACTTCTGAGTTGAACCTCTCTCTTCGGAGACCAACACATATGAACTTCAAAGCTGTAACTAGGCTTGCACCGCTCTCCAGCATGGGAGATCTGAAATCCTTGGACCCCTCTTTATCATTTCCAATGTCAAGTAAAAGTCTACACAGATACTTTAGACACATTCCCTGTACTCCTGAAAGCGTTATTAAGTTTTCCAAAGGTTGCAGACAGTTTTCTTTATGATCACTATAGTTTTTCACTGCAATCCTGGCATGTTTGTCAATAGGACACCAATTATTTTGGTGATTCCTATATTTTCAAAAACATCTTCTCTTCTATAAGGAAAACTTCTTCTCTCTGTGATGGCCTCTAAAATTTATGCTGCTCCCAACTTGTCAACTTCAGGACTACACATCAGGTTGGTTTGGATGTGATGGTCACTTTAGATTTTTCACCCTACCATGTTCACACAAGGTCTCTCTTACTAATTAACCCCAAATCTCAATCCAGGATTCTATGTATGGCTTATTTGTAATAAACTTACGTTACATCAAATTTTAAATATTCATTAGTTTTGTGAAGGCAATTGCTATGAAATGATATGTTTCTACAATTTGGGGTAACACATACTCAATTGTGGAAAACAAGAAACCAAAAAAAATCACATTAGAAAATAAAAGTCATCCTTAATAACACTAAGAACTTAACTAATGCTTATTATGCACCAGGGGTGTATTTATCAACTTACTTAGCTCTCACAAATATCTTAGGAAATAGATGTAGGCATTTGTATGGTCCTAAAAGAAAAACAGAAAAACAAAACAACTTATGTTTTGAAGAATCACACTCTAAACATAACAGAATTTATTGGAAAAACAGTGTTAGGACAGTCAAAATTCATGTACCATAGCAATATATACCATAAGACATAAGAGAAACATTAATTGGTACGCTCAGCGATGACTCTGACAGCTGGAAAGGCCGTTTGGAGTGGCTGGAGGCTCTCTCTGGGGTGGGAAATGCTGATGTGTGGGCACTGGCCATGCAAGTGAGCCTGTGGCATTTAGAGTAGGCACAGGGGAAAGTGAAACCCACCAAGGGCCAAAGCCCATGCAAGACTGGAGCTGTACTGATGATGTCAGCCTGGTGTTTTCTTTGTGAGTAGTTTTTTGGTTACTAATTCAATCTCTCGACTTTTTGTAGATTTATTCAATTTTTCTATTTCATTTGACTTAGAGAGAGTTAGTGTCTTTTTGAATTTGTCTATTCCACTGAGGATGTCTAATTTTCTGCCATACAATTGTTCATAGACTTATGTTCCCTTATCATCCCTTTTATTCTGGAAGATTAGTAGTAAATTCCCTAGTCCATTCCTGATTTTAGTAATTTGATATCTTTTTTTCTTTGTCATCCTAGCTAAAGATGTGTTAATTTTTATGATCTTTTAAAAACCACAAGTTTTGGTTTTATTGATTTTGTCTATCTAGATCTCATTTATTTCCACTCTAATCTTTATTATTTTCTTCTTTGGGTTTGTTTGGGTTTAATTTGCTTTTCCTTTTCTAGTTTCTTTCAGGAGAACACTGTTATTGATTTGAGTTCTTTCTTCCTTTTAGTATAGAGATTTATAGGTATAAATATACCTCTGCACACTGCTTTTTCTGCATCTCATGAGTTTTGGAGCCAATCCAGAAAGTGTTCTTGTTGTCCAGTACCTCTACTTGTCCAGCCAAAAGACTAGCAGCTGGTATTTATCTTTTCCTTTAAAGGCTTGGGAGTTAGCAGCTTTATAGATGAGGGCAGTCCTGACCATAAACCCGACTGCATTTTCACAGGACGGTAGAGTTAGGCTATCCTGTCCAGCCTTATATCCTGGTACTTGCTTCTCTTCCTTACTAATAAATGCCCTTATGACGCTTTTTTTTCCAGAATAGGGCACTTTCATCTGTATTAAAAACCTGTCAGGCAGATGTCCTTTCTCCTCAATGACTTTCTTATGTGTCTGGGAGCTCGTCTGCTGCCTCTTGGTCAGCAGAAGATGCTTCTCATGTTCTCTTGACATTTTTTAAACCAAACCTCTTCCTAAGATCATCAAACCATCCT
Organism: Mesoplodon bidens; assembly: GCF_964165515.1. Classification (NCBI taxonomy): domain Eukaryota; kingdom Metazoa; phylum Chordata; class Mammalia; order Artiodactyla; family Ziphiidae; genus Mesoplodon; species Mesoplodon bidens. The sequence continues at coordinate 12,179,190 of NC_138168.1, read as the reverse complement.
CTGCTGACATTAAATCTCCAGCTTTAGTTCCTTCACCTTCCTTTTGCTTTAAGTTGTCATATAATGACTACGCTTTTTCTCAAATCATATTAGAGTCTACAGGTATGTCTTTCTTATAGCAATTCTGCACTCACAGAAAAGCTGCATTTTCAATGAGAGATAAAAAGGTATTTGAAAAAAAGTGCAAAATTTTCACACCTGCCGGCATAGTTGCAGTGACAGCTTCACGAATTTCCTTTTCTTTTTTTACACTGGTCCCTACGCTGAATTCATTTATTTTGAAATGGTGGCAACTGCAGCTGCAGACCTCAATCTACAGTCCATGTCAAGCAGTTCAACTTTTTCTTGTAATGTCGTGACTTTGCTTCTTGGGAGCATGTCCAGCATCACTAGCAGCAGTTATTATGGGCCCGTGGTGTTATACAAGGTTCATGGTATTGCACTAAACACGATGGAAAATATGTAAGAACCACGAGAGATCACTTTTTACAGCAATACGCAGTTTACTGGAGAGAGGAGCTGCTCAAGTTGAGATGATGGGTGTCACGTGGTGTTTCAAGCAGAAACTCGAAACACCTGAGCTCAGCACAACAGCAACAAGAGAGGCCAAGAAATTACGACAGCAGCACAGTAGGTACCACAGCTCACTTTATGATTTAATACTGAGTCTTTACATTTGCCACATTTCTCTAGACTGAATGGTGCCATGGGGCCATGTTCCGTCTGTGTTCGTGTGCGTACATTTTTATACATTTTAACTTTTTATATAGATTTGTCTGTATTTTATGGTAGCAAATAATAAAATAGACTAGGACCTGCATATATTTTACACATCCATGACATACCTAACATTTTCTTAATTTTTTTGATATTTCTACATGACACAGTTTGTCTACAAGTTTTTACAAATTGTCAGAAATCTCCAAGATGTTTCCCAATGTATTTATTGAAAAAAATCCACATATTAAGTGGACTGGTGTGGTTCAAATCTGGGTTGTTCAAGGATCATTTAAAATTAAACATACAGGCAAATTGTTACATAGAGTAACATTTATAGGTGTGCACACAGTGGTTAGTATATAAACATATTTCCTTGTGTTGCCAAGCAGAATGGGCCTAGAGACAACACCACCCTGATACTCCCTTGGTGGGTTACATTTTCTCCTGTGCCTACTCTAAATGCCACAGGCTCACCTGCATGGCCAGTGCCCACACACCAGCATTTCCCACCCCGGAGAGAGCCCCCAGCCACTCCAAACTGCCTTTGCAGGTGTCAGATTCATCACTGAGGGTACCAATTAATGTTTCTCGGATGTGTTATGGTACATAGTGCTATGGTACATGAAGTTTGACTGTCCTAACACTGTTTTTCCCATAAATTGTGTTATATAAGGTAAAAAAAAATGGTAAAGCAGAAATCCAGTGAAGTAAGCAGTCATTCATGCTCACACGAGACCTAAGAATGTAACCTAATTTGTAATCCAAAAATACTTGAGAAGGTCATACTGGAATAGTTTGGGCCCTAAGTACAATGACTGGTTTCCTTACAAGAACAAAAGGTACAAAGAGACACAGAGAAGAAAAAGTTATATAAAGACAGAAACAAAATCGGGAGTGATGAGTCAACAAGCCAAGGAATGCCAAGGATTGCCAGCCACCACCAGTAGCTGGAAGAAACGAGGAGGATTCTTTCCTGCAGCCTTCAGAGGGAGCATGGCCATGCCAATGCCTTAATTTCAAACCTCTTGCTTCCAGACTGTGAGAGAATACAGTCTGTAGTTTCAAGCTCCCAAGTTTCTAGAGCTTTCTTACAGCAGCTCTAGGAAACTAACACAAAAAGGATGTCAAAGAGGCACAGAGAACTGAAAGAAACCCAATGGCCTAAGCTAGAATATTTACACAACAAAACAAATGAAACAGTATTGGATTATAACACACAAAGTATAAAATATTCACAAGTCCATGCTAACATAAATAAGTGACTTAATAAATAAATATATGGGGAAAAGAGGCAAATCTTCCATGCAGAAGAATGTCAAACATTTTACCAGGAGCTGGAGCATGATTCTCAATCCTTAATTAAATGCGGGCCATGCATAATGGTTTTATTTCAAATAGTACAGTATGAGGGAGTATAACTTTACAGTGGAAAATCTGATAAACGCTGTTTCAGCCAAGTAATCAAGCTCAACATTAACAATCATAAGTCGTGTTTATAGCATGTACCCTTGATATGGTGTGAAGAAAATGATGTTTTAATTCTGTGGTCTTCCTCTCAAGAACACATAAATCCAGTCAAATCATGAGCAAAACATCAGACACATCCCAGTTGAGAGACGTTCTGCAAAATACCTGATCAGTACTGCTCAAAACTTTCATGGTCATCATAAACAAGGAGAGTCTGAGAAAGAGTGATTTTTGTGCTTTATTACCTCCCTCTTGTTTGGGGACTCTACTAGTGTGTGCATTAAAGCTACGTGATATTATTGCATAGGTCATTCTTCCTCTAATTTCTGCTCTGTTTCTCAGATTATCATTTCTACTGCTCTAACTTCCAGTTTACTAACCCTATTTCTGACATCTCCAATATGTTGTTAAGGTCAACAGTGAACTTTTTTTCCTACGTTGAACTTTTCAGGTAATGAATTTGCATTTGCTTCTTTTCTGTTTCCATTTCTCTGTGGAGATTTATTGTCTGTTCACTAGATTCCTCATGGCTCTATTTTTCCTTTTGGTTCTTGAATAAGATTATTATAAGTTCATTAAAGTCGTCATCTCTAATTCTAACATCTGCACCATATTAGTCTTTTTCTATTGACTCCTTTCTCCCTTGACTATGAGCACGTATTCCTATTTCTTCACATACCTAATAATTTAAAAATTTTACACTGAACTTGGTGAAATACCTGTTGTAGAGATTGAATTCTATTGTTGGCTTCTGAAGAGTGTTGATTTTTGTTTTAGGAGGGAGTTCACTCAGCTGGACTCACACTGCAGGTATCTGGAGTAGCTGAAATTGCAGCTTCTAGTTCTTTAGTTTCCTCATAATCACTCTCATGCTTGCATAATTCAGGTTCAGCCAAGGACTTGTATATGGCATTTTGTAGACTTTAGGGCTTCCACTCTGTAGACCCCTCCTTCCCAGCATGCACCCCCCCACACACCACTCTTCAATCATTATGGCAGAACCTCACTTCATCCATTGATTCGTCAGGTCAGCAAGACAGTGGTTTCCTGTTTCAGTTCTAACTCCCTATCACTGTAGACTAGAAAAAAGCCATAAAAATGGGAATCTTTCCCAGATCTTTTTTTTTCAAAGATGATTCCCCTCAAGTTTCTACCTCCTAGTATCCTACTCCTGTGCCTTCAAATAATTGCTCTTTAAAGTAGCATTTTGTACAGAGCTTATAATTGTGATCTGCAGTAGTGTCAGCCCAAATCATGGTAATCCACCATTAGCAGAAACAGTACCTCTGTCTATTCATTTGTGATGATTTCTTAAGGACACTTTTCTATTTTTATTTCCCTAAACATATTAAACGAACTCATTTTATCTTTTGTGTCTAATCATTCTGATTCTTGATTTTATAGTTCCATTATTTCTTTTTTCTCATAAGTTGGGTTTTGTTGTTTATCTATTTGTACATTTTTTCTTAACATGGGTCCTTATTTGTTCGTACTTCCTTATCCATTGAGGTCTGCATTTAATGTTTTTCTTTTCTGGAAAGTTTCAGTTTACTTTTCTTTTACTTTCAGTTTTTGGTTTGTTTGTTTTTGTTAAACATGAAATTGATCCTCCAATTCAGGATCACTTCAAACTAAATTCTTTTTTTTTTTCTTTTGCCAAAGAAATAAGTAGTGAGAATTTTGTCTTCAAACACACATAAGGAGTTTTTCCCCTCCCTATCAAGAGCCAGATCTCTGGGAGGCAAGTTTATTTATGTAGCTCACTCTGTAAGCCTGGGTGTCGCCCTTTAGGGATTCTGGCTCTGTAACAGGCTGTCTAACCCAAATGTCCCTCTTACACACACGCTAAGCGTTGCCTCGTAAGTTCACCCCCCTCGCCACCATCACCACGTGTGGGGCTCACTTCTAGGTCACTGAGGGTTGAAAGATGCTCAGAGCATCCATGGCTTCTGTGACTGCTTACTTCACTGGCTTTCTACTTTACCTTTTTTTTTTTTTTACTTTTTACTTTTCCTTTACTTTCTGGCTCATTCAGCTGAGCATTTAGAAAGATGTATTTTTTTAAACCAAGAATTTGAAGTGTTTGGTAGCTGAAGGATTTTTTTTAGGATAACTAATATACAGGTTGTTGGAAAGAGAGCTTTTTATTCTAATTTTACTTTATTTTCTTTTATATTCATTTTTTTTACAGTAGGTTTTTGTTGGTTACCTATTTTAAATACAACAGTGGGTACATGTTAATCCCAAACTCCATGGCAGTCCAGTGGTTAGGATTCCATGCTTCCACTGCAGCGGGCATGGGTTAAATCCCTGGTCAGGGAGCTAAGATCCTACAGCCAAAAAGTAAAAAAAAAAAAAAAAGAAAAAACACAATCCATAATACAAAACATTGACAATTTAGACTTTATTCTAATTTTAAATACATGTTATTTTGGAGTGCTTTATTTACATTTAATTTATTTACATTGTCAATCCATGTGTTGACAATGCTGTGAAAGAACAACTTATTCTGCACATCAGGTGGGTCTTTTGGGGACTTTTTCAGTCTAGTAGCTTGTACACCACATATAGCAGAAAGTTTGCACTTTTGATGATACATTTCTACAGTTTCCCAGGCTGAGCTGGGTTTCATGTTTTTTTTTTTTTCTTAAGTGATAAAATGTGGTTGTCACCTATAATCATGTTACTGACTTTCTTAGAACTATCTTAGTAATACTACTTATCCACAAAAATTGATAAAATTAAGTAAGACTGTTTAAGGATTAAATTGTGTCTCATGAGCACTTCTGTTTCTAAGAATTTGTGAGTTTAGAGAGAGTTATGATCAGAAAAACATGATTCTCCTGCTTCACTTAAATGAAACTTGAGTAGTCATCTAATCCATTCATTCTAGTCAAGCAAAATGATAATAAAATTCTTTTTATAGATTAGAATATATTCTGTTTAAATGTTTCCAAAGAAAACCACAATTTCTTAAATTTTGTTATAGTATTTATCATCTCTGACTCTAAAAGAAAGCTTCTTTCTTCTACAAGCATAGCCTTAATCCCATCTGTCCTACCCTAGTCTGCCTCTTGGTTACCAAAGTTTTCTTCTGACCTACCTGAAGAAAAACATCAAAGGTATTTGTAAATATTTAAGAAGAAGTGAGAATAATTCCCTTTCCTATCTTTGACCATTAAAAATCAAAATCATTGTAACTTTACAAGATAAGGATGGCACAGCTCTCTTGTTTCCTGCCACTCTCACAGAGGTTCCTTGTCACAGCAAAACCACCACACCTGCCCCACCTGGTCTTCCACATTTTTGAAGTAGCTTACTAAAATGTCTCTGAGAAAGAAAACAATATAATCAAAATCCAGCATTTTCTCTAGCCTGTAAATGCTACGGCATTCTTTTATTTCCCCAGGTGGTTATGTTTAACACAGTACTTGATTCCAGCTATTAAATCACTTTTCAGTTTATTCTCCACTAGGCAAGTTGATCCTGTTCTTTTCATCTCTTCTCACAGATTCAACTTACTTATCCTTTAATCATGTCATTTGTTTTTCTCTGAAATCACTTCAAGATATGATCTTCATGCTCATCTCAAGATGAGTCACCATCATTGTCCCTTTGCATCTCAAGAAATAATACACCCACCCCACCCCTGCCCCCCTCACATCTGCATGGAAACATCCCAGTTGATATAGACTGAAGTTATTGATGTTGCTAGACCTTTTAATTGTAGGTTCACTTACACATTTATAAATGCTCTAAAACCAAAGTTTTTCTGATACCCAAAGCTTTGATGTTTAAGATAACACTAAAGTGGAAACAAAACCATACATTGAATCTAGAAATTTAGAGTTGATAGACATATATATATATATATATATATATATATATATATATATAATTTTTCTAAGTTGTGCCATATACTTCTTTGGTTGTAAATACACACGACATAAAATTTGCCATATTATGAGAAAAATTCAAGGGCATTTAGTACATTCAAAATGTACAACCGTTACCGCTATATAGTTCCAGACATTTTTATCACCCACAAAGGAAACCTGGTATCCATTCAGCAGTCTCTCCCTTCTCTCAGCCCCTGGCTACCACTAATCTGCTTTCTGTCTCTACAAATTTGCCTTTCCTGGGTATCTCATATAAGTAAAATCATATGTCCAGAATATGTAGCATTTTGTGTCTGGCTTCTTTCATTCATCAACATGTTTTCAAGCTTCATTCATGCTGCAGAATGTATTAGTATTCCACTCCTTTTATGACTAAATAATACTTCACTGTATGGATTTAACACAGTTTTTCATCAGTTCATCAGTTGTTGACATTTAGGTTTTTTCCACTTTTTGGCTATTACAAATAGTGCTGCTTTGAACCTCCTTGTACAAGTGTTTGACCACATGTTCACATGTTTTAAATTCTTCAGGGAACTGCTGGGTCATATGGCAATTCTACGTTTAAGTTACTGAGGAACTTCCAAACTTTTCCAAAGAAGCTGCCCATTTTACATTCCCACCAGCAATCCACAAGTGTTTCCATTTCTCCTCATATGCATCACCACTTCTTATTTTCCATTTTTTAATCATGGCTAGCTTAGTAGATTAAAATGCTTTCTCATTGGGAATTGGATTTGCATTTCCCTAATGACAATTGATGTAGAGCATCTTTCCATATGTTGGCCATTCATATATCCCTGTTGGAGGAATGTCTATTCAAGTCCTTGGTCCATTTTTAAATTGGGTTCTTTGTCCTTTGTTTTTGGGTTGTAGGAGTTCTTTACATGTACTAGACACCAGACACTCATCAGATATATGATTTGCAAATATTCTCTGTCACACTGTGAGTTGCCTTTTCACCCTCTTCACAGTATATTTTGATGCACAAAATGTTTTCTTTTTGATAAAGTCCAATTTCTACATTTTGTTATTGTTATTGCTCCTGCTTTTGGTGTCATATCTAAATATCTGTAGCCAAGTCCAACATCACGATCAACTCCTATTTTTCATTCTAAGAGTTTTATAGTGTTAGATCTTACACTCATAATATTGATCCATCTCCTCCCTCTTGCATCTCCCTCCCACCCTCCCTATCCCACCCCTGTAGGTGGTCACATAGCACCAAGCTAATCTCCATGTGCTGATCTCCCTGTGCTATGCAACTGCTTCCCACTAGCTATCTATTTTACGTTTGGTAAATGTGTATATATGTCCATGCCATTCTCTCACATTGTCGCCACTTACGACTCCCCTCCCTATGTCCTCAACTCCATTATCTACGTCTTCCTCTTTATTCCTGTCCTACCACTACGTTCGTCAGCACCATTTTTTTTTTAGATTCCATATATATGTGTTAGCACAAGGTATTTGTTTTTCGCTTCCTGACTTACTTAACTCTGTATGACAGACTCTAGGTCCATCCACCTCACTACAAATGACTCAATTTCGTTTCTTTTTATGGCTGATTAATATTCCATTTGTACATATATGCCACATCTTCTTTATCCATTCATCTGTTGAGACACTTAGGTTGCTTCCATGTCCTGGCTATTGTAAATACTACTGCAGTGAACATTGGGGTGCATGTATCTTTTTGAATTATGGTTTTCTCAGGGTACATGCCCTACATGCCCAGTAGTGGGATTGCTGGGTCATATGGTAGTTCTATTTTTATTTTTTTAAAGAACCTCCATACTGTTGTCCATAGTGGCTGTATCAATTACATTCCCAACAACAGTGCAAGAGGGTTCCCTTTTCTCCACAGATTTTTTGATGATGGCCATTCTGACTGGTGTGAGGTGATACCTCATTGTAGTTTTGATTTGAATTTCTCTAATTATTAGTGATGTTGAGCATACTTTTTTGTGTTTGTTGGCAATCTGTATATCTTCTTTGGAGCAATGTCTATTTAGGTTTTCTGCCCATTTTTGGATTAGGTGGTTTGTTTTTTTTATATTGATATGCATGAGCGGCTTCTAAATTTTGGAGATTAGTCCTTTGTCAGTTTCATCATTTGCAAATATTTTCTCCCATTCTGAGGGCTGTCTTTTCATCTTGTTTACGGTTTCCTTTGCTGTGCAAAAGCCTTTAAGTTTCATTAGGTCCCATTGGTTTATTTTTGTTTTTAATTCCATTTCTCTAGGAGATGGGTCAAAAAGGATCTTGCTGTGAATTATGTCATAGAGTGTTCTGCCTATGTTTTCCTTTAAGACTTTTATAGTGTCTGCCCTTACATTTAAGTCTTTAATCCATTTTGAGTTTATTCTTGTTTATGGTGTTAGGGAGTGTTCTAGTTTCATTCTTTTACATGTAGCTGTCCAGTTTTCCCAGCACCACTTACTGAAGAGGCTATCCTTTCTCCATTGTATATTCTTGCCTCCTTTATCAAAAATAAGGTGACCATATGTGTGTGGATTTATCTCTGGGCTTTATATCCTGTTCCATTGATCTATATTTCTGTTTTTGTGCCAGTACCATACTGTGCTGATTACTGTAGCTCTGTAGTATAGTCTAAAGTCCGAGAGTCTTCTGAAGTCCGAGAGCCTGATTCCTCCAGCTCTGTATTTCTTTCTCAAGATTGCTTTGGCTATTTGGGGTCTTTTGTGTTTCCATATAAATTGTGAAATTTTTTGTTCTAGTTCTGTGAAAACTCCCATTGATAGTTTGATAGGGATTGCATTGAATCTGTAGACTGCTTTGGGTAGAATAGTCATTTTCACAATGTTGATTCTTCCAATCCAAGAACATGGTATATCTCTCCATCTGTTTGTATCATCTTTAATTTCTTTCATCAGTGTCTTATAGTTTTCTGCATACAGGACTTTTGTCTCGTTAGGTAAGTTTATTCCCAGGTATTTTATTCTTCTGTTGCCATAGTAAATGGGAGTGTTTCCTTAATTTCTTTTTCAGATTTTTCATCAGTAGTGTATAGGAATGCAAGAGATTTCTGTGCATTCATTTTGTATCCTGCTACTTTACCAAATTCATTGAATAGCTCTAGTAGTTTTCTGGTAGCATCTTTAGGATTCTCTATGTGTAGTATCCTGTCATCTGCAAACACTGACAGCTTTACTTCTTCTTTTCTGATTTGCATTCCTTTTATTTCTTTTTCTTCTCTGATTGCTGTGGCTAAAACTTCCAAAACTATGTTGAATAATAGTGGTGAGAGTGGGCAACCTTGTCTTGTTCCTGATCTTAGTGAAAATGGTTTCAGTTTTTCAACATCGAGAACGATGTTGGCTTTGGGTTTGTCATATATGGCCTTTATTATGTTGAGGTAAGTTCCCTCTATGCCTACTTTCTGAAGGGTTTTTACCATAAATGGGTGTTGAATTTTGTCAAAAGCTTTTTTTTTTTTTTTGATTAAAGTTTTTTATTTATTTTTTTTTTTTTAATTTTTTGCTTTATAACAAATTTAATCAGTTATACATATACATATGTTTCCATATCCCCTCCCTTTTGCGTCTCCCTCCCACCCTCCCTGTCCCACCCCTCCAGGCGGTCACAAAGCACCGAGCTGATCTCCCTGTGCTATGCGGCTGCTTCCCACGAGCTATCTACCTTACGTTTGGTAGTGTATATATGTCCATGCCGCTCTTTCACTTTGTCACAGCTTACCCTTCCCCCTCCCCATATCCTCAAGTCCATTCTCTAGTAGGTCTGTGTCTTTACTCCTGTCTTACCCCTATGTTCTTCATGACATTTTTTTTTTCTTAAATTCCATATATATGTGTTAGCATACAGTATTTGTCTTTCTCTTTCTGACTTACTTCACTCTGTATGACAGACTCTAGGTCTATCCACCTCATTACAAATAGCTCAATTTCATTTCTTTTTATGGCTGAGTAATTTTCCATTGTATATATGTGCCACATCTTCTTTATCCATTCATCCGATGATGGACACTTAGGTTGTTTCCATCTCTGGGCTATTGTAAATAGGGCTGCTATGAACATTTTGGTACATGTCTCTTTTTGAATTATGGTTTTCTCAGGGTATATGCCCAGTAGTGGGATTGCTGGGTCATATGGTAGTTCTATTTGTAGTTTTTTAAGGAACCTCCATACCGTTCTCCATAGCGGCTGTACCAATTCACATTCCCACCAGCAGTGCAAGAGGGTTCCCTTTTTTCCACACCCTCTCCAGCATTTATTGTTTCTAGATTTTTTGATGATGGCCATTCTGACTGGTGTGAGATGATATCTCATTGTAGTTTTGATTTGCATTTCTCTAATGAGTAAAGATGTTGAGCATCCTTTCACGTGTTTGTTGGCAGTCTGTATATCTTCTGTGGAGAAATGTCTATTTAGGTCTTCTGCCCATTTTTGGATTGGGTTGTTTGTTTTTTTGTTATTGAGCTGCATGAGCTGCTTATAAATTTTGGAGATTAATCCTTTGTCAGTTGCTTCATTTGCAAATATTTTCTCCCATTCTGAGGGTTGTCTTTTGGTCTTGTTTATGGTTTCCTTTGCTGTGCAAAAGCTTTTAAGTCTCATTACGTCCCATGTGTTTATTTTTGTCTTTATTTCCATTTCTCTAGGAGGTGGGTCAAAAAGGATCTTGCTGTGATTTATGTCATAGAGTGTTCTGCCTATGTTTTCCTCTAAGAGTTTGATAGTGTCTGGCCTTACATTTAGGTCTTTAATCCATTTTGAGCTTATTTTTGTGTATGGTGTTAGGGAGTGATCTAATCTCATACTTTTACATGTCCCTATCCAGTTTTCCCAGCACCACTTATTGAAGAGACTGTCCTTTCTCCACTGTACATTCCTGCCTCCTTTATCAAAGATAAGGTGACCATATGTCCATGGGTTTAACTCTGGGCTTTCTATCCTGTTCCATTGATCTATCTTTCTGTTTTTGTGCCAGTACCATACTGTCTTGATTACTGTAGCTTTGTAGTATAGTCTGAAGTCAGGGAGCCTGATTCCTCCAGCTCCATTTATCGTTCTCAAGATTGCTTTGGCTATTCGGGGTCTTTTGTGTTTCCATACAAATTGTGACATTTTTTGTTCTAGTTCTGTGAAAAATGCCAGTGGTAGTTTGATAGGGATTGCATTGAATCTGTAGATTGCTTTGGGTAGTAGAGTCATTTTCACAATGTTGATTCTTCCAATCCAAGAACATGGTACATCTCTCCAGCTATTTGTATCATCTTTAATTTCTTTCATCAGGGTCTTATAGTTTTCTGCATACAGGTCTTTTGTCTCCTTAGGGAGGTTTATTCCTAGATATTTTATTCTTTTTGTTGCGATGGTAAATGGGAGTGTTTCCTTGATTTCACTTTCAGATTTTTCATCATTAGTATATAGGAATGCCAGAGATTTCTGTGCATTAATTTTGTATCCTGCTACTTTACCAAATTCATTGATTAGCTCTAGTAGTTTTCTGGTAGCATCTTTAGGATTCTCTATGTATAGTATCATGTCATCTGCAAACAGTGACAGCTTTACTTCTTCTTTTCCAATTTGGATTCCTTTTATTTCTTTTTCTTCTCTGATTGCTGTGGCTAAAACTTCCAAAACTATGTTGAATAATAGTGGTGAGAGTGGGCAACCTTGTCTTGTTCCTGATCTTAGTGAAAATGGTTTCAGTTTTTCAACATCGAGAACGATGTTGGCTTTGGGTTTGTCATATATGGCCTTTATTATGTTGAGGTAAGTTCCCTCTATGCCTACTTTCTGGAGGGTTTTTACCATAAATGGGTGTTGAATTTTGTCAAAAGCTTTTTCTTCATCTATTGAGATGATCATGTGGTTTTTCTCCTTCAATTTGTTAATATGGTGTATCACATTGATTGATTTGCGTATATTGAAGAATCTTTACATTCCTGAGATAAACCCCACTTGATCGTGGTGTATGATCTTTTTAATGTGTTGTTGGATTCTGTTTGCTGGTATTTTGTTGAGGATTTTTGCATCTATGTTCATCAGTAATATTGGCCTGTAGTTTTCTTTCCTTGTGACATCTTTGTCTCTTTTTGTTATCAGGGTGATGGTGGACTCATAGAATGGGTTGGGGAGTGGTCCTCCCTCTGTTATATTTTGGAAGAGTTTGAGAAGGATTGCTGTTAGCTCTTTTGTAAATGTCTGATAGAATTTGACTGTGAAGGCAGTTGGTCCTGGACTTTTGTTTGTTGGAAGATTTTTAATCACAGTCACAATTTCAGTGTTTGTGATTGGTCTGTTCATATTTTCTATTTCTTCCTGGTTCAGTCTTGGAAGTTTCTGATTTTGTAAGAATTTGTGCAATTCTTCCAGGTTGTCCATTGTATTGGCATATAGTTGCTTGTAGTAATCTCTCATGATCCTTTGTATTTCTGTGGTGTCAGTTGTTACTTCTCTTTTCTCATTTCTAATTCTACTGATTTGAGTCTTCACCTCTTTTGATGAGTCTGGCTAATGGTTTATCAATTTTGTTTATCTTATCAAAGAACCAGCTTTTAGTTTTATTGATCTTTGCTATTGTTACCTTCATATCTTTTTCATTTATTTCTGATCTGATATTTATGATTTCTTTTCTTCTGCTAACTTTGGGGGCTTTTTGTTCTTCTTTCTCTAATTTCTTTAGGTGTATGGTTAGGTTGTTTATTTGAGGTGTTACTTGTTTCTTGAGATAGGATTGTATTGCTAAAAATTTCACTCTTAGGACTGCTTTTGCTGCATCCCACAGGTTTTGGGTCATCATGTTTTCATTGTTTTTTGTTTCTAGGTAATTTTTGATTTCATCTTTGATTTATTCAGTGATCTCTTGCTTATTAAGTTGTGTATTGTTTAGCCTCCATGTGTTTGTACTTTTTACAGATTTTTTCCTGTAATTGATATCTTGTCTCATAGCATTGTGGTCGGAAAAGCTAGTTGATGTGATTTCAATTTTCTTAAATTTACCAAGGCTTGATTTGTGACCCGAGATATGGTCTATCCTGGAGAAGGTTCCATAAGCACTTGAGAAGAAAGTGTATCCTGTTGTTTTGGGGTGGAATGTCCTATAAATGTCAATTAAGTCCATCTTGTTTAATGTGTCATTTAAAGCTTGTGTTTCCTTATCTATTTTCATTTTGGATGATCTGTCCATTGGTGAGACTAGGGTGTTAAAGTCCCCTACTATGATTGTGTTACTGTCGATTTCCCCTTTTATGGCTGTTAGTATTTGCTTTATGTATTGAGGTGCTCCTATGTTGGGTGCATAAGTAATTACAGTAGTTATATCTTCTTCTTGGATTGATCCCTTGATCATTATGTAGTGTCCTTCTTTGTCTCATGTAATAGTCTTTATTTTAAAATCTATTTTGTCTGATATGAGCATTGTTACTCAAGCATTCTTTTGATTTCCATTTGCATGGAATATCTTTTTCCATCTGTATGTGTCCCTAGGTTTGAAGTGGGTCTCTTGTAGACAGCATCTATATGGTCTTTGTTTTGTATCCATTCAGCCAGTCTATGTCTTTTGGTTGGAGCATTTAATCCATTTACATTTGAGGTAATTATTGATATGTATGTTCCTATTACCATTTTCTTAATTGTTTTGGGTTTGTTATTGTAGGTCTTTTCCTTCTCTTGTGTTTCCTGCATAGAGAAGTTCCATTAGCATTTGTTGTATTGCTGGTTCAGTGGTGCTGAGTCCTCTTAGCTTTTGCTTGTCTGTAAAGGTTTTAATTTCTCTGTCGAATCTGAATGAAATCCTTGCTGAGTAGAGTAATCTTGGTTGTAGGTTTTTCCCATTAATAACTTTAAATATGTCCTGCCACTCCCTTACGGCTTGAAGAGTTTCTGCTGAAAGATCAGCTGTTAACCTTATGGGGATCCCCTTCTATGTTATTTGTTGTTTTTCCCTTCCTGCTTTTAATATTTTTCTCTGTATTTAATTTTCTATAGTTTGATTAATATGTGTCTTGGCATGTTTCTCCTTGGATTTATCCTGTCTGGGACTCTCTTTGCTTTCTGGACTTGATTAACGATTTCCTTTCTCATATTAGAGAAGTTTTCAACTATAATCTCTTCAAATATTTTCTCAGACACTTTCTTTTTCTCTTCTTTTTCTGAGACCCCTATAATTCAAATGTTCATGCATTTAATGTCATCCCAGAAGTCTCTGAGACTGTCCTCAATTCTTTTCATTCTTTTTTCTTTATTCTGCTCTGCAGTAGTTATTTCCTCTATTAAATTTCATGCCACTTATCCGTTCTTCTGCCTCTGATATTCTGCTATTGATTCCTTCTAGAGAATTTTTAATTTCATTTATTGTGTTGTTCATCATTGTTAGTTTGCTCTTTAGTTCTTCTCATCCTTGTTAAATGTTTCTTGTATTTTCTCCATTCTATTTCCAATATTTTGGATCATCTTTAGTATCATTATTCTGAATTCTTTTTCAGGTAGACTGCTTATTTCCTCTTCATTTGTTTGGTCTGGTGGATTTTTACCTTACTCCTTCATCTCCTGCATGTTTCTCTGTCTTCTCATTTTGCTTACTGTGTTTGGGGTCTCCTTTTCACAGGCTGCAGGTTCGTAGTTCCTGTTGTTTTTGGTGTGTGCTCCCAGTGGCTACGTTTGGTTCAGTGGGTTGTGTAGGTTTCCTGGTGGAGGGAACTAGTGCCTGTGTTCTGGTGGATGAGGCTGGATCTTGCCTTTCTGTTGGGTAGGTCCACGTCTGGTGGTGTGTTTTCGGGTGACTGTGACCTTATTATGATTTTAGTCAACCTCTCTGTTAATGGGTGGGTTTGTGTTCCTGTCTTGCTAGTTGTTTGGCATAGGGTGTCCAGCACTGGAACTTGCTGGTCGTTGAGTGGAGCTGGGTCTTAGGTGTTGAGATGGAGATCTGTGCGAGAGCTTTTGCCAGTTGATATTACATGGAGCTGGGAGGTCTCTGATGGACCAATGTACTGAACTCAGCTCTCCCACCTCAGAGGCACAGGCCTGATACCAAGCTGAGCACCAAGACCCTGTCAGCCACACAGTTCAGAAGAAAAGGTAGAAAAAGAGAAAGAAAGAAAGGAAGAAAGAAACAAAGAAACAAAGAAACAGAGAAACAAAGAAAGAAAAGAAACTTATTAAAATAAAAATAATTATAAAAAATTAAAAAGTAATAAAGAAAAAATAAAGGAAAAAATGAAGAGAGCAGCCAAACTAAAAAACCAATCCACCAATGATAACAAGTGCTAAAAACTGTACTAAAAATAAAAGAATAAAAATGTCCTAAACTCAGTTCTCCCACCTCAGAGGCACTGGCCTGACACCTGGCTGGAGCACCATGACCCTGTCAGCCACACAGCTCAGAAGAAAGGGAGAAAAAAAAAGAAGAAGGAAATAGAATAATAAAATAAAATAAAATAAAGATATTAAAATAAAAAATAATTATTAAATATAAAAATTTTAAAAAAGAAGGAAAAAGAGAAGAGAGCAACAAAACCAAAAAAAAAAAATCCACCAATGATAACAAGCACTAAAACTATACAAAAAAAAACAAAAAATGGGCAGACAGAACCTCAGGACAAATGTAAAAGCAAAGTTATACATACAAAATCACACAAAGAATGATACACATACACACTCACCAGAAGAGAAAAAGGAAATATATATATCTACACACACACACATATATATATATAAAGGAAGAGAGCAACCAGATCAATAAACAAATCTACAAATGATAATAAACTCTAAATACTAATATAAGATAAACAGAAAAACAGAAGCAAATTAGATGTAGAAAGCAAACCCCAAGTCTACAGTTGCTCCCAAAGTCCACCGCCTCAATTTTGGGATGAATTGTTGTCTACTCAGGTATTCCACAGATGCAGCGTTCATCAAGTTGACTGTGGAGATTTAATCTGCTGCTCCTGAGGCTGCTGGGAGAGATTTCCCTTTCTCTTCTTTGTTTGCACAGCTCCTGGGGTTCAGCTTTGGCTGAACTTCAGGATTTGGCCCCGCCTCTGTGTGTAGGTCTGCTGAGGGTGTCTGTTCTTGGCTCAGACAAGATGGGGTTAAAGAAGCGGCTGATTAGGGGGCTCTGGCTCACTCAGGCCATAGGAAGAGAGGGGTATGGAATGTAGGGCGAGCCTGCAGTGGCAGTGGCTGGGTTGACATTGCCTCAGCCTGAGCCTGAGGCATGCTGTGTGTTCTTCTGGGGAAGTTGTCTCTGGATCATAGGACCCTGGCAGTGACGAGCTGCAGAGGCTTCTGAGAGGGGCGGTGTGGATGTGACCTGTGCTTGCACACAGACTTCCTGGTGGCTGCAGTTGCAGCCTTAGCATTTCATGCCCATCTCTGGGGTCCACACTGATAGCTGCAACTTGCGCCTGTCTCTGGAGCTCGTTTAGGCGGTGCTCTGAATCTCCTCTCCTTGCCCACCCCAAAACAATGGTCTCTTGCCTCTTAGGCAGGCCAGACCTTTTCCTGACTCCCTCCTGGCTAGCCATGTTGCACTAGCCCCCTTCAGGCTGTGTTCATGCAGCCAACCCCAGTCCTCTCCCTGGGATCTGACCTCTGAAGCCCGAGCCTCAGCTCCAGCCCCTGCCCGCCTCGGTGGGTGACCAGACAAGCCTCTCCGACTGGTGGGTGCTGGTCAGCACCGATGCTCTGTGTGGGAATTTGTCCACTTTGCCCTTTGCATCCTTGTTGCTACGCTCTCCTCCATGGCTGGCAGCTTCCCCCCATGCCACCCCCATCTCCACCAGTGAAGGGGCTTCCTAGTGTGTGGAAACCTTTCCTCCTTCACAGCTCCCTCCCAGGGGTGCTGTGCCAAATTAATTAATTTGGCTCTATTTTTTCTTTTTTCTTTTGCCCTACCCAGGTATGTGGGGAGTTTCTTGCCTTTGGGGAGGTTTGAGGTCTTCTGCCAGTGTTCAGTAGGTGTTCTGCAGGAGTTGTTCCACATGTAGATATATTTCTGATGTATCTGTGGGGAGGAAGGTGATCTCCACATCTTACTCCCCCGCCATCTTGAAGGTATCTCTGTTAATTTTTTATATGATGGGAAGTACAGATCCAATTTCATTCTTTTCCATGTGAATATCCAGTTTTCACAAAATCAAGTCTATTCTCTCCCTCACTGAAAGATCTTTGCACCACTGGCCAAAGATGTGAGTGTTGATTTCTGAACTCTTTATTCTATTCCACTGATCCATATGTCTATCCTTATGCCAATACAAATCTCTTCTGATTACTGTAGCTTGTAATTAGTATTGAAGTTGAGAAGTATGAGCCTTCCAACTTTATTTTCTTTTTCAAGATTCATGTTCTCTGTGAAAAATTATAGTTTTTACCTCTTCCTCTCTGAGCTGGATGCCTTTTATTTCTTTTTATTGCCTAATTGTTTGGGCTAGAACTTGCAGTATACTGTTGAATAGAAGTAGTAAAATAAGGCATTCTTGTCTTATTCTTGATTCTATAGGGAATGCCATCAATATTTCATCATTGAGTATGATGTTAGCTGCGTTTTCCAAAAATTCTCTTTATTACTTGGAGTAACTGTCTTTCTATTTTTGTTTGTGGTATATTTTACACATGAAAGATTACTGGATTTTATCAAGTGCTTTTCTGCAACAATTAACACTATCATGTGGTTTTTTTTCTTCATTCTATTAACATGATACATCCTATCTGCTGGTTTTCATATGTTGAAGCATCTTCACATTCCTGGGATAAATCTCATATGGACTTTGTATATAACACTTTCAATACACTGCTGAATTCAGGATGCTAGTATTTTGTGGAGGATTGTGCATCTATATTTGTAAGAGATATTGGTCTATAACTTTCTTTCCTTGTAACGTTTTTGGCTTTGTTTTCAAAGTAATTCTGTCCTCATAGAACGATTTAGAAAGTGTTCCCTCCTCTTCTGTTGTTTGGTATCATTTCCTTGGTTCTCCCCCCACCCCGATCCTCAGACCAGATCTTTTCAATTGTCCTATCTTCAAGTTCACAGGTTCTTTCTTCTGCCTACTCAAATCTGGTGTTGATATTCTCCAGTGAATTTTTAATTTTAGCTCTTATACTTTTAGTTCCTGAGTTTACATTTTTTATAATAATTTCTATTTATTGGTATTCTCTATTTGATGATACATCATTCTCTTGTTTTCCTTGTTTTTTTTTTTTGTCCATTGTTACATTTAGCTCTTTGTCTAGTAAGTCCAATGTGTGGGCTTCCTCAAGGACAGTTTTTATTCATTTCATTGCATGTGTGTGTGTGTAAATAGACTACACTTTCCTTTCTTGCCTCATAACTTTTGCTAAAACCTTGACATTTTAAATATTATTATGTGGTAACTTTGGAATTCAGATTCCCCCTGCTTCCTAGATTTTCTCGTTGCAGTTTGTTATGGGTTATAGTTGTTTGTTTAGTGACTTTTATAAACTATTTTTTGGGAGACTAAATGCTTTGTGGAATGATCATTGGAGTCTCTAGATGTCTGGAGCAAAAAATAATAATAATAATTCCCAGTCTCTGGAGCTGGGCTCTATGAGTTTGTTGGGACATGTCTTCAATACTTAGTCAAGCTGTTTACAATTCTGCCTTGCCATTATTTTCCTACTTGCATGGTCTTAACTGCCAGCCACAGGTAAAATCTTATGGTCTGCTCAAGTTTTTTCCAAGGTTTCCAACCCTGAGCATAAGCATGGTCCATTGATCTCAATGTGACAAAGAAATTTCTGAAGACAGAAAGAAATGCCAGAAGGGAAATATTGATAAATCTACTTCCAACTAACTATATCTATAATTTAGCCTTTGTGTATGAGTGTGAGATTTTTAACATAGATTGCACATCTCTCTATTATTAAACTTTCCATACAAATGAAAACTTATGTCCTGTACTGAAAATTATGGCCTGAAATAAAAAATAAAATTGCAGTATCAGAAAGGATGAATTCTAAATTTCCAGTATAGGCTTGGCCTAAGGTGAAGAAGAGTTGTACGTATCAAGTCAAAGAATGATATTATACACTTTCATGATGATTATTTAGAAGCATAGCAATTTGGCACCAGACTAGACATTGACTGATATACTAAATTTTAAAAGCAAGTAAGTGGATGAAACTAGAGTCTGTCATACAGAGTGAAGTAAGTCAGAAAGAGAAAAACAAATATCATATATTAAGGCATACATATGGAATCTAGAAAAATGATAGTTATGAACATATTTGCAGGGCAGGAAAAGAGACACAGACATAGAGAATGGACTTGTGGACATGGGGGGAAGGGGAGGGAGGGACAAATTGAGAGTAGCATTGACATATATACACTACCATATGTAAAATAGATAGCTAGTGAGAAGTTGCTGAACAGGGAGCTCAGCTCAGTGCTCTGTGATGACCTAGAGGGGTGGTATAGGGGGTGGGATGGAGAATCAAGCGGGAGGGGATATATGTACACATATAGCTGATTCACTTTGCTGTATAGCAGAAACTAACAATACATTGTAAAGCAAATATACTCAATTAAAAATAAATAAATAAGTAAAGTAGGAGGTAGAATGAAAAAAATAAAATAGATAACCAGCAAGGACCTACTGTATAGCACAGGGAATTCTACTCAGTATTCTGTAATAACCTATATGAGAAAAGAATCTGAAAAAAATGTGCATATGTATATGTATAACTGAATCACTATGCTGTATACCTGAAACCAACACAACATTATAAATCAACTATATTCGAATAAAATTAAAAATAAATAAATATATAAAACACTTGGGGGAAAAAAAAAAGAGCAAGTATGTCTACCCAGAGACACAAAGAAACTGGTGAGGATTATCTTGCTGACCTCAAGAAGGAAACGAATTAAGCTTATATGTCACTAGCACAGTTTACTGCAGGAAGGACACACTTTTGTTCATCAGAAAGAAGAAATGAATATTATAATAGCACCAGTGCAGAAGTGGGACCAAAGAAACAGAACACGAGTACCATCAACATTTTAGCTATAACTCTCTTCAGCACACCTCTGATCACAGGGTTTTTTGTTTTTCTTTTGTTTGTTTTGTTTTGTTTCTGGCTTCTGGGCACAAAATTTAGAAATAAACATGATTTCTTTGCATCCTTGAGAACTAAGATCAGCACTGGATAGTTTTCTAGAAAGTTTTTAAACTCACTTCCATAAAATCTGAAATAATTACATAAAAACATTTCTTCTATACATTACCACAAACTTCTAGAAGCATTGCTGGCTTGTAAAAAGGCATAAAAGAATATGCTTCTTATTGTCTTTCTTAATTTTAAATGAATAACTGGTTTAATTAAAACAAAATTTTTAGAGCAAGACTCAAATCATCTATATAAAGCAATGTATTCCATGACCCCTAAGGATACCACATTATGTTTGTGGTATTCACACAACACTGTAAGAATGGCAATATCAAATTAAATCCAAGATGGACACAGTAAATTCCCATTGACTTGAACTATTTCTTTAGATGTTTTTGAATGTGGTACTGCTGGAGATTTTCTGGCAATTATTGGAGAGTGTTGACACCTTGGAAGTTGAATCTCTTCCTCACATGTCTATACTGCTTTCCAATCATCTTAGTGTGATACAATTTTAATTGGAAGTCACAGGTGATGATGGAACAGAGCAGGACCCTCAGGTCCTTGCCATCCATGTCCTCTGCCTGCCTTTTGTCTGTGGAAAAACTTTAGCCAAAGAAAAATTTAATCAGAGAAGTGAGAAAATACAGAAATAAAGGGAAACAATCCAACAAGACCAAATAATAATATTTTAGTCATTAAGCCAAGTCAAGGACCTTTAGTTCTCCTCAAGGGCTATAGAGAATATTCTGAGCCACATCCTGTGAGCTATCATATGGTTACTGAAACCCCCACCAGGAGTAAGAAGTTAACTACATGATGACCAGACTGTAGCCATGACATAAGCTGCCACAATTCCAAGAACTGGGCTCAAGGAAATGGGAAGAAACCAACCCTGGAACTAAAAACTAGCTATACTTAAAACAATCAAGATGACAGTGGTCAAACCACCAATGACCAATTTCAAGATGACTGTCAGAGCTGCCTGTGCTGTTTCTGCATGTGGCCCCCTCCCTTTGCCTATGAAAGCTCTTGACTACTGCTCGTCAGTGAAGGGAGTCGGCCTTTGGACAGGAGTCTGCCCTGCCCCTGACCCCTGTTGCCGGCATCCAAAATAAAGCAAACTTTCCTTTCCACCAACCTTGCCTCTTTATTGCCTTTACAGCAGTGAGCAGCCGGACCCCTACTTTCAATAACAATGAGACTGAGGAGGAAGCTGGCTGAAGCAAACCAGACACCAACAGCTGTAAAATCAGAAACAAGATACCTTCACCAAGTGGCAACTGTCAGTGGTTACACAAGAATGCCACTTTTAAGGTGGAAATTTATTCAGGCCTAGTTTCAAAACCACAGATTATTTAGCTATTCAACTGCTCAAAATGGTTAGTAACAAAGACACAATTACAAAGAGGTTACAACTTTGCAAAAGGTATTTTCCATTTGTTTTGTTTGTATATGTTTTCAAGAAGTTTATTTTTGTTTGTTTTGCATTTGTCCTATGGCATTGAAAACAAGGGGCTCTTAAAACACTGTCCCCCTGTGCTCAGCTCTCTGCAGGAAGCCGTCTCTTCTCTCTGCCTGGACTCTAGTTTTCACCAGGCTTCATTCGATGTGAGGAGCACCAGCAACTCTGGCTGAGGAGGGAGACTTCAACAGTATTAGAAAACAACAACAGCAACAACATCCTAACGTCACAGATGCAGGATCAGGATGCAGAGCTTATAAAGGAACACCAGTACCCAAATAATATTGTGATCATCTATTTGATAGAGAAAGAAAACTAGTTCATTCAAATTCACTTTCACATAATCATAGAAGTCAGAGATCACTGAAGAAATCAAAGAGGAAATCAAAAATTACACAGAAACAAATGACAATGAAAACTCAATGATGCAAAACCTATGGGATGCAGCAAAAGCAGTCCTAAGAGGGAAGTTTAAAGCAATTCAATCCTACCTCAAGAAACAAGAAAAATCTCAAATAAACAACCTAACCATACACCTAAAGCAATTAGAGAAAGAAGAACAAACAAAATCCAAAGTTTGTAGAAGGAAAGAAATCATAAAGATCAGAGCAAAAATAAATGAAATAGAAATGAAGAAAACAACAGCAAAGATCAATAAAACTAAAAACTGGTTCTTTGGAAAAATAAACAAAATTGATAAACCTTTAGCCAGAACCATCAAGAAAAATAAAAAGGGAGAGGACTCAAATCAATAAAATTAGAAATGAAAAAGGAGAAATTACAAATGACACTGCAGAAATACAAAGGATTATAAGAGAGTACTACAAGAAACTATATGCCAATAAAATAGACAACCTGGAGGAAAGGGACAAATTCTTAGAAAGGTATAATCTTCCAAGACTGAACCAGGAAGAAATAGAAAATATGACCAGTCACAAGTAATGAAATTGAAACTGTGATTAAAAATCTTCCAACAAACAAAAGTCCAGGACCAGATGGCTTCACAGGTGAATCTATCACACATTTAGAGAAGAGCTAACACCTATCCTTCTCAAACTCTTCCAAAAATTTGCAGAGGAAGGACTACTTCTGGACTCATTCTTTGAGGCTACCATCACCTTGATACCAAAGACAAACAAAGATATCACACAAAAAAAGAAAATTAAAGATCAATATCACTGATGAACATAGATGCCAAAATCCTCAGCAAAATACTATCAAACAGAATCCAGCAACACACTGAAAGGATCATACACAATGGTCAAGTGGGATTTATTCCAGGGATGCAAGGATTCTTCAATATAAGCAAATCAATCAATGTGATACACCATATTGACAAATTAAAAATAAAAATCATATAATCATCTCAATAGATGCAGAAAAAGCTTTTGACAAAATTCAACAACCATTTATGGTAAAAACTCTCCAGAAAATGGGCATAGAAGGAACCTACTTCAAGATAATAAAGGCCATATATAACAAACCCACAGAAAACATCATTCTCAATGGTGAAAAACTGAAAGCATTTCCTCTAAGATCAGGAACAAGACAAGGATGTCCGCTCATGTTACTATTATTCAACATAGTTTTGGAAGTCCTTGCCACAGCAAACAGAAAAGGAAAAGAAATAAAAAGAATCAAAATTGGAAAAGAAGAAATAAAACTGTCACTGTTTGCAGATGACATGATACTATGATACATATGCATCCTAAAGATGCCAGCAGAAAATTACTAGAGGTAATCAGTGAATTTGGTAAAGTTGCCAGATACAAAATTAATGCACAGCATTCTCTTGCATTCCTATATACTAACAACAAAAGATCAGAATGAGAAATTAAGGAAACAATCCCATTTACCATTGCAACAAAAAACCCAGGAATAAACCTACCCAATGAGGTAAAAGACCTGTACACAGAAACTATAAGACACTCTTGAAAGAAATCAAAGGTGACATAAACAGATGGAGAAATATACCATGACATTGGATTGGAACAATCAATATTGTGAAAATGACTATACTACCCAAAGCAATCTATGGATTTAATGCAATCTCTATCAAATTACCAATGGCATTTTTCACAGATTTAGAACAAAAAATTTACAATTTGTATGCAAACACAAAAGAACCCAAATAGCCAAAGTAATCTTGAGAAAGAAAAAAGGCGCTGAAGGAATCAGGCTCCCTGACCTCAGACTATACTACAAAGCTACAGTAATCAATACAGTATGGTACTGGCACAAAAACAGAAGTATAGATCAATGAAACAGAATAGAAAGCCCAGAGATAAACCTACATACCTATGGTCACCTAATCTATGGCAAAGGAGGTAAGAATATACAATAGAGAAAAGACAGCATCTCCAGTAAGTGGTGCTGGGAAAACTGGACAACTACATGTAAAATAATGAAATTAGAACACTCCCTAACACCATACACAAAAATAAACTCAAAATGGATTAAAGACTTACATGTAAGGCCAGACACTATGAAACTCTTAGAGGAAAACATAGGCAGAACACTCTATGACATAAATCACAGCAAGATCCTTTTTGACCCACCTCCTAGAGAAATGGAAATAAAAACAAAAATTAAAAAATGGGACCTAATGAAACTTAAAATCTTTTGTACAGCAAAGGAAACCATAAACAAGGCAAAAAGACAAACCTCAGAATTGGAGAAAATATTTGAAAACAAAGCAATGGGCAAGGGATTAATTTCCAAAATATGCAAACAGCTCATGCAGCTAAATATCAAAAAAACAAACAACCCAATCAAAAAATGGGCAGAAGACCTAAATAGAAATTTGTTCAAAGAAGACATACAGATAGCCAAGAGACACATGAAAATCTGCTCAACATCACTAATTACTAGAGAAATGCAGATCAAAACTACAATGAGGTATCACCTCACACCAATTAGAATGGCCATCATCAAACCATCTACAAACAATATATGCTGGAGAGGGTGTGGAGAAAAGGGAACCCTCTTGAACTGTTGGCAGGAATGTAAATTGATACAACCACTATGGAAAACTGTATGGAGGTTCCTTAAAAAACTAAAAATAGAACTACCATATGACCCAGCAATCCCACTACTGGGCATATACCCTGAGAAAACCATAATTCAAAAAGAGAACTACACCCCAATGTTCACTGCAGCACTATTTACAATAGCCAGGTCATGGAAACAAACTAAATGTCCATCGACAGATGAATGGATAAAGAAGTTTCAATACATGTATACAATGGAACATTACTCAGCCATAAAAGGGAACGAAACTGTGTCCTTTGTAGAGGTGTGGATGGACTTAGAGTCTGTCATACAGAGTGTAATAAGTTAGAAAGAGAAAAACAAATATCGTATATTAACGCATATATGTGAAATCTAGAAAAATGGTGCATATGAACATATTTTCAGGGAAGGAATAGAGACGCAGATGGAGAAAACTGATGTATGGGCACAGTGGCAGAAGAGTGGGTGGGATGAATTGGGAGATTGGGATTGACATATATACACTACCATGTGTAAAACAGATCACTAGTGGGAACCTTTTGTATAGTGCAGGGAGCTCAGTTTGGTGCTTTGTGATGACCAGATGCGTGGGATGGGGGGTTAAGAGGTTCAAGAAGGAGGGGATATATGTATACATATAGCTGCTCACTTTGGTGTGCAGCAGAAACTAACACAACATTGGAAAGCAACTATAACACAATAATAATAATAATAATAATAATAATAATAAGCCAGATCTGGTATTATAAAGAAAAAAATCTATTTTTTGATGTTTTAGTACAAGTAGCAGCGATTTTTTTCCAATTTTTTAAATTTAAGTATAGTTGATTTCCATGGTTGTGTTAGTTTCAGGTGTACAGCAAAGTGATTCAGATGCATATACATATATCTATATCTATATATTCTTTTCCAGATTATTTTCCCTTATACATTATTACAAGATACTGAGTAGAGTTCCCTGTGCTATACAGTGGGTCCTTGTTGTTTATCTGTTTTATGTATAGTAGTGTGTATATTTTAATCCCAAACTCCTATTCCATCCCTCCCCCCACCTTTCCCTTTGGTTACCACAAATCTGTCCTCTATGTCTGTGAGTCTGTTTTTGTTTGGTAAATAAGTTCATTTTTATAATTTTTTAGAGTCCACGTATGTGATATCATATTATATTTGTCTTTGTCTGACTTACTTCACTTAGTATAATAATCTCTAGGTCCATCCATGTTGCTGCAAATGGCATTATTTCACTCTTTTTTTATGGCTGAGTGGTATTCCATTGTATGTATAACACATCTCCTTTATCTGTTCATCTGTTGATGGACATTTAGGTTGTTTCCATGTCTTGGCCATTGTAAGTAGTGATTCTGTGAGCATAGCAGTGCGTATATCTTTTCGAATTTCTAATTTCAGTTTTGAAAAAGAAAGAGAAAGTGAGCTATCTTAGAAAGACTCACAGAAGCTGAGCTTAATTTTCGGCTCTGAAACAAGGGGTTGCAGGATATCACATGTGAGTTGTCAGCATTGCTCACTAGGTTTGGTGTGATGAGGGATTAGAGTGATACCCAGAACGACTATGAGAGGGTAAATTTAGTGGGATTAACTCCAAATGAGTTGGACAAGACTCATAAGAAATGACCATGAGATGCTGTTAAAGGATGACCAGTATCACTGGACCTTTCCTCCTGGTCTATGGGAACAGAAATGAGCTGGATCTACTTAGAGCAAATGAGTATGTATCCAGCTTTTGCAAACAATATTAGATGCCATAAACAGAAACTATAACTAAACACCATGGGGAAAGAACAGAAGTCCTGTCACATAGCCATCTTTTCAGCTATGTTAGCACTCGGAATAAGAGACCAGAGAAACCAAGAGCTGAACAAACCTTAATGATGTTCTGGATCATCACATTCTGGGTTGCAGATAAGGAAACCAAGGTGCAGAGTGGCTGGTGAACCAAATTTATATGTGCGTGTGTGTACGCAGGACAGCATATGCACGCACACACACACACACACACTCCTTGCCCTGATGCGAGCCCACAGTGTAGCCGTCTTCAATCTGATAATCAAGCCCAGTGCAAAAGGTCTTTCAGCAGCAGCATTGTTTTCCCATCCAACACTGACAAACATAGCAGGCTGGGCTTATTAACACATACAGAAAACAACAAAGTCAAATCTCTGTGAGAAAATCCCCTGAAAGGACCCACACAAAAACAACAGTGGTGCTTACCTCAAAAGGGGTGGAGGTGAAGGGAGAAGAATCAGGGTGGTGGGCAGAGGCAGTTTTAGCCTCATCTATAATATTTTAAATTTAAAATCAATTTTTAGAAATGGTGTTTTAGCAGACATATAAGTTAATCTTAGCATACCTACATACTCTTTTTGCTCTCTTAGATCTGTATTTTTTTAAATACTTAACATGGAGAACAAACATCAGCATCTCCCCAATTCTAGTTGTATTATCCCAAATAACTATTTCTGAATAGGCATATCCAGTCAGTTATTTCCCCTGAAACTTTCACCATAACCTCATGTGTATTTTTTTCTATCGAACTGATGGATTGCTACATTACAAACCCCAGAGAAGACAGATTTCCTTTCTATGGTACCTACTTTCAAACTGGGCACCATAAAATGGAAGTTACTGTCAATTAAAATTTTCTCTGAAACTTTTACGAACCACCAGGAAACTAAAATATTTATAAAGAAAGAGAGGAACAGCATTTCAGACATACAAAAATTTCATGAACATGTGTTAGAAGTAGACAAACCTAAGATATTAAACCAGTGTTCCATCTAATTTAAACAGGTCTGCTCTAATTTGATGGGAATCAGTCTCGTCTACAGAGGCTAGCTTCCAATGCTGTCATGTTTCCCAAATTTGGGGCTCGTGTTCACATTTACATTTGATAATTTCGATATTTTGGACATACTGTAGACATCACAATCTAATCTAATGTGCATAGGCATGTAACAGAAGTCAAGGTTTACACCTGGTAAGAACCTTCAAAATCTTCTAACATAGCTTCTTCAGATGAAAAATAGAGAACCAAAATCGTGTGGTTATTGACTTATAATCGCTCAGCAAAGCACTTCCCTGGTGGTGCAGTGGTTAAGAATCTGCCTGCCAATGCAGGGGACACGGGTTCGAACCCTGGTCCAGGGAGATCCCACATGCCACAGAGCAACTAAGCCTCTGCGCCACAACTACTAAGCCACGTGCTGCAACTACTGAAGCCTGCATGCCTAGAGCCCGTGCTCCGCAACATGAGAAGCCACCGCAATGAGAAGTCCACACACCCGCAATGAAGTGTAGCCCCCGTTCGCCGCGACTAGAGAAAGCCTTCCCAGGAGTCCATTAAGTAGTCTAAGGCACACCTAAGCAGAAGCTTGCCTCTAATATAGAAATTTTAATATATTATTTTTCTGTTTAACTAACCTTGCTTTCTCTCAGTTAATATTCTGTATTGACCAATGTTTCCAAACTACAGTTAAATCCCTAACACTCTTCCTTACAGATAGAGCAGTATTAGAACAATTGGACTCTTGCCAATTCTCCCAACCACTTGTTTTGTACAACTTTCTATTTTTTGCTCTCCTCCTGTGATTAAATCAAACCTAGGAAGTCCTACTGTGTAATTTCCCTTCATCTTGTATTAAAAAGTGCTCTCCCTCCTGAAATCTGATGGACAATTGAAATTTTCAAATTGCCAAGAAACAGCATGGATTCCGAGGTTGGAAAGCAGACCACCTGTGTGCCAAACACCTGGGTGTAAAGAAGGAAGTCTCAGGGCTTCCCTGGTGCCACAGTTGTTGAGAGTCCGCCTGCCGATGCAGGGGACACGGGTTCGTGCCCCGGTCCAGGAAGATCCCACATGCCACGGAGCGGCTGGGCCCGTGAGCCATGGCCGCTGAGCCTGCGCGTCTGGAGCCTGTGCTCCGCAGTGGGAGAGGCCACAACGGTGAGAGGCCCGTGTACCGCAAAAAAAAAAAAAAAAAAAAAAAAAAAAAAGAATGAAGTCTCTCATTATTGATTCAAAGCATGAATATAAACTGTAGAACTCTGGAATGTGACCAGACAGTACATCAGAAGGTGCTAATAAACTAGAAACTTCACACAGTGAAGTAGACGTTGCTTCAAATTCTCTTCATTGCCCTTCTTTTCATCCTCTTATAGAGAGGGCTGTCAGATTTAGCAAATAAAAGCACAAGATGTCCAGTCAAATCTGAATTTCAGAAAAATAAATAAATTTTTAGTGTATGTCCCATGCAATATTTGGAACATACATATATCAAAAAAATCTTTGCAGTTCTTCTGAAATTCAAATTTAACTTAGTGTCCAGTGTCTTTTATCTGGCAACCCTGTTTGTATGCAAAATACCTTTGTGGTATCTCTGAAAATAATCTGGCCTTTCCTATGAGTTAATATGTGATTTTCACAAATTGGGGGAAAAGAGATTTTCAGGTATCAGGCTGAACTTCTGATAAACTTTGCCTCGAGACGTAACCAGGGACATTTTCCAGGCCTGGTGTGTGGAGTAGTCCACGAGTACACAAACATTTTCTTCTAGTGTCAGACAGCAAATATTTTAGGCTTTGCAGGGCATAGTCTCTGTAGTGTGAAAGCAGTCACAGACAATACATAAAAAATGAGTATGGCTGTGTGTCAATAAAACTATTTACAAAACAGGTGTCAGGCCAGATTTGACCCACAAGATTCAGTTTTCCAACTCATGTCACATTTGAACTGGCACTTAGCCAATATTCCAGAGACATTCAATTTAACTTATTGGAAAATCAGTCCCACTAATTGGATATATCTAGACTCTCCCAAATCAGAAAAATAGCACGATTGTTAAGAGAAATAGAAATCAAACTTTTGCACATATACTCTGAAAATCTGTACTATATCCCACTGCTATTGGAGGGAGAGCAGAACGATCACAGGACCACTTGGGTTTGAAGCACTAATTAGAACTAATTAAAGTTAGCACCTTATACCATTACCCAGGTCATAATTGAAAGAGACACTGTCATTCGGCCAAATTACTACTTTTTTAAAAAGAAATTAAAGAAAATATTTTAAAATGGGAGTGATGGCTGGTAATTCAAAGACAGAAAATTTAAACAAGAGAAATAGCACTGAAGAAGGCATCTTGTTCCAAGGGCAGCTGAAAGACAAACACATAACAGGATATGGCTGGAGGATAAACCGGGAGACATGGGTCTTGAGTAGTTTCCATGACTCACTGCTCAGCCACAGAAACCAGAGAGGGGCAGACGGATGCAAAAATGGACACAAGGACAGTGAATATGGCTGGGAGGAGGGAGACAGAGAGAGTCAAGGACCGAGAGAGGGTGAAGTGGAGTGATGGCTCGGAGAGATACCTTTCCTGGAGAGACTTGTGGAAAACAGAGACTCAGAGACTGGTTTTGTTTGTGATCTCTTGTCAGCCTCTGCTTGTTTACAATCCAAGGGTTAAGTCAGACATGACGGTGTACCTGCCAGTGACAGGAAAGCCTTTTTTACAGTGTGTTTTGCTGTCCTAGGGTTCAGTCTTGTAAGAAAGACTCAGGCGTTCATTTAGAATCAATCATGCATGTGACAGCCAGCCCTGTATTTCAGATCATCCCTGGGAACAAACTTTTCACTTGCTAAATTTGAGGCACAAAGAGATGCAAAGCAAATTGAGCAGAAAAGAGGCACTTTATGAAAAAAAGTTTCTCTTTTCCTTTTCATCAGCATCAAAGCCCGAATCAACCTGTCACCACAGTAACTGTGGAAATGACTGAAACAAAGTAAAGAGGTTATTGTCATTGAATCGCTATTCTCATAGCAATAGGAATAGATCGTGTACATCAGAGAGCAAAGAACAGAATGAATTATGCATAAACACAGCACATATTCCGAGAGAACTCTGAGTCCAGCTGATGCTTGTGCAGGCCTGCCAACAAAGATACCCAGGAGTCAGGATATCAGAAGTGACAAATATTTTCACTTTGTTAAAACTGGCTATTCTGTGAAATGAAACTGTCCCTAAGTTAGAATACTAATTTAGAGGAAATGGTCTAGGATGGCTTTATGCTACTGCCTGGTTATTATCACAAAAAGAGCAAACTAATTTTAACAACATACAGTAAGTCCCCTACGTGTGAACCTTCAAGTTGCAAACTTTCAAAGATGCAAACGTGCATTGGTGTGTCCAATCATGAAAGTTAGTTCATGTGTCTGGTGTACATTGTCACATGCCTGCATCCTCTAAAAATGGTTGTGCTTTTGTGTACTTTACTGTACTGTACGGTAGCACAGTATCTTTATTTCAAGCCCAGGATGTCTAGAAAGAAGTGTAAAAGCAGCGGTGATGTAGCTGGTACTGCTAAGAAGCGCCAGGAATTGGAGGCCCAGAGAAAGGACAAAGAGAGACAAGAGGAAGAAGAAACTGAAGAACCAAAGTGATTCACAACACAGGAAATGGCAGGGGATTTTCTTTATTTAAGGAGGCACTGTTAGTTTTTGAGGCACAGGACCCGAACATAGAACGGTACATGAAGGTTGCAGCAGCCGTTCAGAATGCAATCCAGTGCTACTGTGTCATCTATGATGAGAAAAAAAGAGCTGCTACCCAGACATCACTGGATCATTTTTTCGAGAGGGTAAATAGAATTGAATCCAGCAAGGAACTGGAACCTGTGCCATCCACGTCAGGCGTGAGTGAAAGTGCAGCTTGCCCTCCATCTCCTGTTGCTGACGATCCTTCAGCTCTACCATCTCCCACCTCCTCTCCCTCCTCCAGTCAGTAACTCTCCCTGCCTGTTCACTCGATGCCAGCCCCTGGATGCCAGCTGTTGTACTGTACTACTGTACCTTTCAAGGTACTGTAAGATTAAAAAGGTTTTCTTTATTTTTTATTTGTTTTTTATGTATTACTTATGTGAAAAGCATTATAAACCTATTACAGTACAGTACTATCTAGCCGATTGTGCTAGTTTGGTACCTACGCTAACTTTGCTGGACTTACGAACAAATTGCACTTATGAATGCGCTCTGGGAACAGAACTCGTTCATTTGTAGGGACTTGCTGTAATTTACGTACTCTGATCAAGTGAACTCAAAAAAAAGCAAAAACAAAAACTTCAGCTCCTGTGTGAATATTTTGCATTTGTCACAATAAGGTGTATAAGAAAGTCTTTATTCTGATAAAGTCGCTAGAAATCATCAAAGGCAAAATTTATCTTGCTGGAAGCATAATAAGTAATCTTTACTGAGCATTTTTAGATGCCAGGCACGGTGATAAGTGTTTTTATGTGTCTCACAACAACCTCGGGAAGAAGGCACTTTAATATCTCTAGTTACATATGGAAAATAATGAGGGTCCGAAAGGCTAAGGAACTTCCTGAGGGACGCAGCTAAGACATGACAGTGCAGGTCCTGCACCCAGGCTGCCCCACCAGAGGCCGGGGTCTTGGTCACTTCTCTGCCCTGATGGGTCCTCTGCACGCCCGGACAAATAGCAGGTCACTCACCACAGCTGGCACAGCCAGGGTGGCCCTCATTCAGTGCCATTGGTATCACCCAGGTTCTGGGCTTGGGGTTTCCCATTCAGGGTCACAAACATTGCTCATCTATTTGCTCAGGATGCTGGTTCTTGGATGAACAGGTGATCTGCTCTGTCATCGAGCACACTGAATCCTAGAGTCAATTTTGCTGATCTTACTGGACAGAGGTGCCCTTGGTCCCTCTCCAGCCTGTGGGCAGCCTTCCAGAGGCCTGTTCTTTGGTTGTGAATATTCATTGAAGCCGTTCTGGTTTCCTGATGGAATTAAGTGTGGTACAGGGACTTCTTAGGGCTGTTCCATTCACAGTCTAGACCGCAAAATAACAGAGCAGTGACACCTGGGAGCTTGCCGGAAAAGCAGCTTCTCGGTGCCCTCCCACTCTCCGACTCAATCTATCAGTAGCTCTGGAATCTGCATTTTACCAAGATCCCCAGGGGAGTCGTAAGCACAGGAAAACTGGATAAACACCAGCTTTGGGGGCTTCCTCTGGCCATCAATTTTCCTCCTATTCAGAAGATTCATGGCTCTGTGTCGGGAGATCTTCCAGGACCCCAGACCCAGGGCAGCCACTCTCCATCCCAGTGAACCAGAGTTTCCCTGGCTAGAGAGAGTAGAAAACAGTGGTAGCCACACTTGGAAATGCCTCCTTGTCACAGAAGTGTAAACTGTATGTTTTTCTGGAAACCCTAGTTCTCCTCAGATTCCCAACAAAATCAATGACACAGAAGCTTCCCCCTGGGATCAGACCTGTCACAGCTCCATGTTACTTCTTGGCTCTAATGTGCTTCCTGCATAAAAGAACTCAAAGCTTTGTAAACAATTTCATTTGTACTCTTTTTTTTTAGATTCCACATATAAGCAATATCATATGGTATTTGTCTTTCTCTGTCTGACTTACTTCACTTAATATGATAATCTCTAGGTTCATCCATGTTGCTGCAAATGGCATCATTTAGTTCTTTTCTATGGCTGAGTAATATTCCATTGTATATATGTACTACCTCATCTTTATCCATTCATCTGTCAATGGACTTATCTGCAAAGCAGGAACAGAGTCACAGATGTAGAAAACAAACATATGGTTACCAGAGGGTAAAGCTGGGGAGGGGAAAATGGGAAGATTGGGATTGACATAAACACTACTGTATACAAAATAGACAACTAAGTAAAAACCTACTGTATAGCACAGGGAACTCTACTAATACTCTCTAATGACCTATATGGGAAAAGAATCTAAAAAAGAGTGGATATACGTATATGTACCACTGATTCACTTTGCTGTACAGCAGAAACTAACACAACATTGTAAATCAACTATACGCCCATAAAAAATAAAAATGAATAAATTAAAAAAAAATAAAATTAAAAAAAGGACTCAAAGCTGAGCCTGAAAGACCACGTAGAACTCAGTTCAGTGTAAGAGGGTGGGCGCCCTGGCAGCCAACAGTGAGATTTCAGTGACAGATCTCCCACCCATCCCTTTGCTTTATTCCTCACAGAGTCTTATCCTGTCAAAAAGAATTTATTGTCTACTTAAAGGGATGCCTTGAGTGCATAGATTGCAGAAGGATAATACAAACAGAAGCACCAATTAATTGTATTACCAGCTAGATGCAAGCTCTATTGAAACAATCCGGTGGCCTTATTTATGAGGAAGCCCCAGCAAACAGCCCATGATAAAATAAGAAAACTAAACTTGAGTTTTAATTGTCCAGAACAATGAAAATTGTTAGTGTAGATTTCCTTTAAAATTAATTTTCTTTCTATTTTTCATCTTGTACTAAAATTTTACCCCCATCCATCTCCACATCTCACTTTCTCCTTGTCTATCTTCATATCTGCCACCGTATCCTTGAAGTTTTTACATCTCTCTCCCTGTGACCAAACAACTTATTTTAGATCTAGCCAGAGTCCCTTCAGAAGGTTTCAATCTGTACTCCAATCACCCAGAATTTAAATTCATTCTGCATCTTGGACAAAGCAAGAGTGAGAGACTTGTAGAGACAGACATGACATGATGTGAAGACAGATGCCAAACAAGTGTGGGTTAAGGAAAGACAGATGTTGAGAGAGGGCAAAATTCAAGCGGGAGGGAGGTGAACCAATAAATACGTGAGCAGCCAATAGGTGATCAAGGAGAATGAAGACCCTGTAAAAAGGACCACAGGGCTTTACAAGATCCAGATGAGAGATCCTCAACTAACCACAGTCTCGGTACCTGAAATTAGCACTTATACTTACAGTCAACTTAATTATGTTTTAAATTAAACAGCATAACTATTTCACTTGTGAAAGCACTTGACTATTCGTTCAGGTAGAATGGTCAAAGTCATTGTTATGTCAAAATTTGAATTTAATATGTTTTTATTTTCTAATTATGCTATTAACGCCAGCAAAATTATTGCATATACTGCATGTAGCTTTTCAAACAGCAAAAGTAAAGAAGTACTTTGGCAAATGGGCAGTACAGGATACATGGTCCATATGTAGTTTTCAGAGCATCTTCTTAACGGATGGTGGATCCAAACAGAAGCAGACCGTCCAGGGTGCAGTCGGTTCACTTGCTTAAAGGAATTTGCCATGGAAATCTCCATTTTGGCCAGCTTTTCTGGTGTTTACCTCATTTTTTTAAAATGAAAATATACAAACAAGCATAATTAATCTATTATTTAGGGATACTTACATACGTGGTAATAATATTCTTGAAAGGAAATATTTAATATTCTTTAAAGGAAATAAATAATATTCTTTAAAGGAATTTTATGCTAAACAAAATTCAGGATGAAAATTGCCTCCCAAAAAGGAAGGCAGTGGAAGGTCACTAAGGAAAACCACAGTGACCTTGGTGATATTCTTGTTCTTAAACTGAGCGGTGAGTGTTCCTTGTACTACTAGCATCATACTTTATATGCTACATGTCTTCATATGCAGAGAATGTTGCATAATAAAAATTTTAAAAATCATCCAGAAATTTTGTTTTGCTGCCACATAAATCCTTAGAATGCCAATTCAGAAACACCCCAGTTATGAAAATTCATGTTTGAACACTAATTATGTGAGAGATTAAAGAAGGCTCATGCTTTGAAATGTTTTCCTAACTGAGTTGAAAGCAGAGAAGACATCACTCTGACAAAGAAATCAAGCAAAGGACACCCGGCCCTTCTGTCTCTTGGTTGTTCATCAGTGTAAAAATGACAGTTTGGGTTTTTTCCAGGAATAATTCTAGCAATTTTTTCCCAGAGAAACTATAAGCTTTTCAGATAGGTTGCATGGGTTTTCTTTTTTTTTTTTTTTCCTGTGGTACGTGAGCCTCTCACCGCTGTGGCCTCTCCCGTTGCGGAACACAGGCTCCGGATGCGCAGGCTCAGCAGCCATGGCTCACTGGCCCAGCCGCTCCACGGCATGTGGGATCCTCCTGGACCAGGGCACGCACCCGCGTCCCCTGCATCAGCAGGCAGACTCTCAACCACTGCGCCACCAGGGAAGCCCGCATGGGTTTTCTTAAATACTATTCCAGCTATGTGTTTTGGTCAGAATAAATGCCCAGAAATGCCACAAGGGAGTTGAAGAACAAACTGAAATAAAGAATCTACTATAATTGTTTTTAAATCTTTTGCCTTTTAAAAACTAAGTTTATGAGAATAATCAGAAAGTAATAAAGACTTGCTGAAGAGCACATTAGGTATCTTAGGAAGCAAGATTGGGAAGGAGGAGGTGAATGTTTACCTCCTTGAATGACCAAGTCCTCTGAGTGCAGGCTCACTGTTGAGTGCTGGGCAATGGCTCTTTCTCAGACTCTGCTGATGAAGCAGAAGTAACCTTCATCAGTGTAACAGATTACATGAAAATGGAAAAACTAGCTAGGAAAATGTGGGATACAACCAGTATTCCAATGGTCTTGACAAGTTCCAGTGGTGGACCAAATCCGACACAGTACATTCAATAAAGTCTACGTAAAGTCCAACACTTACGTTTTAAATATGTAGTAAGAAAGTACATGTGAAAAGTTACCAAAAATGATTTTGATCTCTGTCTCTATTAATGGAATTAAAGTGTCCAAAGGAAATGGGGTGATCATTTCCTACTCTGAATGGGTCATTCGGAAATTTTGCATTCATTGCTGAGTGCTGCATCTTAATGTTGAAAAAAACAACCAGGGTAATGTGCTGCCTTGAACCAACCTCGTAAACAGAACAGTGGCTATCTAAACAAAAAGCAAAGGCTAAAGTCAAAGAAACAGATGCAACATGGAGTCAACCTGTTACAAGATTAACTTTAAGTTTGCTTCCAAATCTAAAGACTGTGTGTGTATGTGATTTTTAATTTATGTATTTTCCCAATTAATACAATTTTTCAAAGATTTAAAAAAATGTATTAGTACAATAAAATTTTGACTTAAACCATAGCATAAAGGCAGAACTAAAACCAGAATCAAGAGAGTCTAGAGGAACTGATGTTAAGAAAAAGATCAAACCAAAGAAAATTCAAACACAGTGACCAAGACAGCCTTCACGTTCCCCTCAGTTTGGAACTTTAGACCAGGCATCTTCTTGACTCTAGGCCTTGACCTCCTTTTCTGAGAGCATTTATTTTAGAAAACTTGTAGTCCTAAATTCTTTCTCTGCCCCTTTGAGATGTAAATCTCCTCCCAACCTCTCCCCAGGTTTACTACCTCAGAATGTAGGTAGTAAAGGACCTGGGAGTCACCCCTTTGAAATGTACGCATTAGGAAAGAGCCCTGACTGATTTCCCAGTCTCTGTGGGAAAATAGGAGCCTGACTTGATGGGCACCAATTAGCAAACGCAGATGCCATAGTCACAGAGACGAACACTTGCAAACTCAGGAATAACTCAATGTTACACACACCCCGTTACTCAATCTCCCCCCTAACATCTTCCAGTGCTTTTCTACCAGCTCACCTGGCACTTAAAAAACACTCCTATGATAACACTTATATGTGGAATCTAAAAAAAAAAAAAAATGATACAAATGAACTTATTTACAAAACAGAAGTAGAGTCACAGATGTAGAAAAAAAACAATGTTACCAGGGGATAAGGGGCGAGGAGATAAGTTAGGAGTTTGGGATTAACATACACACACTACTTTATATAAAACAGATAACCAACAAGGACCTAGTGTATAGCAGAGAGAACTATACTCAATAATTTGTAATAACTTATAAAGGAAAAGAATCGGAGAAACAGTGGATACGGATATATATATATATACATATATATGTATGTATAACTGAATGACTTTGCTGTACACCAGAAACTAATACATTGTAAATCACTATTTCAACAAAAAAAAGAGAAAATGAGTACCAAATATCTCAGTCTAAATAAAAATTTTTTTACAAAAAGAAAAAAACCTCCTGCCTTTTGTTTCAGCAGAAATTAGTTCAGACTGAGTCTCCGCCACACTGAAATAGCTTTGAATAAAATCTTCCTTGCCTGTTTCACTTGCTCCAGGACAAGTTTTGCTTTGACAATGGCAGCCAAGGTAAGACCCAAGAGTAGGAAGCCAGGAAAGAAACCAGGGGCTGTGCAGGTACCATCATCCGGCGAACGTTTCCAAATGCCTATCTACCCCCTGCCATGACAAAGAATATAGTATTTATGGTCTCCCAGCACATACGGTGTGACCACAGGTGACTTCAATGCAGGGTAGAAAATGAACAGTGGCTTGAGATCCTATCAAGTTCTCTGAGGGAATCATAAATTTCTATGATTGGCACTGGAGACAAAAGGCCCAAGATGCATATGTAAAACTCCAGCAAGAACAAGAACAAAGCAAACTTTTGCACAGCAAAGGAAACCATAAACAAGACCAAAAGACAACCCTCAGAATGGGAGAAAATATTTGCAAATGAAGCAACTGACAAAGGATTAATCTCCAAAATTTATAAGCAGCTCATGCAGCTCAATAACAAAAAAACAAACAATCCAATCCAAAAATGGGCAGAAGACCTAAACAGACATTTCTCCACAGAAGATATACAGACTGCCAACAAACACATGAAAGGATGCTCAACATCTTTACTCATTAGAGAAATGCAAATCAAAACTACAATGAGATATCATCTCACACCAGTCAGAATGGCCATCATCAAGAAATCTAGCAATAATAAATGCTGGAGAGGGTGTGGAGAAAAGGGAACACTCTTGCACTGCTAGTGGGAATGTGAATTGGTACAGCCGCTATGGAGAATGGTATGGAGGTTCCTTAAAAAACTACAAATAGAACTACCATATGACCCAG
This sequence comes from Mesoplodon bidens, assembly GCF_964165515.1. NCBI lineage: Eukaryota > Metazoa > Chordata > Mammalia > Artiodactyla > Ziphiidae > Mesoplodon > Mesoplodon bidens. The sequence goes on along the minus strand of NC_138168.1, from coordinate 12,140,686 downwards.
CAATCCCACTACTAGGCATATACCCTGAGAAAACCATAATTCAAAAAGAGACATGTACCAAAATGTTCATAGCAGCCCTATTTACAATAGCCCGGAGATGGAAACAACCTAAGTGTCCATCATCGGATGAATGGATAAAGAAGATGTGGCACATATATACAATGGAATATTACTCAGCCATAAAAAGAAATGAAATTGAGCTATTTGTAATGAGGTGGATAGACCTAGAGTCTGTCATACAGAGTGAAGTAAGTCAGAAAGAGAAAGACAAATACTGTATGCTAACACATATATATGGAATTTAAGAAAAAAAAAGTCATGAAGAACATAGGGGTAAGACAGGAATAAAGACACAGACCTACTAGAGAATGGACTTGAGGATATGGGGAGGGGGAAGGGTAAGCTGTGACAAAGTGAAAGAGCGGCATGGACATATATACACTACCAAACGTAAGGTAGATAGATAGTGGGAAGCAGCCGCATAGCACAGGGAGATCAGTTCGGTGCTTTGTGACCGCCTGGAGGGGTGGGATAGGGAGGGTGGGAGGGAGACGCAAAAGGGAGGGGATATGGAAACATATGTATATGTATCACTGATTAAATTTGTTATAAAGCAAAAAAAAAAAAAAAGAACAAAGCAAAAAGCCTTTGACCTAGCTAACGCTGGGGCAACAGCCAATGACCAGGTTTAAGCAGGAGCAGGGTTGCTGAGTAGATGATGTGCAAAGAATGGGAGAGCCTGCCTCTCCTCGTGTCTTGGTTATTATGTGGTTGCCAAGGGCTGTACTTTCTCTCTCTCTCTCTGCCTCTCGCATAAAGAGAAGAGCCTATATTTTGCGCATTGGTCAGTCACTCCATCGCTTAGACAAGCACACATCTGCTCTGGACTGGGCTCTACAGGAGGTCACAGAAGTAGTCCAGGTCCTGGCCCGGTCCCCAGAAGGACACCCAACATCCAGCTCCCTGACCGGTTCCAGCCACAGCAGCAAGGACTTCAGAATCGGGAAGAAGATGCCATGCCACCCTCCACAGCTATTCTTGTACTCAAGTGCTCAGCAGCCTGGCTGCGCTACATGAGATGATGTAAATACCGTGGAGAGAGAGAGAGTTGTCCCAGAGGGCCAGAGGAACCAGCGAGGTCAGCTGTGTGTGTTAATGATACAACAACAGCCAGTAAGAGTACCACATGTCACTGCACCCTTCTTATACTCCAATGAGGAGGATACTATTGCTATTCCCTCTTCTCTAAGGAAACTGAAGTTCCCACATTTACTGAGGCTGACATTTAAACTAAGGCTGATTCTGGTTGTCAATTTTAGCTGAACATTAAAATCACATGGAGTGCTATTTAAACTATCAATAACTAGGTCCCATCCCCAGAGATTCAGATTTAACTGGTTTGGCCTTAATTACTGTTAAAAATTTTTAAATAAACCCTTCTGAAGGCGACTGCAATGCTGAGAACTGTGTCACTGAACTATTCTGTTTCTCCTCCCGCCATTTTTGTGGTGGAAATAACAGCAGACATCGATGCCAGCAGAGACAAAGCTAGCTTTTCACCACGTCCCCGCTCTAACTCACCTCAGAGAGTGGGAATCCGGCCTCCACACTCGCGGTCCACCCAGACTGCACCTGCTAAGGTCACCTGTTAACTCCTACCTGACACATCCACAGTCCCTATTTTTTTTTTTTTTTTTTTTTTTGCGGTACGCGGGCCTCTCACCGCTGTGGCTTCTCCCGTTGCGGAGCACAGGCTCCGGACGCGCAGGCTCAGCGGCCATGGCTCACGGGCCCAGCCACTCCGCGGCATGTGGGATCTTCCCGGACTGGGGCACGAACCCGTGTCCCCTGCATCGGCAAGCGGACTCCCAACCACTGCGCCACCAGGGAAACCCATCCACAGTCCTTTTAATGCTCATCTTCCTGCATCATTTGACACTGTGATTGGAGCATCGTGCTTGAAATTAGACCTCTTCCCCGTTTTGTAAAGCATGCTCTCTAAGTGTCCTGCAGTTCCAGTGGATTTCCTTCTGTGGCTCATCCTTGTCCCCTTGGTGTTTCCCAGGGTCCCGTCTTGACCCTCTACCTTTCTCATTCGGTGTCTTTGCACCCTGCAGAACTAGCTCACCAACCCCGCCCCCGACATTATCAGCTACCCCCCAAGAAAAACAAACTCATCCTTCCTGTCTCCAGACGGTCTGTGTCCTGGGCCTCCATTCCTTACATCCAGCTGCGTGTTCCAAATGTCTCAGCATTGCAGACCCTGGATACTGCACTGCGGGGGCGTTACAGCCCTGGGGCCTGGAGTCTCTCATGTCACGCAGGGCCTGTTGTATGCCTTGTGCAGGGGCTGGGTGGGCACTCAGTCCTCAGCTCTGAGGGGGAGGTAAACCCATCATGCCTTCCAAGCACACCTCTTTAGATCCGACGGCATTGTTCTGCTGATAGTGAGGAAAGCTTACCAAGAATAGCATTTTAATAGAAATGTTAAGGGAACAGAAATCAAGAGAAGTGTGTTCTGTCGGGTGTTTGCCTATTTCCAGGTACCAGGACTCAAGCCAAAGGAGAATTGTTCAGACTCATGTTGATTTGCTATTTCTCAGATTTCTTTATCCTGACTCTTTGTACTGCTGGCTAGAACAAGTATACTCAGGTTTCATCCTTTTTTTCTCTTCAGATATTTAAGTAAAGAAATATAATTTGTCTCCCAGTTAATTATATATAGTTGATGTATTTTTCTGTTTTTTCTCATTTCTGAGATCACTTTTGTTAAAACATGCTGCCTCAATAAAGATATATTGTTAGTTCTAAGTTTCAGTGTTTGATAAAGTAACGTTCATTCATTTTACCCTGTAAGGTAATAATACTCTGAAGATATCACTTTATTACTGGTTATTTTAAAATTGTATGGCATTATTCTGAACAATTATGATACTGGCAATACTAGCGATAACAGTTAAGCTATTTTCTTTAAAGAACTTTTTTATAATTTATAATGCTTATTACTATAGTGCCCATTTTAAATTTTGCTCTCTAATACATGAGAACAGAAGAATATTATAGCATCCCATCCTTTATTTTACAAGAGTTACGATAGAGTAATAACTTAAAGGTACATACATTGAGCCCCTGGTTCAATAGTCAAAGTCCAAATTTATATGAGTTATGAGCCCAGAGGTGCTTGCTCCAAGTTAAGTGATAATTACCTGGGCCATGCTCCATTTCATTTGTAATAAAGTGCAAGTGCTATAAAGACAAAAATCCAATTAGGAGGTTTGCATGTGTAGGCATTGCCCTGCTGAACATACTAACTTTGTCAAATTAAAATAATCTCCCCAGTATTACATCTTTAAATCAATTTCTATTATAATTTCCTTTTGCTCTCAGTTAATATGCATACTGTGAATACTGGACACAAAAGCATTCCATATATTCTCCCTTTTTGCTTCATGACTTTAACATAAAATATTATTTTCTCTGTGCTCCACATAAGACTTGGGGAAACTTGTCCATGAACACAGAGATCTCCAGGATATTATAATTTTTCATTTCTCACTTCAAGCATATCTCTAAACTGAAAACTTTAGATTAGATGGTTTATAGTCTAACTTTCATAGGAAAATATGAATCAAGAATTGGAACCGGGCTTCCCTCGTGGCGCAGTGGTTGAGAGTCCGCCTGCCGATGCAGGGAACGCGGGTTCGTGCCCCGGTCCGGGAGGATCCCGCATGCCGCGGAGCAGCTGGGCCCATGGGCCATGGCCGCTGGGCCTGCGCATCCGGAGCCTGTGCTCCGCGATGGGGGAGGACTCAGCAGTGAGAGGCCCGCGTACCACAAAAAAAAAAAAAAAAAAAAAGAATTGGAACCTATTGCCTTTTTTCATACTCATCTTTTTTATAGATAATTGACAGGAATAAAAAGTCAAGCAGTTTCCAGATACGACTCATGATATTCAGTTGGGTATGAAATAGATGAATTAAGGATGGATTTCACTTTCCTTCCCACATGGAACTAGGACCTACTCTGTAAAATAAAAAGCCTCATGAGAAATGTGACTGGCTGGTATATTTCTGAGTAATAGTTTTGGGGAGGAACAGGATTTACCTATTAAAGAGTAGCTTTGGTCAATCCCAGGAGTCAGGCATTTGACTGATGCCCATGTGGCCTTCCATGACAAAAAATTTGCACTGACCACCAGGGAGTCAGCCAGACACTTTTTCCTGCAGCCTGTGGACCACAGACACGCAGATTGAGACAGAAACGCCCTGGCTGCCAGCACAAGTTCTCTTTGTTATCCAGCAGGAATGCTCAGCCAAAATCGACAGTTTCTAACCTCCATCCCCCATCTCACATTTCCCCAGCAGGGCAATTCGCAGTTATTAACAGTGGAGAAATCTTAGTTTGATAGAGACTCCAAAAATTAAAAACAAGAAAATAACTTAATCAGTGGCATCTTAAGGGTAGAGACCAGGAGTGTTGGTTTCTATGTGTGTAGGTTAGGGTTTTGTAGTCACATGCCAAGAAAATGGGAAGTCGGAAGACAATCCTAGGGACTTCCCTGGTGGTCCAGGGGTAAAGAGTCCACCTTTTAATGCAGGGGACGCTGGTTCGATCCCTGGTTGGGGAACTAGGATCCCACATGTGGGGGGGGGGCAACTAAGCCTGGGCACCACAACTACCGAGCCACGTACAGCAAACTACAGAGCCCATGCGCCCTGGTGCCCACGCACCCTGGAGCCCATACGCCACAACTAGAGAGAAGCCCTCATGCCACAACTAAGACCAAATGCAGCCAATATATACATAAAAAATAAAGTCAACATTTAAAAAACAAAAACAAACAAAAAGACTATCCTATAGCTCTAAGCTAAAGGCGTGAGATGCTCCTGGATTATGAAACTGAATTTCAGGGATTGCTAACATCTTAGTTTTCACTGAGGGAAAAGAGGTATCTGGTGGTCTCCATCAATTAAAAAAACACCAGCAAAGTAAGCACTCTGGAACTAGGTCTCTGCAGAGAGAGACTGAGCTTCCATGCTAAGCCCCTCCCTGAGTGCTTCCTTCTGGAAGTCAGGAACCAGGTAGGTCCAGGTGTCTTGATGTTCTTTCCAGCACATCTTGTACAAGGGAGACAGCATGCTGCAGTGGCTAAGAGCATGGATGAACTTTGGAATCAGACAGCATGGATCCCTTTCATAGCACATACTAACCAGGTAACCTCAGGAAGTTTATCCAAATTTAATAATCTTAATTGTTTTCCAACTATAAAATGGAAATAGTAATGCTTAACTGTAAGAGCTGTTGACAGAACCAACTGGGATGTCTTGTGCAAAGGAAATATCACCATGCTTACACTTAAGAAATACTCAAATGGCTGCTAGAGAGAAAGCATTTTTATACTGTGATGATCTTTGTACTCATTAGGAAGGGAGAGAAGAAATGAGTCCTTCTACCTGAATGTCCTGAGTTATAGCTCCTTTTCTTCCAGTCCCAAGCATCTTTCTTGGTTTCTTTCTGTTTTTTTTGTGTGGTACATGGGCCTCTTACTGTTGTGGCCTCTTCCGTTGTGGAGCACAGGCTCCAGGCGCGCAGGCTCAGCGGCCATGGCTCACAGGCCTAGCTGCTCCACGGCATGTGGGATCTTCCCGGACCGGGGCACGAACCCGTGTCCCTTGCATCGGCAGGCGGACTCTCAACCACTGCGCCATCAGGGAAGCCCTTGATTTATTTCTAACAATCAATTATACCATCTTGCAAGCTTGCAGATTTTTGTGAGTTGGCTTTCTTAATTTTATCCCATTTCTTTCTGATATATTTTCTGTGGAATGAATTCCGTGGTCAAGGACCTCATCTGTAAAAGGTTTTCTAATTCTTTCAGAAGAACTGCTAGCTTCCTCCCCTGTGTTTCCACTAAGAGCAGGGTATTTACTTGACTGTGTTTGGTTGGTTGTCTGATTTTCTCCCTTGATACATGGAAGCTCCTTGAGGGCAGAGGCCGTGGCTACTTGTCCTTATTGAACTCAAGAGTGTGAAAAACAGCTTTAAAGTATGCGCTTTGGGAAAACAAATACTGAGAATCATTCTGGCCAGCAATGTCATTTGGCATTTGAAGAGCCACTGGGGATGGAAAAGCACAGTCAGACATTCTGTGAGATTTTCTACCATAAATGTCACCGTGAAAAGTGACCACGCATTTGGGAGCCCCCAAGAGCATTATATTTGAAGCTATTTGAAGCAGCAGCTTAGGAGTGCTCTTTTAGGACTCATATCTGTTCTTGATATTTTGTTGTTCAAAGACTATGCACAACAGAATGTAAAATATCAGGAAATGGTCTTTTAATCCTTTGCGTTCTTACTTTTTTCTCTTAAAAAATAATATAAATGTATCTTTATTCTTTAAATATAATTAACTACTTAAGACTTCAACGATAATGACAATATGTTCTTTGTTCTATTTATAAAATTCTCAAGACACAGATAAAAGTTAATTCAAAACTCAGCTTATATTTCTAAAATATAAGAAATATGAAAACTGAATAATTACGTGAGGTCAGTGCCATTAGTGGCAGCAAGTTGAGTATTAATTCCCACTTTCTGGGTGTGTAAAAAATGTAACAAACTTTATCTTTTGTAAAACATGTTTTTAAAATATTATTGGTGACCTTGCCACTCAATTTAATAAACACTTTGTTTACATAAATGGGATTTGGGGGGAAATGTTAAGAAAATAAAATACAATTAAGCAAATCAAATAACTATTTCAGGAAAGGTATATGTCATCTCTTCAGGTTTAGAGAGGAAAGATCACTCTACTCTCAAATGCAGCCTCTTACCAATACAAGAGCAACATAATCATACTAATAGAGCAGGTAAATAGTTGAAAAAGGAGAAGTTAGGGGAGCCACTGATTTCTCCATCTTATCCAACTACAACTTTTATGCAAAACTTTAAATGAACCTACAAAGCACATTCCAGATTAAAATAAAAACTGAATTTTTACCAAAATGTATTCTACTATGACATAACAGAGGTGGAGCAAAATGTATCATTTGTCATTCTGAAGACTAATGACTTCCAAGTACATGAATGTTTAAATACATTTTAACAGAAATAAAATTTCTGAAAATTATCATAAATTTTACTGTATTTAGAAGTACCTAACCAAGCCTCCTGTTAGAAACAAATAAATCAGTTGAAATATTTAGAGTGGAAATTTATACTCATTTCAGAGAAAATATCCTTACCTGCAATTCGACCTGTGATTTCTTTCAAATTTATTGTGGGAAATTACATGCTTATCAGTCTAGTTTTTCTTCTTGAAAACAAAGATTGACTTTGGAAAATTTAGAAAAATTAATTCTAAGTATTTCCATGGTATCTAAAATTCAACTATGAAGCTATATTCAAACTAGCTTATAACATAATGCCTTCAACAACATTTCAGAAAGTATAACTTTATATTAAAAGTGCTATTTTGGCAACTTAAAAGATCTTTACAAGAACAAGAACAATGAATAGAAAACGGTAACAAATATGGTAGACATAATCCAAGGGTATCAATAATCACTTTAAAAGTCAATGATCTAAATACAACAATTAAAAGGCAGAACTTGTCAGAGTGAATAAAAAAATAAAACTCAACAATATGTTGTCTACAAGAAACCAAATTTAAGTATAAAGACACATATAAATTAAAAGGAAAGAGATAGAGAAAGATATACCATGCAAACAGTAATCAAAAGAAAGTGAGAATATCCATATTAATTTCAGGCAGAGCAGACTTCATAACAGGGAAATTCATCAAGGATAAAGAGAGCATTACATAATGATAAAGAGTGAATACTTCAAGAAAATGTAACAATCCTTTGTGTATATGCACTTAACAACAAAACATCAAAATACATGAGGCAAAACTGCAAGGAGATAGACGAATCCACTGTTACAGTTGGAGACTTTTAACACTCCTCTCTCAGAAATGGATGGATTCAGAAGGCATAAAATCAGAAATAACATAGTTAACAGAACTATCAAGCAATCAGATAGTATAGACATCTATAGACGACTTCATCCAACAGCAGAATACACATTCTTCTCAAGCTCACATAGAATATTTATCAAGATAGACCACATTCTGGGCCATAAATCACACCTTACAACTTAAAAGAATGAAATTCTACAACATTTCAGACCACAGTAAATTAAGCTAGAAATCAATAACAGAAAGATAGCTGGAGAATCCCCAAATACTTAGAGATTAAAAAACATACTTAAAAATAACACATGGTTCAAAGGAGAAATATCAAGAGAAATTTAAAAATATCTTGAACAAAATGAAAGTAAAAATCAACTTACCAGGGCTTCCCTGGTGGTGCAGTGGTTAAGAGTCCACCTGCCAATGCAGGGGACGCGGGTTCATGCCCTGGTCCAGGAGGGTCCCGCATGCTGTGGAGCAGCTGGGCCCGTGAGCCATGGCCGCTGGGCCTGCATGTCCAGAGCCTGTGCTCTGCAGCAGGAGAGGCCACAGCAGTGAGAGGCCTATGTACCACAAAAAAAAAAAAAAAAAAAAATCAACTTACCAAATTTGTTAGATGAAGTGAAGCACTTCCTTCAGAGGGAAATTTATAGCGTTGAATACATGCAATAGGAAAAAAGAAAGACCTAAAATCAATAATCTAAGTTTCTACCTTAGGAAACTAGAAAAAGAAGAAATTAAATCCAAATTAAGCAAAAAAACAAAATAAACAAAAAATAGTGCAGAAATCAATGAAATTGAAAACAAAGAAATCATTACATAAAATGAACAACAAAAAAGCTAGTTCTTTGGAAAGAGCAATAAAACTGATAAGCCTATAGCCGGACTGAGAAAAAAGAAGACAGAAATCATGTATATCAGACGTGAAAGAGGGAACAGCACTACAGATACCCTGGGCTTTAAAAAGATAACAAAGAGATGCTGTGACCAACTCTATGCCCACAATTTTACAACCTACACGAAATGGACCAATTCCTTGAATGACACGATCTGCTAAAACACACAAGAAGAAAGGGACAACCTGAATATACCTATTAAAGAAATTGGGTCAATAATTAATAATCTTCTGAAACAGAAAGCACCAGGCCAATGAGGGCTGAATGCTACTGCTGAATTCTACCAAACATTTCAGGAAGAAATTATACCAATTTTCTACAATCTCTTCCAGAAGATAGAAGCAGAGGGAATACTTCTTAACTCATTTCATAAACCCAGCATTACCCTAATACCAAAACCAGACAAAGACATTGCAAGTAAAGAAAACTACAGACAAATCTCTCTCATGAACATAGATGTAAAAACTTCAACAAAATATTAGAAAATCAAATCCAACAATGTATTAAAAAAATGAGGGCTTCCCTGGTGGCGCAGTGGTTGAGAGTCCGCCTGCCGATGCAGGGGACACGGGTTCGTGCCCCGGTCTGGGAAGATCCCACATGCCGCAGAGCGGCTAGGCCCGTGAGCCATGGCTGCTGAGCCTGCGCATCCGGAGCCTGTGCTCTGCAAGGGGAGAGGCCACAACAGTGAGAGGCCCGCCTACCGCAAAAAAAAAAAAAAAAAAAAAAAAAAAAAAAAAAAAAGATACACCACAAAAAAGTGAGATTTATTCCAGGTATGCAAGGCTGGTTCAACATTCAAAAATCAGTTAATGTAACATGTAACGTCAACAAGCTAAAGAAGAAAAATTACATCATCATATTCATAAATGCAGAAAAAAACATTTAACAAAATCCAACACCCACCCATGATAAAAACTCTCAGCAAATTAGGAACAGGGAGGAAGCTCCTCAGCTTGATAAAGAATATCTACAAAACACCATTTACAAAAAACAGCTAACATTATACTTATGGCGAGAAACCCAAAGCTTCCTCACTAAGGTCAGGAACATAGAAAGATGTCCTCTCTCGCCACTGCTTTTCAACATCATACTGAAAGTCCTAGCTAATATAGTAGGACAAGAAAAGGAAATAAAAAGTACATAGATTGGGGAGGAAGAAATAAAACCCTTTTTTTAAAATGCAGATGTTATAACCATCCATGTAGAACATCTGAAAGAATCAATGACAACAACAAAATCATGGAACTAATAAGCAATTATAGCAAGGTGGCAAGATACAAAGCGAATATTCAAAAGTTAATCACTTTCTTATCTACCACTAATGAACAAGTGGAATTTGAAATTAAAAACACATTGCTATTTATAATAGCACTCAAAAAATACTGAGGTATATTTCTAATATATACAAGATCTATGTGAGGCAAACTACAAGGCTTAGAAGAAAGATGTCCAGGAAGAACTAAATAAATGGAGAGATACTCCATGTTCAGGGATAGAAAGCGAATGTTGTCAAGATGTCAGTTCTTACCATCTTGATCTGTAGATGCACCAGAATCCCAGTCAAAATTCCAGCAAGTTATTTTGTGGATATTGACAAACTGATTCTAGAGTTTATATGGAGAGTCAAAAGACAAACAATTGCCAACTCAGTACTGAAGGAGAAGAATCAGAGACCTGACACTACCCAACTTAAAGACTTATTATAAAGCTACAAAGATCATTAGCAAAAGAATAAACAAACAGATCAATGGAACAGAATGTAAAGCCCAGAAGCAGACTACCATAAATATAGTCAACTGATCTTTGACAAAGGAGCAAGGATGGTCTTTTCAAAAAATGTATGCTGGAACAGCTGGACAACTACATGCAAAAAAAAGAATCTAGACACAGACCTTCCATCTTTCACAAAAATTAACTCAAAATGGATAATAAATCTAAGTTTAAAATGTAGAACTTTAAAACTCCTAGAAGACAATATAAAAGAAAATTGAGGTGACCTTGAGTATGGTAATGAGTTTTTACAGATAGAACACCAAACACACAATCCATGAGAGAAGAAACTGGTAAGTTAAACTTCATTAAAATTCAGACCAAAAAAAACCACACAAGATATTTTTCAGTAAGTGACTGGATAAACAAACTTTGGTACATCTAGACAATGAAATATTACTTAGCACTAAAAAGTAATGAGTTATCAAGCCAAGAAAAGACACAGGGGAAACCTCAATGTATATATTAGTGAAAGAAATCAATCTGAAAAGACTACATTCTGTAGGATTCTAACTTTATAACATTCTTTTCCAGGCAAAATGATGGAGACAGCAAAAGGATTAGTGGCTGTGGAGGGATAAATGGGGGGAGAGAGGAATGAACAGGTAGAGTACAGAGGAATTTTAGGCAGTGAAACAATTCTGTATGACAGTGGATACATGTCATTATACGTGTGTCAAAACCCATAGAATGCACACCACCAAGAGTGAATCTAATATATACTATAAACTTTGGGTGATAATGAGATGCCAGTGTAGGTTCATCAATTGTGAAAAGGGTACCACTGTGGTTCAGGATGTTGACAGTGGGGGCAGAGGGTATAAGGGAACTCTATGTACTTTCTGTTCATTTTGCTTTACCCTAAAACTGGACTAAAACACGAAGTTTATTAATTCAAAAAATCTTTAAGTAACAATACCACTTATTCTCTGTAGACTAGTAGTTAAGAATTTGAAATGTTATCAAAACAACTGTGGCAAAATTGAAAATAATGACTTTATTATATGTATACAAAATTGCTATTTATCATATAAGATGTGAAAATTTTTTGTTCATCTTTCTCTTCCTCTAAATAATGTGCAGATTTTGTTATTCGTGGACCATTGATAACTGTAAAATTGCTCTCTAGAGCTGCATATCTCACACTTATTTGATCCAAAAACTATTTTTAAATTATGATGTATTGTCAGAACCCCAACAGGAACTCATTAATCTGTGAGCATTTTATATGCCTTCAGCACTGAAAATGTCACCATCTTGTGGTAAAGGTCCAAGACTGGAAGGTGCCACACAAGCAGAAGGTCAAGGCTGGTCTTCCAGCACCAGAAATATGTGGATGCTGCCTCTGCTTTAACACACTGGTCAAACAGTCTGTGTCAGGTTCTTTCTTTTTGACTTCTTAATACCCTTGTGAATTTTTCTTAGAGTTAGATTCCAGAATAATGATAAAACAAATATATAAATATTTTAATCTTTTTCTAACATTTAAAACAATGCAGCTAACACCAGCCCCAGGAAGACTGCAGTCCTGAAGCTTGCCATACCAGGACCCAGCCCACTGACGAGCAGGCTGGCACCAGCCACAGGAATGCCTGGGCCTCAGCCCTTCCCAACAGTGGACCAACACCAGCTTTGGGACACCCCAGACCTGGCAGCCAGCCATGTCAGGAACTGGCCCAATCCACCAGCAGGTTGACATTAGATCCATGACCCCCAGCCCACAAACCACCCACTCCAGAAACTGGCTCTGCCCACCAGTGGACCAGCACTAGTCCTGGGACCCCCTGGTTTCCCACAGCTACTATCTTCATGACCCAACCCCACCCACCAGTGGCCAGCAGCCCCCTCACAAGGCAGGGCCTGGCAACCAACTGGACTGGGGGACAGCCACACCTACCAGACCACCCACATAGTCAGCCCACCACACAGAAGGACCCACACAGCTCACATAGGGGGCACCCCTGGAGCATACAGTTCTGGTGACCAGAGGGGAGTGCACTGTTGGGACATATAGGATGTCTCCTACATAAGGCCACTTCACCAAGGTAACCAAACTACCAGATACATAGAAATAAAAATTAGACAACAGAGGAATACGTTCAAAACTAAAGAATAAGATAAAACCCCAGAAGAACTAAGTGAAGTGGATCTACCCAACAGAGAGTTCAAAGTAATGATCAAAAAGATGTTCAAAGAACTTGGGAGAAGAATGGAGGAACAGAGTGAGAAGTTATAAGTCTTCAACAAAGAGTTAGAAAATATAAAAAAAACAACCAAGCAAAGATGAAGAATACAATAACTGAAATGAAAAATACACTAGAAAGAATCAACAGTAAACTAAATGATACTGAGGAACAGATCAGTGAGCTGGAAGACAGAATAGTGGAAATCACTACTGCAGAACAGAAAAGAGAATGAAAAAAAAGTGAGGACTGTTTAAGACATCTCTGGGACAATATCAAGCACACTAATATTCACATTATAGTGGTCCCAGAAGGAGAAGAGAGAGAGAAAGGGGCAGAGAACATATTTGAAGACATAACAGGTGAAAACTTCCTTAACCTGGAAGAGGAAACAGTCACCTAAGTCCGGGAAGCACAGAGAATCCCAAACAGGATCAACCCAAAGAGGATCACACTAAGACATATTATAATTAACATGGCAAAAAATTAATGATAAAGAGAGAATATTAAAAGCAGCAAGGGAAAAGTAACACAGTATGTACAAAGGGAACTTCCATAAGGTTATCAACTGAATTTTCAGCAGAAACCCTGCAGGCCAGAAGGGAGTAGCATGATATATTGATATTTAAAGTGATGAAAGGAAAAGCCTACAACCAAGACTACTCTACCCAGCAAGGCTCTCATTCAGTTTAGATGGAGAGATCAAAAGTTTTACAGACAAGCAAAAGCTAAAAGAGTTCAGCACCACCAAATCAGCTTTACAACAAATGCTAAAGGAACTTATCTAAGTGAAAAAGAAAAGTTCACAACTAGAAACATGAAAATTACAAAAGTAAAACGCTCATTGGTAAAGGCAAATGTACAGTAAAGGTAGTAAGTCAACTGCATATAAAGCTAGTAGGGAGGTTAGAAGACAAAAGCGGTAAAATCATCTATATCCATAATATGTAGTTAAGGGATACAAAATCACAAAGATGTAAAATATCATGTCCAAAACAGTAAACGTGGGGTAGGGGAGAGAAATGCAGGGTTATTAAAATCCATTCAAACTTAGAGATTAGCAACTTAAAATAATCATAGATATATATATATAGTGAGAGAAATAGATAGCCAGATACAGTGTGTGGAATATAGTCAGTAACTGTGTACTGTCATTGTATGGTGACATATTGTAACTAGACTTTTCTTGGCGATCATTTTGAAATGTTATAGAAATATCAAATCACTGTGCTGTACCAATAACTAACATAGTGCTGTAGGTCAATTAGACTTCAAAAGCAAAGAAACAAGCAAACATAGAAAAAGAGATCAGATTTGTCTGCCCCAGAGGCAGAGGGTGGAGGTTTTGCTAAAGAAAAGTACGAGGTAGAGGATAAGTGCATAACTGTGACAATAAAAATTCCACAGCACTGCTTCGGAGGAGATCAGAGAAGGAAGGAGCAAAATGAAATCATGGACAACAGATATTGCTTTGTCATCTATTGTATGAATCATCTTTTTCTTGGAATATAAAAATTACACACATTGTATTTTACATTTACAAAGTGAAAACAAATGAATGTGTTTCATCTGACAATGAAAAAGTAATGGCTATGAGAGCTCACATGTCAGAAAGTATCTCAATATTCTGATTCATGAAGAGGCTCCATATGGCATTACTTCTGTGTTTATTTTGAATCCTGTAATTTCTTCTGAACGGAGAGGACAGTGTTTGGAACTTGCAGATCTAGTGTGTAACTTTGTCGGGAAGGGCTCTGTTCAGTTAGTTAGTGTAGCTTACTTTTCAGGCAATTCTGTGACCCTGAAGAGCAATTTAAGGTAGACCTCTGCTTTGCTAAGTGATCTTAGTGCCATCTGCTGCATGCTTCCGTCTACTGTAGGGCGGCCACTCAGGTTAATAGGAGTTAATGAATCTACAAAGTGCCGACATCATATTTATCAATTTACAATCCACGTGTGGAAAGAAAACACAAGCTAACAGCATTCTGACATGGAAAATTCTTCTGAAACTGTCTTAGAAATAGTTAGCAATAATGATTAGTTTTGTGATTCTTACACTAAAATGATGGTTTTAAAGTACTCTATTTCCTCTGTTTCAAAAGTTTATGTGTAATAATTTCACCTAATACTTATCAGTAGTATCAGCTTCAGCTCTTCTAAAGTGATGCTATTGTTCACAGGGTACCATACACAATATATATATATTTTTTCGGTACGCGGGCCTCTCAGTGTTGTGGCCTCTCCCGTTGCAGAGCACAGGCTCCGGACGCACAGGCTCAGCGGCCATGGCTCACGGGCCCAGCCGCTCTGCGGCATGTGGGATCTTCCCGGACCAGGGCACGGACCCGTCGTGTCCCCTGCATCGGCAGGCGGACTCTCAACCACTGAGCCACCAGGGAAGCCCCTCAATATCTTATAATAACCTGTAATGGAAAATAATTTTTAAAAGAATAGATAGATAGATAGATAGATAGATAGATAAAACAGAATCACTTTGCTGTACACCTTAAATTAACACAACACTGTAGATCAACTATATTTCAATACAATTTCTAAGAAAATAAAGTGAAGCTATTATCATCTTTCAGCTTGCTCCTAGAAAGGTAAAAAATCTATTGTATTTGGAAGCAGCAAAGATCACTTAATGGCACTAATAATACAGTTTAGTGGGAAATGTTCATATTGTTTGTTCTTAATTAAAGAGCTTATTTTTTAGCTAAAAAATAAAATAGGCAGATATAGAGAGACATAAAAAATAGTTGAGCCCATTATTCTGAAGAGTATTGCCAAAGATCCGTATTGGTAGCTAACGGCTATCTAAGTGAAGGGAAGAGTCTGCTCGTGATCAGATCACCTTGTATACAACAGGGAAAGTCACACCCAAGTGCACAGCCCTTGAGACTCCTTAACCAGCAACCCGTTTGGAAGCGCGGTCTGTAACTCCTCTGAAAACTGGTACATACCACGTCACTAATTATAAACCTTTGATATTTTATTTTCTTACTTAGGTTGCCTTTTCCTGAACAAAATTAATCACCATGAGACATGCTGTGTGCTAGGGAGACTGCCAGGTAAGCCTGAGCTCCTGCATCAACTCCGGTTCCAGTCTGTCCCCTTCTTCTGACACCAGGGGTCCTGATGTCCTTCAGGTCCAGGGACGTCTGCTGCCTGGAGCAGCTCCTTGATTTGGGGGATTCTATTCGAGCCTCATCTTGCCTGGGGGGGCCTTTTTGCATCACTTGCGATGGGCTTAGTAAGTGGTACATTTCAACCAGATTTTCACACTTGCATCATCATGAAACACCCCCTGTTGACATAATGGCATAGTTCAATCCGCAGTCTTCGAGTGTATTTCCTAAATTTGTGGGTTTAAAATGCCCAGAGAGGACTGCCACAGTCTTTGTCTCTCAAACTAACTGTCCTCAACAGTTACGTTGTTACAATCCCTTGAGTTCATCTTTCCTTTTATTCCAGAGAATTATGCCTTTCCTTCACTCTGTCTAAAAACTGTCCTCAGCTGGTGAATAATGAATCCAAGGATCCTGTTTCCTGGAGTGTTGTAAGATCATAGCCTCCTAAAATGTACACAAGCCATTTCCTCTACGTTGGAAATGAGGCAGACTGTGTGCAAATGCAAAGTGTTTAGTTATGTATAAAACAAATCACAGTTGCAAAATAATAAAGAAATTAGAAGCATTAGGGTAAAAGGCTGCAAGGATAAATATGATCAAAAGCCTGGCAAGGCAATAACAAATATATCACAAAAGTACTTAGATTGTGGGGACTCTTGAAAGAAAGCGTCAGTTTATTATTTCTAAAAGCCAGTAGACTGGGATTGATTGAAATCTTCCTTAATCACTATGAAAATAAAGTAATACAGTACTTAGATTTTCTCTTTTAGTCTCTGAGAATTTTAAACGTTATTCTGTGTACAGTAGAGACGGAAGGTCACAATGTTTAAACAGCCTAGGTGTATCCTTCCTAGGAATCTTTCTCACATACCCCAAGATGATTAGGAAAAGAGCACTTCTCGGCCTAGAACACCTAGAACATCTGCTCTAAGACTCCCCATTGAATAGTTAATAAAACCATGAGATAGGTATTGTTCTTCTGTCTGTCATAAATCTCCCTTTTTCATGGTGCGTCCAGTGCCCACGTTTCTGTGCTCTCCTGACACCTCTTCTCCTGGATGTAAGGGATCTGACAAACCCATTCTCTCTACACTATAGTGCCTTGATGCGTTTCCTTTCATGGGAGGTTATACATTATAAGAACCCACCATGCAGGCAGGGTAATTAACCTGCAAAACCCCCGCATGCGCAGAGTGAGACCGACCCCGACCGTAGCTGTGTGATGGGCCGGTTAGCTTATCTGTTATGGTTGGAAAGTGTTTGCTGCCCCTACGATTCATTCAGGTCTTTATTTGACATTATTTAACCCATAATTGCTCAAGAGACAATAGTAGTGAAAATGGTGTTTGAACCCACTGGGGTTGAATCCACTGGGGCTCCGAAATACATTCAATGTATTTGCCAATGACCTAGCCTAACCAAGAATAAAACCCCGATATTTAGGTTTATTTTTCCACCTTCAGTTTGATTTAATTCTTTAAAAATATCCCTTAACTCAGTCACCTGCCTTCTGTCCTGACATACTTCACTTCTAGTCTGAATCAGGGTATATGTTATCCTAAAGCATTTTCTGTCAGCCCGTCTGGGCCACACTTTTACACGAAATTCAGTCTTTCCTTCCTGCTTCTCCCCATTTGCCTTCCCTCTTGCACTAACAACCCACATCGTCCTCCACGCCAACTTCTCTCTCGTATTTCTTTTCTACCTTCCAGAAGAGAGACGTCTGAAGACATTTCACAGAAGACAGAAAAGGTCGAGAAATAAATGTAGTTAAACCAATGAAGTGAATATAAGACGACATTTGCAGGGGAATAGGTTGGGATAATGAAACGGAAAAGAAATTCAGGATTTCCTGTGTTGGAGGAATGGAGCTGAGCATCTCTAGGCAATAGTGACTCAAAACAAAAAGCCTCTTGAAAACCAAACTGCTTCTGAGAGAGCCTTTCTTAGTGTTTTATCAAGCATAAAATGTCCAATAGCTATCAGTAGAAATGTGGAAAAGCACTCCTGCGGCCTTCTTGAATTCTTGCTGTGTTCAAAGTCTAGGAATTAAATGTCAGATCTACCCCATAACAAAAGCAGACCCTCAGGGGTCTCCAGGAATGAAACTCGAGCCCTCAGGAGACGGGTGGGCAACCTCGTCCAGCTCCGCCATGAGTCTGCCACGGGGTAAACACCCTTCCCACTGAAGAACGTTCACACAGTCCTATGTCTTGGGTGAGATCATCTGTGTGCTTTTTCTTCTCTCTATTGTATTGGATCTTACTTTAGGATGGTATAACTGCTTTGCTTTCCTTTACCATTCATTTTTCTGATTGTAATGTTCCCTCTCTATGTTACGGAATACATTGGATCAGATTAATTTTCATCGTATAAGAAGTAGCATAGAACTATTCTTTCTGTTTTGTTTCATAATAGCATTACACAATACAGTAGAACCACTTAAAAATGTAAGGAATGTATCCCGATGAGCATGGCTGTAAAAGTCAGCATTCCTCCTTCTTCTACTGGAAAACGTAGAAAAGCAACCAAAACGTGAATCTATTTTTTAGTGAAACTAGGAGACAGATAAATTTCAGGCTCAACATACAAGTAAGGCTGCAGAGAATTATTTCTGCCAGCGGTGGATGAGAGTTCCATTCCTTCTACCTGCGCAGCAACACCTGGCATCTTGGTGTGGTCAGGCTTTGTAAGTTTCCCTCTCTGGATAGGTGTGTAGTTGTATTTTGCTGTGATCTTAATTTGTACTTACCTAATGACCTGTGATGTTGAGCACCTTTTTATGTGCTTATTTGTCACCTGAATATTTTTGGTGAAGTGTCTGGTAAAAGATTCTTCCCATTTTAAAATTGAGTTGTTCTTCTTTTATTGGGTTTTGAGAATTCAAACCTTGCCAATCTGTTGGTGAGCACTGGGGGGGTAGTATTGTTATCTCATTATGATTTTAACCCACATTTCTCTGGTTGTAAATGAAGCCCAGCACTTTTTACAAAAGTTGATCAGCCTTTCGGACTACTTGTTTGGGCAAGTGCCTATTCATGTACTTTGCCCATTTTTTTTCTATTGGATCTTCTCCCTTTTATTGATTTGTATGAGCTCGTTGTATGTTATGAATATGAGTCCTTTACCTGTCAGCAAATATTTCTTCCACTCTCGCTTGTCTTTTAGTCATTTTTATGGTACCTTTTGATGAGAAAATTTTGTAATTCTAAGATAGTCCTATTTTTTTATTTTTTCCTTTTCGGCTTGTGCTCTTTGTGTCTCATTTGAGAAACATTTCCCTCCCCAGATGCCATGAATATGTTATGCAAACATTTCCATCAACTTTATCATTGTGCCTCATCCACCTGTGAATGGTGTAAGTAGGGACCCACTTGCATATTTTCCCACCTAGGTACCTATTACCGCTTCCTGCACTGTTTATTTAAAAGATATGCTTTTGGGACTTCCCTGGTGGCGCAGTGGTTAAGAATCCGCTGCCAATGCAGGGGACACGGGTTCAAGCCCTGGTCCAGGAAGATCCCACAGGCCATGGAGCAACTAAGCCCGTGAGCCACTACTACTGAGCCTGCACTCTAGAGCCTGTGAGCCACAAATACTGAAGCCCGTGCACCTAGAGCCTGTGCTCCACAACAAGAGAAGCCACCGCAGTGAGAAGCATGCACACCGCAACAAAGAGTAGCCCCCACTCGCCGCAACTAGAGAAAGCCCGTGCACAGCAACGAAGACCCAACACAGCCAAAAATAAATAAATAAATAAACTAATTAATTAATTAATTAAAATAAAAAATAAAAGATATGCTTTCCCACTGCTCTGCACTGCTTAATCGTGTTTCCAGGCTCTCTCTTCTGTCCCACTGGGCTATCTTAATTATTCCACACAGTCTTAATGTTACTAAGTCTTGATATCCCATTGAGATATCTGATACCTTGTCATGTTTCACAAACTATCACTTACCATTGTGACTGCTTTTTATTCCCTTGTGTATCTCAAATCTTTCACCCAGGGTCATTTTTATTCTTATGAAATACATCCTTTAGAATTTAGTATAGCTTTGTGGGTGTTAACCACTTCCAAATTTTGTTTATCTAAAAATGTCTCTATTTTATTTCACCTTCATTTCAGAGGATAACTTCACCAGCTGTCTATCTATCTTAAAATGTTGACGATATTATTCTACTGACCCCTAGCATCCTTGGTTGCATTAAGGAGTGAGCTGGCGGTCAAGCTGCTGAGCTCTTTCTTGGAGGTAATCTACCTTTTCTTTCTCCTGTTGTGTTTGCCTTAGGTATTCTGCATTTTCATTATCATGGATCAAGGTGTGTGCTTCCTTTTTTATTCAAATTTTATTGAGATAATTGTAGATTCACATGCAGTTGTAAGAAATAATACAGAGAGATCTCACTGTGCACTTTTCCTAGTTTTCCCCAATGTTAAAATTTTATAAAACTATAGTGTAACAACGAGCAAATAAACATTTGTACAATCCTCTGATCATATTCGTATCTCTCCAGTTTTACCTGTACTTGTTTGCATATGTGTGTGTGCTGAGTTTTATATAGTGGTATCACATATATAAGTTTGTGTTTCCCTTACCCTAGCAAAGGTAAAGAATAGTCCCAATACCAAAAGGATCCTTCATGTTGCCTTTTTATAACCACACCCACCTCCCTCCACAGCCTCCTGGGTCTAGAGGGACAAACTACAAAAATCAATTTCTACCCAAGTTATTTGAGATCTTCTTCATCTATGTTCTGTGTTTCTTAGTGTGTCCTATGCATTCTCCATCTTTTTGTTTCTTCATGCTGCAACCTGGATAATTTATACCTAACCAGTCTTCTAGCACACTAATTTTCTTTTCAGCTATTTCTATTCAGTTGTGAAATCTTTCCACTGAGTTCTTAATTTTAGTTACAGTTTTAGGATGAGAAGATTGATTTGGGTTTTATAAAATCAGTGTCTTTCTTAAAATAATTTTTATTTTTTCTGCCCGTTGTTTTTTATAGTGTTAGTTTGTCACCATAAGTTGTCTTATAATACATGTCTGTTAATCTAAATATCTGAATTCATTATAATCTCTTTCTAATGTCTACTTTATTTTGCTGGTGCTAATTTATGGTATTTTCTTTTTGGAGTGTCTGATCATTGTATCTGAAAAAAAATAATTGCAGGAATAATTCAAGGCCTCAAAAGATTTTATTCGCTTTCATCAGGGTCTTGGGGGCTTTACAAAAGTGTCCTCTGCAGAGCCTGCAGGTTCTAGTAAGGGCTCCTTTCTTTCTGGGTCACCCTTCCTCAGAGGGGATAGCTCTTTTCAGACTCTGCAGTTGGGTAGGAATTGATTTT
Organism: Mesoplodon bidens; assembly: GCF_964165515.1. Lineage (NCBI taxonomy): Eukaryota > Metazoa > Chordata > Mammalia > Artiodactyla > Ziphiidae > Mesoplodon > Mesoplodon bidens. The sequence goes on along the minus strand of NC_138168.1, from coordinate 12,119,384 downwards.
TGAAGCCTGTCTTTTTGCCTCAGGAGGCTGCCAAAACCACAGCTCAGTTCCACAGCTGTTTCTTTCAATAGACAAATACCATCTGGGCAAAAGCAGCTTTTAATTTTGAGCTTAACCCTCTGAATTTTCAGTTTCTCCTAGATTTTGGCCAGGTAATTCTTCATTATCTTGTTAGCACTTTTATGCTTTTAGAAAAATTTTAAACATTTTACCCAGCTTTTTTTAGTTACCATTTCAGGATTCTGAGGGCCACTAGATATCATTTTTTAAAAATTTTTTTGAAATTTTGAGCCATGTTAATGTAATACCAATTTAGAAATTACACACGGGTGCACGCACACACACACATGTGCACATGCACATGCACACACATTATGGAAAGATTCCAAAGATGCACTTGTAGGGGTAGAAAGCTTTGGGAGAATTTTATCACAGCTCTCCATGCCATGATACTCTGTAAAATCAGCCACAGAACCATGGAGTCTGTGTTTTGTTATTTTGAGGTATTTTAAAAAAAGATGTACAGATTGCCAAAACATCTTGGCACAAATACAACTAAAACACAGAATGGAGCATGGGGGTAGGGGAAAGCAGACTTATTTTCCATATTAATCATAAAAGTTTGTTTACTACTGAAAGTTTTTCAGGAAGTCGAATTCAAAATAGTGTATCAGTTATCTTTTCTTTAGTTTAAAAACCGTGCCTTCCAGTTAACTATGAGGAAAGTATCATGACTGGTACTGCTATATTCAGTTGGCTTCAGTTGCCTGGTGAGCTCTGGAAAAGTCACTATGAATATAAGAAAGTATATATAAGAATATAAGCAAGAAAGCTTGTACCTTGATCTACGATTAAGTGAAGGCCCATCTCTACAAGGCAGCAGCAACTTCAAAAAGCAATAGCTTAGGGCTTCCCTGGTGGTGCAGTGGTTGGGAGTCCGCCTGCCGATACAGGGGACACGGGTTCATGCCCCGGCCCGAGAGGATCCCGCATGCCGCGGAGTGGCTGGGCCTGTGAGTCATGGCCACAACAGTGAGAGGCCTGCATACCGCAAAAAAAAAAAAAAGCAATAGCTTAGTGCCTCTTAAGTGTGGCTCCTTGGTGAGCCATTATGCCTTAAGCAAAGAGTTACAGATTATAAGCTCCCTGAAGACAGAAACAGTTAAAATAACACGAATAGAGACATAAGGACCTACATAAAACTGAAATTAAAAAACCCAAGAGTTCCTATTTAATAACCTGTAAAATAAAACAACAGTGGTGGGTAGTTCATAATATTGACAGAAAACTGTAAGATGTTTTTCACGTAAAAAGAATTATAGTTTAAATTAAGACAAAAGATGATATGGAATGTCTGTAAATCAATCCCATTTCATATTGTCTATAAGTGCATCCCCAGACAGCAAATTCACTTAGTGATCAAGCTGTGCTTTATCCTCCAGGTATTTGAACCCTCTTCTTACAGCAATCTGAAGAAGGCAGAGAGAAGTGATGATTTGTGTGTTGTCATTGCCCTGCTGTTCATCCCTTCTCCCTGTCAAAATGGCTCTACATTGAGAAAACACAGTTAAGAAGTCGCACCAGGGTTGACTTATTTAGAATCACATCTGCTCTGATAGGCCCTGGGATGTCCTCAGGTAACATGAATGTCCCACAGGGAATGATTAGATGAAGGTCTGCAGTTATCACATTACGAATGTGAGTTTGATGCACAGCACTTATTGAAGGTAGTCTTTTTCAATTATTTTCATTAAATATTGTGTAGATACCAAAAAAGAATAAAATACATGTAAAGTACAAAAATAGCAATGCAACACTTGGACAAACACCTGTTTACCTGCAACCCAGCATTGATAACGCTTTCTAGGTCTAAATGCTGGTCTCCAATCTCATCCCGTCTCCCGACCTCTCCGCTCTATCCTAAGTAACCATCACCATATTTTCTGCATCTTTCCTTTGCTTTTTAAAGTTGTCAGCAAGTATATATATGCAAACGGCATACTGTTTACTTTAGTATCAATACTTCATATAAATGGAATTATCGAGTGTCTTCTTGAATTTGGCTTTTTTGCTCCTGAGGTTCATCCACGTAGGATATGGTTGTAATTCACTTGTTTTCCTGTAGTTTACTAGTCCCTTGTACGAATATTCCACAATTTATTGATTTGATCTACTATTGGGTTGTTTCCAGCTTTTGCTGGTAACAAGCAGTGCTTCTAATAATTCTTGCACACATTTCCTGGTAATCCGTGTGCACGTGGTTTTCAGGAATAGAGACGAGGGTGGAATGCATAGGTCCTAGGTATGGTGTATCTTCAACTCAGTTGGAAAACACCAAATATTTTTGGTTTCAATTCACACTTCCTTCTACCACAGTGTCCTGCTGGTGTCATACTCAAGGCAAAACATCATCATCTCACATTACAATTTTTTGCCAATCTAGTGAGTATGAATTGACTTCTCATTACAGTCTTAATTTCCATTTGCCTGAGTCTTAGTGAGGTTGAACATCTTATATTTTCTGGCTGCCTATTTTTCTCAAGTGAAATGACTACTTTTTTCCCCTTTTTTTTCTTTTTGGCCCATTTTATTGGATTGTTTGTCTTTTTCCTGTTGATTTTTGTGATTTCTTTATATGTCCTGAAATCTAATTCTTTGTCAGTTATATATATTGCAAGTATCTTCTGCATTTGGTTGTCTTTTTAGTTAACTTATGGATATTTTGAGCAGAAGTTATTTAATGTATCCATTAATGCATTTGGGGCCTTGTTTTAGAAAGCCTTCCCTATGTTGTAGACATAAAGATATTCTCCATCAGTACAACAACTGGAAATTATTTATGTGTTTCTGTTTAGGCCCAATTTTATTTTCACCATAGTTATCCCAATGCCTTGTCATTAAAAATCCATTTGTCTCCATTAATATAAAATGCCAACTTACCATCAAGCAAGTTTATATATGTTTTATTTCTGTTTCTGGGCCCTCTTCTATTTTGTTCACTGGCTTGATTATTATAGTTTTATAATTATTCTTAACAATTTATCTCAGTAAGGCAAGTTTATTCTTTCCAGGGGTGTCTTAGCTATTTTGGACTTTCTGCTCTTCAATAAAAATTTTAGAATAAGTTGGTTTGTTAAGTTCTATAACAATAACATATACACAAACACAAACCAAAATTCATCAGATGTTTTATTAGAATTGCACTGAATTTACAGATTCACTAAAGGGAAAGTTGATTTTTTATGATGTTATATCTTCCACCCTATAAATATGGTGTTTCTTTCCATTTACTTAGGTCTTGCTTAATGCTGTTTGATTACATTTTATAATTTTCTCAATGAATGTTTTGCATATTTTTTGATAATTTATCCTTAAGTACTTGATTTTTATAATGTCATGGTAAAGGTTATATTTGTTTGATTCCATTTTCTAACTCTTTGTTGCTAATGTTTAGAGGTATGACTGAAGGTTTTCACTGCTATGTGTGTCCAGCAATCTTACTAAATTTACTCAGTGATTGTTTAGAGGATTCTACACACACACACACACCAAACAAAAAACAAACAAAAAAATTATACCATCTGTGAAAAGTAAGAGATCCATTTTTTCTTTTTAAATTTTACATCTTTTCTTGTCTTACTTTGCTGTCCTGATAAAATGTAACTGTGGTGATAGAAGGAACCCTTGTCTCTGTCTTATCTTAAAAAGAATGCTTTCAAAGTTTTATCTTTAGGTATTCTCTCCCCTGCTTTTGACAATACTTCAAATTAGGAAAATGTTTTGCTTTCAATTCTCAGTTCCATAAGCATTTTAACACAGAGCAATGTTTATCAAGTCCTTTATATCTGTAACCATTTATATGATTTTACATTTCTCCTTAATTTGTTAATATGGTATATTATTGAAGTTTATTTTCTGTTAAACCACCTTATATTTCTGAATCAACATAAATTTGTCAGATGTTAAGGTTTTAAAATCTATGTTCACAAGTCAGTTTGACCCATAGTTTTCTTAGAATGTCCAGGTTTTGAAATCAAGGTCAGGAGAGACACATGAAATGAACAGGGGATATTTCCTCTACTTCTATACTTTAGAATAGTTTGTGTAAAGCTGGAATGAATTCATCTGTTGAATGTTTGATGGAAATTAGAAGTAAAATATTTGAGCCTTTTTGGGAAGGTACAGGGGAGGGGAGAGTTTTTAACTATTGATTCAATTTCTTAAGAGTGAAAATTCTATTTAGTTTTTGTCTCCCTATTTCTCTATAAGTGAAATCTATACTTTGAGAATTTGTTCACTTTATGTAATGTTTTACATTCATTAGAATAATATTTGAATATTAACTTATCATTCAAACTGTACAGAGTATCTTGTTATACCCTCCCCTCTCTTCATTGTTAATATTATTTTTTCACTTTTTTTTCCTTGCTCAGTCTCACCAGAGTTTGTCAATTTTGTTATCTATTTCAAATAATCTATTTTTGGCTTTATTGATTCCCTCTATTGTATGTCTGTTTTCTTTCCATTGGTCCTCTATTATTTCCTGCCTATTTTTAGGAGGTGAATGCAGATTGTTTGTCTAATTTCTTGAGTTCATTTACTTTGAGGCTTTTCTATTTTCTAACATAATGACTTAAATCTCTGTGTGTCCTAAGAACCACATCAGCTTCATCACATTAGTTTGATATGCAGCATTTTCATTACCATTCAGTTCTCAGGACTTTCTAATTTTCATTATGAATTCTTATTTGACCTATGACTTTTTAGAAATGTTAAATTTCCAGAAGTATGACTTTTGTCTTATCTTTTTGTTAATTATTTCTAACATAGTCCCACTGTGATCAGAGCATGTGTCCTATGTAACCTCAGCCGTTTAAAGTTTGGTGAGTCTGTCTTTACAGCAGAGTATGTGGTTAGTCTTGTGAAGGTTCTAAGTGCCCTTGAACAGATGAGCGTTTTGCAATTCACCCATTAAAGCTAAATTTGTTAATCATGTTATTCAGACCTTCTGTACACTCACTGATTTTATGTGCCTCGTCTTTCAGTTCCCAGATGAATGTGTTAAAATTTTCCAGTTCTGATAGTGTATGTCTTTTCATCTTTTTCAGTTCATGCATATATAAAGACTGTATTATTAAGCAGATGTATACAGATTAAAATTCTTAAATCTTGCTAGTAAATTGAAACATTTCTCCACTTATAATTACCCTTTCATCTCTACTAATGTTTTTTGTCCTAAAATCTATTTTGTCTGACGTTTAAAGAGTTACAGCTTTCTTTCAACTACTGCTTGCCCAATGTATCTTTATTCTACCCTGCATTTCAGACTGTATCCTGAAGTTTCAGGTGGGCCTTTTATTTTTTAATCAAGAGTAAAAATTCTTGTCTTTTAAAGGATCTTTAATTTTTTTATACTGTTATACTCCTGCAAATAAAGTTAGGCAAAAAATAATAATACAAAAACTGAGGTCAATTTCCCCAGGCATCACTGAAACACTCTGAAACTCATTGTAACAAAGCACCAAAGATTTCTGCATTGTACAGAACATTTTAAACCCAATTTATCTGATTATTTAGTGCTTCATGATGTTAGTGAGTATGTTGTGTCTGCTGTGTGTTTATTCTGTGGAGTAGTGACTGCAAACTAACTTGACGTCCTATGCTTAATAATAAACATGTACTGTTACATAACTAAACAAAGAAATCATATGTTAAATATGGTAGGGATACTATCTAAATTGGATCTAGGTATTAGTGCCCCTAGGTAACCTACAGAAAGAAACAGAAGCTAAACCCTCAGGAAAATAACATTAGCAAGAGATCAGACATTATCAGGAAAACAGCTGAGATACAGAAAAGCCTCTTTCCTGAACATACACAGAACTTAACATTTTTGCTGATACATATGTGGTTATATCTTAGTTGGTTTTCATTTCAGATAGTACATTTTTGATAAAACATACACAAGTCATTATTGCAAATACCTAACTACTGAGCGCTCAGACGTGAGGGATATTGATTTGTATTACTTCTACTATCTTATTTGGGTGCTTTCTATTTGTCCCATCTTATCTGTTTCTTTTTTGTTTGTTTGTTTTACCTTTTAAAAATATTGATTGGATGGTTTTCCTCACTCATTTTCCTCCCTACAGATTTGAAAGTTAAACCTTCTACGTCCATTCTTTTGTTGGTTATCTTAGCATTTCCAGCCTGCCTACTTATCAAAATCTGAAATTATAATTTTCACTCTTTTTAAACAGTGACCTTAATTAAGCCTTTAAATCTACTGATGTCTTTCTGACTTACATGTAGTTATTATTGAATACCATAGCTCTACTGTTTTGAACCACAAAAGAAGTATTGTTTAGTGTTGTTTATATTTCTCCACATATTTACTACTTTCTTTGTCCTTTATTCCTCTTTACATATTCCACATGAAATTGGTTTCCTTTTGCCTGGAAGCCATCTTTTGAATTTTTTAAAGAGTTTATCTTTTGTGACAAATTCTCTCACTTTTCTTCATCTGGCAATATTTTTTTTCTTTTTTACTTTCTTCAAAGTGATTTTTGCTCAGTATACAATTCTAGATTGACAGATATTTTCTCTCATTCCACTGTTTTCTGGCTTCCACTGTTGTTGCTGAGAGGTCAGTTTTCAGCCTGATTATACTTTCCTTTTCTCTGGTAGTTTTCAAGATTTTTCTTTTAGTCTATGGCCTTCTGTGCTTTGAGCTAGATAATCTATGTGTTCATTTATTTTGTATTTACCTTGGATTCGTGACCCTATAGATTGCTATTTTTCATCAGACTGGCAAATTCCTCAGTCTTTTTCTTTTTAAATGTTACCAGTACCTCATTCTTTGTCCTCTATTTCTAGAACTCCAAATATTTGAATTATATTGTCATTTTTCACTCTCTTCTACCTGTCTCTCTTTTGTGTTATATCTTCTCTTTTTCTCACTGTCCTACCATAAGGATAAATTCCTCAGATCTATCATCTAGTTCATCATCATGTAGATAATCTCATGAAGTCTCTAATTACCCATCAAACCTAGCCACTAGTTTTATTTCAATATATATTTTTTTATTTCTGAAAGTATTATGTATCTTCTTCAAGTCTGCTTATTTAACTTTATAGCACTTTATATTTTAATCATCTCCTTTTTTTAATGTCTTTACTGGAGTATAATTGCTTTATCATGTTGCATTAGTTTCTGCTGTATAACAAAGTGAATCAGCTATATGTATACATATATCCCCATATCCCCTCCCTCTTGCATCTCCCTCCCTCCCACCCTCCCTATCCCACCCCTCTAGGTGATCACAAAGCACCGAGCTGATCTCCCTGTGCTATGTGGCTGCTTCCCACTAGCTATCTATTTTACATTTGGTAGTGTATATATGTCCATGCCACTCTCTCACTTTGTCCCAGCCTCCCCTTCCCTCACTGTGTCCTCAAGTCTGTTTTCTACATCTGTGTCTTTATTCCTGCCCTCTGACTAGGTTCAACAATATTGTTTTTTTAGATTCCATATATGTACTTTAGCATACAGTATTTGTTTTTCTCTTTCTCACTTACCCCTTTCTGTATGACAGACTCTAGGTCCATCCACCTCATTACAAATAACTCAATTTCGTTTCTTTTTAGGGCTGAGTAATATTCCATTGTATATATGTGGCACATCTTCTTTATCCATTCATCAGTCAATGGACACTTAGGTTGCTTCCATGTCCTGGCTATTGTAAACAGAGCTGCAATGAACATTGTGGTACATGACTCTTTTTGAATTATGGTTTCCTCAGGGTATATGCCCAGTAGTGGGATTGCTGGGTCATATGGTAGTTCTATTTTTAGATTTTTAAGGAACCTCCATACTGTTCTCCATAGTGGCTATATCACCATTCCCACCAACAGTGCAGGAGGGTTCCCTTTTCTCCACACCCTCTCCAGCATTTATTGTTTGTAGATTTTTGATGATGGCCATTCTGACCGGTGTGAGGTGATACCTCACTGTGGTTTTGATTTGCATTTCCCTAATGATTAGTGATGTTGAGCATCTTTTCATGTATTTGTTGGCAATCTGTATGTCTTCTTTGGAGAAATGTCTATTTAGGTCTTCTGCCCATTTTTGGATTAGGTTGTTTGTTTTTTTGATGTTGAGCTATTTTATATTTTGGAGATTAATCCTTTGTCAGTTGCTTTATTTGCAAATATTTTTTCCCATTCTGAAGGTTGTCTTTTCATCTTGTTTATGGTTTCCTTTGTTGTTAATCACCTCTTTTTAAAAGCAAATATTTTAAGAATGCTAAACACAGCCATTTTATGATCTGTCTGATACACTCAATATCTGGAAGTTTTGCCCGTTTGATTCAGCTGTTTGTTTACTCTTCTTTTTTAATTAATTTATTTATTTATTTATTTTTGGCTGTGTTGGGTCTTCGTTTCGGTGCAAGGGCTTTCTCTAGTTGCAGTGAGCGGGGGCCACTCTTCATCATGGTGCATGGGCCTCTCACTGTCGTGGCCTCTCTTGTTGTGGAGCACAGGCTCCAGACGCGCAGGCTCAGTAGTTATGGCTCATGGGCCCAGTTGCTCCACGGCATGTGGGATCTTTCCAGACCAGGGCTCGAACCTGTGTCCCCTGCATTAGCAGGCAGATTCTCAACCACTGTGCTACCAGGGAAGCCCTGTTTGTTTACTCTTATGGTGCTTGTTTGTGTTGTCCTCTTTTCTTGTCTGTCTGCAGTTTTGACAACAAGCCCTGTTTTTCGACATGACATCTGCGAATATTCCTTGAGGCCTTGGTGGCGGGTAGTATGTTTGCATTCGGTTCTTCCAGACTCACGAGGCCACCTTTATACTGAAATACTGCTGACAGCCATTTTGAACCACCCGGATGACAGGACTGCAGTCTGCAATGCTGTGTACTGGTTTGTTAAGAATTAATGGGAAAACCTTCTTTCCCACAAACCTAACGCCAGTTTCAAGACAGGTAATTTTCCTTCAATGTTCTTCCAATTCACTTCGTAATTGAGGACTTAATGTGCTGAGGTTCTATGCAAGGAGAATCACCTAGGAGACCCCAAGCTTGAGTAGGTTTGCCTCCTGACTCGACCTGCCCCCAACCTGACGCCCTATGAAACCTGAATTTCAAGTTCACTTAAATTTTACAAATATCTTCAGGGTGGTAGCTCCACTTACCTGTCAGAGTACTCACTGTCATCAGGCTTTGGCCCTTGAGGGAGGCTGGATCAGGGTGTATCTTCTTTCACCATGTCAGACACAGACATCAATAGCACGTTTCCTTATTACTCCCGTTAATGTACATATGAGTGTGTGTGTAAAAATATCTGCTCTCCACTGTTCATTAAAAAGTCAGTAATTATCTAATGCCTATGTCTGCGGATAACAGTAAGGTATTTTTATTCATTTAACTAACATTTTTGATCACCTACCATTTTCATTTTGTGTTGTTTCCGTGTTCATTGCCCCTCAAGAATATCTTTTCTGTGGAGCCTGGGACCCCTGACGGCACCATGTGGTAGTTTTTCCTTCTGGAAAGAAGATGAAATAAAACTCAGTTTCTTGTGACCTTCCCCAGAAGACAGAGAATATAAAATGTCATCAAATTCTCTGTTAAGTCTTTCTTTCTCTCTGTTTTCTGTCTGCTTATCTTTGAAATTACGTTTGCTTGTGATTTATGTTTCTATAAAATACTAGAGACAAACAAGCACCTCAGTGTCCCAAAGGAGGTAAGAAACTTGTGTTTAGCTGTGACTAAAAGTGATAAAGGGAATGTGAACACCCACCATTTTGGACTAATAGCTCATTCTGGCTATGGAAACACAACCCATGGCGGTTTAGAATAAAACGTTTAAAAAGAAAGAAAGAACATAGAGCAGGAGGGAAAGACTAAGCCTGTTTAGATCCATGTACTTGAACATTTTCATATATTTACTTCAGTTTGGGAGCAGCTAAAAAACATATGAATCTGTATGACTGAGCAATGTTGGATTTGCTGGTTAACCATGTTCCTTTATAGGAAAAGTTTTTAATGAATAGATAAACATTTCAACATGTTGTAACTCTTAATATTTTTTCCTAAAGTACCTTCTTTATTTTCCCTTAAAAACTAGAAGTATCCATAAGCTATTTAACATTGCCAGAGCACTGACAGGGTGCAGGGAAATTTGCATACATTATATAATTTAATTCATCTACCAGCAACTCTTGTCTCCCATTTTGAAAGTGAGAAAAATGAGGAATAAAGAGATTAAATAATGTGTTTAAGTTTACTTGTATGTTAAATAAAGTATGATTTAAGCTAATCCAGTAAACCTCTGACTTTTCCAGTTTAATTCATAACAGAAAAAAATCTAGCACAAGTTAAATCATTTTTATTTAAACCAAAAATTGGAATACCGTTCAAGGAGTGTTAAAGAAATAGGAATACTTTATAATTCAAATTTGCGGAAGTTTTATTTTTCTTAAAGGAATTACTTGCTCTTCCACAGTGAGGAAGCTTAAGGAGCTTAGTAGATCAGTGAAGGTGGAAATAAAGCTAATATTTTAGAGGATCTATGTACCCATGTGTTTGTAACCAACTTGTATATGCATATGTGTATACATAAAAAAATAACTACTACTTATACAAAACATGTCTTTGATTAAGAAAAGAGAGCTTAAAAACAAGCTTTGCCATGAAAAATAGGTAAATTTATTCATGAATAACATGACAGTAAGAAAATGCATTGTCACTTCATTCCTTCTGATATTTTCCCATCTGACAGATTTCTTTCTAACCCAGAGACCATTGTTATGCAAGAAAATTATTAGCCACTATAATACATTCATATATTATTAACTGAAGTAAAGAAATATTGTCAATTTGATGTAGCTTTTCTAAGGCTATGATTACCACAAGCAATGTATGTGTTTTTATTAAATTTCTCAAAAAAAAAAAAGATGCCCGGGCCTCCCTGGTGGCGCAGTGGTTGAGAGTCCGCCTGCCGATGCAGGGGATACGGGTTCGTGCCCCGGTCTGGGAGGATCCCATATGCCGCGGAGCGGCTGGGCCCGTGAGCCATGGCCGCTGGGCCTGCGCGTCCGGAGCCTGTGCTCCGCAACGGGAGAGGCCACAACAGTGAGAGGCCCGCATACCGCAAAAAAAAAAAAAAAAAAAAAAAAAAAAAAAAAAAAAAAAAAGATGCCGTAACCCACAATGGAAATACTTGCATTAAAATGGCACTTAGACCAAATGTCCATGTTTGAATAGCTCATAAAATATCTCCAGGAAAGTGGTGAATGGTTAGCTGTAAACCATAGTTATTCTAATCTGCTTGTTCACATTTTATCACCATCCTAACCTAAAGGGCTCTTGTATAAATTTATGTGAAATTAGATAAATCTTGAATAAATCTGTGGCATAATTTGAATGATCTATACTCAAACGCAACAAGAAAGAATGTCTCACAGAGTCCTCAAAACCCTGAACCAACTGGCCATTCCTTTGTTCCACAGCTCTTTTGCTGCCTCTTTCATTTCTGTCTGTGGTAGAGGCAGAAAGATATGCTAATTTTTAGGTAAACAGAATACTGATGTTGCTCTAACCTTCTAGAATATTACTGAGCTAGACATGCTTATTTACCTATTGACTTTCTCTGGTATTGTAGACATTGAAATATTTTATTTTAAATGAGAAAATAGTTTTCCTATGAATATCTAGCATCCTTTCCTCAGGTGCATACTAAAAACGAAAATTCTAAATATAGAACTATATGGTGCATAGAGCAACATATATTACCAGATGACAGCAAGAAAAACTCCCTTCCTCAGTGCCTTCAAAGGCTGGCTTAAAGGGTTTCTCTATAGTGAGGTTTCTCAACCTCAGCACTATTGGCATTTGGGGAAGAATAACTCTGCTGTGGGGATTGTCCTGTGTGTTGTAGGTTATTTATCAGCATCCCTGGCCTCTACCCCCTGAACACCATATCAACACCTCCCCACTGCCTCTCTCACTTGCCCTGTGCCCACCAAAAATGCCTCTAGGTGTTGCGAATCCCCCTCAGAGGCAAAGTCACCACTGGTGTAAAGAATGCATAGAGGGGCTTCCCTGATGGTGCAATGGTTCAGAATCCGCCTGCCAAGTCAGGGGACACGGGTTTGAGCCCTAGTCCAGGAAGATTCCACATGCCGCAGAGCAGCTAAGCCTATGTGCCACACTACTGAACCTGCGCTCTAGAGCCCACCAGCCACAACTACTGAGCCCGCGAGCCACAACTACTGAAGCGCATGCACCTAGAGCCCGTGCTCCTCAACAAGAGAAGCCACCACAATGAGAAACCCACACACCGCAACCAAGAGCAGCCCCTGCTCGCCGCAACTAGAGTAAGCCCATGTGCAGCAACAAAGACCCAGCACAGCCAAAAATAAGTAAATAAATAAATAAGTAAAATTTTAAAAAAAGAGAATGCAAAGAGGAATGCATAATTAAAGAGCATATTCATTGGTCTTGGATTATCAAGTTCAGATAATTTTTCTATCATTCTATGTTATATACAGTTTTAGATCATTTTTCTATCATTCCATGTTATGTCTAAAAAGGGTTTAAAGCTTTTGAAAAATTACAGTACACTGCAGGCTGCATTACACAGAGATAATAAGTGTTCTAGAGTTTTCACACATGTAGGCACTCAGTTAAGAGTTGTTGCATGAACTGATGCGTGGATGAGTGAATAAATTCTCACTAAGAGAATGAGATGGGGGTCTTCTCTAAACTCAGGTATTACTAGTCATGATCCAGCTGACCACTGCCAAGCTGAACACTGAGAGGCCCACCTAGGGGCCCTGGTGAGGAATTGTTCATTTAAGTCTCATGCTGTAGAGCAACACAGTAGCAGGCTATCATATATATATATTTGCTGCTATAGGTTCATTTTCAAAAGCTTAATCTGGACATTTGCGGGACAAGTTGCAGAGTAGAGGAACCTGAGCTCACCTCCTTTCATGGAAACACCAAAATCACACCTAACTGCTGAACAGCCATCAACAAAAAAGACTAGAACCTACCAAAAAGACCTTCTACTTCCAAAGACAAAGAAAAAGCCACAAGGAGACAGTAGGAGGGGTGCATTCATGATACAAAAGTCTAAACTGATTAAGGAGGTTGCTTATGCTTACTATCTTGCTAAAAAAATTTTTGTACTCATCAATGCATAGATGTTGAATTTTACTAAATTTTTAAAATATTTATTCTAGATGAACGTTTGATCTTTTTCTTTTTTTTTTTGCTGATGGAATGATTTACATGATCTACTTTTTTAACCTTTTTTAATTGAAGCATAGTGATGTACAATATTATATGTTATAGGTGTACAATATAGTGATTCATAATTTTTAAAGTTTATACTCCATTTATAGTTATTATAAAATATTTGCTATATTCCCTGTGTTGTACAACATATCCTTGTAGCTTATTTATTTATTTAAATTTATTCATTTACTTATTTATTTGGCTGTTGGGTCTTCATTGCTGTGTGCAGGCTTTCTCTAGTTGTGGTGAGTGGGGGCTACTCATTGCAGTGGCTTCTCTTACTGTGGAGCACAGGCTGTAGTAGTTGTGGCTCGTGGACTCTACAGCACAGGCTCAGTAGTTGCGGTGCACGGGCTTAGTTGCTCCACAGCATGTGGGATCTTCCTGGACTGGGGCTGGAACCTGTGTCCCCTGCATTGGCAGGTGGATTCTTAACCATTGTGTCACCAGGGAAGCCCCTGTAGCTTATTTATTTTATACATAGTAGTTTGTATCTCTTAATCCCCTACCCCTATCTTGCCCCTCCCCACTGATAACCATTAGTTTGTTCTCTATATCTGTGAGTCTGTTTCTTTTTTGTTATATTCACTAGCTTGTTTTATTTTTTAGACTCTACATATAAGTGATAGCATACAGTATTTGTCTTTCTCTGTCTGACTTATTTCATTTAGCATAATACCATCCAAGTCCATCCATGTTGCTGCAAATGGCAAAATTTCAATCTTTTTTATGGCTGAATAGTATTCCATTACAAATATATATATATATATATATATATATATATATATATATATATATATATATATATATATACTATTTAAATGGTATATATATATATAGTATATATATACTATTTAAATAGTATATATATATATATATATATATATATATATATATACAATTGTAACTGGTGCTGCAATGAACATTGGGATTCATGTATCTTTTTGAATTAGTGTTTTCATTCTTTTCGGATATATACCCAGGAGTGGAATTGCTGGATCATATGGCAGTTTTATTTTTAGTTTTGTGAGAAACCTCCATATTGTTTTCCACAGTGGCTGCACCAATTTACATTCCCACCAACAGTGTACGAGGGTTCCCTTTTCTCCATATCTTCGCCAACATTTGTGTTCTCTTTGTTGATGGCCATTCTGACAGGTATGAGGTGATATCTCATTGTGGTTTTGATTTGCATTTCCCTGATGATTAGCAATGTTGAGTATCTTTCAATGTGTCTGTTGGCCATGTGCATGGAGTCCTTGGAAAAATGTCTATTCATGTCTTCTGCCTATTTTTATTGGGGTGTTTGTTTTTCTGATGCTGAGTTGTATGAGCTGTTTATATATGTTGGATATTAAGCCCTTATCAGTCATATCATTTGCAAATACTTTCTCCCATTCAGTAGGTTGTCTTTTCATTTTGCTGATGGTTTCCTTTGCTGTGCAAAAGCTTTTAAGTTTAATTAGGTCCCATTTGTTTATCTTTGCTTTTATTTCCTTTGCTTTAGGAGAAAGATCTGACTTAATTTTGAATGCCAATACATCCTTGCATTTTTTAGTTTATCCCACTTGGTACTGATGTATGTATTTTTATATATGGCTATATTCATATAATAATATTTTTCTTAGAATATATATATCTGTTTATGAAAGAGATGATCTAAAATTTTATTTTAATAATCTGATGCAACTACAGTATCAATTTTATACTGGATTCATAAAATAAATTGAAAAGTATTTAAAAAAAATATGCCTTAAAGGAATGCTGTAGCCAAGACGATCCACAGGTTCCAGTGGGTGAGTGGGCAGGCAGCTGGCAATATGGAGGTGGTAAACTGGTGATGGGATGCTTTTGAGACACAATGTCAAGACTTTAATTCCTGGAGAACAAAGCTGAGGTTTTCCCATGTCAGGATATTAATCAAGAGTAAAAAGAATTTAAGTATAGAAATGACTATGATCCACTTATCAGAGTTGAAGCCCTGGGTGGGCTCATAATCTTCCCTGTATTGCATAAGCAGATGGTTCTTGGTGGATTTATGTGCTGGTGGGCAATACTTTAAAGCACTGGATTGCAATTATATTAATACATACTTATATGTGTTTATATATACATACACTAAGCTACACACACAGACACACAGAGTGATACTGTTGGATTTATAATATCCAAACTCTGAACAATCTGTGTCATCAGGGTATTCCTAACTACCGCCTGAGAAATAAAATTGGTTGTTCCGTGGAGGGCGAGGAACTTTCTGCTGCTCCCATTACCCTCATACACCCAATACAAAACGTCCTGAAGACAGGCTCCAGAGAACCCTTGTAAAATGAATTCCTTTAAGAATACAGAGCAAGGACTCACAATCTGGAATCCATAAACTCCAGGTTTTATGAATTGTTTCAGAGTGTCTGTGAACCGTAGAGGTTGTATGCAAAGTTATAGGTATGCTTTTCAGACGTTTTCTGAGACTTTCACCAAATTCTCAAACCTCTCTCATCCAGAAAAATTTCAGAATCATAAATTCACAGATATTCTAGAGTGATGAATTCAACACCTATCATCGGACATCTAAAATGTCACATATATTTTAGAGTGAAAGAATTAAACACCCATCACCACTTGAATATTGCTATTAGAAGTATAATAATATCCAAAGCTAAGTATGTTAAAGGTTTACTTTGTTTAATTATATCTAGTCACCTTTAATAAAGTATTATTAAATAAAAAATGAATGCATAACCTGGAATATTATCAGATGTGGCTGCTTTAATTTGCTTTTAAACTTCACAAACAGTTCACTGAAAGCTGTCATCTGCAAAACTTAAAAGTTTCACTTCTGGGTTATCTCAAGGTTTACCCAGAAAAGCCGTGTCTATTTACAAGTTCATGTTTCTATTATTTTTATGTGTCTGTTAAATTTCAGTTAATGTTTAAAATTGCGGAAGCTAATGTTTCAGAAAATTCATTAGCTATTACTTTCAAATTGCGGTGTGAATCACAAACTGAACCTGAGGTAAGTCTTGCAGTGAGTGATCATTAAGAGCAGTGGTCAGATTTACTGTCAGACCCATGCTAAGGCCTTACATCAACTCTTTCATTTAACCCTCTCAAAAGCCCTGTGATGAGGATACAATTATCTCCACTTTCAACAGGAAGGAAATGAAGACAGAGAAATTCAGTAACTCAGCCAAGAACCAGGATCCCATAACTTAGAAGTTTTTTCTGACTCCCAAATCCCAACCAGTTTAAAAGTAACTTATTGGCCATACAACTAGATACAAAATAGATAAACAACAAGGACTTACTGCATAGCACAGGGAACTATACTCGGTATTCTGTAATAACTATAATGGAAAAGAATCTGAAAAAGAATATATATATGACTGAGTCACTGTGCTGTACACCTGAAACTAACAAGACATTTAAATCAACTATATTTCAATTTTTTTTTTTTTTTTTTTTTTTTTGCAGTACGCGGACCTCTCACTGTTGTGACCTCTCCCGTTGTGGAGCACAGGCTCCGGACGTGCAGGCTCAGCGGCCATGGCTCACAGGCCTAGCCACTCGGCGGCATGTGGGATCTTCCCAGACCGGGGCATGAATCCGTGTAACCTGCATTGGCAGGCGGACTCTAAACCACTGCGCCACCAGGGAAGCCCTATACTTCAATTTTAAAAATTCAAATAAACAAACAAATAAATAAATGAGAGTCCTTCCAGCCTCTCACCCCACAAAAAGTAATTTATTGCTAATTATTTGTCCACTTCCGATTCTCATCACCCAAAACAACATTGAGTCTTGTGGCCCCCAGTTTCTTCCTCATTTTAATCTTCTTATACAAATCAGGAAATATCTTCTTCCTTAAAATGACTGTCAACTTTGTCCCTCTTTTTCTCAAAATGCCTCAGTTTCACATAAATAACAAACAAAAACAAAACCAAAAATTTTGAAAAGTCACAAAGTAGTAGTCCCTCTACTTCATTGACCTTTTATTGTATCTCGTCAAAATTTTACACCATAGTAGCAAAAAAACATTAAAAAAATAATAACTAAAACAACTTGGTTGCAATCCCACTTTCCCCTCTGTTTATCAGGACACTTGCCTCTCACACGAATTAGCTCTTTTTACTTTCAAGATTCCTACACAAGGTCCAGTCTCTTTGTACACTTGGATCCTAACACTCTCCACAATCCAGAGCATCCCAGCCACTAAGCTGCAGAACTCACGATGGCCGGAGCCTCAGGCCATCAGCTCTGGCTGTCCTTAGCCTCTCCCTACACCCCAGTGGGCAGTGACTCTTCCCATTTTGTAGGCACGACACAAAAAGTCAGCAAGCATGACCCTCAGTAGCTCAACAAACAGAAATTATCTTTAAAAATAATTTTAACAGCCTTTCTGTAAGTATAATTTTATCCAGAAACCTTATATTAAAAAAGAGAAAAACAGGAGAAAGGGGGAAGATAGCAGAAGAGTAAGATGCGGAGATTGCCTTCCTCCCCACAGACACATCAGAAATACATCCACATGTGGAACAACTCCTACAGAACACCTACTAAACGCTGGCAGAAGACCTCAGACCTCCCAAAAGGCAAGAAACTCCCCACGTACCTGGGTAGGGCAAAAGAAAAAAGAATAAACAGAGGCAAAAGGATAGGGACGGGACCTGCAACAGTGGGACGGAGCTGTGAAGGAGGAAAGGTGTCCACACGCTAGGAGCCCCTTCGTGGGCGAAGACTGTGGTTGGCGGATGGGGGAGTTTCGGTGCAACGGAGGACAGCACAGCAACAGGGGTGCGGAGGGCAAAGAGGAGAGATTCCCACACAGAAGATCGGTGCCGACCGGCAGTCAGCAGCCCGAAAGGCTTGTCTGCTCCCCCGCCGGGGCGGGCGGGGCTGGGAGATGAGGATCGGGCTTCGGTCGGAGCGCAGGGAGAGGACTGGGGTTGGCGGCATGAACACAGCCTGAAGGGGTTACTGCGCCACGGCTGGCCGGGAGGGAGTCCGGGAAAATGTCTGGAGCTGCCAAAGAGGCAAGAGACTTTTTCTTTCCTCTTTGTTTCCTGGTGCACGAGGAGAGGGGATTCAGAGCGCTGCTTAAAAAAGCTCCTGAGACAGGCGCGAGCACCAACACCAAGCTTCACTCAACGACCAGCAAGCTACAGTGCTGGACACCCTATGCCAAACAACTAGCAAGGCAGGAACACAACGCCACCCATTAGAAGAGAGGCTGTCTAAAATCATAATAAGGTCACAGACACCCCAAAACACATCACCAGACGTGGACCTGCCCACCAGAAAGACAAGATCCAGCTTCATCCACCAGAACAGAGGCACTAGTCCCCTCCACCAGGAAGCCTACACAACACACTGAACCAAACTTATACACTGGGGGCTGACACCAAAAACAACGGGAGCTACGAACCTGCAGCCTACGAAAAGGAGACCCCAAACACAGTAAGATAAGCAAAATGAGAAGACAGAAAAACACACAGCAGATGAAGGAGCAACATAAAAACCCACCAGACCTAACAAATGAAGAGGAAATAGGCAGTCTACCTGAAAAAGCATTCAGAATAATGATATTAAAGATGATCCAAAATATTGGAAGTAGAATAGAGAAAGTACAAGAAACATTTAACAAGAACCTAGAAGAACTAAAGAGGAAACAAGCAATGCTGAACAACACAATAAATGAAATTAAAAATACTCTAGAAGGGATTAATAGCAGAATAACTGAGGCAGAAGAACGGATAAGTGACCTGGAAGATAAAATAGTGGAAATAACTACTGCAGAGCAGAATAAAGAAAAAAGAATGAAAAGAACTGAGGACAGTCTCAGAGACATCTGGGACAACATTAAACGCACCAACATTCGAATTATAGGGGTCCCAGAAGAAGAAGAGAAAAAGAAAGGGACTGAGAAAATATTTGAAGAGATTATAGTTGAAAACTTCCCTAATATGGGAAAGGAAATAGTTAATCCAGTCCAGGAAGCACAGAGAGTCCCATACAGGATAAATCCAAGGAGAAACACGCCAAGACACATATTATTCAAACTATCAAAAATTAAATACAAAGAAAATATATTAAAAGCAGCAAGGGAAAAACAACGGATAACATATAAAGGAATTGCCATAAGGCTAATAGCTGATCTTTCAGCAGAAACTCTGAAAGCCAGAAGGGAGGGGCATGACATATTTAAAGTGATGAAAGGGAAAAACCTACAACCAAGATTACTCTAACCAGCAAGGATCTCATTCAGATTTGATGGAGAAATTAAAACATTTACAGATAAGGAAAAGCTAACAGAATTCAGCACCACCAAACCAGTTTGAAAACAAATGCTAAAGGAACTTCTCTAGGCAGGAAACACAAGAGAAGAAAAAGACCTACAATAAAAAACACAAAACAATTAAGAAAATGGTAGGGGCTTCCCTGGTGGCGCAGTGGTTGAGGGTCCACCTGCCGATGCAGGGGACACGGGTTCATGCCCCGGTCCAGGAAGATCCCACATGCTGCGGAGCGGCTGGGCCCACGAGCCATGGCCACTGAGCCTGCGCATCCGGAGCCTGTGCTCCACAACGGGAGAGGCCACAACAGTGAGAGGTCTGCGTACCACAAAAAAAAAAAAAAAGAAAAGAAAAAAGAGAAAAAGAAAATGGTAATAGGAACATACATATTGATAATTACCTTAAATGTAAATGGAGTTAATGCCTCAACCAAAAGACATAGACTGGCTGAATGGATACAAAAAAAAGACCCATATATCTGCCGTCTACAAGAGACCCACTTCAAATCCAGGGACATATACAGACTGAAAGTGAGGGGGTGAAAAAAGATATTCCACGCAAATGGAAATCAAAAGAAAGCTGGAGTAGTAATGCTCATATCGGACAAAATAGACTTTAAAATAAAGACTATTAGAAGAGACAAAGAAGGAAACTACATAATGATCAAGGGATCGATCCCACAAGAAGATATAACAATTGTAAATATTTATGCACCCAAAATAGGAGCACCTCAATACATAAGGCAAATGCTAACAGCCATAAAAGGGGAGATCGACAGTAACACAATCATAGGAGGGGACTTTAACACCCCACTTTCATCCAAAATGAAAATCAATAAGATCATCCAAAATGAAAATCAATAAGAAAACACAAGCCTTAAAGGATACATTAAAGAAGGTGGACTTAATTGATATTTAGAGGACATTCCATCCAAAAACAACAGAATACACTTTCTTCTCAAGTGTTCATGGAACATTTTCCAGGATAGATCATATCTTGGGTCACAAATCAAGCCCTGGTAAACTTAAGAAAATTGAAATCGTTTCAGATATCTTTTCCAACCACAAGGCTACCAGACTAGATATCAATTACAGGAAAAAAGCTGTAAAAAATACAAACACATGGAGGCTAAAGAGTACACTACTTAATAACCAAGAGATCACTGAGGAAATCAAAAAATAGCTAGGAACAAATGACAATGAAAACACGACCCAAAACCTATGGGAGGCAGCAAAAGCAGATTTAAGAGGGAAGTTTATAGCAATACAATCCTACCTCAAGAAAAAAGAAACATCTCAAATAAACAACCTAACCTTACACCTAAAGCAATTAGAGAAAGAAGAGCAAAAACACCCCAAAGTTAGCAGAAGGAAAGAAATCATAAAGATCAGATCAGAAAAAAATGAAAAAGAAATGATGGAAATGATAGCAAAGATCAATAAAACTAAAAGCTGGTTCTTTGAGAAAATAAACAAAATTGTTAAACCATTAACCAGACTTGTCAAGAAATAAAAGGGAGAAAACTCAAATCAATAGAATTAGAAATGAAAAAGGAGAAGTAACAACTGACACTGCAGAAATACAAAGCATCATGAAAGATTACTAAAAGGAACTATATGCCAATACAGTGGACAACCTGGAAGAAATGGACACACTCTTTAAAAAGCACAACCTTCTGAGACTGAACCAAGAAGAAATAGAAAATATAAACAGACCAATCACAAGCACTGAAATTGAAACTGTGATTAAAAATCTTCCAACAAAACAAAGTCCAGGACCAGATGGCTTCACAGGCGAATTCTATCAAACATTTAGAGAAGAGCTAACACCTATCCTTCTCAAACTCTTCCAAAATATAGCAGAGGGAGGAACACTCCCAAACTCATCCTACGAGGCCACCATCACCCTGATACCAAAATGAGACAAAGATGTCACAAAGAAAGAAAACTACAGGCCAATATCACTGATGAACATAGATGCAAAAATCCTTAATAAAATACAAGCAAACAGAATCCAACAGCATATTAAAAGGATCATACACCATGATCAAGTGGGATTTATTCCAGGAATGCAAAGATTCTTCAATATATGCAAATCAATCAATGTGATACACCATATTAACAAATTGAAGAATAAAAACCATATGATCATCTCAATATATGCAGAAAAAGCTTTTGACAAAATTCAACACCCATTTATGATAAAAACCCGCCAGAATGTAGGCATAGAGGGAACTTACCTCAACATAATAAAGGCCATATATGACAAACCCACAGCCAACATCATTCTCAGTGGTGAAAAACTGAAACCATTCCCTCTAAGACCAGGAACAAGACAAGGTGTCCACTCTCACCACTATTATTCAACATAGTTTTGGAAGTTTTAGCCACAGCAATCAGAGAATAAAAAGAAATAAAAGGAATCCAAATCAGAAAAGAAGAAGTAAAACTGTCACTGTTTGCAGATGACATGATACTATACATAGAGAATCCTAAAGATACTACCAGAAAACTACTAGAGCTAATCATCAAAGTTGGTAAAGTGACAGGATACAAAATTAATGCAGAGAAATCTCTTGCATTCCTGTACACTAATGATGAAAAATCTGAAAGAGAAATTAAAGAAATGCTCCCATTTATCACTGCAACAAAAAGAATAAAATACCTAGGAATAAACCTACGTAAGGAGACAAAAGACCTGTATGCAGAAAACTATAAGACACTGATGAAAGATGATACAAAACAGATGGACCATGTTCTTGGATTGGAAGAATCAACGTTGTGAAAATGACTATACTACCAAAAGCAATCTACAAACTCAATGCAATCCCTATCAAACTATCACTGGCATTTTTCACAGAACTAGAACAAAAAATTTCACAATTTGTATGGAAACACAAAAGACCCCAAATAACCAAAGCAATCTTGAGAAAGAAAAACAGAACTGGAGGCTCCCTAACTTCAGACTATACTACAAAGCTACAGTAATCAAGACAGTATGGTACTGGCACAAAAACAGAAATATAGATCAATGGAACCGGATATAAAGCCCAGAATTAAACCTACGCACATATGGTCACCTTGTTTTTGATAAAGGAGACAAGAATATACAATGGAAAAAAGACAGCTTCTCCAATAATTGGTGCTGGGAAAATGGACAGCTACATGTAAAAGAATGAAATTAGAACACTCCCTAACACCATACACAAAAATAAACTCAAAATGGATTAAAGACCTAAATGTAAGGCCAGACACTTTAAAACTCTTAGAGGAAAATACAGGCAGAACACTCTATGACATAAATCACAGCAAGATCCTTTTTGACCCACCTCCTATACAAACAAAAATAAAACCAAAAATAAACAAATGGAACCTAATGAAACTTAAAAGCTTTTGCACAGCAAAGGAAACCATAAACAAGACGAAAAGACAACCCTCAGAATGAGAGAAAATATTTGCAAATGAAGCAACTGACAAAGGATTAACCTCCTAAATTTACAAGCAGCTCATGCAACTCAATATCAAAAACCAAACAACCCAATCCAAAAATGGTCAGAAGACCTAAATAGACATTTCTCCAAAGAACATATACAGATTGCCAATAAACACATGAAAGGATGCTCAACATCACTAATCATTAGAGAAATGCAAATCAAAACTACAATGAGGTATCATCTCACACGAGTCAGAATGGCCATCTTCAAAAAATCTACAAACAATAAATGCTGGAGAGGGTATGGAAAAAAGGGAACCCTCTTGCAGTGTTGGTGGGAATGTATATTGATACAGCCACTATGGAGAACAGTATGGAGATTCCTTAGAAAACTAAAAATAGAACTACCATATGACCCAGCAATCCTACTTCTGGGCATATACCCTGAGAAAACCATAATTCAAAAAGATACATGCACCCCAATGTTCACTACAGTAGTATTTACAATAGCCCGGACATGGAAGCAACCTAAGTGTCCATCGACAGATGAATGGATAAAGAAGATGTGGCACATATGTACAATGGAATATTACTCAGCCATAAAAAGAAACGGAATTGAGTCATTTGTAGTGAGGTGGATGGACCTAGAGTCTGTCATATAGAGTAAAGTAAGTCAGGAAGAGAAAAACAAATACCGTATTCTAACACATATATATGGAATCTAAAATAAAAAATGTTTCTGAAGAACTCAGGGGCAGGACAGGGATAATGACGCAGATGTAGAGAATGGACTTGAGGACACGGGGAGGGGGAAGGGTAAGCTGGGACGAAGTGAGAGAGTGGCATGGGCTTATAAATACTACCAAATGTAAAATAGATAGCTAGTGGGAAGCAGCCACATAGCACAGGGAGATCAGCTCAGTGCTTTGTGACCCCCTAGAGGGGTGGGATAGGGAGGGTGGGAGGGAGACACAGGACGGAGGAGATATGGGGATATATGTATAAGTATAGCTGATTCACTTTCTTATAAAGCAGGAACTGACTCACCATTGTAAAGCAATTTTATTCCAATAAATATGTTTTAAAAAATAGAAGAAAAAAAAAGAGAGAAAAACAAATGTCTGGTTAAATCTCCAGGAACTTGGATGCCCGGACCCCTGCCATTTCCTGACCTGTCTGAGATATCCCAGGCATTCCCCATGGCTCTCGGCAGCACTGCCTGAAAACTGTGTTGAATATTTCACAGATATTAGAGATGTATGCATAGTTTTTCCTGAATGATCTGGTCAGTTCCACAGCCTTTCATTATAAATAAAATCAAAGAATAATGTATCATTTTTCCAACATGCATCTTCCTTCCAGATAAAACTATACATGAAAAATGTGTATGTATTAAATTCAACTTTGGGGGAAATGCTAGAAATGAAAAAGTGATCGTTTTTTTTTAATTAAAAATACTATAAAAGTACTGAGCAAAATCAGTAGATGTTTTCCAAGTTGTCTGAGACCTCGCAGCTGGCAGTGAAATACTGTCAGTGTAATTGCAGCTCAGACTCAGCCAGGGGACCTGTGAGCCTGGCTGCCACGGCCAGCCACTCAAGTGTCCTGAGTCAGCATCGTGTTATGTTATGTTCAGAACCTTCGTCAAACCCAGAGCCTCTGCCTGCAGGGCCCTCTCTCCTCCCCTCCAGAATCATCGTCTTCACTACCTCACCTTTGAATTCCTTCCTGCCCACTCTGACTTGATTTTTCTTTCTACAAGGAATTCTGCGAGAAAACAAAACCCAGAAACAGCTTCTTCCAATGGCCTCCTGTGGCCAAATCCTGAATTCTTATTTCAGCTGGTCTCTGTTCAGCATTTCCTTGCTGAAGCGTCTTTTGTGGCTGTCGAGGCAGTGGTCCTCGGTGGTCCTCAGTAATCACTCAGCCTCCTCTCCTTCCTCCTTCCCAATCCTCAATGCTCAGGCTCCCACTTTCAGGCTGGGTCCTCATGCCTCTTCTTTCTTAAGCCAATCTATGTATTTTCCCAGGCAATCTGACCCCAACCCATCACTTTCATCATATATATGGAAGTATATATATATATACACACACATATGATGCTGGTGGTTATATCTTTTATATCTGTATATACATATATATGCTGGTGATGCTCGAATTTTGAATCCTAGCTCCCCCTTGAGCCGAGAGCCGTATACCCACTGGACGTTTCCACTGGGCTGTCTCAGCAGGCCGGCCACACTCAACGTGAAGTTGAACTCACCATCTTCCCCCTCCCCAGATGGCCGCGCCAGATGTTCTCTCCTAGTTTACTCAGAGACCCAGGCCTGAAAACGGGAGGTTTTGCTCGACATCTGCCCAAGGACTGGCAGTCATCACTACTCTCCACAGACGCATCATCTCTGAATCCCAGCCTGGAACAGTGTGTGCCACGCATGGGTGCTCAAGCCACACTTTCTTCTTTTTTCATTAAGCTGAACTAATATCAAGTGCTTTTCTGCAAGTGGAAAGAGGAACAAGTAGAGTTTCTTGCTTTACATTCTTCAGTGGCTCCCTGCTCAAGTGAGAACAGAATCCTGAACAACCACTTGCCATTCTCAATGCACGATCAGCTCTCAAGCCTTCACATTTTTTCAAGTATTTTTTCTTTGAACACCCTGCCCTGATGTCACCTAAATCCAGCTTTTCCTTAAGACTTAGCACAGCATTATATTCCTCAGGAAACCCTCTGCAGCTCCCCATAACGTCCTGTGCAAACCTCTGGGAACTCACCACGTCAGAATTACTTATTCATCCATCTCTCCCCCACCAGCCCAGGAACATAAGAATCAAGATGCTTTTTCCTCTCTGTACCCACTCCAACTAGCACAGTGCTGCTGATTAATGATGGCTTTCTGAAGAGATGAATAGGTTTAGGGAGATTCCTAAAGGGTGCCTTCTTATTTCCTCTTTGAAAAAGGTTATGGTAAAATGTGAGGGCCACTAGGGGGCACAGAATTATAACAGAATTTTCCCGTCCACTTGCTCAAAGGAGAGGTTTGCTTTCTGTATCAACCTCTTCACACAGTTTCTAAGTATATGTATCTTAGAAAGATCAAGTAACCGTATTCAGATTATTTCCAGAAAGAAGTGTTTAAGCAGTTGGCTGAAAGAAAAACAGTAGCACTGCCGTACTAACATGTCAGAAAAAAAAATGAAATCAGGCATAGCCAAGCATGATAAACAGGATTTTGTGAATAAAGCTGAAGGTAATGTTAGGAAAAAGCTAAAAATGTAAATACAATTCCAAGACATTGATACTACACGATTTGGGACTGTTTTAAAATGTTGAATCCAAAAAAAAAAAAAAAAAAAAAAACCTATCTATGCAGGGAAGCCCTATTTCTGCAGGAAAAGTGAACAGGAATATTAAGTCTATTTCTGTGTTTAGAATAAAACCCAAAGTCTTGCTGTACAACAGCTACTAGAAACTTTCCAACACTTCTCTTCTGGTAAGAAAAACAGTCAAAATGATTAAGACAATAATAGGCTAAAGCTTCTTATTTCAAAAGTTACTATAGTTTCATAGGTAAAAATCTGGTTTTGTTTTTTGTTTCTATGGGTTTTGTTTGGTTCTGTTTTTGCATTGAATACCTGTAAGTTTGAATCCAGACTCAACTGCTTATTAGTTCTTAAAAATTATTAACTTGTTCACACCTCAGTTTTTTCCCTATAAACTGGATACGATTGCAGTTCTCACCTAAGAGGCTGTTGTCAGAATCAAGTGAAATAATTCTTGGAAATCACAGGGCCTCGTGCACAGTAAACATGTGTTAAATATTTGCTATTATTTTGTTTTGACAATGGTGACTGACACATTATTTTAGTAATTCCTAGGAAAGTAAATTTTGATAGTTCCTGGGATGAAAATGGTGAGAATTTTTGAGTCCTTCCCACACTATCTGTCTGGTCCCCGAGCAGCTTCTCTTCACACCTGCATCCACTCACACCTGCACCTTTTCTGCATCCCTGGGCAGAAGCTGTTCTGAAAGGGCCATGCCTCATCCACTGAGGGCAGGGCTGCTGTGTTAGAACCTTCACGTAGTCTGGCCAGGCTCTTACGATCTCTAATGTTGCCCTGGGTTCTCTAATTTCTACTTGTTGGTGAAACACATTGAGAATCTCAGCATCATGTCTCCTAGATAAGAATCCTCGATGGACTAAAAATGATATCCATGGTACACAATGCTGATACATGTAAAATAATAAGAGGAAGTAAATATATTTAGTGTATCAATGGTTATAATAAGATACCTGAGAAACACAATTATAGTTGCTATGCTTGTGAGTTTGGTGATGATCTGATAGGAGGGAAATAAAAGCTAAGGGAAAGGGTGGCATGGCTTAAAGGGCATTCCACTCAAGAGTTAGGGGACTTCGGTCCTTCCTCCAAAGGCCAACAGCCGAGTCTTGGGCAAGTCGCTGAACAGCAGCCAACAATGGATTTCCATTTCTTCATCAGCGAATGTCCCTTTTGCTCTAAGGTTTGAGGATTCTATTTGTCATTACCATCTGGTTGACCCAGCGACTCACAGTGGGTCAAAGTGCATTCATATCTCTAAAAAGTAGCACTTCCATCCGTCACTAGATGATCAGAACCATGACAATGACTTGATGAGAGGTGTGTTGAAGTGGTAGGGCTGTGGCAGAGGGGGAATTGGGCAGGGGGTGGGGGCACAGACAAGAAGGAAAGGGAGAGAGTCATGGGGTCACTGACATTCTGTGAAAACAGCTCTGCCTTAAAAGTCTTCCCTGGGCACGTCTAGCTCTTGTATAGAATTTTCCATATTACTATTTTAGAGTACCCTTCAGATAAAAATATAATGGGATAGAAAACACATTGAAGTAAAATATTTCTAGTAACTATTTTCAATTGAAACTATCTCCAGGTAGACTTCAGAGGATAAAAGTTTCCATGGACATAAATTCCAGGCAGGCATCTTACAATGCGTTGAAAGCACTCCCATCTTCAAAGGATGGGGAGTAGAAATCACTTCACATGCTCTACGCTAGAAATAAGCATTTGCTTCGAAAAAGGTGGTCATCTTTTACTCTTATACCTCTTTATAATGCTCTAATGTGATTATTATGGTTATAATACACACTACTATATTGTTTTACTCTTTGTGCTATATGCCACCCTCTCTTGTGATATTAGGTTTTAATATTTCAACAAAAAGAATGAAAGGCAGTTTCCTAGCAACACCTGTATTCAAAGGCACAAATAGAGAAAAAGCTTGATCACAACACTCTGTTTTCCCCACAGTTAATTCTTGCCTTTTGAGGGGAGTTAGCTGGTAGTGAAGAAGCCAGGTCCACACAAAGAATCCGGGGTGAGAGGCCGTGCAGCCTCACGTGGCCTTTCCTTCCGAGCACGTGCAGGCCGGGTGTTAGGGTTTGTGGCTGAACCCCTCTTTCCCAAGGTAGCGGGCAGAGTCTGTGAAATACAACCATATGCTGTTTTGTACATGTTCTATTAAAGATGCGGAACCAGCACTGGGGTGGGGTGGGGAGGAGGGGATACTAAACTGGGAGGCGAGGTTGTTCGGTTCCTAGTAACCCTCATACCAACCACCTGTGAGCGCTCGTTCCGGTCCCCTCTGGGGTGTCTGGTCCTTCCCACCTCTAAACCTCTGCTGATGACCACCTTTGATGCTGTTTTAAAGTTCCATGCATTTACTTCATCAACACCACGCCTTCACTAATATCATTGTCGCACCCCCCTCACCCAGCATCCCTGGGAGATCAGGCAACTGGCTCTTTTCCGCGAAACGTGTCCCGCCTTCCCGAACCTTCCTACCTGCACGCTGGGCCCGGTGCGCCCATAAGATGGAAGGGACCTGACCTTCGTGGTGGGGCGGGGCAAAGTCTGCAAGAAGAAAAACCTGCTTGGTCAAGAGGATATGGTTTTCGTTCTCCTGCCTGCAGAAAAGACAAGATGTTCACGTTTAAAGCGTGCACACGAGTCCTTTTAGGCCTCTAGGGCTTTGACCCTGAAAGTCCCCGCGCAAAAACTCCGCGGGGCCGGGTATGGCTAAATATAGCGACGGCCAACTCCCCGCCCTCGGCCGGGTCCTCGCGCTGCTCGGGGACCGCAGCGCTCGCTCCAGGACGCGCTCTGCCTCGACCTGAACATCGGGCCACCGGGCGTCCCCCTCGCCCCTCCACGCGCGCGGGTGGGAAGTGAATTAGGGGACCGGAGAGCGACTCCGGGGGCCGGAGCTCAGCAGTCACGTGGCGCCGCCGCCAGCTGCACGGAGCGCCGCGGGGAAGTGTCCGCCGCCGCCGCCAGGCTTGGGGACAAGGCGGGATGGAAGCGGGGTCCCGCCGGCGCCCTGGAGCCGGCGAGAGGGCCGCGCGGGCCTCACAGCGACGACAATAAAAGGAAGGACAAAGCGTGGAGGTGCCGCGGCTGCCGAAGGCAGACGGGAGCAGCCGTGGGTGTGCGCCCAGAGCGGGGCCGGCAGAGCATCTCCCTCCGAGGGGCGGCGACCGCCGCCACCGGACTCGCGCCTCGACTTTAGGCTTCTGGAAGGGAGAGGCACTTGGACGCACTACCTCGGAAGCGTCTGCTCTGGCTTTGTGGTGGAACCCAGTTCTTCCTTCAGTTTAACGTGTGATCCTTTCCTTCCTATGTGAGGGGGGGGGATTCCACTCTGTTGGAAGAAGTTCCCAAGCCCGGCTTCCTTTCGGCGTCCCCAGCTGACTGCGAGGTTGAGCGGATTACGGTTTTTGACGCGGGCTCACTGAAGGCCAGAGGCGCAGCCAGGGACCCCGCGGCCTCCCTCCTCCCCGGGGGCTGGGGGCCTGGGGGCGGCAGGAGATCCAGCCACTCGTCCCTCGCGACGCGTCTCTCACCGCGTAAGTGGCGGCAGACGGGGGTGGGGAGGGCACCCCGCAAAGCCGGTGCCCTGGGCTCTCCATCCTCCAGGATTTTCCCCCCAAACTCTGGGGCCGCCGTCGCCACTGCCGAGACTCGGCCGTTGTATGACTATCTCGGACATCAATGAAAATTTCTTGACGGAGGGACCCGGTTTGTCCTCCCATGCTTCGCGCGGCTGCCAGGCGCAGCTCGGGGCCGCTAGTTCACCGCGGAGGAGCCACTCTGGAGTTTTGAAGCCCTCCCCACACTCCACCCCCGGGCTGGGAGGGATGTCCGGCTACTCTTGTCTGATGCCGGGATGGAAAGTCACAGCCCGCCAGCCGGAGTGAGCGGCGGGGAGATGCCCGGTGCCCACCTCGCCGGCTCGGCGGCCGTGTCCTGCGGGTCAGCACCCTGAACGCGCGGACCGGAGCGCCCCCGCCCGGAGCCTCGGCCCGCGCGCCCGGGGACTGGCTGGTACCTGGAGGGAAGGGCCGGGCCGTTCCCGCGCACACCCCTCGCGGAAGGACGGCGGGACCAGCCCGCGCGGCGGCGTAGCGGCGGCAGGGAACGGCGCCTACCTCTCCCGTCCCTCCTCCGGGCACGAGGCAGGCCGCACCTTCCGGACACCTCCACAGCGCCGGGGAGAACACGCCGAACTCTGCCTCCGAGAGGGGCTTCGGGGCCCGCCCCCCTCTGGCGTGGGGAGCCCGGGGCCGGGCGTGCGCGCGGGGGAGCTCGCGTTCCAGCCCCGGGGGCGCTTCGCCAGGAGGGAGTATCCGCCACGGGAACGGAGGGGCCGGAGAAGCCCTCTTGGAGTGACGCCCCCGACACGTCCTGATTACGCATTCGAAGCTAAAGGCTGCTCGACCCCGGGACTCCTCCGTCTCCTCCGCGCGCCCTTCCGCCCCCGCTGCTCCCCCTTCCCCGGCGCGCAGGTCGAGGGCCGCCGGGCGCCCCGTCCGCCGCCGCCGCCTCCTCGAAAGCGGCCGGCGCGCATGAGGCCGCGGCCCCCGCCGGCGGCGCCCCCCTCGCGGTGCCCGCGGTGATGCCATGCCCCGCCAGCACGCGGGCGGAGAGGAGGGCGGCGCCGCCGGGCTCTGGGTGAGGAGCGGTGCGGCGGCGGCGGCGGGCTGGGGGCGCGCGGGCTGCGGCATGAAGGATGTGGAGTCGGGCCGGGCCAGGGCGCTGCTGAACTCGGCGGCCGCCGGGGGCGACGGGCTGCTGCTGCTGGGCACCCGCGCGGCCGCGCTGGGCGGCGGCGGCGGCGGCCTGCGGGAGAGCCGGCGGGGCAAGCAGGGCGCCCGGATGAGCCTGCTGGGGAAGCCGCTCTCCTACAGCAGCGGCCAGAGCTGCCGGCGTAACGTCAAGTACCGGCGGCTGCAGAACTACCTGTACAACGTGCTGGAGAGACCCCGCGGCTGGGCGTTCGTCTACCACGCTTTCGTGTGAGTACCCGCGCTCCCCGCGCGCCCCCCGCCACCGCGGCGGCGGGGGCCCTCTTGCCTGGCCCCCCGGACGCCCGGCGTAGACGCCCTGGCCGGGCGCGCGCGTGCACACACACACGCGCGCACACACGCGCACACACACTCGCGTGCGCACACGTGGTGGCTTTTATTTCTTTGCACGTGTTTAGGGTCTTCCTCCTAGAGCCTGCCAGCTCCCTGAGCCCCACCTCTCCCGCCTCTGCGGACGGGGCCTGCCCGTCGGCGCCCCCGCTGGGCCACCCGGCCGCTCTGGGCGCCCGGGGGTAGAGCTGGGCAGGCGCGGGACCCCGGCTGCGCGGATAATTGGGAGCGATTAGGTCCCGAGATACGTCCACTCCAACCGTGGGGGGCGCCCGGGAGCTGGGCAAGGCTCAGGGAGGCTGAGCGCCCGCGTGAGGCTCGGGAGAGTGTGTTGGAAAGGTTAGGAGGTGATGGCGGGGTAGAGGCGGCGGGGAGAGGAGAGAAGCAGGCCCGGGTCCTGGTCCCCGGAGCGGGGCTGGGGGGGCTGCCGCTCGCGGCGGGGGGCGGGGGGCCAGCAGCTAGGTTTCCAGCGCGCCCGGAAACACGCCTTGCAGCTACCTCAACCGCCACTAACGGAAAGTCTGTCAGTGCACGTAGTCCTTCCTGCCACAGTGGTGGCCGAGGCCCGGAGGAGGCGAGCAGGGCCGGGCGAGGGGATGCTCGCTCGGGCATAGTAGCTGGGGCTGGCGGGGAGCCCGGCGCGCAGGGGCGCGGGCCGAGGTGCAGGGCCGGCGTGCCGCCCGGGACGGGATCAGGCAGTGGGAGAGGCAGGCAGTGGGTGAAGCAGGCTGTGGTGGCTTGGAGTCAGAGCGTGTGTTAAGGCTTCATCATCTAACAGAGGATGCTTAATGAGAAAATGATTGGAAGCAAATGTTTATTTTTCCCTTAGGCATTTAAAATCTTTCAGTGCGTTTGAAGTTTACTACTATTTTTCCCACAATGACCATTCATTCAGTCTCCTGTTAGAGTTAGATTTATGTGGACATTTTAAGGTAGTTTTTATGCCATTACGCCATCATCTTTTCTTCTTCTTTTTCTTCTCTTTTTAGTTCCCCTTTTTTGCTTCTTTATGATAAAATGAAATATAAAGACAGCAGCCGTTGGAGGCCAGTAGAGAAAGTTTAAGGCACTCACTGACAGGTTCCTTGTTTCCTAGTAAAAAAGATTTGCAACACGTGAATTAGATGTCTTAGAAATGAGGCATGTCATCCAAACATAGCCCTCACCTGGGATGGAGGATGGGCATGACTCCAGAAACATTTTTTGAAATAACATGGATGAAGTGGCTGGTTTGGTAAATAGGTGAGCCTGGAATTTGACCACATAGTAGTCAGGAAATTGGTGGAGTCTACAATCTGTGTGACTCTG
This sequence comes from Mesoplodon bidens, assembly GCF_964165515.1. Taxonomy (NCBI): domain Eukaryota; kingdom Metazoa; phylum Chordata; class Mammalia; order Artiodactyla; family Ziphiidae; genus Mesoplodon; species Mesoplodon bidens. Next base: position 12,086,573 of record NC_138168.1, on the reverse strand, counting down.
GTGTCTGGAAAATTTTACAGCCCCAGATTGATGTGAACTTGTAGCATGAGGTGGAATATTCCAGCCAACTTTCCATCTTACAGTGTACACAAGGAGGACGTTGTGTAGCATCATTATTACATCAAAAGGTATAATGTGTGTAAGATTCACGTTGCCTTAGATGTGGTTATTGCAGTAAATGCTAGACTTAGAGAAGCACTACTGGTACTTTTCATGTTCATGCCCTCTGAGTTGATATATAATGAATCCAATTACCTAATGAGCCTGAACAATTATTTTGACCTGTCAGGATCCACTAAAACATTTAGCAATATGATCTGTGCTCAGTTTGGCAGCAAAATATATACTGTATGGAAATTGGTTTTTTGTTTTTCGTTTTTTTACACAAGAGTTTGCTCAGAACATTCATAGCTTTGACTTTACAATACGATGCTATTTAGCGGATTTAATTTTTGGTAATTTATGTATTGTATATTCAGAAAGGGTGAGAGACAACTTTGGTTGGTGCTCAATGCTTTGTATCTCCTAAGTGCTGCTCTTGAACATGAATGAGGACTTCTTGTAATGCAACGTTCTCTTTTCAATATGTTGGGGTCTAAAAGGGTTTTCTGGCCTTACAGAATCTTAAATTTTTGACAAATCATTTTTGGAGAGGTTCAAGTTCGAATAATTCTCTACTCACCAGGCTTTATTGGTCAATCATTGCCTTCAGTGGTAGATACAAAATAAATTATGTACTTGTCATTGCCACCTGCTGCTGTGAAGTTTTGCGTTACTGATTTCTACAGCCTGAAATTGTAATGCTTGAGCGATCGGGGAGGGGTGCTAGACCCACATTAGCACAAAGACAGAAGCATCTGCACGACTACAGCTGATGTAGTAGTGGGGGACAGGCCAACTTTGGCAACTGGTACTTATGATTTTAAATAAGCTTTAGAGTAGGTGGATTTCGCACGTTAAATTAATAAAAGAAAGTTACTTTGAGCTGTAAGTCTAACAAGACCATTAATAATAAAGGAAGTTATAAGAAAACCATTTCTAAAGCAGTGTAACTAACTAATTCCTTGCCAGCCTGGGAATCCCCAAATCTTACTTTAATAACAGGTTTTGTAGCACATTAAGGCTCTTGCCAAGAACAAGTGCACTGTGATTAATGAGGTACTTCAGGGATGGATTTACTTGGTCGACCCATGTTTCCTTGCCAAGAAGCAAGAAAAGTATGTTTATAGTTACGTTTCAGGTGACGAAACATTTCTGTTAAATATGCAAAAACCATGATTATAATGGTATTTTAATGGTATACAATGTGGTTTCAAGTGTTTATGTCCCAACCCACTGATGAGATGGCTGGCGAGAACAAGAGATGGCCTGCTGCAAATCCTTTCTTCCAATCTTTATAAATCGGTGGAAATTAGGAGAGTCTGTTCTCTTACTGTTCTTTAGGATGTTTCCTGGTTTCCTGTTTTCAGCTGTCCTTTAATTTAATGGAGGAGCTATTCACATATGAGGTGACATGCTTCTGTGAGCATTGTTTGTCCATTTTTAATCCCTCATCTTTTTGGGGAAAAGTTTAGAGTAAACGGTGGTAATAGAAAAACACACGATGGGCTCCATATATACATTTGCGCTGATGGAACAAATACGTTTCTGAGAAACAGCAAAGGCAACAGTGTGGCAGACACATGTAACTCGCCACTTTGTCCAGTGCATCTTTGCCAGGCATAATGCCATGGATCAGAATGTATATATATTTTAAACTAGAAGAAATCCTCCAGTCATCCAAGCTAGGAGCCCGGCAGGCATCCTTGATGTCTTCATTTTTCTCAGACTCGCTCCCGCTGTCCACCCAAATGATCATTGAAGTCTGTGTGTTCACTCTATAAATATTTTTCAAATCCATTCCCTTCTCCCCTTTGCTACTGCTACCCTCCCCTCCTTTGCTACTGCTACCCTCCCTCTCTGTTTCTCCATACATCCCCACTGGATTATTTATAATGGTCTCCGGCTTCTGTTCTCAGCCTTCCAGCTCTTTGCTCTGACACCACCGTGTTTTTCCTAAAATGCACATCTTATCATATCCCTTTGCCTCTCATCTTTCCATGACTCTCTACCATCTACTCATCTGTTCACTCATCCATCCATCAGCAAACATTGAGTGTTCACGTGTGCTAATTCCCAAATTCATAAGGCGAAGGCCTCCACCCTCAAGAAGGGAAAAGACTCCAGCAGGGGATGAGTGCAAGCCAGTGAACAGGAGTGAAACGCTGCTGTTACAGAGGTGAGTACAGAGTCATGTGGGAAGAGAGGAAGTGGGGCTGAGAGCACCAAGGTCAGCACAGGCTTTCGAGAGGAAGAGAGGTATGAGCTGAGTTTTGACCAATGACTAAGTTTTCAAGTGTAAGAGCGAGGAGGAATGAGCCATCTTGATGGCGAAGATAGCTTAGGTAACGACGTGGCACTGGAATCAACATGGTGATTCTGGGCACCGGTGGGTATCTGCAGGATGAGCACGACCTCAGGAAAAGAGGATAGAGCCAAAGGCACACGTGCCTGACCTTGGGCGGCTTCAGACGCCGGCCGTGGAATCTAGTCTTTATCCTGTAGCTGGCACTGGTCAGTGAATGGTGATAGTCAGAGGGTTGATGTCATCAGACGCGTATTTGGGGAAGATGTGTCTTTCCTTCGTTCGGTAAATGGATTGAAGGGTGCCAGATGGGAGCAGGGTGGCCTGTCATTCTCGTGTTCTTTTATCATAAATTCGTGCCACGATGTCTGTCGACGGGCTCCTCTGTGCCATGGACTGTTCTGGAAAGGTGAGAGACGATTACCTGAGGAGGCAGTAACCGTGGGGACGAGGCGGGGGGATTTAATTAGAGAGCAGTTATGTAGGTACCAGGCAGATTGTTTTCACCAGTCCCACGTGCGGCGTGAGAAAGATGACCCTGAGCTGGGTGATCTGGGGAACGGAAGTACCATTCACTCACGTATGGGACAAAAGGCGAGGGGCATGCTTTCAGGGAGTATAATGAGTTCCGACTTGCACTTGTTGAGTTTGAAACGTTTGTCAGACGTTTAGGGAGAGATCGTAAGTGGTAAACACACAATAGTGAACCAGGTACGCATGGTCTCTCTCCATCGGGTCTTGGATCAGCAGGCAGAACCATTTCTGTCGCAAAGAGAGCAAAAATAAATAAAATATATTTCAAAGAATGACTGCCTTTACAAATCTAGAGCAAAATCTAGATGTCTCGATTAGATATTCAGATTTAGAAGCTGCCAGCAGTTTTGTGCCGGTGAAAGCAATGAGTGGGACAAGTGAGTTAGCCCAGAGGTGCAGGGCGGGACGAGGACGTGGCGGAGGACGGAGTGGGGACGGCACCAGCCAGCAGGGCATCGAGCTCTGGAAGAGATCACAGAAGGATCTGGGAAACCTCGGCAGTGACCACAATGCCACAGGGGAAAGCCAGGAGGCCTTCTCTTTATGAAAGTGAAGGCAGGAAGGCGTGTGCAGGAAGGAGCTGCAGTGGGCATTTCCTGTGCTGCAGAAAGAACTAGAAGAGGTGTGTTAGGATTTCATTGGTTGGTGACGAAGGAGGTTCCCTGGTGGCCTTTGCCGAAGCAGCAGCAGTGGGATGGTGTCATGACTGGGATTTAAGTGGGTTGAGGATGGCTGAGAGCTGGGACGGTGGGACAGGAGTGTAGATTAACTCCAGATTCCTTGGACCAGCTCGAAAGACCCCTCGTGATGTGGCCTCTGCCATCTTTCCTGTCTCATCTCTAATATACTCCTGAGCCCCAGCCTTGCTGAGACCACCCACCCCCCCATCCTGTATCTGCCACCGGACACAGTATTTGCTCATACTCTTCTCTGGGGCTTTTCCCACCCCTTGCATTCTGGCTGCACAACTCCTACTGTTTCTTCAAAACACAATTCAAGGGTCGCCTCCTCTTGGGCACATCTCCCACTGCCAGGATAATTTAGGTGCCTCTCCTGTCAGCTTCCATGGGCCCCCGGGAATGACATTACCCTGGTGCTTGCCCCGCCTTGCGGTCCTTGTGAGCCACTTGGTCTGTCTCTCCCACGGGAGGGTAAACTTCCTGTACAGAAAATCTCCTATTTATCTCTGAATCCCAAGCACCTAGCAAGGTGCCCTGTATGGAGTAGACCCTCCGTACATGCCTGCTTCATGAGTAGGTAAATCATTTCCCTTGGAAACCTTCCATACAGGAGTTGCAGAGTGAAGCAAAGCTGAAGGAATTACCAGGTGTTTTTGATTTGCTTAGAAGTAAGATACTGATGATTCATTTAGAAGAGGAAGGTATGGGTCCAGAAGCAGGAGATCTTTGCTTTGCTTCCAACTTGCCCACTAATTCGCTTTGTGACTTGGAATAAGTTACTTCCCCCTCCTGGGTCTCCAAATCTCATCTGTGAAACGGGCACAGAGGTGTTTGTGATGCAGCCACGGTGATGGAGGCTACTGAGGAGGGTCTGAAATGTAATCGGAAGGGGAGGGAGTATTTGTAATTAGTGACCTGATCTCTTAATCCTTTCCCTTCCTCTGCCCCGAGCTGCAGGCCCCCTTCCTGATTGTTCGCGTTAACTCCAAACCCCTGGCGGGGGCGGGCAGTGGGCCACACATTAGCCAAGGGGGTCTTTCTAAGGAGTTAAACAGAGCACAGCACTCCCCTGTTGGACGGAGGATCTGCTGATCGCCATCTCTACCCAGCTTCTTAAGGGCAGGGGCTGTCGTCTGGTTCTCTGCTGTATCACCAGCACCCAGCCCAGGGTCTGGCACGTAGAAGATGCTCCATGCTTGCAAACTGATTCACGCCCCTCATCCCCCAAAATACACTGCTGGTTTCCTGGTGGAAGATGGAATGTGACCCTCTTGGCCATTCCCTGTGTCAGGACTCAAACAGATGTGATGAACAACCTTATTATTTACATATATATTCTGTTCAGTGCTAAATCTCTGTCTATAGAAAGTGATGTTTGCATTTTATTTTCACTCCTGCGTTCCTTAAAACCCAATGATTTCCCTTAAAGACAGAGAGGCCTTCTACAAGTTATACTGCTTTTTGCCCTGCTAATCTAGGAACATAAAATCCTCTATATAAAATGCTCAAATCAATCTGTTTCAGAAATTGCAACAGTGCTGTAATATTTGTGGATCATATTCCAATTAGAAATGTTGAAAGTGTTAAAATCTTAGCACTGGGAACATTACGGCCTAAGAGAAATGAAACATAAGAAAAAAATATTTCAAAGTGGCATGAAGTCTTGATACAAGAACCACTAAAACAAGGAAGGTAGCCAGCAGTCTTTTGATAATAGCTTGTGAAGAGGAGGTGCCAGTTTTAATTTTTAATTGCAAATGGCTATTTTGGCAACTGAGAACGCCAGCAGAGTGAGTTTTCGCCCAGCCCACTGCGGTGAAAGTGCTTGAAATGGCCCAATTGCTGGGCCACCATAGCTTCTAGTTGTGTTTAACGACAGGTACATGTTTTCACTTCAATTTCCTTTTCCTTCAACCATTTCAAGGGTGCTATTTGAGGTTTTATTTGGTTTCAACCTGGTAGACAGATTGGCTACACAACTGCATTTTTTCATAGTTTTTAAAATTCTTTGATGGCTCTCAGAGTCTTAGGTGATCCTTTTGATACTTTGTTATCAGTCTGTGGAAATAGTGAGTTTCCGAAATGTTACTGAGGTTATCTATTTATAAACTGAAAAATACTTTGTGCTTTTTCCATTTTATATATCTGTATTTCTCTCTCTCTATATATACACACACATGTATTCAGTCCTGTGAATACACACATGTATTCCATACATACTGTGTCCTAGCACAGAACTTGTTAGTGCAAATATTTATGTTTACCTTATTTTTGCTCCTCTAAAAGTAAATAAGACATTTGAATAGAATGCACTTGAAAATAAAAAGATCATATGGAGATTATATCATAACTTGAAAGATATTTAAATTTAACTGTGTATGAAGAAAACACTTGACAAACTTAGTCATAGTCTTCGTTGCTTCCATTTTTAGTACCTGGGAGGTAATTCTAGAAACTCAGTTCCATCTTCAGTCAGTGGCAGAATCATCCTTTATAATTATCATGTTATAATTTCTCTGTTTTTATTTTTAACAATCAATTCAGATGAATACTTAACAGTCATTGTGTGTACCACTGAATGTTCTAGGTGCTGGTGGTGCAAAATGGGGAACCATGGTGGACCATGACCTTCAAGGAAAGGGCAATATGATTAGATTCGGATCCAGTTATCAACTTTACTGATTTTGGGACTATGAGCAAGTTGCTTCCAATACCATCAACTTAACCTGTAAAACAGGAACAATAATATTACATCAGTGTATTGCGATATTTTATGTGTATGTAATATATATGCATATAATCACAATGAGCACATGGTCATTATTGAAACAGGAGAGAAATACAGAGGCAAAGTGATGGAGGGAGGGACGGCTCTGTCAAGGTCCAGGATGCTCTCCTGTAGGTGCTGGGCAGGTTTTGAATTTGTTGGGTTTAGGCAGCTGGTAATGTCCCTGAGTTTACATTGTAGATTGTCCAGTCTGCCAGCTCTAGGTATGATGGCTTAAAGGGGACAAACGAGGCGGGAGATCCATTTCAAAACTGTTGTTTCAACGGAGGCAAGAAATAATTAGGACTTGGACAGGGGGCAGTGGTAGCAAAGATGGAGAAGAAAATATGGCCCTGGTGGTGCAGTGGTTAAGAATCCGCCTGCCAATGCAGGGGACACGGGTTCGAGCCCTGGTCCGGGAAGATCCCACATGCCGCGGAGCAACTAAGCCCGTGCGCCACAACTACTGAGCCTGCGCTCTGGAGCCCGCGAGCCACAACTACTGAAGCCCCGGCTCCTAGAGCCTGTGCTCCGCAACAAGAGAAGCCCATGCACCACAACAAAGAGTAGCCCCCGCTCGCCACAACTAGAGGAAGCCCACGTGCAGCAACGAAGACCCAGTGCAGCCAGAAATGAATAAATTAAATAAATAAATAAATTTTTAAAAAAGGAAAATATGGTGATAGAGTTGCAATGTATTAGAGGGGTCAACGTGGAAGATGAAGAAGGATGGATTTGCTGTTTCCCGGTTCCTGGTTTGGGTGGTGGGCTACGTAGTGGGGGCCGTTAAATGAGATTGAGAATACAGGGGGGACAGCAGGCTGCAGGGAACGTTGGGGTGATAGATGAGTTTAGTTTGAAGATGCTGAGCCTTCGGTGACTGTGGGCTCCTCGCTATATACGTCTGGCAGCTGTGGATGAAGATTTAAGAGACACGGAGGTACCGACAGTGCTTAAAATCACAAGGAGAGTGTGTAAAAGAGAGAGGATGGAAACCTGGAGAACGTAAGGGTGAGCAGAGAAAGGGGAATAAACTGGAGCAGACAGCGGGATGGAAGGAAACACTGGACAGAAGGATGGCCAGGAGGTCGTGAAAACCAAGGGTACTGAGAGAGTTTCAAGAAATAGTCCACTGTGAAATATAGGCTGTGGTTACCACTGGATCTGACGGCTGCACGGGAGGCGTCCGTGAAGGAAGCGCTTAGGGCAGAAGCCAGGATGCTGTTCGCTGGGAAGTGAATCGGAAGTGACGAGAGGAATCGGTGAGCGTGAGCCCTGTATTCAGTTAGCTTAGTGGGACTATTAACAAGGGAGACTGAACTCTAGCTTGAAGGGAACACAGGACTAAAGGGGAGAACAAGGGAGGGGAACTTGTAGGAAACAAGATTATTTACCATCCACGGTGCTCATTGTAACTATTGATTATATGCTGGACAGTGTTCTTAACGCCTTACACACATTCAGTCTTTTACTCTCAGGACAGCCCTAAGAGGTGCTATTTAGGATCATCATCTCCTGTGAACAGACCAGGATGCTGAGGCAGGGTGAGGGTCAGTGACCTGACCATGGTCAGCCAGCCACCGAGTTAATGGCAGAACAGGACTTTGAACCGGGCAGGTTGGCTGGCAGCCCGTGTTCTTAACCATTGTCATCACCACTACTGTGGATGATGCCTGTGGGCCCAGGGCCCCTCCTATTACATGGATGGCATCATTTAAAAATGGCTTTGGAGGGTGGGGTGGGATGAATTGAGAGATTGGAATTGACGTATATATACTGTTGAGACTATGTGTAAAATAGATAACTAATAAGAAACTACTGTACAGCACAGGGAACTACTCAGTGCTCTGTGGTGACCTAAATGGGAAGGAAATCCAAAAAAGAGGGGATATATGTGTATGTACAGCTGATTCACTTTGCTGTACAGCAGAAACTAACACAACATTGTAAAGCAACTGTACGCCAATAAAAATCAATTTAAAAACATAAAAATTTAAAAATGCTTTGGGGTGTGGTATAGCTCTTAGCAAAATAGCATATGCACAATAAATATTGTTGAAAAAAATGAATGATGGTTAAAACCCCTTATAACTTAGTATCAGAGAATTACATGTAACTTAACAGTATTAACTATTATTAACAGTTTCTGTCTCCAAATTCTAACCAGCTCAAGTTTTAATTTTTCCATAAAGTTTCTCTTGATAGCTCTGGGTTATTATCCTTACTTTTATTTACCTCACATAGCTTTCATTATTTGGACCACGTATTTTAGCCCGTAATTACATTCTCACATTGCTTTCTAATTGGATCATTTAAATAATTCTTCAAAAATAATTTGTGTCTAAAGAAACCAAAGCACCCTTTTTATTTGTATCTCCTCTGGCATCAAGCTTAGATTTTTATCCTTTGTTTTTAATGAAAATTTACCTAGTTTATCGCTACCAGGGGGACTATTTGAATGTTATAACTTTTTTTTTTTCAAACAGGGATTTCCTTAAGTTCTACTAGTTTAAATTGTGGAGCCACTTACATTGAGGACCCAAATTGCTATAATAACTTCTTAATAGCATTTCCTATAAACATTAAATTTTGAATTTATACTTTCACTGCAGAATGCCTAAGATTCATTTAAAATAGCAGCAGTTGCTTCATTTATGTTTCACAATGGCTGAATGTACCATAGAACCATTTGCTCCAAACTGATTTTACCGGATTTTCTTTCTTTAAACTAATAGAATACTCATGTTTTCTTCACACTAACATAAATATCTTCCATTTAGTCTCCATGCTTCCTTCTCCCCTCCCCCATCCACATTTTTCCTGGATGTTTCTTCCTTTCTTTCTCTCATTTGTCCCATCATCTTTCCCCCTAATTAAACTATTCCCAGTTGGTTTTTTTTTTTCCTTCCCCTCTGGGCATCTATATTTCTGAAATGAGTTTTCTCTTTATTTCTTTCTACCAGGTTGTATAATTTGATTTCTCTTCCTCTTAAAGCTGTCTGCTCTTAATCGGGAGATGGGCTGACCCTGTAATTGCTTACAGGCTGCAGGAGTGTCCTGCATCAGCAGACCGGGACACCTAATGTACACATCGCTCTGCAGTGATTCACTGAGGCCTCCAGAAAGATACGGGGGTTAGAGAACCCTACTTTTCTAGGAGTTTTAGTTAGGCTCAGGTTTCTTAGGAAATAAGAGAGTGAAGCCTTACAATTTCTCTGAGGCTTTCTAATATCTACCTATTATTTCTGAAATCCGGGAGAACTCAGATATTCCGTGAATAACTTATAAAGATCATACTTTCCATTTTGGAAGTTGACTACTGTATACAGCTGAGAAAGGAACTATTATTATTCCTGATGGAATTATTGTAGGAAAAAGCACATTGAAGAAGTCAATATGTCTGTCACGTAGAGTTAAATAGCAGGTAACTTAAAATCATTCATCGCATGTCCATCAATAGATGCATGAAGAAGATGTGTTACAAATATACGATGGAATATTCCTCAGCCATAAAAAAGAACGAAATCTTGCCAGTTGTGACAACAAGGATGGACCTTGAGGGCATTGTGTTGAGTGGAATAAGTCAGACAGAGAAAGACAAATACCACATGATCTCACTTATATGTGGAATCTAAAAAGCAAGACAAGTGAACAAACAAAACAAAATATAAACAGAGTTATAGATACAGAGAGCAAACTGGTGGTTGCCAGAGGGAGCAGGGGGTTGGGTAAAATAGATGAGGGGGGGTTAAAAGGGCACAAACCTTCAGTTATAAAATAAATAAGTCACAGGAATGTAATGTATGGGATAGAGAATATAGTCAATATATAGTCTATAACGGTAATAATTCTGTCTGGTGACAGACAGTTACTAGACTTATCATGGTGCTCATTTCATAATGCATTTGATTGTCAAATCACCCTGCTGTACACCTGAAACTAACATAATATTGGATGTCAACTATACTTCCATAAAACAAATATTTATCACGTAGACTGTTTACAGTCGTTAGCAGTTTCCTTTCTCAGTGATCCAGGAAATAGTTCTATAATTTGGCAACAGAGAGCCGCAGTTCTCCTGTTTAATTGGAGGTTAAAGCATGGACTCAAAATGCAAGTTGTCAGGGGAGTGCATAGGAGAGAGAAAACCACCTGTATTTTTTCCTAGTTGGAAATTTTTCCAAAGCATAGGCTTTGTGAAAGCTATTCCCACAATCTTTTATGGAATAGGTACCAAGTTTAGGGCTCCCTTTTCTCTGAACCTGTTTCCCCTCATACCTGAATGAATCTGGGACTAGATGGGATTGAGAATTTGGGTTCTTCTCCCATGTTTGGGTCATCGAATACATTTCTCAGCTTTCTGAGTTGTACAGTTAAGACATAATTCTTCACTGTTTGTTCAATAACGTGACCTCATGCTATGTATAAGGACCTAAACTACACAAGAACTACAGAAACTGAATGGAAATAAGACACAGCCTATTCCTTCAAGGAATTTTTACTCCAGAAGGGTGTGAGTTTACTGTTTACTGAGCTACAAAAACCACCTCTCTGAGTTGACAGAATGGAAGCATAGGTTGGCCTTTCTCCAGAGACATTTAGTTACTGCTCCTATTAAAGGGATTTTCAGGGTAAAGTCTGATCACCGTACAGAGAACTGCTGACTGCCAGCTCTCTTGACCCCTTGGGAAACTTGGAAGCTGGGTGCCCAGCTGCCCATGCAGGTGGGCATTCAGTTCAGTGCATCCCACACAGAGACCAAACCCAGGACTTCCCACTGATCACAGCAATTTCCAAAGAGCAGTAATTAAACTAGTTAAACTAAATGTTCTAGTTAATATAACATTCTGAGTATGTTTAATTTGCTCTCAAGTGTGTTTAAAAATAGAAAAGAAACCAATGCTGCTTCATAGTACTTTGTTTGGGGATGTTATTTTTTTCTCCCCAAAATGACTTACAAAAAATAATGCACACCAAAAGTTTTTTTTTTTTTAATCAAATGAAATGCCTGTTTATCTTCAGTATATATGCTAAATTTCTACTCTTGTTAACTTTCTTTATTTTAGTACATGGGGGAAGATATCACACTGGGCCTTCCATGGGGCCTAGAATTCATTCATTCTTTATTTCATTCATTCAGTACTTGAGTGCCCACCTCATGTCATGTCCTTGGAACACTTTGGAAATACTCTTTCCCATTTGATCGACTTTCTCCAGGCATGTGGGAAATGGTTCTTTTTCTTCAACCAGAGAGTGGCTCCTCAGAGTGAAGGTAAAGCCACTGAGTGTCAGAATGTGCGTTCACTGCAGTCCTTAAGGTGCACTTGGCTCTCTCCTTAAGACGACAGCCTGACCTTCAGATGTATTTCTGGACTAGATGGGCAGTCCGGTGACAGCATTACGCGGGGACAGTAAACTAGTTTTAACGTTACCGGAGCCGGATGATTAGATACTATAGTTCTGCTCTTCTCCATCAGATGGAAAAGGCGAGGAAGTTGGATGTCAATACACGTGACTTTGGGCGAACTCATGTATAACCTTCAAGATAAGATCATGTGGTCCTTGACACCTGGAAGAAATGACAGTCACTCTGTTTAGGGTCAACATTATCTCCAAGCTTGAACATCCAAATCGGCACCCAAGTGTTTTTCCCTAGAAGAAAATCAGATAAGTCCTTTAGATTCAGATCCACCAAAGAATAACACAAAGAGATGGTTGACAATCAGCACAAAGGAACCAGCTAGGCACTGAGATGGCCCTGCAGACCTTCCAAAGGTAGCACAGGAGACACACAAGGAAAGGAAAAAGTATGCAGGTCACATTTGTGCCAATGGTGTTGACTTCTGCACGGTCACACAGGCCACCAGTTTGGTGGGACCACGTTTCAGTTATTCTGTCTCTCAATGGAAGGGACTGTAGTCATTCCACTGAAAATGGAAGTTATCTTTAGCAGGAAAGATTCCCTTACATGGATCCAGAGCTTTTCCTCCAATGTTGGACCTGAGGAGTTACTTTACAAATGACTGTTCCCAAACTAGTTGGGTCATGCTGTGGAGAGCTGTTTTTCGGAGCTCATGGGTATGGAGTTTTATTCCAGGCTTTGGGGCAGGAAGTGGATAATACAAATAAATTTATAGATGGCACCAAAGGAAGGTGGCTTAGACAACCATAAACAAGAATAGTTAAGAAACTATCACATTGCGCCGGAGAAAACAGAATACTCATCTAATTCAAGGGTAGGTACCATAATTCACAATGGTCATTAATGAGAAAGCATTCTTTTTTCCTCCAAAAAATGTGAAAGGCAATTACCCGAATTTTTTTCTGTTTGTTATTGGTCCAAAGTCCCTTTCCACGTTGCAGCCTTAATATAGATTTCCAAAGCACATGACAATACACAGGAGAGACCTAGTCACGTTAAATCTATCGTGTGTGTGTTTTTCATACTTGCTTGCAGAGCCCCATGTGAAGCTGGTGGTTATGCCAGAGTTAGTGTCTGGGGGGTGGGGTGTAGGGGGGTGCAGTGACACAGCACCATGAGGGCCTGGCCTGGAGCATCAGCCATGGGACAGTGAAGGAGGGGAGGACAGCAGAGAGTTCAGAGGGAGAACCAGAGTTCCTAGCCCTGGATCAGCGTTTGATAGACAGAAGAGATGAAAGAATCATAGTTTTCATGGTTTCAAGCAAATGTGACTGTGACTAAGCAAAGATACTCAATTCTGTTTGAGGGATAGACGGGATGCACAGGTGAGCATATAACCTATTTGAGATTTGGGAGAGGGTCATTAGTTAGTGATGTAGAGGTGCTGGTGACAAAATTGAAAAGCTGTTGGAGAAGAATGTAGGGAGAGAGGTTTAGGGAATACTGGCATTTGGGGAGAAAAGAGGAGAAAAGAGGAGAAAAGGGGCTTGTGAAAGAGACAGAGAAGAGAATGACTCAATCCAGGGTAATACAGCATCCACAGGGGGACCAAGTCTCAAAGAAGGAGTGCAATGGACTGAGAATATTATAAAGAAAAGAAATGAAGCTCTGAACATTGGGGTGTATATGTCTTGTCTTTTTTCCTTTTCTTCCAAATTAATTAATTAGTTAATGTATTTATTTTGGGCTGTGTTGGGTCTTCGTTGCTGCGCGTGGGCTTTCTCTAGTTGCAGCGAGCGAGGGCTACTCTTCGTTGTGGTGTGCGTGCTTCTCATTGCGGTGGCTTCTCTTGTTGCGGAACATGGACTCTAGACACGTGGGCTTCAGTAGTTGTGGCACGTGGGCTCAGTAGTTGTGGTGCACAGGCTCTAGAGCGCAGGCTCAGTAGTTGTGGTGCACGGGCTTAGTTGCTCCTTGGCATGTGGGATCTTCCCGGACCAGGGCTTGAACCCGTGTACCCTACACTGGCAGGCGGATTCTTAACCACTGTGCCACCAGGGAGGCCCCGTATATGTCTTTTCTAATTAGTGATTTCCTTTCCTTTGGATATACGCCCAGGAGTGGAATTGCTGGATCATATGGTAGCTCTATTTTTAGTTTTTTGAGGACCCTCTATACTGTTCTCCATAGTGGCTGCACCAATTTATGTTCCCAGCAACAGCATAGGAGGGTTCCCTTTTCTCCACACCCTCGCCAACATTTATTATTTTGCTTGTCTTTTTGATGATGCCCATTCTGATGGGTGTGAGGTGATATCTCATGGTGGTTTCAGTTTGCATTTATCTGATGGTTAGTGATGCTGAGCGTGTTTTTATGTGTCTGTTGGCCATCTGTATGTCTTCTTAGGAAACCTGTGTATTCAGGTCATATGCCCATGTTTTAATTGGACTGTTTGTTTTTAGATATTGAATTATGTGAGCTCAGTATATACTTTGAATATTAACCCCTTATGAGACATATCATTTACATATATCTTCTCCCATTCAGTAGGTTGTCTTTTTGTTTTGTTGATGGTTTCCTTCACTATACAAAAGCTTTTAAGTTTAATAGGTCCCATTTGGGTTGTTTTTTCTTTTTTTGCTTTTTTGCTTTTGTTTCCCTTGCCTAAGGAGAGAGATGCAAAAAAATATTGCTAAGACTTATGCCAAAGAGTGTACTGCCTATGTTTTCTTCTAAGAGTTTTATTGTTTCCCATGTTACATTTAGGTCTTTAATCCATTTTAAGAATCTAAGTGTTCATGAACAGGTGAATGGATAAAGAAAATGTGATACATGCACACACCCACACCCACCCACCCAAACACACACACTGGAATACTACTCAGCCATAAGAAAGAATGAAATTTTGCCGTTTGCAACAACATGGATGGATATGGAGGGTATTATGCTTAGTGAACTAAGTCCAAGAAAGACAAATACATTGTTTTCACTTACATGTGGTATCTTAAGAAAAAATGAATGAATATAACAAAACAGAAACAAACTCATTGATATGAGAACAAATTAGTGGTTACCAGTGGGGAGAGGGCCAGGGGGGTGGGGGAAGGGCAAGAGATTAAGAGGTACAAACTACTGGGTATACAATAAGATTCAAAGATGTAATCTGCAGCACAGGGAATAGAGCCAATAGTTTACAGTAACTTTACATTGAGTATCATCTATAAAACTATTGAATCACTAGGTTGCACACCTGAAACCACTGATAATTAACATTGTAAATCAACTATGCTTCAACATAATTACCAAATGCTACTGACAAAAGTTTCTTAATTTCTAGAGGAAAAAAAAAGAGTAGAAATGAAGATGTAGGTGTACAAAGAGGCAGTGATGTAGACAAGCAGCATAGAGCAGGGGCGGCCAGAACCCGGAAGGGGGGGCCACCTGGGAGGGGACAGGTCTGCAGCCCCACGTGCTCCGAGGACATCTGTGTCACAGGGAAGAAATTGCGTCCTGGGAAAAGGGCCTAAGGAACCCAGCAACCAGACAGTGTGGAGCACAGCAGTCAGCATTCAGAAGGCATCCCGCAGGTGTAAGGGATGTCCCAAAGGTGTATCCTGAGAGATGGGGGTGCCCAGAGAGCCTCTGTGAGCAGACAGGGAAGTCTGGTGTGGGAGCAGCCTTGCAGTCCAAAGAGAGACACGGGGAAGTGCAAGGCAGTTCCAAAGAGTCTGTGATACAGCGCTGGCGCTGGGAGAGGAAGGAGAAGACAGACTGGACTGCGTAACTGACAATTAAATTGCTGCAGAGAGAGGGGTACGGGAGATTAGGGAGAGACAGAGTACGACCAAACGCTTCTTTATTTCTCCAGGCAGCTGGAGGACTGCACAAATATAAAAGCCTAGCGAAGGGCTCCCCAGGTGGAGAAAGGTGAAGGTGATTGAGAAGTGGGGAGGGACAAAGACGCTGGAGGAAGAGAGCTAGGGATGGATGGTAAGTGAAGGTCTGGGATGGCGGCTTTGGGTGTGAAGAGCAAGCCCCAGGAGGTAGGTAACAAGGTTTTTGGACAGCGACAAACGCCCTGATGCAGGTAGAAGGCTCTGCATGTGACATAGTCAGGTCTCCCCGACGGTGGTGCACAGGTGAGATTTAAAAGGCGTAGGGACCCTGACGCAGAGCTGGCAGCTGCCTCCCAGGTAAAGGGAAGAAGGGATGCTCTGGAAGTGATACGGTGACCTTGGGCAAGTCCCCGGCTTCTTGGGGCCCGAACACCTGGTAAATGTGGAAATGTGCCGGTGTGAAAGCACCTTACTGTAACAATAGGCACGTGTAAAAACACATGTTTAGGGCTTCCCTGGTGGCGCAGTGGTTGAGAGTCCGCCTGCCGATGCAGGGGACACGGGTTCGTGCCCCTATCCCGGAAGATCCCACATGCCGCGGAGCGGCTGGGCCCGCGAGCCATGGCCGCGGAGCCTGTGTGTCCGGAGCCTGTGCTCCGCAACGGGAGAGGCCACAGCAGTGAGAGGCCCGCGTACAGCAAAAAAAAAAAAAAAAAAAAAAAAAAAAAACACATGTTTAATGAATAAATCAAGGCACGCATTATTTATTTTACAGTAGCATTGTATTTGGTGCTAGGATTACATACCAAGAGATGTACTGTTGTCTCTGGAAGCTCTCTGCACTGGAACAAAAAGATTTTTCTATAATCTCTCTATTTTTGAATCTACAGAGAATAGCACATTCTTAAAGCTTAAAGTTGGAAAAATTGTCAGGGACTACCGCTTTGACACATTTAGTAATATGTTCACAGAGCTGCAAGGACCTTTGGTGACCTACTCCTACACTGTCCTTTCTTAGCTGGGAAAACTGTGGCTGCAGAAAAGTCAAGTGACTTGTTCCACATCAAACACTGCCAGGGGCAGCCCTGGTGGCCGGGCCTCCCATCAGCCTTACAGAGATGACTTCGCGATCTGCCCTACGCTCCCTCTAGTAAAGGGTCTCTGTGATTTTAATACAATGAGAAGTGGGGAGGGACAAATTAGGAGTTTGGGATTAACAGGTACACACTACTATATATAAAATAGATAACCAACAAGGACCTACTGTACAGCACAGAGAACTTTACTCAGTATCTTGTAATAACCTGTAGGGGGAAAGAATCTGAAAAAGAATATGTGTGTGTGGGGGGTGTGTGTGTGTATGAAACTGAATTACTTTGCTGTACACCTGAAACTAACACAACATTGTAAAATCAAACATCAATAAAGCGAAAACAAAAAAATAAGTAGTGACATTTCAAATCCTATTGTTTGTTCAACTCTTATATGAAGCATATTCTTTTTTCTTTTGATAAATTTATCTATTTATTTTATTTTTGGCTGCATTGGGTCTTCGTTGCTGCACGTGGGCTTTCTCTGGTTGTGTGAAGCATATTCTTTTAAAAAGCAGTTTAGAACCTTTTCTCTCTGTATATTAACAGAGAAAATATTCCTCTCTGTTACAAATTCCTAAAAGCCAGCAAAAGACATTATTTTTTATGACTTTTCTTTCCTCTGAAGGAGTCAAATTCTGAAGCAGGGGTCTCTTTAGGGGTTAAAATATATATTGACTTGCTCTTCAAAGGCTCCAATAAATGGAGAGAGCAAATAAGAAACAAAGTAGTATTTACACCTTAGTATTAATATTCAGTAAACCACTGTGGCTTCTTTCCAGGTAGGAAAATTTTGTGAGAGATAGCCCCAGAATTCGAGGGAGTGGGAGTGGGAGAAAGTACATGTAAACATCATATGAGCATCCAAAAGCCCCTCTTTCATTCTGTGTCTCTGTCTCTCTGTCTCTGTCTGTCTCTGCTTCTGTCTCTGTCTCTCTCACAGACACACACACACACACACACACACACAGACAATCTAATTACACTTGATAAATTCATGAGGGGAAAGCAGATGTGTTCATCCAGAAATTCAGATGAGCTCACACATCTGTACATAGGTGCACCCAGCGCCCTGCTTGTGTGCCCAGGAGGGCCTGGACCCGGACAGTCAGACCCAGGCAGGAGAAGCAGGGTGAGGTCACCCTCCTGACGTCTGAAAATCCTTGCCCTGTTCACGGGGTGAGGCACATCTCCAGCTTTGCAAGCACAGCGTCTTCTTCTTTTTTAATGTGAGTGGGTAAAATTAAGTTGAACTTGGTTTCCACCCTCCTGGTGTTTCTTTGTCTATATCTAATATGCTTTTTATAGTTCATATTGTCATTAGAAAACTAATGGTTTCACTAGCGAATTATGAGGGAGAGGAATTTGGGTGGGGTTTAAACTGCTGGCTTAAAGATGGCCATTTTTGCATGAGTCATGTACCTATACTCACTGCAAGGTTGTCGTGTCCTATAGGTGCTTCTTTCAGACATCTTTTTTTTTTTCTTTTTTTTTTTTGCGGCACGCGGACCTCTCACTGTTGTGGCCTCTCCCGTTGCGTAGCACAGGCTCTGGAGCGCAGGCTCAGCAGCCATGGCTCACGGGCCCAGCCGCTCCGCGGCCTGTGGGATCTTCCCGGACCGGGGCACGAACCCGTGTCCCCTGCATCGGCAGGCGGACTCTCAACCACTGCGCCACCAGGAAAGCCCCAGACATCTTTTTAGCTAAGAAAATTCTGAGGCAGAGAAGTGACTTGGAGAAAATCAAGGGCTCTCATTTAATTTTATCAACAATTCTTTATTGTTACTCCCGTGATCTTTGAATACCTAGGACATCCTTTCTCGGGCGTCAGACCCCTTCCCTAGTGGTCCTGATGCAGAGCTGCTTCATGGACCACCCAGCACAGCCAGCAGGGCATGGGGGGTGGGGACAGATGGAGAGGAGGGTCCGTTCTCCTTGAAACATGGCTGTTGCTTTTTTCCTTAGAGAAGAGGCATCACAAAGCAAAGAGCACTTTACAAAGGCCTCCATTTGTACACAAATGCAAAGCACTTACCCTGGCCCTCAAATAAAGGGACCCTGCAGCTAATAAACTCTTACCGTCTGTATGAAAGAAAGTCTGATCCTGTGACATTTGTGAAACATCCTCACTGGTCAAGCCAACAGGCCACATCCACACCCCAGGTAGTGTTGTCAGTCTTTTAAAAAACTTTGATGGCTCCTAAATATGGCCCCAGTAGTTATGCGCTTGTTACAGAGGCCAGAAGTTTCTTTCATTCAGAGATCTGTGTCCTTTGCAAAAGTGTAAGCGTAAGAATTTTCCCTGAAGCATTGTTTTGTTTTCAAAAAAGTATAGAAACAACTAGATAATCAATGATGGTAAACTTGTCCAAGGGAAAACTGTGCATCCTTTGAGAAGAAGGAAGGAAGTATGCATGACGTGGTTTCTAAAGTGAATTACTGAGTGAAAAAGAATCAAGGTATAACACACCATATGTAGTGTACACAAGATCCACTTTTGTAAATTAAAAACACACACACACACAGTAGATTCTCATTGTCCATGCTAGTTAGGGCCTATGAATTCACTGCGAACACTGAATTAGCGAATACAGAATCATTGCTCCTAGCAGAAACAGGGGAATAGGCTCCTTGGAGTTTTTGGTCACATTTCCATCAAACAATCGATACATAACCTTGTTTTATGTGTGTTTCTGTTTAAAGACACATTATTTAAGATTCAGTGGATTAATTAACATTGATCTCATAGCCAGTAACACTGGAACTCCATCTGAATGAAGCTTACCTTGTGTGTCTTTTCCCCTGGAAGTCACATCACAGCTTTCTTGCACTGAACACTGGACAGTGCTTCAGCACTACAGTGGACCCATTTTAAGCAGCAAAATCACACACACACACACACACAAAGCACACACAAAGCACACAAATGCAAAAATCATGACATTAAATAGACCCTGAGATGGACACTTGTTTACAATCTGAGCCGAAATCAGAAGGCATAGAATCGCCTTTTTCAGTGGTAGCTGGGAGCGTGGGCATTGGGAGGGAGACTAAGTTTTTGGCCCCCGTTTGCATGTCCGCAAATGACCATGAATGCCCAGTGAGCATTGATGCTGGAGTTTCAAGTAACTTTTAGGGGCAGGCAGATCTGCAAACACAGAAAGTGTGAGTCATGAGAATCGGCATATATGTATGCACACATCACACCCCCCATTTATGTGTGCATACAAATAAAAGGACGAAAGCAACTGCTGCCAGGAAGTGATCTGTTGAACAGGACGGGAGGTGCACCTTCTAGGGTCACACTCTCTGGCCCACGTGATTTTTTACTGTGTCCATAACCCATACCTCCTTCTTCTGTGTCTTCTTCCCTCCTGTCCCACTTCCACCACCCCATTCTCTCAACAAGGAGTGTGTATTTTCTGAGGAGCTCTACGGACAAGATCTTATTGGAGCCAGATTTATCATAATGAATACCCACTGAATCAGGCTCTCTGCAAAGTCAGTCATTATAACTTTGCAAATAAAGAGCGTTTTACAAATGCTGAGTGTGACACTCCGAATATGAGTTCTCTGGGTAATTTGTGTTACAGAATATTACCCATCTCCCTGCACCTTGGGAAGCCTAGACTTCAGGGCACTTGAACTCTACAAATACTCTTGCTTAAACTCTTACCTGGTTCTCAGAATGGACACTTAATAAGTAGGAAACAACTTGACTAATATTAAAGATGTAATGGCAGCTATCAAATTGTATGTGACACACATGTGGAAATTCCCTTCAAGTAGATTCCAGTTTCTGTCTCTCCCCCCAACCTCGTTGGTGGCAGAAGAGGTGACAAGTCCCCAGGTTTGGTCTCCACCTTCCCCAGGACGTCCAGAACTCAAGAGCATCCTTTTCTGGCTTGTCCCAGCTCCTGTGCTTGGTTTCTTGGATTATTTTTGAAGGCTTGCCATTCATAACTTGTAACTTTAGAAAAGAGAGAAAAGCTTTAATTTTGTCTAATGTTTCCTTCCTTGCATATATCACAGTGTTCTTTTCTTTTACCACCTATGGAAAGCCTGACTAGAAAGTAACCTCCCTGAAAGAGTTTCTTCCTAACTAATCAGGAGATTTTCACTTTCCCCCAGGTACTTCCTGTGATTTATTGTAACCCTGGTTAAAAGCATGCTGAAGCTGAGCTGACAATGGGTAAAGAAAAAGATGTATAAGGCATGCACACATCCAATTATATTTGGGATTCATTAGTATTAATGGTCTCCCGTGGGCTGTTACCCTCTGTCCAATGTTAGTTTGTAACCTAAAATCATTCAAATTTCTGTGTAATTTGATTTCTGCCAGATGGATCGATTCCATCCATCACCATATTTCTTCTCAAACATTGAGAATACTGTCTTTTAAAAATGTTTGTATGCCTATACACATATATAATCAAAATGTGTAAAAACACCCCTTTGTTTGAAAAAAAAGTTTACAGCCTTGTAAAGAATAACTTTGGCAACAAATGGTGAAGTTTATTTTAAGAATAAACTTTGTTCATATGTGGACCTCTGAAAATAAAAATAGGAAGATTTATCAAGTGTTCATTTTTCTTACCAAATATAACAGTTACCCACAAGTAGAACAGGTTGTAGTTACTGCAGATCCTGTGTCTGTAGAACCACAGGTTTTTAGGAAGAAGCATTTGGACACCTCGTGGTCTGCATCGTTTACAGCTGCATCTGTACATAGGAGACATTGGTAAAATGAAATGGACCTTTTTGGATCAGAACCAGTGTGCTCCACTGGCCAAGGCTTTCTGGAGTTACTGAGGATGCTCTGGCTGGGAACTCACTGGGATCAAGTTCTCTGTGGTTGGTTTAGTGTCTTTTTCCTGTGAGTGTACATTGCAAGGTGATGCTGCTGTCCACGGTGAAGTGCACACCCTTGGTGCTTTGTCCCATTTACACATCACCATCCAGCCAAGTCGGTGAGCAATGATGTATGAGCCACCATGACCTTGTACACCTGAGTCACATTTGAAGGGGTTCTTCTTATTTACTAGCCCTATAAATCTATAAATGACTACAGATAAATGACTTAGACTCCTCCAACGCACACAACCATCCAATTCTCTTCCTAAAAGCAGAGACCAGGTGCAGCACCAAAGCATCATCAGATGATGCCTTGGTGAGCATAAGCACAGGACAGTCAGATGCTGGTCCTGTCCTGTGGATCCAGGGACCATTGCCTGTTCCTATTCTGATTCTATATAAGGGATGTGGGGAGATGCCTCCCTCCTGAGACCACCATTCCTTAGGCCAGGGGTAGCACACCACAGGCCACATCCAGCCTGCTACCTGAATTTTTTTTTTTTTTTCTTTTTCCGGTACGCGGGCCTCTCACTGTTGTGGCCTCTCCCGTTGCGGAGCACAGGCTCAGCAGCCATGGCTCACGGGCCCAGCCGCTCTGCAGCATGTGGGATCCTCCCGGACCGGGGCACGAACCCGTGTCCCCTGCATTGGCAGGCGGGCTCTCAACTGCTGCGCCACCAGGGAAGCCCCTGAATTTTTTTTATTGGCGTATAATTGATTTACAATGTTGTGTTAATTTCAGGTATACAGCAAAGTGATCCAGTTATACATGCATATATATCTATTTTTTTCAGATTCTTTTCCCTTATCGGTTATTACAAAATATTGAGTTTCCTGTGCTATACAATAGGTCCTTGTTGGTTATCTATTTTATATACAGTAGTGTGCACATGTCAATCCCAAACTTCTAATTTATCTTTCCTCTTTCCCCTTTGGTAACCATAAGTTTGTTTTCTATGTCTGTGGGTTTAGTTCTGTTTTGTAACGTAAGTTCATTTGTATCTTTTTTTTTAGATTCCACCTATAAGTGATATTGTATGATATTTGCCTTTCTCTGTCTGGCTTACTTTACTTAGTATGATAATCTCTAGGTCCATTCACGTTGCTGCACATGGCATTATTTCACTATTTTTATTGCTGAGTAATATTCCATTGTGTATATGTACCACATCTTCTTTATCCATTCATCTGTCAATGGACATTTATTTTTTAATTTTTTCTATAAGTGAATTATAAGTGATTTTGTCTTTTTTAAAATTTATTTATTTTATTTTTTAAAATTTATTTTGGGCTGTGTTGGGTCTTCATTGTTGCGCACGGGCTTTCTCTAGTTGTAGTGAGCGGGGGCTACTCTTCGTTGCAGTGTGTGGGCTTCTCATTGCAGTGGCTTCTCTTGTTGTGGAGCACAGGCTCTTGGCACGCGGGCTTCAGTAGTTGTGGCACTCGGGCTCAGTAGTTGTGGCTCGCCGATTCGAGAGCGCAGGCTCAGTAGTTGTGGCTGGAATACTACTCAGCCATAAAAAAGAAAGTGATTTTGCCATTTGCAGCAATATGGATGGACTTGGAGGACATTGTGCTAAGTGAAATAAGTCAGACAAAGACAAATACTGTGTGATATCACTTATATACGGAATCTAAAAAATTCAGCAAGCAAACTAGAGAATATAGTAAATAGAAGCAGGTTCACAGATGTCGAGAACAAACTAATGGTCACCAGTGAGGGGGTGGGCAATATAGGGGTGGGGAGGGGCAGGTACAAACCACTGGATGTAATACAGGCTCAAGGGTGTATTGTACAACATGGGGAACAGAGCCAGTGTTTTAAAATAACTATAAATGAAGTATAACCTTTGAAAATTGTTTGAGAATAAAATATTTAGAAAAAGAGAGACCAGTGTGTGCTTGTCCATCATGAAGCAAAATTAATTCCCATATTTCTCAGTTCCTATGCTTATAGACCCCCTTTAGGTCCCAGTATTGACAATAAGCACCAGTAAATTCTCTTGGGTGGAACAGTCGTGTGATGTAGTGGATGAGAACCGTGTTCACAGAAAACTGAAATGTAAAGTCGTCTGCAGTGAAGATACCTCACACTTCATGACATTAACATTTCCCCTTTCATTTCATCAGTTTAGTCATTCTGTAAATATTGAGGACCTACTAAATATAAAGAGCCTGTGAATGACAGTTTGATGGTTGAGAACATGACATAACAAGACCCACTCCCAGGGAACGTAATTACACAACCCTGTAAGAAGATTGGGCTGGGTACACCGACAGCCGACATATAGGGAAATCAGTGGTGATTAAAGGTGATTGAGTCAGTATTTGTAGCAGACTCAGGATGCACTGACGCATGTGCCAGGCACCATGGGGACTGACCTGGGTGAGGCTGAGCCTTTGGCTTTGGAAGAACAGTCCTGCTGCCCATCAGGAGGAGGAGTTGGTCCCTGCTTTAGAGACAGGGAAGCCGTCCTGCAGGTGAGCCTCACTGGTGCGTCCATAAAGGGAGGAAAGGGTAAGTCATGCAATAGAGTACCATCCAGTAGCTGAAGGAAGTGAATTAGAGCTACGTGGATCAATACTGATGGATCTCAAATCTAATGAGCTAAAAATAAGGTGCAAAACATTCTTACAGTATGAGACCAACTATATGGTATTTGAAAATATGGAGGGATAAATGAGGAGTTTAGGATGAACGTACACACACTACTGTACATAAAATAGATGACCAACAAGGGCCTACTGTATAGCACAGGGAACTAGAGTCAGTATTTTATAATAACCATAAGGGAAAATAATCAGAAAAAAAAAACCCATGAAACCAATACTTATATATTGCTTAGCCTAGCATGCATATGTGCTGTGAATATATTTTTTAATGTTTAGAATTGATAGCTACCTGGATAGCTTGTAAGTCTGGAGAAGGAAGGAGGGAAATGGGATTGAAGAGGCATATGCTGGGTTTCAACTATACCTGAACATTTTAATTCTCCTTTAAAAAAACAAACAAAACCAAAAAGAACAAGTCCTAACCATGAAGGAAATACAGTAAAATGGCTGTTGGGAACATGCACATTTATTTTATTAGTCTCAGAGCTTTTCTTTTTGAAACATCTCAGAAGAGAAAAGGAGAAAAGCCCGAGTGTGTTTATAGTGAAAACAATCCCAAAGAAAGGAAGCATGGACGGTTACACTCAGGGCATCTCCCAGGCCAGATGATGTGGATTAGGACCCAGTTTGAGCTCTGAGTTCCTCAGTTTTCTTATGTGCTGAATCGTACTGGTCGAGCGAGTGAAATTCGCTTTGTGATGGCGTGACGGCACCACGTCCTGTGGTCAGAGTTCATAAGTGAATCCTGGAGGCGGCCGTGTGTGAGCCCAGGCCCTGTGCAGCCCACAGGTGGGCAGCTGAGCCAAGGCCTCTTCCAGATTATGAAAAAAGTTATGAGCCATCTCCTTAGACAAACATGCGCACGAGTGTACATCCATAAACACATGATTGCGTCCATTTCCAGACGCTCAGAGACCATGGCATCTGAGAACCTTGGCTAAGGACCTCATGGGTAGACACATTGCCTTGGATAAATTTGGTCAAATTCTCCAGCGAAGACAACTGTGCTGCAGCTTCTGTGATGACACGGGACTCTGGACTGCAGACTCAGGAAAGGGTTTGTGCCACTAGGCGTTGACCTAGACACCCTGCGAACCGCCCTGGAGCACAAATGACCCAAATGCACAGAATCTGTCCTTGCTCTAATTGTTCTGTGATGATTCTTGAATGGTTCTTTAAAGAATGAAGCTACCAGGCATAGGAAATTCTTCAGCTTGTCTGTCACCTCGTATGCCACCTTGTGTGCAGTCATCTGGGTGGTATCATCCAGCCGAAGGAGTGCATGGGAAAGCGAATTCAGATGGCAAGCATATTCTTGGCATCTAACTCTGACCACCAATGAAGAATGTGACTAAGGAGTGACATTTTTAGTAAAAGGTCACAGACAACATGAACTTAACACATGTTTATTCACTAGGTGGAAAACAGAAATAAAATCTCAGAAACTGGGTTCATTGAATAAATATTGCAAGTGACTGATGTATCCAAATATGCTTAATACAGACAGTCTCTCATCCCAAGTGCTATGTTTTTTTTTTCTGACTGTTACACATTTTAGTTCGTGATTTAAATACTTGACACTTTTATACCATCCATTTCTCATTCTTCTGAAATAATATTTACATGATTGTTAGTTTGATTGGACAATTACAATGCACTTAAGTGAGATATAAACTGTTTCTTTTTCTTCTTTCTTAGACAATTCATCTAGTCATTGTTGTTCAAATACTTTAACCATTGTTTTCCTCTGAACTGGCCAACCAGCTACAGTATATAAAACCAGTGACTCAAGTCGTCTATTTTGAAATAACCAGTATAAATAGGTGCAGTCTGGTTACACCACATTTTAAACAACTGTCCAGCCAAATGAAATGCAAAAAGGAAAAAGAAAGGACTGCAAATACCTTGAAATGTGTGCTTCCAGCTGACTTTCAGAACAGGTCCACATTTATATAGCTGTGTAAAAAGCAAGGAAAAGAAACCAGAAATTCCAGAATATTTTCAAACTGCCTTAGACATTTTGACACTGTACTATTTTTCTCTGCCAAGAGAATAAATGAGTGGTTTGCCCTCTGGGGGAAAAATCTATTTAAAAGAGAAAATATTTTAAATTCTTACTGTTAGAGGGGGAAAAAAACAGGAGTTCTTCGTAGTGGGGGGATGGTATATATGTGTTTGGGGGCACAGTGACACGTATTAATGTGGGGTCTTCTTTGCTTGTAGTTATTTTCTTTCTTCTTCCGTTGATCACACATTTCTGTGATGAGTCCTGGTCATACAAATGTTCCCTGCCTTTACGTAGTTACAGTTTTAAGGAGGAACCCGAGGGAAGAACAGTGTGTTATGAGGGTGAAATAATCCCTCATTAATCCCATGGGGAACAGAGGCCAAAGGCAGGACAGATTACATTGTGAACTGTGTTAGTGAAGCATAAATTGTCCCTGGCGTGTGGAGGTGAAGGGAGAGGTGAGGCTTCTGCCTTCGCAGAGCCTGTTTTCACACCTTTTGTCCGTATAGTTAACGGAGCTGCCCCCTCACTGTGCTATAATTACCTGATTACCCTGTAAAGTTCTCCAGAGTTGGAACAGTATTAATTCATCTCTGTTTCCTAGTGATTAGCACAGGGCCAGGTGCCTGGTGGGTACAAAATGCATGCTCTTTTTGTTTAATTGAGTGAATGAAAGGATGGATGGATGCATGCATGCAGGCATGGAAGGATGCTTTGTATTTAGAAAGAAATGTACTTGGGCTATGATTACTTCAGTGGAAATGACAACACAGAAGAAAAAAAATGCAATACATTGGGTGTGGTAATACATAAAAATATTTTGACTTGGATTTTACAAATTATAAATTATTTCCCCCATGCCTGGCCCTTCCAAAATTTCACACTCATGCATACAGCAGTATGCCTGTTAAACTGTTGGACTAAACTCTCCTTCGATTTTGAAGTATATTCCTTCATTAAGATGACAGTTTTTAACTAGTAAAGAAAGTTTTCCAATTAAAACACGCATTTTGCAATGTGTACCTCAGTTATGTGAAAATAAACTGCTTAGTACATTGGAAAAAACCTTAATTCTGTTAAACTCTTTCAAATGGTATTACATACCAAAGCAGACACCTTTAAACTACCCATGGAGGAAAAATAAAATAGCTCTGGAGAAACAAGGACAGCAAGCAGACAGCTGGAATTTTGGGGAAATGTCTGCGGTATTCGGGTTTATTTTTAAGGGAAAGAAAAATTTTCCATCAAATTTTATAAGACAATAACATTAAAAAAAACTCATGCTCAATAAGAAGCTTCATAATACTGATGTAGAACTCAGATTATATTTTATTCATGAATTATAGGTTTTTTGGATGGAGCTGGATAGGGTAAGAAACAGGTTTTTATAAGCTTCTTCCATCCCCTTTAATTACCTTCTCGCCCTACCTCAATGCATACACTCACATGGACACTCACATCATTTTATTTTTATTTTTCATGGGACCCATGTGTCCACACCACCACACCAGACGTAAATCGGGCAACACACCAGATATTCACCAGGACGTGAAGAGGAGATCACACATAAAACATTGAGTAACGTGTAGGCAACTTGAAAAATGCTTGAGACAGAAGCAAAAAACAAAGTAGGGAGAAAGAGGCTTTCTAGTCTTGGGTCTTTTTTAGCTGATGTTTCAGAAGATGAAGAAGTTTTTCTTTTTTTTCTTTCTGCGATACGCGGGCCTCTCACTGTTGTGGCCTCTCCCATTGCGGAGCACAGGTTCCAGACGCGCAGGCTCAGCGGCCATGGCTCACGGGCCCAGCCGCTCCGCGGCATGTGGGATCTTCCCGGACCGGGGCACGA
Source organism: Mesoplodon bidens (assembly GCF_964165515.1). NCBI lineage: Eukaryota > Metazoa > Chordata > Mammalia > Artiodactyla > Ziphiidae > Mesoplodon > Mesoplodon bidens. The sequence goes on along the minus strand of NC_138168.1, from coordinate 12,058,578 downwards.
ACCCGCGTCCCTTGCATTGGCAGGCGGACTCTCAACCGCTGCGCCACCAGGGAAGCCCCAAGAAGTTTTAATGATGTGCGTCCTCAGCAGAGGGGGAACCATTCTCTGTGCCTCGCAGCCCCGCTCTGTTTTTCTCTGTCCTTCTCCTCCAACTGCCCGCCACTCCTTCATGCATGTCCCCACCGCTGCAAGCTCCAGAGCTCGTGGTCCCCTCAGCTGGAGCAGGATGGAGCTGAGCCCTGCCCTCTCCCCACCAGGTCTCAAGCGCAGCTTCAGAACGGGAAGAGGACTTGTCTACACTTGGGTCCTTCAGGCTTTCACCGTTCCTGTCACAGCTCACCTCTCCCCTCACCCTGCTCATGGGAAGGCACAGTGATTAACATCAAAATTGCTGTATTCTATTACTCAGCCATAGAAAAAGAATGAAATAATGCCATTGGCAGCAACATGGGTGGACCTAGAGATTATCATGCTAAGTCAGGCAGACATCATATGTTATCACTTGTATGTGGAATCTAAAATAGGACACAAATGAACTTATCCATGAAACAGAAACAGACTCACTGACAGAGAACAGACCTGTGGTTGCCAAGGGGGTGGAGCTGGGGGAGGGATGGAGTGGGACGTTGGGATGAGCAGATGCAAACTATTCTATAGAATGGATAAACAACAAGGTCCTACTATACAGCACAAGGGAATTATTGGGTTGGCCAAAAGGTTCATTTGGGTTTTCCCATAAGATGTTACGAAAACGCAAATGAACTTTTTGGCCAACCCAATATATTCAATATCCTGTGATAAACCATAATGGAAAAGAACATGAAAAAGAATGAATGAATGAATAAATAAATAATTGCTGTATTCTGTTTCAATCCTGAAAAGAGGCTCTATGCTAGGGATAAAAGAGCACAGTCCTAGTCAGAAGGCAGAGTTCAGTTCCGCTTCCCAGGCTACTCTGAGGAGATCTCAAAGGGGGAGACCTCCAGGCCTGGTTCCCTCATCTGTGAGTCGAGGATGGTCAGGAGGACCTCGCCCAGTGTCTTGTGGCTCCAGGAACCAGTGCCTGGTCCTGCTGTCCCTCCCTCTGTGCTGGTGCCCATAGCTCCCGGCCCCCTGGCACCAGACAGTCACAGGCATCACAGGTGATAAGAATCAGGACAGCAGTTGCCCACTGGCATTTGTTTATTCCATGAGAGTAGTTTTAATTTGCTTCCAAAGAGAAACTCTCTCTTGGGTTTTCTTTGGCAGCCACACTTTCTGAAACATCCACTGTGTCAGTATTTGGTAACCAGCCTGCAGGTTGTCAGAATCACTGGAAAAAGCCATTTACTGTGTCTCTTACATACACTGAATGAGTCTCCTGCTGCTTCAGTTGTTGCTTTAAGGGTCTCCCTTGGTTTGAGTATACTATCAGTGTCTGTTTACATAATTGCATCTTCATCTCTAACCGTGAATTTGTTTCATAGATGTTCATTTCTTTCAATACTATTTAAGGGGGAGAAGATAGTGGATGGTACCCAAAAGAGGAGCTTAAAAAAAATGGCTTTTTTGCATTTTTACTGTATTTTGGCAAGTTTTATCAACTCCATTATTTTATAGCTGTGGTCATTATACTGCTTATTAAAAATAGTTATTTGGAATTACTGCATTAATGTTAATCTCTGAATAACATATTTGCAAATATGGCATTTTATTTTGCCAGTGCAAATATGTATTAAATAACAGTTCCTGTTGCTATGTGTGGATACAAAAAGGGTAAGCTAGGACGAAGTGAGAGAATGGCATGGACGTATATACACTACCAAATGCAAAATAGATGGCTGGTGGGAAGCAGCTGCATAGCACAGGGAGATCAGCTCAGTGCTTTGTGACCACCTGGGGCGGGGGGGAGGAAGACACAGAGAGAGGGGATATGAGGATATGTGTATGCGTATAGCTGACTCACTTTGTTATACAGCAGAAGCTAATGCACCATTGTAAAGCAATTATAGTCCAATAAAGATGTTAAAAAAAAACCAGTTGGTTCTCTTGCTAAAGATAATTATTTATCCAAGTCAAGTGACATTATCTTAATAATTTTTTCAAGACAACCATTTCCAAATGTTTATTAGAGAAAATGTCCTAGGAAAAATAAAATTATAGATATGAACATATTTAACCATGTGTTGGAAACATATATACCTGGAAATCAGATGGTTTCATATACAATTACATGCACTTGTACTCAGTAAATATCTGAAAGACTGTTTTCTCATCTGTAAAATAGAACTAATAGTAGCATCTTCTCATTGAGCAACTTTGAAAATTAATAAAAAGACTGTATATAGAGCTCCACTCAGTGCCTGGCAGGTGGTAAGTACTTAGCCAATGGTAGATACTACGATTGAATTCATGCCATAAACAAAGCCTAGAATAATACCTTAGGAATACAACAATAGGAATAATCAATATTTTAGATAGGGGGAGACAGGAAGGAAATAAACAGAGATGACTCCATATTTTGGGACCATGTAATATAAAAATAGGTATAGAAGGAAACGGGGGTCTGGGGCCGGGAGAGAAGAGGAAATACTGAGTTGTGTTTAGGATCTGTTGAGTTGGAAGTGATAGAAGGTCACTGCGGTGAAGATGCACTGTCACCTTCTCACGGGTTGGACCAGAACTTCTATGTTGTTGTCATTTACTTGTTTTTCCAAGAGTTATATATTGTGAGCCAACTATGTACTAGAGGCTGCACTTAGGGGAGAAACCCGGGAGGGAAGTGTGTGAGTTTGTGAGTCAGTTTTCTGGGGGAATGAGGCGTGAGGATGACTGTGCCAGGTGTGAAGAGTTGCTGGATGACAAACAGGGGAGGAGAAGTAAGTGGAGGGAACCTCCAGGGAAGCAGTGCAGGAGTCTGAAGATGCATCAAGGACACTGTGTGAGGGGAGAAGAGGGCTTCCAAGAATGATGCGTGTTCAGGAGCCTCACTTCTATCGGCCTCGAATATGGTTTTTAGAGGTTAGGATCATCCTTGTAAGTTACAGTGATAGAAAGTGAAGCTAAAGATAGACTATTCTTGGCTTGTATCTACCGTATTTACAGATGAAGAGGATTGCACGTGTCTACGTTCTGTCGTATGAAATCATTGTTTTCATGAAAGTGAGGGTATTAAAGCAGTTGTTCAGGGAACAGTGAAGGATGTGCTTTTGCCTGAATCCTGAACGTGCGTTGCTCAAAGGCTCAAAAATGCTCAGTTCTGCAATTTTCTGCATAGTTTGTAGTAAACCAGATCTATTTCCGATAAATAATACTTTCCTTCTTTTGTTACGTGTAGTAGCACAGGTTTTCTTTTAAAGGAAAAAAACAAAAAACAAAAAAAACACCCGGATGTTCTGTCTCAGTGGCTGTGTGCAAACAGAAGAGGAAAGTGGGGGAAAGGTCTTCAGAATCCACTGTGAGGGACTATGTATGATGTCTACAGGGCAACACCCCATCACCAGAGGGGCACACTGATCCTGCTGGGTTCAGCTCAAAGCAACACATCTGTACTGACCGCCCATTTCTGAGCAAACCACAAGCTCACAATCTTCAAGGGTGAGGAGACAATTAGGTAAATAACCTTGACACAAAGGAGAGCGTGTGGGTCACCATGAGACGTTTCCAAAGGACTGCAGGTTCTAAGGAGAAAAAGCCCACCTGGTTGAGGGCGAGCAAGAATAGCCTCCTGGAGAAGGTGAATTTGAGGGAAATGAAGAGCCAGGAACCATGTAAACAAGGAGTGGAGACAGGCTTGGTGCCCTGTGCTCCTGGGCGATGAGTGTCCTGTTGGCTGGAGGAGAAAGGACATAAAAATGGCAGTGCTAGGAGATTAGGACGGAACAGATTGGGGGGGTACCCTGAGTGCCAGTGTGCAGTGTGGGGAATTTCTGGCCCATTGGGGGGCGGTGAGGAGGCCTTGCTGGATTCTGATTGGGGGAAGGACGTTTCTGGAGCAGAGGTTTAAAGACTGACATGTTGCAGTGCATGCTGTGCTCTGCAGTGAAGACAGAGGGGCTGAAGGAAGCGGCTGGAACCTATGGTTGTAGCCTCCCAGTCTGCGGAAGCCTGAACAGGATGGAAGGAAATGGGGAGGCCCTCCACAGGGGTCTTCCGAGATGCAGGCCTCTGGGAACATTTCCTGTGGGATTCTGCAGAGCACATGTCTGCAGGGTTGTCTTCACTTTCCACTTTGCCCCCGGTTATTTGGTGCAGGCAGAGCTGTGCTCTGATTTGCACAGGGGAACCTTGGCTGTAGAAGACCTCTTTTGTTCTATGTTAATGGGCTCTTCTCACCTTCTTGGGCCAGGAAAGTGGATCCTTAAGTCAAGTCAGTTGCCACTTCTCATCTGCGTATCCTGGGTCCTCACGTGGCTAAATTCCACCACGGGTTCAGGACCATAGAAGACAGTATGGCTGCCCCAGGAGCTTTAGAGATGCTTCTTCACTACTCTAGAAAGACAGCTGCTCCCCCTCATCCACGGTAGCTTGGACATCGCATGTCTGCCCTCTGGGCTCAGGCCTCAAATACAGCTCTACCTGGTACTCCATCAGGAGCAACTGGTGTGCTTGAAAATGTATTGCTGTGTTTATTTTTGATGAATCTCAGTCTCCTACTCAGTGAAGAGAATAATCTCTTGCAAAGAGCATTTTAGTTAGTGATATCATATTATTTATTCACCTATTATATCTTTGCAATATTGGGATGTGTCTTATTCTACTAAAACTTCTAACACAAATAACTGTAAAACAAGAATCAGTGTGTAACCGAACCCACGTTTGGCTGCTTGCCGCTCATAAGCCAATAGTTCAAGAGGCAAGTGTCAGTAGAAATGAAAGGTGCTTTAATCAGAAAAGCCAGCAGCCTGGGAGAAGGTGGACTCATGTCCTGAGACCAACTCTGAAGATTCTGCTCAGCAATGACAGTTTTTAAAGGGAAAATGGGGGAAGAATTTCAATGAATCATTGAGGCAATGGGTTGGGTTCTGCATTATTCTCCATTGTGTGCAGACTGGCTGACTCTTTTTCAGATGTTATCTGCGTGATCTGCCTGCAGGATTGCTAAGGGGGCTGTTAGGGGGTAGAGAACTAGCCATTCTTTAACTGCTTAATTCTTCATTCTTCTTTCAATCTAGGAAAAGAATCAACAGGTTAGACAAGGCATGGGGTGCATTCAGGAGAGCACAAGTCAGGAGTTAGTTTCAATCGCTTAGTGATCTCATTCCTATAATTAGGTTCTTTTAAGGTTAGAGGGGAACAGAAATGAGGAAACAGAAAAGGGGCAAAAGAGCTGCTTTCAAATGATTAGCCAATGGTTCTTGGCCTTGATTTTCTCGTCCTTTCCCCTAATGAAAAGCAAATTTAGTTTTCTTCATTTATGAATCAAATGAACATCCTAGACTCATCTTCCTGACCTTTGTGCCCCATGAGGGATTCACCACCACACACATGCGTGCCCACCGTGAGCCCCTCAGCTCTGGCTGCAAGGCTCTGGGCTTGGACCTGTCACCCCCATTGACCAGTGTGCCTGGGATACATCTGGCTCCATCGCTAGGTGCCTTAGGACATTATTACACAGCATCCTAAAGTAAATTATTTTATTTTTTAACCAAAATCCTATGAATCACAGGACAATTTAGAGCCAAATAAAATGACAGAAATGAGCAAAAAAAATGAGCAAAAAAAAAAATAAGACCCTGAATAAAAAATCCATTTCACAATTTTTTTTTTAGCCTCTACTTAAATACAGTGAGTAATCAAGTCATATTTTTTAATTGGGAGAAGTCTTAGGCAGGTAATATGATTTTAAGTACTTTTTTCTCTTCCTCTTTCAAAATCTGTCTCTTCATTAACTCATCCAGTTGATAACTAGAGCCTTTTTCAGTGAAGCCGATTTAAGTATTATAGTGTACTTTCTTAGAACAACAAAAAATAACTTATTTTACTTCCAAAGCTTTTGGAGTTTGCCTCATGGGCTGTTAGCGCCTGTGAGAAGAACAGAGTTGTCCACTCCCAGTGCTTCTAGGAGGTGCTTAGTGGTTTCCTCAATGCTGCAGAATGACCAAGGCTGTGAAACTCTTCCCTCAAACAAAGGCCTTTGTTGGTAGAAATTCATAGCTTATTTGCAAGTGATTCTGTGATTACGTTTATGAATATAAATATATATCAAACCTGTATCACTGTCAGGATTTTACTAGAGAATTTAATGCAGCCTATAAAGCAGAATTAATTTCTCTTTAATTTTCCCTAATCTACCCATCTCAGTTGTTATTCTTACCTAGCAACCTCTCCAACTTCACTTTTCTTGGGAAGGTCCTCAGAATCAGAAGCACTCAAGTGACATTAAGATGTAACTATCACCAGACTTCTCACGAAGTTTGCATTTTTATCCACCACTTAGATTCAAATGAGTCACAGGCTCGAATGATATTTGGGGCACCTGCAGGCTAGGAGGTGAGATGGGAAACCCAAGGAGCTTTTCTGGAACTTCTAAAGTCCTTCCTGTCTGTGCTTAGGTCTTTGACAAAGGTTCCATCTACATTCCAAAATACCTGTCTTGAAAGAAGAAATGTCCACGTAGGACCCTTTGAAAATAAAGTCAGTTTGTTCTGTGAATCAGTAATTTACTTTAGTCAACTTTAAGAGTCAGTTGCTTCATTTTTAATGATGTGAAGACAGTTCAGTTTCAAAAATAAGGATATACAGGGGCCAAAACAGAGGCCATGGACATGAGTTCTTCCTTGTGCACGCCCTCCTCTGGCATCTACTTCCACTCCACATTCTCAGTCTGCAAGCTCCACCTTCCGAAAAGTCACCTCCTCCCAGAAGTCTCCCAGTACTTCATGGATTCAGTGACTGACTCCACCTCTGTGCTTCCTCCACACCTTGAGAGCCTGGGGTGGAAAGCACGGGATTTCTCCTCACTGGGCTCCTCACGGCTCCAGCTTTGATTTGTCATCGTTATTCCCAGTGACTGACTGGCTGAATGAATAATTGCTATTAAGTTCTTAGGGACGACAGCCAGCCAGCTGCCCATTTGAATTGTGGAGAGTTATTTTGGTGTTTGAATCTTGTAACTAAGCCATGATTAGTGTTCCTTGGATCAACAGTTGAGATCTGGTGACTGAACTTTTTTTCTTGAGTATTGGCCACTTCCTGTGTTCTTACTCAAATATGCATGTTTCCTGACAGATGTTTCTTAGAATTGTGATTTTTTTTTACAGTGGTCTGTGGCTTTGAAAGAGTGTGAGATTTCCAGACATATTTAATACCATCCAGACAATGCCAAAGTGTGTCATGCACACAGCTTAGTGATTATTCAGATCATTTAAGGGTTAAAAAAAATTCCTATTGAGGGAAAAATTAGTTTACCTTGTGGTTAACTACCCACTTGGGATTGCCTTCTTTCTACTTGCCATCTCACATTTGAGTCTCAGTCCTGACAATATAATTTAATCAGCGGTGACTCCACATTTGAATCTTCAGCCCAGACCTCTTCTCTCGTTTATCTCACTGTCTCCTTGGCCTCTTCACATGGATGTGTGATGGACATCGCTCCCTGAACATGTGCAGAACCAGATTCCTGGTGGTCCTCATCTCATCCCAACCTGCACCTGCTGTATAAGCATTCCTATCCAGGTATCTCGCCACTTCAGACTCCGTCCTCATAATCACTCAGGCAAAAGCAAACAAAGACCCTCAGCAAACAAGCAAATAACCCCCTCCACAAAAAACAAAACCCCAAATCAACAATTTTAACTCTCTTGACTCTTCTCTTCCTCAAGCCCTGGGCCCTATTGATGAGGCCATCCTTCCCAATGTCTCTGGTGCCACTTGGTGCCACGGGCTCCATCCTCGAGTGGGGAGTTAATGCAGTGGTAGTTGAGGTTCATTTTCCTGCTTCTGCTCCCGTCCCCTCCAGTCTGTTCTCAGCACCGGAGCTCAGGTGAACCTTTTAAAACCTGAGTTAGAGCGTGTGCTTCCTCTGTTGAAAACCCTCCAGTGACATCACTGCCATGTTGGGTACACAATTGTAATAGCTGAAGCTAATCTGTGTTGATCACGTACTATGTAGCCGGACCTGTGCTAAAGCATGCATGCCTGTTCTCACTTTATCCTGACCTCAATCTCTTATTATCACCACTGACTTACCCATGAGGAAACCAAGCTAAAGGAGAATGGAACCACTCTCTGAAGATCATTCGGATAGCGAGGGGGCGGAGCTCTGCTTTGCACTGAAGCAGTCAGATTCGGAGCAGGGACACTAGAAAACAAAGCTCAGTCCTCTCATTCCTGGTAACCTCTTCACGTGGCATGGTTGTTATAAACAAGACTTAGCTGATAATCCATTTTTAATGATGAAAAGTGCCAACAGTAACGTGACACATTTTGAAGGGTAACTTTGTGGTGAAGTTTCTTATCTTAGCATCCTGTTTATTTAAGAAGTACTCAGCAGCACTCTCAGTCACCACCCAGTATTTCTCTTGACACTGATGGCGCCGGTAGTGTTTTGGTCTCTTGCTGAGCTACCCTTGCTGAGTTCTAACCTTATATTGCAGTTTAGTCCTCATTGAAATTCTGCTATTAAGTTTGACTTTTTCACCATCCCTGTATTTTTAAAATCATTGTTCATTAAGGTGAGAAGTGAGTGCAAGTGATGAATGCTGTTCTCAGAAAAATGCATGAATAAATTCCATTCTTTAATGGGTACTAGCAGGAACTAAAAGAAATGTAATTATAGATAAAGAAGAATTTTAGTTCAGCTGGGTAGTGTTAGTGTTACTGTATCTTATCAGACTAATAATGATTGGAACCAAAATCATTATAATCTAAATATTGGCATATAATAAAAAGCACCGTTAAAAATGTATTGGAGATTCATTTTTTTATGGGTGACACAATTTTAAAAATCACATCTGAATTTTTCCATGAAGTTTAAGCAAAGGTAAATATCATCCACTACCCAGTTCTAATATATTTCTTCTTTTCCAGTATTTATTAATGTAGCCACGTCTAAATGACTGTCCAAAGGAAACTCATAATATATAGTGAGACCTAACTCTCTTGCCAAGAACTAAGCCACTAATATGTTCTTCAGTCCCTATAGTTTTAGAAACGCTTAAAATTCTGCATAATTGATTAATATTTCTATTTAAATTATAATAATCACAGATTGTGAATTTACTGAATTGAGTACAACATAAAATTGACATGATTATCCATCCTAATATACTTTTAAAACTTAATTTTCTTTAGTCTTACCTTGCAGGCTTATCAACTCATGTAGCATGATCACCGGTGCTCAATTATAAAATCAATGTAATAAACAGTGAATGCTTGCCTTGAGCTATTATTCCTAAATTGAGAGTTACTCTTGGAAAAATACAAGTTAACCCACCAACCATAATATTATCAAATTACCCTAACATAGTTAAAAGCACATTGATGATTTTTTTCCCCATAGGAGTCAGTTTTTTTTTTTGACATTCATTTCCCACTCATTTGGCTTTACGTTTTTGTTTTGATTTAGGCTTGGAAATCATTTTAATATTGTTCTGTATTCTTTTTTTTTTTTTTTTTTTTTTTTTGCGGTATGCGGGCCTCTCACTGTTGTGGCCTCTCCCGTTGCGGAGCACAGGCTCCGGACGCGCAGGCTCAGCGGCCATGGCTCACGGGCCCAGCTGCCCCGCGGCATGTGGGATCTTCGCAGACTGGGGCACGAACCCATGTCCCCTGCATCGGCAGGCGGACTCTCAACCACTGCGCCACCAGGGAAGCCCTTGTTCTGTATTCTTGATGACATGTACACCGTTTTGGATCACTACTGTAGCGATCGGATGAGCTCTAGGGACAGAAAGCCTTGGGCTTAAAGGCTGGCCTGGTACTTAACGAGTTGTGTAGACTTTGGTATTTGGTCAAGTTATTTAATCTTCCTAATAGTGCCCTTCATGGCTTCATGTCTGTAAGGCATGTAGCAGACAGCTTGGCACATACTCAGCAATTGTTCCTGGATTTGTCTCATCATGGGCTAGAGTAAGCTTCGTGAGGTGAAGGCTGGGCTGCTCCTACATCATGGGTCTATTTGTAGCCATCGCATCACAGCACCTAACCCTGTAGAAGGGCCACATTCAGACCTGTCTTCCAATCTCTCACCTATTTTGAGAGCAATGTTTATTATCACTTCCTTCCTCTCGGCACATTTACATCCTGAACCTTGTGGTGCAGCAGAGAAGAATTATAACCAATAGGCACGTTTGCTTTACTTGCAATTACTGTTTAATATTTTTCAATGATTAAAAGTCCCCCCCCATGAAAAATAGATATTTATATTCCAGCAATAAGAGGAAAAGTCAATGAAATCCTGTCCCTGCCCTGTGTAGAAATGTATCTGTACTTTCTATTTTGTTCTTTATAGCCATTCAAAAGGGTGGTGGTGATATGATGACATAAGTAACTTTCATCTGGAATGTTTTTATTTATTGAAAGGCAGGTGTGGAGCAGCTACCAGGTAGATAACATTACACTAAGCCCATGAGAGACAAAAAAGAAATTAAAAATTAAATAATGTTCACAAACAGTCACACTGAAACAAGTGAGTGATCAAAAACTCAGGTTACCTCCTGGGAAAGGAGGTTTTTTTATACGTATACCTAATGGGGTATTTTTCTCTTACCCATAGAAAGGGCTCGTGGTGTCATTTAGCAAACACAGTGTTTTGGGCAACTTAAGAACTCGCATACGCTTCATCCTTTTAGACTGCCTTTTTATTGTTACTGTTTTGTCCAAACCACCTTAATGATTGGTACAAGAAAACTAAACAAGGCTGCTTTGACAGCTAAAACCCATAAAAGTGATGATCTAGAATCATTGCCAAACTTTCTCTGAACTTATAAAGGCATAGAGAGTAATACTGGTGAGTTTTCGTGTTGCTCTTTTAAGAACCTGCCAAGAGGAAAGATGAAACATTTTAAAGGCCTTCCGGGAACTCTTGCAGGTACAGTAGAGTTGCCTGATCATTAAAACAGTCATGTTTCCAAGGCGGCTTAAAGTTTCATTTCATTAAGGTTTGTCATAAGATGTGAAAATCACCTACTGCAGTTATCGTCATACTTGGTATTTAGCGTAATGCACTTCTGGAGGGACATCCTTTCGGGTCAGGGGTTTCAAACTATTCTTTCTTCTGTGTAGAAATGAGGGCTCTGGGTTGTGCTGAGGCTCCCCACCCGGAGCCTCTCTCCCCCTTCCTCTGCCCTCGTCCCCCTGTTCCCCATTCCAGGGTTTCCCGTCCACCCTCCTGGGCTGTCCCCTCATCCGCAGTGGCTGCTCCGAGCATGGAGGGGACTTTGACCCCCACCCAGAAAGTAGGGGACAGTTTTAGGAAGTCGAGTCCCTGGCCCCTTCAGGACCAGACACTTTGCTGACTTTAGTTCAAGCCCCTCTCGTCCCATCCTCCTCCCTCCAGGCTGGCCCTGAAGCTCCTCCCTGAACTCCTTCTCCTCCAAGCAGGTCCTTGGAGGGCCTTCAGTAGTGACCAAGGTGGTGCAGTTTCTCTAGAATTCACTCGTGGACACTTCTCCTCTGGTTTCAAAAGATCTAAGAGCATCCTCCTGGGAGGTCAGCCTTACATCATCACACCACAAAGTGGAATGAGGAGAAAGCCTCGTGCGTCGTCACCACCCCAGACCCTGGGGAAGCAGGGCAGATGAGGGGTTGATCCAACAAGGAGAAGCACATGGCAAGTAATGTTACACTTGTCCTCGTGTTTCCTTGTATGGAGCTGACACAAAAGACCCAAATATATGTTGGTCTGGTATCTCACACTCTAGGATTCGTGGAAGAACGCTTCTGATGTGGAAAAAAAAGAGAAAATGCCTACATTTTCCAAAGGTGTGTGTGTGTGTGTGTGTGTGTGTGTGTGTACATATATATATATATATATATATAGAGAGAGAGAGAGAGAGAGAGAGAGAGAAAAAGGCAAGTTTATTGCAAAGCAAATGAACCTTAAGTTTCACAGTCCCTCACTCACCCAGCCCCTTGCAAGCCTCTGAATTTAATTTCCCAATTTTATATTTATAATTTTGCATTCTTTTTCTCTCAAAGAGAGATCTATCTTTGGACCCACCTTATGGTCCTGTGATAAATTCTACCTCGTTCTTTACTGTAACCCTAGTCCAATGTGAAGAAACTCTAAGAAATAAGCTCTGTGATTTGCTGAACAGCACAGTCTTGTCTCTAACACTCATAATCAGGGTCCTGAAATTGCTGAAGTCGGGGGTTACCTTCCAGCAGCAGATTGAGCCCTCGGGCTCCCCCATCTCCGATGCCTTCAGCCACCTGCAGTGTTGACCAGGGCTGGGAGTGGGACAGGTGTGCACGCTCTGAGGTCACACCCCTAGTTCCCTTACCCAACCTGAAGTTCTTAGGATGTCACACATGTCTAAAATTAAGTGGAATTTCCTCAAAGTAATGTTCAGATTTGGGTTCTAAGGATGTAAGCCAAGAATAAGTCTGAAACTGGCCTACCATGTCAAAAAGATCTCAAATATAAGTTCCCAAGTGAAGAAATGAGAGTTCAGAGAAGTGAACTAATTCTGGGACTTTCCCACTAAGATGCGGTGCTTTTAAAATTCATACTTCAGTTCTAAAATCAGGTTTTCTTGGGAATTCCCTAGCAGTACAGCGGTTAGGACTCGGAGCCGAGGGTGCGGGTTCGATCTCTGGTTGGGAAACTAAGATCCCGCAAGCTGCCTGGAGTGGCCAAAAATAAAAATAAAAGAAAATAAAGCCTTCTTTCAATGGTACATCTTTTCCAGCTTTTATGGGGTGAAATACAAAATGTATCCTATAAAAATACATCTCATATTCATGAAATGCAATGTTAGTAAATGTGTGGAAATCTGTGTGAGAGGCAAGGAGAATAAAATTAGAACTCAGGAAATGACAGGCTGAGAAAATAAAGGGATCAAACCTTTGATTTAAGGCCATGAATCAAAGGAACTTTATTGGAATACTATGAATTAAGTAAATAAAAAAGAGATGAGGCTTGTTATTTAAAACTGTTACTTTCACTGTTACCATTAAATCTGTTTGTCGTTAATCTCACGAATCTCCCCTGAATTGCTAAAAGCGTGAAGTGGTTAGCAACATAGATATTTTATCAGATAGGTAGACAGACTGTCGTTTACTACATGCAAATATATTTTAGGATAAAAGCATTGTTTTTGAGAATAAAACAGAGCCTTTTAAAATATACAGCGAAGTCTTGCCTATACATTTAAAAATGTTCCCCTTTTCACAAGATAGTATTCATATAGTACATATTGCAACCATTAAAATGTTCAATTCTAATACTGTAATTTGGGGACAAAATCCACTTGTGTAGTCTAATGTTTGCAAATTACCAGAGTCTAAGGCTCTGTTGTCATCATTTAAGTCCACCCAAGAATTGCCAAGAATTTCTGGAAGGAGAATCGGTAGCATCTTCATAACCCTGTAATTAGCTCAGTGTGGATTATTCACATTGTAGATTGGCCATTACATAAGAATCCACTTTCAGAATCAGGGCTCCTCTGAGGCCTTTAGAAGCATGGTAACTCTGCCCAAAGCCATCAGGCGACTTCCTTCCTTTTCATTTCACTGTAGTTTTCATGGATAGCCCACCTTTTCAAATTTCCCCTTGTTTACCCTCATTGGTGCACATTATCAAGAGCTGTTTGTGGGAGGGTGGATACACTGAGCCAGGGGTTATGTATCCCCACCCCGTTGTCCTTGGGGTGACATCCCCAGGAGGCCATACCACTGGTGGATTATATCACGGGGAGCTATTTTCAGCCTGGATGGAATTGTCTTCAGTCACTTAATGAACCACATAAAGATTTCAATCATCATTTGGCTTCTGGTCATGAATGAAACCCCAAACCTGTCACCCACTTTCCAAATTCCTCACTACTCTTGGCTTCTAATGACTTCATCTTTGTTTCCATCATCAAAATAAAAGGAAACAATTCCAAACCAGGAGTTCCATAAATGGGGTCAGCCATAGGAGTACAATAAACAGTTTTACAGCTTCTGATATGATTGCATCTCATATACATGAGAATCTTCAAGAATTTGATGAGGTTATTTCTATGCGTTAAAAAATAAAATTAAATATCATTCATTTTTCAGAAGTTAATAACAATAAAGAAATGGAGCCATATATTGTGACCCAAAGGCCTTTAATGTCATTATTTAAAAATTCCACCTCTAAACTTGTATTTATTCATTTGATCAGTCTGTAAAGAGAGTATAACAAATGAAATAAATTTACTTATTGATTTGTGGGGAAGCCAAGCCTTAACTTCTTGATATTATCAAGTCATGAGTGTCAATGTTGTAAAACAGAATCATTTAAAAATGAAGGAGAATTTAATATTTTTCACCAAATTTAATAGACTGATAAGTGATTTACTCTTATTTTGAATCAATTTAGATACATAAGTTTAAATCTTATTTATGCCTTTAAAAGTTATTTAATTTCTTTTACATAACAAAGTACTGATATTATACGTATGTATGAAAATGTTCTAAATATTTACAAAATATACTAGAAGGTGATCTGAAATATAGATTTATTAGATGTCAACATGAAAACATGAACATACTTATTTTAATAATTAACTACAATAACTTCCTTATAATTATTTTATTATGAACATTTATGCTTAAAACTTTTTAAATGCATTATTGTAAAATTCACAATAAAGTAGAAGAAAGTCCAAAAAGAAAAGTATCAGGTAAAGTTATAATATGATGGGGAACTAAATGTACAATTTTTAGGTTACTGTTTTCATCTTCCACAATTTTATGTTTCATTGTTTATAGATACACCACGATAAACATTTTTAAAATATTGACCAAGATCAATCACCAAACAAATCAATTAATAAAACTTTAAAAAGATGTTTGCTACTGTAACATTAGCAAATATTCATTAAGAAACTAATGAAATACTGGTTTTTTTCAAAGAGGAAACAGCTACTGGTGAGAAAGATGTCTGATGGCTTTTCTCCCCCTCTCCCTCCACCTGTTTTCAGTTGCGTTCACAACAAGCCTTCAGGCTAACTCAGCTCAAAAATGGGGTCCTACCATGAAACAAAGAGAAAAGGGGTGTGATGGGCTTGATCTATCAAATTAAAGCAGCCACCAAAGCTACTTATGCCTGGTATCTTTCCTCGCTCTGGACGTGGATGCCCATAAGCCCCTATTGTACTTGTGTTGAGCCCTTAGACCTTTTATTTGACTTGATCCCTTACTTCCATTGCAGGGAAACTCAGGCCTTTGCCTTTTGTGCCTCTGCAGAGGAATGTAGTTGGTCAGTTTGTTTTGAAGCTTGACAGATCAAAAGAATGAGGAAAAATTTAAATTACCATTAGGTGAACGCTACAGAAACAATTGTTTCTAGCAGGATCTGCCAATGGATGCTAAAAGGAGTAAATGAAAGTTGGAGGAGCAGCAGGATGTTTGAATAGTCTCAAAGTATTCCCCCCCAAAAGGTATTAAAACATAGTCACTTTATAGTGGAGAAACCCAGAAGACACCACTTTAACCAAATGATCAAGGCTAACATCAGCAGTAATAAGATATATGTGTCATGTTTCCCAAAAGGATGCTAATAGGACATACTAAAATCACATATCTTTGTATGATGGCTTTCATGTTAATAATGCATAACTTCCATCTAACAAAAAGAAAATATCGTAAAAACCCAACTCAAGGAATAGTCTACAAAAGAATTGACCAATAATCTTCAGAAGTTCCAAGGTCATGAAAGGGAAGGAAAAACTGTCCCAGCTTGAAGGGGGCTAAGAAGATAGAACAAGTAAATGCAATGTGGGATCTTGGTTTGGACCTGAAAAAGAATTAAGACATTAGAGGAAAAACTGGTGAAATTAAAAACAAAGAATCAAACAACTGCAGTTAATTTATAAGAATGTACTAATATTAATTTCTTGGTTTTGATAAATGTGCTATTTACATGGGACGCTGCCACTGAGGAGGCCAGGTGAAGGGTATATAGGAACTCTGTGTACTATTTTTGCTTCTTTGTAAGTCTAGAACAAATGCAAAATTTTATGTTATTTTTTAAAAAGGAAATCTGACAGTTCACATATGTACAATTCAGTTGCCGGGACTAAACATAATTACTGAGCACCCGCTATGTGCTGAGCACTGCAGAAGATAGGGTGATGGGTAAACACAGTTTCTTGGCTCAAAGAATTATAGTTTGGTGAGAGCAATAAAGTAAATTAAGCAAGTGGCTTGAGAGCTGACACGGAAGAGGCAGAGATGCTGGCCTTTTGGGGCTGCGTGTGTGCGTGTGTGGGCTCGAGCTTGTTTGTGTGTGTGTGCACACACGTGTGTTTGTCTATTGGGCATGGTAGATTTAGAAAAGCTTTCTGTGAGTAATAACAAACATTTACAACTTGAAGAGTAGATTGAATCTTGACAGAAGATAGAGAAGAAGGATTCCAGGCTCAGAGACCAGCATAAAGAATGGCAAGGAAGTGCAGATACTTGGGACTAAGAGATGCCCCATTTGTGGAAGCAGAGAGTGTTCCTTGTGTTACTCCAGGCAGTTCCTGGCAATTGTGGAAACAGAGAGTGTTCCTTGTGTTACTCCAGGCAGTTCCTGGCTGTTTTCATCAGCTCGGAAATCCCATAGACTGGGTGGATAAAACCATAGAAATGAATTTTCTCACAGTTCTGGGAGCTGGAAGTCCCAGATCAGGTGCTGGCCAGTCAGGTTCCTGGTGGGAGCTGTCTGTCTTCTCACTGCATCCTCAGGGCAGAGACCAGGGACTCCCTCCTGTCTCTTTTTCTGGGGAGAGGAGGAGAAGTAAAATTATCTTTATTTGCAGATGATATGATCTTTATTTTTAATTGAAGTATAGTAGATTTACAATGTTGTGTTAGTTTCAGGTATACAGCACAGTGATTCAGTTATACATACATATATATCCAGCTACACATACATATAATATATATGTTCTTTTTCAGATTATTTTCCCTCATAGGTTGTTACAAAATATTGAGTAGAGTTCCCTGTGCTCTACAGTAGGTCCTTGTTATTTATGTCTTTTATATATAGCAGTGTGTATAGGTTAATCCCAGACTCTTAATTTACCCCCCACCTTTTCCACCTTGGTAATCATAAGTTTGTTTTCTATGTGTGTGAGTCTATGTCCATTTTGTAAATGAGTTCATTTGTGTCATTTTTTTAGATTCCACATATAAGCGATAAACCATATGATATTTGTCTTTCTCTTTCTGACTTACTGCACTTAGTATGATAATCTCTAGGTCCATCCATGTTGCTACAAATGACATTATTTCATTCTTTTTTATGGCTGAGTAGTATTCCGTTGTATATACATACTACATCTTCTTTATCCATTCATCTGTCGATGGACACTTAGGTTGCTTCCAAGTCTTCACTGTTGTAAATAGTGCTGCAATAAAGACTTTAACTCTGCCAGATCAGGGCTGTACCTTTATGACCTTGTTTAACATTACTACCTCCATAGAGGCCCTGTCTTCGGATACAATCTGGGAGCTGGGGCTTCAACTTATGAATTTGGGGGGACACAAACATTCAGTCCATAACATTCCACCCCTGGCCCTCCCAAATTCATGTCCTTCTCTTATACAAAATACATTCATTCTGTCCCAACAGTCTCAAATGTCTTCACTTGGACCAGAACCAACTTTTAAGTCTGAAATCCAAAGTCCCATCTATGTATCATCTAAGTCAGATATGGGTAGGATTCAAAGTACGGCTCATCTGGAAGCAAAATTCCTCTCCAGCTGGAAACCTATCTGTCTCCCGACAGACACACTAAAAGTGCCACACCTCTAGTGTTTCCTTGGATAGGTTGAGAATTTTCCAAACCTCCAGATCTTTCTTTCCACCTAACAGTTCTTTCTTCGGGTTCATCTCTCCTCTCACATTTTGCTATAAGCAATCAGAAGGATCCAAGCCACACCTTCAATACTTTGCATAAAAATCTCTACTGTTGGGCTCCCTTGGTGGCACAGTGGTTAAGAATCTGCTTGCCAATGCAGGGGACACGGGTTCGAGCCCTGGTCCGGGAAGATCCCACATGCCGCGGAACAGCTAAGCCCGTGCGCCACAACTACTGAAGCCCATGCGCTAGAACCCGTGCTCCGCAACAAGAGAAACCACCGCAATGAGAAGCCCAAGCACAACAACGAAGAGTAGCCCCCGCTCGCCATAACTAGAGAAAGTCCGCGCACAGCAACGAAGACCCAACACAGCCAAAAATAAATAAATAAAATAAATAAATTTATAAAAAGAAAAAATCTCTTCTGTTAACTATCCAGCCTCATGAATCACAAATTCTACCTTTTCAGAGGACACTAGATTGTAGTTCAGCCATGTTCTCTGCCGTGTTTATAAAGGCCACTTTATAACAAGGGTGCCGTTTTTCCAGTTTCCAATAACCTGTCCCTCGTTTCTGTCTGAGCTCTCACCAAAGTGGCCTTCAACATCCATATTTCCACCAACATTCTGTTCATGATGATATGTATCCCCTAAGAGGATGAAAGCTTTCCTTCTAGCTCTCCTCTTTTCTTTCCGAGCTCCCACCAGAATGACCTTTAACGCCACAGTTGTGCCAGCGGTCCATTGATGGCCATCATGAATTTCTCTAGCCTGCACTCAAAAACTCTCCCAGCCTCTACCTGTCACCCAGGTCCAAAGCTGCTTCCACATTTTTAGGTATTTGTTACAGTAGTACCCACTTCTGGGTCCAGGAATCTGTCTTAACAGATGTAAAGACCCTGTCTTCAGATATAGTCACATTGGGGATGGGGTCTTCAACAGATGAATTTAAGGGAGACACAACATTCAGTCCACACAAGCGGACCATGTTTATGCTGAGAAAGCTGAGTGAGTCAGTGAAAGAGCAGGAGGGATGCCGTTGAGTTTCAAGTGGAATCCACAGTGAGGTCCTGAAGGGCTGAGGCTTAGACGTGTTTACTGTCAGAATAGCCAGAAGGGTTTCTCATAGTTTTGTCACCAGTGTTTAGATAGTCTCCATAGCTGGGATTACTCAACTGGTCTTGAGCCTTATCTCCAAGCGTCATAACTCTGTGTTCATGATTTTTATTTTCTAGAGAGACAAGATAATGACAGTGAGCACATTTTTATTCATCAGTTTAGAATTGGGCTGCCTCTTGGGTTTAAATTTTCTAATATTATTTACTCAAGATATAGCATCAATTTCATATAATATATAGTAATTTCCCCTTTATACATAACAAAGTGTATGGGGATTATCAAAGTAACCATGACAACAAGCTTCCTCACAACCCAATCCATGATGGCTGAGCACATGGGCACTCGGATCCTTAGCAGGAAATATTTCTTTGTGGTGATATATATATATAGATACAGACATATAGAGAGATATATACATTAGAAACAGTGTCAATATATGTATGTATACACGTATAGTAATAATTTTTTTAACAAAAGAAAGATCAAAGATTCCCTAAGAGTGTAACACACGCTTTGGCATGAATAGGCAGTCTAGCATTTTTAGAAATATAAAGTATAAGAGTTTAGGTGTAAGAAGTCCCATGTTCTAGGTCAGTCTTTGGCACTACATGGCTGCACATTCTTTGGAAAGTGACAACCACCTGGGGCTTCAGTTTCCTCATCTGAGGAAAACAGGAGCAATACACCGTGCAAGACCTACCCTGCAGATTTGTCAGGGTCGGAACACATCTGGCCCAAGAGAGGGCTGTGTAAAGCATTACATTTATTTCCCTCACTATTTCATTTCTATAGTATTGATTATTTTCTAATATTTATTACTTTTTTGTTTCATAGTTAAAGGTAGTGAAAGTCTAGAGGTATTAGTATTACAGTCAAAAAGTCATAGGAAGGACTTCCCTGGTGGCGCAGTGGTTGAGAGTCTGCCTGCTGATGCAGGGGACACGGGTTCGTGCCCCGGTCCGGGAAGATCCCACATCCCACATGCCGCGGAGTGGCTGGGCCCGTGAGCCATGGCCGCTGAGCATGCGCGTCCAGAGCCTGTGCTCCGCAATGGGAGAGGCCACAACAGTGAGAGGCCCGCAAACCGAAAAAAAAAAAAAAAAAAAGAATCCACCTGCCAGTGCAGGGGACACGGGTTTGAGCCCTAGTCCGGGAAGATCCCACATGCCGCAGAGCAACTAAGCCCGTGTGCCGCAACTACTGAGCCTGCTCTCTAGAGCCCGCGAGCCACAACTACTGAGCCCACGTGCCACAACTCCTGAAGCACGTGCACCTGGAGCCCGTGCTCCGCAACAAGAGAAGCCATCACAGTGAGAAGCCCGCGCACCGCAACGAAGAGTAGCCCCTGCGCACCACAACTAGAGAAAGCCCGCGTGCAGCAACAAAGACCCAATGCAGCTGAAAATAAATAAATTTTTTGAAAAAGTCATAGGAGTAAGAAAAAGCACTTGTGAAAAGGTTCAGTGATTTGTAGAGATTGTGCGGGAGGAAGGGAAGGCCAGTAGATAATCCAATAGTCGTCTCCAAGCAACAGTGAAAACTCCTCCAGGGCGTGGGTAACGGTGAGAATGGGGAAGTTAGGCATGAGTTATTTAGGCGAATTAAACAAAACAACCATGCAATAGTGAGAGTCACTGCAAAGTAGAACCAGCTTCCGGGAGGCTGTGGGACCGCTTTTGTGGCAGCTGTCCCATTGGCTGCAGATCCTTGACCTTGCCTTGGAGTCGGGGACCCAGATGCCCAGACCCAGGGCTCCCTTTGAGCTCAGGTTCTGTGTGCCCCCCTGTGAATCTTGAGTGTTGGGATGGTGAGCAAGCGGACTTCTGATTGTGCTGGTAAAGGTTGTTGACCTATAGAAAAATAAACCAACATGGAAAGTCACACGTTGAATACACAACACAGCAAGTGTATTTCCCTCCTTGAAAAATCAGATGTTCCGTTTTTCTTGTAAAGTACTGGAAAGAATGTATTCAACGATGACAGTAAATAGTAAAACATACTTCTTTCCAAGGGAAGTTGTATTCATTTAAAGTGGTGGAGTTAGGGGAGAAGATGAGAAAAAGGGGCGGAGTGGGGCGGGGGAGGGAGCCTGGAGGGGGAGGGGCTCAGGCAGAGGAGGGTCCAGCCTCAGGGAGGAGGGATGGGTGAGAGGAGGGGGAGGCGGAGGATGGGAGGTGAGGTTACTGTAGGCTTAACGAAGGGCACACCTGCTGTCCATTTAGACTGTGGCAGTCAGCATTGCTAGCCTTTATCTTCTGCCTTTGAAAGTCGGTTAGCTGGTTAACGACTTTGTCCAGATGTTCAGCCCTCTGATTCCTTTACTTTGGGGCAATAACTCGAGAGGGCCACCTGAGTAGCCACTGGACATTATTTTCTGGACTGCAGAAGCAGTGACAAAGCAGTTTCATCTGTATGAGATCAAACCAGATGTTCACAAACCAGTTCTCCACTTCAACTGTAGGAAGAACTTAACATGAATCAGCTTTTTGTTTCTAGAATTTCTACCAGTCTTCATACAATATGTGACATGACAGGGATTGACAAATTATTTATTGTATTCTAATGAAACATTATCATATAAGCTACCTTTGAAGATATGAACATTGACATGATGCAATGAATAGTAAGTGTCACTCCAGATCCTTTTTGGAAACAAGAGAAGGAAAATCTACCTATCTATGTATCTATGTATCTGTTTTCATATCTATATCTATCTATCTATGTCTGCCTATCTATATTTATGTATCTATCCATCAATCTATCATCTCCAGTGTTTTCTTGTTTTTTAGGAGAGATTATTTTTTACCTTCCCAAAGCCTTGATAATAATTAGAGTTAAATTTCTTAACTAGATGGGTTGAAGAATGGATTCAAGAGATGCTAAACAGGGGTCCTTAACAAGGTAGGAAGTAGGTGTGGCCAATTGTCTTTTGACAATCTAAATAAGGCTTTGCTATCAACTAATTCCTGTCCTCTGCTTCACAGCATAGCACTATGTTCTTTATTGATCAGTGAGTAAATATGTGTGTGAGAGTAGCTGCATGGATGCTTCTAGAGTTCTTTCTTTACTTGATTGTTACATAAGGACTATTTTGTAGAAAGTTCTCTCTATGTTGCACTTTATATTGTTCACTGTGTAAGACACTGTAGTTCAATCCTTAATAAATCCAGTAATAATTTTTTTGCTTTGCTCAGGTCTTTCTGAGACAAAAACTCAAACCCAAACTAAACAAACCTTTTAAAAGACTGTTAAGGACACATAAAGCTTGGTCATGAACTTATTTGTTAAATTTTCAAGTTAATTATACTTCTTACCCAAGGGCATTAAAAGAAATGATTAAATTGTCATCTGGTGCACATACAAGTTTAAAAGTTTAATTCCCAGGTAGAATTGGAGAAGGAGATCTAAGTTGTATGAACTTATCTTGGAATTGAAGTAATATCTTGGTTAAAACACTATGCCTTTGATTCTGCTGTGGAAAGTCAGTCTTAGTGTGTGGGCCACTGATTCAATTCTCAGTTCAGGCCCTCGTGCCTGCTCCCACTTGGTCCTGCAGCCTTGCTTTCTACTCAGACAGACAGGGACCATCTGACCTTGACCGTCGGTAGTTCAGATTGAATGACTGGACGGTGGTGAGAATTCCCAGTGAGGTAATGACTGTGAACTTTCCTGGCAGCTTCTGAAGGTCTGTGTCATGCTTTTCCAGAATGACCCTCGGTGACACTCTGTCTTTGTGGAATTCATCTCCCTTGTTCTACCATAGATTCTTTAAAACTAAGCCTTAGGGTTTTATATTCCTGTAGCCTTATATTATCGATTTTCAGGGTGGTGATATTATGAGATGATATCCGTGGCTTCAAAGAATTGATGCACTTTAGAATTGAGGGAGTGAGTCGCTGGACATTCTAACCTAGCCTACTAGGACAGTCTTTCCTTTGTTTTTAAAATATATCCAGTCTGAGCCTCTTATTGATTTTGAAACTGTGTTGCTCCTTATGTAACTGTTTACATAAATGGGAGCTACTATTATAGGATCTGTTTTCATTAAACCTTAACAAAGACCCTCTGACTTTGGAGGTTACTGATGGGACCTGACTAACCTGCCTTGCTTTAGTGCATCCCATTTAGACTCCATGGAAAGGACTAGGTATTCCCTGCTCTTCTCTTGAGCCCAGAGACACCTCTGAGCCTATGAGCTAAGGATAGGAGAAGAGTGTCAGGGTGCAATATGTCCAAAATATGGAAACGTGACTCTCCCTCTTTTTTCCTGGATGGTTTAAATGTTGTTTTTCTCTCTCATGAATAATAGAATAAAAGTCCCATTATAAAGTATTTCACTCCATTATAAAATCAATTACACTGAGTCAGAGCATAGTCACAGATGACGTAGGAGGGACCAGTATATTTCTGTTTTATGTGAAGTCCAGGAAGCAGGTGGTTAACCATGTCCCTACTTTGCAAAGTGAATTTTTGGAGTAAGCATCTCAAACTTTCCTAGATTAAAAAAATAATATAAAGATCTCTGTGTGGCCCTGATAGAAAATAAGACTCTGGTAATTAGAAAGAAGCTTTGCTATTTCTTTCTTTATATTGCAGCTGTGACATTAATGGACCAGCATGACTTTGTAAAAAATTCTATCACTCAACTTAATATCCTGTTTTTGTGTCTTCCCATAAATTTGACATTTTCTTTAACATCTGAGTGAAATCTTTGTTATGCTAAATTTATCCTGATTCTTTATAAAATTCTGACTTTCTAAACCTCTTTATTTGGAGATGAAATTGATGTGTCTAAATCTTTCACTTTGCTTTCATTCAAAAGCCTGATGGAGAATCACATAGGACCACATGTGATTTAGGAGTTTACTTAGGAGTGATTAGGAGTTCTTGTTGGCCTAAATCCAAAGCAGTTATTTGGATACCAGGGAGTGCTTAGGTCTTGGGTACAATTGCTTTTTGGTTAGTAGTTTTTCTTTTCAGCTTTGTTTTTGGCTTGATTTGTGTGTGTGTGTGTGTATCTGTCTGTCTGTCTGTCTGTGTCTGTGTCTGTGTGTCTGTGTTTCCATAACAAGCTTTGATATGTTTAAGGCTTCTCTCCTTGGGCCACCAAATCAAATTAGTTCAGTAATTGTAGTCTCAGTTGGTTTTGTCTCCCTAACAACAGGTCAGCCAAAACCTGGTTCTTGGAATCAAGTGCACACACGCCACACTAGTCTCTGAACCCTCCATAGCCCTGCTCCCCAGCTGTGGTGTGTGACAGGCCAGTGGGGTTGCTCACATCAGACCCATCAGTAACTGGTTTCCCTTTCAGATACTGCCCTCCAGAATCACCAGCACCAGCCTTAGCTTTAAGATCCCCTGATAAAACGCTCTCCAGGAATGGTACAGGTGGGATAGTCCCCAGAGAACTGGGGAGCCTCAGGAATGAGGATGTTTATATTAGGATAACATCAAATAATTTTTTGACAGGGAGGCATCTTGTGGTAAAGATTACCTGTTGTTTGTCACACCATGAACTTTTCTAAACTACTTGAACTTATATTGGAATGGGATCCGTGTCTGATGTCACAGAGAATAAATGTATCCAGCTTGAACATTTTACTGATGCTTGTGTTGCCTTGACTAAACCTTACCTTGTCATTGAAACACTTTCCTATTTTTTGTTCTGAAGACACAGCACGTTTCAGAATAAGGTTTAGAGGAGGGACCAGGTTTTAACCGTAGTTTGTATCTGTGACACCCAGCACAGTGCAAGGGCATTCAAGTGAAGAAGAAATTTATTCTGGGCACCTACCATGTTCAAAACACACTGGGTACCTAAGAGTGACTTGTAGACTTGCTATAAGGCTGCTGAACTGTAAGTCAGACACGGACACACAAAGTGGGACGAGCAGCCTTGTTTGCCTCTTTTTGTTTTTCATTACATGGATGGAGACCCATGTCTTCCTTAGGTGTTTTTTTTTTTCTGGGTGGTTAGTAATTACTGCCATTTTCGTGTGTGATGAGGCAGTGCTCAGATAACAGCTATTCTGCGTAGAATCAGATGAACAAAATATTATGTTTGGCTTTGTTTATGAAAAAAAAAGACCTTTTATAAAATTGTGTTAGCAAAAAGGATGAGTGGTTTCTTGGAATTACAATTTGAATTTTTGAGGGAAACAGAGGAAAGTGTCTCCCTGTAGGGCTGAATGGGCGGGTGTCCTTGCTTCTCTGGTTGAAATCTGGGGATTCTATCAGAAATGTCACTGGAGTAATAAATGGCCCTATAAAAGGGCATTAAGCAATGCTGAAAGCAAGATGAGGACGATGACGACAACACGTCAGCTCAACCTGAACCTAGCACCACGTTAAGCGCTTTGAAGGTATCGTCACATTGAATTCTCTCAACACTCTATCCCCATCCTCATTTCACAGATAGAGAAACAGAGGATTAGAGAAATTAAAAGACTTTCTCAGGGCATAAGTTGGGGCATCAGGATTCAAATCAGCCTGACGCCAGGGCTTGTCCTCTTAACACCAAGTCCCTGCACATTATATGTGAAACCTTGTGTTAATGGCACCTCTAAATGCATTACAGTAAGAACTAAAGGAAAAGGTGGGGGAGGGATGGAGTGGGAGTTTGGGGTTAGCAGATGTGAACTAGTATATAGAGAATGGATAAACAACAAGGTCCTACTGTACAGCACAGGGAACTATATTCAGTATCCTGGGATAAACCATACTGGAAAAGAATATGAAAAAGAATGTGTGTATATGTATAACTGAATCACTTTGTATACAGCAGAAATAAACACAACATTGTAAATCAACTATACTTCAATAAAAAAAGAAAAAGGAACAGCGATCATAATGTATGTGTACATTTTTAATGAAAATTACCTTTTTCTTCCTGTTTATCTGGAAATTTTCATTGCATTAAGTTGCTAGAAGACTAAAATATAAAACTTGGCTTTTTCTCAACACGTGTGTGTGTGATGCTCCAGGAAGTGTTTAAGATGTCTTTGGAACAACATTTCATTTGTGAGGTCTTTTTTATTAATGTGCTCTATTAAGTAATTATTTCTCTCCCACTTTGAGTATGTTCCATATTTGATCTTCTGCTGTTTTCAGGGAGCTGCACAATATAATTCTTACTTAATTCCATCTTGACTCCACTTCAGTCCAAAAACAACAACAAACAAAAAAGAAATGCAAACACTTCTTTTATCCTATGAGAAGAGCCAATAAAAGGAAAGAATCACTCAAAGCAATTTTTTTTCAAAATTTAAAATTGGCAGGAAATTTTCTTTATAAAACTATGGAGACAAACTTGAGATTTACATACAAGGATTTCTAAACTTGTTTTGCTAATGCAATGTCACTGCAGAATTCACTGAACCTCACAAGGTAAGCTTGCAGTGAACATTTGCTTTGGAATATGATGATGATGACAGGGAAGAATTTTCTATGTAGAGTATTGAGATATAATTCACATACCACATGATTCATCCCTTTAAAGTATAAAATTCACTGGTTTTTAGTATATGCACAGAGTCGTACAACCATCATCACTATGTAATTCCAAAACATTTCTGTCATCCCAAAAAGAAACCTCACACACATTATCAGTCACTCCCCACCCCTTCCACAACCACTGCAGCCCTGGGCCACCTCCAATCCACTTTCTCTCTCTGTGGGTTTGCTTATCCTGGACACTTAGCATAAATGGAATTATACAATATGTGGCCTTTTGTGCCTCGCTTCTTTTATTTGATACTGTTTTCAAGGTCCATCCGTGGTGTGGCATGGTTAGTACTTGATTCCTTTTTGTTGCTGAATAATATTCCACTGTATGGATAGACATTTTATTGATCTATCAGTCAGTTGATGGATGTGTGGGTCATATATGTCTTTCATACTAAAAATCTGAAGACTGGAGCCAGAATGCAATCCATGCTAGTTTCCAGCTGGACAAGAATTAACACTGTTGCCTTTGCTCTCATATTAACAAAATCACAGTCTATGACAAGAAGATACCTTTAGAGAGAAAAACCCTGACTTCCATTATTCAGGCAGTAGAGAACAGAATTTGTTTTCTTACGAAAACACCTCAGTAGGCTAATTTTGCTTTTCCTTACTTTGCCTGATGTTTGATAGTATAAATTCGTTGGCTGGAAACCACCCCCCCCCAAAATCCACATTAACGAAAATATAGAGGAAATATATCTTTTAATTCTTGCGCACCAAGTTAAGTCTGAAAATAATCAGTGTAGTATTATGAAACCAAGAGTAGAAATTAGCGTTATGTTCTCTTCATTGTCTGTTGGATTATTCCCAGATAACCCAAAAGGAAACACAAATTTCAATTTGTAGTGAGTTTTGTGATCCGATACTTTAAGTGGGTGTTTAGCAAGTGGCAATAGAAGAAAGAGCTCTAGACTACAATTATTTATTGCCAATCACAAGCTTCTAGAAATACCACTGACTAATTGTGTACCAAGGAGCTTGAATTAAAAAATGTGGACTGGCGGTGAAGCTTTGCTCATCCCGTTACTTGCTTCTGCGAAGCACGATGTGCGTGGAGTGAGCTGTGCAGTTATCACAGGTCTTCCAGGAAACATGCAGGTTCTGTGTGTTTGGGAAACCCCAGCATGAGGGGTGAGAAGCAGGCGTGAGGCCTTGCTGGGTGATGGCACTTGTCTATGACTAATACAACGATAAAATCACAAGGATAAGTCGTGATCATGGCAGCAGATACCTACGATCTGCTGGGTACTCTGCATCTATATTTTACCTCCCAACTTCCCAACCTCCAGAGTAGGTTTTAGTATCACCATTTTACAGGTGAGGAAGTGTGACACTGAAGAGTGGGGTGATTGTCCCTGTGTCCCGTGACTAATAAGCGATGGAGGCGGAATTCAGACACAGGCTGGACCAAATCCAAAGCCGGTCTCTTTGAACTAGTCAAAGAGGGGTAATTCATGTTTGATATTAAGACTACATCACACACCCATAATGTTGACAATAACATGGATCCTGTGGCCCAAAAGATCCAGACGCTGCATGTGTGCCGCAAATAAACCCGTCTCACCTGCTTGTGTTCTGGACCCTACGTTCCTCTCTGTCATTCCTCCTGCTGTGACCTTAGGGTTTTCCAGAGGAGGTTCAATAGAGTTTTAATGCAATCAGCTTGTGAAGCTTCCCCTTCCAATAACTTCAGTGCCCGCTTCTGCCTTATACTAGTATCACCCTAAAACGCTTTCATTTTCCTCTGAGGAGTCTCTAAATGTACTCAGGACTTGCTCCTGGGTTGTTTTGGAGGAGGAAAGGAGTTTTCACCTGAAGAGAGAACTGCGAAACCCCTGGGGTTCTCCTGGGTTTGAGGGTTTCCTGGAGTAGCGGAAACTAATCCATTTCTTATGAGATCTTCAAATCTGACCCAACTTTCAAGTCCTTGGAGAAAAGAGCCTGATGGAGCTATTTCTGTACAAGGTCACATCCTAAAATATTTCTTTATATATATTTTAATGCTTAGCGATTCCGTTGGTAACATTGAAGGGGCTGGAGCGATCGCTCCACGCCAAATCCTTTTGTCCAGCACAGCGTGATTACTATTGTTAAATACATTGTCTCTAGGAAAGCCACACCTGCTGGCTCTCCACAGTTCCCTCTGGTGGCTGTTATGTTCACATCCATCCCATTTCCTTGATTGATATTCTCTGCCTGAGCCCTGCAGACATTCATTTCTGAAGACCCCGGAAGACCCAGTCTCCCAAACTTCTGGCTCTGCTATCTCTGATTCTCTGATCATTTCCAGTTTACAAAACAAGACTCGCATTCTTTTTCTTTTGACACCAATATGTGACCCTCCTGGCTTCCTCCACCCTGCTCACCGCCCTTCCCTTCGGTGCCCCTGACGCTCTTGGCTGGGACAGTCCTTCCCTCGTACCTTGCCGCAGCCCCCAAAGTACTGCTCATAGACGGCCCCCTCCCCACTTTACTCTGTTCATTAAATTGTCTGTCTCTTTAAGGAACCATGAAAATAAGCTGTTTGAACTGATTCACACTGAGAGTGAGTGACCCCTGGTACCTCTTACTTTGCTGTTAGGAAAGGGGTGGGCTGGGAAGTCCTTATGAATGCGGGTGATTCTTTAATTGGTGGAATGCCAGGGTGGTGAGGGCAAAGGGACTGTTGCGGGGATACTTCTGCTTATTTTTCATCCTTGGCAAAGAGAACAGAGGGGGAGGGAGAGGCCGTGGCCCCAGCTCCAGGAGGCTGTCGTTTCTGTGCTGCAGAAGGAGCTGACGGCTGCCCCACACCCACATGCCCCGCTCCACCCCTCCTGAGTGTGCAGCCCCTCTAGGGACTGCTCTGCCCTCAACCGTATCTGACCCGGGACCTCACAGCGTCCACCTTGACCTGATGCAGCGGATGGAAGACGCTTGATTCTCCATGTTTGACTTGATTTGCATTCCAGTCTACAGACAGTTCTGTGGGGCGTCTTTATCACAGCCTTGTAAGTGGGGAAATGAAGTGCAACTCGAGGTCACACAGATGGAAGGTGCTAAAAGTGGTCCTCACGCTGAAGCCAAGCCTTTGTCTCCAGACCTCCTCGGGCATTCGGTACCCCCATCGTCAGAGAACTGTGGTCAGAGGAATGGGAAATGCCCACACATCCCATCCACTCCTGGACTCTGGTCTCCAGGGGAACCTTGACACAAGCTCCAATTTGATGGGTACCCCTTTTCTCTCACCCGGCTCATCTTAACAGGGCTTGGCTGTCTCTTAGCTGCCCCCAGTTAGGCTGCCTGTGTACCTGCTTACCAGTTAACTTACCTAGTTATGATGAGCAGAATGACTATGTCAAAATGTTCAGATTTACAGTGCCTGGAGTTTAGTTTTATAATTGTTCTTGACAACTAGATTTTTTTTAAATTATTTTTTTACACATCCACATAAATTATCACTTTCATCCTCAGAGGAAACCTTACCAGTAGTATAGCTTTTAGTACTTTTATTTTACCAGTAATGCCACTGAGACTTAGGGAGTTTGTGTCAACACACAGACTATGTTGATCTCAACTCCCGCAAGGCGGTTCCGCTCACGTGGTTCTCCCAGCCCCCGACCTCCAGCCCGTTGTGGACAAGTCTCGCTCCTCGGTCAGGTCCAGGAGCTCTTGTTTTGTATCAGCAGAGACCACATCTCCCACTCCCCTGACACCTGGAGTCCCTGACAGAGGAGACCCTGGCCCTCGCCCACGTTAAAGCACATTCACACAGTGGGCTGAGAGGCTGCAGTGACAAAGCATTTAGGTTTCTGCCCAACGTGTTACTTAATTCACCGTGTTGCCTGGGAAACTCTGTCCACTCTGACAGACAGTAAAAGCTTCCGAAAACTTTCATCGGGGTCTTTTTGAGTAGAACTGCCTCTGCCCCGGGCGTTATTATCAGACTCCAGGCATCGCTCTGTTCCTCCTCAACATGGCGCTTTAAAACAATTCCCTCTGGGCTGCATTTCTTGGCATAGGACATTGTTCCTCCTCCATTCTGGTTGTTTATACATCAGGCCCAAACCAAATAAACACATAGAATGAGAAAGAAAACAGGGCAATAAAAAAGGCTTGCAGAAATACCATCAAGAATGTCTTACACAGCACAGAACCTTTCTGGGGCCATTTGGGGCCTCCCGGGTGACTTGGGTCACGAAGGTCACTCTTTTAAGAGTTTTCTGTCTTCTCCATTGTCCCAGTCCGGATTGGGATCTGAGGCTTGACTCCAGCACGTTTTCTCTCTGCCCTTTCTCATTTGCTCTTCTTCCCATGGCTGGTTGGGGAACACGGGTGAAGACGCTGGTCAGAATTACACCTGAAAGAAGTGACAGGAGCCCTGTAACAGTGTGATGTTCCTCCTACATCTGTCATCCGATCTGTTATGAAAATTATGGTTAATTTTCGGCAACATTCAATACACTTGAAGTTTCTAGATAAGTTATCTGGGGATAAGTGAGGTATGATCATACATAACAAGTGAAGTACAAAAGTTTTCCAGAACACATTTAACGACATGCTTTCAAACCCTTTCTTAAAATTGCATTATATATCTATTAAAATATTTACATTTTATTATATTTATCCATCTAACTTGTTTCAATGGTATACAACAGTGAAACCTTCCTATGATTGAAAAAAAGTGAGTTTTTAAAAATTTCAGTCTCTTGGCATATTTTCTCACTGTCCCTGAATTGCCAAAAATAGAAGCTTAGTAAATACTTATCACCTCCGGAAATATTTCATGTCAAAATAGATCACATGTAAAATGAAAACAATTCTTTAGAATGAGAGAAGCATTGCAGCAATAAAAAACAATTGAAGGGTTTTGACTATTAAAAATGTCACATTGAGGGCTTCCCTGGTTGCGCAGTGGTTGAGAGTCCGCCTGCAGATGCAGGGGACACGGGTTCGTGCCCCGGTCCGGGAGCATCCCACATGCCGCAGAGCAGCTGGGCCCGTGAGCCGTGGACGCTGAGCCTGTGCGTCCGGAGCCTGTGCTCTGCAACGGGAGAGGCCAAAACAGTGAGAGGCCCGTGTACCGCAAAAAAAAGAAAAAAAAAAAAAGTCACATTGAGTCATTAAATATCTTTTGCTCCTTCGAGCTCCTGGAAATTGGGACCTTAATTTTCTGACGGTCTTTTATACAGTTGGTTTTGTGGTTTAAAGTAAGCTTCACAGAGACAGCCCCTGGAGTCCCCTGGTTGGGATACAAACTTTGCAAATGTGTGGAGGTTTCTGATGTCAGCCATCGGGACAGAACGAGTGACAAGGAAGCAGTGACCAGCGGGCCTCAAGTCAGGAGGCTGCTCCCCCGCCGATGGAGTCAGCCTTCACGCAGGAACAGCAGGACAGCGCGAAGAGATGAGCTTCAGTCTCAGACAACATCCCCGGGTTCCTCCAGGCGTCTCACAGACTTCACCGTTTATCACAAGGGAGGCCGGGTGAGGGCTCTGAGCGTCCACTCAGAAAGACTAGGAGCATCCTGGTGGGTGGAGGGTCGGTAGCAGCATCCTTGACCACAGAGTAAAATGCACCGCTATAGGTCCACACCATGAGACTGCAGTCTCCTTGGAGAGGGACACTTCAGAGGTGGCCGACTTTCTGGTAGCTCAGAAGTTGTGTTCAAATAAGAATCAAAGACCATATATGTACTCATGCTTACGAAGTATTGAGCAAACTGTTTATCTGTGTGAATTATATTAAGTTTTTTGTTATTGTTGTTGAGGAAAAGTTCACATACAAGAAATGCACTACAATTCAGACATTACGTGGATTTTTTAAGTAGTTTAATTATATTTAGCTTTTTTAGTTGAAAACAACCATTTTTGCTCTGTGAATACTGTTTTATTCTCTGTGTCTTTTAAAAATTTTATTTTATATTAGAGTATAGTTGATTTACCATTTTGTCTTAGTTTCAGGTGTACAACAGTGTGATTCAGTTATACATGTACATATATCCACTCTTTTTCAGATTCTTTTCCCACATAGACCATTACAGAGTACTGAGTAGAGTTCCCTGTGCTATGCAGTAGGCCCTTGTTGATTATCTATTTTATGTATAGTAGTGCGTATAGGTTAATCCCAAACTCCTAATTTATTCCTCCCCCCACCTTTCCCCTTTGGTAACCCTAAGTTTGGAAAACAACCATTTTTGATTCATCCTCAATGCTGAAGGAAAAATGAGAAACAAAACCAAACTCAGTAGTAAGTTGACAGTGTCTGCTTCAGTAACTGATTTAGCTTCTATTTCAAGAGTGATTAAGAGTTAAAAAGTACAAGATTAAATTTGTAGCATGTGAATTTCAGAATTTAGCTGGAAAAGCTTGCAAAAGTGGGAAAACATGCTGTTTCTATGGAATCCTTTTGCCATACAGAAATACACAGACACTCTTATGCTGATTAGTATAACTTCATCATCATAATCATATTTACAAGTCGCTTCCCTGAATTTTTGGCCTGCTTCCAATTCTATGTGCCTTAGTTCCCATTTGCTCTTTGCCTTATCTCCCTGCTAAATCGTGTTTCATAAAATATGCTTGCATCCTATTTAGGCTGTGAACAGACCACTAGTAAAATTCCTTATCATACATAGTTGCATTGAATCCACTTAAACAGTGTAAAACATTGATGTTAGCAATGACCAGGCATCTTCCTCTTGCCAAAAAAGCCAAACAGCCTGAGGGTTTAGATTTCTTAAGCCACAATAATGGAAGTGTATTATTTTTATTTTGCATAAAAATAAAAATTTTTATCTTTTCATTCTTTGACTCATGAGAAGGATATATATTAAATATCATTTAGAATACTATACATGAATTAGATATAAGTGGGCTTCAAAGAGTGAAAATTACATTTATCCCTTATTTTTCCTTAGTAGTAGGTAAACAATTGTCATATATCAAATAGTGATTCAAAAATATCCAAAATCATTAGCTGTTCTATCATCGAATTTATTAGCCTAAACTAATAACAGACAGCAAATTGGCTTTGCTTCTTAGCATAGGTTCTTGGAAGCTTGAACTCAAATTTTAAAAGATCAGTGAATTCAACAGGAGTATAGTTTCAGAGTACTTGACATACTATATCTGAAATGAATATGTATTCCGTTTACCTATCTCTCTGTTTGCCTTAGTCTTGTGTCAATTATATGGTTTCTCTCCATAATCTCAATAATAATGAGATTTCAGGTTGGACTGTATAGTTCTATTTTTACAAGTATTGTTTAGAAACCAATGTCTAAACCCTGTGATTTATGAAATATTTGTGAACAAAACTCTCAGTGTCTTTGGAATGATCCAGATGAAAGAGGGGCTTGTACTGAGCGATTTGCCAGTTTGAGACCTGCCTTTCACAATTGCTCTGCAGTTGACCCTTCAGTCTTATTTCGAATCACCAGATGAAAATAAGGTTTCCCTTCAAGTGGTGGTTACTAAGGGCAACCGGTACTGACGCCAAAAGATGAATACTCTACCTCCTTAGTATAAAGCCTACTTTGTGAGCTAAATAAAGACCTAAACTGCAGGGAAAGCACTCGCATAAATGTGAAATATCGGGAAAGGAATATAAAGAGGAATTTGAGAGAGGTGAAAATCAGAAAGCGAATTCCTATCAGCACTTTCTTGGTCACCACCTGGCATTTTGGACAGATGTCCTAACCTCCTGCGGGCTCTGTATTTCCTCCCTTATAGCTAGAAAATCAGCATCGTTTGCTGGGGCAAGACTGCCCTTTGTAAGACAAACGTATGTCATTGGTTCTTAGTGGATTTTGAAAAAATGCAAAAGAGCTTCTGATGGAATTGCATAGGGCGGTATTTGTCAAGTTTTTTGTTTAACATCTTTATTGGAGTATAATTGCTTTACAATGGTGTGTTAGTTTCTGCTTTATAACAAAGTGAATCAGCTATACATATACATATATCCCCATATCTCCTCCCTCTTGAGTCTCCCTCCCACCCTCCCTATCCCACCCCTCTAGGTTGTCACAAAGCACCGAGCTGGTCTCCCTGTGCTATGTGGCTGCTTCCCACTAGCTAGCTATTTTACATTTGGTAGTGTATATAAGTCCATGCCACTCTCTCACTTGGTCACAGCTTACCCTTCCCTTCCCTGTGTCCCCAAGTCCATTCTCTATGTCTGTGTCTTTATCCCTGTCCTGCCCCTAGGTTTGTCAGAACCATTTTTTTTTTAGATTCCATATATATGTGTTAGCATACAGTATTTGTTTTTCTCTTTCTGACTTACTTCACTCTGTATGACAGACTCTAAGTCCATCCACCTCACTACAGATGACTCAGTTTCATTTCTTTTTATGGCTGAGTAATATTCCATTGTACATATGTGCCACATCTTCTTTATCCATTCATCTGTCAATGGACATTTAGGTTGCTTCCATGTCCTGGCTACTGTAAATAGAGCTGCAATGAACATTGTAGTATATGACTCTTTTTGAATTATGGTTTTCTCCCATATGAAATATGGGTATATGCCCAGTAGGGGGATTGCTGGGTCATATGGTAGTTCTATTATTAGTTTTTTAAGGAACCTCCATACTGTTCCCCATAGTGGTTGTATCAATTTACATTCCCACCAACAGTTCAAGAGGGTTCCCTTTTCTCCACACCCTCTCCAGCATTTATCGTTTGTAGATTTTTTTATCATGGCCATTCTGATCAAGTTTTTAATCTTGTATCTTCGAGCACAAATAGCTTGCACCATTACAGTTGCTTTAAGTTATTTGGAAAATTGTTTCTGGAACATATTGGTTTCATGAGAGAGACTTCACAGGATGTGTCTATAGCAGCATTCATAATTTCTTTGACCAGATTGTACTGTTTTAATATAGCCATTGCTATGATTGCAGAGAATCTTAAAGATGCTTCTTCATTGTATCCAAGGCATTGCTAGGCTTGAAGGGTGTGCTTGTCACTCTATCAGCATCTGCTCTGTGCTAGGGGTCACAGATGGATTGGGGAAATGGACATAGAATCAAGAAATGACAGATTAGTATACTATGAGCTATAATCAAGGCATGAACTAGATGCTATAGGAATGCAGAAGATGCAGAAGGACTGTTCACTGATTAAGTCGGATTTATCTTGTGGACGTGTGAGAAGCATCTGCCGGCTGCAGGTCACTTCCTTGATTATCAAGGCTCATCCAAGTGGTCTGTTTGTTTCTCTGCCCGTCTCTTTCCTTCCTCTCCACTTCTGGAACTAATTTGTTGGTTAGAGAAGATAACTAGGGAAGATTCTTCCTCCCAGAGTGGAGAGTCTAGAATTTGGGTTCCTTGACCCAAGATTCTGCAAATACTTTCTATGTGAGCATGATGTTGTTGACATTTTCTAAGATGACAGATGAAGAGGGGAAAGAACTCTGTAGGCACAGCCAGGAACAGTCTCTGTTTCCTAAGGCAGTCTGAACTTCAGCTCAGTCTTTTTACCTGGGTAAGAACCTGCTTATCAGGCTTTATGCCCTGACACTGTTGATCCTGTAAATATGGTCAACATAGCAAAGACACAGAGGAGTGAATGAGCGCTGCTGAGTCCCTGCTGCAGTATGGGGCAAGCTTTAGGGTGAGGATCAGTAAGGATGGAGACTAGGAAGGAATATAAGGATGCACTGTAGAGGCTTTGTCTGTGGGACTAGGATATTTGGACATCATCCACCAGGCATAGGAGTCATCATATGTTTCAAGAGAAGAGGTGTGACCATTTTTTTTTAAAAGAGAATAATTCCAGTAGCAAGATGGGGAACGTATCAAGTTTGGGTTTTCAGGAGACAGCCTGACTTGGAGGAATAAATGTATGTATTGCTAACTGACAGATAATAAAGCCATGGATGGGAGGACAGAGGAAAAGCTGGTAGAATAGGAAGACGAATGGGAAGGAAGGAAGGGAGGACTCTTTAGAAGTGTCTGTGATTAGAGGTAAAGGAGGAACCTTGGGAAGGAGCGATGAGGAAGCTGAGAACCAGGAGGCTGTTTGGGAGCCGAGTGAGCAGACCGTTGAAGACAGAGGAGCCTCGAAGGGTGCCAGATGCTGCCGAGAGCCGAGCAGGATGGAATTGCAAAAGTACCAGTGGATTTGGCAACTGGAGGTCACTTGAACCTTAGGGACGTTGGGTTCACTTCATAAGGTCTCGTTTGTTAGGAAAAAAACCTCGTTAGTAATGGAGAAAAGGATTTTCTTGGGGGCAAGAGAGGGAACCTAATGGAGTAAAAGTTTTTCTCTGGAGGAAAGAAAGGAAGGATTCCAGGAAAATGAAACTAAACTGATGCACATCGAGGAAGCCCTCATCATAGAATCATCACAGGATGCCGGAGCACTGGTGTTTACACTGCACACCCTCGGCCAAGACACCACCTAACGAATTTCAAAGAGCTGAATATTTTAATTCCTTACACGGAATCCAAATTCTGAGCTAATAAGCAGGGATTTTAAAACTAGGACCCCACAGATTTGCTTTGGAGAGAGACATTATATTCACTGTTTCTAAGACTTTTCTTTCAACCTTTCTCAAAACCATAGTTATTTCATGATTGGCCCTTAATATTGTGGGTGTCAGCTGGTGAGACCCAGGCCTCTGGTACCTCTGGCAGCCTGTCAGGGGTATTGTGGATATCTCCACCTGCGATCTGAATATTGGCATTGTGGTTAGCAAAACCCGTGGCCTTCAGATGCCCCAATTCTTGCTGGTGGTGACCTTCAGTGAGGGGGGATGAGCATAGGAGGATTAGTCCAGTGCTTTTCTGCAGTGCCAGGGGGGAAAGCTTTATACTGTCTCTCTGCTGGATACTGTATACTCTATGCTATTAGTGCATCACAGTCAAAGAAGTCCTTTACAGTAGTCTTATTTAGGGTTCTCTGCTCTAAGAAATCTGGCATATTAAACCATGGGCTTGGACTTCCCTGGTGGTGCAGTGGTTCAGAATCCGCCTGCCAATGCAGAGGACATGGATTCGAGCCCTGGTCCGGGAAGACCCCACATGCCGTGGGGTTAATAAGTTCGTGTGCCACAACTACTGAGCCTGCGCTCTAGAGCCCACGAGCTGCGACTACTGAGCCCCAGTGCCACAACTACTGAGCCTAGAGCCTGTGCTCCACAACAAGAGAAGCCACTGCAGTGAGAAGCCCACACACCACAACAAAGAGTAGCCCCCGCTTGCCGCAACTACAGAAAAGCCCACGCACAGCAATAAAGATCCAACGCAGCCAAAAATTAATTAATTAATTAACTAACTAACTGAAAAAAAAACAAAACATGGGCTTAAAAGAGAAGGATAACAATATTTACAGTTATAAACATCTTTGCATAGGGACACTCATGGGATCTTAAGTATGATTCGATGTACCAACCTTATTTTCAATGCTTCAGTAACACATCTATTGCACAAGGAAGAAAGGTACATCCATAGTTTGGAAGGTAGTAGTTTTAGCACTAATCCATGATTGACACTTCGGTCCACACATTAGTAACTGTGGTGATAAACTCCATTGAGGAAGAGGGTAAGCAGGTTCCTACAACCACTTCCAAGCCTCAGAGTTGCGTCAATTGTGGTTTCGTTCTTCATTTTCTCGTCTTGTCATATCTATCACTGGGAAGCTGATAGAATATTCTCTTCATTTTTCATTCTGTAAAATGAAAATGTTATAAATCTGTTGATCAAGCAGGGTTTAGTTTCGTGGTTTTAGTCAACCCAAGGACCACCGAGTGACCTTTTCCTTGTGAAACAGTATTTCAGAGTATTGATTCAGCAGCTCTATTAGGATGGGTTTTTTTACCGGCCACTCAGACTATTCCCTTATTCCCTGGCTCTTGCCAATGATGCGTTCCTGGGTGCCATTTGAAATGAAGAGGGAGCCAGTGGGATGCAGGGGGGTGGGGAGGAAGGGCCATGTAGAGTAATTAGCAGATCCAGTATAATTCATGATGGGTCACAGCTGTATTTATTTCCGCGGCTTCTGCTGCTGAAATTTGGAATACAGATTCAAGGCTTATTCCTGGAAGAACATTTTTCTCTAAACTATATGCAAAGAAAGCAGGTGAGGGCAGCAAAGCAAACTGTAATCCAAGATGAATTTCAGAATTGGAAACCTGAGAGGAAATTAGGAAGTGAGAAAGTTTTGCTCAAGTCTTCTTTGTGGTATGAAATATTATCTATCAGATGACTGTGTCAGATTGAAACTAACAATGTCTGAAAATGAGGTCAGTGGTAAAATGCTAACAAACTGCTATTTAGAGTTTTGCAAATTGCTCCACTGGCCAAAAAGGCATCGAAACGATTCCTTTATTCATGATAGCTGAGGAAGACTTTGCTTAGCTCTTCTCTTGACCTCTCAAATGAATGATTTAGCTCAAATATTTTCTTACTATGAGAGTTAAATTATCCTCCTTGGCTGCCTGTATCATCAAGGTCATTAGAAGACTGCCAAAGCCCCGACTCCATTGTGAGCTATATAAATATTACACTTGAAGAACAAATGATGATTCTGTTAATCTTGAGAATTTACAATTTGATGAGTTGACGTTTTATTTAATATAAGAACCCTTTAACCACATAAATTTCATTCTTAGCCACTTAGTTTGGTTTATATTGAGATGAAATGACTAATTTGAATTTTGGTTAATTTGAAAACAATGTAGAGTAGACTTAAGTACTCTCATACTGGAGTGTTCCTTGTTACTTACACTGTTAGATTAAACTTCTGTGAGCAAAACAGTTATAACATTTTTGAATCTGTGTTTCAGGCATCGTACTTTCTGTGCATCACACCTGATTTTTCATGCATCATTAATTATTCCTTATTCTGCTTCCTCATCTGTAAAGTGGAGGTAATAACTAGACCCATCTCAAAGACTCGTTTGAGAATTAAGTAAGCTCATTTACATAAAGCACTTAGAACAGTAGAGTAAGTACTTGGTCAATGTAAGATATTAAAATCAGCTATTTTGATAACCAAAACAGCTATATGAGATAAGCAGTGTTATTACTGACATTTTTAAATGTGCTGGTCGCTCACAGAGCAAGGAGCTGGCAAAGCTGAGAAGCAAACACAGTCCCTTATCTGCATTCAAAGAGCTAAACAGCTAC
Source organism: Mesoplodon bidens (assembly GCF_964165515.1). NCBI lineage: Eukaryota > Metazoa > Chordata > Mammalia > Artiodactyla > Ziphiidae > Mesoplodon > Mesoplodon bidens. The sequence continues at coordinate 12,018,877 of NC_138168.1, read as the reverse complement.
CGAATTCTTTTTTTACTGTAACATACTCCAAATTCTTCACACCAACCCTGCCTTGAATAACCTCATCACCTTCATCACAGTCCTAGCTCTGCTCAGACCCATTCAGCCCTCTCCCATTCAAGTTTTTGTTTGTTTGTTTTCTTATTTTTTTAAATATTTATCTGATTTAGATGGAGTTTCTACTTTTAGAAGACAATATCTAATTCTGTGGTTCTCAACCACAGCTGTGTCATAGGTAATTTCACTCATTATAGTAAAATAGTACAATAAAGAACTAAAGTTTACAAAACCCCAACTTTAGACCCTCTGATACAAACTCTGCTTGGTATAACCTCAAAAGATGCTAGTCTGGGCCCGCCCTTTTTTTTTTTTTACTTCTGAAAAACAAATACCAAATGTTTTGATATCAGTTTTGCAAATAAAGTACTATCCAGGAATTAATTTAACATGTGGTAGTTTTATAAATAGACAGTATTATAAATTCTATAGCTAAGAATTATTTTGTGTTTCATGCATACAGAAGGAAAAAAAGAGTATTATGGACTGGGTTTTTGATGTAGTCAACAAACTCTGGGTTACATCACTGTCCATGAGTAGTAAGAGAATGTTGAACTATGTTAAATTATTCCTAGAATAATTTAGAGCATTAGAATTATAGACTCATTCAAAACACATACAGTATTATTTTCTTGGCTGCTTTTCTTAATTTGTAGAACATTCTTCCAGAGAAAAGCCAATAATCACAAACTAATGCCTTTTCAATGAAGATACATTGTGAGAGTGAGAGTGGAGTTGAACAAAGGTAACATACTAGAATCTATGCAGCAGTGTGAAGCACCATTGGACAAAAGGTAGAAGCCAAATGCAATCATCAGTTCATGTGGCTCAAGGAAAATAAAGGTGGGCATTCCTGAAGTATTGGCCAAGCTCACAGAAATACAGATTTCCTTTTTTCTTTTTAAAGGAGTACATAACAGGGTTTAGGAAACAGGTAGTTTCTGCAGGTGATAAAAAAAATATTAAGTTCCTGGAATGTTGCAATAAATAGCCATGGTTCACGTAGAGAAAGATGCGTTTTCGAATTTCAGGGAACAAAAGCTCCCTTTGTTTTACCCCACCCTCTGTGGAAATACTTTAAGACTCAGTCCCAGGACGGGGTGCAGTGTCAGGTAAGTCATGGTCCCATGTCCTCAGCAAGTTACCCTTTCACGCAGAACACTGACTCCCGTTGTCAAGACTTCATTGCCATTGAAAACAAAAATAGTGACTTTCCAGTAAGATTTCACTTCGTTAAGCTGTACTTTTGACAGATCCAAGTGAAAAACAATCATTCTTATTTATTATTGTTCCAAGCGTTCAGCCTTTTCATCTCCTTGGAATCAGTCTTGATTCCTTTCAACGTACTGATGAGTCCTCCTGCCCCTCTGATCCCTGTCACCCCTGACCTGTTGCAGGTCAGCCCTCTCCAGCCAGGCTCCCGGCTGGATGGCTCCTCCTCCAGCCTTGTCCTCCCAAAAGCTGCAGAGTGATCTGTTATCTTAGGGTGCATCTCCGTTGCTGTCACGCCCTGCCGGCGCCCTGCAGCGGCCCTGACCCTAACCCCCAGGACCAGCAGACACAGGACAAGCTCTAATGAGCTTGACCCTTTACCGTCCTCCACATTGTTTTGTCCTTATTAGTAAGTCGGCCTCCCCCATAGGTTAACTTTGGGGGGATAAGGACAGTGTCACAAAACCCAGCAAAACCAGAAGTGTTGAAAACGCGGAGTTAAACCATTTCTTAAAAAATACTTTATTTGGCCAGAACCAGGGTACACAGCCTTATATTCTTGCAAAGAAGCATTTGCAAAGAAGCTGACTCAGTCTACAAACTAGCAGGTTCAGGTGTTCAGTGTCTTTAAGTATTTCTTCATTTGTTCTGATTTTTTTTCAGCATTTTTTCCATTTAACCAGTTCTGTTTGTAGTGTATGCCTTAATTTTCAGCTACATTGCAAGAATGTACATGGCCCCACGAAGGAAGTAATTACCCAGAATGAGAATATCTGATATGTTTGCTCTTCTTGTGAAGCTTGTAAAACTACTCATTCTGAGAGATTTTCTCTTAAAGTAAGGTTTTAAAATAGGGCAAATCCAATAAATGGTTTAATTGTGGCTGATTTTAAATACCAATATTTACTACCACATTTTTGTGTGCTTTACAAAATATGGCCAACCCATACTATTCTACGAAAATAAAAGTGAATCCTGTCTTACTTCTCTCTGAATACAGATAACTGCACATAGCATGTTAATTGTGTTTTTAAAATTCTGTCAATAGTTTCTATTCTAGGGTTGAGCTTCACATTTTTAGATATATTTTTGGTATATCATAAATAGTTTGGGGGAAAGATTATTTCCTATTTTCTTTTTTTTAATAGTTTGGGGGAAAGATTATTTCCTATTTTCTTCTTTTTAATGTATCCATTATAAATCTTTCAAAAATATTTCTTCCTATATTTATGGAATGATTAAAATGTTAAGTATATAAAAGATATTGTTTTCTAATACCCTGCCATAAAGTCCAAACTGAAGTATTTGCAAATCTATTACTTAAGTCTTTATTTTTTTCTTTTTCTTTTTTGATTGAAGTATAGTTGACATACAATATTATTTGCATACAATATTTGCATACAATATTATTTGTAGTGATTTACATACAATATTATAAATCACTACAACGTAGTGATTCATTATTTAAGTCTTTAAATGATACATTAACAGCATGCATGTTCTCCCGTGTCTTTATAAATTGCCCTGTTTCTCATTTCTCGGAGATTATCTGTTGAGAAGCCTGGAGAGGTATCTGTAAAAGATGCTCAATCAATTATTTTAGGCAATTGCAACAATGACTTTCTTTACTTAGTATGATATATTTAATATTTTTCTAAAAAATAAAGTCACATATGGAATGATACATGCCAATAGCAACTTTAGAGTTTAAGCAGCTCCTTCCTAAGAAAAAGGAAACATAAGTTTAAACTTTGCGTACATCTTATTTTTGCTTTTAAAAGAGGTAAGCTTGGTTTTTCTGAAAAATAATTGTTGCAAGTGTTGAAAAGTTATTTACATTCATATAAAAAATTTTCCTCTTTGCTTAGAATTATAATTTCAGTAACTAGCAGTCTTTTTAAACATGGAAGGCCGTTATTTGATCTTTGTGTCTCCGACTTCGGCTCTAGTCCATTACAAAGCTTTCAATTTGGTGATACTGTGTAAGACATGCTCTTTCTTTCCCTTTTTCTTCCTCTACTCCATTAAGTTTATTGCATTTAAAAGATGATTACAGGCTTCCCTGGTGGCGCAGTGGTTGAGAGTCCGCCTGCCGATGCAGGGGACGCGGGTTCGTGCCCCGGTCCGGGAAGATCCCACATGCCGCGGAGCGGCTGGGCCCGTGAGCCATGGCCGCTGAGCCTGCGCGTCCGGAGCCTGTGCTCCGCGGCGGGAGAGGCCACAGCAGTGAGAGGCCCGCGTACCGCAAAATAAATAAATAAATAAATACATAAATAGAAGACGATTACGGGCTATTGCATTGACTATAAAAGTTCCTTACCGAGAAGATGTGACAGTGGTCGATTTTGTTACGACCCCTCGGTTCAGAAACGAAGAGAGGCCTCCACTGCCTACACAACGGCGGTGGGCTTTCAAGTTATTTCTGACTTCACTCTTGGTGTTGTAGCTCCAAATGAACTCAATCAGTCAGCGTTTCTCCAATGATTTCTGACCTTTCCTGTTTCCCTGCCTTTGCTCAATCTATTCCTTTTCCCTGATATGCTTTCTTCTGTTTTGAGTCCATTTAAATCCCATCCACATCAGTTCCCTTGACCACACAGGTGGTAAGTTTCTTAATACTTGCACCCTGTTGTGTCCTAAAGAACTAGTTACCCACCTTGATTTCGATGGTTACGTTGGAAGGATGTCTCCTGGGTCATTAGAATTCACTGCATGTCTATCAATCATCAGTAAAGTTAAACAGTAGAAGCTCAAGCTAGCCTGTGTCTTCATATTGAATCCATTTACTACTTTTATCAGTGTTCATTAAGGATGAATAGGACAGACATACTTGGTCGAGAGATAGGTGGTAGAATTGCCTCGATACAGTAAGAGAGATGCCAGTTGCTTCGCTGTGGGAACTTCGTGTTTTCCTAAAAGTAACAGAGTTTGAGTAGGTGCAGTTTGAAATGTTGAAGTGCTTTTAATTGTGCAACTATTCTTTAAAATATGCCCACAGGTTTTACTGTCAATGTATTTTTTAGATAAAGCACAGCCAATAAGAGAATTGAAAATTTGTAAAACTCTATTTCTCCGCCTGCAGGATTTTGTGGTCCCCTTAAAAAGTAAGGGGGTATTTTCAAAGCAGTTATCATTTCTAATTTTTAACGTGAAAAGAGCTGTCAGATTTTTTGCCTTAATTACTTCAGTTTGAGAGCTAATTTGTTATATTGTTACAATGTTGACAGGCTCAAATTCCCTGAAATAAATGATCAAAATAAGAAGTCTAGTATAAGGTAATTTTTTTTTTCTTTTTGATACTGCCGTTCTCCTAAAAAGAAATGAGGATTTTTGTGGGAAAAGTTAAACAAAACAAAAAAAATAGCAAACTGACTATGAAAATGTGGTGTTACATTTGCATAAATTATTTTGCAGTATTTGACAAATGTTAACTGCACAAAAGGCTTGGTTAATTAGCCTTGGAATTTTGATAAAATGAGGCAGCAGAAATCAGAAATATTAAACATTATAAAATTAAATTTCGTAAAATGCCACTCAAAGTGTAGTTGTATTTTCTTTTTAGAATGAGTTATTGAGTGGTTCAAAAAAGAAGCATCTTATTGGCCACTGTAAATCTAGTGATTATTCTCTTTCCTTTTGTTAAAACAGAAGCATTAAGATATTCTGAGTACAAACTGTGAAATGGAAAGAATGCTTCTGTATAAGCTGAGGAATTCTGAAAAATTTAATATTTAAAAAGTCTTGTTATAATTGAGATTTAAAAGATATATCTAAGGTAAGAATTTTAAAAAGTCAAATTCATTCATCCATTAGGCATTTCCTGGGGCTTTCTCTTTGCCGGACACAGTGGTAGACACTCGGGATAAAGAGATGAATTATAACTATCATTCCTCAGAGATTTTCAAAAGAGGGAGGGTAACAGACTTGTAACCAAACAAATACAACAGAAATAATAACTGTTATGTAGATGATTGTATGGGATATAATAGAATCACAAGGGTAGTGACCTTTTTTGCCCATGGCCTTGTGGGGCAGTTCCAAAGTATTGATTTTATATGCTATAATATATTCACATATACGCATATATCTATAATTGCAAAAATCTGAGCATCTATGTGAATGTGTGTGTGTATATACACATATTCATGTTTTTAATCAGTTTATGAATATCGGACCATAACCACCTATTTAATATTCTTCCCCTGCCCAAGCCACTTCTTGCTATTAGATTAAGTAAGTAAGAAAGCACATCAACTCCATAAGGCAACAGATTCTTTATTTTAGCTGATTCCTAATGTGACACTCTACCTTGGTGTCACGATGGCCTTGAAAGCATCAAGGTGCCTTCCTAAAATATCTAAATTGAAACCAAGGCACAATTTAACCAAAAAAGGAGAATGTGACTACTGCAAATGTTCAGAAAAAGAAAAGCACAGAATAGTTTTTCTATAGTAATCCACACCGTTAGTGATGATAAAATGTCATCTTTATCTGTTCCTTTCTTGTCAGAAGAACAGGAATTAGAACCACATGCACTAATTTTCACTCATATTCATAAACATGAAGACTCCCACGTTTACATAATCATTCTACCTGTATTATACTTAAGATATTTGGGGGGAAAATTTGTTATCTTAGTTGTTTCTTGGTTTCCACATTAGGGACAGGGATGTCTAAGTATCACGGTCATGTAGACCATGAGTGTGTGTGCATGTAGGTACACCCACTTAGACATGTGTACCAGCTAGGGTTTCCAGCTAGGGATGGCAACTAGCTACTTCATACGTGGTTTTTAGATTTGGGTGTATATTCACAAAGCCACCTGATTTTTTAAAAGTATTGACCATTTCTGTTACAAAATGTGAACTGTGGAATCTCACAGATGTTGCCTATCTCACTAGGGAACCGGTGTTGAAACATTTTTAAATATCAAGGCAGAAAGCCCTAATTAAATTAGAAGTGTCCTGTATGTGATCATTCTTCCTTTCCCAGCAGGCATTATCCAGCCTTTCATTATGTGTGTATGTGTGTGTACACGTGTGTGTGCATTTCAGATTTTTTAATAAATGACATTATTATATTGTATATCTGGATTCAGTAGGAAATGAAATAAAGTTTGTATTTGTCAATTGAAATGAATAATATTGAAAAAACAACCAAAATAGTGCTTGAGATAAATTACAGCTAAGATAAAGTGCTTGAGAATGTTCAATTTATTCCATCATCCTGAAATCTCCTGGAATTTAAATTATTCATTAACCTGATAATAGTTCATTTAAGACAGAATAGAAACTAGATATAAATTATCTTTTTTTTTTTTTTTTTTTTTGCGGTACGCAGGCCTCTCACTGTTGTGGCCTCTCCCGTTGCAGAGCACAGGCTCCAGACGTGCAGGCTCAGCGGCCATGGCTCACGGGCCCAGCCGCTCTGTGGCATGTGGGATCCGCCAGGTCCGGGGCACAAACCCATCTCCTCTGCATCAGCAGGCGGACTCCCAACCACTGCGCCACCAGGGAAGCCCCAAATTATCATTTTTATATGAACATGTTTAATCGTTCAGCAACCGTAGAACTTCTTAATGAAATCTGAATCAAAAAGATATTTTCCTAAGAGCTGTCCAGAGCAAGTGGACAAGGGTTCAGCGTCCACAGCGACATGCTGGCATTTACTTAATCAGCCAGGACAGTCAGAGTGTGATTCTTAACTGGCCTTTTCCTAAACTCAGCTACTAAACTGTAGTTCTTCCCAGTTTAAGATTCAGACCTTCCCCTCCACCACGTTGATCAGTCCTAAAGCTGCAGTCCCATACCACTCAGCCAGGACTTTAGACCAGGTTTGAGGAAATCACATCACTTCCTCAAATTCCAGCCACACTTTTTAAGAAACCCACCTCCTTCGCAGCCAGACCTTCCATTTTCCCTCCATTGACATCCTGTCGTATTTCCAAAGGAACTGCCTTCTGTCAGCTCCTAGGGAATTCTCTTCACCCTTTATTTCACTGGTTTCCCTCACACTCACCTCACCCAGTTCTGTGTTAGGCCCTTGCAAATACGTGTTTTCCATGACACCCGTGAAATGTACTTTCCTCTTAATTCTGTCTTCCACATCCCATCCAGTCTTCAGAGCCCATGCCCAGGAATGCCTTCCAGAATCTTCCCCCATCACTCTCCACTACTTTGCAAGTCTCTAAATCACTGAAATATTTATTGCCATTACAGGCCATCTAGACCTCAGTGATAAGTGTTTTTTATTTTACTCCAATGATTTTGTCTCTTTAACGTAGACTCAGCTTTTTAAGAGAAGGAGCTGGGTCTTATTCTTCCCTTAATCCCTAGTGGAACACAAAAACCTTATCAGGCACTCAGTGAATGCTCATTTATTGAGTAGATTACCAAGATCATTATGAAACTTTAAGTCAGTGGTTTTCAACCAGGAACAGCAGGAGACATTCAGCAATGTCTGAAGACATTTCTAGTTGTCACAATTAGGAGAGAGGTCCTATGGCATATAAGGGGCAGAAGCCAGGGTTGCTACTAAACATCCTACAGTGCACAGGACAGCCACACAACAGTGAGTTATCCCCACCTCCCAGTGTCAGTGGTGTTGAAGTGAAGAAATCCTACTTAACTAGATGTTACATCTGACTGTAAATATTCAAGGATTTTATGTATTTCCTCAAAAGAAAGAACCTCTAGGGATTCAGTCATGGGACACAATTATATGCAGTTCTCCTTTTTCTTCCCACTACTTATGGAAGATCAAATAAATACTACAGAGATATCCAGAAGTGACTTAGAAACTTAGTTCTTAAAATCCTCATATGGCTACCATGCAATAAAATCAAAGACAAACTGAGTCTACATTGTATTTATCAAAATATGGTGGGGGGCTTCCCTGGTGGCGCAGTGGTTGAGAGTCCGCCTGCCGATGCAGGGGACACGGGTTCGTGCCCCTATCCCGGAAGATCCCACATGCCGCGGAGCGGCTGGGCCCGCGAGCCATGGCCGCGGAGCCTGTGTGTCCGGAGCCTGTGCTCCGCAACGGGAGAGGCCACAGCAGTGAGAGGCCCGCGTACAGCAAAAAAAAAAAAAAAAAAAATATGGTGGGGACCACCTTCATCCTTTGATAGCAGCTTTCTTCTTCCTAAATTTATTCTTTGTGTTATTCAGTGACTTTTACCCTTTATTTTTGTTTCACTGAAGTGTAATTGACATAGAGTATTATATTAGTTTCAGTGTATAGTGATTTGATATTTTTATACATTACAAATTGACCACCACAATAAGTTTAGTTACCATTTGTTAACATACAGTTACTACAATATTATTGGCTATGTTCCTCATGACACAGTTACCTTATAGCTGGAAGTTTGTACCTCTTAACCCCCTTCACCCACTTCACCTGTTCCCCCCCAGCACACTCCCCCTACAGGCAACCAGCAGTTTGTTCTGTATCTATGAGTCTGTTTGTTTTTTGTTTTGTTTGTTCATTTGTTTTGTTTTTTAGATTCCACCTATAACTGAAATCATATAGTATTTGTCTTTCTCTGTCTGACTTATTTCACTTAGCCCTCAAGGTCCATACATGTTAATGGAAATGGCATGATTTCATTATTTTTTATGGCTAAGTGATATTTCATTGTGTATATATACCACACCTTCATTATACATTCATCTATCAATGGACACTTAGGTTGCTTCCATATCTTGGCTATTGTAAATAAAGAACATAGAAGCACATATATCTTTTCAAATTAGTGTGTTCATTTTCTTCATATAAATATCCAGAGGGGAATTGCTGGATCACATGTTAGGGCACAAAACAAGTCTCAATAAGTTTAAGAATATTGAAATTATATCTATCATGTTTTCCAACCACAATGGTATGAAACTAGAAATCAATTACAAGAAAACTGGAAAAAACACGTGAAGACTAAACAACACACTACTAAACAACAAATGGGTCACTGAAGTAATAAAAGAGGAAATTAAAAAATACCTAGAGACAAATGAAAATAGAAACAAAAATCTCCAAAATCTATTGGATGCAGCCAAAGCAGTTGTAAGAGGGAAGTTTATAGCAATACAGGCCTACAAGAAACAAATAAAATTTTAAATAAACAATCTAACTTTACACTTAAAGGAACTAGAAGAAGAAAAACAAAACCTAAAGTTAGAAGGAAGGAAATAATAAAGATCAGAGTGGAAATCAATAGAATAGAGACAAAAAACAATAGAAAAGAACAATAAAACTAAGAGCTGGCTCTTTGAAAAGATAAACAAAAATTGACAAACCTTTAGCCAGACTCATCAAGAAAAACAGAGAGAGGACCCAAATCAATAAAATCAGAAATAAAAGAGGAGAAATTATAAGCAATACCACAGAAATAGAAAGGATCATAAGAGACTAATATGAAAAATTATATGCCAACAAATTAGACAATCTAGAAGAAATGGATAAATTCCTACACATACATACGATATTCCAAGACTGAATCATGAAGAAATAGAAAATCTGAATAGACTGATTACTAATAATGAAATTGAAACAATAATTTAAAAAAGAGTCCCAACAAACAAATGTCCTTGTCCAGATGGCTTTCCAGGTGAAGTCTACCAAACACTAAAAGAAGAGTTGACACCAGTCCTTCTCAAATTATTCCAAAAATTTGAAGAGGAAGAAACACTTTCAAACTCATTTTATGAATCTACCCTGATACCAAAACCAGACAAAGACATTACAAAAAGAAAAATTACAGGTCAATATCCCTAAGGAATATAAATGTAAAAATCCTCAGCAAAATATTAGCAGATGGAATTCAAAAATACATTAAAAGAATTATAATTATGATCAAGTAGGGTTCATTCCAGGGGTGCAAGGACGCTTCACCCTTTCTTACTCATATTATCTCCTGCAATAAGGTTTTTTGTTGTTGTTGTTGTTGTCAACTTATGTTTTTATTGAAGTATAATTGACTTACAATATTATCAATATATTAATTTCAGATGCGCAACATAGTGACTTGATATTTTTATAAATTACAAAATGATCACCATGATAAGTCTAGTTATCTCCTATCACCATATAAAGTTATTACAGTATTATTGACTATATTTACTATGCTGCACATCACATCCCTGTGACTTATTTATTTTATAATTGGAAGTTTGTATCTCTTAATCCCGTTCCCTTATTTTGCCCATCCTTCACCCCCCAAAAATATTGTTTTTAGATATTTAAATTTTGATTACAACTTAGTGTCAGTGCATTCAAAAGATTGATTTTTTCCAATTGTGCATATCAGTACATATTTCATATGTATTGAGATATGAAATTAAAGGGAGTGAGGGCAGAAAAAAAATTTAGGAAAAATTTTTGAAATATAAAAGGGAGAATTCTTTAAGATGTTCTTAAAGACATGAAAATTTTTGGAATTTTACCCTATTATAAAGGGATTAAAAAGTTATATTTGAGCTTATTAAACAAATACTTTTTTCAAACTTTCCTCTAGATGGAGGGACAAATCAAAATGATGATAAATATAGTTCCTTTTTTGGTTCATGTACTTTTCAATGAGTAATCAATTTCCTCCTACCAGGGTACTTTGGAGGAGAAATAACACAGTTCTCTAAGAAATTGCAAATATTATGTATATAGCTTTTATTAACTTACACCTACTTTTGACAAACTCCAAAGTAATATACTGTCTAAATATTCATCTCTTTTTCTTCCTCTTAAGATTCTCTAAAAATGAAACAGGCATAAAGAACATATTCACTTTAAAAATAATTACTTGGTTTGTAGTAGGAGTCATTCTAAATGTGTATTGCCTTGTTTTTAAGACCTTTATTTCAATCCGTACATAATATCCAAATAATTTGGTCCTGGAATCACATTCATTGGTGAACAAAAAGACCATCCAAGTAAATAATAATCTTGGATTATGCTTGGTCCTTGGAAAGGAAATATTTCTAGAAATAAAAATACTGTTATTCTCTTTCTGCTGTAATTTTCATAGCACTCTGATGGCAGTTTCATGGCCCCTCACAGAGATTTGGCCCAGAAAGCCATGTGTAAACTGAGGGTGCACCTCTGATGAATCAAATTGAATTGTGAACTAGCCAGAAATGCCACAACTTCTCTTCATGTTCTTCAAATTGTTTCAAGATGTTTTCCATAAACTCTTGCTACTTTTGCTTTTATTTTCTTATTCATTCATTTGGCAAGTATTTGCTAAGAACGTACCATGTTCCAGCCACTAGTCTTGAGTGCCCAGTCACTGGTAAGCATAGCAGAATTCTTCCCGTTTGACAGAGATTACAGTCTGATGGGGTAAACAGAGAAGAATCGAAGAATCGTATTAATAAACACACTCATCTATTCACTCAAAAAATGTGTCTTGGGTGCTTCCAGTGTTCCAGACCTGTTCTAGACTTGGAGGATACAGTGCCAAAACCTAGTTAGCCTATATTCTGGCAGGCAAATAAGATAGTAAGTGAATGAAAAAATAGGTATTATCATGGCAGGGCACAGGAATTGGGAGTTGGGGTAATATGTTTAGAGACACAGGGGTCAGGGATGGCCCCTCCAGGGGCTGTTAGAGACCAGGATGAAGAGGGGGAAAGAGCCATGGGAGGAGGATTCCAGGCAGGAAGTGTCTGACATCCTAGAGGACCAGTGGCGGGAGCGGAGGGGATAAAGTGTGAGAGGCAGGAAGGGGCCAGATCTCACGCATGGCGAACGGGTTCAGTTATTACAAACTGAGGAAAGTGCTTTGTAACAAATGAAAGGCATTACAAGTACAGGTAAGTGGGAGCCTATCCTGACTTGGGGATTTAGGGGAGGCTTCTATTGGACACTGGATTGTGTCCCCAAATTCACATGTTGAAGCCATAACCTCCTGTTCGACTCTATTTAGAGATAAGGCTTTGAAAGAGGTAATTAAAGTTAAATGATGTCAGAAGGATGGGGCCCTAATCCAGTAGGACTGGTGTCCTTAAAAGAAGAGGAAGAGAAACAAGGGATCCTTGCACCCAGAGAACGGGCCATGTGATGATGCAGCAGGAAGGTGGCCAAGGAGAGGCCTTGGGAGAAGCCAAACCTGCCTTCACCTGGATTTGGACATCCAGCCTCCACAGCTGTGAGAAAGCATTTCTCTTGTCTAAGCCACCCAGTCCTTAGTGTTTTGCTACAGAAGCAAGAGCAGAGTCATACAGCTTCTCCAAGGATGTGAACTTTGGGCTGAAAGCTGAAGGATGAGTAGGAGTTAACCGCTTGAATGAAGCATAAGGGGACAGTGTGTGCAGAGACTCTGAAGCCGAGCAGGACCCCATGGGGCCCTCCAGGGTACAAAAGCCCTTCTGGGTCCCATTTCCTTATTTGCAAGACAAAGGCTTCAGCCTCCTGGACTTTCCTGAATAGCAAAGAGCAAATTCAAGCAGTTACTAATCAGGGAAGTGAGGCGATATAGAAAAAAAGGAGGGACAGTCAAGAAACAATAGTGCAGTCTTGGGGAAGGGTCCTGGTTCCTCCTCAAGGGATACACCTAACAATATCTTTGAGTTCCTCTGCAGAACTCAGGCCCCCACCCAGGTGGAGGATGGTAACTTCAGGCTGAGTGCAAGATTTCCAGAGCACTGCCCTTTTACCTCGCCATCAACCAATCAGAAGAAAATCACACACCCTGAAGCCCTCACCTCCAATTTTGCCAAAACAAAGTTCTCCCCGCCAAACCATTGGTGAGTTCGGGGGTTTTGGGGCATGAGCCACCCAGTCTTCTTGCTTGGCCCTGCAATAAACATTTCTCTGCTCCAAACTCCCAGGTTTTGGTTCACTTGGACTCACTGTGCGTAGGGCACACAGACTTGTGTTCAGTAACCACTCTACCTTTGGAAACATGTAGCCTGTTTGGGAACCTGAAAGAAAGGCCCATGGCTGAAGCTCCGAGAGCAAAGATGCAAGCAGTTGGTGGAGACATGAAAGAGGCTGAGGGGGTCACATCAGACAAGGCCTGGTAGGCTTTGGTGAGGATTCTGGCCTCTGTCTTGAAGGGGCTGACATGATCAGGGAAACAGTGGGGTCAGAGAGACCCACTGCAGAGGCCCCTGAGAAATGAAGTAGCTGGACTGGAATGGTGGCAGTGATAATGCAGAAAAGGGGACTGATATTTATGGACAGAGTTGACAGGGCAAGGGTTGCTCCCAAATTTCTGGGTTTTGCAGATGGAAGGAAGTTGATACAATTCTTGAGGTGGGGAACACTGGACTCATAATTTTATCCCCAAACCTGACCAGTTACCATTCTGGACATGTTGAACTTGTGATGCTTCTAAATTATCCAAGTGGAGAATTGGTCAATTTGTAAGAAACGAAAGGCGTTACAAGTACAGTTAAGTGGGAGCCCTAATGAATGGATGAATCTGGAGCTCAGAGAATGGATGGAAGCTGGAGATATAAACTCAGGTGTCACCAGCCTATACAAAGAGTAACTGAAACCTGTTGCAATGTAAGTTCTCAGTGAACAGAGATCTTCTTTGTTTTGTTCACTGATGAGTCGCAGGTGCATGGAACATTACCGACATACAGGAGACACTCAGTCCACATTTGCCGAGTTAGTGAATGAATAGATTACCTAAAGAGAAAATTTAACACAAAAAGAGAAACAGGTCTAGAATGGAACCTTGAGGAATGCCAACACTTTACAGGTGGGGTAGAAGAGGATGAACTTACAGAGAAGCAGCAAAGGAACAGGGAGGGAGAGGAAGAAATCAGCACAGTCTGAAGTTCAAGAGGCCGGGGAAGAAGGCTTTTCTAGGAGAAGGCAAGTCTGTCTCTGTAGTGAGTGGCATGCAGCAGCAAGTCCAGCACATGAATGCACACTTTTCAACCTTAACAGCTAGATAGGCTTTCAAATTCTTGAATGTATTTATCATTGTTGTCAATCTTTGAATCCGAGAAGATTTGACTTCTTAGGTGTAAGATTTACCTTAGATAATGGTCTTCTGGAACTACCTTTTTTTTTTTTTAAATTTTAGTTTTAGTTATTTATTTATTTACTTTAAAATTTATTTATTTTTGGCTGCGTTGGGTCTCCATTGCCACACACGGGCTTCCTCTAGTTCGGCGAGCAGGGGCTACTCTTTGTTGTGGTTTGCGGTCTTCTCAATGCCGTGACTTCTCTTGTTGTGGAGCATGGGCTCTAGGCACGGGCTCAGTAGTCATGGCACGTGGGCTCAGTAGTTGTGGCTCGCGGGCTCTAGAGTGCAGGCTCAGTAGTTGTGGTGCACAGGCTTAGTTGCTCCGCGGCATGTGGGGTCTTCCCGGACCAGGGCTCGAGCCCGTGTACCCTGCTTTGGCAGGCGGATTCTTAACCACTGCGCCACCAGGGAAGTCCCTGGAACCACCTTTGAAGGCTCATCTCTGACACATTCCCAGCCTGGGCGGGTATAATTTCATCACCATTCTTTGCATTAAACTATGATTATAGTGACAGTTGCAAAAAGATGTATTCAAGTCATAGAATTCCAGTAGCTTTTCTTGACAAGTTCACGTGGCATCTCCTCTGTGATGAAACTTCCACGTGCCTTGTTTCCTCCTCCCCTACCCTCCACTTCTGCACCACGAAGACTCTATTAGCTTCATGTAAAACCCATGATGAGTCACAATTAAGATTTGGATGAGCGGTGAAGAAGTAATTTTATTTCACCACCTGTATACCTTCTAGAAAAGAAAAGGTAGACTGATTCAGAGAAAAAAATGATATTTTGGTACCTTTTGTACTTAATTCCCAGGGTTGTGAGGATACTTCAAATCCTAGTTACTCTCACACAGATTCCCTTCCTTGGAGCAGCACTGTGGAGCCCTTGGTACCATCTAAGTTGGGGTCAGGGTCTCCACCTAACGATCCGGGATATTCAGCAGAAGTGCAGCTTTCCTTCACACCTGAATGGCCTTTTCCTTGAGGCAGATAATCCACGTGACTTTTACATGTTCTTATCGGCAGTGGAGAGAATAAGGTGAAAAGTCATTAATTAGTCCTTGGTTTAAATCCCAGCCTTAGACTGTAAATATTTAGTTTAAGAAGTACTTTTCCCTCTTCCTCCCGCTTTGTTTTCCTTCAAAACACTTCTCCTACTTGAAATGTTATTATATGTTTATTACTTTATTTGGTCTCGGGTCACTCTTCCCTTGAAAGATAATCTGCCTGAGGACAGAACCATTGGCCCCACCCCCAGCTCCCAAACTCCGCCTCCATATTGTAGGTGCTCCGTAATTTAGAGAGTGAATAGATGCTTAAACCTAACGGCAGGAGGTAGGTATAAAACTGTTGATTGAGTTTCCAGGTTAGTCTGAAGAGAAATGCCAGAGATGAAGTCACACATTTGAAATCCAGGCAGAGTTTGGCTTGTTCACGCCTCCAGCTGACTCCTGCTAAGCTCCAGCCCCAAGTTGGATGTTTCCACCTGAAGATCCAGCAGGTACTTTGGACTCAAGGTGTCTCCACCATCCAACCCTCCCATCTCCTCCTCCTCAAGGCCTTTCTTCTCTTTGAAAGAAGCATCAACATCTGCCTGCTCATTTGAGTTATAAACTCCTCTCTCTCTCATTTAGACACCCAACCCAGTCCTGTTCATTCTGCTCTACCGGCCTCTTATATCCACCTTCCAAACTACTGCCCTGGTTCATGGGATAAGTCCCCTCTCCCAGCAGTGCGGTGGCCCGCTGAGGTCCCCGGGGGCCTTAGTCTTGTCCGATCTTTATTACATACTGTCAGCCGAGATCTGTTAAAATAAGGTAACAAGGAACTGATGTGAACATGAATTCATCAATAAACAAACATTGAATTCCTTTCACGTGTCTGTTCGAGGCTCAAGGACTTGTCCACGCCCCCCACGGGGCCCTTCGTCTTATAGAAAGAAGGGCGTAGAGACCAGAGATCTCACGCCACTGCGCTTCACAAAAACGTTCAGCCTTGTTGTTTACAGGAGACTAAAACGTAAGATGGTCTCCCCAAACTCTGTTGCCTTTCTGGCTCCATTCCAGACTATTCCCAAGACCCTAACCACAGACGCTCCACATCGCTCCTCGTGTTGTTTTCAAGGGGTGTGAACTTGCATCCTGGGTTTGCCTTTTATCATCTTAATCCTCTAACTGGAGTGAATGCCCCTCTCCTCTTACAATGTAATAAAATCCCATTCATTTGTAGAAGCTGTACTCAAGTGTCAGCTCACCCGTCAAGCCACATGTGCCCCCCTGGGCGGGACTCAGCCTTTTCCGTTTGCTCACAGACTCGGT
Source organism: Mesoplodon bidens (assembly GCF_964165515.1). Classification (NCBI taxonomy): domain Eukaryota; kingdom Metazoa; phylum Chordata; class Mammalia; order Artiodactyla; family Ziphiidae; genus Mesoplodon; species Mesoplodon bidens. Next base: position 12,002,315 of record NC_138168.1, on the reverse strand, counting down.
TCATCCCTCTGCAGAAGTACTTACACTTGCTGGGGAGTTGATTCTGAGCATCTTAGAAACATATGTGCTTGGTAAGTTCTTTTTTCTGTGTAAGGCCTCTTATTACTAAGGCTTAATTTCTACCTGATTACCTATGTGAGATTTCAATTTCATATCATAATGTATTTCTAAGGCATCCCCAGATTCCCTCAGTGTGCTCTGGGGTGCTCACGTGCTCACCTCGGCTTTACAGCAGGACTAACTGCTGTGCTCTGTTTCCCTGGCACTCTGTGTCTCTGAGCAGTAGCCACAGAGGAGGTTTTACAGCCCATTTGCTAGGAAGCCTCACACTGTGTTCGGAGTCAGAATGGAGATGGACCCTCCACTGGTCTGAAAAAGAGCCTTCATGCAATGTTCTAGGCCACATGGCTGATACTTCCTTTCTCTGATGGAGCCCAGGAGCAGTTGCTGTGTCTTCATGCCTAATACTGTGTGGTGACAAAAGCACATAAAAATCTCTTTATGATCAATATGGGTAGTGGTAGCCTCGGTGTTATCTGATAGCTGCTGTGCTTTCACTAATGACCATCAGATTCAGAGCTTAATGGTCAACTGATACACGTCAGAGCTCCTTCATGTACTGGCTGATTTCCGTTGGTTCCTAAATGATACCCACTAATGCCAAGGCAGTTCAGAAATAGCAAAAATGTGATTTCCCCTAATATCCTAAGGAGCATATTCATGGGCACCAAAGGAGTCTGGGCTATAAATCTGATGGATTTTTGCCTTTATATTTAGAATAAACAAATTAATGCTAGAAACAGTTTTCTAACAGAAGATAGTACAGGAAATGGACAAAAAAATACATGTTACAAAGGAAAAATATAGTCTCGGTGAACAGATTAATTGCTTTTGGAAACTATTAGTACATGGATCTTTATAAATGTAGGCAAGAGTTTTAAAATTATACACTTCAGCTAAATAACATAGTATTTGCTCCTATCATTAAATAAGTTGTCTTTCTATTGGGACCAAAACTGATGTTTAAATGTTTTATGGCCAAGAAGCACTTGCCAAATAATTTACTAGTGAATAGTTTTTTAATTGGATTGAGGTAAGTGAGAATGTGATTCATCCCTAAAGTGGTCAATTTTAGGCAGGTCATCGCAGGGTGGGTGTGAAGATTAACTCCATTCCCCTATCTACCTACCTACTGACTCCACCTACCTACTGCCTTACCCACCTACCCACCTACTACCTACCTACTCACCTATCTGTCCACCCACTTACCTACCTACTCACCTACCTGCCTACCCACCTACCTACCTACCCACCTACCTGCCTACCCACTTACCTCCCTTCCCACCTACCTACCTACCTACCCACCTACCTACCCACCCACCTACCTACCTACCCACCTACCTACCGACCTACCCACCTACCTACCCACTAACTTACCTACCTACCCACTTACCTACCTACCCACTTGCCTCCCTCCCTCCCTACTTACCTATCCACCTACCTACCTCCCTACCCACCTACTTACCCACCTACCCACCTACCCACCAGTTCAATCACTGAAGAATGCACTCACACTCTTAGGGTGTTCAAGTACAATCGAATTCCCCCAACCCATCCCAAATCCCCAGGCCAAGCCCCCAGGGCTCTGGCTTTCACTTGCAAACTGTGACTGTTAATCCCAGTCCTGTACCTATAGGCTTCCAGTAAGTGTTTGCCCTTTGATTATTACGAAAGCTTACTTGGTACAGAGGTTTCAGACAAGACCCTGAAGCATAGGATGAAAAGAGGACCAAGCAGAAGAAGCTAATTCTCAATTGGTCCCTCCCTAATAGGTAAAGAGGATGGACCCTCTCCCCAGCTGAGGCCCTGAACCAACATAATAACATGTAATTTACTTTGTTGTTGTTTTTAAAATAGAAGTCCTATATATTTAAGGCTATAACACGATGTTTTGGTATACACACACAGTCGGTTCTCTATATTCACGTGTTCCCCATCCACGGATTCAATCCACCCGTGAAAAAAAATTCCAGAAAGTTTCAAAAAGCAAAACTTGAATCTGCTGTGCACCAGCAGCTATTTACATAGCATTTACATTGTATTAGGTGTTATAAGTCATCTAGAGCTGAATTAAAGTATATGAGAGGATATACATGGGTTATATGCAAATACTATGCCATTTGATATAAGGGATTTTATATAAGTGTCTGTGTATTTGGATATCTGTGCAGGGTCCTGAAACCAATTCCCTGTGGATACCGAGGAACAACCATACAGAGTGAAATGAATACTGTAGTCAAACTAACCAGCATGTACACATCCTCACATAGTTCCCTGTGCATGTGTGTATTGAAAACACCCGAGATCTACTGTCTTAGCAGATTTTCAGTGTGCAATAGAGTACAGATGGTCCCTGATTTACAATGGTTCAACTCTTTGACTTTACAGTGGTGCAAAAGCAATGTGCATTCAGTAGAAACCGTACTTCGAATTTTGAACTTTGATCTTTTCCCAGGCTAGCGATATGTGGTCCAACACTGTCTCGCGATGCTGGGCAGGGGCAGAGATCCAGAGCTCCCCATCAGCCCCAGGATCACAGGGTGAACCACCCATACGCTGACAACCATCCTTTCAGTACAGTCTTCAATAAATTACATGAGATAGTCAACACTCTGTTATAAAATAGGTTTTGTATTGATGATTTTGCCCAACTGTAGGCATATGTAAGTGTTCTGGGAACATTGAAGGTAGGCTGGGCTAAGTATGATGCTGAGTAGGTGAGGTGTATTCAATGCATTTTTGATACAGTATTTTCAACTTACAAGGAGTTTATTGGGACGGATCCCAGCATAAGTCAAGGAAGACCCGTATTATTAATTATAGTCACCATGCTGTACATTAAGTCTCTAGAACTTATTCATCCTGTGTAACTGCTTACTTTGATGTGTAGACACATCTAAATTAAAAAAGGAAAATTATTTATAAGATGACATTTATAAAATATCTTAAAAATAATATTTGGTTTGGGTTATGGCATTTTAATTGTAATTAGATAATAATAAAATGTTATGAAATTATAATGATCTTCTCATACTGAGTTCTTAAGGATAGTTATTTCACAATATTGGAATATTCTAATATTGTCTCAGTTTATCATCTGCCTTGTGAAATCGTACATCTACTAAAATAATCTTCCCCCATGACATATATCAAAATTTAAAAGTTCATGACTGATATTTATGGTATAATTTCTTTTATGTCATTACATATAAAATCATAAAAATATATTTAAGATTATAATTGTGCACCTATTTTAAGGCAAAGAGAACTCTTGTACAGTTTGTTAAGGATGAAATAAATGAAGTGCAAATGTGAGAGAATATTTGCCTCATAACACTAGAGTCTGCATCTAGAAACATGATATTTCTGTATATCAGAAAAAATAATGCAGTGGATTTTATGGGAGGGTCTTTTGTTTTGAAAAATAGACAGTTTCAAATAGAACACTTTTAGTTCATTTGATTTATAACAAATTAAAAGATAGCTGATAAGTTTATTTTAATCTTCTCACACATTAGTTCTCAAGAATAAATTTTTTGCCCTCTTTAACTTTTCATATCCCTTCTGATCTTTCATTTAATACATTTTATAACTTATGTACACATATTTAAAGAAAATTCACTACCATTCTATAATAACTTATGACAATAATTTTATGAATGTCATTTAATGAATCCTTTATTCTAAAGAACTTCTAAATGATAATAAAACACCAAGAAACCTTACTTTCTGGGATTTGACATAAACAGATAACAAACTATATATGTCTATTTGGAAGAAAGGCCTAAAACTTAAAGGAAATGATACAAAGAACTGGTTGTGGGAAAAAAATCCTAAATTGAATTTAAAATACCAGATCAGATCAAACACAGGCCAAATCTTCATTTCCTATAGACCCTCTTGGGGACATAGTTTCCATTATATTTTAAATTTTAATACATTTTTTCTGCTTATGGGTTATTTTAGCCCTATTATTAAATTTGTCTTTCACTTTTAAGTATGAAATTTTGAAAGTTTTGCAGCAATGTCCTATGTGTGATTTCTTTAGAGAAAAAAAATAATAATGTGATGAATAAATAATGATTCTTTTAGGAACACATCTTTAAAGGTAAGTATAAAATACTGGGATTTAATCTAAAATATGACACAAATGAACTTATCTGCGAAACAGAATCAGACTCACAGACAGAGAACAGACTTGTGGTTGCCAAGGGAGAGGGGGTGTGAGGGAGGGATGGATTGGGAGGTTGAGATTAGCAGATGCAAACTATTATATATGGGATGCATAAACAACAAGGTCCTACTGTATAGCCCAGGGAACTATATTCAATATCCTGTGATAAACCATAGTGGGAAAAACACTTTAAAAGAATATACATATATATATATGTATATATATATATATATATATATATATATATATATATATATATATATATATATATATATATATGACTGAATCAATTTGCTATACAGCAGAAATTAACACATTGTACATCAATAAAAAACATACTGAGATTCAAGAGCACATACATTTAAATAAGACAATGGGAGCTGATCTTAACAATAGTCAGCAAATAAATTTTCCACGTACTCCAATGATATTGCTATTGTTCAAAATTACTTTAGAACTCCTCTTTTGGATTTGCCTTTATGACTAGCTTATTAACTATATAAAAAGGTCCCTAATATGTTATAGTTGCATCTTGTTCCCAAATGTCATTACCCACCTTGATTATGTATATTGTTTGTCACAGGAAACTCCAAATGACCTTTTACAGGCTCCCCAAATAAAATTTATAATTTTTGTATTTTAAAGAATGGGACATAGTTCCAAAGAGAATTAAAAAGTGACTTTCACATACTTAATTGGCTGTTCATGGAAATAAACCTATGTCTCACACGGTAACTGTTTTATAAAGGAAAGCAATTATTTGGGTGTGTAAGATAAGGTATGTGCAGTCATATGTTTTTATTCATTTATTTACTTATGAATGCATTACCATAATAGCACAAAAAAACTCTTCTTAGCATTAAGGAGGCTTTAAAAACCTTTCTAATTTTGTTTTAGGGTTTTTTGCTTCGTTGAATATTCATTCCGGTTTTGCAATGAGGGAGGTGAGACCCTCTATCAGAGACGCTACCATGGTCTTTAACTGTTACTTTTTAAATTTTATTTTATTATTTTTAAAAATTGAAGTATAGTTGATTTACAATGTTGTGTTAGTTTTGGGTGTATATCACAGTGATTCAGGTACAGTTGATAGATAGATAGATAGATAGATAGATAGATATAGATATATTCTTTTTCAGATTCTTTTCCCTTATCGGTTATTACAAAATATTGAGTATAGTTCCCTGTGCTATACAGTACGTCCTTGTTGGTTACCTATTTTATATGTAGTTTTAATTGTTAGTTTCAGCAGAAGCTTTACTTTCTAATCCTGGACACCACATTTTGTAAAGTCTGGTTCAATACCACAAGATTAAATTTATTTTCACATTTTATGACATGAATAAGCCCACATCTGTTTGGTTCACTGGTGTGTGGCTGTCAGAGTACCCAGGATACAGTAGGCATTCAGTAACTGTCTGTGGGGTGAATGTCTGCTGTCAGACACGTACCTTGTCATGCTTGGGTTTCCTGGCATTTGAGAGAAGTGTTCAACTTTGGAGAGACAAGAGAGAAAATTGTGTTTTCACAAAAGCAATCTTTCAAGAAGAGATTTCAGGGCTACTTATTCACAGAGTGACATATAAACCTCTTATTGTCTCCCCTGTGCCATTTGAAAGAAGCAATTTAAATTCATTCATGCATTTGATCAACACCATGTTTATTAAGCACCTACTATGTGCCAAAGAGTGTTGTAGGGACTGGGAAAATAGCCTTAAACAAAACACAGCTCCCGAGGAGTCTGTATTCTAGTGGAGGATGGGGATTCTCAGGATATTGTAAGTTATTTGTGAGTACTGTTTCTGGTTATTGACAAAATGTGAGTGATGAGCCCAGTGCAGTGGGGTCTCATGGGCATAATTTGATGAGCTTCATAAACTACAGCACAGAGGGAGCTCTGAACAAATCCAGATAATCCGGATGCCTGACACTCATCCTTCTTTCACCGGTGCTGTAAATGGCCTGTTGCAATCCCACAGTTGCCCGCCTTGGGTTTGCCAGGAGTTACCAAACCATGTGTTACGGGAGAAGGATCTTGGGTGACATATGCTTTCAGAAAATACACATGTGAAGGGTCAGTGTAGGAACCCATTTCTGGTACAAACTTTAATGAAGGCTGGGCTCTTTCCTCAGCATCACCCACATGTTTAAAGGCACAGCATCACTAAGGCAGCCTCCACAAGGATGCCTCTGGATTTTTTTTTTTTTTTTTTTTTTTGCGGTACACGGGCCTCTCACTGTTGTGGTCTCTCCCGCTGAGGAGCACAGGCTCCGGACGCGCAGGCTCAGCGGCCATGGCTCACGGCTCACGCTCTGTGGCATGTGGGATCCTCCCGGACCGGGGCACGAACCCATGTCCCCTGCATCGGCAGGCGGACTCTCAACCACCGTGCCACCAGGGAAGCCCCCAACCTCTGGATTTGTTAACATCTATCTAAGCCACAGAAGTAAAAACTGGGTGAATACTTTTGTTTATGTATTCATGTATAAGTTTCCCTAAAAGCATGAACAATATCCCTAACATTAAGGAGGCGTTTGAAAAATGCCTTTATTTTTTCAAGTCCATTTGTTGAGTCGATCTTTGCTCAGCTTTGACTGCACAGTAGCACCAGCAGAAGCTGGAGCCCTGCCCTGGAGCCTTTCCCTGCGTGACTTCATGATTCTCTCCACCAGACACCACATGGCTAGTCCTGAGCCCTAAGTGTCTGGAGGGCAAAGGTTGTATTTCATGCACCCCGCTACTCACCACAGCCACCCCAGGGCATACCCACACCTCGTGCATGGAGCAGCCTTAGGTTTTTACAAACTGGCTTTGGTGAAGAGCTGTGAAGAGCAGCTAAAAATGTCCCTTGAGAGGCTTTCCTGAGAAACTGAGGTTGCCCTGGCAGCCAGCATTTACTTTTTCTCGATTCCTTTTGAGATCTGTGATCTTATAAAGAAGTTCCTGGGAACTGATCTCTGAGAGGGTTTGAATAGTTAATTATGTTACAGAGGTAGGCCCCCTTTGCTGGTCTGCCTGATTTGCTCACCCGTTTTCCATCAGCAGTTGGTGGCATTATGCAGCAGCTGCCTTATCTGTGTCTTGTCTTTTTTTTCACTTGGAGATTCGGGAGCTAAGCCAGATCTTGAGACTCTTCCCTTCTGCTCTTTCTGATGGTCTTATTTGAAATTCTTTCACATTTTTGAGGGGGTACCCAGGCAAGGAAGGACAAAAAAACAAATGACAGTTTCTCCCTGCAGCCCAATAGAACTCCCATTGCAGGCCTGCTTTTGTATGTGCTTGTATTTTATCAGTTGCTCCTTTTGTGTTGAAATGTAAAAATATTGTAGCTTTGTTTTCTAAAAATGGCTCCTAAGAAATAGCTCAGACATGGATGTAAATTACAGTCAATGGGGGAAGAAAAGGTGCTACTGGCATCAGAGGGGAGAGTGCTCATCCAGTATTCATTCATTCATTCATTCATTCCTTCTTTCAAAGACTATTTGTTGAGCATCTGCTATTTGTTAGGATCTGTGGGGCATACAGAGATGAACAAAACATAACTGTGCTCCCCTAAAACATGCAGCCTGGATGGAAGAACTGTAATCTTGCCCCAAACCAGCAGGAGTCTGAACTCCCACTCGGATTATCACACCCACACTCTGGTTTTAGGATAGAAAGTGTTATTCTTTCTTCGCTCTGAGAAGTATTTTAAAAGCCTCAAGATGAATTGTCCTGTGTGGATGGCAGAGGCGGGGGTCCCTGCAGACGTGCGGTGCCCCTCCGGGCCCTGGGCTGTTTCTGCTCACGTGGGTTCCTCAGCGTGCACCCCGAGCTTCTCAAGTCATGATGGGAGCTGAAGATGGGGCACCTCTTCTCTGTCTGGTTCCTCCCCTCCCCTCCTCCAGGGTCCTCGGGATGGGCAGTGCAAGGGTCGTCTCTGCACATCCCCAGAGCCCTCTCGTGCCGGGAGCCGTCTAGACCTCTCCCAAGGCTCCTCCTCAAGGACGCCTGGACTCAGGCCTCCTGGCGAACCCCAGGGAGCCTGAAGGACCGGGCAAGAAGCTCATATTCCCCCTCACGCCCATCCTTCCTGGCCTCCTGTAAACCAGACTCCGGGGATGACTCAATGCAGTTGAGTCAGCGTTAGACACGAGATCCCAAGCCATCTGTCTGTCTGGCTTCTGAGACAGTGCCGATCATGATTCTACCACTGCCCTCTGCAGTGACCTTTGTCCCACAGTCACTCAGGGGCTTTGGACCCAGGCCTTTGAGTCACTGTGTCAGCCTTTTATAGGTTTGCTTTCCCCTCCATTGCTTTTTCTGCTGTATTTGCCCGGCTCAGTTAGGCTTCTGGCAGGCTTGCTGCTTTTAATCGGCAGTGGAACTCACGCTTTTTCACACTGTGTCTAAAAAGAGAGATGACCGGACTCCCAGGGAAGGGCTTCTCTGCATTTGCTTAGGTTTCCAAATCTACCGAGTTCATTGTCGCCTGTTCCGAGGATGGTTCTGCCTCTGAGGCTCTCAGCTGTATTCTATTATTTGTGTTGCTGCACCCTTGGAATAAGTATGTGGTAAAGGATATTTTCTTTTCCCTTTGTTCCCACCAATTCTAGGCAAGGTTGAGCATGTAATTTTCTTCAATTTCTTTCTTATTTAGTCATTTTTCAGCCAGAGAGGTTTCTGCTAATACATAGAAGTCTTTCTTCGAGGAAACCATGATGGAATCAGTGTGGAGCGATGGGTGATGTTTGATGTGATTCGTAATTGTTACCATCATAAAACTCCTGGACATGTCAAGTAGGAAGGGATCTTAGAGATTGCTTTTTCTGGTCCTCTTATTTTCAGATTGCGAAGACACAGACCACAGAGATGAAGGGCTTTGCTCACGGCCCAGGGATGGTGGCCCAGCACCAGTATAAGACCCCAACCTCTGTTTCTTAGTCATTGCTTCCACCTCTTTCCACTCTTCTCTCTCCCTCTTCTTAAAAAGAATCAGGGATATCTACTAAGTGATTTGCAGATTTATATTTACATTTGTGAGTGGAGCAGTTAATCTCCAGTGAGGTAGCGTCCTTCAGAGGACAAAGCAGCCAAGTAAGGAATGTATGAATTTAGAAGCCACACAGACAATGACAAAACAGTAATTCCATCATTTTTCTAGCTGTGTGATATTGGGCCAGCTATTCAGAACCGCTAAACTTCCGTTTTCTTGTCCGTGACATGACGTAAATACTAACCATGAAGAGAGAAGTAAATGACTGGACACTGTGTAATGCTTAGAATTGTACCCGACCCATAGTTAGTGTCCAGTAAGCAAGACACAGAATAATTCTAAGATGTCCTCTTCCCCTGTATCAGAAACAGGTAACTTTTTTTTCCCCTTTATGCTTAAAATAGTGACTTTTTATTGTATTGCTATGATTTTAGGTTTTTGATAAATCTTACAAATAAATGTGTAAATAGGTTAAAATATGCATTTTATTTTTGTGACTTACACGTTTTTTTATCCTGATCTGATCCCTGCATGGAGTGACGGAGTGGGTGTAGATTTATGAAGGTGTGTAAGTGTCATAGACCAGCATCTCTCAAAGCATCTCTTAGATCACCTGCATCAGAATCACCTGTGGGGTCTCTTTTTTTCAAAGGAAGATTCCTGGGTTGCACAGCCCACTTAATAAACAGGAATCTCTAGCAATGAGGGGACCTAGAAATCTCTATTTTATGACAAACTCAAAATGTGATTTTTATGCACTCTAATTTTTGAGAACCACTGCTATAGATGAATCAATCTAAATGTCAGATTCCTAGACCTAAACTATTGCTTTAATCATGTTACTCCCTTGTTTAAATAAACTTCAGTAATTCTCACTAATCTCCAGTTTGGCCGAGAGGGTCATCCACTATCAGGTTGTGTGAACCTGACTGTATAGTTGTGGGATAGGCTGAAAAATGTCCCCTCAAAGATACCCATGTCCTACAGATGGCCAACAGGCACATGAAAAGATGCTCAACATCACTAATTATTAGAGAAATGCAAATCAAAGTATTACCTCACACCGGTCAGAATGGCCATCATCAAAAATCTACAAATAATAAATGCTGGAGAGGGTGTGGGTGGGAATGTAAATTGATACAGCCACTATGGAGAACAGTATGGAGGTCCCTTAAAAAACTAAAAAAAGAGTTACCATATGACCCAGCAGCCCCACTCCTGGGCATATATCTGGAGAAAAGCATAATTCAAAAAGAGTCATGCACCCCAATGTTCATTGCAACACTGTTTACAATAGCCAGGACGTGGAAGCAACCTAAGTGTCCATCGACAGATGAACGGATAAAGAAGATGTGGTACTCTCACTTCGCCCCAGCTTCCCCCTCCCCCACGTCCTCAAGTCCATTCTCTATGTCTGTGTCTTTATCGACATATATACACTATCGAATGTAAAATAGCTAGCTAGTGGGAAGCAGCCGCATAGCACAGAGAGATCAGCTCGGTGCTTTGTGACCACCTAGAGGGGTGGGATAGGGAGGGTGGGAGGTAGGCTCAAGAGGGAGGGGATATGGGGATATATGTAGACATATAGCTGATTCACTTTGTTAAACAGCAGAAACTAACAATATGGTAAAGCAATTATACTCAATAAAGATCTATTTAAAAAAGAAGAAAAATGAACAAAGAGAATAAAAAATCATTCACAAAATAAGGAAAAAAAGGATATGGTATATATATATATATACAACAGAATACTACTCAGCCATTAAAAAAACTGAAATATTGCCATTTGCAGCACAGTGGATGGACCTACAGATTATGATACTAAGTGAAGTAAGTCAGAGAAAGACATATTATATGATATCAATTGCCTGTAGGGTCTACAAAATTGATACAAATGAACTAATTTACAAAACAGAAACATACAGACATAGAAAACAAACTTATGGTTGCCAAAGGGCATAGTGACAGGAAGGGGGAGGTAAATTAGGAGTTTGGTATTAACAGACACACACGACTATATATAAAATAAATAAACACCAAGGACCTACTGTATAGCACAGGGAACTATACTCAGTACTCTGTAATAACCTATAATGGAAAAGAATCTGAAAAAAGAAAGAGAACATATATATATATATATATATATATATATATATATATATATATATATATATATATATATATATATATATATATATATAAAACTTATTCACTCTGCTGTGCACCTGAAACTAACACAACATTGTAAATCAACTATACTCCAATTAAAAACAGATGTCCATGTCCTCCTATCCATAAACTGGAAATAGGGTACTTTATGTGGCAAATGGACTTTGCAGTTGTGCTTATATTAGGGACCTTGCGATGGGGAGATTGTCCGGTCGTCCACGTGGGCCTGTGTAATCATGAGGGTCTTTACCTGGGAGAGGCCGGCGGACCAGTGAGTATGTCAGGACAGAAGCAGGAGATGGGAGTGGTGGCAGGAAGGGGTCCTGAGCCAAGGAAGACACGCAGCTTATAGTAGCTGAAAAAGCAGAGGAAACAATTCTCCCCTCCAAGCCCCAGAGGGAACCAGCCCTGCTGACACCTCGACTTCAGCCCAGTGAGACTGATTTTGACTTCTGACCTCCAGCACGATAAAACACATATGTGTGCTGTTTTAAGCCAGTAAGTTTGTGGTAATTTGTTATAGCAGCAATAGAAAACCAATCCTTTTATTTTTCCAAGTGCCGCTCTTTTCATGCCCTCCCTCCTCCATCTCTGGTCCCTGCACTTTCCCTGGACTGGCCTGTGCTTTCGTTATCTCTGAGCTCTACCCACTTTCCTCCTCCAGGCACACCCTTTTTTTGTTCTCCTTCATCTGTCAGTTCAGCTAATTTTTCAAAGCTCTGAATAAATCCTTTCTCCTATTTGTTCAAAAGCCTTCCTCTATCCTCCCATCCAAGAGAGACTTTCCCTTCTCTGGAGTCCTAAGGCATTTGGGATCTGTGTGTCCAGTTATGAAAATCTCCACCCAGGAGTGGTTAGTGCAAAAATCTCTCAAATCAGAGCATCTGGGTTTAAATCCTGATTCTAACCTTGGAGAAGTTTCTTAAACTCTCTATCTCAGTGTCTTTGTTGGAATCAACCTTGTAGGGCTGTGAAGTGGAGAGATGTTCCACATAGAAGTGAACTGGCTGAATCAGAATAAGGACCCCGCATGTGCTGGGGACCCTGTGAATTACCTCTCAGTAGATCTCTAACTGTTGCCTTGAAGAGCTACTCAACCACGTTGTTTATATTTTAATGTGTTTGTGTTTTTGTTTCTCTACCTGTTAACTCCATGAAAGTGAGCATGATGACCAATCATTCAATCAATCAACAACAGTAACAACAACAACAATAATAATAGCAAAGTGATATAATGAAAGGAGCGTCAGACTGTTTCAGTTCTAGCTTCACAACTTACTGGCTGTCTCAAAAGAAAAGAAATAGACTTTTGGTTACCAAAGGGGAAAGGTGGAGGGAGGGATAAATTAGGAGTTTGGGATTAACATATACACACTGCTATACATAAAATAGATAAACAACAAGGACCTGCTGTGTAGCACAGAGAACTCTACTCAGTACACTGTAATAACCTATAATGGAAAAGAATTTGAAAAAGAATAGATAGATATGTATATGTAAAACTGAATCACTTTGCTGTACACCTGAAACTAACACAACATTGTAAATTAACTATACTCCAATATAAAATAAAAATTTAAGAAAAAGGAATTGAGTGTTTTCATCTGTACAATGGGAATGATAATGGTATTTACCTCTTAAAACTGTTTTTCAGGAATAAGTAAGATGATGAATTTAAAGTCTTAGCACAGCACCTGGAATATAGTAACCATGTTAGTCAGTATTTAATTTTCTTTTTACTTCTTATTCCATAATATAAATCTTGATATCCCTGTTACTTTATATGGCAATAATATGAGACACGGGAGGAAGAAACCTGAGACTCTAATACCCGATCCCCTGCTTTGCAACCACGTGCGTTACGGAACACAGAGCTATGCTCCAACCACAGTGAGCCTGCCTCTCTCCGTCCTGTTCTGGCTTCTTTCCTTTCTTCTTTCCTTCTCTTTCTTTTATCTGAGGTGATCATATGAATCCTTTGGTATTTTAAGTACTTTGAATACATTAGATTTTAGAATCATTTTGGGGACAAAAAAGAAAATATCTGTGATTCAGTACGTTGCCATTCATCATTACCTTCCTGTTACAGCCCTTCCTGCTATTTTGGTAGGGATGAGAGCTCTCCTATCCCAGCTCATTTGAATTCATGTTTCAGATGCAAGTTCCCAAGCTCCTATGCTGAAATTAACGTCTATTACATCTTCTGCACTTCCTTTGTCTGCTAATGTTGTAATATGACTTTTAAGTAATTGAGTTTCTTTCGATGTGATTTCTTATTTAGAAACTCAGGCTTATTTGCAAGTCTTTTGTCTCTATACATGTGTATATAATTTGTATAGATATTTTCTCCTTGATTGCCCTCTAATTGTTTTAGAGAGACTTGGAAATAGTCATTTTTATTTATTTTATAAATAGCTCCATATCACCAAGGAAATTTGATACAAGAATGCTAGGGAAAATGAAACTAATTTTTATAAAGGGAAAGAATAAGTATACTCAAATGTACTAAGTAGATGTCTCAGAACTCACCCCTTGTCATTTGTTATTTTTAAAGCAAAGAAAGATTAACTCTCTTCTTTTTCCTTTGGCCTCTATTATTCAAAGAAAGACTTAATTTTGTAAACAGTGTAGGGGATTAAATTTACCTAAAAGGCAACTGGGAATTTCCCCTAAAACCTATGGGACAGTCTGTCTTTGGGTGTTCTTGCTAGAATACAAAAGAGGCTGCGGGCTTTCCCTGGAAGCCTTGCCTGGTAGCCCAGTGTCTTGGAGAACTGTTCCTTTTGCTCTAGGGAGGCAGTCTGAAACCTGGATTCACTCACACGCCCCAGAGGTGGATGTAAAATGAGAAAGGGAGGAGTCATTTGACAAAGTGGAAAACGTTTGCTGAGTTGAGAGATGTATACATGCATCTTCCTGTTTGACCACCAGGCGTAAGAACCACCGCTGAGAAGTGAGAGGTGGGGCTGAACAAAGCCCCTCTTACTTTATGGACTTGATGACCTGTGGTTTATGAATAGGCGACAGCTCATGTTTGCACAGAATGTCTGTCTGTGCACACTCAGTGTAGGCCCTTCAGTTAAAAAAAGGCATTTGACATCAAACAGAAAATATATAGTTTAACTTACCATAGACTTCAGAGCAGAAATACAAGCTGTTTTACTTAAGACATGGTTGCATTAGGACACAACAAATTTAAACAACTCAGTATAATCCTAATAATATGTTAGTTCACCCATGAAGAAATTAACAAACCATCCTAAAGAATATGTTAAAAATTGATTTGTAGACTAAAATAGTGATTTTTTCCCCTAGACATGATTCATTTAAAAAATCAGCTAATAAAGGAACCATGTTATCCTTTCAAATAGTCTTTTTAATGAGGTGTCAAATTATATGATAATCTAATTGAGGATAAAAATAACACTGAGTTGCATTCAACTCTTAATATATAAACATATATTCTAAAAATGTATAAATTCTTAATATATTTAATGAAAGTCAAGTAGCAATCATTTTTCTTATGCTTACAAAAGTTTCCCCCAAACCGATGGATCATATTGATTGCTAGTTCATGGAAGGAATTTCACTGATTAATTTAAAAGTAGTATATGTGGTGAGACATGACTTTTCTTTAATAAGTATAGTAGGAAAAATAATTCCTATAAGAATTATTTTTAAGCACAAAAGATAGTATAACCTAGTTATTTTTATTCTTAGCAAGAATCCATTTTGGTTTAAAGTACTTGAATTTTCCAGTGAAAATAATTTATAAAATCAGACATACATTCATCAGATAGCTTATTTAAAAACAAAAATGGTTGCATCATCATCATGTCTTAGATAGTACAGTTTCCAGAAATGCCTTACTCCCAAAGTCGGTTACATGCAGAGCACATGGATTTCATTGTACATAAAAGTTCTCATTTCACATAATCTAAACTAAGCAGAAATTTGATAAGAAAATGTTTGCTTAATAATAATAACATGGTCCCGTAAATTTATCCAGGTATTTTTCAATATTATCACCTTCTCACGACAAATGACTTCTTTTCATAAATTTCAATGTT
The DNA here is from genome assembly GCF_964165515.1 of Mesoplodon bidens. Lineage (NCBI taxonomy): Eukaryota > Metazoa > Chordata > Mammalia > Artiodactyla > Ziphiidae > Mesoplodon > Mesoplodon bidens. The sequence goes on along the minus strand of NC_138168.1, from coordinate 11,986,863 downwards.
AAAAATAAAGAGGGCACCTTTTAAATTCTTGTCAAAGGTGACTGGCCAATGCAGGGGTTGCAAATATGGGGAGATGATAAGGCGATTAGAAAGAAAAGTTAAGTGGAGAATAGATTATGAAATGTTATTGAATAAACACAGAAAATAGGTAATACCCTTTTAAAGTCTGTGCTGTGGCTGAAGGAAAGGAAGAACAGTGAGGAATGAAAGTTAGAGAATGCTGTAGGGGGAATGTCTGTCTCTTCCCCAAATAAGTATGTTGTAATCCTAGCCCCCCACGTGGTGGTACAGGGTGGAGGTGGGGAGATCAGGTCATGTGGGTGAGGCACTCGGAATGGAATCAGTGCCCTCGGAGAGTGGACAGAGGGTGGTCCCTGGCCTCCTGCCCCCCACCCTATGAGGAAACACAAGAGGACGACCATCTGAGGGCCAGGAGGCAGGCCCTCTAGACTTATGCACCTTGATCTTGGATTTCCAGCCTCCAAACCATGAGAAACAAACATCTGTGTGTGACCCACCCAGTCCTTGGTGACTCGTTAGGGCAGCCGGAGCTGACGGAGATGGAGAAAGAGGGATTAACATCAGGGAGACAGAAGGTAGGCTGGAGCTCTGTGGTGTGAGCTCACACTTAGGCACGCAGGAAAAGTGACTCTTCTCAGAATAGTCATCAGCTGGTTAACTGCCATAGCAATGCAGTTCTCACAGATGGAAACGTTTTCTTGAAGTGGGCAGATGAACCCCTCGGTCCCCATGTAGCACAGCAGGGTCCTTGCCCTGAGGGCAGGAGGATGAGCCTGGAGACGTTCTGAGCAGCAGCTCTTCGCAGAGTCACTTTTAGCTCCTGGGCTGGAGATTTCTACTTTTCATCTGGATCAAAATTCATAATAAGTGCAGAAAATGTCAACTGCATCTCTGAGATCATGATTTCCAGTTTCCATTTAAGACTTATTTCATAATAAACATTGTCCTTCATATTAAATGAAAATGTTTTCATGTTTCAATTCAGTTACAGCGTTTATGTCTGCAGTGCCCCTCCCTCTCAGAGACTATCTCCATTATTTATGAGAAACAGCCACTTGGTTTCATAATTTTCTGGATCTTTCTGGACTTCTGTACACATATTCCAGGTAGAGATGACTTAGCAACAATTGCCCCTGAAATAAGTTGGAATCAATATCAAACAACTCTTACTCCTTCAATAATTCTTCGGATTCCTGGTTGTTGTATTAGCTAGCAGTTACCACAGTAATACTGGATAGTAGATGTCGTAAACCCAGGGGCATTCAAGAAGCATTGATTTCTTCTTTGCATGAGTGTTGGGCCGGTTGAAATTTGGCTGATCTAGGCTGCCTCGGCTGGACTCGACTTTAGATTGCAAGTTTGTTCCAGGTTGGCTGCACCTGTCTTTCATCCTCCTTGGACCAGAAGCCACATGAAGCATAGTCTTCTCATGTGCCAGAGCCCAAGCAGGAAGAACATTTAGCCCTCTTCTTGTGTACGTCTGTCGACAGTTCACTGCCAGAGCAAGTCACGTGGCTGCACATCAGTGAGAAAAGAAAATATGCTTTGATTGTATTTCTGCACAGTCACACGGCACATGGCACAGCTCTGGAAAAGCAGGTAGCATAGGGAACAGTAGTGCAGTCTGCCTTGCTCCACCTTCTAGATCACAGTTAGTCTCAAGTCTTCCACACACAAAACAGCTTAATTTTAATAATCTGCTTTCCCCCAAATCCCATTATCATTAACTTATGGAATCAGGTTCAAAGTCCAGAATTGTATAATTTAGATCAGTTATCTAGATCAGTTATCGATGCAGCTCCTCCTGATGCGGAGACTTGTGAGTTTAAAAGACAAGTTGTTTAATCTTCCTCCACCCCCCTGACCCCTACACACCCAACACACAATTGTGAAACACAGGACAGTCACAGTGACACTGCATTCACAAGGAGACAGTGAGAGGCATGGAGCAGTCACTGGTCCCTAGCAGTCCTGAAATCCCTCTGGGCCAGTGTTACTGAGTCTCCCTACCCTGGAGGAAGGGAATATCCCTTGACCCCTTGAGGTACTGATGCTGCTCCCTGGGGAGTAGCCATGTAAGAAAGGAGGTTGTATCAGCGATTGTCTTGGTGAATGTATTCAGAAGCCATCAGGATTTTCAAGACAAGGAAAGAAAAAAGTTTTCCTATTTATTTTTGACACTTTTTATGCTTCTTTAATATGAGAGCACATAGGTCTCCAGATTTGTAAAGTTCTCAGTAATATGTACACATATTCTTTCCTTTATTTTATGATAAAAAATTATTTTATTATTTTTTTAATTGAAGTACAGTTGATGTACAATATTATGTAAGTTATAGGCGTGCAATATAGTGATTCACAATTTTTAAAGGTTATACTCCATTTAGAGTTATTATAAAATATTGACTATATTCCCTGTGTTGTACAATATGTCCTTGTAGCTTATTTTATACCCAATAGTTTGTACCTGTTAGTTTCCCCACCTATATACCGCCCCTCCCCCCTTCCCTCTCCCGACTGGTAACCACCAGTTTCCTCTCTATATCTGTGGGTCTGCTTCTTTTTTTGTTATATTCACTTGTTTGTTGTGTTATTTAGCTCTTTGACTAGGTGATATATTTTAATGGCCCAAACATCAAAAAGTATACAAAGATGTATACACAACAAGGCCCTACTGTTTAGCACAGGGAACTATATTCAATATCCTGTGATAAACCATAATGGAAAAGAATATGAAAAAGAATGTATATACGTATAACTGAATCACTTGGTTGTACAGCAGAAATTAACACAACATTGTAAATCAACTATACTTCAATAAAAGTAATAAAAAAGTATACAAAGATGTAATGTGAACAATCTACTTCCCAATATATTTCCATTTTTCCTCTCTTTATTTTAAACAGAAAATAGTATTGTGTTATACTGAAGGTGTTTTGCAATGTTCTTTTTTCCGGTTAACATATCTTATAGATTTTTCCATATCAGTACAGAAAGAGCTCCCTTATTGTTTTTTAGAGCTCTGTATTATTCCATTGAATGAATATACATACTTTTATTTATTTGTTTACTTATTTATTTATTTTTAACCATAATTTTAAATCAGTCCCACATTAAAGGACAGTTAGTGTGTTCTGAATGTTTTGCTGTGACACATAACGTTTCAATGAATAATCATATATGTCTTTTTACACACTCGTGAGTATACTTGCAGGAAAAAAAAATCCAAAAGTGGAAATGTTGAGTCAAAGTGTTTATGAGTCTATAATTTTGAAAGAAACTACCAAATTGCCTTTGAGGTATTTCTAACAATATTACTCCCACCAACAATATAGGGAGAGCCTCTGTATTTACAGCCTTACTAGAAATGTGGCCAATTTCCTAACTGAAAAATGAAGTTGCATTTCTTTTATTATAAATGAGGAAGAATTTATTTCATGTTTTTAAGAGCTATTTGTATTTTTTAAAACTTATTACCTGTTCTTAGACTGAGACCAAATTCCACTGAGCTGTTGGATTTTTTCTTACTGCCTTCAGTAGATATTGACTAAGGAGCTGCATATATATCAAGGAAATTAGTCCTTTTCAATTATTGGAATTGCAAATATTCTTCATAGTTATTAACTTTGCTTATAGTTTTTTTTAAAGACTATTTAGAATTTTATTTGTTTTTCTTTAATATGTGGCCTAATTTATCACTTTTTCTTTTGTGCCTTCTAGGTTTTGTGTAATAGAAAAACCTTTCTCTAAGTTGATAAAAAGAATTCTCATGTACATTTCTTCTTGTAATTTTATTGTTTCATTTGTTTTGTTACATTTCGTCTCTGATCCTTTTAGAACTTGTTCTGGTGTATGTGTGAGATAAAGGCCCAGCTCTTTTCTATATGGCTGCCCAGTTGTCTACACCACTTGCTGTATAGTCCATTTTTTCTCCACAGATATGAAATGCTACTTTTATCATATACCAAAATTCTATATATTTTGGTGTCTACTTCTGAACCTTTTTTAAAATTTTCCATCTCTACTCAGGCATGCCATTTTTCCATGTTGGTTTAATGACTGAGGCTTTAAGGTGTGTCTTATGTGGTAGAGTTACTTATTCCTCATTGCTCGTTTCCTAAATTTTCCTGGATGTTCTTGTTTATTTATTTTTCTATATAAACCTTATAATGAACTTACTGTGTTCTAGGGGAAAAAATACTGACTTCTTTTGGGTGCAGTTACATTTACAAATTAGCTTTGAGAAGACAAATGTCTTTAGAGTGAGTTTTTCTATCCAAGAACATAGTATGTGTTTCTGATTGTTCAGGTTGTCTTTTATGTCCTTTAGAAGCCTTTTTAAAGTTTCCTTCATATGGTTCTTGCATATTTCTCATTAAGTACTTTTCCTTCAGATTCTTCTTATGGCTTAGCATATGGGACGCTGAGAAGGAAGGGAGCCGTTTTAACCCTGGCTCTACATCCAGATTCCTGAAGGATTAGTACAAACAGACAGATAACGTTGTAAGAAAGCAGACAAAAGTTTTAAGTGAAAATGAGGGGACAGTTGGGAAGGTATGGCATACTGGGTGTTAACTAGCTGTTGTCATCCTATCCAGCAAAAGCCACCAGGTGAAGCACAATGTACATAGAAGGGCCCTGGAAGACAGAACAGTTGTCATTTAGAAGCAAAAAGGAAATGGATTTAAGAATTTGTGTCAATTAGGCTTGGCTGCATATAACAGCTCTCCCAAATAACAGTGAGTTTCAACAAGATAAAGGTTTATTTCTCTCTCTTATACATACGTTCTGGGTGTTGGCACTCCAACATTGGTGGGATAATTCCATAAACATCAGTGATCCAGGGTCCTTATTTCTTTTTCTGCTACTACTCATAGTGTGTGATTTCCATCATCAAGTTGGCCTCGTGGCTCAAGATGGCGGCCAAAGCTCCTGCCAACACGCACTTTTCAGGCATGAGGACAAAGAACAGGGCAAAAGTGTGTGCCGCCAAGCTGATCCAACCCTCTTCTAAGACCTTTCAGAAGCCCTACTCTTTTTCACTTCATCCCATCCTTATCTGTACAAGGGGCTGCTTTCAAGAAAACAGAGATTCTGTTACTAAGGAGGATGGGAGAATGGATTCCAGGAAGGCAACTTCTGGTCCCTGACAGGACCAGTAAACATTCTTTTAAAATTTTCCTCCTCTAAGTGTATTGAGGTGGGGCAAGAAAAACACCTAGAGGGATAATAAGTGAATAAAGTGAGTACAGTCTGATTTTTTCACCTTTTAGGATCATTTTAGGCAACTTAGCGTTGAGCAAAGTCTGAGCTGGAAATCACTGCTTTGGGCTTGCAGTTGTAACTCTAAAATGTTTTCAGGAGGAATTGAACCTCATGTTCTCTTTTTCTTCTTTAGAACTGAAGCACCTCAGTAATTAGTTAAAATACAGTCCCCAAAGGGCACAGTTTGTACAAGGCTCACAAAGAGGGTTAAGACGTAGTCTCTGCCTTTGGATTCAAAGGGCTTCCAGAAAATACAGGTGATGTTTTTTTCTCTTCGGAAGCCACCAGACTGGCCAGAGTTGGGAGCAGCTTCCTGATGGGGAGCTTGGGTGGGCTCTGGAGGGGTTTCATCCTGTGGCTCTTGTAGATGGGATTGATGTAGATTTAGTGCATAAACAACAGCAAGATTGTTTCTGCTTGTTTTTTTTTAATTGAACTGAGGTCCTTTTTCTCTTTTATTTAAATATGAATGAAATCACATTTAATATTGACTTTATTATGTTTTTACTTTATCACAATACCTGTTTTTACCTTTATCACAAGTTTCATGAAACTTGTCTCAGTTTTGTGTTGGGGGATGGAGATGGAGAATATTAAATGTACTACTTACAATCTGGGTGAGAAACATTTGAAAAATGCTGCCTTAGAGGGCAAACATCTGTCAATGAACGAGGCCTGAGGACATTGATGTCTAGGTCCCTCAGGCTCCAAAGAGCCCTCCCCTCGCCTGGAGGAGGGACCGGAGCCTGCTTTCACTTCTCAGAGACTCCATCCAGGATCCAGATATTCTGGTGTGTGAAATAATGTTATTCTGTAAATAATTATAAATATGCCAAAATATTACATTACATTTCAGGTTCTCAACTGTAGCCGTTCAATACTTCTCAGTATATCCCAAACTATATGTAAATAAACTAGTAAGACTTTCAATTCACATAGTCCAGGGACAACCTTACTTTTCTTAAGTATTTTTGGTTCTGCTGTTGTATTGAATTTATTATATTACTTTCCATGGTGAATTACAAGAAATTGCATGGTAGCACAGAAGAAAAACGAGTTTTAAAAGGAATTAGGGCACCCAAGATGTCTTTCAGTAGGAGAATGGAGAAATAAATGGTGGTACGTGCAGACACTGGAATATTATCCAGCACTAAAAAGAAATGAGCTATCAAGCAATAGAAAAAAATAGAGGAAACTGCAGTGCCTGTTACCAAGTAAAACTGCTACACACTGTATGATTCCAACTATATGACATTTTGGAAAAGGCAAAACTATGGAGACAGTAAAGAGGGCAGTGGTGTCAGAGGCTGGTGGAGGAGGGGATGAGTAGGTGGAGCCCAGAGCATTTTTAGGGCAGTGAAACAACTTTGTATGATGTTATAATGGTGGATACAAGTCATTATACATTCATCCAGACCCATAGAATGCACAACACCAAGGGTGAATCCTGATGTAAACTATGGACTTTAGGTGACCATGACATGTCAGTGTAGGTCCATCAGTTGTAACAAATGGGCCACCTGGTGGGGATGGTGACAGTGGAGAAGGCTGTCCATGGGTGAGAGCAAAGCATACATGGGAAATCTCTACTTTTCTACTCAATTTTGCTGTGAACCTAAAACAGCTCTAAAAATAAAGTCTATTTAAAACACTTTAAAAAAAAAGAAATTAGGGATTAATATAAGAATTGTGAGAAGGGTGCAGTTGTGGGGAATTGTAGAAATATGTTCTCTGGGGGGTGCTTCCATGGAGTAACTGCTGAAAAATGCTGAGAATAATGCTGCATCCAAAGGACAGAAGCCACCATTTGTGATGTGTTACATGGGACCAATAAATAAGACAGAAGGAAAAGTTTAAATCTTACCACAAGCTCTTCTATCAATGACCTTTCCACTCACAGCTCGTTTGGTGTTCCTCTACTTGGTCTCTATTGATTCTGAACGTCTTTCATTTCATAACAGCAACTCGGAGCTTTTGCGCTCCACTAAATTTCATTTTAAAACCTATTCTTCCTTAGAAATGATAATACAGACGCCACTCTTACAAGCACAAAATTTAAAGAACATCAAATCCCCTAAATAATTTGTTCCTCTCTCAGAGGAGGCAATGGAGCTGCAGATGGTGTGCTCAGTGAGCTGAGAACTTGGACCCGAGAAGCTATTAATTCTCACAGCAGCTCTTCTGCTAATTTATGGTCCCAGGAATTGATGTCATTCAGAGTCAGCTTCATACACTATAAATCTATAAAATGAGAAAATAAAATTCTCTTGTATTTTAAGAATACTTACAGCGCTCTAAGCTTAGGCTATTGTATTAGTTATCTATTGCAGTGTAACAAATTACCCCAAATATAGGGGCTTAAGGCAACATGAGTTCATGATCTCAGTTTCTGTGGGTCACGAGGTGTCTGTGCACAGCTTCTCTGGGTTCTCAGATCCGGGTCTCACCAGACTGAAAGGCAGTCGTGGGCCACCAAAACACTGAAGTACTTACCAAAGAAATAGCTTTTTCCAATGTTTATTACAGTAATCCCATAGCCTTCTCAAAAAGTTTGAATTTCTGCCCTGGATAGAGTAGCATCTACAGAGACTCACTCTAGTTTTTCCATTCCAATTGCCTTCGGTTCACAAATATTTATTGAGTGCCTCTAATTTGCCAGTTCAAGGCACTGGACACATGAGATGAATAAGAGGACCTGATCATAGGGAATGAGTGGTCTTGTAGTGAAGCAGGTTGTGGGAGGGACATTAAGGGAGGCCAAGTCTGAAGCATTTTGAGAGGAGGAAAGAGACTCAGAGTGGTTGCCAGGATCGGTTTGTCTTAGCGAAACTTCCCTACTAGTGAATAACTGGGCATCGTCTGCTAATGATAGATTTGCCATGGGCAGCTGCTATATCCGGAGACTACAGAGCAGCCAGCCAAGGTCATCTGAGTCGACAAGGACCGTTCCAAGGCTGAAGGGCTCACATGAGATTCTCAGTGAAAGACCCAGTGCAAGGAGCAGCTTCGTGACAATGTTATCGCTGGAATGTACTCATGTTTCCCAGCCCACGAGGAGGAGGGTATTCTGCATAGAGGATCGAAGGTGGATGAAGACTTTTCTGAGCACAGTTACACAGATGGAAGGAAAGTCTTAGGAAGGAGAACTGTATGCTGAAAGTTTCAACAAACTAGTGGTCCCATCTGGTACCTTGGACTCTCCTAGAACCCTGGGATCTTAACTGCTGCATCCTGTCAGCTCTCATGTCCTCCTCCAGCCCTTTCCTCTGTCCTCTAAGCACGACTTGATTGACGCCAGAATTGGGCATCTCCGGGGAGGCAGACCTGGGAATTGTTCTGGCATGATGTTACGTTGGAGATGATGTTCCTGACTGAAGAGCTTACATTCCCAGGCTTGCAGTGTGATGAACCCTGTAGCAGGAGCCACAGGTGGAGGTGCTTCCTTCCAGAAGGGCTTGAAAATGTGAAACTGGCATTGGGTCTTCTATCGGTTAGGGAAGAAGGTCTGTGATGGGAGTTTGGGTGGAGCAGTCAATGCACTAGTCCTTTCCTTGAGGGGACGTCCAAGAACGTTGAATTGGGAATGAATTGAACTTTAGCTGCCGCTTGAATGTAACGTTGCCCAGTCAACGGGCTCCCAGAGGGAGCTCCAAGGCTAAGGTCTCGAGTGTCACAGGAGATCCCGCAATGTTTCCTTTTCTGTTGCCTTTCTAACAGTATTGGGTCACCAGGAAGACTGATTTCATTGAAAGGATGGCGCCCTTCAACTTTCTACCCCCTTTACGAGGCAGCCTGTAAGAAAGAGCCTCCAGTGTGAATGACACTCAGTCTCTCAGATGGGGAAGCAAGAGTCCAGATGTCTCTTAGGGCATCACTTCTCAAACCTATATGCTCATATACATCCCCTGGGTATCTTGTTAAAATGCAGGTCCTGATGTAGTAGGAGAGACGGGAGGAGTGGTGAGAATTTGCATTTCTAACACGTTCCCAGGTGATCTGCAGACCTCACTTGAAGTAGCAAAACTTGGGAGCTATAGAATAGGGAAAACGTACCTTAGAAGACATGATCAGGGTCTACATACACTATAAAGCCACAAAATTAGAGGAGACTTGGCTTATCCCATGAAGCTGAAGTGAGAATTTAAGAACACTTCAGGAAGACTCACAGATCAGCAAGGAAAAGACAAAACCCAAGCAAATACAGTTTGCTGAAGCGAGTCTCTAGAGAGGGCATCGGGAAAGGACAAGAAGTCTGGCAGTGGCTGGAGAGGTAGACAAATTAAACTCCATTAACCACTGACTCTGAAGGATATGATCTTCTGGCTGAAATTTTAGGGGCCACTTAATTCCAGCTCCACAGCCCCCATGACCCATCCTGTTCCCACATACTGGCTCTCAGATGCTTCCATACAGTAGGGAAACACCTGAAGGTTCCTGGCTTGTGGATGAATTTTAGGTTGTCAAATATTCATAGGGCGATTTGGTGGAGGCAGGGTGGTGAGTGTGAAACCTCCCTGGGGGAGAATAATGATGGAAGGCTGGTTAGAAAATAGCTTCAGTATCTTTTTTTGTAAGAGGTCATTTGAATATTAATACAATGCAACTCAAAGGTCACCAAAAGATTTGTATTTCTCTTAAAACATAATGTGGCAAAACTTCCCTTGTGTAACAGATGCCGTCGTAATACTGTCGTAGAAATAGTTTTCAAAGTTTGTAAGGGCTGCAGAAGTTCTACTTGATCTGCTCACATATAAAAATGTGACTTGCCCGGCTCTTCTTTCTACTGCTATTTATATCAGCTGTCCTCTGGGAGATCAGCTTTCTTCACAGCATCGGATATAAATAACCACAGTTCTCTTAAGTATGATCTGCTCAAGATTGCCAGGTAACATAATTGATATCTGCTTACTTATATTCATGATTTGTCAGTGATATGCTTTGTTACTTATATAAGTTAATACCTTTCATATACAATTCAATAACCATTATGCCTTACCGCAATGATTTTATTAAAAACTTTACTATTCTTGGTGAGCAGGTAAGTTGAGTTTAAACACTACAGGGACATTCAGAAACAAGCCCAGTGGAGGTCTTTTGAGGCCATGCCCTTGAGCTGGAATTTCTGTGAGAGACTTGGGTCAAGTACAAATGCAGAAGTGAGCATATGTACCCAATAGGTGCAGCTGTCTGATGTGCCTCAAGTCTGCTCTGATGTCTTTCAGAACTAGGGAGTGTGGGCTTCTGCTTCTTTTCATGCCCCTTACACTGTGACTAAAAGAAAGCTGAAGTATTCTTGCTTCTGTGAGAAAAATCTCAGTCAACAAAAGCTGGGATAGAAAACGTTTTCACGGGCAAAACCAACCTGTAACATTTTCATCTTAAAATTGTTCACGTTGAAGGCTACTCTGTCTAGCTTCTGCATAAGACTCTTCAAAAACCTTTGACATTTAGACCACTTTAGATGTAACTTGATCTAAAATGCAGTCTCGACCTCAGGTCATGTAGCAGCAATCATTAAATACTTAGAAAAATTAAAGATCAAAGTATGAAGTAGCAGTAGAAATGTAACTATGTATATAAAAGCATTAATAAATAAGCTATAGTTTTTCTCTACTGGTGATGAGTCCAAATGTTATTAAATCTAATTAATGAACTCCTTCATAATATAAATAATGTATTTCATTAAGTATTCTTCATGATTTTAGTCATTAAAATGTAATTTAATTATGTTAATAGAATTTTAATGGAATTTAATTTAATATTACCATGCAGCTTCATAATTTGAATTTTAAAATAAATTTGTTGTAAATATAAGCCCATTTTATTTTCATTTTTCATTATAGAATATAATGGATGAAAAGAGAGCATAATGAAAATTTTACAAATTCAATTTATTAACATCTCTAGTAGTGACCATACCAATGTTATGATGCAATAAACATGTGCCCTTTTAAAATCCAGATACCATTAGGGATCTATTAGGACTATGCTTGTGTTCACTTTGCATCTAATACAAGCAGGTTATAAAGGAGAGAAGGCTGGAGCTGGATGCAGCTTTCTGCTTTGTATTCTTACAAGGGCTGTAGTTTTAACCTTCTATCTAGTGAACCTTGCCCATCTCATGGACAAGTCCAAACTGAAATGAAAATAAAGTATTAGATGTAGTATGAATTGTTGTTATTGCTGCCCTCATGATAAGCCAGGTTTTGCTGCAATAACAAAAGAAAATCAAAGCCCCAGATCTCAGTGGCCTGAAGAGCAGATGTTTGTTTCCCTCTCTCCTGCTGGTCTGCAGGAGCTTGGTCAGCTCCTTATGCCCTGCGAGGCCCAGGCCAATGGATGCTCCAGCCAACCTGTGCTTCCACAACCACCAGCCGAGGGGAGGCTGCCAGCAATTATGTCCTGGCGATTAAGCCTCCCTGCCAGACAGGACACACCACTGACTCTGCTCATGTTCATTGGCCAAAGCAAGTCCAAGGCTACACCGTACTTTACAGGGAGTGGAGAAGTCTGGTCCACCGGAGGCCTGGAAGGAGGGGGTCAGGCACACCTTTGACCAGTGATGGGCCGTAATGATTATCACAGGTATTTTATCCTGGAACTGGAGCTTGTTCATCCTGATGTGGATTGAGTGAAGAAATTAGGTTTGTCTTGCAATGGTAGGGAGGACCATTATGTAACTTTCTACTCTAAATTGTGTATATGTGCACCCAAGATTTGAGAAGAGAAGATGCCCTCATATAAAATAAATAAAGATCAGGATACATTTTTTGAGACATATACACAGTTATTAGGAACATTTTGTATGTATGTTATATATATAAAATATACTAGAAATATATATATAATATATAAGGAATATTTTATGTTTATATACTAAAAAATATATATATATACACTAGAAACATTATATTAGTAACATTTTGTATATATATACACTATATATATATATTATATATATATAGTACATATATATATAAATATATATACTATATATAATATATATACTAGAAATATATATATTATAGATATACTAGAAATATATATTGAAAATATATATATAATGTATATTATATATACTAGAAATGTATTATAATATATATGTTATATATACACTAGAAATATATATATATATATATGTATATTTAGAAAAAATAGTAAGAAAGACAGAGGGTCACCATACTTGCTAAGGCATCCTATAGCGAGACTGGGGAAGATTTTTTGGAGAAACACCAGTTAAGAACTGGATGTTGAAAAATGGGAGGCATATGGATTTATGGAGAGGAAAGGATGAACTAAAATACAAAGAAAAATTCAACACAGAAATTCTGATTTCTGGGCTATTCTTAATGAGCACATTTATGTTGTTTTTGCTAAAATATCAGTACCCTTTACTCTAGTGACTCAGCTTTTCTGTCTCCATTTCTCCTGCACTTTGCCTTATTGCTTTGCCATTTAAAAGCCTAGCAGTGAGAGGGATTTTGGAAAGTGTGTCTATTTCTATGTGTGCAGTGGCTCCTTAAAGCTGGAAAGATCAAGTGAGGAATCATTGGCTCCTGCATACTTTTGTCGCCTCTGATTTTTTTTAATAGATTTATTGTATTTATTTTATTTTTGGCTGCATCAGGTCTTCGTTGCTGCGTGTGGGCTTTCTCTAGTTGCGGCAAGCATGGGCTACTCTTCGTTGTGGTACGCGGGCTTCTCATTGCAGTGGCTTCTCTTGTTGCAGAGCACAGGATCTAGGCCTGCAGGCTCCAGGCCTGCAGGCTCCAGTAGTTGTGGCTCGTGGGCTCTAGAGCACGGTCTCAGTAGTTGTGGTGCACGGGCTTAGTTGCTCCGCAGCATGTGGGATCTTCCTGGACCAGAGCTCGAACCTGTGTGCCCTGCATTGGCAGGCGGATTCTTAACCACTGCGCCACCAGGGAAGCCCCTGTTGCCTCTGATCTTAATTGCTTGAATTGTGCTGTCTAAACTTAGCAATGCATCATAGTATCAGATCAACAAAAGACTAGACTGAGTGTTTCAGTCAACTGGGTGTAACTGTCACACTCTACAGTCTCAGGACACTCACCCCAGGGTTCAGCAATCAAGGCCAGGATCGGTCAGGGTACTTGCAACTTTTCCTTAGTTTTACTACATTTTAGCCTCTATTAATGGGAGAATTTCAGCCATGCTCTCTTTAAACTGAGTTAATACTTTGCTATGGAATTAAAGCAACTTTTGGAGATAAAAACTAGGTGCTGACTTAATGCTAGTCATAGTGAATGTCCAACTCTTCTTAAAGGATGTGGCTGTGTTTGTTCTCTAGGGTTGTCATAACAAATTACCACAAATTGTGTGGCTTAGGACAACAGAATTGTATTCCCTCACAGTTCTGAGGCCAGAAGTCTGAAGTCAAGGTGTGGGAAGGTCATGTTTCCTCTGAAGGCTCCAGAGAAGAATCTTTCCTTGCCTCTTCCCAGCTTCTGGGGATTCCCATCAATCCTCAGCATTCCTTGGCTTGTAGCACATCACTCCAGTCTCTGCCTCTGTCATCACATGGCTCTTCTCCCTCTGTCTCCCCTGTGTATCTCTGTGTCTCTGTCTTTAAATTTTTTCTCTTCTTCTGAGGACACCAGCCATTGGACTGAAAGCCCACTGTGACCTCATTTGAACTATATTACATCTGCAAAGACTATTTCCAAGCAAGATCACATTGACAGGTACCAAAGGTTAGCATTTCAACATCTTTTGGAGAGACACAGTTCAACGCACAACAATGGCATTACTGAAACTTTCTGTAATCTGTGGCACACTGCTTATAAAACCCTGTGGAATGCCCCCTCTCCCAGCACCGAAATCCATGACTTAGACTAATTTCATTAAGGAGATTCCCCGTGCTTCTGATTGCCACTTTATTTAAAATTCTGCAGCATTGTTTAGTTGCCCTAAGGCCGAGTTCCTTGGTAGCAGTTCTTCTCTTTCTCATGATTTTCTCGATGAGACTTGTCAAACTTTCACCTTCCTTTTTTAAAGTATCTGAGGCAGTTCAGATGAACCAGAGGAGACATGCCAGTGATAAAGGGTGAGTCATTCTTCCCCGCCGACCCCCATTTCTGGGATCTGCTGACAGATACTAAGGGTAGCTGTCATTGAACTAAGTCTGAAGCAGTGGTAAAAGGAAATAAGGCTTGCACTGCTTCTAGTGAAGATACTTCGAATTGCTTTTCCCTCTTGCTTTTCAACTTTTACTTGGATACAATTAGCTAAACACTTTTTTTAAAAATCTAAGCGAAATCTTGGAGCACCATCTTTTCATTCAAAGTAACATTAATATAATTTTGCATATAGGACTCAGGAAAATAGTTAGAAAATTCCGTTTAGGATAATAAATTGAGACTCCGTAGATCCGGATAATACAGTAGTTCCCCCTTATCCACAGTTTCCCTTTCTTCGGTTTCAGTTACCTAAGGTAAACTGTGGTTCAAAAATATTCATTGGAAAATTCCAGAAAGAAACAATTTATAATCTTAAATTGCATCCCAGTTCTATGTAGCATGAGCAAATCTCATCCCGTCCCACCCGGGATCTTCAACTGTCGACATTGTCCTGGCTCCCTGGTCCAGCCTCACCTGAAGCAGATGGTCCTTCTGACGTCTCATCAGAAGGTCAGCAGTATCCTAACACTAGGTCACAATGCCGACATCATTCACTCACTTCACCTCAACATGCAGGCATTTTCTCCTCTCACATCAGCACAGGAAGTCTGAGCACAGTACAATAAGATATTTTGTATCTTTTCTGCATAACTTTGATTACTGTTTATTGTTATAATTATTCTATTATGTTATTAGCTATTGTTGTTTATCTTCATCTGCCTAATTTATAAGTTAAACTTTATTATAGGTATGTATTTATAGGAAAAAAACATAGTACATATAGGGTTCAGTACGGTCCATGGTTTCAGGCATCCGTTGGGGGTCTTGGAATGTATCCCTTGAGGATGAGAGGGGATGACTGTAAATTGAGACCCAAGAGCATCCTTCTATATTAAATTATGTTACTATGTTAAAGTGATATATGCCATACATTGTATATACTAATGTAGTGATGGCCCACAGGAGTGAAATGACTTGATTCTATCTAGCAGAACTGCAAACCCTTTCAATTATAGTAATGAAATATGATGTGTTGGAATGTAATCCTGCGTAGGAGGAGACAAGGATATGAATTTTGAGGTCTCTTAAGGATTATATTACTTTATAATTCTTCTATTTACCTGTCCCTAGTTCAGGGAGCTTTACTTGGCAGCCTGTTATAAATGAGGATCTTGAGCCCCCTCCCAAATTTACTGAATCAGAATCTGCATTTTAAGCAAACTGTTATATAGAGAATGGATAAACAGCAAGGTCCTACTGTAGAGCACAGGGAACTGCATTCAATATCCTGTGATAAACCATAATGGACAAGAGTATTAAAAAGGATATATAGTTATGTATAACTGAATCACTTTGCTGTACAGCAGAAATTAACACAACATTGTGAATCAACTGTACTCCAGTACATTTTAAATAATAAACATTTTTAAAAAGAATCTGCATTTTAACAAGATCCTCACGTGATCTGAATGCACATTAAATTTTGAGAAGCACTGACGACTTGACTATACCTGAGAGGTGACTAAATTCCTACACTTTCTCTTCAATAGTTCCTTTTTTTGTTAGCTGCTGCTTATACCTTTGTCGAGAGAGATGAGGCCCCTGACTAATAAAAAATGTTTTTACTAATTACTTTGGGGGAAAATCTCAGTAAATCAGGCAAAAGTTCTCGAAGAGCCTGTAAACAGGTTTTCATAATGGAGAGCACAGTGGATTAGGAAAACCAACCCCTGTCAACACCACAGACTTGCCAGGAGAGCTCAGTGGGAACAAGAGGGCCCCAGTGTTGCACTGAAGCAAATCAGAAGTGTCTAGTGTGCCAGAGAAAATTCATGTTTTTCCCGCACCAGCTCTGACATGTTCACACATGAATGTATTTCATTCAGAAAAAGTCAAAGCTCTAGAATGGCACAGTGTGGCTCTATGAGAAACAGATGTGTCATGGTCTACCCACCCCCTGACCACCTGTGGTTTGCCCATGACTCAACTCTCTTGAATAAACGGGAGTTAACTCTTGGATCTAGAACAAATTCTAAATTACGGATTTATTTTCTTCCTTCTCCTATTTCTCCTCCTTGCTCATTGCCATGACAGAACCTTACAATTCAGAGAAGTTTGAATGAACTACAAAAGGAATTCTCAGTGCTCCAAAGCATTTTATTTCAAAGGCAGGTCCTGGTGCTTCCCTGGTGGTGCAGTGGTTGAGAGTCCGCCTGCCAATGCAGGGGACACGGGTTCGTGCCCCGGTCCGGGAAGATCCCACATGCCGCGGAGCGGCTGGGCCCGTGAGCCATGGCCGCTGAGCCTGCGTGTCCGGAGCCTGTGCTCCGCAACGGGAGAGGCCACAACAGTGAGAGGCCCGCGTACCGCAAAAAAAACCAAAAAACAATAAAAGGCAGGTCCTGGCTCTGATATTTAGGTTGAGGTTTTGTGAAAAGTTCAAACAGAATACCAACTTCTCCAGCCAATTAGAGAGACTGATTTTTGTTTATACTTTAAAGCCACCTGGTTGTGAGGTATTTTCACTTTCTGCTTATTTTTTTAGTCGAGGGTAGGCATTATTCTCATTCAGAAATATGTTTTGAATGCCATTGGTCATTCACTTAATCTTCAGCTACCCCTGTTCATGGAATCGTGTGCACAAATTAAAACCATTAATATTCCTCAAAATTTAGTCCCTGCTGTTAAAACTCGCCCTCAGCCACTTCCTCCAGCTGCTTACAAGTAGCCAAAAGGAAGGATTTGAACGTCATTACGATTTATTTCTCCCGCCATGCTCTGCTTTCCATTCCACAGAAAATGGGCAGGGAAATGGTCCCAACATGGGTAGATGGATGGAAAAATACAAGGCACAAAAGCCCACACAGAGAATAATCAAGCCCTCAAGAGTCACTGACAGTTTTTCAAAATATTTTCATTTCCATTTATGTAATCAACTTAGGGTTGTTTTGACATACCATTGAGGTCTTTGGTTTTTCTTTTCATAGAATATTTCTTTATTTGTTTCTTCAGAAAGCATTATCTAATTAAAAGCAAACATATAAATCAAGGAAGTACTCACCATTCATGGTCCAGTTATAATTACAATGACAATACTATCCAAAAAAACAAAACCTTTTTAAAACCCATAATTACTTCATTATTTATAATTTCTAAATTGAAATGCAAATAACATGGAATTTAAATTCCATAAAACCTTGGTCTGTATATCTTGCTATCAAAATGCTATTCAGAATAACACATGGCAAATTCTACATGCTTTTTATAAATGGGGAAACTTGAGTGACAAAGAAGGAAATAACCTGGCCTCAATGTGAGTCATTCACAAACGTTGGAAAGAAACTTCCAATTGCATCTCCTAAAAGAGTGTTTTGTGGGTTCACATGCACTACGTATATCCAGAGTGAAAGAATGTCCTGGAAATAAATAATCTATGAAGTCTGATGGTTAAGTATTAATTATTTAATAATAAAGATTTACTAGAAACCAAATGCAGTGTCATTTTAGATTTAGTTTTCAAAAGAGAAAATATTCCGTTTCAACACCCAGGTTTGGAAACAGCTTTAAGTTTACTCAGGTCAGATAACCCTCAGTGAATTATCAATGTACTTTGGGAATATTTTATGAACAATAAAACCAGATGATGGCAGATTTTGGTCACAGGCTGAGCTATAGAAAAGTAATGAGCTTTTTTTTTTTTTTCCCATTGAAGTGATTTTTCATATTGCCACAATGCGGTGCTTTCTAAGTCCAGTTGGTTAAAAAAGCCACAACACCGATAATTCAGAATGTAAAGCCACCCTATGATCAAGTATACATTTGATACATTATTTTTATTTTTATTTTTTTTTTTTTTGCTGTACGTGGGCCTCTCACTGTTGTGGCCTCTCCCGTTGCGGAGCACAGGCTCCGGACGCGCAGGCTCAACGGCCATGGCTCACGGGCCCAACCGCTCCGCGGCATGTGGGATCTTCCCAGACCGGGGTACGAACCCGTGTCGCCTGCATCGGCAGGCGGACTCTCAACCACTGCGCCACCAGGGAAGCCCACATTTGATACATTAAAATCACTGAATTTGAAATTAAAAAGCTCTGAATTAAATAGATACGTAGTTCTTAAAAGCCTGATCCACTGGTCACACTTAGACTGATCTTGTATCTTGTAAGCAAAGCGACAATGATGCCAAGTGTGATGTGCCTGAGATCAATCCTTTCACCTGATTATAATAGCCTAAAACAGACTGTACTGTTACATCCTCCCACTTCCATCCCTTCAACATGTATTTAGTAACTTTCACCAATTTGTGTCACTCAAAAACATACACCTTCAGAGTATGCTGGTTGACCAAAGATATTATTCTAGATGTTCACTTGGACAGAGCTGGCCGTGAGTGCCAAAAAATGGCTGACACGTTGTTCCTACCATTGAGAAGCCTACAATTTGGCTCAATAAAAAAACCTGTGCAAAATTAGCTTTAAAACAGGAAGGATTATCCAAGGCAGTGGTGGGAGAGGGCAAGGCATAGATGAGGAGTAAGAAACAACATTTGAACTGGATCTTAAGGGATAGACAGTGGTTTTGATAGAAATGTTGGAAGACAATTCCAAGGAGTGGGTCTGTGTGAACCAAGGCACAGACTCAGGAAAGTCCAGGGTGCATTCAGGTAATGAATCATCTGGTAGGATTTGGGCTCAGAGTGGAAAAGGGGACTAGAAAATATGTATGAAAATGTAGGTTGAAGCCAGATTTGAGACAGCTTAACAACACGCTATGGAGTTAAGACTATTCCTATTGGTAATGGGGGACCATGAAAATATGTTTGGTGAGTTTTTCTGTCATCAGATCATATTCACATTGGTTATAACAAGGATAAATGTAGAGAAAATATGCATACTTGGAATACAAAATCATCAAATAGCTTGGATCACTTGAAGTTACCAGTTTTGAAAATCAGTAATTGTTAAATATCATTAGTTTTCACCTTAATAAATTCATCCTTGAGTCAGAAATGTGTATTTTGTCTTTAACTTGTTTTAAGAAAAGACATTCTTAAAATGTAATCTAATTAAGATTGAGTGAGGCATCACTGTGCTTTAGTGGAAAGCGCTGGATTGATTCTACACTTTTTTCGACCACCTTCTATGTCTTAAGCACACATATTACATACCTCTATTCATTACCTGGTGCTAGATTCCTATAAAGGATTAATTATGGTCAGAATGTTTATTAAGTTTCCCCAAATCATTAGCAAGTAAATGATTGTGTTCGATTTCAGGGTTACATCTTTTGCTTTTTGTTTGGGACTTGGGCTTTGATTTTTGCTGAATACGGGGCTAAGCTATTTCTGCAGCATGGCCAGCAATTCCTTAGTGAAAAATCATAGGTGTGTTGAGCGAATGTCCTGAATTACACACAGAATCAAGTTCTGGGTGAACAGCAGTCACCAAGAAAGACATTGTCCTTTTACTTGTGGAGTTTATATTTGAGTTGGGAAACAGATTTTAAATTATTTGTACTGGGAGACAGATTTTTAAAAAGACACTAATTACAAACTAATTGCTTCTCTCAAATCAAGCTGTGTGCTACAATTCAGAGTACAGGTGAGTATAAAATGCATAAGAGGAGGATCTTGATGCCAGGGCAGGAAGAATGTCCTCGGGCATTTAAGCTAAGACCTGAGGATGAGTAGGCGTTAACAAGTAAAAAAGATAGGAGGATTTTAGGCAAAGAAAATAGCTTTTTCCTATTTTTGCTTTCTTCAAGAAGTAGCTCTATCTCAAGGCAGATGAGCTTGGCAGTAAAAGTCAGGGTGTTAAGAAAATATTAGTTTCACCCTGGCCCCGCCTCACCCACTGACATGGGCGCCATCGTCAACCTCAGCACCACCGCGGTCCATCACACAAACAGGATCGCCACACCCGCCGGAATTTTCTCCCTCCTACTTGGCACACAGTTTATACTGACAAACTGGGACAGCCAGTACGTGTCAAGTAGGAAACTAGATGAGATTATTCCGAAGCTCTGTTTCTGTCCTAGGAATCTGTGACACTGTGTTTCTGGTCCTTATACTGCTGTCATTTGAATAAGTGGTTTTATCAGAAACAGGGCACAGCATGCCGTGACAAAGGGCAGGAAGGGAAGAATCAATTGCTATAGATTCTTCTAGATTCTAGAAGAATGGTTTTTGAAGAGACAGGAAAACTGTGCCCACTGTGAATGTTGGAATGTTATTTATAAATTAATAATTAAAATACAATGCAATTTCTTACTTGCTAGGAAGATGGAAAATTTGCTTTCATATAAGATAGCTTTTAATTTCTTTGTTATTAAAACAAACAAAAGATGTGAAATATTAACTTAAAATATGTAGGCTAATAGGAGAAAACTGAGATGTAGGGGAAGAAATTGTGGCGTCAATCTGGTTTTTTGTTACTTTTCAATCCTTTCTTTATTCTGGTACTGAATTCCTGAACAGAGCAGAATTCATACTCCAGCCACTTTATATACTGTTGGTTTCATTTAGAGATATTTTCCCTCTGAATGTTCCACAAAACACAAGTCCAATACTAATGTATTTCTAGGTTTTGGTGACTATGAATAAAACTGCTATAAACATTCTCAGAGAGGTCTTTGTGGGGTATTTTTTGTGGATAAATATGTAGAAGAGATAATCCTGGGTTGTATGGTAACTTTATAGGAAACTGCCAACTATCTTTCCAAAGTGGCTCTATCACTCTGCATTCCAGTCAGCAAGGTGAGTTTCAGTCCCTCAGTATCTAGACCAGCACATGGCAGAGGCAGTTTTTGAAATTGTAGTCGTTCAAGTTGTCTTATAGTGATGTCTTATTGTAGCTTTAATTTGCATTTCTCTAATACCTGACGGTGGTGAGCATCTTTGCATGTTACTTGCCACCCATTTCTCTGCTTATGTGAAGTGTCTTTTAAAATATTCTGCCCATTTTTAAAATGGGTTCTTTGTTTTTCATTATTGATTGTAAGAGTTCTTTATAAATTCTGAATAGAAGAGTTTTTGATTGAATGTGTTTTGCAAATTTTTTCTCAGAATCTATGGCTTCTCATTTTCTTAGCAGTCTATTTTTAAATTATGTAGATTCTTTGAGCTTTCCTACATAGACATCATGTGGTCTGCAAATAAAAGACAGTTTTATTTATTCCTTTCTGATCCATGTACCTTTTACTCCTTTTTTATACTTTATTGCATTGGCTAAGATCTCTACTATGAGGCTGGATAGGAGTAGTGGAAGCAGTCTTGCCGTGTTCCTGATCTTAGGTGAAAGCCTTCATTCTTCCGTCATTAAGTGTGGTGTTAATTGTGGGTTTGTTGTGGGTGCCCTTTATCGAGTTGAGGAAGTTCCTTTCTACTCCTAGTTTCCTGAGGGTGTTTATTATAAAGGATCCTGAGATGATCATGTTATTATTAGTGCAGCTGTTGTCAGTCACCAAATATTGACTCAATCCTGCATTTCTAGGAGAAAAGCACTTTGGCATAAAATATTATCTTTTTTCTGTACCACTGGATTTTTGTTGTGTTTTGAGAACATCTTTTACATCAGCGATTCCTAACTGGGGACAGTTTTGCTTCCCAGGGGACATTTGA
Source organism: Mesoplodon bidens (assembly GCF_964165515.1). Classification (NCBI taxonomy): domain Eukaryota; kingdom Metazoa; phylum Chordata; class Mammalia; order Artiodactyla; family Ziphiidae; genus Mesoplodon; species Mesoplodon bidens. The sequence goes on along the minus strand of NC_138168.1, from coordinate 11,964,822 downwards.
CAATGTCTGCAGACATGTTTGGTTGTCACAACTAGGAAGAGGGGGACGATTTGCTACTGGCATCTAGTGAGTAGAGGCTGGGGATGCTGCTAAACCCTCTAAATTGCACAGGAAAGCTCCCAATAACAAAAAAAAATTATCTGGCCCCAAATGTCAATGGTGACAAGTTTGAGATATCACGCCTTACAGTCTTCCAAATCTTTAAAATTTGTCCACATATGTTTTATGGCCCAGAATATGACTATCTTAGTGAACATTCAGTGTACATGTGAAAAGAATGTGCATTCTCTTGATGTCGAGGGACTGCTGTTAAATGTCAGTTCCGTCAGGTTGGTTGATGGTGGTGTTAAAGCCTCCGCAGTGTGGCTGAATCTTTCCTCTCCTTGCTCTGTGGATGGCTGAGCAAAGGGTGCTGCAGTCTCCACCTGCAACTGTGAGCCTGTCACCTCCCCTTTCAGCTCTGTCAGCTTTGCTTCACAGATTCTGAAGCTCGATTGTTGGGTACTTTCAGGCTTTTATAAATTCTTGAAAAATTGACCTCTTTATCATTGCATAATGTCCCTCTTATTCCTAGTAATATTCCTTGTTCCAGAGTCTACTTCTTTTATATAGTCATCCAGCTTTCTTTTCATTAGTGTTTATGTGGCATATTTTTCATCCTTTGATTGTTAACCTATTCATGTCTCTATAAAGTGTGCTTCTGTACACATCCTCTAGGTGAGACCTTCTTTAATCCAAGTTGACAGTCTCTGTCTCCGAATTACAGTGTTTAGAGCATTTACATTTTTTAACATCTTTTTTTTTAACATCTTTATTGGAGTATAATTTCTTTACGATGGTGTGTTAGTTTCTACTGTATAACACAGTGAATCAGCTATATATATACATATATCCCCACATCTCCTCCCTCTTGCGTCTCCCTCCCACCCTCCCTATCCCACACCTCTAGGTGGTCACAAAGCACCGAGCTGATCTCCCTGTGCTATGTGGCTGCTTCCCACTAGCTATCTATTTTACATTTGGTAGTGTATATATGTCCATGCCACTCACCTCGTCCCAGCTTACCCTTCCCCCACCCCGTGTCCTCAAGTCCATTCTCTATGTCTGCATCTTTATTCCTATCTTGCCCCTAGGTTCTTCAGAACCATTTTTTTGTTAGTTTTTTTTTTTTAGATAACATATATATGTGTTAGCATACAGTATTTGCTTTTCTCTTTCTGACTTATTTCACTCTATATGACAGACTCTAAGTCCATCCACCTCACTACAAATAACTCAGTTTTGTTTCTTTTTATGGTGGAGTAAAAATCTATTGTATATATGTGCCACATCTCCTTTATCCATTCATCTGTCGATGGACGCTTAGGTTGCTTCCATGTTCTGGCTATTGTAAATAGAGCTGCAGTGAACATTGTGGTACATGACTCTTTTTGAATTATGGTTTTCTCAGCATATATGCCCAGTAGTGGGATTGCTGGGTCATATGGTAGTTCTATTATTAGTTTTTTAAGGAACCTCCATAGTGTTCTCCATAGTGGCTGTATCAATTTACATTCTCACCAACAGTGCAAGAGGGTTCCCTTTTCTCCACATGCTCTCCAGCATTTATTGTTTGTAGATATTTTGATGATGGCCATTCTGACTGGTGTGAGGTGTTACCTCATTGTAGTTTTGATTTGCATTTCTCTAATGATTAGTGATGTTGAGCATCCTTTCATGTGTTTGTTGGCAGTCTGTATATGTTCTTTGGAGAAATGTCTATTTAGGTCTTCTGCCCATTTTTGGATTCGGTTGTTTTTTTGAAATTGAGCTGCATGTGCTGCTTGTATATTTTGGAGATTAATCCTTTGTCAGTTACTTCATTTGCAAATATTTTCTCCCATCCTGAGGGTTGTCTTTCCATCTTGTTTATGGTTTCCTTTGCTGTGCAAAAGCTTTGAAGTTTCATTAGGTCCCATTTGTTTATTTTGTTTTTATTTCCATTTCTCTGGGAGGTGGGTCAAAAAGGATCTTGCTGTGATTTATGTCATAGAGTGTTCTTCCTAGGCTTTCCTCTAAGAGTTTCATAGTGTCTGGCCTTACATTTTGGTCTTTAATCTAGTTTGAGTTTATTTTTGTGTATGGTGTTAGGGAATGTTCTAATTTCATTCTTTTATCTGTAGCTCTCCAGTTTTCCCAGCACCACTTATTGAAGAGGCTGTCTTTTCTCCATTGTATATTCTTGCCTCCTTTATCAAAGGTAAGGTGAATATATGTGCATGGGTTTATCTCTGGGCTTTCTGTCCTGTTCCATTGATATATATTTCTGTTTTTGTGCCAGTACCATACTGTCTTGATTACTGTAGCTTTGTACTATAGTCTGAAGTCCAGGAGCCTGATTCCTCCAGCTCCATTTTTCTTTCCCAAGATTGCTTTGGCTATTCGGGGTCTTTTGTGTTACCATACCAATTGTGAAATTTTTTGTTCTAGTTCTGTGAAATATGCCATTGGTAGTTTGATAGGGATTGCACTGAATCTGTAGATTGCTTTGGGTGGTATAGTCATTTTCACAATTTTGATTCTTCCAATCCAAGAACATGGTATATCTCTCCATCTGTTTGTGTCATCTTTAATTTCTTTCATCAGTGTCTTATAGTTTTCTGCATACAGGTCTTTTGTCTCCTTAGGTAGGTTTATTCCTAGGTGTTTTATTCTTTTTGTTGCAGTGGTAAATGGGAGTGTTTCCTTAATTTCTCTTTCAGATTTTTCATCATTAGTGTATAGGAATGCCAGAGATTTCTGTGCATTAATTTTGTATCCTGCTACTTTATATTTAATGTGATTGTTGGTATAGTGGACTTAAATCTACCATGTTGCTAGTTGTTTTCTATCAATTCCATGTGCTCTTTCTTCCTTTTTCTTCTTTTCCTATCTTTGAATTAAATGTTTTTTATTATTCTGTTTTATCTCCATTATTGGCCTATGAGTAGTTGTTCTTTTAAAATATTTTACTTGTTCTGGATTTTACAATATACATCTTTAACTTATCACAGTCTACCTCCAAATAGCTTTATAGTATTTCACCTGTAATTTGAGAACCTTCAACACATACTCCATTTACTCCTTCCCATCCTTTGTGCTATTCTTTTTTTTGGGGTTTTTTTTTTTTTTTTTTTTTTTTTTTTTGCGTTAGATGGGCCTCTCACTGTTGTGGCCTCTCCCATTGCGGAGCACAGGCTCCAGACGCGCAGGCTCAGCGGCCATGGCTCATGGGCCCAGCCGCTCCATGGCATGTGGGATCTTCCCGGACCGGGGCACGAACCCGTGTCTCCTGCGTCGGCAGGCGGACTCTCAACCACTGCGCCACCAGGGAAGCCCCCTTTGTGCTATTCTTATCACCGGTTTCACTTCTCTAGATAAACCTCACAATGCATTGTTACTATTTTTGCTTTAGGCAATCATATTATCTTTAAAAGTGAGAAAAGGTATCTCTCATATGGACTTTCTTTTTGCCATCTCCAGTGCTATTTATTTCTTTGGATAGCTCCAGGTTGCCCTCTGGTATCACGTGCGCTCTGTCTGAAGAACTTCCTTTAACTTTTCTTTCTTGTGCCGCAGGGCTGCTGAGTCCATGCCTGTTCCCCAGCTGGTCACCTGCAAGCTTCTCCCTAGACAGGGACCTCTCTCTCGTTCCTGCTTCCTACCTTTCCATGGGCACTGGGTGGGGGCCCGGGGACAAGAGTTGATGAGCCAGTGTGGACTCCTTGTGTGTGGAGTCCCTGGCTATTTCAAACTGCCGTATTAGTCCATGCTTCTTCCTTACAAATTCACTTGAATTTTAGCTAATTTCTTCTTGCCCCTCTGTAGGGAGGCCCCCTCTTCTTCTCACGCTTTGCCAAAGTTGAGACACTTGTGTGATCCTCTTAGGTGGGCCTGTCACTCTTTGGAGTTCAGTCTACTTGGTTGCCTTGCACCTCAGCTCTCTAAGGGGCTCAAGAGAAGTTGGAATTTTGTGCATCTTCTTCTGGCTTTGGTCTTTGAAGAAGGGGAGCTTCGTCTTGTGGTTTTCGGTGTCCTCTACCTTCTCTGTTGAAGTGGACCTCCCCTTTCCACCTCTTAGACAAACACAACTGTTAACAGATTCTGGGTTTGAAGTGGCTCAAAGGATTTTGGAACTCTATTTTACATGTGTTTTAGAATGGAGCCTATATTGCCGGGAGCATCTTTTCTTATCTTAGTTGTTAATTATTCAGAAGTATATTATTAGTTCCTTGTGGGGTTTTTGATTTTAGAGATTATTTATCATGACCCCAAAGGATATAGTTCTACATAAGCATTAGAATCATTTCCCCAAAAGCAGTAATTGTGAAAGTGCTATAAATTCCATGGCTCAAGGTTGAGGAGCATTGGGGGTTGACGGCTGTGATGAGATTCACCTTGTGATCTGCCTAAATTCCTATTTATTACATTGTACTTATGTTAATTCCTATAAATTTTATGTGTAAGCTTAATAGCTAACTGATCTCTAGAACATATTTAGCATTCCCTGTTCATATGTACTCAAATAATTCAAAGATACATACTTGATAAAAGTAAATTAAATCCATTAAAAAACTGTAGTTATTTTTAATTCCTCTGAATCTGGACTGCATACAAGAAAACAAAGTTTCATGATTCTCTTGAAACGCTTATATGTTATTATATCAGAAACAACACCAGCTTCTGCATAGTGAAAGCCGCCTACTAGGTGTATGGAATTAATATAGCAATTCAAATATAAAGAATAATGTTAATGTCCATGAAATAATATTATTTTCATTTATGCTGGGATGTTGTGAAGAAATTTAACATTATTATACAAATTATTATAAAAGGAAACTGTTAGTTTGTAATAAGGCATTCAAATTGAATGTTTCATGCAGCATACTTCTACGTTAGCCCTTTAGAAAATGCGATCAGATTAAATCATAGCAGGAATGAGAGATAAAACAAATTTCATTGAGTAAGGCACCCTAGGAAAACGCTATTCACGTGACATTGCCTGGTCAGTGTGCATCGAAGGTGTCTTTTAAGGAAAATATATACATCTTTTGTGCACATACCTTTGTTGGTTTCCTTTTTAGAATTTCCACCATGAAAAATTAATATAATTGGGGAATTAACACTTGTTTAAATCCATTTCTAAGAATAAAAGAAAATGAACAAAGTTAATTATGACATTACAAGGCATGTCAATTAGCTCTTTTTGGACTTTGAGGGGCTTAGCTTTTGATTCAGAGTAAATCAAGAAATATTTATTTGCCAGGCACAGACCAGGTTGTTCATCCACCATGGTAGTGTAGTCTCTGCTCTCAAGTGGCTTCTGGTCTGGTCAGCGGGTGAAGGAAGCTCAGCACAGACCGAGCCACAAGGACTGCGTGAGTCTCACACGGAGTCAGGATGCCCAGCGGTCCCCACGCAGCCCAGGGAGGAAAGCAGGATGCAGACCCTGCAGGATGCTGCAGGAAGAAAATAAAAAGGTATCCCCGCTTCTCAGCCCAGGACACTGTTCAGAGGATTATGACCTCAAAACTGAGCTTCCTAAGTTTTCTATAAGAACGTGGAATTCTGTGTGTGACCCACATGCATCACCCCAGCCCTCGGTTCTCCCATCAGCAATGACCTTTCTGTTTTGCTGTTCATGTGAGTGCACTTTAAAGCTATGCTATTTTAGAACGATTGCTTTTTTTATTTTTCCTGTGTCTTTATTTTATATCACTTTTCAGGATCTTAAGACATTTTTACTAGACAATTTTATTAATTTGTGTGAAAAAGCATGCTTTATCAAATCTGTAACCACTGATAACCCAGAATGGTTCAGGAGAACAGGTGTAAATGTTCTCTTTGTGTCTTCACCAGATACCCAACTACAACGGGTTTAGGTCAAAGCAGACTTCTAGGCAGAGCTGAAGCCTGAACTGACGGCTAGGATATAGCAAGACGCCTTTGACATTACCAGTTGGCAGTTAGGGAAGTGGAAGAAGAGGTGTGCAAACAAGCAGAGGAATAGGAATGTGAGTTAGGGCAATTGTCATATGTTTACGCAGTGTCTATAATCATCTTTGAATGTATTCACTTATTTAGAGTGCACCCTCTGTGCTACATATTTATTTACATTTTAATTTTTCCATTAGCTTACCATTATAAAAAAAATAGGAAGTTATGCATCTGTAAGAAGGAGGCGTGTCAGAGCAAGGCCCTGTTGACCTAAAGGTACAACCAAAGGAATGAAAGTATGTTAAGAAGAGGTTATTAACATTGCCCAGAATGGCCAGAAATTTCACCATGAATAATTATGAGAGAGAATCTGTTGAAACTAGAGGTTGAATAAGTGGGGAAAGGGTATCTTTGACTTTCAAGAAGCTTCTGTCAGACAAAACACTTTAAAGCCAAAAGACAGTCAAAGGCACCACGTGATGCTTCTTATTTCGGGTGAACCTGGCTGTCCGGCCACAAACCACTGCTGGGCAGTGATCAGAAGTGCATCAGATCCTTAGGAGATACGTGATCTCCTCATTACGATTCCTCTCTAAGAAGGAAGAGATGTGGAGATGTGTCTCAGTCCCAAAACTGATACATAAATCTTGGTGCTGTGAGTCTGAGGTCAAAAGACATGTCTTAGCAAACAAAGTCCCTTTTCTCCTAGGCTTTCAGTCTCTTTCCCATTTCAGTTATAAGTGCAAAATAAATATTACAGCAGAAGGAGGAGAGATCAGTTCAAGCTGATCTTGGCTGAGGTTGAAGGAGGAGCGGATCTAATCTCGGCTTCAGGTGAAACCTCTTCCCACCTCTATGCTGCCCCAGAGAATGGTGATCCGGCAGCTGAGGATTTGGGAACAATTGTTTCCAGTGAAGGCATCGCCCGGGTCTTACCTGTACTTAAACAGAGGACTGTTTCCCCGTGGGTAGGTAACCGTGCCTCCCAGTTTACCTGGAACAGTCCCGGTTTATGCCTCTTCCATTCTCAAAATACGGTTTGGATGAAAATATAAAACCACAGGTCACCCTGCTAACAGGTGTTCCCTCCAGAGAAAGCCCCTCTCTAGAGGGGAAACTACCAGCTAAACACACCCACAGAGATACTGCTAAATACTGCTGAAAGGTAAATGTCGTACATTTAATAGTCACATTTAAAAAAAAGTTAAACTTAAATAAATAAATAAACTAAAGTAAAAGAAGCGCAATACAAGTAAAGGGACAAAGCTTCACACACACACACACACACACACACACACGCACACACACACACTCCAGTCTTTTTTTAATCCAAGTGTCTGTGAGAATTAAAAGCATGGTCAGAAGAAAAGGAAGAAAGTAGAAAAGATGTGCAGATGAGAAGGCCCTCACTGCAAGGGTTGGGGGCCCCTGTTTCTGGGCAGAGCAGACGATGACCCTGGGCTCCTGGAGCAGACAGTCATGGGGGAAAGGAGCCCTTTTCCGGGTGACAGGCTTTCCCTTCATCCTATTGGGCTTCGTCCGCAGTCAGTAACTTTCATTGATCAACCAGGTCTGTCAGTCCAGCTGCACCGGGAAAGGGCCTGTTGCGAGTGCAGCGCTGGCCTCCAGATTTAGGTCTAATCTCCGAGGCCTCCGGCTCCTGGGTAAAGCTTTAGGAGCAATTAGAGCTAATTAAAAAGGCAGGCTTGTCAGCCCCTGAATGATGTGGAAAAAGAGACCAAGTGACTGGCTTTGGATTTCAAGCTGCACCCAAGTTCAAGCTGAATACAATCACTTTTTTCAGGAGTGTGTGTAGTGGTGTGTGTGTGTGTGTGTGTGTGGTATGTGCATGCGGTCAGAGGGTCCATAATCATAGATACCAGATCAGCTTTGGAATAAAAGTGAAAGGCATTCTTAGTTGCTTTCAAATCCTCTAAAAATAGCCGCACGTCTCTGCCAAAGCTAATATAGACAGGATTCCCATGGAAACCCTCTGGGCTACAAGAGGCGGGTGTTATTTCTTCAGCAGTTATTGACTGGATACTTCTGCCCATTTACACATCACTTTTCTTCATAATATAAGACTCTACCTATTGTCAGAACTGATGAGCCAAACCCTAAAGGCACTTGCATATCTGGTCTGTTCATCTGAAAGGAAGAAAAGTACAACAGTGACTCTACTTAATAGAAGGTGTTCACAAAGGCAGCTCAACAGAAAAAAAAGAAACACATCTGCCTTGTTTCACATTCTGTGCTTATACTTTTAGTTTTTGTAACTAATTTCTAATTCCTAGTTTGAGTCCATGGTCGTGGCCAGATTTTATTATATTATTTGTTCCATATATTTATCAATGATAGTAGTCACCCTCCTTTACATTGTCACATTCTGTCAGGGGGTGGTCCTGTTTTTGGATACTTTTGTTGACTCCTAGGAACTAAAAGAATTAAAGTATATAAGGTCTGTGTGGAATATGACATTGTTACATTGGCCCTTGGGCAGTCTTACTTTGTTCACTTTCAGATGGAAAATAAAAATTGCAAAAAATATTAAGAGCCAGGAATGGTCAATTTATTTGTCTCTTTTCTCTTGGAATTTATAGCCCTTTTGGGAAAAGAGCTTTAACAAAATAACTAGCTGTAATCACTATCATTTTACAGATTCTGAGATAAGAAGAACTTAAATATTTTTAAAGATTATAAAACGCAAGAGTACATAAAATTATACGGTAGTTTCCACAAGTTTCAGTAGATAAAAATCATGACTAATTTTATGACTAACTGGCAGTCTCTAGAATTTTTTTACAGCTTCATTCTCTCCTTTTATCTTTCCCTCTTTAGCCTTCTGTCTTTTTTTTTAAAACATCTTTATTGGAGTATAATTGCTTTACAATGGTGTGTTAGTTTCTGCTGTATAACAAAGTGAATCAGCTCTACATAAACATATATCCCCATATCTCTTAGCCTTCTTCCTAATAATATGTTTTCTAAGCTGCACTATAAATAAAAATTAACATATGTACGTGTTTCTTAATAACCTACCAAAACACAGCCATATAAGTATGATTTAATCATCACAAATATAAACATAAAAGGTTATAAAGTCATAATTTTCCACAATGCTTCCAGGATTATTAAATAATATACATATTCTCCAAATGTCACTTCATTTCTTTACGTGGCTAATTTGACCTCTGGTTCTCAAAGACCTCTTTGCAGTACTTCAATATGCATATTTTCTTGTTTAGTATTTACATCTTTGAATAAGGACTGGGGAGAGGGGACAATAATGTAAAATGTTACAGCTAGCTCTCCCCAAGTGTGCGGTGGAGTTACACTTAAGATATTCTTACCCCCAATAGCAGCAGGAGCAGTTGGATACCTTTGATAAGCAGGCGGCCTCAAGATTCCGAGACAGTATCTGGAGTGTCCAAAGCCAGGCTCTGGAAGGGCCTTTTCCTCCCTGCCACAGTGGCCGCGAGGCCCACCCACCCCCTTCATCGCTAGAGCCGGGTCAGGGGCATGATCAGGAAACATGTTCCTTCTTCCCAACCCCACCTGCAGGAGGTATTCACTCTTAGCCAGAGGCACCCCATTAGAGGGCCCAGTCAATCAAACGTATCAAATATGAAGAGTTCATAAAATCACATTAAATGCTGGGGGGAAACAAAGAATAGGGTAACACAATCAGGAAGAATGCTTTTCTTTGTAATGTGACAGAGGTAAAAGTATCAGTGTGTAGGTTCAATTCAGTGAGAAAGCGCAGGGAAGCAAGAAGGAGAAGACTTGGCCCCTGACTAACTGGGTAACCTTAGAGTGTTTTTTTCAATAGGTTTTTAATTCAGAGGCTCCACGTCTCTTGAATGAAGATGACACATTTAATGATGTGACATCAGATCATTCATCATTTTAATCAGACATGAGCTTTCACGGTGGTCAGTCAGTGCTTGACACTGGTGGATGGCCAGAAACGTGATACTGTTGGAATCCTCCAGGAATCCAATTTAGATTAGCATCCAAAGCTGGGCGAATTTTCCTAGATCCTAGAATAAACACAACCTATTGTCCAAACAGGAGGAGGATGGCCCTCTGTGGTGATGAAATGAGTAAGTAATCCTACACATTGTTTGCTGCTGTTTGAACACATTACATTCACTGCTATGTCTCAAGAATTACTTAAGTTAGTATATCACACTCATCCATTTGAGTAAAAGTTGCCTTTTATGCTTTCTGCTAAATTCGCTTCTCATTGTCATTTGAATCTGATGTAAACATTTAATGTCATCTTCCCAAGATATAAAGCTAATTGAGTAGCACTGAACCATTTTAGTTATGCTTGTAGTAAACACACAAAACAACCCTACACAATTAGATTGATGAGCTATTATCCAGAATCAGACCTGTTTTCATATAACAGCAATAAAAATTCGTTCCGTAAGTGATAGATTTTCATTACCTATGAACTGCGAATGATGTAATATCATATATTACAAACATTAAAATTATCCTTCCTATAAAGAAATATCTTCTTATTTATTTTTCTGGAAAAGTGCTAGTGTCCTGGTCCCTGGGTGTGTCACTTCCACAGCACATTGAAAAATATCAACAAACTTACCTTAATTATTTTTTAAACAGGTGTCATTAGCCCCCCAGGCAGGCTGTGCTGGCTTGAAAGGGATGAGTTATGATAAACAGAGTGGAGACGTTTGGGAGAAACAGAGTGGGAGTTTAAATTACAGGTTCAAGAACGTATTTTTTGTCTTTCTCCCACACATTTACTCATCTCCTGTCATATTCTTTCCCCAAAGTTTGCAAATTTCCAGTGTTTTGCAATAAATCCTTCTTTTAAATAAATGCATAAAGTGTCAGTTACAAGTCATGTTTGGTGCCCTTTCTTGTCTTGTGTCAAGATCCTTCGTATTGGAAAGCCTAAAATATAAATTATTTTTTTTCGAAGTATAGTTGATTTACAGTATCATGTAGTTTCAGGTGTACAGTGTAGTGATCCAGTATTTTTGCAGATTATATTCCATTATAGGTTATTACAAGATGATGGCAATAATCCCCTGGGCTGTACACTACATCCTTGTTACTTATCTGTTTTATACATAGTAGTTTGTAATTGTTAATCCCGTGCCCCTAATTTGTCAGCTTGCCCTCCCTCCCCTTTGATAACCACGTTTGTTTCCTGTGTCTGTGAGTCTGTTTCTGTCTTGCATATATATTCATTTGTACTATTTTTTAGATTCTACATATATGTGAGATCATACAGTATTTGTCTTTCTCTGTCTGACTCCTTTCACTAAGGATAATATTCTCTAGGTCCATCCATGTTGCTGCAAATGGCAGAATTTCATTCCCTTTTACGGCTGAGTAATTAAAATATAAATTCTTGTAATTCTAATATGTTAGTACCAGAACAAATTAAGTTATCAGAGGAGTGGTGTTCATTTCAAGTTCCATGACTTCTATGGTAATTTCTGTCACAAAAGGAAGGGTCCAGCCAGTGCTTTCTCTGAATTCCATAGTATTCTTTTTCATTTATTAATTTAAAAAAAATTTTAAATGAATTCGATAGTATCCTAGTAAAGGTTTTGCAAGTAAGGAGAGAGAAAACCTGAAGGGGGGAAGATGCATTTTTAACATTCCATGTTTCCAAGAAGTCCCTTGACGGGTGATCATGTGCTATTGTGGACAGAGCAAGATGTGGGGAGAGAAGAGAAACCTGGATGGAGCTCCTTGCCCTGTGTCCTTGGGAAAGTCATTCATCTCTTTGCACTTTCTCTCAATCTCAATATACAACCCTAATGAATACAGGGTTTGGGGACAGATCAAGAGCTTGCTTTTGTAAGTGACTCTGTGACTCCAAGATACTGTACAACTAGAAGGGCTTATGATCATTATGTGGGTAATAGCCCCCCAGAAGAGGAAGAGAAACTCTAGGTGACCCAAGTCACTAGAAAGGTCCACTCAGAACACTAAGCAGATATTGTCGACCTGTGACTCTTAATCCTGAGGAAACACTCACTAGTTTAATTGGAAATTTTGTCCCAATTCAAAATTGTGCTCATTTGGAATGAATGGCAAAACAAGCAAACAAACAAACAAAAAACTGTATCAGGATTTACCAGAATATACTCCTCTAACTAGAAAAGGCATTTGCAATCAGATAATATTAAAAACTACAAACTATTTGATGCAAGAAATAAATATTAAGCATCAAGTGTGTGTTGATGACTGTAGTAGGTGATGGGGATACTTTGTCAAACAAGGAAAACACAATCATCCCTCATCTCTTAGAGCTTATATTCTAGTTGGGAGTGGGAGGGGGCAAGGCAGACAATCATCAGTAAGAGAGAAGAATATCAGGTCAAGATAAGGACTATGGAAACGATGTTTGTTTTCTATGTGGATCTATTTCTGTTTTGTATATAAATTCATTCAAAGAGGAACGGTTGGGGGGAAGGACAAATTAGGAGGTTGGGATTAACATATACACACTACTATATGTAAAATAGAGAAACAACGAGGACCTACTGTATAGCACAGGGAACTCTTGTAATAATCCATAAGGGAAAAGAATCTGAAAAAGGATATGTATAACTGAATCACTTTGCTGTACACCTGAAACTAACACGACATTGTAAATCAACTACCCTTCAACAAAAGATTAAATTAAAAAAATAAGAGCTATGGAGAGAGCAATGAGTCAGAGTGACTGGTGTTTGCATTGCACTAGGTGGTCAGGAAAGTCCCTTCTGATGAGGTGATATTTAAACTGCAGTCTCAATGACCAAAAACAAGCCAGCCCTGTGAAGCCTGGGGTATGAGTGTTCCATGAAGAAAGACAAGTTAGCACAAAAGAAGGCCCTGAGAGGGAAGCGAGCTGGGGGTGTTTGAGGGTCCGTCTGACTGGAGTTACTGATCAAGGTGGAAGTGTGGACTTGGATGCTGACACTTGGGCAGGAGACAGCTCCTGTGTGCCTCCTATGCTACATGGAAGGGGTCTGGATGTAGTGCACGGGTGCAGTGGATGGATTGTGTTGTATTGGGACTGCATTGTGTGATGGCTTGGACTGAGAGAGGCAAAGTGGAAGCCAGAAGACCCGTTAGGAAATTACTGAATTGTCAGGCAGAGACCACAGTGGCTTAAACTAGGAAGGTCGTAATAAAGACGTTGGTTTATTCGTTCTTTCATTCAACAGTATTTATTGATAGCCCAATATTGGATGCCCAATCCTGTTCTGGGCATTGGACATGCAGTAAGGATCAAAAGCAAAGAACCTGTCCTCATGTAGTCTATATTCTATGAAGAATATTGCCAGTGGAGGGGACTGATGGGAAGTGGGCCTGTATCAGGTGGGCTGGTGAAGGAAGTCCTCTGATCAGACATAAGTGAAGTGAGGAACCAGCACTGCAGTGTCTGAAAAAGGAGGACACGGGCACAGGGCCAGCCAGAGGACCCCAGGGTGGGGTGTGCTTGAGAGTGACCACAGCAGCAAGCTGGAACACAGCTGGGAGGAGGCGAGGGCAGGATGGTGCACAGCCAGGTAGGCCACAGTGAAGACTGTGGATTTTGTTCTGAATCGTATGAAAAGCCATTGGAAGCTTCTGGAGAGAGATTCTATATTTTAAAAGAATTGCTCTGGTGGCTGTATAAAAAAAAAAGGCAGGGCTTCCCTGGTGGCGCAGTGGTTGAGAGTCTGCCTGCCGATGCAGGGGACACGGGTTCGTGCCCCAGTCCGGGAAGATCCCACATGCCGCAGAGCGGCTGGGCCCATGAGCCATGGCTGCTGGGCCTGCGCGTCCAGAGTCTGTGCTCCGCAACGGGAGAGGCCACAACAATGAGAGGCCCACATACCACCAAAAAAAAAAAAAAAAAAGGCAATGGGTGTGGGGAGGTAGAAAAGAAATGGAGGGACTGTTTGGAGAATAAAAGATGATGGTGGCTTGGCCAATGTTGGTAGCATTGTAAGTAGTAAGAAGTGGTCATGTTCTGGATGTAATTCGAAAGGAAAGCCTGCAGGATTTGCTAAACAATTGGATATTGGGTGTGATAGCAAAGTAGCCAAGAAAATGCCAAGGCTTTTATCCTGAACAAATAGGTGAACGGTGGTACCATTTGCTGGAGATGGGAGCAGGAAAATATGGAATGTACGGAGCAGTGGTGGTGGTGGGGTGGGAACCAAGTGCTTTATTTTGGACATGTTAAGTTCAAGATGCCTGTTAAATATCCAAATGGAGTTGTCTACTGGACAGTTGTATATATATATAAGACTAAAGTTCAGAGTAGGAGATGAAACTAGGGATATGAATTTGTGTTATCAGTGTGTATAGCACATAGATAGTATTTAAGCCATGGAACTAGGTGAAATCACCTGAAAAGTGAAGATAGATAGAAAAGAGAAGAGATGATAAAGAGAATGGATTTAATATGTGTTTTGAAGATAGAGGTAAGAGAACTTGCTGATGGATCAAGTAAAGAAGACAAGGGTAAATTATTGGCTTGAACAAGCGTCTGTAATGATATCATTCACTGAGTTGGGGAAGACTGGAGAAGGAGCAGTGATAAGTTAGTAAGGAAAACTCGAGAATTCTCTTCTTGTGTGTTAAATCGGAGATACCTGCTACGCATGTGGATGAACTTGTTAATATGCAATAGGTATTTAAAACAAGGAGGTGGTGACATCAGCCAGTGGTGCTAGGACAACTTGATAGCCACATGCAAAAGAAAGAAGTTGAGCCCTGATCTCACACCGTATACAAAATAACTCAAAATGGATCAAGACCTAAATGTAAGAGCTAAAACTATAAAGTTCTTAAAAGAAAACTTAGGGGTAAATCATCAAGATTTGGGATTTGGCAAAGGATTCTTAGATATGACACCAAAATCATGAACAACAGAAGAAAAATTAATTGGACTGCATCAAAATTTAAAACTTTTGTACTTCAAAAGGTACCATCAAGAAAATAAAAAGTATTTGCAAATCATATATTCGATAAAGGTCTAGTGCCAGAATATATAAAGAACTCTTACAACTGAGTAATAAAAGGACAAATAACCCAATTTTAAAAATGAATAAAGGATCTGAATAGACACTTCTCCAGAGAAGATATAAAAATGACCAATTAGTACATGAAATGTACTAGTAATGGTTTGACACCATTAGCCATCAGGGAAATGCAAACCAAACAAAAATGAGATACCACTTCACTTCAACTAGGATGGCTATAATAAAAAAGGTGGTTGACAGTAAGTGCTGGGGAGGATATGGAGAAATTGGAACCCTCATACACTGCTAATGGGAATATAAAATAGTGCACTGACTCTGGAAAACAGTCTTGCAGTTCCTCAAAGGGTTAAACATAGATTCACCATATAACCCAGAAATTCCACTTCTAGATATATACCCAAGAAAAATAAAAATGTATGTCCACACAAAAACTTGAATATGAATGTTCATAGTAGCAGTATTCATAATAGTCCTAAAGCAGAAGCAACCCAAATGTCCACCAGCTAATGAATGGATAAATAAAATGTGGTGTAAAATGTGGCATAATTCAGCAATTCAAAAGGAATGAAGTACTAATACATGCTACAACATGGAAGAACTTTGAAAATGGGATCACAGGGATTTCATTTATATAAAATATCCAGAATAGGCAAATCTAGAGAGACAGAGTGGAAAGTAGAGAAGACAAGGAATAATATGAATTAGAGCAGAAATCAATAGAGAAAATCAATGAAACCAAAAACCGGTTATTTAAAACAGTCAAAATCTGTAAGAGAAAAAATGAGAGGACACAATTACAAATATCAGAAATGAAAGAGAGACATCACTACAGATCCCAAGAACATTGCAAGATAATAACAGAATATTATGAACAGCCCTATGCCCATAAATTTGTTAAAGTAGGAGAAATGGACCAATTCCTTGAAAGGCACAATCTGCCAAAACTCACACAAGAAGAAATAGTAAATGTGAATAGGCCCATATCTATTAATGAAATCAACAATTACTAACCTTAAAACAGAAAGCACCAGGCATAGATGGGTTCACTGGTGAATTCCAGGTATTTCAGAAAGAAGTTATAGCAATTATCTACAACCTTTTTCAGAGGATAGAAGCAGGAGGGATACTTCCTAACTCATTCTATGAGGCCATCATTACCCTAATACCAAAACCAGACAAAAATATTGCAAGAAAAGAGAACTACAGACCAATATCTCTCATGAACACAGATGCAAAATTCTCCAATAAAATATTAGCAAGCCCTGTCCTATAATGTGTAAAAAGAATTATACACCACAACCAGGCATCCCAAATATACAAGGCTGCTTCAACATTCAAAAATCAATTAATGCAATTCATCACATCAATAGGCTAAAGAAGAAAAAAATCACATGATTATATCATAAGTAGAAAAAGAACTTGACAAAATCCAATACCTGTTCCTGCAGGTAGGTTAGTGATTGCCAAAGGCTGGTGGGAGGGAGATGATTAAAAGGAAATGAGGAATGACTGCTAAAAGGTATAAGGTTTCATTCTGAAGTGATGAAATGTTCTAAAATTTATTGTAGTGATGATTGCACAACTCTGAATACACACACACACACAAAACACTGAATTATACAATTGAAATGAGTGACTATATGGTATGTTACTTATATCTTGGTAAAACTGTTACCAAAATATTAGTTAATTAAAGCAGAAAAAGCAGAGCAGCAAAGCAGCAGGCAGTGTCCTGGAAGGAGAGCTAGTGAAATGCATTGTCACAGGAGCTGGAAAGAATGAGTTTCTAGAAAGAGGCGATGGTCAACTGGGCCAGATGCTGCAAAGAGGATGAATACAAAGAGACCAGAGAATGGACTGTTGTGTTTGGCAACATGGCAGCCGGTGGTGAAGAGACTTCCTGGTGGAGTTGAGGGGGAAAGACCAACTGGGGAAGAGAAAAGGAGATGAGGAGGGGAAGATAACGACTTATAGCTTCTGCAAGAAATTTTGCTTTGAACGTGGGTGGAGAGATGGGACTGGAGTTGGGTTAAGGCCGGGTGATTTTGCTGCTTTTTGTTTTGCTTTCTTTTCTTTTATTTTAAAGCAACTTTGCTCTCTGATGTGATTCCTCTAGTACAGAAGGAGAAATTGATGCTATGAGAGATACAGGATAATTATGAGAGAAAGTCTCTGAGAGGAGGTGGGATTTGTAGCCTGTGAGGAAAAGGGGATGCACCCTGGATAAGGGTTGGAATAATTTATCCAACATGATTGGAAGGAAGGCAGATACAGTGGGTACAAATGAGTGGTCCCAGTAAGCATACCACAGTCTAGTTCATGAGGTTTGTGGGCTTCTTTGTAGCTGCCTGGTTTTAAAAACATTGTGTGTGTGTGTGTGTGTGTGTGTGTGTGTGTGTGAAATTTATTTCAGTTGTAAAACCCAAGTTTGGGTTCCCTTTCATCATGTCCCAATCTGGGGCCATCTCACAAGGTTTACAGGCATAAATATTTCACTGGCCGATTCACTCCTGGACCTCTCTATTGGGCTTCAGCCAACAGTTCTTGCCGTGGAGGAGCGGAGAGCATTTCACCATGTGCAGAAGGATAGCTCCCCAGATAGCAGGTCTCCCTAAACCTGACCCCAGCCAGGAACTCCCTGAATTGTCCTCTTTCCCCAAATTCTCCTCTTTTCCTATTTTCATTCATGCAGTGGTCAGAAAAGGATGAACTACCAGTAGAAGAACAGAGCAGAATAATTTTAAAGTAAAACAGAAATACTGTGGCATACCAACACATGAGCAAAGAACAAGTGCATGTATTCTCTGTTTTGTTCATCGTTTCAGAAGTGATTTGGGATTTTTGAAAGTAAGATGGGAATAAAATCAATGTTATAATGTTTAATGCTGTGTGCATAATAAAAAAAACAACCTTTAAGGTAACAGTTGTGTTTTGGGTTGTTTGATAGAATTTTGAAGTATCAAAATATATCTAAGCACAATCAAATGCAAATTCATACACCATGAATTGTAAAAAGCTATCTGTACTTTTAAATCTTTAGAATCATCCGGTGAGGTTTTTAAATACAATACCAATGCCTAAGTTTCACCACAGATCAGTTAAATCAGAATTCTGGATAGAGATCTAAGCATCAATTTTTTTAATTTTTTATATAATTTTTAAAGGTTGCTTTTCATTTACAGTTATTACAAATTATTGGCTCTATTCCCCATGTTGTAAAATACATCCTTGAGCCTGTCTTACACCCAGTAGTTTGTACCTGCCCCTCCCCCGACACTGATAACCCCTGGTTTGTTCTCTGTATCTGTGAGTCTTAAGCACTAATTTTTTTTTTAAGCTCTCCAGATGATTCCATGTAGGGGAGAGTTGAGGACCATTGTACTGAACATTGAGAATGCCTACTAGAAATGCACAGTCTTTATCCTGAACTGTGTCCTGGTCATTGCAAACTGCCTATTAAGACATATAGAAGGGGGAAAAAATCCCACTGAAATGCAGTCCTATACCTTCAGAAACTTCTTACTTCATAGCTTTGTCTGAAAACAGTGTGTATAAAGGACAAGAAGCTAACTGTTGGGGTTTTCTCTTGGTTTGTTTCAAGATGGGGAAATAGAAGAAAAAGTTCAACAGACTTGGGAGATGCAAAGGACTCAACAGCTGTTAATTAGTTTGAAGCGGGAAGTCAGCAGATTATTTAAGAACTATTTTAGCACTGTGCTGACAGGTGACCCCTTTTGTCACACCCTGCTGGAGAGGGCTTGCCTAGAGTACGTACAAGTTTTTAAATCACGTTCAATAAAAGAAACAGAATCCTGTAAATCTGTGAACAGACCCAGAAGTGTAGAAACCCTCTCAGTACCATCTCGAGCAACTGGATGAGGAAGGGCAAATGGAGGATATGGTTGAAAGATCGATTTTACTGGCTGATTTGATTGCAAAAAATTTTTTCAGAAGAAATAAATTCTAGACAATGTTAGTTATATCAGGTGAAATTATTCTATGATCAATATTTCCCAGAAGAGAAGCAATGAGAGGAGAGGAAAGAGGCAGGATGGCTGGGTCTCTTTCTCCAGGTGACGTCAGGTATGAGCCCAGAGGACTCGGCAGGCTTCTCACCTGCTCTTCTGCTTTTGTGCTGAAGACACAGATGCATCAGCAGACACTTGAGAGAAGTTTCTATGATGACTTGGAGTCTGAGGAAGAAGTTTGAAAGGAAAGAGATAGAATGAAACTAAATATTACTGTCTTTGAAAGGAATAAAATACACTAATAAAATAAAATAAAATTACAATCTGAAAAGAAAAAGTTAGTTTTGTTTTTAACACCTGTGAGATGACCTGAATTATATTTAAATCAAGAACATTCCAGTGTGAAATCAATAATTATCCCAAGTAGAAAGGAACCATAAATCATATATTTGGGTCCACTTCATTTTCCATGTGTTTGGCGTGCTCTGTTGCATGCAGACTTAAATATTACAGTTCTTTGTCTATTATTGCGATTCATTCAGTCCTTCCATGTAAATATCATAGAATAAACTGAAAACAGGTACTTGAGGGCTCCTTTGTGATTACAGTCATAAATTAGCAAACGTTAGCCACTGAGGGAGCTTTGTGCCTGTAGTTCACAGTACCCTATTGTGATATAGAGAGTAGATCCCCATGCTGTGTTCTTATCACACTAAAAAAATAATTTAGGTAAATGTACAAATACAGAAAAGATTCCTTCCTTCATGTATTCATCCACAAACTTTTATTGTTTGTGCGAATAAATGTGCTAAATGCTGGCTCAGGCATTCAGATGTATATATATAAAGAAAGATGAAATCTCAGCCTTCAAGGGACCCTTGGTCCAGAGATGAGAGTCGGGAGAGGGATTACATCCAAGAAAGGCAAGGACTGCGAGGCACTGAAAGAAGTTCTTGGGCGCTAGAGGAGGAGCAGGTGAAGGAGAGGGCAGCCTTCCTGGGAAGGTGAGCGGGGAGTGGGAGCGAGAAGAGCGGAGGGATGCAGGCTGCGCGCCAGGAAGGAGGTCTTGGGTGGGGAATGGGGGAGCAGGTCTCAACGTTCCGGTGGGATGCGCATGCGTTCATTTATTCCAACACAAGAAATTAACACTGCATTACTCTCCCTTCAATTAAACTTACTTTTTGGAATAAAGGGCTTGAAGAATGCTATGTTTAACCCATTAGGAGACCCAACTAGTTTACGGTAGTTGATAAATGGCTGTTGATGGTGATGTGATTCATAATTAAGAACTTTTGTTCAGCCTTCATGAAACAGACTTCTGTGGTTTTGATAACAGATTTATGTAACCGTTCTTGTGGTCTGAGAAACTGGGGAGGCAGGTACAAGGGAGTGGAGGACGGGATCTACCGGCGGGGAATTTATGGCTAAGGAACAACGTCACTGAGAGTTCCTGAACTGTTGTATACAAATAATTGTGTGTGTGTGTGTGTGTGTTCTGGGGAGATAGTCTGCAGTTTTCAAAAAATTCTAAAATTATTCATATCTCCAAAAAGGCTAAGATCTACAGGAACTTATTTTACATAACTTACGATAGAGACGTTTCACGAATTCATATCCTTATTATTCCAAG
Source organism: Mesoplodon bidens (assembly GCF_964165515.1). NCBI lineage: Eukaryota > Metazoa > Chordata > Mammalia > Artiodactyla > Ziphiidae > Mesoplodon > Mesoplodon bidens. The sequence goes on along the minus strand of NC_138168.1, from coordinate 11,944,258 downwards.
TTTGTCAAACATACTGCACTCTAAAATTAGTGAATGATATATCTTGAGATAGTTTACCCTATGAGCTTCCTTTTTATCCTAGTAAAATAAATGGGCTTTGTAGAAGTGAACATTCTTAACATATTAACTGTTGCTTTTGGGGTAAGAAGACAATACTACTTTTAAAGCAAACTTCACTGAACTGCAGCATTCAGAAAAAAAACAACAATGCAATCCAACCACACCGCCCCCCAAAAAAAACCCGCTGAGAAATGTTCAGGTAGAGCTTTTTTCCTGAGAATACAGAAGATACCCCAAAAGTAGTCTTTATTGAAAATATAAGGTCAGCACACCCACCACACCTGAATTGTGATGGTTACTTTACAGGTCTCAAACAGGACATTTTTAAATTGAACTAAATTGCCAAGGATATCTTTTATTTCAATGTCACAGATAATCTAGATTTTAGCTTCTCAATAGTACTTTATTAAATGCACACTATTGAATATATCAATAAACAAAAGTAATAATGTATAGAAACTATTCACTAGTCTCAATATTTTTAAATTTCAAATTCACATCTGTTTGAAACTTCCTTCTCATATCTGAAAGTTATATTTTTAAAAGGGAAACCTTTTTTTTCACTTCCTCAGCAATCAAAATATTTGTCAAAAATCAATATCAAACCTTCTAAAATGCATGTGGAAATGCAAAGGACCAAAATAGCCAAGATCTTTTGGGGGGTTTGCATTACAAAGTATAAGACCTGTTATAAAACCATAGCATTTAAGATAATGCAGTATTAGTGTAAGGACGGACAGCAATAAATCAATGGAACAGAATAGAGTCCAGAAACATACTCACACATACAGGTCCCCTGATTTATAACAAAGACAACTTTGTGGTACAGTGGGCAAAGGACTGTTTTTCCTAATAAGATCTGCAAGGTGAATTGGATAGCCTTATGGAAAAAAAATAAATCTTTACCCCTTATCACAACATACATAGAAATCAAATCTAGATAAATTGCATATCTAAATGTAAAGTCAAAAAAAAAAAGCTTCTAGAATAAGAGTTGGCAAACTCTTCTTAAAGGGCCAGATAGTACATATTTTAGGCTTCACAGATTATACAGTCTGTGTTGTGACTACTCAGCTTTCTGTTGTTGAAGAGAGAAAGCAGCCATGAATCACACAGAAGTGAATGAGCCTGTCTGTGCACCAATAAAACTTTATTTACAAAAACAGATTTGGCTTGCAGGCCATGGTTTCCCAACATCTGTTCTAAACATCTTTCTGACCTGGAGTAAGCAAAGATTTCTTAAACTGAACACAAAAGGTGGTAACAAAAAATAAAAATTTGATAAATAAGACTACATTTAAATTTTTAAATCTAGTCATCAAAAGTCACTGTTAAGATTGTGAAAAGCATCCCACAGAGTAGAAGAAAATATTCAAAATACATATATTCAACAAAGGATTCATAACCAGAATATATAAATGCACACGCCCCCACACACACACACCCCCAATAGATTTTTTTTAAAAGACAACCCAATAGAAAAGAAGGCAAGAAATTCTTGAATGAAAGTTTTACAAAAGGAATGCCACAAAAGTTAATATCCAAATGGCCAATAAACGTATGAAAATGTCTCAGCCTCATTAGTTATCAGGAAAATAAAAAATAAAGCTTCAATAATATTCTACTATGTAGACACAGATTTAAAAGGTGGGCAACCCTAAGTGTTGTCAAGGACGCAGGACAAATGGGTCTCTCACATCCTCTGGGGAGAATGTAAATGGGGTGTGATCCCTTTGGAAAACTGGACTATCTACTTGATGTAATCATAGGTACATCCTGTGACCCAACAATTCTATTCTTTGCTATAAAATCAACATAAACCCGTCCAATATGTTCAACTAAAAGATGGGTACCTGAATGTCCCCAGTGACACTCTCCTTAACTGTCACAAGCTGGAAACCACCCAAACCACATCAACCAAAGAACATAAATACATGTGGTTTAGTCACACTATGGTTACAGCATTGAGAAAGATCTACAACTACACACAAGGAACTGCGTAGTGGTGTACTCACCCAATATATTTTCCTAGTAAGTAGCAATAAGAATAATCTACAACTATATGCAAAACATGGGTGAACATCTCCCCAGCGCCACCCTCCAAAAAATATTGAGTGAAAAAAGCCAGACACCAATAGAATACGTGTGATATGATTTCCATTTGTGTGACATTCAGAAACAGGCAGAACTGATATGTGCTGTTGGAACTGAAGTTCCTGGTTACCCTGGGGTGGAGAACACAGTGACTGAAGGGATTGAGCATGTGGAGGGGCCCGGGGGCTGGTGACATTCTGTTTCTTGAACAAAGTACTGGTGTCATCCGTTTGTCCAGTTTGTGGGGATGAATTGCAATGTGCGTGTAGGTGTGCACTCCGCTGTGGTGTGCTGTACAGGCTTGACTCAGTTGCAGAGCATTAGATTAAGGATAACGGAAGGCGATGCCTCTGGGCTCTCTGTCCCCTTCCTTGCTTTGTGTTTATTTTGTTCTCCTTTTACTTCTATTTAATGTAAGTCTGATGTTCCAAAAATAACCCACAATCTATAAGTCCATGCGGATAAGAATAAACGTTGAATAAATTAATAGATGGGAGAGAAGAGACACGCCTCCCCTGCAGAAGAATTCCAATGATCTATGTAGATATTCCACCCTCAAGGAGGTGGACGAAGACCCCCCCTCCAAGGGTAGGCTGAGCACAGTGATTTCCTTCCAGAGAGTGCTGTATGGAAAGGAAGGAAAAGTGTGACTTCACAGTGTGGAAACCTGATGAACACTACCTTAGCAGGTGATCGAGGTCAACATCATCACCGATACTCATATTGACAGGTGTGTACACATAATATGATGAGATAAGAATAATGCTTTACCTCTGTGGTCCTCCTCCAAAAGCCTATAACCCCACTCTAATCATGAAAAAACATAAAACAAGCCCAAATTGAGGGTCATTCCACAAAACAGATGACCAGGACTCCTCAAAACTGTCAAAGTCATCAAAAACAAGGCAAGTCTGAGAAAATATCAGAGCCAAGAAGAGCCTAGGAGATGTAACGTCTAAATGTCATGTGGTATCCTGGATGAAAAGAAGGATACTAGGTAAAAACTAAGGAAATGTGAATAAAGTATGGGCTTTAATAATAGTATATCAATATTCATTCATTCATTATGACAAACAACTCTACTACTTAACATGTTAAAAATAAAGGAAACAGGACTCTATGTACTATCTTTGCAGCCTGCCTGTAAATCTAAAATTATTACATGGAAACAACCTAAATGTCCATCAACAGGTGAATGAATAAAGAAGATGTGGTGGGTATATATATAAATACACACACAATGGAATATTACTCAGCCATAAAAAAGAATGAAATAATGCCATTTGCAACAACAAGGGTAGACCTAAAGATTATCATACTAAGTGAAGTAGCTCAGACTGAGAAACACAAATATCGTATGTTATTACATGTATGTGGAATCTAAAATAGGACACAAATGAACTTATCTGTGAAACAGAAACAGAATCATGGACATAGAGAACAGACTTGTGGCTTCCAAGGGGAAGGGAGCTGAGGGAGGGATGAAGTGGGAGTTTGGGATTAGCAGATGCAAACTATTGTATATACGATGGATAAACAACAAGATCCTACTCTAAAACACAGGGAACTATATTCAATATCCTGTGATAAACCATAATGGAAAAGAATCTGAAAAAGGATATATATATAAAACTGAATCACTTTACTGTACAGCAAAAATTAACACAACATTGTAAATCAACTATACTTCAACTTAAAAAAAGAAAAAAGAAAATTATTACAAAATAAAAAGTTTATTTAAAAGAAAAATAACACACATAAGAAGCACTGGGTCCTAAACTAGGAAGCATACCCTGCGGGATCAAGTTATTAACAAAAAGGAAATACAAAAGTAGGCAACAATGACTAATTTTATAACCAAGTTGCCTTCTCTCCGAGTCTGAAGGCATTTCAAGCGATTGAACTTTATGAATGTGAATTTCTTTTGTTTACTTCAACACATGAAGGTGGGAGCTTTCTGTGCTATAACTCACTCAGAGATATTTTCAGTTAAACACTTCAAGTGTTAAACTTCATGCAGAAGAACAGAGTGACGAAAGAGGAAATGTTTTCGACATTTAATGACAGGCTATTAAAAATAAGTTTTCACTCCAGTACACTCTTTCAACAAACATAATAGTAGCATCATAGAACATTGGAACTGAAAGGGACGTTTAAGAGATTAGCTCAGCTTCTTCACGTTACATGAAATAACTGAGTGCCAGAGAGTTTGGACTTGCCCAAGGTCATCATAGGTTGGCAGGAGAGCTGGAATTTACTTGTTCACTTGAACAAGTATTTACTGAGTATTTATTATGTTTCAAGTGCTGTGATGGGTGCTAAGGATATACAAATGAGTAACACTTTCTCCCTCAGGAGGACAAGGCAGGGGCAGGGGTGGCAGCCAGTGGGTGGACGGGAGTACAGGTGCCATGACAACGGAGGAGCAGGTCACCTGACACAGCGGGGCATCACTTGAGCCTTGGGAAGGTGGCAGGATTAGACAGGTGAGGAGGCCAGGGACAGGTATTCTGAGCAGAGCTGATTACATGAGCCAAACACAAAGAAGTGAGTAAGGTGTCCTACAGGAAACTGTGCTGCCTGCTGTTACTGACTAGTGCAGGCAAGAAGCAGGGGCAAACTATGAATTCTAGGCTGGGGGAGGGTTTGTGCCATTTAATGAGCTGCGTCTTTATCCTACAAGAAGTGGAAAGTTATTGAACGATTTTGAATTTGGGGTCACTCGGATGGCTTTGTGGAGAACAGATCTGAGGACTAGACTAATTACTGGGAACTCTCTCTGAGAGGTGACTACAGAACTCAAGAGACAGACGGCAAAGGGCTGGTTTAGGAAGATGGTAAGTGTGGAGAGAAGGGGGTGCATTCAGTGTATGTACACACTGCTGTATTTACAATGCATAACCAACAAGGACCTACTCTGTAGCACAGGGAACTCTGCTCAATATTATGTAACAACCTAAATGGGAAAAGAATTTGAAAAAGAATAGATACGCGTGTAGGTAAAACTGAATCACTTTGATGTACAACTGAAACTAACACAACATCGTTTACTATACTCCAATATAAAATTAAAAGTTAAAAAAAATAAGATAAACCACAAAAAAAAAGAAATGAAGAAAAGTGATTGATGATTAATTGGGTGGGCAGGATGAGTGGGGAGGGGGTTGGATGAAGGTGCTGGCCGACCCTCATTGTCTCTGGAAGATGTCAAGGAACACACAAAATCCCCAGGCCCCTTGGGCCCACGTGTCCACCTCCACCCAGGAAACAGCTCTGAAGACAAGCAAGAGAAGCAGTTTGACAGACATTTGAAAGAAAACAAACAACAACAACAATAAAACTCATCCTGGGACGAGAGGGACCCTCTCACCCTGTATTCACAGAATCAAGAGAAAACATCAAGGTGATTCTCTTCAGACCCAAGAGGATTTGCTTCCAAGGCTTTTGTCTTCACTCCGAGGCTACAGAGAGCCCACCCTAAATTTGAAGTGTACCCCAAAAGAAGCACTGCCTTGAATCCCTGCCCTGATGCATTCTGTGTTAGGCTGTGGTGACCAGATGACCGACCTGCCTATAAAAACAAAATGGAAACAGGATCAGGAGAAAAGATAACGACTTTAGCTTTGAACAAGCAAAATTTAAAATGCCTGAGAGCATTCAGTTAGAGAAATTCAAAAAGCAGTAGGAAAATCATGTCTGAAATCCAGGGAAGACATACCCATGTGAGAGTCATAAGTTACGGTGAGGAAAAAAAAAACATGAAAGTGATGCCATTTCTCATGGAGAAGAACAGTGGAAAGAGGGCAGGCCAAGGAGGCCAGTCTCCAGGTCACAGCATTTGGAGCAGAAGAAAAGTCTTCAGTGGAAGGTTCAAGGAAATAGTAAAAAGTCTACCAGGAAAACTAGGAGAGAGTTGTATCCCAGAGCATAGAAGTTTGATAGTTTTCAGGAGAGAGTGATCGATGGTCTTGAATGTAGAAAAAGAGTCACTAGAAACAGCACCCAAAGGTATTCATTGAATCTGGCAATGCGGAGGACATGGGTGACTTTACTGGCAGAGGTTTCCGTGGCGTGGTCGTCCTTAACTGCAGTGAGGTGGGTGATGAAAACAAGGGCTCTGCTTTTCTGGGCTGTTCTGGGAAGGTTGGGGTGAGGGTGAAAGGAGAAAGGCAAGAAAACGTCTAGAGGCAGAGCCGAGGGAGACTCTCTGGCTGCTGTCTGTTTTATTGGGGACGAGATGTGTAGTATATTTGTAGACTGTACAGAAATATGCCCACTAGGAAGGCAGGTAATGGGGGAAGAGATCGTGATAAGGCAGAGCCCTGGCAGAGACAGGAGAGACCAGGGTGAGGGGCACACAGGAGGAGGGGCTGCCATCCAGCAGTGAGGGAATATCTCCTTCTCTGGCGGGAGGGAGGGGCGGGGAGGGAAATGAATATACAGGGGTGTGTGTGTGTGTGTGTGTGTGTGTGTCCTTCTCTGGCGGGAGGGAGGGGCGGGGAGGGAAATGAATATACAGGGGTGTGTGTGTGTGTGTGTGTGTGTGTGTGTGTGTGTGTGTGTCCCAGAAAGGGTGGTGGGGCAGTACGGGGCTGAAGATCATGTTGCAGACTTTATTTACTTATTTAGTTTTTCTAGTAGGAGGTAGACTCATCCGCTGAGAATGAAGTTAAGTAGACTCCCGGGAGAGCAGAGAGGATTTGGAGGAAGATGAAGGCCTAGGGGTAAGGGAATTACTGAGGATGAATATAAAAAGATAAACTGAGGCTGTTAAGATGGGAGACTCAATGTCTGACACAATGATCTGCAAGCTTGTATGATTTTTTTCAGTTGTACCAAGCTAACAGAATTTTTTAAAAGGCTTTTATTAAGTATCCCTTAATAAATGATTGGCTTTATGCATTGCAAACATTACCTAAACCCCAGTAGGTGGGTATATTTATTACCCCGATTTACGAGTTAAGAAACTTCTCCAAGTTTGCACAGCTGATAAAAAGGCAGAACACCAACACCAAACCCTGTGCTGTTCACCAAAACACTCTACTTCCTCGCAAGGAGTCAGAATCGATCTTTAAGAATCGACATGACATTTTGTGTAGCCTCAGGGAACTTCTAATCCACAAAAGAAGTTATGTCAAATGGAAACAACCTAAATGCCCATCGACAGGTGAATGGGTAAAGAAGATGTGGTACATATATACACTGGAATATTACTCAGCCATAAAAAAGAATGGAATAATGCCATTTGCAGCAACAAGGCTGAACCTAGAGGTTGTCATACTAACTGAAGTAAGTCAGAGAAAGACAAATACCATATGATATCACTTATATGTGGAATCTAAAATATGACACAAATAAACTTATCTACAAAACAGAAACAGACTCAGACATAGAGAACAGACTTGTGGTTGCCAAGGGGGAGGGGTGGATTAGGAGTTTGGGGTTAGCAGATGCAAACCATTACATATAGGATGGATAAACAAGGTCCTACTGTGTAGCACAGAGAACTATATTCAATGTCCTGTGATAAACCATAATGGAAAAGAATATGGAAAAGAATATATGTATGTATAACTGAATCACTTTACTGTACAGCAGAAATTAACCCACATTGTAAATCAACTATATGTCAATAAAATACATTTTTAAAAATAGCAAGTCGGGCTTCCCTGGTGGCGCAGTGGTTGGGAGTCCGCCTGCTGATGCAGGGGACACGGGTTCGTGCCCCAGTCCGGGAAGGTCCCACATGCCAAAGAGCAGCTGGGCCCGTGAGCCATGGCCACTGAGCCTGCGTGTCCAGAACCTGTGCTCCTCAATGGGAGAGGCCACAACAGTGAGAGGCCCGCAAACCGCAAAAAAATAAAAAAGTAGCAAGAAGTGTTAGGTAAAAACAGGTAGAAATGGAACAACAAAAAAAAAACAGGCATGAAAAGGAACCAATTGGGGGTTGAAAGAAAAATAAAAACCAATAGGAAATCTTAGGGAAAAAAAGAAGTTATGTCAATAAATGATCTCAAGCGAATGTGAGGGACTGCCGTGCCCAGCGTGGAAGAGGGGCCTGTCACTGCACTTCAGGGAAGGGTCCTCCCTCCAGGCTGATATCTGAGCCACGCGGGCAGTGCTCACCGGGTGGATGCGGAGGGCTGTGTTCCACGCTCGGGGGCTGTGAGTGCCAAAGCAAGAAGCCATAAGGAGGGTGCTGATTTTTGCTCAATGCTTCTGGGAAACAGGGAGACTGTGGAGTGTGGGGTGGGAGGGTTGGGTGAGATATGGGACTGATATTACAGGCGTTGAGTGGGCTGAGAACTTCCTTTATCTGGGAATCAGCTGAACATGTTAGGTCTTACAGAAGAGATGATATCAGATTTCAGTTTTAGAAACATGACCCTGCCAGGAACAGGCGGGATGGATTATACAACGGAGAGACTGATAACTATCAGAATGATAAGCTGTCACTTGCTCCGGGTCAGGCACTGTGTGAGTGATGGACACAGATTCCATGATGCGATCATCCTAGAAACCCCATGAGTGAGTATAATTATCCCCATCTCACTGGTGAGGAAACCAAGGCACTCATGGGCTAAGTAACTTGCCAGGGTCTCAAAGCTAAAACGTAGCAGAGGCAGAACCTGGACACAGGCAGGCTGGCTGAGGCGGGAATCTTGGTGGGGGGCCTGATGCAGTGACCTTAGGTAAAAGACACAGCAGTGGGGGTAAGGAAGCGAGGACCAGCCCCGGGTTCTAGATCTGAGCCAGGGTTTCCTGATTTTTCATAGATTCCCTGTTGATATCTAAACATGGATCTCATGACGCCTGTAGTGAGCTGACTGGTGTCCCCCATAACCTTTACATCTATCTAGAGCCTCAGAATGTGATCCTACTTGGAACCAGGGTCTTTGCAGATGTAATCAGTTGTTAAGCATGACCTCACCTAACTCCAGTGACCAGTGTCCTTGTAAGGATAGGAAAGGACATGCGGAGAAGAATGAGAATGGACACGGCTTGAGATGACTCGGCTCAAAGCCGGGGACGAAGAGGGATTACCAGCCCCACAGACACCAGGGAGAGACACGGACGAGTCGATCTCTAGAACCTTCCGAGGTAGCGTCTCCCTGCTGACAGCCAGGTTTCAACCTTCTAGCTCCAGACTGTGAAAGTCTAAATTTCTGTTGTTTTAAGCCTAATCGTTAGTGGTAATTTGTTACAGCAGCCCTAGGAAACAAGCACCACAACTTTCTGTGCTCAAGTTAAAGTTCTGCTTACAGCTACATTCTCATATATATATATATATGCACTTATGTGGGCACAATTATATACATAATATTATAATGTAATCATAACATATATTATAAATATAATTAATTATATTAATGTAAGTATATAGCAACATATAATTATAGTATATATTTATATATACTACAATTATAATATACATATATTATATATGTATATTTAAATCATATATAATTATTAGATAAAACATATAATAATTAATAATAATATATAATATAATGATATATATATATATATATTATTGTGTCCAATTAAGTGCATGGTTTCAGAAGGAAAAATCCTTCAGGACCGAGGCTCTCCTCAGGCCGCCATCTTTATTACGTCTTGCACCATTTGCCCAGTAGACTAACCTCATTTGGATTCCCTGGGGCGAGTCCTGCTTTCCCCTTCTCTTGTTGCCACACTTTAACTATTTGGGGCTTCAAAGACAGAATTCTTTTTTTACCCTAACCTGGCAATAACACGGAGTTAGGATTTACTTTATACCCACAACATCAACCTCTGGTGCTTGTAACAGGGTATGAAAGTGCTCAAGCCTGCTTCAGGCTTGACTTTTGCCTCGACCTAGGAGTTGACCGGAGCCTGCTCTCCTTCAAGACTGGAAATATCAGAAGCTGTTTCCCAAGCTCATGATAAGCAATGTTAAGCAATCAAACACAAAGGGAGTCTTTTCACATCGTATTTGAAAGACTGAGTTTCTGCAACAGTGCATCATAGAATTTCAGAGCTGGCCAAACAGAAGTGGCACGTCACTCCTATGTAACAAAAGGAGTTAAAGTCGTTTTAATTTCTACTAATACCATGGCGTGGATGTAACTTTAGCATCGTTTATCCTTTTCTCTGCAAGCCATTTTCTTGTTGACGTGTCGTGTATATTGCTTACCTATTTCACAGATGCTCTGGGATTGGTTCTGTTTACCATTCATTTTTCACAGAGAAAAGCTGGATGCAAGTGTATTTGAGGTTTTCTGGGGCCGCCTACGCAGATGCATCAGTCACAGAGACACCTACACACACACACACACACACACACACACACGTGCACTCAGCACACACACGTGCGCTCAGCACACATACGTGCACACACGTGTGCGCACACACACATACACACATATGTGCACGTGTGCGCACACACACACACACACACCCCCTCCCAGGAGAGCTGGAGGTGCAGCCTGATGGTACCGAGAGAGACGTGGGGACTTGAGCAGTTCTGCTCGGAGCATCTTCTCTTCTCTGCACCTGCTACCCTGACTCCAGACGATACTGTTCATTTCATGCTTTCCAGAGAGCGAGAGTATTGTGAGCTGTGTGTACATATGGAGGTTAATAACAGCCCTGTTCTCCAGAAACCAAATACACAGTAACAGAGCAGGTACCACTTCCCTGTTAAAATCCATTCCTGCAAGGTTTTTGCAGTTGTTGTTCTGATGAATTAGTAATATTACAGCACAGACTGCAGATCCTAAGTTCAGCGGTAAGCAAGTTGTTCTTGACCTTCAGATCCCAGCTGAAATAGCTGATCCTTGGGGAGCTCTGTTTATTTGATCATAACACTCACCTGAGTTTTCTCATTCGTTAATTTATTCATTGGTCTATTTTCCGTCTGTCCGTACTTACAGGCTCTGACTCGTCTTCCTTGGTTCATCCTCTACGGAGCTGAGCACTGTGCCTGGTGCTGCTCAAGGATCTGCTCAGTGACTGAGCCCCTGCTGCAGGGCAGGCTCCCAGGAACCACAGGGCGAGGATGGAGAGAGCGAAGCCATGTCATTGAAGACAGAGGCGTAGAAGCAGGGTCTCTAGGGGTGACCTGGGCAGAATCTTGGGTCGTGTTGGGAAGGGCTTGGCTTCAGGATCTGTAGAGACACAGGAGGGAGGCACCCTGAGCCAGAGCACAAGGCAGCAGTGAGCCAGGGACAACAGGGCACGTCCTAAGTCAGTGTCCTCTGGGCAGGTGTATGGAGGGGTGGGGAGCGGGGATGGAAGCTGAGCGTTTCTAACGCTGGCCTATAAAATGTGACAAGTAAATGAGACTCTCAAAGAGAACTGCTGGATTCCCAAGTACAATTTCCGGGGGCTTTATTAAAAAAATATGCACTTTAAAATCTTATGTGTATGTATACACTTCACATATAACGGCATCATAACATAGGAGTGGTGCACAATGAAATAACAGGCTGGAAAAAGCTATTTGGACTTTGAAATAAAATAACTGAGCTGAAATGTGCAAAACACTTTCAGGCAAATATTCGGGTCAAGGCACCTGGCTTGGGGATATGCCTTTGCCTGTTCTCTCTCCATCTGATCCCATGTGGCTTTTTATAGGAAACAAAAGAGGCTTATTTCACCAGAAACAACCTAGGTATGTATTGCAAGGTGAAGAAATTGGGGAAAGAAAGCAGAGGATGTCACCATGTTGAAGGAAAAGTGGAGACCATAGCTGTATCAACATTACCCAGTGTCACCTGGTTACGTTAGAAAGTTCTGAATAGACAGCTCCAGGGGAAAAAGACACTTTCCTTTTCTGAGTTACTATGTCTCTGTGCTGTTGTCTGGGCATCTTTTCAATTTTCCTTTGTTGACTTGGCTGTTTTTGGATTGGAGACTCCTTTTTCTTATCTGTGGGAAGGAATGCTTTTCTAACTGGAGCCTCGTGGCTTTGCGGGGCTGACAGGGCTCGTGTGGGTTTACCACAGAACACAAAAGCCTGTGTCACCGTGAAGAACTGAAATATGTTGAAGTCTGTCCTGTAGTGCCCGAGGGCTCACCAGATGGGGAAATACGGTGAGCATGCCAACCGGGCGGCTGCCACCACCACCCTCCCTGCGTCTGTAGCGCTGGTGATGACTTCACCCTCCTTCCAAGGCCCCAACTCACAAGTGTTCTGATGGACACTTTGCTTCGGGAGGGGTGTGGAGGAGAGCAGTGGGGGCCAGGGGCTTGGTGTCGCATGTGTTGTGTCGCACGTGATGCAGTTCAGGGCACTGTGTTTCTCCTTTATGCTACATTTCCGGGGAGTTTGGAACCTGCTGAGGCAAGACGTGATGGGGAGGAGAGAGGCAAAGGGGTGGAAGATGTGAGAGAGGCACAGTCATTGAGAGACTTCCAGGAAACAAATGAACAACAAAAAAAGACTTATTATGATATCACTATAAATAATCGTTACTGTGTTAGTTAAGATTATATTATCTGCAGGTAATAGAAATTGGACTAACAGTGGCCTATCAGGTTCAGGATTTGTTTTTCTCACACAACAAGAAGTCTGGAGGAAGTCAAGCCTCCACAGTGTCATTAAGGACTGGGCTCTGTCTGCCCCACCCTCCTCAGTCTGTCATCCTCATGTTTGTCCTTTCATGGTCGCAAGATGGCTGCTTCACCTCCAACCTCACAGCTGCATTCCAGTCAAGTGGCAAAGAGCCCTAGGGGTTCCTAACAAGGTTTGACCTTCTGAAGGGAACAGATCCTTCTCCAGGGATTTCTACCCATGTGCCTTTGGCCAGAACTGAGTTACATGGTAACCCTTACGTGCAAGGGAGACGGAGAGCTTGGGGACTTAGTTTTCCAACATCTAGGGCAGACGGCAGCACTGAGACAGAAGTGGGTGGTAATAGGTGTTGAATCAACCACAGTGGATCAAGGCCAAACTAGCAAACAATACAAGGAAAATAATTCAGCAGACCTTGTTTTATTGCACTTCATTTTATTGCGTTTTTTACAAAGTGAAGATTGTTGGCAACCCTGCCTTCAGCAAGTCTATTAGTGCCATTTTTCCAATAGCACTGGCTCACTTCGTGTCTCTGCATCACAGTTTGATAATTCTCTGAATATTTGAAACTTTCTCATTATTATTATATTTGTTATAGTGATCTGTGATCAGTGACCTTTTTATTGAAGTATAGTTGCTTTACAATGTTGTCTTAGTTTCTGCTATACAGCAAAGTGATTCAATTATATGCATATATATATTCATTTTCAAATTATTTTCCATTATAGCTTATTACAAGATACTGAATATAGTTCCCTGTGCTATACAATAGGACCTTGTTGTTTGTGATTACTGGTCTTTGATATTACTACCATGACTGGCTGAAGGCTCAGATGATGGTTAGTATTTTTTACCAATTAAATATTTTTAAATTAAGGTTATACATTGTTTTTTTAACATCTTTATTGGAGTATAATTGCTTTACAATGATGTGTTAGTGGCTGCTGTATAACAAAGTGAATCAGCTATACATATACACACAGCCTCATATCCCCTCCCTCTTGCATCTCCCTCCCACCCTCCCTATCCCACCCCTCTAGGTGGTCACAAAGCACCGAGCTGATCTCCCTGTGCTATGAAGCTGCTTCCCACTAGCTATCTATTTTACGTTTGGTAGTGTATATATGTCCATGCCACTCTCTCACTTCGTCCCAGCTTATACTTACCCTTCCCTGTGTCCTCAAGTCCATTCTCTACATCTGCATCTTTATTCCTGTCCTGTCCCTAGGTTCTTCAGAAACTTTTGGGTTTTTTTTAAGATTCCATATATATGTGTTAGCATACAGTATTTGCTTTTCTCTTTCTGACTTACTTCACTCTGTATGACAGACTCTAGGTCCATCCACTTCACTAAAAATAACTCAATTTTGTTTCCTTTTATAGCTGAGTAATATTCCACTGTATATATGTGCCACATCTTCTTTATGCAATCATCTGTCGATGGACACTTAGCTTGCTTCCATGTCCTGGTTGTTGTACATAGAACTGCAATGAACGTTGTGGTACATGACTCTTTTTTAATTATGGTTTTCTCAGGGTATATGCCCAGTAGTGGGATTGCTGGGTCGTAAGGTAGGCCTATCCATAGTTTTTCAGAGAACCTCCATAGTGTTCTCCATAGTGGCTGTATCAACTTACATTCCAACCAACAGTGCAAGAGGGTTCCCTTTTCTCCACACCCTCTCCAGCATTTATTGTTTGTAGATTTTTTGATGATGGCCATTCTGACTAGTGTGAGGTGATACCTCATTGAAGTTTTAATTTGCATTTCTCTAATGATTAGTGATGTTGAGCATCCTTTCATGTGTTTGTTGGCAATCTGTATATCTTCTTTGGAGAAATATCTATTTAGGTCTTCTGCCCATTTTGGGGTTGGGTTGTTTGTTTTTTTGATATTGAGCTGCATGAGCTGCTTGTATATTTTGGAGATTAATCCTTTGTCAGTTGCTTCATTTGCAAATATTTTCTCCCATTCTGAGGGTTGTCTTTTCATCTTGTTTATGGTTTCCTTTGCTGTGCAAAAGCTTTTAAATTTCATTAGGTCCCATTTGATTATTTTTGTTTTTATTTCCATTACTCTAGGAGGTGGGTCAAAAAGGATCTTGATGTGATTTATGTCTAAGAGTGTTCTGCCTATGATTTCCTCTAAGAGTTTGATAGTGTCTGGCCTTACATTTAGGTCTTTAATCCATTTTGAGTTTATTCTTGTGTACGGGCTAGAGAGTGTTCTAATTTCATTCTTTTACATATAGCTGTACAGTTTTCCCAGCACTACTTATTGAAGAGGCTGTCTTTTCTCCATTGTATATCCTTGCCTCGTTTATCGAAAATAAAGGCCATGACCATATGTGCATGGGTTTACCTCTGGGCTTTCTATCCTGTTCCATTGATCTATATTTCTGTTTTGTGCCACTACCATGCTGTCTTAATTACTGTAGCTTTGTAGTATAGTCTGAAGTCCAGGAGCCTGATTCCTCCAGCTCCGTTTTTCTTTCTCAAGATTGCTTTGGCTATTTGGGGTCTTTTGTGTTTCCATACAAATTGTGAAATTTTTTTTTGTTCTAGTTCTGTGAAATATGCAATTGATAGTTTGATAGGGATTGCATTGAATCTGTAGATTGCTTTGGGTAGTATAGTCTTTTTCACAATGTTGATTCTTCCAATCCAAGAGCATGGTTTCTCTCTCCATCTGTTTGTATCATCTCTGATTTCTTTCATCAGTGTCTTATAGTTTTCTGCATACAGGTCTTTTGTCTCCCTAGATAGGTTTATTCCTAGGTATTTTATTCCTTTTGTTGCAGTGGTAAATGGGAGTGTTTCCTTAATTTCTCTTTCAGATTTTTCATCATTAGTGTATAGGAATGCCAGAGATTTCTGTGAATTAATTTTGTATCCTGCTACTTTACCAGATTCATTGATTAGCTCTAGTAGTTTTCTGGTAGTATCTTTAGGATTCTCTATGTATAGTATCATGTCATCTGCAAACAGTGACAGTTTTACTTCTTTTCCGATTTGGATTCCTCTTATTTCTTTTTCTTCTCTGATTGCTGTGGCTAAAACTTCCAAAGCTATGTTGAATAACAGTGGTGAGAGTGGACAACCTTGTCTTGTTCCTGATCTTAGAGGAAATGGTTTCAGTTTTTAAACAGTGAGGACGATGTTGGCTTTGGGTTTGTCATATATGGCCTTTATTATGTTGAGGTAAGTTCCCTCTATGCCTACTTTCTGCAGGATTTTTATCATAAATGCATGTTGAATTTTGTGGAAAGCTTTTTCTGCATCTATTGAGATGATCATATGGTTTTTATCCTTCAATTTGTTAGTATGGTTTATCACATTGATTGATTTGTGTATATTGAAGAATCCTTGCATTCCTGGGAGAAACTCCACTTGATCATGGTGTATGATCCTTTTAATGTGCTGTTGGATTCTCTTTGCTAGTATTTTGTCGAGGATTTTTGCATCTATGCTCATCAGTGATATTGGCCTGTTGTTTTCTTTTTTTGTGGCAACTTTGTCTGGTTTTGGTATCAGGGTATGATGGCCTCATAGAATGGGTTTGGGAGTGTTCCTCCCTCTGTTATATTTTGGAAGAGTTTGAAAAGGATAGCTGTTAACTCTTCTCTAAATGTTTGATAGAATTCACCTGTGAAGCCATCTGGTCCTGGACTTTTGTTTGTTGGAAGATTTTTAATCACAGTCACAATTTCAGTGCTTGTGACTGGTCTGTTTATATTTTCTATTTCTTCCTGGTTCAGTCTCTGAAGTTTCTGCTTTTGTAAGAATTTGTGCAATTCTTCCAGGTTTTCCATTGTATTGGCATAGAGTTGCTTGTTGTAATCTCTCATGATCCTTTGTATTTCTGCAGTGTCAGTTGTTGCTTCTCCTTTTTCATTTTTAATTCTATTGATTTGAGTCTTCTCCCTTTTTTTCTTGATGAGTCTGGCTAAGTGTTTATTAATTTTGTTTATCTTCTCAAAGAACCAGCTTTTAGTTGTATTGATCTTTGTTATTGTTTCCTTCATTTCTTTTTCATTTATTTCTTATCTGATCCTTATGCTCTCTTTCCTTCTGCTAAGTTTAGGGGTTTTTTTTCTTTCTCTAATTGCTTTAGGTGTAAGTTTAGGTAGTTTATTTGAGAGTTTTCTTGTTTCTTGAGGTAGGCTTGTATTGCTATAAACTTCTCACTTAGAACTGCTTTTGCTGCATCCCATAGGTTTTGGGTCATCATGTTTTCATTGTCACTTGTTTTTAGGTACTTTTTGGTTTCCTCTTTGATTTCTTCAGTGATCTGTTGGTTATTCAGTAGGGTTTAGCCTCCATGTGTTTGTATTTTTTACAGTTTTTTTCCTGTAATTGATATCTAATCTCACAGCACTGTGGTCAGAAAAGATACTTGATACAATTTCAATTTTCTTAAATTTACCAGGGCTTGATTTGTGACCCAAGATATGATTTATCCTGGAGAATGTTCCATGAGCATTTCAGAAGAAAGTGTAATCTGCTGTTTTGGATGGAATGTCCTATAAATATCAGGTAACTCCGTCTTGTTTAATGCATCGTTTACAGCTTATTAATTTTCACTTAGGATGATCTGTCCATTGGTGAAAGTAGGGTGTTAAAGTCCCCTACTGTGATTGTGTTACTGTCAATTTCCCCTTTTATGGCTGTTAGCATTTGACTTATGTATTCAGGTGCTCCTATGTTGGCTGCATAAATATTTACAATTGTTATATCTTCTTCTTGGATTGATCCCTTGATCATTATATAGTGTCCTTCTTTGTCTCTTGTAATAGTCTTTATTTTAAAGTCTATTTTATTTGATATGAGAATTGCTACTCCAGCTCTCTTTTGATTTCCATTTGCATGGAATATCTTTTTCCATCCCCTCACTTTCAGTCTGTATGTGTCCTGAGGTCTGAAGTGGGTCTGTTGTGTACAGCATATGTACAGGTCTTGTTTTTATATCCATTCAGCCAGTCTGTGTCTTTTGGTGGGAGCATTTAAACCATTTACATTTAAGATAATTATCAATATGGATGTTCCTATTACCATTTTCTTAATTGTCTTGGGTTTGTTATTGTAAGTGTTTTCCTTCTCTTGTGTTTCCTGCCTAGAGAAGTTTCTTCAGCATTTTTTGTAGAGCTGGTTTGGTGCTGCTGAATTCTCTTATCTTTTGCTTGTCTGTAATGGTTTTAATTTCTCTGTTGAATCTGAATATGATCCTTGCTGGGTAGAGTAATCTTGGTTGTAGGTTTTTCCCTTTCATCACTTTAAATCTGTCCTGTGACCCCATTCTGGCTTGCAGAGTTTTTGCTGAAAGATCAGCTGTTTTCCTTCTGGGTATTCCCTTGTATGTTATTTGTTGCTTTCCCTTGCTGCTTTTTTAATATTTTTTCTTTGTATTTAATTTTTGATAGTTTGATTAATATGTATCTTTGTGTGTTTCTCCTTGGGTTTATCCTTTATGGGACTCTCTGGGCTTCCTGGACTTGATTGACTATTTCCTTACCCATATTAGGATGTTTTCAACTATAATCACTTCAAATATTTTCTCAGTCCCTTTTTTTCCCTCTTTTTCTTCTGGGACCCTTATAATTCGAATGTTGGTACGTTTAATTTTGTCCCAGAGGTCTCTGAGAGTGTCTTCAATTATTTTCATTCTTTTTTCTATATTCTGCTCTGCAGTAGTTATTTCCACTATTTTATCTTCCAGGTCACTTATCCATTCTTCTGCCTCACTTATTCTCCTGTTGATTCCTTCTAGAGAATTTTTAATTTCATTTATTGTGTTGTTCATCATTGTTTACTTACTCTTTAGTTCTTCCAGGTCCTTGTTAAACGTTTCTTGTATTTTCTCCATTCTATTTCCAAGATTTTGGATCATCTTTATGATTATTACTCTGAATTATTTTTCAAGTAGACTGCCTATTTCCTCTTCATTTGTCTGGTCTGGTGGGTTTTTACCTTGCTCCTTCATCTGCTGTGTATTTCTCTGTCTTCTCATTTTGCTTAACTTACTGTTTTTGGGGTCTCCATTTCACAGTCTGCAAGTTCGTAGTTCCCATTGTTTTTGGTGTCTGCTCACAGTGGCTAAGGTTGGTTCAGTGGGTTGTGTATGCTTCCTGGTGGAGGGATCTCGTGCCTGTGTTCTGGTGGATCAGGCTGGATCTTGTCTTTCTGGTGGGCAGAACCATGTCCTGTCATGTGTTTTGGGGTGTCTGTGAACGTATTATGATTTTAGGCAGCCTCTATGCTAATGGGTGGATTTGTATACCTGTCCTGCTAGTTGTTTGGCATAGGGTATCCAGCTCTGTAGCTTGCTGGTCATTGAGTGGATCTGGGTCTTAGCATTGAGATGGAGATCTCTGGGAGAGCTTTCACTGTTTGATATTACATGAGGTTTGGAGGTCTCTGGTAGACCAAGTTCCTGAACTCGGCTCTCCCACCTCAGAGGCTCAGGCCTGACATCTGGCCAGAGCACCAAGACCCTGTCAGCCACACGGCTCAGAAGAAAAGGAGGAAGAAAAGAAGGAAAGAAAGAAAAAATAATAAAATAAAATAAAGTTATTAAAATAGAAAAAAATATTAAAAATAAAAAAGTAAAAAAAAAAATGAAAGAGAGATAGAAAGAAGAAAGTAACCAAACCAAAGAACGAATCCACCAATGCTAACAAGTGCTAAAAACTATACTAAAAAAAATAAAAAAGGACAGTGAGGACCCTAGGACAAATGGCAAAAACAAAGCTATACAGACAATATCACACAAAGAAGCATACACATACACACTCAGAGAAAATGGGAAAAAAAAAATATATATATATATAAGAAAAATTTTTAAAGGAAGAGAGCACCCAAATCAATAAACAAATCTACCAATGATAATAAGTTCTAAATACGAAACTAGGATAAACATAAAACCGGAAACAAATTAGATGCAGAAAGCAAACCCCAATTCTACAGTTGCACCCAAAGTCCATGCCTCAGTTTTGGGATGATTTGTTTTCTGCTCAGGTATTCCACAGATGCAGCGTACATCAAGTTGACTGTGGAGGTTTACTCTGCTGCTCCCGAGGCTTCTGGGAGAGATTTCCCCTTCTCTTCTTTTTTCTCACAGCTCCCGGGGTTCAGCTTTAGATTTGGCCCCGCCTCTGCTTGTAGGTCTCCTGAGGGCATCTGTTCTTGGCTCAGACAGGACAGGGTTAAAGGAGCCGCTGATTCTGGGGCTCTGGCTCACTCAGGCCGGGGGCAGGGAGGGGCACGGAGTGCGGGCCGAGCCTGCGGCAGCAGAGGCCAGCGTGACGTTGCACCAGCGTGAGGTGCACAGTGTGTTCTCCCACGGAAGTTGTCCTTGGATCACGGGACGCTGGCAGTGGTGGGCTGCACAGGCTCCTGGGAGAGGAGGTGTGGACAGTGACCTGTGCTTGCACACAGGCTTCTTGGTGGCTGCAGTAGCAGCGTTAGCGTCTCATGCTCGTCTCTGGGGTCCACGCTGATAGCCACAGCTTGCGCCCATCTCTGGAGCTCGTTTAGGCAGTGCTCTGAATCCCCTCTCCTCACGCACCCTGAAACAATGGTTGCTTGTCTCTTAGGCAGGTCCAGACTTTTTCCCGGACTCCCCCCCACCGCGGCTAGCTGTGGAGCACTAGCCCCCTTCAGGCTGTGTTCACACCGCCAACCCCAGTCCTCTCCCTGCGCTCCAACCGAAGCCCGAGCCTCAGCTCCCAGCCCCTGCCCACCCCGGCAGGTGAGCAAACAAGCCTCTCGGGCTGGTGAGTGCCGGTCGGCACCAATCCTCTGTGCGGGAATCTCTCCACTTTGCCCTTTGCACCACTGTGGCTGCGCTCTCCTCCGTGGCTCCGAAACCGCCCCCACCTCCACCCGCAGTCTCCGCCTGCGAAGGGGCTCCTAGTGTGTGGAAACCTTTCCTCCTTCACGGCTCCCTCCCACTGGTTCAGGTCCCATCCCTATCCTTTTGTCTCTGTTTATTCTTTTTTCTTTTGCCCTACCCAGGTACGTGGGGACTTTCTTGCCTTTTGGGAGGTCTGAGGTCTTCTGTCAGCGTTCAGTAGGTGTTCTGTAGGAGTTGTTCCACATGTAGATGTATTTCTAATGTATTTGTGAGGAGGAAGGTGATCTCCACATCTTACTCCTCCGCCATCTTGAAGGTCTCCTACATTGTTTTTTAGACATAATGCTACTGCACAACTGATAGACCACAGAGTAGCATAAACATAACTTTTATTTGCACACAGAAACAAAGTATTCAGGTGACATGCTTTATTGCTATGTCTGCTTTATTGCGGTTGTCTGGTACCAAACCTGCACTGTTTATGAAGTGCACCTGTATCTCTGAGTGCCAAACTATGCAAAGTGAAGCAGGAGTTCTAACGATCAAAGGCCATCAGATAGAGAGGTGCACATCAGCCAGGAAAGAGGACAGCAAGCAAAGGCCATTGACCAAGCACTCTAGAGTTTCTCTGCTTTATGTTTCCATGTTGTAAAATGTTTCTTTTCTCACACTGCTAAAAGACAAACAGGATGACAATGTTTTATAACTTACAAAGGCAGTCTTCTCTCCCAGAAGGTTGGGGGCCAAGTCCCCATACACTACGTGCTCCTTTGGTTTAGGTCAAAGATGCTAGTGGCAAAGGCTGGAGATGCTGTGGACCTAATCCAGTGAGCAGAAACCATGGCAGGGCTGGGGAGTGAGTAAAGAAACTGGGGCAACGAAGCTTTTTCTTCTGCTTTTTCTCATCTCTCTTCCTCTTTGGCCCCTGATTAATTTAGCCTCCCAGTGCATTATCCCCTCCTTGGGGTCTGCTTGCATCTCTCCTCCATGGCGGTCTAAGTCACTCCTCTGTGCACCCATGACACCTGGTGTCCCCCCAGTTCAGGGCCGCATCCTTCCCCAGCAGCCTGCGACGTGGAGTCCATCATGCTCCGAGCTCTACCGAAGCTCTGAGTTTAGTGCAGCTCAGCCCCTGCCCTACAGCAGCACTACCCAACTGAAGTGAGCCCCACGGGTACTTTTAAGTTTTCCAGTATCCACATTCAAAAAGGTAAAAAAAAAAAAAAAGGTGAAATTAATTTTAACAATATATTTCATTTAAACTAATATCTCAAAAAATTATTGGTCTAAATAACATTTATTAAATTTTATCTCAATATCATATTGACGTAATATTATTTGACATGATAATGATCATTCCATATAAAATTATCATGAGATATTTTACATTCTTTTTTGCACACTGAACCTTCAGAATCCCATGTGTATTTTATGCTTATGGCATATCTGAGTTCAGAACAGCCGCCAGGGGCTTCCCTGGTGGCACAGTGGTTGAGAGTCCGCCTGCCGATGCAGGGGACACGGGTTCGTGCCCCGGTCCGGGAAGATCCCACATGCCACGGAGTGGCTGGGCCCGTGAGCCATGGCCACTGAGCCTGTGCGTCCGGAGCCTGTGCTCCACAATGGGAGAGGCCACAACAGTGAGAGGCCCGCGTACCGAAAAAAAAAAAAAAAAAAGAACAGCCGCCAGAGCTACATGTGGCCAATGGCTGCCACGTGAGACAGTGCTGCCCCAGAGCATAAATAATGATTGATTATAAAACTTGTGAATTATGCCTGATAAGTGTCCGATATACAAGTTTGTGGCATGTGATAGTGAGGGAAAGCCCCTGGCCCCCCTAGTCTGTTCCTCAAAAGTAGGCGCTTATCTTAGTGACTTTACCATCCCCCGGAGTCTAGATCTCAGCCTCATAGATTCAGAAAGACCTGATTTGTTCCAAGTCCTAAAGTTGATTTACTTCAGAATCCTGATCCTAGTAACAAGATTCTGAGACCGGTGGATAAAATTGAGAATCCCAGTCCATTTGCCATGAGGCATGCCAGGTGCCTTGGTGTCACCTCTGTGGACTGGGGTCTGGCCCCTCACCTGTTTCTGTACAGCTGTGTCATAATCACCTGAGGAGATACTTTAGAATCCCAGTGCCTGCCCGGCCCCAGATCTGAGGGTGGAATCAGGCATCACCCGTTTTCAATCTTCCAGATGACACCAGGGTGCGGCCAGCCTCAAGAGCCACTGATCTGCCCCACCCTGTGTGTACACACATGAGGGAAGATGCAGCCCAGAGGTTAAATGATGGGCCCAGTGCCCCTCGGCTGAACTGGAGCTGAATCCCAGTTTTTTCTCCTCCAGACCAGTATCCAAGCTATTCCCAAACCCAGAACTTAGGATATGCAGTTTTCTTGATGCGTGCAAAAACCTCACTATATGGGATAGTGCTTAAATTAACTGAAATGTATGGATATCAAGAGAGGAACAGTGATACAAGCATTAAGGCATATATGTTCCATTCATTTCTTAGTTCAATTAAGCACCATTTATGTATTTCATATGGTGACTCTTTAGTCATTGGGTCTGTTTTGTGAGTTGACTACCACTGCTCCCATTTTTAAAATGAGGAAATTGATACACAGAGAGGTCAATAGACTTGCATGAGATCTCACAGATGGTGAATGGACAAGTCAGGAAACAAACCCAAATCAGAGGACTCAGTCCTGTCTTTCTGTTCTTTTTCCAAAAATAGAACCTTATATTTGAAGTTGAAATTCTTCAACTTTTTTTTTCCAGCAGGCATTATTATCTCATTTGATTTGGTCATTTCATTAACTGTATGGCAACATTCTCTTTAGTCAGAAAACTAGAGAAAGACGCACGAAAAGGTGAACTTATAAATTTTACAGGCTGTGCCTAATCCTTCCAGGTTGTACTCAGAAATCATGTAAGGCATCTCAGGAAGATTTTATAGGGCTATTTCTCTGATAAATTAAGTATGTGGGCATCTTCTTCTTCTGTTTTATTTTGGGGCACTGGGTGGAAACGCCCCATGGAAAACGGGTGTGAGCAAGTTGTGCTTCTGTTTCTCAAAAGCCGTGTTAATACTGAACTTGGATGGGTCCCAGTCCAGGAGAACAGACTTGTATGGCTTCGCGGGGATCTTGGTGTCCAAATAGAATCAGATCTAGACTCAACTCGTCAAGATAAATGTTGAATCTACTTGTCTCATTAAAATGTTGATTTAAACATTAACAGTTTCTGAAAGCAATACCTTTAGTGCTTAAAAAGTTATACTAACGAGCTTTTCTTTATGCTTCCTTCAAGTCTAGATTTTTTGCTCTCTATAGAATGAGAGTTGCCATGAGAAATGACAAGTCCCAGGGTAGGACAGGTCCTCTGTGTACATGAGAAAGCAGGGAGCTCAGAGAAGCCAAGTTCGTCACATGAACCGGCATGAGGTGATGGTGTGTCTAGTGGCTACTGCATCAGTTTGAGCCACAGATTAAATATACAAAAATAACTTGTTTAGTTATTTATCTCTGTGGAGGTTAAACCTATTTGGGAAAACTAAAGTGAAGGTAAAGGACAGAACTTTTAGATCTAAAGAATTATATTCAATGTTTGCATATTCAACAAATATTTTTTTGAGTATCTTCAAAATGCCGGGAATTGTTCTAGGTCTGAAAGTAAGAACGGTAAACAAAACAGACAGGGACCTTGCCCTCCAGCGGCTTACATTCCAGTAGGGGGAAATCATCAGTGAACAGACAGTAACAAGATCAGTGCAGCCTTTTTAAAAAATTCTTTTCCATGATGGTTTATCTCAGGATATTGAATATAGTTCCCCATGCTATCCAGTAAGACTTTGTTGTTTATCCATCCTATATATAATAGTTTGCATCTATTAATCCCAAACTCCCAATTCACCCCTCCCCCAGCCCCGCACAAGTCTGTTGTCTATGTCTGTGAGTGTTTCTGTTTCGTAGATAAGTTCATCTGTGTCATATTTTTGATTCCACATGTAAGTGATATCATATGGTGTTTGTCTTTCTCTGTCTGACTTACTTCACTTAGTCTGATCATCTCTAGGTCCATCCATGTGCATTGAGGCTTTTTAAATGCCATGAAGGAAAAAATGACTGGTGGTGGGTGAGAATGGCGTCTTTACATAGAGAGTCAGGGAGGGCTTCTCCGAAGAGGTGATATCTGAGGGCTGAGAGCCACCCACCTGACAAGTTGGTGGCCGAGCGTTTTGGGCAGAGGAAGTGGTTTATGTAAATGCCCCATGTGACCACTTTACATACAAGAGGAAGGGGGGGGCCACCGCTCCTAATAGTATGTGTGTGCATGTGCAGAAGCGCTAGTGCACGCACACACACACGCACTCTAAATTGTGACAGTGTGACATCAGCTAGACTACTCTCTAGAAATCAGGATGGAAAAATTTCCTTGACGTCGTACTTTGAGGTGTTCTAAGTCCCACCATTCTTTCCCTCCATCTCAAACGCACACATGTAACTTGCAAAAAGAGTTAAAATATCGACATCCAGAAAGGTGCGTCACTGTCTCTAGTTCAGAAAATCGGAGCAAATGACGCCTGTCTATGCTTGGTTGGTGGGCAGCTTCTGTAAGTTCAACTATTTGGAAGTCATTCATTTTCAAAGGCTAGCATCCAGTAAAAGAAGTTCTCTATATTTTCATGGGACAAAGGAACTAATATGATATACTGTCTAAATTAAGACTTCCGCAAAATAATCTTTGGATACTATGAGTATTAAACCCTGTTTTGACTTTCATTTCTTAGTCATGGTGGCAAGTCAAATTGTTGAATACGTTTGTGACTCTATGGGAAAAGCTAGTGTTTTACATTCGAAGAGGCTTTAAATTTTGTTTCTTTTATTCTTTTTTTAATGTCTCAGAGTCCTTTTTTTTTGCCATTTCCACTTATTTCCCCAAATCACTGTTCACGAAACCTTTGCACAATCTCATTTTAAATTCGAGTTTCTTTTGGCCATTTTTTCCACTTTGATGGGGAAAATCTTGCCATGTTTTTCTTTTGAAGCACAATAAAATAAACATTCGAGATATTTTCTTGTACCAGTATTTTGGAATCAATGTTTTTCTAGGTGCCTTACAAGTAAATCAGCTCTTGAATGAAATAGATCTTTAAATAAACATGGCTCTTAAAATCGCTATGTTCTGGTAATCGCAGAGTCATGAATCAGAGCATTTCAGTGACTGGTCATGGGTTTTTTTTATCTTAATTTAGAATTTTTTTCACTTGACTTTGAGATGCTGTTACAATTCAACCTGCCTCTGGTGTTTTATGTGCCTAAAAACTTGTTGCTACTGTATAATAACCGGGAAAACATAACTGCATGGTTCCAATTACTCTGGCAAAGGAAGTTTATTACATTGTCTCTAACTAAGCATGTAATTAATGTCTATTTCAAGACCATTTCAGCAAACTCAAAACCCAGAGACTATCCATACATATACAGGAATGCAGAGGAACACCGGTGATGTCTTCATTGCAATGGACAACAATGCCAGAAAACTTTATCATGTGTTGCAAATATTTTATTATAATTAAAGATGTGGTTTGAAATAAAATGTGTCACTCTAAAAAGTCTCAATGAGGATAGAATCGCCCCCTTAAGGAGAGTATTTTAAATGGGTGAGATGCTTCTGGGTTGTCACAATGTCTGAGCAGAGATCAGAAATGCTGCCTGTCTGCAATGCAGAGGGCATTTGCACTTTGAAATCCTGATGGACATTTATGTAGGTAAGAAGCCTGTTTATAGTTGTCTGAACTATATTCAGAGCCTACTTGCATTTTGCAAATAAATGCAAAAATAATTTTTCACAATTTTATCACCAAATTTTGCAGGAATTCAACTACTGTGTAAATCAAGAGACAACTGTTGATAGTTTTATTTGGAACGTTACAAAGAGGTGGTTATTATTTCCAAAAAAAAGAAGTGGTTATTATTTCCAAAAAAAAAAGAGGTGGTTATTATTTCCAAAAAAAAAAAATATGTCACTGATGGCAACACACCTTGGGGCATTGGAGTTGCCAACAAAACATTCCTGAATGGTTATACATTTACAACAGCTGCCGTCATGAGGGTTCTGTGTCTAGGTGCCACCACCCGACATTTAATGGTGTCTTCTAATCAAGTGTGTCATGCCCAAACATTTACCTATGGAAATATATTTTTACTATGAATTCCTTTCCTTACGTGTTTCCTTTATGTTAGGGTTTGGGGGTTATTCTGTGTTTCGGCAAATTATTTTATCTGTGATTTTCATTTCAAGGTATTAGCAGGGCCTTATGAAGTAATTATGTCTTTAAAAGAGAGTTAGGTAAGATAAAGTTAAGGACAATTCCTCTAAAACACATCGCTCCTTCCGGAGAAGGGGGATGCAGCACGCCTGCACTTTAGTGCAAAGAAAGAAAAGGCAGGAAAAACAGGTGGGAGAGTTGGCCTTGATTTCGGTTCCTACTGTGTGTCAGGCACTGCACCCAGCCCGTCAGATGCATGATCTCATTTCTGTGCCCGATGCTGAGAACTGCCAGGTGTGCTTTGGGTCTTCTGGCCCCAGCACGGCCTGTTTGGAGCCGTCTGCTTGGCATGTGGAGAGCAGAGAATGGGAGGAACCGAATAGATGACTATTCTTGACATTGCTGGGCCGTTAAAATTATTTAAATAAGTGACAGTCTCAGTGCCTGATTTATGGTAGCTAATGAAATTTTCACCAAGGAGTCTTCTCATAAAATTTGAAAAAAGATCTTAGTAGATGCAGGCAGGAATTCACATGCATATGAATGTCAGTGCACACCCAGTGCCGTACTCCCTATTTATAGCTTCCGGGACACATCCACCCGTGATAAATGAACACTGAAATGCTACACATATGTTTATACCTACTTTTAGCTGTGGAGTTGTTTCAAGAGTGGTGTCTCCACTAAGCCAACTCCCAGGCATTTAGAAAGTACAAAAAAATTTAAATTTCTAAAGTGAACCAGAAAGTGAAAAAAAAGAGAGAGAGAGAGAGAGAGAGAGAGAGAGAGAAGAGGCTGAGACTGGGAGAGATGACAGTCATAAATCTGACAAAATTATTTTTTAAAAGCACTGTATGAAACTTAAACCTTATCAGAATTCAGTACTTATCCTCCTTTGTTGGCTGATATAGTTTTGAAAGACTGACCAAAGAGGACCTTTCCGATACATAGAGATTGCCTAGGCATTTTTGAGCATTGAAGATTACTTCAGTATATAACATTTCAGAGATGTCAACTTAAACATATTATAATTTTGAGTAGGTGACAGGTTGCTTTCTTTTTAAAATGCAAAGGTAAGGCTAGAGGTTGGTACTTAATGAGGTGTGTGTATCTGTGCCTCTTGTTTTTTACTGACCAGAGTATTGTCTTAAGAAGGAATAAAACAGCGTAGGAAGGGCTGACTTCGAGACAGAGGGTACCTATGCTGAAAAGGTGGCACGTGGCAGCCACTGCGATGAAACTGAAGACGCCCAGCATCAATCTTTATAAACCCCTTTTTCTTAGGTTCCCTTTGGTTAAAAGTTGTAGAAACCCAAATAATACTGGTTTAAGCACAAAAGAGCGTGCGCTAGCTTGCTTAACTGATAAGTCCTAGGGTCTTCCTTGCTTCCGGCATAGCTGGATACAAGGACTCAAATGCTATTGGCTTGGTGTCTGTCTGTCTTTCCATTTCTGGACTCTGCTGTGCTTCCTCTGAATTGACTTCACTCCAGAGTAGACTTTTTGAACATGTCATTGACAGAATCATCCTGCCTAAATTTTCCTTATCCAAGCAGACTGAAATGTCCTTTTTCCAAAAACTTAAAAAAAAAAAGTGTGTGTCTTATTGAACGAATTCAGGCAACATTCCCATGAAACAAATACTGTGGACCGGGGGTGGAGGGAAGATGCTGGCTGCCGGGCCAAGGTTATGTGCCTTCAGAGAGGGAGGGGTGTCAGCTCCAGCAGAACTTGAGCCAAATGCACCGAAATCTGAGGAGATGAGATTGCATGTCCTCCAACTGCTGACAGCCCAACCCCGGAGGAACAGCCAGATATTGAGAAAATCTGTTTTACTTATATGACAGTTACATAAATCCTAATTTTGTTCATCTTCCTTTTGAGATGTAAGGATGCATAGTTAGGGAATGACAGAATTTTAGAACTGAAAGAGACTTTGTAAATTATGTAGTTGAAAAACATCAATTTTAGTAATTTTTGAGAATTCGCTCATCTTTAAATTGAGTCTTGCTAATTGTGAGAGCTGGTTACCTTCCAGCAGTGCAAAGTGCTTGAGAGGAGTGATGTAAAATATGAATCAGAATTTTATTAAAAGCATTCAGTGTATATCCCAAAGATATTTCAGGAATGGCACCTAAGTAGACTACAGGGATTATTACCAAAAGCTTGCATAAAATAATTTTTTTAAATCCCATCTTTTTCACTTCTCAGCTATGTTTATCATTTCTAAAGTTTTATTATTATCATAACTAGTTAGTCAGTCTAAGATGTTTATTGAAGAGTAGTTCTGACTTTTTCTTCTTTATATTCTTGCTTCTTTGATCACTGTCTCTCCTCATTATTGCAGATAAGCACTGCTGGTATGCTCTCTTTGTTAGCAGAAATAATCGTTCTGTAACTGTATATGTGTTCATTTCAGAAAACGTACACCTTTAAAAGGAATAGAAAATGAACCCCCAATGGACAAATTCTCCCAACTCTAACTTTAATGTGAAGCGGGTGTCATATTCAAAGCTAGCTATGACTGCAGGGAACCAAAGGCACCCTTTGTGTCTGGAGCTGGTCCCTCAGTTCATTAGAGCTGGTGGAGGTCAGGGTTCCTACCTCTGGGATACCTGGAGCACCCTGGATCTGAGGCCACAGACTGGCACTGTCGTTGTTATTAGGGGGAACCAGCCTTGAAGGATGTGGAGAGAGTAACACAGAGCATCCAGCCCTTATAAGCACGTCTGCACACCCTCCCTCCTGAGCCAGCAGACTCTTCATTCCAGGGGCGTTTCCCTCTCACGTGGAAATTCTGAAAGGATGGGGAAGGTATCCAACTGATTTTTGCTGACCCACGAAAGTTTATGTAAGGTTTCAACATAATTAGGTGTCTTCCTCATATTAAAAACAGTAATATTAAATTTTGCAGGAAATACTGCTTTTAAATTTTGCAAAGGTCAAAGATTGAAATGCAGACAGAAACTGTAATAGGATTAGAGGGCAAGAAGAGCCAGTGGTGAATCTGTTCATTGACTTTAATGAGATTATTCTCAGGCAGATGTGTCCTTAGCTTAAACAGGAAAATGAACATACAGAGCAGACATGATAGTGTTGATATAGTTTAATCCTGATTTTGCTTTTGACACCAGAAACATTTATCATAGAATCTCAACAAAGCCTCATGGAAGTAACTCAGTTTGTATTTAATCCTACGTTTACCTTTATTAACTATTTATTAACTATTCTAGTTCATCAGAATAGCGTATCAAATAAAACTCATGACTCTGAACTATGTCAGTGTTTTTACTTATTAAAATCTTAAGCATAGGGACTTCCCTGGTGGCGCAGTGGTAGAGAATCCGCCTGCCAATGCAGGGGACACAGGTTCAAGCCCTGGTCTGGGAAGATCCTACATGCCGCAGAGCAACTAAGCTCGTGTGCCACAACTACTGAGCCTGCGGGATGCAACTACTGAAACCCACGTACCTAGAGCCCGTGCTCCACAACAAGAGAAGCCACCTCAATGAGAAGCCTGCACAGCACAACGAAGAGTAGCCCCCGCTCACCACAACTAGAGAAAGCCCGCGTGCAGCAACGAAGACCCAGCGCGGCCAAAAATAAATAATAAATAAATTAATTCATTTAAAATAATCTTAAGCATAGATACTATTTGTTATAGTTACATCGGCAAATACCCCAATATGCTGTCAGACCTTAGCCAATTAAGTTAATGATATATTTAATAGGTTATTATAATAGTATTATTTAGTTCAGTTGAGATTTTAATTGTGTGAATCGGCTTTATTACATGTTAAGAAATTTTATTAAAGTTTTATAGAATCGGGACTTACTTCATTAGATACAACATAGATTTATGGTGTAAATAAATAATAAAATAAAAATCAAAGTTTGGCTAGTATTTTTGGTAGGAAAAAATCAACATATAAGTTATTAGGGTTCTATTTACCGTTTTTTAAACTCTTATTAATTCTTCCTTAGAATTACACTTCCTATCTTCATTATTAGTTACCATGAGTCAGTTCTTGAGTACCTAAAATAAGAATGTCACCATGTGCAAGACATTAAACCAGTCACTATGAGGAAACAAATAAATACAAACATCATTGATCTTAAGGAATTTACAGGCTAGATGGGATGCAAGACATGAAATTCTTAAAATAACAACAGTGTAAATCATTCTGTGATACCCAATGAGTGATTTGGAGAGTGAATGCTCTATTCATTGAAAACCAGAGCAAGAGTATTATGGGACTTGAGCCTTGAGAGATGAATAGAATTCATATTAGTGGAATGTGTTTGAAAGTTCACGATTATGTCCAGATACCTCTTATCCTAATAGTCCCTTAGAAGTAATCAGTCTACATTTTTGAAAATATCATTTAAGCTGATATTTCAGTTTCGGGCATGAGGTTTCACTAGGACATGTTATTACACATAATGTGATTTATAAATGTGAATATTCTCAGGCGGGCACAGAAAGGGACTATTCAAGCCCTCAGTTTGTGGTACACTGGTATTATTAGTCCAAAGACTGCCTTTCTTTAATATAGAATACTCAATTTTTAATTGTGTTTTTCTACTTCATCTCCTGTTTTCAATCCCATTTTCCCACTTAGGCCCCTCTTTGTGTATATTTAATGTAAGACTTTCACATTTATGTACATATATACACAAACATGTATACATATGTGCACACAACATATAATAATGTGTGGGATGTATTTTTAAACTTACAAACAGTTATTTACACAAATGGAAGGGCATGGTGTATTAGTTGGGGTTCTCCAGAGAAATAGAACCCACAGGATATTTAGAGAGAGAGAGATTCATTTCAAAGAACTGGGTTGCATGAACGTGGGGACTGGCAGGTTTAAAGTCTGCAGGCCAAGCTGGACAGGCTGGACACCCCCAACAGGAGCTGATGCTGCAGTCTTGAGGGAGAATTTCTTCTTCCTCAGGGAAATCTCAGCTTTGTTCTTCAGGCCTTTCAACTGATTAGATGAGGCCCACCCATCTCATCAAGATAATCTCCTTTCCTTAAAGTCAACCAGTTGTAGATGTTAAGCATGTCTACAAAATACCTTCACAGCAGCGCCTGGACTAGTGTTTGATTGATAACTCAGTCCTATAGTTTCGACAAGTCAACACATAAAGCTAGCCTTCACACCTGGCTTTCTGGTGTCCTATTCTGCTGAGGAAGCTCTCTCTCACCCTGTCAAGTAACTTTACTTTGTATTCATTTTTTTATTTTTTAACTGAAGTATAGTTGATTTACAATGTTTCAGGTGAACAGCAAAATGATTCCATTCTATATATATATATATATATATATATATATATATATATATATTCTTTTTCAGATTCTTTTCCATTATAAGTTATTACAAGACACTAAGTACAGTTCCCTGTGCTATACAGTAGGTTCTTGTTTATCTGTTTTGTATATAGTAGTGTGCATATGTTAATTCTAAAGTCCTAATTTATCCCTCCCCCACTTCCCCTTTGGTAACCATAAATTTTTCTATGTCTGTGAGTCTGTTTCTTTTTTGTAAATAAGTTCATTTGTATCGTTTTTCTTAGATTCCACAGACAGGTAATATCATATGATATTTGTCTTTCTCTGTCTGGCTTACTTCCCTTAGTATGATAATCTCTAGGTCCACCCATGTTGTTGCAAATGGCATTATTTCATTCCTTTTTATGGCTGAGTAGTATCCCGTTGTATATATGTACCACATCTTCTTTATCCATTCATCTGTCGATGGACATCTAGGCTGCTTCCATGTCCTGGCTATTGTAAATAGTGCTGCTGTGAACATTAGGGTGCATGAATCTTTTCAAATTAGCGTTTTCATTTTCTCTGGATTTATGCCCAGGAGTGGGATTGCTGGATCATACGGTAGCTCTATTTTTAGTATTTTAAGGAACCTCCATACTGTGTTCCATAGTGGCTGCACCAGTAACTTTATTAACTTAAATTACGTGCATAGCTTCAACAAGAAAATAGACTTGTGCATTTAACTAGGTTAACCATTTTGACTCACGAAGAAAGCAGAGTCTGTGTTCTATACAGCGCAGTCTGGTGACATTGTCCAGAGATCACATGTACCGGCTCCAGGACTGGAGTGAGAAATAAATGGCTGTGAGGCAGGCACGGCCCTTCGTGAGAGTCGGTGGCATGAGAGTCCTGACTTGGGTCTGCCCGGCATCCTGCTCTTGAATGAGAATGAAAACCAGCCCTCCCTGAGCAGGTCCCCACTCACCTCTCACGGCAGCCTTGTCAGACTCGCCCATGAGGCAGAACCGAGATTTAGGTTTGTGGCCCCCAGGTGCTGCTGAAGAGGTATCAAGTCTGCTTTGCAAAAATATATTTCTGATTTTATTTATCTATACTTATTATATCCAAACTTCCTAATTACTGCATTTTAGGGCCATTCAGAACAATTCAGATTAAAGCTGGGGGAGGGAGGTGAACAACAATTTACTTTGATTATTAGCACCTTATCATGAGCGCTTTAGATCACGTGATCTTAATAGCTGGACTAACAAATCATTACCAGAGACAGCCTACCTTCAGTCCCACCCCCAGTACACTCCCCGAGTTACAGTTGGAGTTTCAACAAGTAAAGCCACCCTTTTTTATTTTTTTAAGCTTTAATGCCTTTAATTTTATTTATTTATTTAGTTGTTTGTTTGTTTGTTTGTTTTTGGCCATGCCCCATGGCATGCAGGATCTTAGTGCCCCGACTAGGGATGGAACCTGAGCCCCAGCAGTGGAAGTGCAGCGTCTTAACCACTGGACCGCCAGGGAAGTCCCAAGCCACAGGCTTCTTAATAAAATCTTATTTAATCTCTTTATCCCGTACTCAAGCATTTTATTCAACAAAATA